>NC_044573.1:60627992-63027992 GCF_901933205.1 Camarhynchus parvulus | reverse complement strand
ACTCACAGAAACAGTAGGAAACTGGGGTTTCTGGGCTTTCCATGGGAAAAAAAGCCAAACCAAAACAAAAAACCTATGTTGAGAAAGTTTCCACAGCCAAGCTTAATTTGTAAAACATCTGTAATGTCATCTAGCTTCAAGGAGGTTTCTAAAATCATGAGCATCAGTAAGTGCCCAGGCCAGACAGCAGGCTCAGAGCAAAAGGTCTCTGATTCTGCTCCCTCACACGCTGCAGCTCCTGGTGCAGCGAGTCCCTAGTCCAAGGGTAGTAATTTCCATTTAATAGTCCTTAACTTTTCTTCTCTACATCTAATTAAATTTTGACTCTATTGAGAATTCTGGTCTCCACAGCCTCCTGCAACACATGGTTCTATAACTTAAGTAAACTCAGTTTTACACCTGTAGTTTTAGATTCACAAAATGGTTTCAGATGAAAAGGATCTCAGAAATTACCTTGTTCCAGCCCTCTGCCATGGGCAGTTTGGTAATTTAATTTGATATCCCTTTGTTCTGACATTATGAGGATCTGACTAATATTTCTTCTTCATCTACTCATTATTTTATGTCTACGACACTCCCATCTGTGATTCTATCTTTTATGCCCTTAAAATCCTAATTAATTTAATCTCTCATCATGCCATATCTTTGATCAGATTTTTCACCTTTTTTCTCTATTTATGTTGCATCCCTTTTGAAACAGGAGACAGGAACTCCATAAAGGAATCAAGACACAGACATGTCCTCAATAAACACAGTAACATTTAATGCTTACTTTGCCATCTCTTTCTGTCTAGTGATTTCCATTTATTTTTTGCCATCACAGATACAAAAAGGATATTTTCAGAGAACTATCTTCAGTGGCCCCAAAATCTCTTCCTTAGTAATGACAGGTGATTTCAAGTCTACCATCATATTCAGGTAGTTAAGTCTGTTTATTCCTCATTCAGGTTCCTTTGTCTTTACCCACACTGAATGTGATTTTATCTATCCTGTTTTGGATGGAATTTCATCAGAGTTGTTAAATATCATTAAATCCTCTGAAATCTGCCTTTTCCATAAGTCTGCTTTACTCCCTTGAACTATATTCAAATATTTTCTAACTTACTGAGTTGCCAAAAATACAGATCCTTTTAAGAGTTTACTTGCCTTTTAAAATTTTTAACCTACAAGAGGCAACAGAGGGAAGGTGAGAAGCCAGTTTTATAAACAGTAAATTGCTGCTCAAAAGCAGGTAAAACACCATCATACTTTCAAACCCATTCTTTTAAAATTCTGTCTTTTCAAAACATTAGGTGTCTTCTGAGCACATATAAGGATAAAATCTGTTTGTTACTGTATAAATCCAATAGTGATGCTGTTTTCTGAATTTTAAATACCACTGGGGGTGAAACTGGTGCCCAGCTTGACAAACAGTATGTATCTAATGGTATCCAGCAAAGTTTTGTCCTGAAACCTGAAGCATTTGGATCTTCATCAGGAGTGTAAGCAGCCTTGCATGAACAGATAAAATACCAAATTTGTCAGAGCAGATAATTTTCATTTTGAAAAAGGCAGTGGAGAAAGGTTAATGTGGTCAATGAGTAACATGTGCTCTCATAACATCTAGTTTTGCTTTTCCTAGCAGATACAGTATTGGATTTAGCCCTAATTTTGAGTTCAGCAGTTACTCTTGTTTTTTGTTTTTTGGGGTTTTTTTAACTCCAAAACTGAAAACATACCACATCCAAAGACAAATTTTAAAAGTATTTACTTTAATGTAAATGAACAATGAAATGCATTTGCATTATCTTCCTTTTTTAAAATTTTAATTTTAAATTTTAATTTTAAATTTTAATTTTTTAATTTTTATTTTTATTTCTTTTTTTAAGAACATTTCTGTAATTCAGATTTGGTCACTGAATAATTGAGACTGAAAGGAACTTTAATATGAATGAAGGAAGATTGCTATGCCCATTCTCTATTTTCAATAAGTGGGAAAAAAAAAAATCACTCATTGGAGGTTAATGCTCCTTGCAGTTTGAACATATCCAAATACAGAAAGACTGAGATAAAAACCACCCTGTGTTCCTTAGAGGGAGTGCTGCACTGTGAATGCTGTTTTCCTGGCTACAAGAAGACGAGACTAAATTTAAGTGCCACATCCACTCAAGAAATTTTGTTGAGTATCTAAAGCCATATTATCCTAGAGAGTTCAGATGGGGAAAGAAGTGTCAGTTTCTTATATGCTACATATCTCCTCCTTTACCTCTACTCCAGAAATTCAAAATTCAAATGCTTCTTTCTATCCTATTCCTTGCTCCTTTTTGTTTAAGAGAAGGGAAACACAAAGCTGGTGATCAGCCACATTCCACTAACACAACATGGAATTGCAAATATAATGTATCAATTGATAACTAAAGAATTTGCTGACACTCTATAGAGCATTAATGTTTAAAGAAAAATCTGCGAATCAACATGTTTATAAAAAATATCCATAATTGTTTATTCAAGGGTTTTAGTTCCCTCACCATGTAAATGGGACTGAAAAGAGGAATCTAGAAATATAACACGATTTTAGCATAAAGCAGAACCAGCCTATTTATCAGCAGGATAGTTAAAGACTAGTTAAAGATAGTTAAATGTCTCTTCTGATTTCAAATATATGAAAAATGTATTGAGAAGTATGTTTGGAACATTTTGGCTTCTTCCAGAAAATCTTTCTGCGTAAAGCTGGAGTGATTTTCTTGAGTATTAAGAAAACAATTTTCTACTTTTTTTGCTGTTATGCATCAGCTCTAATTACTGCTGTTACATTGTATATTAAAGGTCTTATTCAAAATGTAGTCAATGTGTGACATCTCACTAAACTTTGAAACTAAACTGTTGAGCCAACTCCAGAAAAACGTGTTTTGTGTAATAATATTTCAAAGAAAATTATTTTAAGAACAGTATTTGTAAATATACTCCTTCCTCTTACTAGTTGCTTTAGAATAAAAAACTAACACCTTTGTAAATGTTATTAAAGTTTGAACCTTCAGTTTCATCTGCAAGGGAATTTAATTAAAGGGAAAGTAAAGCAAACTTAGAGGGAACCTTTATAATTTCCTGATTTTTACACTGTCTCACTTTCTTCCTTCCTCTTCTCAGCCTGAGATTTTTTGAAGAAAACAAGGTTATGTGCACATGTCCCATTTACAAGCATGACATTAAATGAGGATTAAACTTTAAACCTTCTGGCAGCCCACCGAAATGACTAGCCTTAGATGAAGAAACACCCAGAATCTCTCATCAAACATTTTATCCTAAATAATCTGATGCCAGATACTGTTCTCATTAGGAAAAAAAGCCAGGAGTGTTCCAAGCGGGCAAACATCATTTGCTTACTCCCAGTGCCAACTGAGCAGCCATGGTCAGGATGTGCAGAGCACAGGGACATGGTTCTGCTGGCTGCTGCCTGGGAAGCTCCTTCATGAGTGCCACAGCAGCTGGATCAAGCAACGGGAGACACAGCATGGTCACATTTTGAAGGGAATGTCACAGCTGCCAAACTCTGCCTTCTGCTACAAACAGTACAGCCACATTGATGCCCCAGATGCAACGTCTTTATTTCATTGCAAAAATGGTGTCTGGGCTGCAGAGTTTGGCTTGGAAAAGAAAGGAACTGAACATTTTTCAGCTTAACTTCCCTCCTGCATGTAGGGCGCACTACGGCTCATCTGATTTTGTTATCTGCAGTGTAGAAATTTACCTCAGAGCTGGTGACCCCAGGCTCCCTTGATACAATGAAGGGCTAGAGACACTTTTAAGCTGTCATTCATCCAGTCTATTTTAGCCACCACCTTCAATGACAGATGAATTATGACCCTGATCTACCTGTTTTTCTGAATTGGCAGTAAAGGGAGCCTGGAGTAAAAAGCTCAGATGTAGATTCCTTACGCACGTATTCCACTCTCTGCAGTGTCCTAATCAAACTCCCTAAGGCCTTTTTTCTACAAAGAGAACTGGCTAAAATCTTTTGTGACAATGATTTCTATCTAATTTCATAAATCAGTTTCTGTTAAAGGAAGTAACCTTTTTGTTATTTGAGATTGAAAGTGAGCCTCTTGAGGTATTTTTATACACTTAATTGCAGTCTAAAGGATGTGATTGCATATATAAACAAAGAACCTTTTCCAAGAAAAACCTTACAGTGAGCTCTTTCATGGTTTTTTTTTTTTTTTTTTTGCAATTAAGGGAGAGTTTAAACACAGTCATTCAATCAAAATTCAGAGTTGTCGCCAAAGTTTTCATGTTTAGCATTTGTATTCTGACTAACTCTGAAAGCATATTTTAGGACTTAGTGAAATGTTGAAGCTTCCTTTTGGCTAGATTTTCTTATTTTCAATTTAAAGGTTAACTGGAATTGGAAGAACAATTTAGTCATCCCACAAAGGGAAAAAAAGTGACTGTGATTGGAATGGGTCCAGGATGTTTAAGAGATGATTTGATTAGAAGAGACATCTCTCCTGAGTGTTAATTGAGGTTTATAAGTTTCATGGACAAAGCAATAATCAAACATATGTCCAGAAACAACAACTTGCCCCTCTGCATCTGTCAGTGTGAGCTCTGTATGGTTTTGGGGTTTTTCCCATTGGATGTGTTCTAGGAGGAGCTTTGAGAACAGCAGTGTCAAGAGTATGACGCCTGGAGACTCAGAGAGTACCACATCTGACTGACTCAAGCTTTCAGTGGATCCTCACGAGCCCACGCAGCCTGGGAACTGAGCAACCCTTTATACATCTAATAAGAATTAAATGGAAAACTATGCTAAGTGTTATCCATTCAATACTTACCAGAGAAAATAATCTGTCTTCTCAGTTTTGTGAGCATACTTCAGTACATGACATTTACAATAATGTAAATCTGCAATTTGTGTTACAAATTTTGTTTGCAATGCAACAAAAATTATTTCAAGCCCTCAGTTTTAATTAAAGATCCTTGGGGGTGTTTTCCTCTGGCATAAAGGGTGTGAACCACTTCCTAAAACTGTGGGGATTTCACTCGGCAAATCACCACTATTAGGACTCATTGACACTGATCTCAACATTTATATACACCTCTTCCACCACAATAAAATTTAGAATTCTGCTTGTAATTTCTCCTACAGGTACAGGCTGGTGGAAAGCACATGTGACACTCAGTTGATTTGGGCTGTGAGATGAAAACATTCTGCAGACCTTTCTGTTTCCCTGCAATTGCTGGAGGTGCCATTTGACAATCCTGTTTGCTTCTTCATAAGCTGTACCATTAAATTTGTCTAAGCGGGCAGAGCTGGAAGGACGTGAACTTGTTCCATCAGGAGTTGCAACAGGATGAGGAGATTAATGGTACTTTTTCTACCTCCCTACCTACCTCTGGTAACAACAGAAACAGCTGATCTGGTTTTCTTCAATTTCCCCAAATGCTTTCTCTCTATGTCCCTCTGCTCTTCTTTGCCCCTATGCTCTTTGCCCCTATTCTCTTCTTTGCCTGTACCTACTTTGCCCAAATTGAGGAGTTATCCTTAGCTTAGTGATGATGATTTGTTAAACAGTCACAACAACAGCAGTTGGCTAACAGCTGTCACAGCATCCACCACCCATGACCACTTGGTCTCCTCGAAATCCACGGTGTTGAGGATGGGCTGAGCCTGGGCTCTTCAGACTCACTGTGCTCAACTCTTTTCTCCAGAGGCAAGTGAAGACCTTTACTGTCTCCATCAGCCTTTGGGAGAAACATTCTTCTTGACTCCAAATCTGGTATGTATTTTAGCACTTTGTGCAGGCAAGCCATGTCACTTTTTTAATCATCTGTCTCCACTCATCTTTGTAACTGAATGCTTCATGCTGACAAATTTTATAGCATATGACTGGGTAGATGGAAAAGCCTGTCATTTGTCTGTTAACTTTTTTTTTTCTTTTTAATTGAATGACATTTGAGCAGGTTGATGAGCCTGAAAGAAAAGACCATGCAGGTATTTTATAACAGATATCTCTCATCTTGATGACAGGCAGATGTTAATTTATGCTACTTTTTTGCATATGATATATCAACATTTTTTGTGAATGTCATAATCAATATCCAGTATTTCATTTTCTGAAACAGCTTTTTTTCCTGATATCCTTCAGTAAGAGTCATTTAGACACAAGATGTATGGGATCTCCTCCTTCAGAAGTCAAGTCAGGACTGCATCATTTTTTTTCAGAAGGCTGAAATAAAATAGGAAAAGTCAAGATGGAAAAAGAAATAAACAGTGGAAAAATTAACAGATTAGAAGTATCTTAGAAGAGTCCAGTGACTTTCATAAGCAGTATGGTTAACTAAAACTGAGTATTAGCTGTAAGGTTTTTTTCCTTTGTTAGGCATAAATGACACAATTATGAAACTTTAATGAATTGTTAAAGTCACTAAAATTATTGAGGTTTTTTTTTTTGCTTGTTTGTTTGTTTGTTTGGGGTTTTTTTTTTTTGGTAAAGAAGAGTCCACTTTCACACAGAAGAAAGCCGAGATGCTCAGTGTTCCTGTAATATTATGCATAAATTTCAGATATTTTAATCCAGAAAACAGGGAGAGAGTTGATATTCTGGCCAACAGCTGAAGCTGTATTTCAAAACCTCTAAAACTATATTAGTTTAAAAAAATAGTCTTTTAAAGAAGGATGAAATGAAATTTTGTATTTTAAGGGACTTTTGAAGATTCCAAAAGGAATTTTTGATGTTTTGATTTAACTGTATCTGGGTTTAGATACACTTTGGATCTTCTTTTGGTGGCTGATACCTTTCACTCTACTGATACAATGTGCCAGCATTAAACTTTTAGTTTGAGAGTGGGTTTATTTGTTAATGTCTTGAACAGGTACCTAACTCACTACTTCCACCAGTGAAAATCTCCAGGTTAATTCTGAAATGAGCCCAGTTCCTTTCACTGTAAGAAATGGAGGTAGCAGCTCCATGGCTCGTGGTCTGAGAATTTCCAGAGGGGACTTGGAGATGTATGCAAGCCTCTGAAAAGGCTGCAAGCAATTTGTGTCCACAGAGTTAATGTTGTGCATGTAAAGGAAAGAAGTTAAAAAACTGGAGATCCACTACAATTTAAGAAGAAAGATCCAAGACCTGGTCCCAACCATCTATCATTTTACTACTGATAGTTATCTTTGGTGAAGAAAGGCAAGGGGATAAAAAATTAAAAAAAAAATAGACAGGAAATTGAAGAAGATTATTGAGGTGCTCCCCTGAGACTAGAGATGCAAAGGGCCAAGTGTAGACTGAAACAACTGGCAGAAGGGAAAGAGCTGGCCTTCAATGTGGTAGCTGAAGCAGTCGCATGCAGTATCTTAAAGTAAAAAAAGCAGATGTCAGTGGGAAAGCCTTGACTGCTGTTAATATTGGTAAAAAGGAGGGGAGACCTGGAATGTTCCCTTAATGTAGAATCTGTTCCTTTAACAGGTAGCTGTTCTATGGCTCCTCAGGATACTGAACTCCCCTCAAGAAGATTTTTGATATGCTAATTCTATAACTGCATGAGTTAGAACCAGGGCTAATGATGAACTAGCATGATATATCTTTCATTAAGCTCTTCTGAAGTGAGGTGGCTGGAAAGCAAGTACAGAAGATTTAGGGCATTATTTTCTAAAGCAACACTGATTTAGGAGCTAATGGAGATCTTTACTTGATGGCTATTTGGAGCTGGAGCAGCTGGAAGAAAAAATAGCAGTAAAAAGGGATTAAATTTATTTTGTCATTAAATTTTATGTTGTCAGATGATTTTGAAATGCTGAGGTATACTTTGTGATTATAAAATGGGAAACAAATATATTTTAGTCATAAACTAATCAGTAAGGGCTTTTTTCTGTAATCTCTCTTGCAGAAATTTTCCTCATGGCTACCTCTACATTTACCAGAATGAATACAAGCAAAATCCATTGTTCTTATGTGTTGAAAAATGCTGAGGTTTTCAGTTAAAATGCAGATTTGAATTTGTATATCGTTATTAACCTGACATTCAAATCACTGTTTAATGCAATTTCCAAGAGACTAAGAAACCTACTTTTTAATAGGTACTTGTTTTGAATGGTTTTTCATACTGCATTTGCTGCTTTTCTTGGACACGTGTGCAACATTTTTATTGGCTCAAGCAGAGAACAGCTGGCTGATCCACAAAAAGTAAAGCCATGAATGAATTATTCTGCTTGTCCTAAACATATGAAATAAACTCATCTACTGCAGCAAACAACCCAGGATTTTTGTTTATTTTGCACATTTTAGAAAAGCTATTTTATAGAGTAAAAATAAAAGACTTTCATAAAGTTTTATTGGTATTGCCTCTATCTGCTCCTTTCACCTGGCAGAGCCTTTGCTTGCTAAGAGCTATAGTCATTTAGGTGAAGCATATGCAACTATAAGTCTCTTTTACCTGGCTGAGCTTTGGCTCACTAAAAGCCACAGTAATTTAGATAAAGCAAATTTTGATACATTCGAAAAGGAAGTACAACTTTACATTCTATTTCATGCTGTGGATCACGGTCCTGGGGGACATGCTCTCACTAGTCACAGAAAAGCAGGATCCTGAGACCTATCACTACAACCCTTTTATACAGGGAGTAGGTTGGTTACACCAAAAGTAATAATCAATTTTATTTTTTTTTAATCAGGCATAGCTAACTGCAAACTAACTCTCAACATTATGTAGTCTATTACTGTGGACAAATGAGAAATCTACTTTGTGGATGATTTTTACCTCTCTGACTGTGTTGTCCTGGCAATTTTCTTTTCAGCAATATCAAGTGATTTCCATCTCCTCTATAAGGCCATCATAGATTTACTGTAATTAGGCTAAGTTATTCCTTTGTTATTCCTTTCCTCATTCCTGTTAACACTGAGCTGCAATTTTGTTGGCATTCCATCTGCTTGAGAAAATGCTGGCAGAAGGGAATGTGGCTAAATATTTGCTGCTTTTTCTCCTCTTCCTGTCAGAACAGCTGCTGGTGATGACACACCCACCATGTGGCACTTGTTCATGGGAGATACACCCCTGGGGAGTTCAGGTCTGTCCGGACATAGTGCGGGTGTGAGTTCTGCATGCACATGAGCAATCTCTCTCCTACCTGGCAAATAGTGTATATGCAAGGTAGTCTTTGGAAGAGCTGATGTTGTGCTTCAGAATTCTCAGGGGATTTACGGTCTGTGGAAATTCTAGGCATACAAAGGCAATAGTAAGCACCTTTGGTTCCCTAATGCAAATCTGGGAGCCCAGCATTGCACAGCCTTACAAGTTGTCTTGGACTCCCAATGAGAATTGGATACAAGACACGGGATACACATTGAGATTCTTGTTTTGTGAGGAAGGGTTTGTTTAAACTTGGACATTCTGATACCACAGGCCTACTTGTGTGCTTAATGTCCTTGAGGCACTAGCTTAGATAGGAGTTTACATCTTGGGGCTGGCGTGCATTTGGCTTGTTTTCTGCCTCTGTGCAGAAGCCAAAAGCCATCTCATTTAATTGTCACAGACTTTGTCTTGCTACATCCTGCCAAAACACAGTTTAAGATCCAGCATGGCAAATCAGATGGCAATTGCCTCAGCATAACAGGTAATGTGTTGCTATAGGACATGAAACAACATGAGCGTACACACCGCTGCTCTCAAGGTGAAGAAAAGGGAAGTTTATTTTCCTGACTCCAACATTTATAGTTTTCCAAAAGTGACAGTGGATTGGAGGATGAAAGTGCCACCTCTCCAATGACACTTGACAAACTAACAGTCCATCAAATTTCTCCTCCTCCACAAAAGAATGCAAAACACAGAAAGTTTTTACAGAAAGTGTGTGAGAAAGTTTGCTACAAGAATGTAAACATCAGAAGGCTTAGAAAATCTTAAAAAGTCAGGGCAACAGTAATGTGTAAAGTAATGTGTAAAAATCCCTCAAAGCGAGAATTCAGTTTCGATGATCCACACAAAATTCAGCGCTTCTAAAAAATGTGCTTTTAAAAACTTTTCTACCAGACTCAGGGCAAGGTCTAAGAGCTGGTTGAACTGAATTGTGCTTCCACAACTCCATGCCGCTTGCTTTCTCCCTGGCAAGGCATAAAGATGTCCATTCAGTGGGTTTGCTGTTCCTAAAGAGCCTTGTATCTTTGTGGGATAAAAAGATCAAATTTCTCATAGCTGTTAGGAAAATCCCAAGACCCGTCCACTCACCCTGTTGTTTAAATTGCCCTAGCACATTGTAGAGATCAGCTGAGACTGTGAAAGTCATCCCTGCTTGCTCCCGTTTTCCCTGTCCAGTGTTACTGAGCTCTTCTGTCTTATCCTCCAGCTGCAGTGTGTTTACCCTAAAGGAGCTAGAAAAAAAAAATTAAAAGATTCTCTGGGATTAACTGTGTTAATTGCCAAAGACAATAAATAAGCAAGAATTTTGTGTTACACCAGATTAATGAGAGCTTTGATATTTTTTTCCACATTACTTGTTCTCAAAATATCTGAACTGTCAACCCTTCCCACAAAGGTGAAGCAGTATAAATTTTACTTCTAATTTTGCTTATGTGTATCAGCTGTGGCTGCTGGGATGGGAACTGCTAATTTTTACTGATTTCCTAAAAGTAAATTCCAGTTGCTGTCTTGTTAGTCTGCAAATTGTTTGGAGTTAAAATTAGTGTTTCTCAGAAGCTGGTAAGTTTTAGCTGTTCCATCTTTACATAGTCATTGAAAAGTTTGTGCATTATTATCAGAAGGGATGGTGTTGCAATGCATTGGAAGAGCTCTTGTTGCTGCTGGTGAGTACAACCCCAGGACCAGGTCAGCCCGGAATTGTGTGTGGCAAAATAAAAAGGGACAAGAATGACTGGAGTGCCTGGAAATCAAGGTTTAATAAAGGAAAATAAAAGGCACGCTAACAATCAATGCACAACAAAACACACAAACTGAACACAGTATAGAGCTGCTCCAGACGACCTCAAAATGGGGCAAACACAGCCTTACGCAGACATTATCTGAGGGCAGGGAACAAATGAACAGAGAGAATCTGAAACAATACCTTATATGGAACAAAAGATTAACCAATCCCAGGGCAGGATTCAGAAAGTAACCTTATATGGAATAAATTAATCTACATAGCTCTTCCCATCATTCCTTTCTTCTCACCCCAATTTAACTAGATGTTTCCCATCTTAGCTTCTTGCCTCCCAGGACCTAGCATTGTTATTTTCTGTGTGTTTGGTTTACAACCTGTTCTCTCTAGGATGGATCACCATAGGCTGAGACAAAATAAGTTATAGTAACAGGAAACTGAAGGAGAACATGACAAATCAGGTTTTTTTAATAAGTATTGCTATATTTTTTGAAGGAGAGCCAAGCTACAATGGGTGTATGTTTAGTCAATTTGTCCTTGCAAGAATCTGAGATCAAGGTAGATTTTCTCCTACAGACAGTCATGTCCTACAGATCATTTTGTCCTTTGGTAGAAAGAAAAAGCACTATATTTTTTTGAACATTAGCTTAGTATCTCAGGAAAAATCTGACTACTCTGTAAATTTTCCTGATTTAAGATGACAGACCAATTTTCTCATCTGCAGTTCAATTTGATTAGTTTGGTTACCTGCTTTGAATATCCATTGTTTGATGACTTGGACATATTCATCATGTCTTTAACTTATGACCTTGCATTCTGCTATGGAAAAAAAAAAAAAAAAAAGACTGCTTCTAGAACCTATGTAGTGGTTTGATTTATGCAATTTTTCAATTTGGTCCTCTTTTTAATAAACTCCTTATTTATTCTAATCTGTTTGATATTTACTTGGCAAATTACAAAGGTGCCAGAAATCTCCTACAAACCATTTGCATGATGCTTGTCTCTACTTCCTAAAATAGTACATCACTTTTTGTAGGTTGTCTCAATGACACAGAGGCATCCTTCTAGGTTAATGTTTCAGTTGTGTAGCAATCCTTTACCAAATTACAAAGAAAAATGGCTTTCCTGATTTCCCTTATTTCCTGAGAGATCTTCTGTGTAAGATTTAGGGCTCCAGTTCTTCAGTATATTTTGCCATTCCAGGTTGGGCCTACTGCAGGCCTCTCCAGAAGGACATCCTAGGAATATGGAGGACGTTGCCTTGATCTTTGTGTCTGCTCTGTTCTGTAGTACAGCTTTAGCCACTTTCCTTTCTGAATCGTCATTATTTATTCCATTCAGAGTCAAAGGAGCATTTGCCCTAACCGAGGTTTTCCTCTCTAAAAGGAATTGCTTCCTTCTCCCAACATAAGCTTTTTTGTCTAAGCAATTTTCAGATTCCTCAAATATATTTTTTCCAGACAAAATAATCAACTGTAAGAAATAAAACAAGCTCTTTTTTTTGTAAAATGGTGGCATACAGATAGGTGTGGCAACTCATCTTTTGTTTGCAAAAACACTGTTGCAGGGTAGTAAATTATAGCAAAAGTACAACAAAATCTTGTAATGACCTCCACTTTCTTGTTTATTTTATTGTCAGAATTTGCAAGTTAATAAACATACTGCATGCATTTTGTCAGTGGAGAGAGGCATATTAGGCTTTCGGCTCTCTCTTTCCTCCCCCCTCTGAGGACTGTGAAAAGCCTAAAGCTGTCACAGCGAAGTAGACTCTTGTAAAGAAGGATTTAGCTGAGTAGTACTTAAAGGTTAATGAATTTTACCCAGAGACTGAGTAATCTATTGGACTTGCTAGTGTGCTTGGCTCAGTAACTTGTGGAATGCTTAGATTATCAGAATGCCTACATTACAGCTACCTAAGTAATCTGTTTATTCCTCCCAGCTTTCTCTGTTAAATTTCTATCCAAACAACCTACTTATACGCAGAAAATATGTATTAAAATAACCTTTTGCTTTTATATTGTGTTACTAAAGCACACTGAAGTTAATGTGAATCTTTCCATTTACTTCAGGGGACTTTACATCTAGCACCAGAGATGTTTTTTTCCAATTGTCTTATACCTTGTCATTTGTTCTGCGAAATGATAGCCTGACTGGGAAATTGTAAGTCAGGAAGTTTTGCAAAAGGAAAAAAGCAAATATACCCAAATCCTATCAAGGATAACATTGGAACTTTGTCATAATGGGATTCATCAAGACAATATTTCTACATAGCCCATCTTTTGAGAGCATGATATTTCAAGCAAAAGTCCTGATCCCTCTCGTAAATTTCATGCTGTTATTAGAGCTTCCAGAAAACAGAAAATCTCTTCCATGAAAAGTGATATCAAAAGTGTCATATAGTTCTCCTGGTATTTATTCTACAGTTAACCAGTTCAGTCTTTCCTTTTCATGGTCATTCCCACCTGATAAACTCAGTTTTTCTAGCAGAAGTTCTTGCCTTAAGTCCTGAAAGATAGACTTTTATTTTGACTACTGCATTTTGGTATTTGCAATGCTACAGCCTGGGTTCATAATTTCTTCCCACCCAACTAGCAAATCTTTTCCATCAATTGGACCTATTAACTTTCAGCCACCAGCAACATCTTCCTACTTTTTGTCCCAACCCATGAACACAGAAAATTAAATCAGTTCCATCAGTGATACCAAGGAACTTTTGGATTTACCTCTCATTTCTAAGGCCTTAATGACTAAGAAAAACTTCCTCCCATCCCTCAGTTTGTTACCTGCTTTACAACCATTGTGCAAATCCCACTGCACTTAATTAAATAATTTCTCAAATACGTCCATGGCTAAATATCTTAATAAAATCCAATTTATGCACTCTTTCCAAATTTCATCTAGCCCCAAAAGGTTTTTTATTACAGATGTCAGGCTGAGCTGGCATTCTCTTATGTGAACATATATGCATTATATGCTGAGAAAACCCCAGAGAATGGAGTGCTGGAGAGAGCCTGTCTCCTGTAAACCATGGTGTTCAAGGTAACTGCCCTGACTCTGGCTGTAACAGGATTTGTGAAGGAATTATTATCCATGGAAGGCAATCACAAAATTCATCTGGTGCAGATCAGAATTACTTTTGAGGGATAAGTCTTCCCTTTTTTCTCATGAATACAGAAGGATTTCTCTGTGACCATGTTCATGTTGACCAAAGTAGGAATCATGTTTATTTTGCTAAACAAAAGAAGGGATAGTAGATCAGACATGTTGAAGTTCAGCAGCTTCTGGAAGAAACCTATGAAAAGAAACAGGAAGTGTGCCCTGGCATCTTAGCCACAATAGCATCCTCTAACTTACTCCAGGACTGCTTCTTCCATTTAATGTAATGTGCCCAGTATCCAGACTGACTTGGGTGAAAGTAAGAAGGGTCTTCAAGTTATTTTACATTCCTTTGCATCTCACAATTCATTCACTGCCATCAGTCTTTAATATTCACATACAGCAAAGATTCTTGACTGTTAAAATCATCTTTTTGTTCATTGCTATGTAACTGAAGCTAAACATTATGTTACTTTCCACATTAGCAATATGGTACACCACATGAAGAAAAATTGTTAGTAATCACTTCTTTCTTAAGGAACAAAAGTACAAACTTATATAATTTTTTCAAAATTTCTAACAAAAGGATTTTAAAAGTATTAACTGCTATGCAGCACAGAAAAGGGACATTGAGTCACCTCTATATATAATCTCACAGTTCATCTGTTAAATTGGTCATCATTTCTCAATAACAGATGGTAAAAATGTTGACACCTTTAAAATTTTAACCTTTTGCTTAACAATTGCCTCTGCAAACATTTTCAACAATTTACCCCACCAGCTAAAGATTTTGGTATTTCTAGTTGAACAAAGACATTTAAAAACATATATTTTCAACATATTTTTAGACATTTAACTTGTGTTATATGCTTACTGGAAGGTTGGAAAAAGGGGAAATCTCTCTGTCAATCCCACCTTTAAAGCAAAGTATTTGTGTACACTCTGATGAAAAATGCCAAATTATTTATAAAAGCATACAGAGATAAAATTTATCAGTTTTGTTTCTAAAAAGGGTATGTAAAGTTAGTTAAGTATTTTGGATGAGGAACAGTCAAATAAATCTCCTTTCAAATGACTGAGCAGAACTTTATACATTGTGGCCAGTTACATGCTGTCAGCCTCCCAGAAAAAGAAATGATGGTCACTTTTTGGTTCAAAATAGTGTACATCTGAGTCACTGTCAGATGACCCTCTCCATTGTGCATGCCAGTTAAGTCTTGACTCTTTCTGTATTTTCTCAGAAAAAAATCATCAAATTCAGGGTTGTCCTCTGTTTCCAACTTTACAGCTCACATAGGCATTTTTTGTGGCATAGACACATTTTTTGCTTTACATTGACAAAGAATTACTGAGCAAGGTCAATAAACACAGAAGCACTACACTAAAAAAAACATCCTGAAGCAGTGATGTCTTTGTGTATGTTGCTTTACTCTTGAGGTTCCACCTGTCACAGCAAAAATACCTCTTTGTCAAGGACAGATGAAAACAGAAACAAATTAATTGAGATCCCTGATGTTTGTCCATTACCATCTACTTATTGTTACATGATGAACAAGAAAAACATATAATTTAAAATGAAATTTTAATAGAAATCCTTTACTTTTTAAAATTAAGCCGATTTTTTTCTCATCTTTTCATGCTTCCTTTACGTAATTTTTATTATTTTAGATCCCTTTTCCACATCTTCTCTCTCTCCAGCCTTTTTCATCTTCTCTAGCCGCCTCCATTTCCTTTCAAGTGACAATGCTAAAGAGGTTCAACCTTTAGCAGTTCAATAAAGACACCACCTCTGGAATCTTCCTTGTTTTATGCGGTCACAACATTTCGCTGAAGTCTCCAGCCAGTTTTAAAGGAATGGTACAGTCTTTCACACATCTTTAGTTTGTCATTTCTTCTAGTTTCCTTCCACTTCTCCTGGTGCCAATACTTTAATTCCCTGTTTACTTTACTGGTGTCTTAATGAGAAATTATATAAATGCATATTTTTCTTGCATTCAGTCTAGATATGTCTCTCCCACATGATCCAATATAAGGTTTATCCTTGGAATACAGCTGGGAAGATGTGTCTTGGCTACGCCTGTCCTCCCATCTGTCACAAATAGTTATACTGGATAGGCACACATCAATCACAGGGTGAGATATCAAGGAAGGAGGCTGTGGGATGAATATATTATTTTAGCAGGCCAGGTTCTCTCTCTGTTCAAGACAAATCATGTGGAAAGGATCACAGGTAATCACTGCAACTGTGTTGAGGAGCTAAAGACACTGACTTGATCGTGGCATGTTTATCACAATGACAACTGAATCTAGTAAGGACTCCAAGGAATCAATTTTTTACTGATGAATGGAATATGTTTATGTTTATGCTGTAAAAGGAAGGGTAAGTGGAGATGGAAAAGGAAGGGGGTGTGAGCAGTATAAAATGCGGGGATAATTCAGACAGAATAGAAGAGCTGAAAGGCAGGAGTTGTTCAAATCTGCATAGGTGGCAAAGGATAATGAACTAAAAGGTAGGGAATGAAAGGCAAGGGAAAGGGTTGGAATGAGATTATATCCGAGTTTTGATTGTCTTTTTTTTGTGTTATACTTCATTAAAGAGCCAGTGAGATCCTGTGAAAAGGTGAGGAAAGCCTGATTTGAACGTCAAATCTTTCATTTAGTTTCCAGTCAGGTAAGAACCAATTTCAAACAGAATGACTGAAAAGTATTTCTTTAAACCAATGGAGGCCATGATTTGGGCTGTGATGTGACTGGATTACTAAAAGATGTTATGGACAACTCATGGTTAGTGCTAATGGGATTAAATAAAATTTTCTGCTTTTACATGGTTTTCTTAAGTGATGCTGAACATGATGTACAGAAAACTGGAACCTGTATTTCCCAAAGGCCATCATGCAGTGAGGTATTAGGTAACCACCATTTAAATGAAAGCATATACAAAAGTGGCCTCTTTCAGTTAATGATCTTCTTAATAGAGGATATACCAATTTTGTAGGTGTCATAATTTCTTAGAATGTTTCTTCTTCATTAAACTCAGTTCACTTTCTCATTTTCTTAAGTGAAAGATGAATTTAATATTTCACTTTAATTAGGCACTGGAATGATGTCATGTTTAATTAGTTCAGCCTCCCATAGAGATGTGATTTCACACACAGTGTTTTAAACACGTACTAATATTCTATGACATGCTTGAAAATTTTATGTTAAAATTGGGGTGCAGACACTCACATTTGACTGTAATACTTTCAGAAATGGGAGATTTAACTATGAGCTTTAGTTATTGCATATTGTCTTACTAAGAAGAATAAGAGCTCTTTGTAAAGAAGGCAAAAACTCCATCCATCTCAATCATCCTTTTAAATAGGAATATTTTAGGCTGTTTTATTGCTTTCATGGTACCCATTCCTTGAAATCAAAGAGAGGATCTGAGGTCTATTTTTTACTTCTTTTTTATTCTTTATCTAAAAAAATATAAGTTGCTATTTTCAGGTGGGTGGTAACTGGTGAAAAAGCAGGCAAACCGAGCAGTTCTTCATAGGATGAGGAATGTGAGAGTGATATCTGGACATAACAAGAGTTCTTGGTTTGTCTCTTGCCTTGCTAGTGCCAGAAGGATGTGCTCTAGATTACCAGGGCACTCATATGATAATAAGCTGGACTGCTTAAGAGAAAAAGGTGGCAATTTTCTGGATTTTTTCATGTTGTTATTACTTTGCACAGGGCTGCATAGAAAGGAGTATGCTCATTTGAGTCAATGTGCTCATTGTTTGTTTTCCATATAAAAGTCATGTTAGAAACCTTTTGGTTTCAACTGGGATAGAGATAATTTTCTGCCTAACAGCTGATACCGTGTGATGGTTTTGATTTAGGATGAGAATAATGCTGATAACACACCATTTCAGTTGCTGCTGAGTGGCACTTAAGGACTTTTCAGCTTCCCAAGTTCTGCCAGTAAGCAGGTGTACAAGAAACTGGGAGGGAACTCAGCCAGGACATCTGACCTGAACTGAGCAAAAGGATATTCCATACCACAGAACATCATACTCAGTATGTAAAATGGGGGATTTAGGTCAGCAGGGGCCTATTACTGCTCAGGGATGGGTTGGGCATCATTGATTGGTGGGCAACTTGAATGTGCATCAATTACTTCTCTTAGGTTTTATTCTTCTCCCTTTTTCATTTTCACGGCTATACTACTATTACTGCTACTACCACCTCTATTACCATTGGGGGTTTTTTTTGTTTGTTTGTTGTTTTGTTTTGTTTTGTTTTATTTGGGTTTTTGTTTTTTGGGGTTTTTTTTTTTTTTTTTTTTTTTTTTTTTTTTTTTTTTTTTTTTTTTTTGTTTTTTTTTTTTTTAATCTCAGCATACAGGTTTTGCATTTTTCCAATTCCATTCCCTATGTCACTGTCTGGGGCTGGGAGGACTGTATGAGCAAGTGGCTGTATGAAACTTTGTTGTTATCTGGAGTTAAACCATGACAATTTTGTATTCAGACATTAACTTTTATGACCAGAAATCCCATAAAACCAGCTGTCTCTTGTGGTCTAAGCTTGTACTTAAAAGTGAAAAATGCTTGGCACCTTTCACCTTGTTTACCCTCTACATCTGTAGATATTTTGAATCAAGCACACTGCTGAAAAACAAATAATACTTGCTTTGCTCAAGCTTTTGAGGTTCTCTCTCCAAGGATATCAGCCCTCTTTTTGAAAAAATAAGCAGTGACAAGACAACACTGCCAAGATGAAAAGGGTTATGGAGGACTAGTGTCAGGTCTGCTGTTCACCTCCAGGAAGTGTCTAGGGTAGTACTGGTTTTCATGTTGGAAAAGTTCTAGAAAAGAGTTGCTGCCAGGCCTTCATGTTCCTGCCCATAACTAGTTGTTCACCACCAGAGGAAAATGGTGAACTTTCACATGCCTTGCTCCAAGAGATCCTTTTGTAGAGCTCCATTACCATTATGTCCGAGGGGCTGCAAATAAAAAAGTGTCCTTTGTTTTTTTTTAACTTACAAAAATAATCCACTATGAAGTTACAGGTTTGGAAAATTAACTGGGCACATGATCTAGTTGCTATAGAAACCTCCCTGGAATAAAATAAAAAGCAAGCTGAGGAAGCACTGACAAGTACTAACTTACAGAGTGTTAAGTTTCATTGATTTGTGGCAATTGACACCACCTCCCACTTTTATTTATTAGCAAAATGTTTGAGAGGAGGTATCTCTTACTTTGCCCCTTGGACAAAAGTACATACATAATTGCTGCTTTGCAGTTATAGTGCATTAGTCATATTAGCCTGGCTAATAAAAGAAGAGTTATTATTGTACTGAGCCCTATCTGCAAGAGATATAAGAAGTGTGGTCACTTTCTCCAATAATGTTACTCAGTATTGCAATGTGCAGTGTTTTAACCTTGACTGACTGCCAGGTGCCCACCCAGCTCCTCTCTCACTCCCCCTCCTCAGCAGAGCAGGTATAGAAAACAAGATGAAAGGCTCGTGGGTAAAGACAAGGACGGAAAGATTGCTCGCCACAGCCCATCACAGGCAAAAGAGACTTGGGATTATTAAGAGAAGGATAGTGAGAAACAAAAACAAAACAAAAAGCACCTCCCCCTTCTTCACAGGCATATCTCTCCTGATTCTTTTTCCATCTCCCCCCACCACCAGGTCAGGGGGATTGGGAATTATGTGGTCAGTCCACAACACTTTGCTGTTCCTTCCTTATCACATTGTTACGCTAGTCCAATGAGGGATCCCTCCCATGGGGCTCAGCCCTTCACAAACTGATCCAGCATGAGCCCCTTCCATTGGCTGAAGTTCTTCAGAGCTGCTTCAATGTGAGTTTTTCCCATGGGACACTATCCCTCAGGAAAAAACTGATCCAGCATGAGTGCCTTAGGGGCCAGAGTTCCTGCCAGGAGCTGAATCCAGCATGGGCTCTCCATGCTTCTTTCAGGGCACATTCGTCTGTTCTATGCAGGGTCCTCCTTGCACTGCACTGTAGATATATATCTCCTTCAGCCTGGTTCTTTAGAGGGTGCAGGACAACAAGGCAAGCCATTGCGGTCTTCTGCAAGAGCTGCAGGGGAATCTCTGCTCCGGCACTTCCTCTCTCCTCTTGTTCACAAACCTCGATGTCCATGGAGCTTTTCCTCTCACATATTCTCAGCTGTTTCACACAGTCTCAGTGCAGTGTTCTTTTGCCTTTTCTTAAACCCATTGTCACAGAGGTGCCACCAGTATCCCTGATGGGCTCATATGTGGCCAGTGGTGGGTTCAGTTTGAAGCCAGCTGGAAATGTCTCTGTCTATGGTGTGGGCAGCTCCTGATGTCTTCTCACAGAGGCCACTCCTGCAGCAACGCCCTCCCAGTCAACGCCTTGATATGTACACCACATACAAAATGTTGAGTTGTTAGCCTCTTTCTGAAACATGAATTATCTAGCCTGGATGCTTTTTCTAAGGATGGCTTTATAATATAAGGCATAGAATCCAGATTCAACTCCTTTATAACTGTCTGTTTCTGCTGAACCCTTAAAAGCCTGAAACAGAGAAAAAGTGGGATGTGGGATGCTTACCCCACACCTGGCTTTATATCAGCAATTTTGACTGTGAAGCTGATGGGTACAGTCAGGTTGTCCAACAAAAAAAAAGTCTGTAAAATCTTTCTACAAAAGTTCTGTAGCAAGATAAATCCTGGGAATTGAAAGCCTCTTTTTTCACTGTACAAGGCACTTAAACCCAACTGAATAAAGCTTTCTCTCCAATCTATCTTTGTCATTATCATCAGTTCTTATAAAGACATATGATTTTTCCTCTTGTTGGCGACTCTTTCTGCTTTGTGTCTAACACAGCTCATCCACTTCTTGTCTGTGGTTTCTATCTGTCAGTAGGTGGTGGAACATGAAAGTAGGCAGGGTGAGGATCAAAATGCTTTATCAAGTGGAAAGGACCAGAGCAGAAGAAGAGCAGTGAGTACATGTATCCTCTGTATTTTTATAAATCAAAAATGATGATCTATCTTATCTATGATGTAACAATCACCTCTTTAAACCAGATTTAATGATATATCTTCAGAGACACAGGTCTGTGGGTTTTTTCTCCTTAAGAGAAACAACTTCTTGTAATCTGATAGGTAATCTTCATTATGAGTGTGAGGGAGGACAGAATACAGAATCACAGAATCATTTGAGTTGGAAAAGACCTTTGAGATCATCAGGTCCAACCTATGTTTGGACACAACCACATCAACTAGACCATGGCACACATCCAATCTTTCCTTAAATACCTTCAGGGATGGTGACACCACCACCTCCCTGATCAGCCCATTTCAGTGTCTAATCTGCTTTCTGTGAAGAAATTCCTCTTAATATCCAACCTAAACCTTGGCTGGTGCAGCTTGAGACTGTCCTATTGTCCTGTCCCTGGTTGCCTGGGAGAAGAGGCTGACCCCTTCCTAGCTACAACCTACTTTCAGGCAGTTGTAGAGAGCAATAAGGTCCCCCCTAAGCTTCCTTTTCTTCAGGTTAAACAACCTCAGCTTCCTCAGCTGCTCCTCATAATACTTGTGCTCCAGACCCTTCCCCAGCTCCATTGCCCTTTTCTGGGCGTGCTCCAGCACCTCAATGTCATTACTGAATTGAGGGGCCCAGAACTGGACACAGAACTTGAGGTGTGGCCTCAGCAGTGCTGAGCACAGGGGAAAAGTCCCTTCCTTATTCTTACTGGCCACACTATTGCTGATACAGGCCAGGATGACATTTGCCTTCTTGGCCATCTGAGCACAATGCACACCTCTGGCACATACTCATTGCTTTAAATGCTTGCTGAAAAGAATATAACCCCAACACAAGGTAATAGTTCTCTGAACAACCTGGTCTAGTGAAAGGTTTTCCTGTCCATAGCAGGGAAGAATGGAACTAGATGATTTTTAAGGTCCCTTCCAACCCATCCATTCTTAAGATTCTATGGTTACATTATTACTGCAGTCTTTTATTGCACATGACATATTTATCTGCCGAATAGACTACATCCCACTGGTGATACCCAGTGGGTTTAGTTAATGCAGTTTAATTAACCACTAGATCATAGCATGTCTTTCTACCTAGGCACTGTCCGAAGAGATAACTGGAGTTACTGTTGACCTTAAAAGTCCAGGTTGTTGTTATTGTTGCAGTTTACCCTGTGTTGTTCTTGTATGGATGGAAAAAAATATATAGACTGTTTCTAAATCAGAAAGAAAAGAAAATTACTGTGAAGTCCAGTGCAAATCATTGTTACATCTGAAAGTGTTCAGTGAAGTGTCAAACAATATACTCAGTAGGACACAGAAACCTGGTGATGATGTCTGTTTTCTTGGCTGACTTTGCCATTTATTAGGAACAGTAAGTGGATCAGGGGTTAGGGGCTTTAGAAAGTGAAATCCTGTTATTGATGCACCCCTCTTTGCTCTCTCTGCCTAGAAATCTCTTGATATTGTTCAATTCCTATCAGTTGATGGGGCTTTTCCCCCCCTAAATTTGCATTACACATTATGTGACGTTCTTCATGAATATATTATCTCTCATCTTCTGGAGATAGAAGCCCTGTATAATTGGGGGATTTTTAGACATATGTGCCAGAATGTAGTTTTTATTACTTAAGAACCTCATGAAAATGCAGTTAATTGACAATTAACTGCTTCTTTCCATATTAATTATTAAACTTCAGGAAATTATGACTAAGAGCATAGAGATTTGTTTCGCTGTAAGTAAGAGAGTGTGTGCACAACACCAAAAATCACAGTAAAATATTTCCCTAATAATGTTAAGAACTAGTCACAGACCTTCTGCCTTCAGGAAGCAATTAAGGTTTTTTTTCCAGAGGGGATATCTGCTAAAACTGCTTTTCAAAACAGCTTAATCAGAGTAGGTAGGAATTAATTTTTTTACCTCACCTTCAGATGTTTAGGGACATTTTTCACCTAGCATGAAAAAGTAAATGTGGAAAGGCTTTCCTAATATGAACACTTTTTAAAAAGTTGTGTCTGTGAGGGAAGGAACAACCTTCCCCAAGATTGTGTCCTGATATAAAACAAACAAACAAAAATAATAATTTTTATAAAGATCTCAGCATTTGAGAGGCTATTTGAAAATGTTTGTGGGGAGGAGGAAGGTCAGATACAGTATGTGTCTGGTGTCACCAGGGAACAAGGATATCAGCAGGTCATACGTATAATAAGAGCTGAATAATTCTACATGATGTGCATTAACTGTGGGCCCTTGGCACTGGAGTTTGAAAATATTAGACTTCTATCAGACCACAGTATTTGCTGTTTGGTGCATTCTCCTCTCCTTTCTTCTCTTGCTATGAGGTATTGGTAGGTCCAAGGTTTCCACTTCCTAGTCATGGAGTTGTACATATGCACAGTAATTTGGGAGGTGAAGGGTAAACAGGGAAAGGATTTATTTATCTGGTAAGCTGAGTGCACTTTTGGACATTCAAGGAGAAAATTGTTATTTCCTCATACCTGAACTATATGTATAAAAGGCGGTGAAATCATAGGCAAAGCAAAGAATAACTTCATCTTCCAGAGAGGCACTGGAAGTGCTCTGTTGTTTTGTGATTAAATATCTGATGGAGAGATTAGCATTAGATCAGTAGCTATTTCACATGACTGAGCATGGGGTATGTGTGTTTCATACATTTTAAGACATTTATTTGTCTTTTACCTACTTGGAAAGGCAGAAAGGAAAAAAAAGCAGTTTGATTGTCCCCTGTCCAGTAATAACATAAAATTGTAAGGTTTTAGGATATCACTGTACGATTACAAATAAATCTAAAAGGAGTCCTATTATTGGAGGACTAAACTTCTAAGTTATTCTGCTTGGCTACTACTGCCCACTTAGAGATGTGTGAGTCCAACCCAGACAAATGAGTAAAGTTATGATAAATGTTTAATTGCTGTTGAAAACATTAATGAAAAAAATCACAGTTTTCTTCAGCCAGCCTCTGCTCTGCTCTTTACTGAATAATGTATACACCTGCCTTTTCTCCATCATCTTTGACTCTTTTAAAGTACAGCTTGCTTAGATGAGCAGGCTCTAGAAAGTTCATGGTCTGAGGGTTGTAGCAAAATATGTCAAAGTAGAGCTCTGCGCTATGCACTAAATCAGCTAACCATACCATCTACAGAGTCTGCCCAAGAGACCTCAGATCTGAGCTTTGGAAGGCCATGATCTGAGCTTTGGAAGTAATTGAAGATTAAAGCAAGAACATATTTGATGCAGGAATGCATTATTTGATAGGTAGTAGATAGGACAGGTCCTGAAAATTTGATCCTGTGTGTTGGCAGCCATGGAGACTTCAAGGGAGAAGAGGAATCATCTTGTGTCAGAGCAGCAGCCTTCCTAAGATCTTGGCCTACAGCTTGCACATCACAGAATTTGTACCCAGAATTATCCTGTCCACACAATAAAAGTTTCAGCTCTTTGAGGTGGATCTGTGGTGTCCAGTTGACATACATGGTCAGTCATTCATCAGGTTTTACATTAACTCTAGTCAAGTCCTTGGTTATTTGCAGCACTCCTGGCATGTATTTCCATTTAATTTCACCCAGAAGATATCTACTGCAGGCAGTCAGAGACTGCTCTGAGATGTGAGCCAAGTGAGTAAAATGGGAATGGTTAGGAGCATCACTTCAAAAGCACACTTCTGGTTCAAAATAAGCTGCTAATGTACAGGCACACAGTAGAGATATTAAGTGCATGGATCATGGTCTTGCTGTACTAAAAGCTTCTTCTGAACTTATCTGTCCTTTTCAATGCAGACATACCAGGAAAGGTGGCCTGACAACTGACACCATCAGTCAGAATATTTAAATGTCAGTTAGCACAAAGGTGAACTTTTCAACAGAAAGTCCAGAAATCTTTTTCCTGAAGAACTGTAGTTTTAATCAGGTTAAAACTCAGTGACTGTAAGGAGGGTCTCCAGTGTAACTTTCTGGAGTTTTGTACATTTTAAGGTCAGAAAGGCACCTTTACTTCCTCTGTAACATGGGCCTTAGATTTCAGACGGATCCTTGCACAGAGTCCCTTAAATATAGTTCATGCTGCCAATGTTCTTTTCTTATTTTCAGAACTCCCAGTGAAAGGCAAGATATTACTCTTAAAGGGACTCTACACTTGCCATTGATTATTCTCACTACCAAATGTACAACCTGCATGAAACTTCCAAAGTTTTTATTCACAACAAGAACGTGGAGATTAGCAAGATTCAAGTATTCCTGGCATGAATTTTTGACGCAATAAATGGAGGGGCTTTAATGAAAGTGATTTTGTCCACATTTTTATATTCATTGCACATACTAGTATGGATACAAGCAACTGTTTGTTTTATTAAATGCTGTGTTGAGTTTTCTTGAATTTTGAAATGAGATTCCAGGACAGAAGAGTGTTACTTCACTATGTATTTTTCTCAAATATACATGTAAGACAGGTAGCAGGAAAGTCACTTCAAGGACTATTTCTCCACCTGATGGATGGTGAAATTCCAAGCTGTTGATGTTGAATAAACTGCTAAAGAGTTCAGAAGCAGAACTGCCTGGAAAATTTATTTTCTTTTATGGTGAAAGCCTAATGGCAATGTTAAGTTAGCTTCAATTCAAGGGTCTGATTCACCATTCTATGGGCTGCACAAGGACCTTTCTGAGTAGTTTCAAAAGGCACTGGAGTGGGTCCTGGGAAGAAAAGCCTTGCAGGTAAGTGTAGAGAAACTCCATGGCCATTGTATCTTCCAGCAATTGCTGCAAAATAAAATTAAATATACATACCCACTGATAGAGGCAGAACACAGTCAGTATTTCTCCTGAAGTATCCATTTCAGGAAACCTACAGAGCCTTCAGATATTGGTTTGAGATAAAATAACATTGAATTCACCCTTTCAGCTATAGATCACATTGACTGTTCCTGGATAGGCATGAATAAGCTTCCTGAGCAAAGGAGTCTTTTTGATTATTGTCCAGAGATCTCAAGGATATTAATTTCTTTTTTGACCTATAGCTCTTCCACGTCTAAACACCTTGTGCAATCAGGCTGATTTGAATGCTGAAATTCCAGCAATGAAATCTGTGCATTTGGATGCACAAATGGCCACGTTATTGAAAGTGTTTGACCTGAATATCTATTTTAGGAAAATCTCCACAATATCTAATTGCTGGTTTTATCAGTCTTCCCTCTCATCTTCTAGTTGGAAATGCTTTGTTCAGTGGTGCTTTGCATATTTTATTTCACGCTTGCAGTATCTCATATTTATGTTAATATATGTCTGCACAAACAATTTAGTGGTACAGGAAAAATAGTCAGATACACAGCATAAAGATTTGTTTCTAGTTAGACTTCCTAAAATATTTTGGTACAATATGTTCTGCATTTCTATCAGGACATAAGAAAAGGTTTAGATGAAATATTGTTTGGTTGTCACTCAACTAACCATCCTTTCAGCTTGAAATCATTGACAGGGTGCTTTCTTACACCACCATTGCTGAAAACAGAGATTTTTGCCTCAGATTTGATTTGTTACTATGGGTCTAAACTGGATATCTTTAGGTCTGTAAAATTTCACCCGGAAAATAGATGGATTGTGACCCCACTAAGTGAGTTTCATGGCAGGCATGCCATAAAAAATAGAAATTAATAAAGTAGAAATTACTGTAAATTTGATGATTTATTTTTGCTTTTTGTTTGTTTGGGTTTTTTTCTGATTGGATTGTTTTTTCCTGTATTTTGACTGTTATCTTTATGTCTGTGGATTTATCAGATGGATAGATAGACTTTATGTAACTGCCAGCTATGGCAATTATACAGGCATTTGCATTGGAGACTTCCCCTGTGGACCTGCTTTTATAGCAGCAGCTGATCTGAGCAGATGGAAATTAGAAGCCAGAGGGATACACTGAAAATCACACCGTGAGAAAACTCTGAAAAAGATGTAACCTGTCTGTTGGACTGTAAAATTGACTGGGGATGGCATGTGACAGTCTGTCCTCAGCTGCCTAATTTATCCAGTCTGATTGACAATGCCATTAGATTGAGTGGGTGTCCTTCCTAAGTGTGTACTATTATAACAATTTTGAAGTAGCATAGAAGAAGGAAACAGTCCAGCAACAGCAAAAGCTTCTGTGCTTCTCTTAGTTCCAAGGTGATGAGATCATAAGGAAGCATATCCATGTATTTCTATCATTCAAAGAGTCTTTGTATGTGGTTACACTGCTTTTGGGTGCATGTATCATTATATATCCTGAAAGTCAAAGAGGTAACATTTTTAGTTAATGCTTTTTTAATATTGTATCTGTTGTGGTTGCTGTTGTCCTTAAATCCTGTGTACAAATAGAGGAAAACGTGACTGGTGCTTATACAAAGAATGTGCTGTCACTGTGCTTAACCTTTCATAACATGGGAGAATTCACAAAGTTCTGCAAGTTCCATTTTTATGGTGCATGCAGCTTGTATTATGCAAATGAAGCTGTGGTTTTCAAATACACTAATCAAAAAGTTTATCCAGATGAGCTCTGTGTAAAAAAAAAAATAGCTAATCTCTTTCTTTGATGAACACTTCAAGATGCTCTTCAAAAGTTATTTGTAGGTGAAGGAGAAAGAAACTAGTGCTCACATAAGCAGGAGAATCGTGGAGATTTTTTCTTGCTTGTTGTGAAAGATGAGAATAGTCAGTCATTGCCAGTGATGGTTCAGCTTTGTAGATGTTTGTAGGAGCTGGGAAAAAGTATCAAATCAGTATGCAATGTCTGCATACTGAAAAGTGCACTGTACACTTACTCATACACTTATGTCACCTAGAACTTTTTTACAACTTTAGAAAGGTGTGAATTAAAAATTCCAGTGTCAAAACTAGATTTCAAAAATAAATAAGCACCTTTCACTTCTATTGTGTTTTTATTTGATAAGAATATTTTGATTTGTCAGCAATTTGTTCTAGGATCTGATCTAAACCTACTCTTTCAATTTGATCCCATTCTCTTTTTTTGGGTCACTACATGCTCTTGTAGGTAGTCTTGCCTCATCATTCCTGTTCCCTTCCTGTTCTTTTTCTGTATTGTGCATGATTTAGCTATTTTTGTGTTTCCTTTTTCTTTTCAGGTTCCTTTATTTCAAATTTCAGATACCAGAGAAATTATGTAACCAATGATATGATGTGATCTCGCCCCCTTAGATCTGTATGAAGGACCATTCCAAATTAATAGGAGAGAATTTATTAGTGAGCTTAATTTTAAGACTTTTCTACACTATGATCTGTCACATTTCTGCATCTAAGGTCAGGTTGTTCCTTCACCTCTGACGAAGTCTGTGGCTCAAATATTTATTTATTACCCATATTTCTTGACTGCTGGAGTGAAAATGCTGTAGCCAGATTTACTTTTGAGATTAATAGCTCCATTTTTCTTTCTATACTAGAGATTGTGGTGTTTATTTAGTTTTATAATATGACAAGTGCCCATCTAAATGAGCAAGATACTTCTAATGAATACTTGAAGAAAATCAATATATCAAAAAAATCCCGCAAACTGCAAAACCACATCGCTTCAGGTCTGTTTACTTCAAAAGGCATTTTGACTTTAACTCACATAATGTCCCCATGAGGCTGAGAATGAAGTGGGTGACTCAGAGCATGTCAATGAGATAACTAAAATTTTAATCTAGACTTCACCTACTTGAATATTACCATTAATAGTTATGTCATTGTTACTTAGTGGTTGCCTTTTCCTAATGGGTTAAGCTAGCTTTATAAATCAGATTTTAATATCTATAAACATCTGTTCAAAACAGTTTTCTTCTTCAATCTTGACAGTGATGCCCATGTTGTGTCAGACAGGTTGGAGGGAATGTGGAAGCACAGTCAGGATGTTTCAGTTCAGTAATTGTTTATATCAAGAACACTGAAGACCACATGACAGCTAATTTTGTGATGAAGATTTTACAGAGCTGTGGGGGACACCTGCAAAGATTTACCTAAACAGAAACCTTACCATTGCAACATGTGTAGGAATTGGTACTAATCAAAATTCCACGATCTGGAATTATATGCCTGTTTTCAGTCTGAACAGAGCTGTAACATCCGTGTTATTAGTATTCCCAATGACTATGTAATAGAGAAAAGAATTACGTTTTTATTCTAAAATCAAAATAGTCTCAGCTAATATACTGGCAGAGCTGTACAATTATCTCCATGGGAGCTTTCCCAGTGCTGAAAGGGTTTGAGGTAGCTGCTGAATTCCAGTGAGATGTTCCAGTTTTCTGGAAATTACTTAGTCTTTGTTCAGATCGAATGATAATCCATTCAAATACAAATTAAACTCTCCCAGAAAGTAAAAATACTTACGACAAAAATTTTAAAAATAATTTAAGACAAAAAGAACTGTGTTCAGGTATTAAAATCTCCCCTTTCCTCTTTTTTTTTTTTTTTTAAGGAATGCTATTAATGAGAAATTTGAGTCACAAAGGGTCATGAAAAGTCCTCCGGGAAACTATCAATAAGTTCTGCAGTTTTTAAGGGGAGACACTGTGGACTTGAACGGGCTGGAAGTTGAACTTGGTGTATGACTACTTCCTGCCCTGGGAACATTTTATTGAACTGTGCCACTTGCACTGCCAGGCAATTGCTCTTTTACTCCACTGATAGCAATCATGGCTAGTAAAAGATTAAAAGGCTGCCTAATCTTCACACTCCTGCCAGTGGCAATCAAGGGAGAAAGGTGATGCAAGGTGTATGAGCTGAATAGGGAATGGTGAGCACTTTTCTGTGCTAATAGTGGCAAGCAGAGGAAAAAGGCACTCCACTCTGAGTGATATTAAACCGTGAGCTGCTGAAGAGTGCAGTGGTTTTTTGGGTGCTGCTCCCACTGACTGCTGGTGGAATTGCTGAGGCTGCCTGAGCAGGATCTGTCTTTGCCTTCAGGCAGCTGCGACTCTGCCAGGGGCTGTGGAGGGGCAACCCGGGGCACAGGGAGGGCAGAGGCAGCTGCAGCAGCCACAGAGAGGCAGTCTCTACCTGACCCAACTTGAGACCACGCTGGGCTCAGGGGGTTTCTTGCACCCTTTGCATTTGACTGAATGTGCTCCCAGCATGCTCCTGAGCCCTGTGCTGCGATGCTCTGCCTGCAGAGCTGGCACATCTCCCCGTGTCAGTCCCCATGTGTGCACTTCTGCCATGACTCTGGTGCACTGACAGCTCTCCTACCTCACTGCCCAGCTATGGCTGGCTCCTTTGGCAGGGCTACCTCAGCCCTGGGCAGATGCCTAGCTGTTTTTATTGCTGAAAAGGGACAATGGAGTGTCTGGGGTAGGACCACGAGATGGCTTTGTGTAAGTGCAGTCAAGGCTCTAGACTAATTCTGCAGGAGCTAACAAAAAGTAAATGCTTCCATCTGATTTACTACCATATGATGGTAGTAAAACGTTTGCTTGCAACCCCTGGCTCTATAAACTTTTATCAACCCTGAAGCTGTGTAGATCTTGCAATGTATTTGTCCACTTAGCAGCAGCAGTTGATAGAGGTGTTTGCTTCCAGCATGGGAGCAAAGGTTGTTGATGATCTTTCTATGACATTCTCATATTAATCCCTGCAGGAGATGGTGAAAGTTGGCTTTAAAACAACAGTATAATTCAAAGTATATTTCCAGGGCAGAAGAAGTGCCAGTGCTGCCAAGCAAATGGTGGGGTGCATGCAGCAGAATATACCTTTTTTATCAGTAAGCAAAAACCAGAAGGCTAAAATTAAATTATCAAATCCCCTAAACTTGCCTTGTTAGACAGAATTTCTTCTATTTCATTGTTTTTCATTAAAGTGTTTTATCTTGTGTTCTTTATTGTGCAGAGTGCCTTTTGAAGTAAATGAGTTCAGTCACTCTCTGTCTCCCTACCCCATGAGAAACAGTATTTACCGATGTGCATGACCTTGTCAGAATTTATGGTGCTGGCACAAGCAGCTGGGCTGTAGCCATAATTCTCTCCAGAGAAGGCAGAGGAGTTCAAGCATTTGGGGTGACAGATAGGGCCATGGTGACTTTTCCTTCAGGAATAAGGAACAGCAGCACTGTCTCCTTCATTTAGTGCAAACACTTTTGGTTTAGGTTAAAGATGATGTCATTTAGAGCTTTTTATTGCCAGTGATTTGTTCCCTGAATTATTGCTATACTTACATGACTGTATCTTAACCCATTGCTAACATGTGATCTTATTCTTCTCCTGGATAGCTGCCTATGTTAAGAGTAACAGAGGTTTTCTTCTGAGGATTAGAGCTTGCTGGAAGCCTTACAACAATTTCTTTCTCTATGAAACATGTTGATTTGTCAGAAAGCAATATGTTCTGTAGCAATATATTTTTTGTACCTGAGAGTTTCCTTCTGGGTTCCCAGTTGATCTAAGAAAACATTGGAAGAGCTGTTCTTGAAGCCATTTTCTATTTATGGGGTATAGCGCTTCAAAGTCTTCTTCTGCCCTCTATTTTTCTACAAAGGACTCAGATCTTCAAAAGATGGGGTAGCCAAGTAATTCCTTTAAGTTTTATAAAACATTAAAGAAAAGAAATGAAGTTGTCATTGCTCAAAATGATAATAAATTTTCTCAGTTATGTTATGCAGGGATAAGCATTTCCACCAAAAAACTGATTTAGTAACCTCTGTGATGCCAAGATTTTTACCAGTTGCACCATGGTAGCTATTTCCTCTACATTGCCAAGGAATGCTTCTCTATGGAGAGCTTCTTTCGGGACCCAGATTTTGAGACTGAGTTAAGACCTGTGTTCGCCATTACTCTGCTTTTGAAGTAGTATGGAGGGCATATAGCCTGTTCCCTCAAGGACCATCTGTTTTATAGCAATGCATTTTCCTAGATGTTATGGTGGGCTGGAGTGTTCCTGGCAGTGCCAGTGAACAAATGGAAGCACATGGTGGAATCTAGGCAGATCCAAACCTTCTGTGATAATATCACGTTGCCTTCACTCCACATTCAGCCCATTTCTAGTCTTAAACACATTAGTCATCCCATCCCTTCCCAATCCAGCGCAGCAGTTAAGCATATGCTTAAGTCAGATTGCTGCCAGTCTGATTTAAGTAGCACTTAAACCAAGCACATTCTTAAATGTTTATATGGCTGTGGAGGGATTGAAACATGTGCTTAACGTTCAGTGCATGCTAGTACACTTTGCTGGATGGGAACTCTAAAAATTTGAAAGGACTAAAGCTATTTTATTTCATTGTACTAGTGTTGCTTCAAATATGCTGATGGCTGTTAGAATGGGATAGCTTAGCTCAGTCTGAGTTTAATAGGATTGCTCCAACGTATCAACTTTTTCAGGTTAATAAATATTTAAAGGTAGGAAATGCCATTTCTGGGGTGAATTTTGGAGGGTGTGGTAAACCATAGTCACTCTAGATGAAAGAATAGAATAAAACAATTGATTTCAAAACAGTATGATTTTAAAGACAATTTTATCTTGGACAGTCAGCAAGGTCTGAATAATATTATATAAAGGGATAACTCAAGAAATTCACTTGTACATTCAGCAGTGAACAAAGACTATGGTTTTCCTCAAGAAAGTATGAAATAAAGAAACTTCAGTCCTGTTTTGACTGGAAAAGTTCAATAACACCTGAATCAGTCATTTCCATATAAGTTTTCATACCATAGAATCATAGAACCAAAGAATGGTTTGGTTTGGTTTGGTTTGGTTTGGTTTGGTTTGGTTTGGTTTGGTTTGGTTTGGTTTGGTTTGGTTTGGTTTGGTTTGGAAGGGACCCTAAAGATCACCTAGTTCCAATCTCCCTGGTGTGAGCTGGGAGACCTTGCACCAGAACAAGTTCCTCAGAGTCCCATCCAAAGTGGCCCTTAACACTTCCAGAGATGGAGCATTCACAACTTCTCTGGGCAACCTGTTCCTCTGCTTCACCACCCTCAAAGCAAAGAATTTCTTCCTGACATCTAATCTAAACTGACTCTTTCAGACCAGGGTACACACACAAAAATGTATTATTTGTATTGTATATTATATAATATACATAGTGTATATTATAAATGTGTAATATGTATAATCTTTGTATTATCTAATAAAAACTATATTATTCACTTTGGACCCTCTGATGATATCTTGAAATATATTCAAGTATTATAACCTAAAAAGTTAAACTATAAATACTTTTCATCATTACCTAAAAAGTTGTATTTTAAATACTTATTTTTTTCCAAAAAGATCTCTCTTCAGCTATTGTGGTCCTTCTAGAATTTCTTTTTTTTCCTTAGGGCTTTATCTCAGGATTAGAGTTAAGCTTAGTAAATAGGATAAAAAAAATTAACTCCCAAACCTTGACTTTTTAACAATGTATTTATTGTAAAGGATAAAAAGACTACTGAATAAATTCAGATTCAGAGAAGTGGGTGTTTGGGAGATTTAAACAAACTTAGTGGGAGCAGTTGGCATGCTGAGTGCTAGAGACCTCATCCAGAGGAAAAAATTCTGGGCTAAGAGAAATGTCATGAATTTCAGCAGGGATAAATGCAAAGTGAGAGGAACATTACCATTTACTAGTGCTGCTTGGGAACCAATTGAAGATCACTCTTTTTCAAAGGACCTGGATGGGTAATGGGTGCCAAATTCAAAATGAAGCAGCAGGGAGCATTTCTATGATCAAAACAAGCTTCGTATCATTTATTACCTAGAAAAAACCCAGTTATGTACATGCAGTCATTTGTAGACTATTTTCTTAAGTTCTACACTGAGTTTTACACAATACTGAGTGTATGAAATTAGCACTACCATTCAGAATAAAAATTCTTATTAAATAGGAGTTAATAGAACAGGTTGATCTGTCGCAAAAATTCACACAGCATTTTCATGCAATCGAGATATTTGATTACTGTATGTGGTATCAGATCTGATGCTAATCAACATTTTCATCTATGGTCTAGAAGAATCATTAAAACAAAATGAATTTTCAAGATGACACTGAAATTACTACATTGGCAAATGAACAGCATGGGAGGGTCATCTAGTCCTCCTGATCACTAGCTAGTTTAGGTCCTTTTTAATATTAGAATTCTTGCTGCAGTTTAAAGCAAAAATATATACACCTAGAAAAAATATATTAATTCCACAACTTAAAAAATGGTGTTTTGTCTCAGTACCAGCGACTTTAAAAAGAAAAAAAAGCTTAAAAATACATAAAGAAAAAGTGCGAACCTTGAATATGTTATTAGGGAAACACAAGTAAGATACAAATGACTATATGAAAATGGAGGTGGGAGTCTGAGTTGATTCCATTCAGTATGAGACATTATGAAGTTATTAGAAATTTTTTAATAAAATGTTGGTGTCAGGGTTTTCAAAGGGAAAATAAATACTACAGCTATGGAATTTATTATAGAACTGGAGAACACTTCCATGAAATCATTAAATAAATGAATAAACTTAAAACTTAAAGTTTAAACTTAAATACTTCCTTGGAGATACTCCTCATCTTTTCATTACTGTTATTAAGTACCAAAGGGAACACAGATATGAATACAATAAAAAAGGTGCTGGTTTTGAGCAGTGTCTCCACCCAGAAATTGCCCTGATGATGTAAAAATGTTATTGCTGTGGGGAGATAATAGAAGATAGACAATGCTGTTTGCAAACACAGTCAAGTGACTTGAAGCTGAGGTATAGAAAACACCATCTATAATTTTAATTGTTCTTTAGCCTTGTGTGTTGGAAACGTAGAACATCGGTGATTAAATAGTGTAGGCCTGTGATAGAGACCCTCTGCAGAACATGCTTAAGATTCCTGCCCTGCTGTGGGGAAGATCAAAGCACAGCAGTAACCTGTGCTTGAGTAGATCCCTGATATACAGGCAAAATCAGCAGGTTCAGTGAATCCTCCAGCATGGTCTGAAATTCACAAGTGTCAGAATTCCCCCTTGTGTGCCTCTGTCCAGATGCTGCTTTGGGGATCCCTCGATGATAAGGTAGCAAAAATAAAATTACTCTTCATTTTGTGGTTTTTGTGGCTGTTCCTGCTGCCTGCCTGTGCAAGCTCACACAATTTTCTCTCCAAAATGTGCTTTTTCTATGCTCTAAATATAATAGAGGAAGTGCTTTACAGTGTTCAGCTCTGCTAGATTCTCCTCTCTAGCTATTTTCTCATCAGGAAAGGGTTCTTTAGTCTAGGGGATAAAAAAAAAAAAAAAGAAGAGATGAAACTGGAACCAAAAAATTCAAACAGGTTGGAAAAAACCCCATTTTTAACAGCTAGATGGACTAGATCAATGGTAAAAGAAAAAAAAAGAAAAGTCAAGAGACATCATAATGTCCCATTTCTCATCTCCCTGTTTGAGACTGGGTGTGTGCTGAAATCTGTGCTTTAGTCAATGACATCTAATTCTTTATTAAGCAGCAGTAAGTGAGCTACAGAAGGGTGACTTAGTGAAAATAATTTATGACATCCAGAGATTCAGAATAAATTATTTTATAAATTAATATTTTATTTATAATATGGTCATTATTTTATAGTCAGAGTGAGCATTGAACAGTAGAAATCTATTATTTCAGCTGCCATTTTCTGCCTGCTAATATCCCACCATGTCTCTGCAACTGAGATACCTTTCAATGTTCTACTAATCAATCACCAAAGTACTGTTCCTCAAGCATTCTTATAAACAGTAGAAAGGCCACCTAGTTATGTTTTTCACAACAGGACTCCAGATTTCCAATTAACAGAAAATATCGACATTTATGTACAGTAATAATAACCTAAAAACTAACCATACAAAATCCTCTTGTTATGAAGAAGCTGAAACATAATTTCCCCATAATTATGATATCCTTTCAGTACAAATAAGAATGAAAAATAAAGAAATAAAATAAATAGTCTCAATAAAACAAAAACAAACAAAAACGAAACACAAAACATATTATGCTGTAGTACTTAAAATTCATGTTGTAAGTACCTTTACCAGCTTTTGCATTTCCAATTGCACCAACCCTTTTAGGTCATAATTTGTTTCCATAAATACATGGGCTCACATTTCCTTGGGGGATTGATGGCCTTGGTGTGTTCAATACCAAAGTGGCTCTAACTTAGCTTAGAGAGAATCCTTGCCAATATTTTGTGAGCTCACCCTTTTTTTTATCCTTCAAGTTTCAAAGGAGTTGATCAGATCACACTTGCCATATCCTCACATCAGTCTGATTTATTTTCTGATACTAGACAAGCATGGTTTTAGACCAAATATGCTTATCATGTAATAATTAAAGTTTCTATTGAGATCTCAAAACAACTGCAAAAGAAATATATAAAATCATTATTGGAAAGAAAGATTTTTAAAGTTCAAAGAATAATTACAAAGGAGAATTCCACAAGACTAATACCTTGTATGTGGTATCTCGGTATTTATACTGGAATCATACTCAACAGAGACTGAAACTGAAATGACAGTCACATTTTGTGACTTAATGTATGAGGAAATGTCTTCAGTAGTTTCTTTTGTAACGTCAAATTTCACAGAAATATTTCAAAGCTAGATTTCGCTGATCCTAGCCTGGGCTGTGGACATTTGTAATGGAAAGCATTTTGACTCTTTTTGTTCAGAAATATTGAATATTCATTTGGACTCGGATCATAAAAATACCATAAATAATGTAAATTCTTTTATTTAAGTTGCTATTTAAAACTGTGTGAAATATGTACTATGGGACAGCAATGCGTTTTTTGGAATTTGGATGAGGGGCTCTGAGCAATTTGAAAAATTGGGGTTTGAAATCTCATATTTGGAGACATTCTAAATTTGCACTGTTTCACATCTGAGCCTATAATTCTTCCATGGGTAAAATTAAATCCTGGACAGTGCTTTGGCAACATGATAAATCACTTATTTTTATCACGACTCAGGTACAATATCTCTTTGTTAATCAAATATTCATGTTGAAAGAATTATTTTTTTTTACTCTGCTGCTTCTCTAACTGTATTTCTAAGTCACCTGTGTTCTCTATATTTTCTCTCCCATATAGCTGGAATTCTTCATTCTCCCTTCAGTTTATTTTTCCTGAGCTGAGTGTAGAAAAACTCAGATGTCAATGGATGAATGTGATCATATTCCTGTAGTCACGGAATAAGATTAGATATTATTTTCTTAGTGATTATCTGGAAGGGTCAAAATTTTAGATGTGAAGTAAAATACTTCCATTATAACTAGAGCTGAGTAAATTATTAATACAAAGCCTAGCAATGTGAAATAGAATATGAGATATAATTTGGCTGTCTTTGTTTATTTACTCCCACTGGGGCCTAAGAGTGCTTTTTGGTTTGAATGGTTTCATTACACCAATTGTGGCAGTAAATAGTGTTATCTTCTGCACCTTCAGAAATAAATTTATAGAACTGTAGAATCATAGAATGATTTGAGTTGAAAAGGATCTTAAAGATCATCTAGTTCCAACCCCCTGCTATGGACAGGGACACCTTTTGGTAGATCAAATTGCTCAGAGCCCCATCCAAGCTCCCCCTGAGCACTTCTAGGGGTGGGACACCCACAACTTCTCTGGGCAACCTATTCTAGTGCCTCACCACTCTCACAGGAGAGAAACATCTTCTTAATATCTAATCCAAACTTTTCAGTTTAAAGATATTTGCTGGTGTTCGTCCCCGAATTTCCCGGCTAGCAAGGGGGACAGCACACAGCCAGCAGTCCTAGGGGGCAGCGGTCAGCGGCGGTGGGCAGTAGCTCAGGGCGAGAGACGAGCCCAGCTGGACCGCAGCCTAAGGTAGCGACCTCCCACGGCAGAGGTGGGAGGCTTCGCACCTTCACCCTCGGAGGGAGGGAAATAAGGTCACCAGCCACGACGACAGACGAATGAGAGAGAGGCAGCAGGCACCCTCTGCAGGAACAGGTCGGGTTTATTCAGGAGGAAAAGGGAGGCGACCGTCAGGGAGAGGTGACAGGGAGGGGTACAGAGGATGTCTGCCAAAGAGAGCAGGGCGCAGCCTGCTTAAGTACCCATGGGGTGGTACTGAAGGGTACAGTGTTGATTGGATAATCATAAAGATGGGCAGAGCATGAGACCACAGGATCCTCTCTGGAGGAGGGACCGGGGTGGGGCTAGGTCCGGGGAACCAGTCACGGCCCAGCCAGAGAAGAACCCTCTGGAAACAGGGCCGGACTAGAGGGAAGACGGACAGGGTGGAAGGGGACGGCCAACAAGGCAACGGGTACAATGATTGGCTTTAACAGAGGGAGAGAGGGAAACTGGCAGCTGGGGCTTGATCGCCCAGGGGAGGAACCAACTGGGGACAGAACCATTTAAAAATAACTGGGAGGGGGGGTAGAACATACCAAATAGGGTACAAAGAACTGAACCCGTACAATATAACTTAACATAAAAAGGTGCGCACCGCAACATCTCCCCCTTTTTTACACAAAAAGGAAAGGAGGGAGTGGCGGCAAAACTCAAAACTCAAACTTTAAAACTCCAAAAGTCCCTAAGCAGTCTTTCATAGTCTATAAGATTTATCTTCAAAAGGCAGCCGGCATCTCAATGGCGGGAGGTGGCGGAGGAGGAGGCAGTCCCAGAAACGGTGGGTCCATTGGGAACAGCAAGTCTGCATTTGGAGGCGGCAGGGCTTGCATCTCCATATATTCGGCCGGGTCTGCATCTGAGTCCGATCTCTGGCTGCTTACAGCTGCTCGATTCACGGATATTGCTGCTGAGGTAGACTTGGTTATTATAGTTTTGACAATCACCCAGAAAATAAGGAAACCAAAAATTATTAAAGCAATCATAAAGACGTCCTTTAAGATGGAGCTCAACCACCCCGAGGCACCCCATCCCTTAAATATGTCTCCCAGCCAATCAGATGTTTCTTGTTTTATGTCATGGACCATGTCTTTCATTTTACGTATGGTGATCCTTGCGTCTTCGGCCCTTGATGTCAAATTAAAACAACAGAGCCCCTCAAACTCCTCACAAGTGTGATGGTGAAGGAGGAGGAGATAATCAATGGCAGCCCGATTTTGTAGGGTTGCGCGCCTTGTTGTCTCCTCATCTGAAAGGAGGTCCGCTAAAGTCGCTGAAGTAAAATTCGCCTGTTTCACTACCCAACACTCGAGTGCGCCCAATTCTCCGAGTGCTTTTGCTATTCCAGCCCAAGGGAGCAGGATCGTAGCAGCCATGCTCCTAGAATAGCTCCAATGTGTGATGTTCGAATCACAATCGGGACCCAGGTCGGCGAAGTCCCTTTTTGTGCGGGCCAATCCAGTAGACTCATTCTTTTTAATCCAATCAACGACCTGATTTTTAGTGGGCGAAAACAGGGACAGACGACCAAAGGTACAGGGCCCTCCGACAAACTGAGGGGGGATGCCAACCCATGCTCGGTCTCCACAAATAAAGAAAATTCCACGGGGTAACTGAAAAGCCGGACCAGAAAGGGAAGTGGGAGAACTAATCAAGATCGTGGCAGTGCACCACTGCTTGGCCATAAATTGCGGTTTATGCTGGCGAAAAATGACAAACGAGCCATTAGCAGGGTTCAGCTGCCACGGGGGAGAAAACTGAAAACATAAAGAGGCATTGGCGGAGCCGAGCAATTCTAATTCTTGGGGGTCGGTGCTAAGGTGAGGAAGGCTACCGACTCCAGCTGACCATGCGCCCCTGGGGTAGTGCCCGTAAGTAGGGTTACCATGTGGTGGCAAAAGTGGTATGAAGGCTGACCCCAGGGGTTCAGGCAGCTTCTCGGGCAGCAGTGGGATCCCCACAAGGCACGCGGTGAGGGGACTGTCGGCCGAGTTACTGTCGAGGCAGATGTGGTCTTGCCCCATAGACGACGCAAGGATCGACCATACATTAGCTCCAGGCTGGGAGACGACCCATGCAGTGCCGGGTAAGACAATACTTCCAAGAGCAATCGTTACGGTCCATATCCAAGTGGCGGGTAAAGGGGTGGTTCTCTTTCCCAGGGTGGAGAGAGCTGCCAAAACAAAATCGAAACTTGATAAAACAATGGTTCTGTCTCTAGAGGTTATTGCAGATCTAGATCAAGGGAAAAAGGGCCGGCTCTCCTTCGCCGCCGCCAGCTTGCTACTGCCACTTGGGCCGGAGTGCTCGGTGTTTTTGAGCAACGTGGAAGGTAGGGCCGCACAAACTTAGATGGAACCCACCGGAGACCTGAGGGGGTGGACACGCAAGCGTATCCCCTCCCCCAGGTCACCAGGTCGTACGGCCCCTCCACCTTCCACGTCTCCGGGTCCCTGACCAGTACCGGAGGTTTTTTCTTGAGCTTAAGATCTTCATGGAAACCAAAATGTCTTATAATGGGGGGGTCGAAATTATCAAAGGAACAATTAAGAAAATTTAAAGTAAAGAGTGCCCGCGCGAGTCTGGACTGTGGGGACTCCACCTTCATCGCTTGGCTTTGGTGTTCCAGGATTTTCTTCAAGCTCTGGTGGGTCCGTTCCACGATGGCTTGGCCAGTGGGGGAGTGGGGGATGCCGGTGGTATGTTCCACACCCCATTGTTGCAGGAACTCCCGGAGCTCCTTGGAGCGGTACGCCGGCCCGTTGTCTGATTTGATTGCCTTGGGGATGCCCAACACCGAGAAAGCCTGGATGAGATGTTTACGGACATCCGAGGCTTTCTCGCCTGTGTGGGCCGAGGCGTAGACGGCACTGGAAAAGGTGTCGACGGACACATGCACGTATTTAAGACGACCGAATTGCGCGACATGTGTCACGTCGACCTGCCACAGCTCGCAGCTAGATAAGCCGCGAGGGTTGACTCCAGTGGGCAGCGAGGGGAGCTGGTCCCGTTGGCATTGGGGACATGTCGCCACAATCGCTCTGGCTTGCTCGCGAGAGATGTTAAACTGGCGGACAAGGCCAGGGGCATTCTGGTGGTGGAGCTGGTGGCTGATCTTAGCCTGGCGGAACACGTCGGGGAGCGGCGCCATCTGCACTGGGGCCGCAAGGGCATCAGCCCTGCGGTTACCCTCGGCTATAAAGCCGGGCAGGTCCGTGTGGGACCTTACATGCATTACATAATAAGGTTGCTCTCGGTGGGAGATCAGTTGAACAAGTCTCGAGAGCAACTGAAAAAGGGCCAAATTCCGAACTTCCTGTAGGACTGCGTTTTCTGCCCTTGATGTCACACCTGCCACATAGGCCGAATCGGTAATCAGATTGAAAGGGGTGTCTTTGAATCTCTCGAATGCCCTAACGACTGCATCCAACTCAGCAATTTGAGGTGATCCTTCTACCTCTTGAATGTCTGACTCCCACTGCTGAGTTTGAGGGTCCTTCCAAGTCACTACGGACTTGTGGGATCCTCCGGATGCGTCAGTAAAAATGGTTAGGGCTTTAAGGGGAACACGACTTTGGACAGATTTTAATGATAATTTGAATTGGACGCTTTTGTTGAAAATCGGATGGGCCGGACAGCCCACCTCAATGCGCCCTGTGTAACTATCAAGAGCGAACTGAAGGCTCTCATTAGTCCTCAGGAGTTCGTTAAACATCTTAATTTGGAATTTCCCATCTTTCAACTCAATGGGAATATGAATGCATGCAAAGTCCACACCAGCCAGCTCCCTGATCCGAGATCTTGCCTTCCGGATCAGTTCCGCTATCAGCTCCTGTGGCGTAGTGATTCTTTTGGATCGATGATGGCTGAGGAACACCCACTCTATTATTAAGAGGGGGTCGCTCGAGCCGCGATCCTTCCTCCCTTTGCCACCCGATGGTTTGGGGGCCTCAGGGCGCTTGTCCCACTGGAAGATCATACCGTGTAGATGTGGCAGCTTGCCTAAGATAATAAAGCAGAAAGGCAATTCAGGGCGGCAACGGTGGGCTTGCCTGGTGGATAACATTCCCTGAATCTTTTCCAGTGCCCTCTCAGCCTCGGGGGTGAGTATCTTAGGAGAACTAAGCTCCTCTCCCCCTTCCAATAATTTGAAAAGGGGGGCCAGGTCCTCGGTGGTGATCCCCAGCCAAGACCTCACCCAGTTCAAGGATCCACACAGTTGGTGGACATCCGCCAAGGTCTTAATATGACACTTTATAGCCAATTTTTGCGGCACAATGGTCCGCTTATGAATTTCGAGGCCGAGGTACTTCCAAGGCGGCATCCGTTGAATCTTGTCGCCCTGGAGTTCGAACCCTGCAGCAATTAACGCATCGGTTACACGGCCAAGGACGTGGCTCAGGAGGTCGTCATTGGGGGCACAAACCAGCACATCGTCCATATAATGGTAGATGTAGACGTTACTAAATTGGTCCCGAACTGGAGACAGCAAGGAAGAGACGTACCTCTGGCAGATGGCTGGGCTGTTCTTCATTCCTTGCGGAAGAACTGTCCAGTGGTATCTCTTCCTTGGGGCTTCACGGTTCAAGGTGGGCACCGTGAAGGCAAAGCGCGGGGCATCGTCGGGGTGTAGAGGAATTTGGAAGAAGCAATCTTTTATGTCAATCACAGCCAAATTCCAATTTTGGGGTAGCATCGCGGGGGACGGCATCCCTGGTTGAAGAGATCCCATATCTTCTATAATTTCATTGATTTTTCTGAGGTCGTGAAGGAGCCTCCACTTGTCTTTATTAGGTTTTTTTATGACAAAAACTGGAGAGTTCCAGCAAGATGTGGACTCCGCAAGGTGACCCTTGCGGAGTTGCTCCTCCACGAGCTGATTGAGCGCCCTTAATTTCTGTTTGTTGAGCGGCCACTGCTCCACCCAGACCGGTTTATCTGACAGCCAATTCAGTTTTTGGGTGGGGCGCTCTTCAGTGGCCGCTACTGAAAAACCTGGGGAGCCGGAAAGTCAATCTTGGCTCCCCACTGTGCAAGGGTATCTCTTCCCCACAGGGGCTCTGTATAATCCAAAACGAATGGACGCACTTGAGCCAATTGTCCATTCGGCCCCATAATTTGAACGATGCTTTTTGATTGTTTAGCGAATTGGACACCCCCTACGCCGCGCACGTGTCCAGGCGCGCTTTGCAAATCCCATTGTGACGGCCACTCCCGAGTGGGAATGATCGTCACATCTGCTCCAGTGTCGAGAAGGCCTCTGACCGTTATTTTTTCCGTCCCAAGTCTCATTGTGCACGACAACCGGGGCCTCGCAGACCCAATTGCCTCCACCCAAGCTGCTGTAGGTGGCTTTGATGTTTCTCCCTGACTCTCTCCCTTTCGGAAGGAGGGGAGCCCCGAACGTTCCTCTGGGTCGTCGGGGTCCCACTCCCCCATCTGGATATAATCTATGAGGTCCACAGGGATTGCTTGGGCTATTATAGTTCCCTTTGGGAGGAACAATGGAGGGTTAACACAATATAGTTCTAAATAGAAATGGTCTCGGTCAGAGGCCGACAGTGCTGGCCAAATGTGTATGTCAGGTGGTGTATGTTTTGTGTCCCCAATGACGAGGTACCTGTGGTCCAGACGGTTCCAGGTGTCCCTCTCATCGTGCGGGGCGGCAGACAGGCAAACAGGGTTCCGATCCCGCAGATGTAATGCGCGAGTTAGTTTGAGTCTGAAAGGGGAACATAAAGAGGAAGTCGTTAATATAGGTTGATGAGGTCTTTTTATAATAAAAGTCACGTCCGGTACAAGGTCAGAGCCAGTAGCATTGGATAAGGTCTCAGCCTGTGATGGAGGCGGCTGGGCTGACGGCGGCGGGGACCCCCTTATTTTCTCCCCCCTGCTTGATGGTGATTGTTTTTCCCCGCCTAATTTATGTTTTCGCGCAGGGGGGGAACTGCGCTTTCCTCCTAGTTTTTTTGAACAGACTGCCCTCCCCGGGCCTCCCCCAATCTTTTATTCTTTTTAAATTCTTGGAACTCTGCCCTTAAGGGACAGTCCGGCATCCAATGTCCAGATTTGCCGCACAGGTGACAAGGCGACACTTCGCGGCGGCCGAGTCCTGGGGTGGTGGCAGGAAATGCTGCAGCATTATGATCTTCTGTTCCCTCCGGGATGGAATCTAGGGCAGCGGCTCTTCTCATTGCTGGCTTCCCTGGTCCTACACTGGCCACGAGCAGCGGCGCTTTCTGCTGGCAGGCGTCCAGCATGTCTTGAAGGGTCGGCGGGGGGTGCACCGGAAGGCCCAGCAAGATGGTTTTGCAGACGCTGTTGGCCCTCATCAACACTAGTTCTTTTACGAGGGGCCCCCTCGCCGGCTCCTCTAACACTTGCTGTTCTACTGCTCTGCGTACTCTTTCTACAAATAAAGAAAAGGGTTCAGCTTCATGTTGGAATATTTCAGTGTAGGATGGGAGGGACACCGCTTGGCGCAGGGCCAAGAACGCCGCTTCGGCGGCTTTAGCTGACTTTCTCAAAATCTCAAAAGGGATCTCGGCGGCTGCAACATGCCCATCTGACCACCTCCCCCTCCCCAGCATGTGGTCTTTAGAGATTGTTTCCCCTTCACTGTCTGTCGCTGTCATCGGGTCACCCCAGATGGCTGGCAGCATTTCCACTACTCTCTTCTCCCACCCTCTTTCCCATACAGACAGGTCTGTGGGATTCATCAGGCAGGCGAAGAGAGAGCGGAGATCTGCTGGAGTGACAACCGTTTCAATGATGGTGGCCCTTAGGAGCCCCCTAAAATATTCATTCTCTCTGCCAAATTCTTTTTGAGCTTTACATATCTCACGCAAGGTGTTATGCGGAATGGGACTCCATTGCGTGGTTACTTGGCCATCCAAGCTGGGGAAATAGGACACAGGGGCTGCAGTGATGTCCTTTGCAGCTTTCAGCTTCTGCTTCCCTCCACCCCCCTCCGCCTCCCCCGGGCCTGCTAATGGAACGGGCTTCCCCTCGGTTCCCGATTGGGGACCGTGGGAAAAAATGGCCGACCCGTGGGAACCGGAACTGGGACCGTGGGAGACAGGAAGCTGGGGGGCGTGACTGATGGTGACGTCACTGTTTGAGGTGGGGCTGCAGGGAGGACAAGGTTCCGCCTCTTTAATGGCGTCATGGGGCGGTGCCGGAGGAGGAGCGAGGTCTGGGGGAGGAGCCGGACTTGAGGGAGGGTCCGGACACCACGTGGGAGGAGCAGTGGGAGGGGCGACAGCGGTTGGGGTGGAGTCAGGGGGCCGGAAGGGGTTGGGGTTGGGGGAAAAGGGATTTTGGGAAGAAGGTAAGGTTTGGCGCCACGCTGCCATGTGCTCCCCACCATCTTGTGAGGTGGACCGGGCGCCATTTTGTGTGGTGGGGAGCTGACACTGAAGGGCAAAGGGATTAGTGGGATTTGAAACTGGGAATGAAGGGGTTTGGAGAGAGGGGTTCGGGAGAGAGCCTGCAGCGATCCGGGCCCTTGGATCACTGCAGGGAGGGGGTCCCATTTCCTGAAAGGGGCCAGGGGAAGGATGGACTCCCTGCCCGGTGCTGGCGGGGGCTGCCCCCCTCAGGGGCTGGGATGGCTTAGGAACAGGGAGGGAGGGATAGAATCGAGGGTCAGGGGGAGCAGGAAAACTGGGGTTAACAACTTTGCTTGTTGGATGTTCTCTCCTCTCTTTCTCTTTCTTTTTCTCCAAAATCATTCTAATTTGAGTGGCCCAAAATAAAGCGTCACGCTGGAAGCCTCCCCCTTCTTTTACTGACTGGTCTAATCTTTGCTGCACTTCCCGCCAAAATCGCAGGCTTTGGAAGTTCTCGGGGGAGACATCTGAGAGATGAGAGAAGATCCATTTCACTAAAACCTTTATATCCTTCTTACTAAACAACACCTCACTATTGACTAACAAACAACGAACCTTATTAACAGCCTCTCTCTGCGGGGTGGAGAGATGTGCACCCATCTTTCAGATCTTACACCACCACCCCGAAACCAACCAGCAGCACGACAAAACGCGAAAAGCAAAAAGCACGAAAACCGACAGCTTCGAAACCACCCACCAAGGGCACTGCAGCTGCCCTGGGACCAGCTCATACACTAACAAGTGTGAGCTGTGGAAGATTTCCCCTCTAGAGGGGGATAAAAAACGGCGGGGGGGTAAAGGGGGGAGCTGCTCATTCACAACAGTGTGAGCAGCGGAGGGGAGGGCGCGAAGAGGGGTAAGGGGAGGGAGCCCGCGACACCACCACCACCCGAGGAAAGAAGGGGGGGGGGAGCGCGGGGGAGGGAGAGGGACCACTTTACCACTCCGAAGCTTCGGGAACTGAAATCTGCTGCCGGTGGAGTCTGCCGTCTGGATCTGCTCCGGTGCAGGGGCTTGATCCAATCTCCCGGAGCGCAGTCTCTGTCGCAGAGACCTGCTTCAACGGGAGCGGGCGGGAGACCAGTGGACTTCTTAAAGTCCGTCCGGGGGTCCGAAGTAGTCCAAGAAAAAGGGGTTCTTCGGCTCTTCAGGCCCCACGTTGGGCGCCACGCCCTGCTGGTGTTCGTCCCCGAATTTCCCGGCTAGCAAGGGGGACAGCACACAGCCAGCAGTCCTAGGGGGCAGCGGTCAGCGGCGGTGGGCAGTAGCTCAGGGCGAGAGACGAGCCCAGCTGGACCGCAGCCTAAGGTAGCGACCTCCCACGGCAGAGGTGGGAGGCTTCGCACCTTCACCCTCGGAGGGAGGGAAATAAGGTCACCAGCCACGACGACAGACGAATGAGAGAGAGGCAGCAGGCACCCTCTGCAGGAACAGGTCGGGTTTATTCAGGAGGAAAAGGGAGGCGACCGTCAGGGAGAGGTGACAGGGAGGGGTACAGAGGATGTCTGCCAAAGAGAGCAGGGCGCAGCCTGCTTAAGTACCCATGGGGTGGTACTGAAGGGTACAGTGTTGATTGGATAATCATAAAGATGGGCAGAGCATGAGACCACAGGATCCTCTCTGGAGGAGGGACCGGGGTGGGGCTAGGTCCGGGGAACCAGTCACGGCCCAGCCAGAGAAGAACCCTCTGGAAACAGGGCCGGACTAGAGGGAAGACGGACAGGGTGGAAGGGGACGGCCAACAAGGCAACGGGTACAATGATTGGCTTTAACAGAGGGAGAGAGGGAAACTGGCAGCTGGGGCTTGATCGCCCAGGGGAGGAACCAACTGGGGACAGAACCATTTAAAAATAACTGGGAGGGGGGGTAGAACATACCAAATAGGGTACAAAGAACTGAACCCGTACAATATAACTTAACATAAAAAGGTGCGCACCGCAACAGATATTCCCACTTATTCTATCACTCCATGCCCTCAAAAAAAGTCCCTCTACAGCTCTCTTGTAGCCCCCCTTTAGGCTCTAAGGTTCTTCTCCCTGTAACCTTCTCTTCTCCAGGCTGAATAAACCCAGTTCTCTCAGCCTCTCAGCATAGCACTGGCGATCCAGCCCTGTGATCTTCTTTGTGTCCTCCTATGGACTCTCTCCAACAGGTCCATGTCCTTGTGTTGGGGATCCAGAGCTGGACACAGCAAGAGCAGAGTAGAGGAATCCCCTCCATTGCCCTGCTGGCCACGCTGCTTTTGATGAGCCCAGGACGCAATTGTCTTTCTGGGCTGTGAGTGCACACTGATTATCATGTTGAGCTTCTCATCCACCAGCAGCCCCAAGTCCTTCTCCTCAGGGCTGCTCTCAATCTTTTTCTACCCAGCCTGCACGTGTGCAGCTACATCTCTTAATCAACAACATGCTTAACCTAAATTTTAGGCCTGCCTGAAACACTCACACATCGCTAAAAATGAGCATTTACAGGCTTTTAACCCAGAGGGACATTTCTGGAGTTCTCAGCATACAGGCTGGTTTTCCTTCACTATTTGCCTCTAGCAGGTCTACCTATTTGTTTCATAAATTTGTATAACGTTAACTGAGATTATTGTGTGGTCACACACTGCTTTGAAATCAGTTTTGAGCCTGGGCCTATAATTGCTCATTTGCAGTGTTTGCCTATTTAATAAAGATATAAGTGTGAAAAGCAACCATTCTTTTCTTATTTTTCTGTCTGGAAAACTGTTCTTTTGCTTACTAGGAAGCCACTTCCTCACACTCCTGCAACTTTGAAGCTTCAAAACCACTTAATGTTCAGCAGATTAGGTTGTTTGCACATCCTAATACCTCCTACAGCCAGGAAATTTAGTCTTTCCATTAATGTGTTACATAATATTTTTTCTGCACAAACTACCATTCCATGAGTGGTTGCTGCCCCAGAGGAGACATGGCAGAAGGACTGTCATCTTCCTGTTGAATAACATAACACTGTTTGAATCTGGAGTTTAAAGAGTTTTCCTAATAAGGGGCATAAACTGTATAACATCCTAGCTTTTTGCACTGTTTGCAGTTTGAGGCGTCTGTATGCAGCTGGGGGCTTGTGCATGTTTTGTTTTGAGCCAATGGAACTACTCAGAGTTCATCAAGTTAAAGACATAGACAATTCTTTTCAGGATCCAACCCCTGAGAGGACTCCTGACATTTTATAACCTTCTAGCTTGATTGCTCTCCCCCCTGCAGAGGACCCATGGGATTTGCACACTCTTCTAAGCATTCCACACAGACATTTCCTATTGATGCTTGCTCCTTGGCTTTCTGTAATGAAATATGCTGTTGAGTTCAGACAGGGAGGGAGATTTCAGTGTTGACATGGCTGGGAAGTCTTGAGACTTGCCATCTGCTACTCTGGTAATGATAGCTTTGAAATAATAATAGAAGTTTGTAGGAGTGGAAAGATTTTAATTTATAATGGCAGACTGATGTCAGAGGTGGTAGACTCTACCAGACACTGAAAAGCTGTAATGAAGGGATTATTTGACTCTATTACAAAGGCACAGTATTTTAATGCATTATCAGGGTCAAGGGTTCAAAACGCGTTCTGAGATCCAGAGGGCAATGATCTGTTTTGCTGTTCTTAAAACAGGCAAGCTGAAATTTTATTAGGACATAAAGGTGCTGCATCAAGTGAAACTCAAGACCACCTAGCTCACTGATTCCGACAGTGGCCTGGTGTGCATGTCCATATCAGAAGCTGAGCATCTCCATTTGACTCTTTTGGTGATACCAAACCACCAAGGTTGGTGGTTTTATCACAATCTGGCTAAAGTTCTTTAACCTTTTTTGAGGCAATAGACAGCAGTTGTCACAGACAGAAGTCATGTTGGAGGTATAAGAGAAAAGGCAGTGACAGGATCAGAATAAGAGCAAAAGGAAAAGTTTGGGAACACATGGTAGGGGGAAAGGAAACAAAAGTAAAAAATAGTTAAAGTGATTCTACTTATTAATTTTTCCCATTCGCTCAAGATACTGTCAGTCCTTTTGTCTCGGCTCACCTTGGCAGAGTTCTTCCTCCAATGTCATAGAACTCAGGATCTCAGGTCTTTGACTTCTCCCATTTTCAAAACTATTTTGTTCTAAGATCTTTTCTGTGGAAAATCACAAATTTATTTGTACACACACACAGATACACAGAGAACAATTAGAAGTGCGGTAAAAGCAAAATCATCTAGCAGATGTGGACAGAATTGTTTAACTATGCCTCTGTAAGCTTTTGCAGACAAAACTCTGAATCTAGAGTCTCAATATTTTTATTTCCAAATTGTTAAAATTCTGATAAAGTATGTCTACCCTCTTTAGTGACAAATCCTCATAATTTAAAAATAGTTCAAAAGAAAAATGCTGTCAGCAATTGAATCCTTTTCCATTTTTTAATTATTTAGCTTTCAAATGACTAGAGGGTTGTGCTATAGATCTAAAGATCCCATTCCTGAAGATTACTCATATATGAGTAAATATAGTGTAAGATATTAGTTCTGAGATTTTTAATTTAAAAAAAGGGAAGAAATTACTTCCAAATGTAAGTGTTAGTCTCATTAAATCATAATCTTAAAACTTAGGATATGCAAGCATTCTGACTATAGCCTATGCACATCTAATTAATTCTCCTGACATTAATTATAGAATCATGGGATTTATTAACTTTTTTTTTTTTTTTTTTTTACACAGGAAAAAAGCCATATTTCATAGGATAAATAAGTTTCAGGGATAGTTCTGTCTAGGCCAACAAGCATCTGTTAAGAGAAACACACCTTACCTCATCCTCCATAAGTGTTCTGAAGCTTCATTTTTTTTGATATGTGGAAAGTATATAAATGTTCTAAAGACTTTACCTGAGGAAAAACCCTAAAGAAATTAATCATGTTGTCCCTGACTCATGATTTAAATGATATATACAAAGATGTACAAAGCCCCTCATTGAAAAATGTTGATAAAAAGAAATAATTAATCTCTGTTAACAAAGTGAGTGTTGCATCACATGTGTTAAATGATGAAGCAATTACAGATTGTTTAATGATGCAGAAATACAAGGGACTGTAGGCAATCCTGCTCAAGGAGCTTTAATTCTGTCATTTCTTAATATCTGAGCACTTGATTTTGCAACCTTAAAATTTGTTCCACTCCTCTGCCTTTTTTTTTCACTTAATGTGAATGGAAAAAAGACCTTTACCATACAGACTTGTGCCATGATTCAAAATTAGTGACAATTTGTGATGAAGCTTATAACATTATTAGAAATAAAAGCTGGTTAGTATCAGAAGTAAAAGATGGCCTAGAAAAGTCATTATACAAAGCAGTTCAGAGTTTTTACAAATAATATACATACTGTTCATCAGATAAGATGTGTCTCCACAGGCAAATTAATAAATGTCCTGATGAACATAGAGTGTCTTTCCCAGCCTTTCCCCATATTGCCTTCTCACATTTAGCAGTAGGTAAGTAAGAACTGAGATTTAATTTGGTCTTTCAGCAGAGTTCAGCTACTTCTTGTGCATCACTATTTCTTGTGGCAGCACTGACTTGATGGAACTCTCCTTTAAAAAAAAAGAAGCCTGCTCCAGACTCTGTTTGCTCGTGACCTCACTTTTGCAAAAATTTGTTTCTTCATAGCTCTCAGAAACCTGGGTTTTTTTCTTCACAAAGGTGGAAATTTCAGCTACCAAACTGCAATAGCCCCTTGAGTGCAGCATGATCCACCCACCAGTCAATCAATATAATGATGTGTCACTCTAACCCTGCAATTCATACAGCCTTGGTGGAACATCCACAGGCAAACAGCATGCATTCCTCTTAATGTGAAAGGTCTGAATGCAACACAGAGAAGCATTTGAAATTAGAGTATTTTCCACCTGGTAGGAAAAGCTGGATGGGTGGAGAGATGGGCTAGACATCATTGAAGATGTCTACTCTGTCAAGAGGCACCCTTGTCTCCCAGTCTTTGAGAACAATATATCTCAACTCAAATTAAAACAAGAGTGTGTTTCTCTGCTATAAGCAGGCTGTCCTTCATTTTAATTACAGACTCTAACAAGGCAAGTCTGTTGATGCAAAGCAGAAGAAAAAAAAGCAGGCAGCAGAAAAATTTCAATATTTTAATGGGCACCCCTGCAGTTTTGATTCAAGACATTTGTTCAGCAGAACCTGAATTATGAGCTCAGGATCATGTCCTGGCATCACAGTAAGGTTCAAATATAACTGATGGATCAGAAGAACTATGTTTCCTTACTGCTGCTTCCTTTTCACTCTGCTTAACATAACTTTATCCCAGGGATGTGGCCTGAATATATGTTCTTCACAATGTCTATGTGCAAAACTCGATTATGTAGAAGGGTAGAATGGAGATTCTTTGGGCCAAGAGAAGTGAATTTATCAGAGTTAGGTTACAGCATCAGCAACTGACTTAAGGAGGAATACAGAGGTCTGATTTGAGAGATAGGAAATAGATACAGAAGAAAATTCACTGATTCCTTAGGAATTGTTTGCTACAGTTGTTAGGCAAGATACATTTTCCCTGTGTATTATGTACACACGCTAACATAAAATATTTGAAATTGGTACTTTTACTGATTGTTCCAAAATACATGCGCATAAGAGCCTGGTTTAAATTCCCCCTGTTGCAGACATCCTTTTTATGAAAAGTCCTTTCTTTGGATTTTTCCTGCTGAAGCTGAGAAGTTTCAGCAACAAGATGTAAACAATGGTTATCTGCTGCTGTGGAATGCAACAGGTCTGTCTGGATTGGCCCATCTTGGATGTTTATAATTAATGGCCAATCAAGAGCCGAGCTATCTCGGACAGAGTCTGAGAGAGCTGCCTTTGTTATCATTCTTTCTTTTCTATTCTTAGCTTAGCTTAGCTTAGCTTCTGAGGAAACCTTTCCTTCTATTTCTTTTTAGTATAGTTATAATGTAATATATATATATAAAATAAAATAATAAATCAAGCCTTCTGAACATGGAGTCAATGTTCTTGTCTCTTCCCTCAATCAAGAACCCTTTGTCACAACCCCCCACAGAAAATGGGTATAATCTTCCATTAATTATAACAGTATTTAATTTTCATTTAATTTTATGGATGTCTGTATTTAGCTCCCCTGCTTCTCTCTGGTGAGACCCCATCAGAAATCCTGCATCCAGCTCTGCCATCTACCGTGCAAAAAACATGGATCTGCTGGAGTGATCAGAGGGCGGGAACACCTCTCCTATGATGACAGGCTGAAAGAGTTGGGGGTTTTCAGCCTGGAGAAGAGAAAGCTCTGGGGAGATTTTATAGCAGCTCTCAGTAGTTAAGGGGGCTTATTAAAATTATAGGGACAAGCATCTTATCAGGGTCTGTTGTGATTGGACAAAGAGCCACAGTTTTAAACTACAAGAGTGTAGACATAAGGGATATATTCATATAAGGGACATTTTCAGCTGCTTGCTGCTGCTTCTTCCCATCAGAGTAACATATCTGATAAATGGTTCTCTTGTTCACCTTACAGAGCTTTGGGTGTAATTTAAATGCCTACTTCCAGTCTATAGTTTATGTTTGCCTGATAAGCCTACAGAAGGTGTAATTGAAGACAGAGAGGGAAAAATTATATTTATGCTATATATATATATATATATATATATATGTATGTATGTATGTATCACATGGACAGTGCAATGGAATTGACAATTGCTCTTTTTGGATTGTGGAGATTCTAGTTATGACCAAGATGAAGGACCAACGGGCTAAGAAAGTCTACATCATGTTTCAGAGTCTACTTAGAAAGTTTTTTGAACAGTTCTATCCCTGTGTGGAGAAAGTAAATTCTTTCATTGCAAAACTATATGTCAGGGAATGAGTGCCTTCATGTGGCTCCACAGTAAGAAATCCAGTAGTGCCTGACAAAGTCTACAGGGTAGTACTTGTATAGACAGGGAGACAAAAAAATCAGCTTCCCAGGAAAATGCAAGAACCAGTCCCTGAGAAAGAACTAAAGTGCTTTTGAAGAAGGTTGTAAAAATCCTGCAACCTATTGCTTGGAAAGCACAGAGTTCTCTGAAACACTTCGAATGTCAAAGTTCTCCTTCTGTTCTGTGTTGTAGTTGTTTGTAACAATTAAAACTGACAGTAATATATCACAAAAACTTGTGGAACAATATTTATTGCTGTTCTACATAGTTATATTTCCACAAGGCAAATCCTGGTATGTCTTGCAGCTGTAAAAATGCAACTGTCATTTTATTATCCCCGTTGCAGAACATCCTTCATTATTTATAGAGATTGTGTTTGCAAAGACAAATGACTTCTGTTCTTTCCAGAAGCAATAACAAAGTGATAACACTTTTTGTTAACAACAACCAATTTCTTCCTTACCCCCTGAGCTCGCAGCATGCACATCTAATCGTGGGGTTTCATAGGTAGTTTGACAATTGAACTTATTACCTGTCATAGGTTAAGGATGGGTTTTTGTCCATTTCCATTTTCCACTCTAATTACGGTAGTAATGAAGCATTTCTTGACATTAATTCAGTTATGTGTTTTGAATGTAATTTTTTAAGCAGATATATGAATATTTATGTTAGTATATGGACTATTTTAGTAGAATATATCATCTTCTGAGAGATCACAGTGATCACACTTCGAAAAATAGTGATGTGGGCTTAATCCTTAAACTGTTGTCTTTATCAGACAAACATTCAGAGGAGTTCTTTGATGTATATTACACAATGATTATTCATAATATAAAGCATTATTTCTTAATGACTTTGCATAACAGACATTAATGCTATGAAGCTATTTTTCAAGCTTTCAAGCCCTCATTCTCTGATAATGTTTCCTACTTGTGAGCCTCACAGAGAAGCTTCTGCACAGTATTCCAATAATCTCTATAAAAATGACAGCAAAATTTATCAGTCTAGTGAGGAAACAAGCAGAAAAATCATGCAAAGAATCCAACGATATACTGAGCAGAATTAACCGTGAGAAATATAATTCCTTTTTGGGGAAAGGCAAGTGGAAGCTGAAAGAAAGAATTTTAAACAAACCTGGATGCTGTCTAAGGTTTACTTCATCTTGTGTCTTTAAGAAAAAAAAGCACATTTTTAGATCAGGAGCCTAGTTTATGCTTTGAGCCACTGCTAAGTGCATGAAGGATTACATTATTCAGTGATAGCAAAGTAAATATTAATTTGCACAAGGGCTATATTTTAGGCAAGGCATCAACAGAGCAGAACAAGTGAAATTTTACAGTAATTAGAAAACATAGCAAGTCTACAGTGATGAAATGTGAATTTTTCAGTGGACTTCAGAAAAATCTCCATGCACAATGTACAAAAAAGCCAGTCTTGACAGCCGTGCTTGACAGTAAATCTAATGAATGGGAATTGGATCATAAGGCTGGATTTAGCTTTAGCTTTGTTATGACTTTGCTGTGTATTTGATAGGGAAGAGAACAGGGATAATGAGATTTTATCCTGTTTTCATCTTTGCGGAACTCAGAAAAAATGACTACATTTCTAGTTGCATTCTCTTGTGTCAGTATAAAAATATTGCAGTTTAGACATGAAGATAATGACTGTAAGTCTAATAACTAATTTTTCCTCGTCAATGACTAGCTGTTGTGTTTGATAGAATCTGCTTGGAAATCAGTTCCCCTCTTTTCTTGTTTAGGTGTGATGGACCCACCCAACCCTCATTTAAATGGTGCTCTAGCAATAGAAATGGACTGAACTTGTTCCACCTTTTGCTTTGGAATTTTCAAACCTGTCTGAATAATCCAAAGTAGAGTCCACATAACTGCTGAAGCATGAGCTGCAATCAAGAAACAGTGCTGCATTTCAGATGTTCTGAGCTAAGGTCTGTACAGAATCTTATCAAATTAGCAAGATTATTTTACAGAAGTCTTATGTAGAAGATAGCAATAATTAAAATTGATGTGTTTATATCATTAAGTCATTAGTCTAATCCTAAAACCAGAAAAATGCATAAATACAGTGAAGTCCTAAACATGTAAGGTGAGACTTAACAGAGTGAGAAAAGAGTTTTGCTGCTGCTGTTCAGGTGTTACTGTCTCTCTGCGGCATTTTACCAGGGACTGTGAGTCTCTATCAGATGGAGTCAGTAGCTGCACAGGGTCCCTGCAGTACGTGGTACTGTAGATGTGTGTGCCTCACTGCATCTCCCCGCAGCATAGAGTGCTACTGCTACATGTCAGAGACCAAAGCAAAGCCAAGTTGTAAGACTACAGCAATCCTTACATTTCCCATTTTCAAGAGTCCAAGGGTATCCTTGTCTTCTTCTTCAGGGCAAAAATCTGCCTTTGAGAAATCTCCATGTCCATTTTTTTCCCTTGCTCATGTATTATGAGCTCCTGTAGGTGGACAGTATAAGTACCCGAGGTTCCACAATTGTGACAAGCAAGTAATAGCATATAAATAGTATTAACACAATAAATGTTGGAAGCGTTGAACCAGGACAGAGTGTTTTTTTAAGATATGGAAGCTTTTCTAAAAATATTGAATTATTTTCCCCAGGGGATGTTTGACTTAAAATCAGGAGAAAAAGGGAAATTAAGATTTAGTGTAGAAAAAACATTCTTTCTGACAATAGAGAGCCTACAAGACATGCTGTGTGTTTGGTATAAGTTATGGTGAAAAGGAGTAATTTTATGATTCTAGGTTTTGAATTTAGCTTGTATTTTAAGGATCTAACCATCTACTTCTAAACAAATGGGAAACAAAACCAAACCAGAATAAAAACCTAAACAAAACAACAGAAAAAAACCCAACCAACAAACAAACAAAATACAACCAACCTTCCAACCAAGAACCACGACTCAAAAAAGAAACAAACAAACCAGCAAAAAAACTCCAAAACAAACAAAAAATCCCACCAAAACTGCTAGGGATTTACAGTGAAGTAAGGCACAGTAGCTTGTCAAGACTATTCTTTTGCCAAATTTTCTAAACAAGAAATCACAAAAGATTTTTGAAATTAAGATGTTAGAATAATGGTTTGAGACTTTAAAAATGCAGAGGAGGCAATTCAATTACTGAAGCCTTGGAAACCATTAAAAAAATTTTTGATCTCATTCCAAGAGAAAATAGGGGATTCCTTTAAAATTTGAATAGAATCCTTTGGGGTTTAATTGCAAATCATCTCACCTAGAATACAATGAAGGCTTATTTTGGAAATATTCCTGGTATTGAGTCATTTGGACTATTCACTTAAGATGTCTGGTACATTGCACAGTAATTTCCAACATTTAAAACTTATAACCTGCAGCTATTTTAAAACCAGTCTTGTTAAGATCTTATTTTCCTTTTTATACTTGACATAACTGGAGGCAAAAATGTAATTGAATACTCTGTATCTTTGTGGGGGAAGAGGGTGTGTGTGACTAGAGGGTTAAATAAAGGTTATGCTGTACCAGCTTCACTCCTGCAAGAAAATGTGAGTTTTTCTAATGACTGCTCTGCATGGTCTAGTGAGAATTTTCAATTCCCAACCACTTACACTGCACTTTGTGGCCAAAACAAACCCTGCAGACTGGAGTGTAAAAAAAAAGATAATTTGCTGAAAAAACACAGGAGATATTAGAAACAAAAGCTGCTCCCTCTTTCCCAGCTGCTCATCTGTGCCATGCTATAGCAAACCAAAGACCGGCCTTTCTCCAATATTCCAAAACAATTTGTGAATCTCAGTTCAACAGAAATGTACAGGGTAAGTTTTTACAGCTGTCTCTACTTTTTATCTTTTCAGTGCTCCCTATAACATTTCTGTGTGTCACAACTATGGTACAGTTAGCATCAAAACAGCTTTCATCCTGTAGAAATTTAACATCTCCATTTGGGGCTGATGAAGGTTTTTCTCATTACAAACTCAACTTTATTTTCTCATTCTTTGCCCCATAATTTGTTGTTTAGACAGTTTGAAAATAGACACAGCATGGTGTTGACTGCAATTAGGACTACTAGGGTGAAGCCTTATTCTCTGCAAAGCTAACCACTAAGATTTACAGGAATTACAGTCATGATTTTTATATGCTTTTGACCCCAAAAATTTAAGGCTGCTTTGGTATGAGCAGAGATCATGACTGCCCATCAGATTTGTTTTCACTTGTCAAAATATCTCTTCTCAAACAAACTAATAAACTCTAATTTAAACACCCTGTGTCATTCCCCTCTTCCTCAAAACAAGTTTCTCACGTGTCAGTTGTGTCCTGCTGAATTTCACTATGTCCATGGGAGAACACAGAATGGAAGTTGTTCTTGTACTTCCAAGGTGGCTTTTGTTTTTGCATTTTCCCTGGAATACAAGAGCAAGTTTTACCTAAAAGAGAGGATGAGAATGTCAGGAATTGCTTTCTTTGTGTTGGGTAACCTCTTGAATCTTTGATCTAGAAACTATCTTGGTTATTTGTGTCAGTTGCTACCTTCATCCTCCAATAATCCATTGCTCTGCATTTAGGATTACTCATGGAACAGAGGTGCTATCCTATGCAAAGGAAAGAAAATTTAACCTCCAATACATAAAATTAATAATACTTGGATATTTATCCAATATCTTAATGGAAATGATAAATCAGTTTTAAAAATATAGATAACTGAGTAAAACAAACATTTGCTGCTTAGGCTTTTAACAAATAGATACATGGAAAACAAAATAACCTTTTACCTAATATGCCATTTACGGTGACACATTTAAAAGTGAAATTTGTAGGATGTCAGCAAGAATTTGAGATGATTAGGTTTTCTCCTCAAGTTTCATGAACATGCTCTCTCTCACACCTTCTGCACAGAGACAGACTTAACTTCTTGAACCCCTTCCAAATATTCCTTTCTGCCCTCTGTTCTTTAGCATCTATCAGATCATAGGCCTAAACTACTGTCATTCTTGGACACACCTCTGCCACATATTACATAAAGCTCTAAATTCCTAAAGTGTTCTTTTCTACAAGCAATGGATAGGGAAAATAAGAAATTCTATGTAACCATGTTTCCTGCTGATTGATGCATTCGTCCATCTGACTTTCAGAGTTGCAAGAGCTGATTCTGCAGTCTGTTTATATGTATTATTTTTTTGTATCTTTTTGCTATCCTTCTCATCCATAGCATAATTGCCTTAAAGGATCATTTCAGTACATATTCAGAAGTTACACTTCTGATTTACAGGGACAATGAATATTGCTATTTCTTTATATAAGCTAATTAACCTACCATAAAATAAGACAAGTATATTTTTATATATGTGTATATATAGTATTTTGTGCAAAAAGATGTTATTTTTGTAAAGTATATTTCCTGTGTGGAAAAGGCTGCTCTTTTTCCCTACCCCTTATCTATATTGGATAGCTCATTAACACGCAAAGCACAGATTCTTGTAATAAAAGGACATGTAACTGCTTACCATTTTGATATAACACATGAAAGAAAAATCAAATGTAATCTAAGGATCCACTATCACAGACTGAGCTGAAAAATGCCATGCCTCATTTAAACATTTTTCTTTCTCTGTTAAAAATTAAAAGGTCTTTTTGTCTCTTTATTTTTAACAATAAGACATATTTTACTAAAATATAACATTAGCTGTCAATATACCAGCAGTCATAAGATAGGCTTTAGCATTTCTTCTGCCAATTTAATCTATAATTTTCATTTAATATATAAACATATAAACTGTTCTAATGTCTACGTTCCAGGCATGATCAAAAAGTTAGGCATATAGAAAAATTCCTTCCCTTCCCTTCCCTTCCCTTCCCTTCCCTTCCCTTCCCTTCCCTTCCCTTCCCTTCCCTTCCCTTCCCTTCCCTTCCCTTCCCTTCCCTTTTTCTCTTCTTCTACTAAAAATCAAAGTTTTAGCTTAAAAATTAGTTTAATCTGAAACAAATATGTCCACAAGATATTCTTACGCCACTGGAAGAAATTAAATCTTCACATGAGATGAAGTAGGGAAAAAATTCTCAAGCCAGAAGGACTTGGAGAGAAAAGCCATGGCATGTTGAAAAAGATAGCTGTAGAAGTGGTAAGACATGTAAAGAAAAAGGAGTGCCAATCACAGAATCATCTGGAAAAGGCCAAAACAAACAAGAGTCTTGCTTTGCTGATTGGTAGAGAGTGTGTAACTTGTCTTCATGCTTTACCATAGTGTGATGGAGGAAACCAGTTTTATTGGCAGAAACAGCTGGGTATTGCTCCTCAAGCATTTGCCGAGATATTTAAACTGAGCAGTCACAAATTCAGTTAAAATGCCCTGTGGAAATGGGGATGGTTCAGGATGTGATTTGCCAGGAATTCAGATGTCTTTCCAGATGACTTTGTGTGCACTGGAAAAGGAATAAACCCTGGCCAGCCCACCCCAAAGCTGTCTCTGCTCATCTCTGTGAGTCCTTAATTGCATTTTTTTGTAAAACAAATATGACGCTGGAAGAGATGGATAACATTGAGTTTGGGTTGAGAAACCCTTGTAGCCATGATATTTTCTGAAAAATCCCTTTGCCAGGATTTTTCTCTTGAGAAGCTGAGAAGCCTCAGAGGAAAAGAAAAACAATAATTATCTGCTACTGTGGAATGCAACAGGTGCATCTCTGATTGGTCTCATGTGGTTGTTTTTAATTAATGGCCAATCACAGTCCAGCTGTCTCAGACTGTCTGGTCAGTCACAAGATTTTATTACCATTCCTTTCCTTTCAAGCCTTCTGATGAAATCCCTTCTTCTATTATTTTAGTATAGTTTTGATATATCATTTACTTTTAATATAATATATATATATCATAAAATAATAAATCAGCCTCCTGAAAGATGGAGTCAAGATTCTCATCTCTTCCCATGTTGGGACTGCCTGCAAATTCCCACCAATCCTCTGTGTTCAGCTTACCCTACCAAAGAGGAGAAAAAGCCTCTATTCAGGTACTCTATAGCTCAGCCCTCACATCCCTGCCCTCCTGGTCCAGGCTCCTTAGAAGATATTGAACTGCCAGGCAGATAAGAGAGTCAGTGCTGCCTGTGTGTCTGAATGGAGTGAATGTGAGAAGGGCCCAGGCTGCACATCATCATCTCCACCAGTAAATAAAAGAAGCCCAGGACTTTTACTGTCACTAGGCCCATACAGAGATGTTTGCTCTGCCTTGAAACAAACTCCTTGCATGTATTCAGTGATCAGCAAATTGCCTTCATTTTTAATTTACAGTTATCAACTGTTAGACATACACTATCTGCTAAGAGTATAAAAATGTGCAGCTTTTTCACCATAGTCTGCTGGACTGTGAAAATATGGTTTAGCGTAAATATTTTCACCAAAAAATATTGCTGTGAAATTAGAGCTGGACTAAAAATAAAGTTAAATTCTTCTTTTCTTTAGGCTGTAAATACTAAATCTAGAGTTGCTTTGTTTCTCTTTTCACCTCCAGCTCTACTTTGTGTCTCATTATCTTGGAAGCAGTTGGGTATCTTACTTCAATCTCTGACCCTCCTACTAATATATTTTTGACCAAACTGAGAATTAGAATCAATTGCAGGTGATAGAAGTGATGAAAGGTATATTTTTCCCAACAGATATTTCTGAATTATATTTGCTACAATAACTTTCTAGCTTACTGGTTGCTGATTGCCAGATGCTTATTTGAGATTCATAAAAGTGAGAGCCATCTTTAAAAAAAAAAAGTAATTGGTCTGGTTTGCTAGAGAAAGCAGAGAATGGATAAATTTATGTAGCGCAGAGTGATTGTTTTTATGCAAATTTTAAAGAGGTGATTTATACCAGCCAAGTCTGTAATTCTTGCTTACATTTAATAGAATATTTAATGTATATTTAATGTAGAATTCACAAGTAAAAGATAATGCAAAAAATTAGCTGTATAGGCTGATTTTTTAAAATGCTTTTAGGCACAGAGTAGTATCTGTGGTGGTATTTTCATGCTTCAGAGACTCTTGGCATGAAGGAATTTTGGATATGCCAGTAATTCTGAATTTATGGTGTAGTTATATTATTCACCTTGGGGAATTTTCTAAGAGCATTCAGTAGTGTCACAAAGCCCAAATAAGGGTCTGTTGTCTTCTGAGCTGTTGGAATATGTGCTTGAGCTGCAGTCTGCAGTTTTCCCTGTTTTTTTTTGTTTGGAGTTTGTTGTTGTTGTTGTTGTTGTTGTTGTTTGTTTTGGTTTTTTTAGTTTTTTGGGGTTTTTTTCTGTATGCTTATACTGTAAAGTATACAGTGGCAAAAATAATGACTGCAAGCACTCTAGACACAAAAAAGGAGAACCTATATATATATATATCAGGCCTTTTGAGCTCTTCTCACTATGAAAGTATATACTGGAAATACTACAGTTTAGGTCTGGTTTGTTGGCTTGTTTGGTTGTAGGGAGTTTAGCCATTCTTTGTGTGAGGACCAGGGCTGAGGTGGGTCACAGCCAACACCCACCTAAATGCAGCACATGGCACATAAGCCAAAACTCCTGAGACTCAGCCATGATCTTCTGAATTCAGAAGGGAATATTTTGTGAGGCATGGAGTGGTTAAATAATGATATATCTGAAAAACACATGGTGAAGGATTAAAGTTACTTTTAAAGGTTTCCATAATTGTCTGGAAACCAGAAATAAACGGTTTTGTTTTTAAAGGCTGGATATAGGAGACACATGTTTAGAAATCTGATCAGGCTGGATTTTAAAAAATTCTTCCAATTTTTTCTTCAAAATTAGTGAAAGATGTGCATTGCTCCTTCCTGGACTTTATCTTTAGACCTTTCACTTTCTTTGATGGCATCTCTGTTGACAATTTATTTTTCATTAGCTCTTAGGTCTCCAGCAGTCATATACTGTCCTAGTCTTTTGGGGCATATTGATCTTTATTCCAGCATTGTCTGAATCACTTGACGGCTTATCACCAGAATTTCTTTGCGGGACTGTATCTAGTTTAATATCTGAAGGTCAGACAACACACACACAATAGACCCTTTCATCTCATCAGCCAAGTCCTAAACCAATACTATCACTGTTTTGCTCTTATATTTGTAGAATTTCATTAGCTTGGCTGTGTAGGAGTAAAACAGTCACTAAATGCAGTTTGTTCACTGTTCTTCAGATTCTCATCTCTTTTTTGATAAAAGGCATGAGTATTGCAAAAATTAATAAGGTCAAAATGGAATCTTCATTAACATAACACTACCCATCTGACCTGACATACAGACATCTTTTTCACCGGATTTTTGAGTGGTTTTTAAAGTGCCAAATACAAAACATCTCTTTCTCCATTAAGCAGACAGCAGTAATGGAATATGTGTTTTGTTTTTAAGTGATTTTGCTATAAAAACAAAGACTTGTGTGGGAAATCCTGATAAAGCCACCTTGCCTTAGATTGTACAATGCACTTAAGTAGCTTGGAATTAAAAATAAAAACAAGTGTGTAAGGCTTAGGCTTTAGTTGCTTGCTTTATCTGGAGGAAAGTATTGAATGGCTCTGTAATGACTATGTCATTACTCTCAGGACAAAATCTGCCCAATGAACTGATTAGCAAGAGAAAAGAGCAGAGGTGGAAAGGTGTAGAACAGGGATGAAGGGGACTATTTTTGCAGCTTAGCTCCTATATCACAAAAAAATTTCAATGGCTGTTCCAGTTTAGTTCTCATGGAACAGAGAACAGCGTAAATCCTACTCACTCTATAATACCGTGTGCTATTTTCCTTTTTAAAGCACCTCAAATAAAATATGATTAGCCATTATTATTTTAGAAGAATGAATGCACACTTCTGCTGACAGTGTGCTTTGATCCATGGATCCCCAGCTGATCGATGAGATACCTTTCTACCTTCCTCAAAACCATGTCTCCCAGATGGTCAGAGCATTAGTAGGAATTCATATAAAACAATTTAAAAAAACAATGCTTTTAGGTTCCTTGCCTGATACATACATAGATCAGTCTTCTTTTTAATGTGAACTGCTCCCACTCCTTGAATATGTATTTATTAAGACCAGAAATTAACATAAAATTACATAGTTCTTTTAAAGTCACCAATCAATAATTTATTCCTTGGTTCAATGTCATCTACACTCTATCTCTGGATCTGTTTGGTTTGTTCCAGGTCAAAGATATTTCAAAATTGACATGATATTTTGAGGCAAAAAAAAAAAGATTTGCAGTTGTGAGTCTCAACCCATATCCTCCTTTGCATCTTCCTCATCACTTCCCCTCCTCTTTTCCAAGTCTGTTTCTTACTGGACAGTGCTTTTCTAATTTCAACTTTGGTATTGGTTTATTACCTTTTTTTACATGTTATTATGAGAACTTGTATAATTCTTCTTCCACCCTGGTGTTTCTACATAAATACATACATTTCATGCCTGTTTCCACAGTTGGTTTTCCTTTGCTGGTCTAAATAAACCAATCTCTCTTACCATCCTTGGCAAAAAAAAAGTCTCTGTTCCCTTATAAATATAATATATTGCTTTCTGAATCTCTTCAGACTTGAGTTCAATTTTCTTGAGCATGAGTGACCAGAATATGTCTCAGAAATAATTTAAAATATTTTTCCTACCTGTACTGGTCTGTGAAGAATCAGAACTTGAATCATGTTTATTCATTTTTATTTATGTATGAGAAAATGTAGCATCAAAATCTAAACATGGACTGCATGTATTGTACTTCAAAACCAGTACTTTGCATATACATAGGAGAAGTAGTGGGAACACATGACTATCATGACCAAGCAGTACTGTCTAATTTTAGTAGTACTTGTCTGAAATAGTAAAGGTACTGATCTTTCCCTGCTGAGTAGCACTGTATGAGTTAATGAGCAATAGGAATAAGGAAAATTCTGATGCAGGCTCATCACTACCTGATGCAAAAGATCTGCTTTTATCCCCAAAAGATAGGCTTTGTAATGTCAGTAGTTACACTTGCCCTGTAATCCCAAAAAGGGAGTTCATAAGAGATGGCTTTGAAATGAGATCCCTTGCTTCATTGTTGTGAGCTACTGTGATACCTGCCCTGACTGTAAAATACTTTGCAAAACCTTAGAACTTTAAAAACTTGCCTTCTTAATGTTGATAGAAACTGTTTTGACACAATGAAGAAACTCTCCCACTAAGCATATCTTGATATGGAAAATATGAGAAGTATTTCCATGAGGGAAAACAATCCTTTAATGCTGGGCAAGTCCAGACTCTGAAACTGCTTTGATGCATGTGACTGTCACACAGATGAGTTTCCTGGGGCAGAGAGAGTGTGGAGGAAAGTGTTAATCTAGCATGCTCTCCATTTTTCCAGTAATCATTTGTTGCTGAGTTTGTCACAATCCTGTATTTCTAGTAATGATGCTTTTCTGCCTAAGGTTGGTATGTGCATAATGACTCACAGGTTGCTAAGAAATATAATACTTGAGACTGATATTTTGTAGAAAGATCCAACAAACCAATAAAATCCTTTCACTTGATTTATTAGATCGAGTTGTAAATGTTTTAGTTATTCCCACCCTCAGAAAGGGCATGCCAACAGCTAGCATTTTCTCACTAAGGTGTGAGATAAACATTAAGTAGGAGTTTGATCTTGTCTGTTCACCATCTTCCCCACATACCTAAAGGTAAGAAAAAAGGCCATCCACAATCTTGATTTGGTCAACTTTGAAATGGTTATAGTTGGACTAGATGATCATGTAGGGCCTTTCCAACTGAACTATTCTGTTCTATTCTGCTCTGTTGCTCTTTCTGCTATTGTATTCTATTTTAACTCATACACCTAAGGCACATACCTTAGGAGGTATGACATGCCCTCCACAAAGTGCTACTATCTCATAATCCCAAAATTACAAAAGGGCAGGTAGACAACTATAGTAGGCTGGATATTTCAACTTTAAACACCTCACATCATGATAAATAGATTCCATGCTACATACTTGGAACGAGCAATGTATATTTTCAGTTCTTATTTTCAACTGCTTTTTATTTTTATTTTTGCAATAGCAAGAACAGGAAATGTAAAAATGAAGGAAGTGGAAAATTTGTTTGTAGGAATTCTGTATTAGATCCTTTGTGTGGAATTTTAAACAAAAAAAAGTTAGGAACTTCATGCCTTTGTTATAGTAAGTTTAACCCTTTGTTCAGGCTTTGGGCACTTAGGGAAAAAGGTTTTAAAAATTTCTGCCCACAACATAAGCAAAACAATTGTGAATAATTACTTACTGCATAATTTCTTATAATAAAATATTATAACGTGTCTGAGGCAAAACAACAACCAAAGAACATCATCATCAGTTGCCTTCTGAGCTCTCATTACACTACATATAAAGCATTCTTAATTATGCAAAATCTGTACTAAGAATCCCTCAAGAAAAATTTGCTGGCAGAAACAAGTTGTTTATGCTTTATATCCCCCTTTCTTAGGTAAAACAGTTATTTATTTTAATTTAGCATTAATTACTTTGCTTATGTTCTGAGTCCAATTTCTCTTCTGAGAAATGTGCTTATAAACAAAAGTAATCTTTCTGGTTCTACCTTTGTCACTGATTATTAGGTCTGCTTTGCCCAAAACAATAAAGGCTAGAAGTAACATTTCCATACTGTTTATTTTATTTTATAATGTATTTTTAAATAAGGAAATTTGAAAATTAGGCCTCAGGTGGTGGAAAAATCATGGCTCCCTAAATAAGAGGCTGTGTCAGAAACCTGACCTCCTGGGTTCTAACCTACTCAGTCACTGGTTATAAACGCTAGGCCTGGAGGTTGTCTGAGTTTAAGACCATTTAAGAGGTGGAAGCTCTAAAATGAGTTACCTCCCTTCGTTTCAACCAATCCCTGTCCACCAATAAGGAACAAATACAAGTAGACATAAGTGAAAAAATAAGAGTTCGCTAACAAGCAACAGAGCAATGGGCAAAAAACCCCAATACATAATCACTAGATATAAAATTGCTAAATCTCACAAACACAGAGAAAAAGAGACCCAAAATGGGTTAGCAACCCTTTCCACACATGAGATGGGGTTTCACAGAGGAGCACATGGCTTGAAAGACAAAGTGAAGCGTCAACCTACCCTGCCCTCTACTTCATTATCTCTCTGGCAGCTGGAACTCCATGGAGAAAGGCAGCTGATATTCTCTGGATCAAGAGCCAGAACTCATGGAGGTCCTCGTGGCAGGAGATGGCAGATGGCTGGAGTGCCTCAGACACCATGTTTTTCACACTTTGTCTGGGGCTGTGGTGGGTTGTGTTCCTCAGGGGTCAGGGTGGGGACCAGCGCTGTTTACCGTCTTTGCTGGTGACATGGACAGTGGGATTTCTTGCACCCTCAATGAGTTTGCTGACAACACCAAGCTGTACGGTCCAGTCCACTCGCTGGAGGGAAGGGAAAAGAAGGGGTGTCATCCTGAGGGATCTTGGCAGGCTTGAGAGGTGGGACTGGGCAAACCTCGTGGAGTTCAACAACACCAAGAGCAACCTGGCTTGGGGGAATCTCAAGCACAAGCACAGGCTCAGTAGAGAGTGGATCGAGAGCAGCTTTGAGGAGAAAAACGGAGGAGTATTGGTTGAGAAGAAGCTCTACATGAACTGTCAATGTGCCCTTGCAGACCAGAAAGACAAATGTGGCCTGGGCTGCATCAAAAACAGCATGGCCAGCAGGGCACTTCCTCTGCTCCACTCCCCTGAGATGCCACCTGGAGTGCTGTGCCTGGTTCTGGGTCCCTCAACATAGGAGGGACATGAACCTGGTGAAACAAGTCCAGAGGAGAGCCATGACGATGATCAGAGGGCTGCAGAACTTCTCCTATGAAGACTGACTAAGAGAAATTGGGTTATTCAGCCTGGAAAAGAGAAGGCTCTGAGAGACTCTGTAGCAGCCTTTCCATATCTAAAAGGGGCCTACAGAGAGCTGAGAGGGACTTTTCAGAAGGGCAGGAAGTGATAGGACTAAACAGAGTATCTTCAAGCTTAAAGAGGGTGGCTTTGGATTAGGATAGATATTAGGAAGAAATTGTTTCATGTGAGGGTGGTGGGACACTGGAACAAGTTGCCTAGAGATGTTGTGGATACCCCATCCCTGGAACTGTTCAAGGGCAGGTTGTATAGGACCCTGTGCACCCTGATGTAGTGGAAGGTGTCCCTGTCCATGGCAGGGAGGTTGGAACTAAATTATATTTAAGATACCTTCTAACCCAAACCATTCTATGCTTCTAAGATTCTATGACAGACCACCAAGATCAGTCCACTGTTGATAAAGAACAAACAAAAAGCCACTTCCCTGTCTTTTATGGTTTTGCTAGTTGTATTCTCTTATCTTCTGGCACCTGCCTTCCACAAATGCATTATACATCTAATAATGATTTTGGTTTATTTTTTGCACCTTCTTCCCCTTCAATACACATGTTATCACCTCCTTAACTTTTACCTTATTTGCAGCTCTTCTTATTTCTCCTCTCTCTGAACTTTCCTATCTTCTTCCCCTGCTATTTCCTATTTAACCCTTCATAATCTTCATGCATTTGATCACCCTCTTCCATTCATTCCATTAAGTCCATTCATTCCATTAGTTTTGCAATCATGACTTTCTTCCTCTCAAGATCCATAGCCTTCTTATTGGACCTTTTAAAACACACCTTACAAACAGGGGGGGAACCATCTTCACTTTTTTGTTATTTGAAATTAAAATTCTTAGAAATGCTGTGGCAAGCTGACTTAAACCATAATAAAATCAAAATTTTAAATGGTGTCACCTGCATTTCTAGGATATTGTTCATGAAACTGATCTTAGGAAACTTCCTGCTACAAAATTCCACCTACATTCATCAAGTCTGACAAAAACATAACCCTGTATTTTGTTTAGAATTGCTTCAGGAAGCTCTGATCCTCAGCGAAAACATGGGCAATTTTCAAAGTGTTGCAAATTGGATTTCTAAGAGCAAGATAAATGAAGTGGTAAAAACCCAAGAACATAAAGACAAATATCCTTTTTCTTCCTTACAATATTTCTATAAACTCATAGTCTTCACTACAAGTAAAGTATTTGATGTATGTTTCTCTTTCATATAAAGTTTGATATTGTTGTATAAGTAGTTTTATGTCTCTACTTTGTCTCCAGAACTGAGTGATTTTGTTAGACTGTATTTAGGTAGTTGTCCTAAGAAGATACTGTAGCACATTTACATCTGACTTTTCCCAGCACTTAGGAAATATAACTTTCCAAGGAAGATATGTTGAAAAAAATCTCCCAGCTAATTTTTAAGGATATTACTTCATTTAGCTTTAAGTTTGCTGATTTAGCAAGGGTTTATTTCTTGAAAACACACTAAAACAAATAAAAACCTCTCATCATTCCCTAAACATCTGAGATAATATTTAAGTAGATAATTTCTCTTTAGTAAACTTTCTTCTTCCATCACTATTCTTTCAACATTTTGCTGCAATTTATGCCCAAGAGACAAAAGCCCATCAGCTTGGCATTTCTACACTGCAAACACAGTGTTCGAAGTGGTAGTGAAAAATGTATGGAACTTATGGAAATCTTATCTACCCTCTTTCTCTTTGCCTATTTTAGTATCTGATTCAGCACGAATGAAGACTTCACTTTCTTTCTTGCATTGCAAGACTTTTTTTGTTTTCAAATTTTCTTTATTTAATTATTTTTGACAAGAGGTCATCTAACTGATTTCCCATCCAGCGTCCTCATACTGAGTAGGACATGGTAATTAATTACCATAATTAAGCTATCTTTGGCAGATGTTAACTTGCCTGCTTTGGTGATACAACACACAAGAGATCCATTATTCTATCCACAAGACCTTTGCAACCTTCTCACGAACTTTAGAAACACAAACCATTTCCTAATATCTAATCTCCTTATTTTCATATAAAATTGATTTGGTTTTTTCCCTTCCATTTCCATACAGCAAGTAATAACTGCTCTCTCCAGGACTTTTTTTTTCCATACAGAAATGGTACTGTCAGTTTTCATACAAATAAGGCAATAAAGGTGTGGAATCATGATAAAATGAAATGCAAGGCTTTATTCTAGAAGGATTACAGCTGATGAAACCAAGCAAATAATTAAGTTCATGGAAACTTTTTATAAAATCTGTGGAAAAGGATGCATCACCTAGACATTTATGTATTATATATTATAAATTATATATTCTATATTATATATTTTACATATTTCTGCATCTGGGATGGGGTAACCCTGCACATACATACACACTGGGGAATGAGAAGCTGGAAAGCATTGCCACAGAATGGGACCTGGGAGTCCTGGTCAGTGGCAAGTTGAACAGGAGTGGCTGGCAGCCAGGAGGGCCAACCTTGTCCTGGCATGTATCAGGGACAGCATGGCCAGCCAGGCAAGGGAGGGGGTTGTCCTGCTCTGCTCTGAGCTGGGGCGGCTTCACCTAGAGTGCTGGGGGCAGTTCTGGGTGCCACAGTGTAAAAAAGACTTTAAGCCATAAGAGAGTGTCCAGAGGAGGGCAACAAAGATGGTGAGGGGTCCAGAGGGTCCTCTGGTATGAGGAGGGAGACTGAAGTCACTTGACCTGTTCAATCTGGAGAAGAAGAGAAGGAAGACTTCATTCCAGTCTACAACTTGTTTTTGAGGGAAAGAGGAGGGGAGGGCACTGATCTCCTTTCTGTGATGAGCAGTGAGAGGACCCAAGGGAATGGCCTGAAGCTGTGTCAGAGAAGGTTTAAGTTGGATATTAGGAAAAGTTTCTTCACCCAGAGGCTGGCTGGGCATGAGGACAAGCTCCCCAGTGAAATGGTTGCAGCACCAAGCCTGACAGAATTCAAGGAAGCATTTGGACAGTGCTCTCAGGAGCACAGTGTGACTGTTGGGGATGGTGCTGTGCAGGATGGGGAGCTGGAGTCAATGATCCTTGTGAGTCCCTTCAAACTCAGCTTATTCTGTGATCATTAGATACCCTCTGATCACCTAGCATGATAGACCTGAAAACAAGATATCAGTGTTGGCCCATGAGCTGTAGCCTGTGTTGTAAGAATGGAGTCCATTCCCACAGACACACCAGTTCTGTGATGTGAAGGAGCAGACATAAAACTTTCCCAATCTGCTCCTTGCTCTCTGAGCACAAAAGTGTGGCATTCTCTGAGCCATTGCTCTGCCCTAGGTCAAGCCCACTGGGAAGAAGCTCATGGACACCGTAACACTTCAGCCTCATAGTGCTTGTGTGCAGCCATGCTGTATGTCTGTGGTATTCACATGCCCTCTGAACAGAGAGAAGCTGTGAGAGAAGCAGAGAAAAGAATGATCAAAATAATTCTTATCTCATTTGCTGCTCCTGTTTTTTTGCACACGAGGAATGTGTTGGAAGATTATTTACCTGAAGGAATTTGGTAATTGGATTCCGCTGAGGATTGTTTTGTTTCCCTGGCCAATCACTCAAAGCTGTGTCCTGACTGTCAGGAGACAGTCATGAGTTTTCTTTAGTATTCTTTGGTATTCTTAGTAGTTAGTAGTAGGTATGGTATGGTGTATGATATGGTGTATTGTATGGTGTATGGAATGGTATGGTATGGTATCTCTCTTTAACATAGTTGTAATGTAATACAGTATAGTTTTTATAAAGTGAGTGTTCAGCATTCCGAAGCCTTGGAGTCAGATACCAATCATTCCCAGATATGGGGTTACCTGATTTTACTATATATGCTCATTGGCCTTTCAGGATCAGAAAAGGTCTCCTATCCACAAGACTCCGGTGAGACCCCAAAATCCACACCTAAACTGGATATTATGGAATTTTTCATTCAAGCTTTAGCCTTCAATATATTGTAAGAAATTAATTTTGGATGTCATCTCTCCTTGTCTGCAGAACCAGGTGGTAAAATGTACTAAAGTCTTGCACTGTTAGTCCTCATGGGACTTTCTCTTAGTGACATCTTTCTCTTAGTCCACTGTAAGACAGATGTATAAAATCTAACTTGCACAAAATTGTAACTTTATGCTTTGTCCACAAAAGAATTTATTTTTTGCCTCTATTTCTCCACCTACAAGATCTGAAGTTGTGAATGTTATTCTAGAAATTGAAATATCTAGGACCAGGAAGCACTTGAATTTTATTCACGTTTCCTTCTTTAATTTCAATATATCATAATCATATTAAGAATCATCAAGGTTGAACCAATCTGTTCTGTAGGCAACTTTGGTTTTTTAATATTTGCACCTTGGAATGTCCTGCTTGAAGTTCAGGAAATGTATGGAAATATTTTAGGAAGGCAGGGTTATTCTGAGGAAGAAATTTATATTACATTTAGATGATGGTGTTCATATGTTTCAGCTCTCAGAAATAATACATTTATGGTTTCTTCTGTGGTTTCCCATTTCCCATACCTATCTCTTATGTCAGGATGCTTTTTTCACTGTTTGAATTGTAATCCATTGTTCAGCTCTGTAAATTTCTGGAGATATATCCAAATAATGTCATTTCTAGTGCAAAAGAGAATGTGATGGAATTGCCCGTGCTTATGTTATTTCTTCATAATGGTGTTGCCTTAATGCTTTGCAAATTCTTGGACTCCATATACCATTAATTCCAGCTTATTTTCTTAATCAAAATTCTAAGGGGCAGAAGGCCTTAAAGAGAAAATTATCCCTGCAAAGCAGAAGAAATGTTATACATCTTCCCTTACCCTCCAGCATGTAGGCACCAAAGCTTTTTTTAAGTTTCTTGAAACACTTATCTAATGTAAAAAATGTCAGTTTTGGTTTTTTTTTTCCCAAATACATTTTAGAAGAGAGCAATGAATGAACAGATTTTAGGGGGTTTGCTTTAATAAATGTAATGGGTGATGAGCTGCTGCCCTCAGATATTGCCTCTGATCAAGTCCTGTATACTATACATAGAAAGGTGAATTGACATAATTCTTAGAACAGCATTTTTCAGCAAATTGTCCTGTCAAATAAGGAAATTTTATTCAAGCCTGCAAATGTGATAAGCCTGACCCTCTAGGTCTGCTTTGAAAGGTCATTTTGATTAGTATAGGCAAAATAGGAAAGTGCCTGGAGTCTTTTGGCTTTTAATAGCCAAATGGCCTGATTTTTATGAAGTGTAAAGCATGTACAGATTCTGCTGAACTCAATGAGAGCAGCAGGCATCACAGATTCCTGACAATCAGACCAGGCATTTCCTCACTTCATTCTCTCTTCTCCTCTCCCTCCCAGCTCTTCTCTCATTATGAAAACGTAATGGCCTTTTGGACAAAGGACTTCCATTCATGATCCAGTAAATTATTTTAATTTCAATGTTGTATACTGAGAAAACTCTTAAAGTTTCCTTTCAATTTGTCAGACCTGAATTATGTTTTAGACAACTACCAGAGGCCCCTCACAGCATCTACCACAGCCAACTGGCAATGGGACCAAAACTATTTAACAGCACAGAGTTTTGTGTGGTTAAATTTATGATGAGTTATCCATAAGTATCCACACTCAGACCTATGAAACTGAGGTTCTCAGCTCTGTTCTAAAATTATACAGGACTGTCATCAAATTAACTTTCTCTGGAAAGAAAAATTGCACTGTTCTACTATTCAGCCAAGTTGTTGCTCAAGAAGGATGAGAGGATGGAAACAAGGGCTTAGAAAGAAGAAAAAAATGCAGCTGTCTTTATTGCAAACACTTTTTAAACAATGTAAATTTAAAATTAACTGTTATTATTTTAGATACAAAAGAACATCACAAATTTAGAACAAATTTTACTCAACCAGAACTTTTTCATCACAGAAAAATAGCGGTTTAATTAGTCTAGAACAGTTAAAGCACTGTATGCCATTTCTATGGAAATACTTGTATATTTACTCATACCTGAGAGTAGAAGATCTACCCATATAAATTTTACATACATTTTTATACTCTACACAGCAAGCATTTCTATCCAAAGATGACCAGATGTACACTAAGGTTCATATTTTCCTAAGATCATCCATTGAAATAATTTTACCAATATAAAACTGCATGTAGTCATAGCAGAGACTTTAAAGAATGAGTTCAAAAACATTTTTTTCCATTTTAAAAATCCATTCAGCTTCTCTGTGCAATGGATTTATGACTTGCATTTATTCATTTGATTCTTTCATCCACCTCTCTTTTCCCTTTATATTAATTTCATATTTCAGATGCACTCTGTCAGAATGTATAAACTCTTAAAAATTATTTAGGAGCAAATGATTGAATAAGAAGACATTGTGACAGAAAAAAAATGTACATATATAGATATTTTAGGCATGGGACTAGCCCAGAGCAAAAGGAGATCAGTCCTGTTTACATTTCTTTCAAAGAATAGTAGGAATGAAGGACAGCAGTGGCAAAGAAGGACAGCCAAGAAAAACACGGTGCACTGGGAGCTGTGATTAAATATTTTACTCAGATTCATTGATGATGCTTTTAGGAATATTTCCATTTTATCAAGACTTCTAAATCACCTATAGAGTGGCATAGGAGACAAACTGCATCAGTGCTTTGGCTTGAGGTGGTTTACTAGGGAATTTCTCGGAGAAAGGCTACCACAGGATCTTTTAAATTCAGTGGGAAGAGGGGGGTTTAGTATGTCTTGATATGAAGTAATTTCAGTTCTGACAAGTATCAGTGTAAGAAGAGTAATTCAGAAATTGGATGAGATTGTAAATAATTTAAAAGACAATGTACTATTGTGTACAATAACAACTCTAAAAAACCTCCCTAAACTGGGCCTTCACTTAAAATGGCAGACTAATCTAAAAAATTTGTAATCTGTCAAAGGTATACAGTGTGATTATGATTTTTTATTGAAAAACCACTTTCAGATCAGGCTTGAGAGCAGATAAAAGTGAACAGATGTGGAGAGGAGACACATGAGAACCAATAAAAACCTATTTAGTTGAATAGAAATGGAAACATTCATCATATTATTGAAAATGCATTGTTGCAAAAAATGAAAGAAAATCTTACAGATTTAAAGAGAACAAGATACAGTTTATTGTATAAAGGAAAATGAAAAACAAAAACAAAAACCAAACAAACGAAAAAAAACCCAAAAAAAAAAAAAAAAAAAAAAAAAAAAAAAAACAACACCAAAAAACCCCAACTATCCAGTGTGTATTTTCTATCCCTTACAATGTAATCAACCAAAAGATTGTAGAAGAATGACATATTAGAGAGGTTGAAGGTATCTTCTTACAGTTTTTTTTTGTGTACTACAAGAATGAGGGAGAGATTAAGAGGAAAAGAAGAGCTTTCTAGGGTGGGATAAAAAATTATTGACATCTTGAGAAAGTCAGCTATTCCAAGGTCTGTTTAAGCAGGGTCAGCTGCAGCAGGTTGCCTGGGACAGTGTCCACAGTTGGAGATTCCATCACTTTTCTGGCCAGCCTGTTCTACTATTCAATCACCCTCACAGTAAAAGGAAGTTTTCTTGTGTTTAGATGAAGCTAACAATGCTGATAATCAAAAAATATGAATTAGGACAAGTTCTTCTTGTGGGATCAGGTTTTATGTCCAAAAGGAAAAAAACTGAGAGCACCCATGATATTCTATCCACAGGGGTCCAGTTTTATAGATTTAGATTACTCATAATAAGAACACAACAGCAACACAGTTTTGTAGAATGAAGGAAAGGAGAACAAACTCATGTTTGTGTATTATTGTCTCCTTCCAAGAAGACTGTTTGCTTTATGACAAACCTACTAAAAATCTACCTTTGGTTGATTTTTTTATGATTTTTGTGCGTCTTTGAAGAATGCACTGATTTCCTGTGTGTTAAGGCAACTCTGTCTCCAGTTCCTCTGACACATGTTATAGAGGACATCCTACTTGTATTTGAAAGGGTTCAGAGAGTTTACGAGGTAAGGCCAAAAGGGTTTGCTTACATTAGGTCAGAACAAGTCCATCACATAAGATAAGGAACAGGAAAGACCAGACAGACCAAAAGTTTGCAGCATCAGACTACCTTGCAGTATTTTGAAGACAATTAATTAGGTAAGTTTTGCTGAATGAGGCAGGGGAAATCAGACATAGTACCAGTCTATTTGGGAGCCTTGTCAATCTCCTCAGAGAGAAAATTTCTCCGTATGTCAAATCCAGCAATCAGCAAAGCTTTGTGACCAAGACACATCAGCCAGCCTGAGAGGGTTCTCTATACTCTGTAATTTCACATTTTTGATAGTCATGAGGAATATGACAAATCACACAGGAAAATATATTAAACATATTAAACATATGACAAGAAAAATCCTTCCCTGAGTCCCCTGATGGACTGAGAAAGAAATGCTAGAAGGAAATTTGACATGTTGACAACTCACAGACATAAGACTAACTTATATCTTTGTAATTGTGTCCTAGGAAGGCGGGAGCCGATAATACTGTGTGACATTGAAACTGGGGGAGTCCAGACCATTTCACACATTATTCTCCCTCCTGTTTGAGTTTCAGAGGTTGAAGATGTATCTGGCTGGCTCTAATGTTTACACAGTGTATGCATTGGGCCTTGTTTGAGCTGTCATGGGAGCCTAAACCCTGAGCCATCTTGGCTACATAAGTGTATCCATGTACTGGAGCTGTACAGGGGTAGGAGAAGGAAAAGATGGAGTAATGCATACAGATTATCCATTGGTCCGTAAAGACCATAAAAAGATTAGTTTATGCTATTTCTAAAATAGCCTTCACATAATTAGGTAGCATAGACAATGTAATTTTTTTTACCTATAGACACTTTTCTGTATAAAATACATGCATATATCAGCTTCCATCCTCTCTACTTCCCCAAATGTCTGGTTTGGCTTTCCACTTACTCTTTCAGCTTGATAATATGTGAAGCTTGACATGTCAAGAGCATCAGTTCTAAAGAAATGCATGTAAGGGTATGTATTTCAAAGCAATTAAGCACAGATAAAGGAGAAAACAAGTCCTAGGTAGGACTTTCCAAAGTTACTAGATGCTGAACTCCCCATGAAAGCCGCTCTTAGGTGGTATTTGTACTTTCAGGTATTTAAAAATGGTCTTTAGCTTTAAGCAAGGTTGCAATATAAAAAATGTCTGATTTATAAGTGACTCTAACAGAATCCTGCATGTATGTGACATGAAGGCTTCAGAAAATAACTGCTTAGTTTTAGAAGAGAACTTATTGGGGTTGCTTAGCCAAACATATCCCTAAAAAGTACTTATGACAATGACAAAACTTCAGATCCAGAGTTGTCCAGACTATTACATTGCCATGAAGAGTTGTTTTTTTGCAGTCTCTAGGGATACCAGAATTAGACTCAAATATATATTCATTTAAAATCCAGATTTGTCATGAGCCTTAGGTAACTTCCCATCAACAATGAAGGATAAGAATCAGAATTGTAATCTGAGAGCTGCTGATGGATTCACATGATTCACATTTTACTGACTTATAAAACTGGTATGTTTGATCTGAGTGTTTTGTGAGCAAGTTCTCAATTTTTCAACAAAACCGTTAAAAAAAAAGTCAAGTCCTTTTAAAAAAATGAAAGGAAGGAAACAAAAAAAAATCTATTGAAGACACGTATTTTTCCCAAGAAAGGCTGAGAGGGAATTTGGACTTTCTTGGCCTTCAATATAACTGGGCTGTAGAGCATACTGAAGAAAAACAAAATGAAGGCACAAAAACCACCCCAAATAATCCAGCTAAAATTTAAGCACAACTCCTGGTGAAACATTAGTTTGTTTGAAATAATATCTTGCATAGTCTAAATCATGCCTTTTGTTCACCAACACTGAAGCTCTGAGCTATACACAGTATTTTGCAAACAAATATTTTATATCCCAGTGACCATCCACCTCTGCACCACAAGACATTAAGCAAACCACGTAATGTATATGACATGAAAAGCTGCTCAGAAGCACCAGGAAAGTACAGAAGCACCAGGAAAGTAGTCATTTGGACTCAAGGACTGGTATTCAGAGATCCTGATTATGAGACCATTTTGGTTTGCTGGTTTGCACTAGCAATGGAGCTACTCTGGGAGTTTCTCTCCCAGGTGGGGCAAAACACCCTCCCAGCTAACACAAATTAGGAGGCTTGCTGAGTTACTGCTGCCAAGGCAGTTTTCAGACCCTTGGGTAGAAAGCCTGTTCTGAATGCTGTGTTCCATCAATATACAGATGATAAAGCATATTTGTCAGATGGTGGCAGGTTTTGATCTATGGCCAAAAAAAAAATCAGATTGCAGAATATTTTGCAGGGGCAAGACTTCAAGAGAAATTACTCTTGATGGAGCACCTTAGACAAGCTACCCATTTTTACATGTTAATTTACATGCTGAAGCATAATATAAATGTTAAAACCCTAGATGACTTTGGAGCAGGAGAAAAATGTTCCCTTGTACTCCTTCCTGATCCAAAGTTATGTATAGCCTCAGTACTTACTCTTTTTTCAGAGCTCTGGCATTTCTTGGGCTTCCATCACTGTCTCTAAATAAAAATTCTAGGGCACAGAGAAGAGAGTAATTCAGGTGATGGCTTAAGGAACTTTGCTTCTCAGCTAAAAACTGCCAAAATCAGTATTACAAATTAATTGAAGCAACATAGATGTTACATCTTCAATTTTATTAATGTTCTTTCAAAAATACTCTCTTTTTAAATGGGGAAACTCACCCCACGCCTATGTAACAATTAACTGGACTGCAGAGTGAATGACTGGTTCTGCAGTTTGGTTGAAATGACATACTAAATGCCTGTGGATTGGAAAGATAAAGGTCTATAGTAACACATCTGCTGGAGATAAAGCATCCTTAAAGAACTCTGCTTTAAATATCTGAGGGTATTTTGAATGAAAGATTTAATGGCCATTTTCACACTAATACCATCACATCACAGGGGGAAAACAGACATAATTTCCCTAATTATGTCTGCCAAAAAAGCTGAAGAAATTCTATTTGCATTACTGAAGTAAGAGAATATAAGTGTATCTATGAGCAGCTGGTTGAAACTTTCAGATGGCAAATTATGCATAGACACTTAAATGAGTTTTTATGTGCCATGCTGTGATGAAGGAAATGTCTTCCAGCTGGGATGTAGTCAGAATAACTGGTAAACTTTATCACTGTATTATGATGTAAAATTTATCATTGTATTACTGCATCCATAATTTGAAAATAGTACTATTTCTTTTTTAATACCCAGCTTCTTCTGCTGGGCTCTGTGGCTAAAAGCATAATTGCTGAATATCATAGAGATTCCCTGAATCCAGCCTTTTATTCCTCTATTATGCTACTTCATCACCTTACTTTATTCCTAACAATATTGCTTTAAGAATTAGGCATAGGGAGTTCAAGCTCATTGACATTAAATAGATTGGTATTTGTTCTTCACTTAGGTTCTATGTTTTAAATGTTTCAGGTTTATGAAAGAAAAAAAGTTAATTCAACGCAAATTTAAATATTAAACAAATGTGAATTTGAAGTTTACTGAAGAACTGCTACAATCTACCCTATCTCTCCCCTTCATTCTTCTTAGCTTTCATTTTTATGACTTACATAATTTTCTTTATTTTCTGACCACCTGCTGACTCAGCTACTGACACACTTTTAATTTAAATGAGATCTTTCACTGACATTAGTGGGAGGCAGAGGTGCAAAGAGACTTCCTTGAACCAGCAAGAATACAAAACAAGACACAGACAGGATTAGCAATTATGAGTGCCTGATTATATAGGTTAGATAAGTGCTTAGCTCATTCAGATTCAGTAATTCTTTCTTTAACTGCTTTAACCTGTAAGTCTATTGTAATTGCCTGGTGATTTCTAAAATAAATGAGCAAGCTTATCCAACAAAATGAAAAAAATCAGACACTTGGAGGACACAGAGACAAAAGTACATCTAGAAATAGATATAACACACATGTATACACACATATCTCCTTTTTTGAGGGTACATATATACATGTATAGTTTTTCTAGTCTTACTCCTGCTGACACTTCTTGTAATAATTTATTTTATGGCAGTGGTTCCCATACTATGTTCCATTCTATGAGCTCATAGAAATTATTTTCACCTACTTACCAGGCTGATGGTAATGGTATATATGATTCTCTGATTCTATTTTTTTTTAAATTTTTCCAAGTTCTACATCTGTTACTTGGTTTTGGGACTCAATTACTCATAGTTTCCATTATTTTAAGTCCTGCTTTCCTTGTGTTTTCCTCATTGATATCTTTAATTATTAATTCTTCATTACTTTGTTCTAACCAGCTTCATTTATCAAGGCCTTAGGAGCTCTTATGTGTTATGATTTCTTTAAAAATTACTGGTTTACTATTATACAAAATCACAAGGAAGATTCAATAAATATAATTTCAGATCTTTGATTTTTACAGACTCAGTTTTGAAAAGTTGCCATAAATAAGCGCCATACCAGCAGATGAAGCCTTTTAGATAATTTATTAATTGTATTAAAGAGTTTAATTGTCAAGCTGACATTGTGGCAGCCACAGAGAATGATAATGTAGGAATTAATAAGCAAAAGGCTCCCCCCAGGTTATGCAGATAGATGCCTCAATTTTGGGTTTGATCTATCATTGCATTTCAGCATTTTAAAACCATCAAACAAATAGTAAATAGTAAAAATGAAAGGAAAATCATCATTTGTCTTGAACACTGGGATGTATACACACTTTAATAACTACCTAGAAAATAAATTGTGAGCAGCAAAACCTTCCACAAACCTCAGCAGATGAAACTTGGTGCCTTTATTCATGAATTTATCAACTTCCAACTGAGTCAGCATTGTGCTAGCATGCAAGTCATTCTCATCTTTCTAAAATTAATTCCCTTGCGAGGAAAACATGAGTTCAGTGGATGTACCTGATTAAATATGGTTGCATTTTCACATCTGCCCTGGCGTTTGGAGAGGCTTTTTCTATTGTGAGTAAATAGGCAAATTTCTGACCATGTTTTCCTTACTGGTAAAAAACTGGGCAATCCATGGAGCTTATTATGTTTTGTCCCAAGACACAAAGGAGTGCCATGGTGAATATGAAGACACTTTTAAAACCACCTGAGCTATCTCTTACTTTTTGTATTAGCTGACTGAATACATCAGGTGAGTTTTAACACTCTGTGTGTATTCTGTGTACTTCAGTTTGATTGCATATTTTAATAAGAATTCACTGTCACAATAATAAAGTGTTCCCACTGAAAATGCAGTTGGTTTTCCAAAGCTGTTGGAAAACAGCATTGAGGCATGATATTCTTAGTCAATGAAAGTTGACTGGTTCAGCTGTTTTTATGTGAAGCATACATTTATAAGTAAACAGCTGGACTCTCCAGAAGTTGATCTGCGCCTGTACTGCCTTCAACATGCCCTGATAGTCAATTAATTTCATTGGTTTTGGACCCCAGAGGAAAACTAAACCTGAAACCAAAATGGAATGGAGGTACTTGGTTTTGCAAGGACTGCCCAGAAAAGATTCAGGTCCATTCCACTACCATCACCTTGGCATAATGAAATCACTGATAAGATAAAAATAAATAATATAATTTGTAAATAATAATATAAAATGTTGGCAAAGCTATCGCTAATGGCTAATCTCATCCCCTCCTAGAGCTTTTCCCACTTTTGCTTGGAAGTATTTTTACTCTTATCTTCAGCTTCTATAACAGTTTGTGCAAAGAAGCTGGGTCCAATCATGACTGAGAACTTCCTCATTTAATTAGTGTTGAAATCCCAAATGGACCAGCAGTTTCCCTGAGATTTCATTAGGAAAGTTTTGTACAGATTTTAGTGGCTACATTCACGGGGAGCAGTGAAGGCACTGGAAGGGAGAATGGAGGCATTTAATGGTTCCACCTGTTAGTGTACACAAAATTGCATGATTATCCATTTACAAATGGAAACAGCTGTCCTAGAACAATTTAGAACTTTATCCTCCACTTAACTGCACAGTTGAATAAAAATCTATTTCCAAAGCAAATTATTCTGGATACCAGCTAAAGGTATTTAACAAGTTATTTACATTTGTACTAAGGCTTTTGAAACATTCAGATTCATTCATATGTTTTATCTTTTAAAAAAATGCATGAGATTTGATGTATACAAAAGCTATGAGACACATACAGTGCAGGAAGGCATCTCCAGCACAACTGGGTGCAACTCCCTAAATGCAGCTCAGCAATCAGCTTCCCTTGTTACTGCTTTTCTAAGAGTCTGGATAAGAGACTGCCTGTGGTTGATGCCATGGTGCTTTGTAATGTGTCTCTGTCTGAGTATCTTTAAAGACATTGCAAAAAATATTATTTGGAATGCCTTGAGCTAGTACAGCCTGTCTGCAGGCTGAAACAACAGCTGTCTCATGTATTTTAAAAGTGCTGTCTCTACTGGTTTCCTCCCAGCATGAAAAGAAAATTACAAACATTAAAAGCCTTTTGGTACACCCAGATTTTGCACTCTTTTTTTTTTTTTTTTTTTTTTTTTTTTGCCTCCAGTGCAAAGCATTATGCTTTGAATTTAATCCCAAAGATCCTGCTGTCTCCTGCTGTCTAAAGCAACAATGTGCATTTGGGGAGAAGTACTTTTTTGAAGATGCAGATTGACACAGTGACCCATGTCTTTTCTGAAAGTGTCACAGGGCTTTTGAAACCAGCATGGATAATCCAAATATTTTAGCAGTAAGAAATCTGCAACAGCTTTCTTTTCTTAAAAACCATCTTGCCTCAGCAGCACTTCTGTGGCAAGATGGGTGAATTCTCTTACCCCAAGCTATTAAGGAACAGCTGCTTCAATAATAGATTTGAGGAACTCCCCAATTCTCCATTCTCTCTTCTGCTCTCCACAGAGTGAGAAGGCAAAGAGGATTTATTTGAAGCTGTGCTATGTCTTTAGACTTCTTGAAAAGCCAAGGGAATTCTGTATAGGCACTCTATTTCCATATGAACTAATTATTTTGTCCAGCTGACTGACTTTTGTCTCCAGACACTTTTTCATTAGTTCTACTTAATATAGTCACTCAGTTCTCTGTATTGTATTTTCAGTACCTCCCCTTCATCATGTTTCATTACTTATTTTTTTTCAATTTGAAAGGTCTTCATCTCCTAGGGAGATCCCGTGTAGTTTAAAAAGGTTTGAACTCATTTATCAGCTCTTTCCTCAGCAAGGATGTTTATAGAGCCATCTTCCTGCCCACAAGTTTCCATGAATCTTTAAAATGAATTATTAATTTTATAATTATTAATTATTCTAATACAGATAAAATTCAACTTTTTAATGAATTATGGTATATTGATATTAATAAATAAAACCAAATTATTATAATTATTTATTATTTGTAATTATATTTCTTGATTAACTAAAACTGAAATTAGGTAACAGGTTAAAAATTAAGGAGAACATACAGGCAGAATGAAGCACACATGCACAAAAAAATTTGAGTCTTAAGTCATTAAGAACTCATTAGGGAAATGGGGAAAATATTGTCTTCCAGAAAAGGGGGTAGGGTGACCTTTTTAATCTTGAAATAATCTCCTTAAAATGGTAACAATAATAAACTCTTGAAAAAATTAAATTATAATTGAATATAATTTAGTGATTTTCTTGCTTTGAATTATTTGGGAATTTATGGTGACACGTAGCTCACTCATGGCTCTTCAGAATAAGACATGGGGCATTCCTGAATTTGTTCAATGCTGCTTTGCCATACTGAGTTACTCAGACACCCAAGGTCTATTTCTATCTGGGATACCTCATCACATTACAGAGTGATAATATTAAAGCAAACAAAAAACCCTCCTCCTTGTTTTATAATATAGCACAAAAATAATACAAAGCATGGTTTAGCTCAGGGAGATGATACTAAATAATATGTCCCTTAAAAATCTAGGGGGGTTAAAACACAGTTATAGCGCACATTGTAATGGCTCGTGATGCTGTGTGAGAAATGACCAGTGTTTTTCCTGCCTGTAATGCAGAAGGAAAATTTCCACACTGGTGATATGCTGTGAACAGTGAGTCCATAATTTCTCACATTCATTGTGGACATCCAGCTTAATTCTTAGCCAGAGTGTACCAAGCACAAAACACACACAAGTGGTGAAAAGGACATTTGAAGGTTTTCTAGTGGGTTGTTTATTTTCTCTGCTCTTATCTAATACTCCTTTTGACTAGAAGGTACTTTACAAGTCCATCATTATGCTAAAATGTGTTGTTAAATGTTAATTAAGTAGAGAATTACTTGAACTTTTAAACCAGTTCAGTGATCAGGAGCTTTCAGCTAACATATATACTCGTTTCTTCATCCTAGACCAGCCTGAGGTTGCAATATCTCCCCACATAAGATTTTTTCCCCATATTTTCTTGAAAACTTTGATCTGTAGTTCACTTGATTATAATTTTGTATTTCAGTGAATTGACACTACTAGTCATTATACTAATTTGTTCAGCCATAATAAAGAGAAGAAGCTCGAGGTCTCCATCAGCTACCACAGGGAAACTAGACCATGGCTGAGCTGTGATCATTGTTGCAGTGCCAAATCCATCTTTTTGGCCCAGATAAATAAATAAATAAATAAATAAATAAAACTTAAGATTCAACAATTCAGAGTCATGCTAAAAAAATCCTATCTGATTCAAGAAATCCTTTGACACTAGTTTGTTGAATGAACTGCATTTACTGCAGGTTGCATGTTGCATGATCACAAACTACAGAACTCTCACTAAAAAATACATAAGGGCTGGACATAAAAGCAATAAGGATTAAGAAATAATGGAAGAGAGGAGGTACAGATCTGCCCTGCCATTGCCATATCACACAACCAAGTTGTGTCAGATGATGTGAAAATTATGTTCTTTGAAGAGGTCAATAAAAGACTTATGAATATTCTGCTTGAATAAGTCTTTTCTAGAGTCCACAGCAGAACTGTGTTAAAGAATCTTTTGAAAATATTTGCAGAGTATATCTAAATGCAAGTACTTCAATCTTCCAAATAGGAGGTTGAAAACATATATTAGCAGTATTTATTTACTCCTGAATGTTTGTTGAATAAATGAGGCTGCCAGAAGTGTACTGTGAACTGCTCATTAATTCTTGATCAGTTTCCTCATAGTTGCAGAAGTTTTGTTTTTTTGAGAGAAAACTGTATTTCCCTGTAATATGAAGATCTTCAAATTATTTACTTTGATGTTTTTCAAGATATGAAGTGTTACCAAATATTTGATATGAGATGTGACTGGAAATAGAGGGTAGTGTGCAATTATGCTGTGCCATGTATTTTCCTGAAATAAATAACAGCTGGCCACTTATACTATTATCTGATCTTATTATTTTCAGTGAAAAAAATATTTCATGACATATTTACAGCTGACTATCTTAGAAGGCCAAGGCTCTCTTATTCTCTGACAAACTACTACTGAAGCTGAAAACACAAATCAGAACTGGTTTTATGAAGAAATAATAATGTAATGAGGAAAGAAAATTATCTTGGGTTTGATTGAAAGCTTATTGACTTGAGGAAAATGTTGCTATAAGTAATTCTAAAGCTATAGAAAATCAATCTATTTGGATCGTTAAACCTGGACTGAAAACAAATGGTTCAATTCCATACCTAAAAGAGGAAGAGCAATATTGTCTCTTATGTGTCCACTTATGCTCTGCTATTACCATTTAATGAGACACAGGAATTTTAGATAATGGAGCTGTGTCTTGTAAGTCATCAAAAGTCAGTGATGGGTAGTGAGGGGTAGTTTTCTTAGAAAGTTAATCAAACATACAATCCTATTAATAATTGTCATATTCAAATATAATTATAAAATACTACTAATAAAATAATTTTAAAAATGGTTAATTAATATTGTTTTCTAGGCTTACTGATGAATCAGTACTGCATCTGTATTGCAGCCATGGTACTGCCTTTTCTGGGCAGAATTTTATTCTCAAATTCTAGTTAAGATAAAAAATGTGTTTCCTTTTGGTATAAGTATACATGTGAACCATGATAAAAAAAGAAAAAAATTCAGAAGACAAGTGTAATGCAGTGAAGGACAAATCTGTGCAAGTTTACTTTGCCTGACTATATTATTGCATTTAAATCTTGTCTTGGAATTCGTGCTTCTATTATTAGTTGTTTCCAAATATCTGAACTAAAACTTCCATAAACCAGCATTACAGTGAAGTACCAAGCTTTTGCGCCACATTGGCTTTGAACACTGAATTTAACACTGTATCTCTCTGACAGAGACTGAAACCAGCATCATAACTTCTGACCATTATTGATCTGGTGTTCATGACTAAAAAGCTAAGGTATCTCTGCTACTTTTATGAACTGCTGGAGTTTATGGTATTTTTGACACACTTCATCAAATTTATTTGCAGTTGCTCTCTGATAGAAATTTCTGGTTCAAATTGTCTTCAACCTACTTCAAAGTTGTTGTTTCTTATTTTAATTCTCCCCTCAAAATGCCTGTCTGTATGATTGGTAGTGACATAATGTGATGCTATTAAGGTTACCTCCTATCCAGTCAAGAGCATCACCATATGTATGGATGTTTCATATCTACTCCACCTACTCAGAATTCTTTCTTTCTCTTCCATGTTAGGAGATGATTTATGAAACATATAGAAATAAGTAATGTGCACAGAACCAAATATAAAAACAGTAACTCAGGACATTATATTTAAAGGGAGGCACAGATTAATGACTTAAATTATATATGCACATTCTGTGCCTTGCAAAGCTCTGAAGCTCCTAACTTTAAAATACAACTTTTATGTGTTGTGGTTGTATCCTTTTTCGGAGTCTTAACAAAATTTTCTCTGGTTTGGAGGCAAAATTTGTTTCCCCGTGGAAGACTGCTCTGCATATCAGAAGGGAATTTGGTCTCAGAGTGAAGATGGAACTTCAGTTTCTTAACTGAACAGAATAAAGTAAAAGTCATTTGCATCATAGATCTTCTACAGTTCCTGTTCAAAATAAGTCATGCTAGACTCAGCCTTCAGACTATCCACAGGTGATATACAACAAATACTTCACTAGTAATGCTAGCACACAATGAAAATTTTACCCTTACTGCTAGTACACCAATAACCAGTTTTCTAGTAAAATTGCTTACGCTAGAAGAGTGCATTCATCCACCAGGTTATCTCTAGATGTTACTGGAACCACTTATGGGAGGGAAATCAGTAAGGGTAAAATAAAAGTAAAAAAATCTTGACTGTATCTTGTATGTAAATCCAACCTTCATATAATAATTTGTTTGAAGTTATGTAAAATTTGGCAAGGAGCCAATCTTGTTCCAATGGCTGATAATTTCTTTCTCTGGTTATTAGATTTCTGTATTTACAATCATTTCTCATTCTCCTAATGTAATGCTATTTCTTGACAGACCACTGACCATAATTTCATTTTCTCTGCTGAGAAAACTGTGCCAGTCTATTCCTCTTCAATGAAGGAGCCATATATCACAAGTTTCTTAATCCTGATATGCAATTAGATTTGATTATCCTGTAGTTCTTAAACTACACTGCTATAAAAAATTGAGCAGATTTTTTAAAAGCTGCTACCTTTTTTTTTTAAATAATCTTTTTGCTTTCCTTATATTTTTTTCCAGGCAGCTGAACAATATTGCTTTAAATACCATGCGCAGAATTTGAGTGGACAAAATAAATTCAGAGGCAGTTTAAAATCTTTATAACCTACCCCCTGAGAAGTTGTCTTGCAATACTTATTATTGAGAAATATAATTCAACCAGTAATCCAAAGAGGTTTTGCAGTCTCCCTGGTTGGAGATATGCACAATTTATTTTGATAAGGTCCCCTGCCTAGCATTGAATTTAGTCCTTTACTGGACTGGTGCTTGGGGAGGATGATCTTTTGAGGTGCTCCCCAGCATGAACTATTCTGTGGAACTCTAATTTTTTTAACCTTGTTATATGAGGACATTTTAGTAAAATTGCACATCCAGATGAAACTTCTATTGTTCAGACAGTTTTCAAACAAGGAATTCAGCATCCAGTTCATTTTTTCAGAATACATCAGATTTCAGTGAAAGCACTCAAATCATAAGGACATATTCTTCATATCTATAGATGACTTCTATAGTGAAAGGCCACAGTAGTAATTTTAACTGACAGCTCAGCTATTTTTCTATGAACTTTTTAAGTCCTTAACCTTTTCCTAAAATTTAAATCTCAAGCTCTACTGTATCATTTTCTTCATCTGATAAAGTCAAATTAGATTTTTGTTTATTAAGTAACAAAATCTTTAGAATAAAAATAATTTTAGTTTCTGTTATATTAGATTTTTAATATATCTTTCAGACTGATGAATACTTTTCTATCTTTTTATATCCCACTGTTTTGAGAGGGAGACCAATTGAAAAAGATAACCATATTTTAGTTTTCATATGGTTTCCTGCCAAGTTGCTTCTACTTGCTGACACATTCTATTTTTTGTCAAGCTCCTTTTGACACTTCATTGAGGCAAGCTCTACTTTTTCACTTAAGGCAAGGAGTGCAGCTAAAACTTACTGAAGAACACAAGTCTGTGTGACAGGTATTTTTAATACCCTGTCTCCCATGCTTAGTTGACATACCTGTGATATACCCAAATTCTTCAGGCCTGTGTTCTGTTATCATCAGTAGAATGAAGAAGAAAAGGGAAAACAATAGCCAAAAACACATGAAGAAACCTTTTTCTAGTGCAGAGGTGTATAAAAGGGAATGTGGGATGGAAAAATTAACCTAGTAAATAGATAACAGTTAGTAAATGTAATACCCATACGATCTTAATGTCAAAGGTTTTGTAGATACAGGTGTAACTGGGGAGTCAAAATCCTAAACTGAATGAGTGTACATGTCTCTTGGAATTGTTGCAAATGATCAAATTGGAAGCCAAATTTATAAGAAAATTTAGCAATGATTTATTAGATCGTCAGCAAAATAGAATTTTGAAAAACAACCACCACAGCCAAGGGTCAGCGTTGAGCCCAGGTTTCGGCACTGGGTGAACCTGGGTCTCACCTGCAAAATGTCGGAGTCCCTCCCTTGGTTCACCCCGACTGCTTCTCGCAGTGACCTTATATAGAGTTTATTCTGCCTGGGGCAGAAATGACCGAATGTTCCTTTGTGTCCCTTCACTTGCAGAGTCGGGGCCATACATGTGCAGGGCTAGACAAAAGTCCGGTTGCAGGTGCCTAGATGATGTCAGAGCGCTCTGGAGAAGTTGGAGAAGTTGGAGAAGTCGGTATTCACATGTAAAGGGTGGCCCGGTAGTAGATGCAATCTCCGATGAGCAGATCACTCTTGAGTGGCCCGGACATTCCAGGGAAGTCAGTGATCATGGCCCAGGAAGGTCCCATTCATACGCTGACAGGCTTGATATTATCTTAACGTTGTCCCGGAACTAATTGAATAAAAATAAAGCTCTGCTCCCAGCCGGGGTGGTCAAAGACATAGCTTGGATTTTACAATATTTTATACATAAATAGCATGAATTATCTCTACCATACACTACAGAATGTACAAGGAAAAACTAATTTATTCTTTCATCTCAATGTTATAGTTGTATTGTTTATAGTGTACATTGATGAGATTAATTTTTATAGGAAGTAATACCTGTCAAAAGAGCAACAGTGATGCACTTAAGACATGTTCAAGCACTAAATTCAATAATCATAGTGTTGTTGAAAATTTTGGAACATGCACTACTCCTCATGTTCACGTTCTTTCTTTTTTATTTTGATTTGCAATTGCTAAATCAGATTGACTGCTTGATGTCCTTGCTGTCTCTAGAACTGAACTGATGTGAATCAGAACATGTCAATAAGGGAGAATTTATGTCCCATCAAAAAACTCAGAAATGTTACTAACTCCAAGTGAAGCTTACTTCTATGGATTTAACATACAAACTTGTTTCATGAATTTTTATAAACATGCTTTCAGGCTTTTAATTCATCTGCAGATGTAAAAATGTGTAGTAAGAGATAAAAAAATGAATTATTGTAGATGCTGCCCTAAGGTTTAAGAATAGAACTATTTTATTTTATATCAGAGAATGCAATTATTAAGATTTTAACATAAGAAGTCTTTAAAGAAGGTGTAGTTTTTGGGTTTGGGGGTTTTTTTGTGTTTTGGTTTGTTAGGGGCTTTTTGGTAGGGGAAGAATTTAGGTAAGTACTGAAACATGTATTTAATTGGATTTAAATTTTACTTGATGAGTTGTAGTATATTTAAATTTAACTGAATCATCATAATATCAGGTAGGGACCAAAAGGGTAAGATTTATTACAATTTGCATTTTTTCCTTGAAAGTAAACTCAGACAAGAAATTCTACAAGAAGATAACATGGAAACCTGCAAATATTTTGCATTAAACCAGCACAAGTTATAAGATAGTCTGTTTCTATCCTGGGTTCAAATCAGGCTTAGCCTGTTGCTTCTAATACCAAATTTATATCTTCCCAAGTACTAAAAAAAAAAAAAAAAAAATTAACTAACCAAAAAAACAACAACAAAAAAATCCCAAAACAACCACTTAAAAAGACACACACAGAATCCCTCCCCAAAACCCCAGGAACGTTAGGACTGCGAGTATTATATTTACCCTTCACTTACATGATATTCTTTATCTTATGTTTCACCAGTCTCAGGAGACCTCAGCTTAATATGAAGATTCTGTATTGATAGGTGCTTGGCAAGAAAACAAGGAGAGACATGCTGTGACTTAAAAAATGCACATCCTGGAAAATCAAAGAAGATAAAGCATGCAGGAGAAGGAATCTCCTTTGGTATGTGACAGACCTTGGAATATAACACTTACAGCAAAAATCCTTGGTAAAAGAAGTCTTGTTCCTGTGTAAACTTCTGCTGAGATCACATGCAGATTTTGTTTAACCACACAGGTCCTACTGCAGGATCAATATGTTACTGGGTTTTCCTTGAGTACACAATTTGGCAATAGCACACTTGTACTTAAAGTCAAGTCTAATACATTTCAGAATCGTGATATAAACACCCAACTATTGCTAAACCTTCTATCACTCTCATGGAAGGTAGCTCACTTAGGTATGTCAGCTCTTGGAAAATGCCACAAATCCCAAACATTTGTTTTTTAATACACATTTCCTCTGCAATTAAGTCTTGCCTTGAAAAGAAGGACCTGTATTATCCTAAGTATAGAAAAGTTTGCAAAGGAGAAAGGATTAATATGATGGCACATGTGGCTAAAGCACCCAATAGCCAGAGAGACTGGATTTAATGCAGATGCTTTCCTTCAGTGCCCCTAGCATTCATCATTTTCCAGTAGCTTTCTGTTGTGCTTTCTAGCTTTTAAGAAGGATTTTTTAAGGTAAATAATTTTCCACCACACCTACTCAAGGAGACAGTCCTCTTTTACACGATCAAGTGGCATGTTCTTAAAGAGGAAAGCAAGCTTCCTGTACTTGCAGACAGAGACATTTACACATCATCTACACAGCACACTGGGTTTGCAATTGCAGGAAACTTTCTTGCAGCAGGCAGTGAATTAGCCGTAAGAATTATCTTAATACGATATCCCTCCCAGTACTACTGTTTCAGAGAGATGAAAAAAAGAAGTGAGGTAGAAGTAAAACAATACTTTCCTCTGGAAAACCCTGACAGCTGATACAGTGTCATCTTCAAAGCTGCCTGAAATCAAGTACTCCATAAGGTTTAAACTGTCAAGTAGATGTTCACATTTCTACAGTGAAAGAGAAATAATAATTCATTTAAATATCAGGAAAGTGCATCTGTCAGAGCTGTAGATGGAAGTACCATATTCTATATCACAGGACCTTGTAGAAAAGGACTGATTTGTCAAGAAATAAACTTACTTACTTTATTCACAGCTTGTTGATATAAAACTTTTTATTTCCTACGGTGAAAAACCCATAGTCTCTAAAAATTAGGAAGGTTTCAAATTCAGAGAAGTAAAGAAACAATCTCATAATACATCAAATTATTAATATATGACACTTCATAGGTTTCAAAGGACATTTTATGCTTTATGCAAAGAAATATCTGTGGATTTCTAGAACAAGGCTATTTGCTGCATGTAGGTACAAATCTAGAGTGAATATTTATAGTACGCCTTGTAATTTCAATGGATAGTCTTCGGGGAAAGAGTTTATATATGGCTGTTAATACTACACCCTTGCTAGAATCACCTCCTCACTCAAGGTGCCTATCAACATTTGCTATATTTGCATTTACAACCAGCATCAGAAAATATAACTAAATACTTTTTTAATGGCATTATACATTGCTGAACACGATTTGATGTGTCCTTTGATGACTCTTAGTCAATGTCATTCTAAGCAGTGGATCAATCAGGTGTTATAATTTTAAAGAGAAAATATTTTTTTTTCACTTTTCAATTCCATGACTGACACTAATATAATATGATTTCCAGATTAATTAAACAAACAAATAATAAACCCCATTCTGATGTTTTGGGTTTTTTTCTATACAATTTTCAGCTTAAATCCTCCTCCTCCTTTTACATACAAGAAATTCAAGTCTTGACTAGGGCTGCCTTAGCAGTACCTGTTGAGTAGCTGATCCATAGTACCTGGGTTTTGACTACACAACAGAACTATGCCAAAGCACTTAAAGGATTTTGCTCTGAAGTTTTTCTGGTTTCAGAGATCAGGAGATGTCCTGGACATCTCTTTTAAACTCAGTGAAGCAGTCAAACAGATAAAAGGAGCCAACTGGAAGTTTAGTGTGAATGATCTAGTTATGAATGCAGCATTTTTCATATAGCATAACTTATTCCAGCTTCATTCCCTACAGGATACCACTTGATTCACAGATAAAAGCTTTAATGAAGATTTGATCAATTTTAGTTTGTTGCTAGGAGGAAAAGGTGTCAAACTGCCATTAAACTAAGTCCCTCTTTATTCTAAAGTATAAAAAAGTAACACTTCAAATAATGTATCAGACAAAGTGAACTTAGACTGTAATAGGGAGTGATGTAAGTTAAGAACCCCAGAGTGCAAGTAATTGTGATGAGAAAAAATACAAATACAGATGAAGCCTGTCTTTCAGAAAAGTAATAATTCAAGTAGGCAATAAAAAAGACCCCACAGCGGCAAAAATCAAACCAATTCATTTTCTTAGCAAATTCCTAAAATTTTTGCAAACTAGAGTTCTGCAAATTGCTCTCCAGGGCTTTGGTGTTTCTCCACCAAAAATTTCCCCATGATTTTTTAGGCAATTTCAAGCACTCTCTTGTAACAATTAGTCACACTGTTGCAGAGCCCAAGGAAGGTGAGGGTGCCAGAAGGAACGGGATAGCTCTTAGATAGGGGAATGCTAAGCCAATTTGACAGCAATGTAAATATTAAAGAGAAACAGGACACTGGGGATTTCAGCTGTTCCACTTTTAAGACAAATTTTGTTCCACATTTTAGTCTATCTTACTGGTGCATTCTTAGATATTATAGTTAATATACATTTAAAAATTAAAATATGGAAGTCCAACTGGTAGCCATTGACTAGTGGTGCTTCTCAGGAGTCAGTCCTGCCTTATGTCTGTGTTAATGGCATGGGTGATGGGACGGATGGTCAGAACATTTGAAGATGTTACCAGATTGCAGGACAGAGTTCATTTTCAGAAGGAGCTGGTCAAGCTGTAAAAAATTGAATGAATTGAACCTCAGGAAATTTCACAAGGAAAAGTTCTTCCCCTGTGATCCAGTGCAGCAAAACAATCCAGCTAGAAAGTGATTTTACAACAAAGGGCCAGCACTCCTGATTGACAAAAATTACACATGATTAGCAGTGCAGTCTCGCATCTGGAAAAAAAAAATCCTCCTATAGTGGTCTACTATCACCTGATGAAAGACACACAGAGGGAGATTCTCACAGGCGTTTGCAATGGAAGGGCAAGAGTCAATGGGCACAAACTGAAATATGGGAAACTTTGACTTGATAGAAGGGAAAAAAACCATTGTGGCCATGTTCAAACACTGGAACGGGTTGCCCAGAGAGGTTACAAGATTTCCTGTCCTGAAGACTTTTAAAAACCAGATGGGAACTGCCCTGAATAATCTCATCTAGCCAGACATGCTCTGAGCAGAGAGGTGTCACAAGATGACAAGAGAACCTTCCGATGGATTCATGATTGATCTGAACTGATCCCCTGTACTGACAGGACATAGAGATCTGTGAGATAGTGTAAGGCTTGGAGGATTTATTTTTAATGTCTTGCCATTAACAGAAATATCAGTGAGTGACTGATTCATTAGGTGGCTCAGCTGACGAGATGAGCAGCTTCCATGTTGGCACAATCTGCAGAGGAGCTCAAGTGTTGCTCTGCTCTGTGCTTTCAGTGTCAGGGAACAATGAAGGAAGAAACAGGAAGGTTCATCAGATTGATAACTTGACTCCAAGCCTTGTGTCACTAGCAGAAGACTTGAGGGTTTTATCATTAATTACCTTACAGACCTGATAGTGACAGATAAGGAACACCTGTCTCAAAGGTGGAAAAGGATCTTTGTGCAGGAGTCAGTAGGGCTCATGGAAAGAACTCTAAACTCAGCTGGAAGAGGAAAAGGGGTAAAGCCAGACTTGCTAGAGATACGATTGATTTGCAGCATGACAATATTTTAGGGACTGTGTGAAAGCAAGGTCCTTCAGTCTGCTATCTCAGTGGTGGTAAGAGATGAAGATCCAAAGGGACACCAAAGACATGAGAGTTATTGGTCCACTAAAAACAAAAGCATCTGAGAACAGTCCCATAGGAACCAGGGCTTCTCCTCCCAAAACTGTGGCAGGCTCAGCAGCCATTCTGAAGTACATTTACACCAATGCACGCAGGATGGGCAACAGACAGGAGGAGCTGTGTTGGTGCGCTTAGGATTGTCCAGCTAGCTCCCACAGGCACACCAGCAGCTGTCGAAGAGGGTTCGGGCTCTCCCCGGCGTAAGGAGGAGAATGCCCCGGCCCGAAGAGAGACAAATTCCTAGCTCCAGCGAAAGGGCCATGGAATGATGACAGGGAGGCAAGGCAGGTCTCAGCAGCGGGAGGTTTATTGAAGGGGAAGGTGAAGGGAACAGACAAGAAGGAGAGCCACACAGATATGCCCCAAAGTGCGGGGACTCAAGTAACTTACAAAGGGTGGCCAGGGAGGGAGGAATAAACCCGCCCCAGACCAATAACTGAACATTACAACATAATAGACAAAACATAATAACAAATCACGGCAGAGCATGGGTGGGGACTTGGGGGGTTGCCCAATCACCCTTGGCCCTAAATGGAAGATTCTGGGGCTAGGGGAGTGGGCAGAGGGTGACGGGCAGGGGGGTTGGCATAGCAACATAGGAGGGGTCAGGGGGTAACTACGGAAACCAAAGAGGGGTTTAAGGACTGACATGAAAATTGCAACAAAAAGGCGGGAGTTACTAAGCAACAGGGAGACTGACAGTGGCATTTTGGTGGAGGAATGGGGGAGGGAGCCCGGGGCAGGCGCCATCTTAAATACATTAAACTTGATACGAAATAAACTTGAACTGAGGAAAACATTCAGCACTCAACTTAAAATTAAAACCCATGAACACACAGCACGCACGCCACATGCGTGACAACAGAGCCGGAAGCCATTGTGCAGGTGGGATAATGTTGCCATCATGGAAACTTGGTGGGATGACCTGCACAACTGAAGTGCTGCAATGGATGGCTATAAATTCTTCAGAAGGATAGGCAAGAAAGGAGGGGTCATGGGTTAGCCCCATATGTTAGGGAGTATTTTGGCTGTCTAGAGATAAACAATGGTGATGGCAGAGTTGAGTGCTTAGGGCTACAAGTCAGGGGGAAGGCCAACAAGGCAGGTGGGAGTCTTTTATGGACCTCTCAACCAGGATGACAAGGGAGATGAAATCTTCTGTAACACCTGGGAAAAATCTCAAAATCACCATCTCTTGTTTTCATGGTGGACTTCAACTTGCCAGATGACTGCTGATAATAGATTACAGTAAAGAGGAAACAGTCTAGGAGGTTTGGCTGAAACTCAGGGGAAAAAAGGGAGCTTACGACCTTTGGAAGATGCCATGAGGTTATGCAGGGAGAAAATTAGTATAAACAAGTAGAACTTAATCCGACTACTGATATAAAAGACAATGAAAAACTTTTCCATAAAAGCAATAATAACAAAAGGAGGGCTAAGGAGATACAGAAGGAAACATAGCAACAAAAAATGAGGAAAAGACTGAGCTACTTAATGACTTCTTTCCTCTGTTAGGTCTAGTAAGTTTGCCCTTGGCAACTAAGAAGTGGAACAGATTACTTTATTGTATAGTAAAATTATCATACAATCACCAGATATCATAAGGAAAAGAGGGAGGGTTCAGGGTCACCAAGCTGACTGTTGTTTTTTTTTTTTTGACAGGAACAAACTCATATAATCCATATCAAAAACTTAAGCTGTTTGAAAATATGTTAATGATAACCTTTTCAACCTTGAGTTCCTCCTAACCAGTCTCATAGTTTGACTTCATCATTCTTCAGTATTTTTCCATGCAGAGTCTGAGATACTGCTGCATAGATTTCTGAGTAAATATACCCTTTAACGCTTGGTTGTGTATTGTTAAATACTAATTATTAAATATGTATCAATTGTGATCAAAGCTAAATTTCAAATGGTGCTCTGCATATTCATTTATTGAGGTAGTTCATGAGCAGAAAAATTCTTTCTTGCAATGTCTATTCTGTTTTAAATTTTAAAAATCCTGATTTTTCTTTTAAATTAATAAAAAATTACAGGTAGCAATCTTACAGAGGTACTGTTCTTATGACAGTGGTGCTTGAAGGGATTATATCAGGCCTTTAAGTCAATGACTGATTAGTTTCAAGCTGATTTCAAGAAGAGCTGATAAAGCAATCTAAAACTTCCTTTTGTTTTGACATGTTGGAGAAAAGTACAGAAACAGTCACAAATGTTTTATTTCTGCAGTGAACTTTATGAATTATGAGTATCGGTGGTCTAAGAATGTGGTGGCAGTTAATAATGGATGTGAGCCCAAAAAGTGAGACAGTGAGCCCTGTAGACAGGAAAATAAAACCACTGCAGAGCTCATTTTCAGCAGAGGCTTTCCCCTTCACATTCTACATTTTATTCCACTGAGATCAAAAAACAATTTGACTGCTTTGGTAGGCAATGAAAAGATGTCAAAACCATCAGGTATCCAAAAGGTGTCAAAAATATCTAGGGACTTTTTTCTGTTCTAGGTCCAGGGAATTTTCTTCGCCAAGTATTAGAAAAGATGGCTTCGTGTGTTATAACAGCTAAACAGCATTTGGCTTGACTGAATGGTAAAAGAAGTAGTGCAGAATTTTCTCTTCACCCTACTGAACAAAGAATAAGTCCTCAAAAGTGAATTGCCTAGAGATTCTAATTCAGATCACATTTTCTTTCCTGGAAAATAACTGCTGAAGGTCCTCCTTTGCCAAGTATTTGCATCAATATTTAAAAGTGGTGCATAACTATTGAGGGCTTAGTAAGTTATCCTGTACAGTACCTGTACTTTGCAGATTTCTGCTAAGCTACTTGAGAAACCCTGGGATCAATCAGTACTCTCTAACTCATGTGCTACAGGTAGCCCATGAATTAATTTATTTGAGAAAGAACACAGACATTTCTTTTTTAATTGTCCATTTTAGACTGAAAAACAGCTAGTTCAAGAGAAATTCAGAAGTCTTTGGTTGAGTGATGCTTGATCTGATAACTCTCTCTGCTAGAAATATGCATCCTATTATTTTATATAATATTTTAGACTGATGTTTTTTCCATTTTAGGTAGTGGTTGCATTTTAGGCATTTGTCAATCTGCCAAAATAACCCCTATACATCTTCTTTTTCGTTTTTCATGAAGCTACTGATACTTGGTCCTCTTTTTTTATCAAGCTAAGCACCTTTGAATAATAATTTTTGGAGAAAATAATTATTATGTTTATTTCACAAAATTTAAGTTATTCCATACATGTTCTCTGAGTCCTTTAATTTATCAATATGGTTTTGTGACTGTGGACACCAGAAAAAAGTGCATTACTAGGCAATTCATCTGATCTTCCTCCCAAGAGCAAAGGGAATATGAACTTTCTGATCTAATTTATTGTATTTATGCAGTAGAAGAATGCATTGTTTCTTTTGAAATAGGAGCTAATGTTCATTATGCACCTCTAATACTGTTCAAGATTTTTCCATTTTTTACAGTCTTCATGGCGTCTACAAACAACCTTAATTAGAATTTTGTGTTTTCTCCCAAAAAGTGACAAAAAAAAAAATGCTGCACAGAATGCAGCAAAGAATTCAGCCTTGCAGAACCCAGCAGGATGCTCACTGTCTAATATTTCCCTTTATACTTGTATCTGGAAACCTATCTGTCAATCAAGTTTTAATCTAGTTTATATCTACAATGCCCATTTGCTGTTGATTGAGCATCACTTTTTAATAACCCACGTCCACAGAAGAACTCAGAAATTACTTCAGCAATGAACACTTCTATCAATTTTATGTTCTTAAGCTGCTTTTCAGGTTAAGAGAAGCCTCCTAGAAAATTTTGGGATATCTTCAAGAATAATCATTTTGGAAACTGTTATTAAACCAGTATACTCAGGATAAAAAGGAACCAAACTGGTTTATCAAGGTCTATTTTCTAGAGAAGTGTGATGAACATTGGTGTTTCCATTATTTATACCATTCTCTACTAGCAACTATATTATTGCTTTGAACTCCTAGCAAACAATAGCCAAAAAATTACCAAAAGCTAGGTCTCAGAATTTGCCACATTTTCCTAATACTTATGGAAATTCAAAAGTGTTTATTGAAGAATAGCACACATGCTTTAAAATTCTAGAAGCCAAGCTATATAGAACCACTGATGAACTTTTTGTCCAAAAAGATACTGCTCTTTGGAAAGCATTGCATTTTGAAAGCATTACTGTATTATGAAAAGATTTATTGTTTATCAAAAACTGTATTTGGAAGAAAACACCCTTTGGACAATTTCTGTTGTTTCTTTTTATTAATTCTATTACCTTTACCTGTAAAAGCACAGAGCATTCACACCTAGAGTCATGGCCTGAACCTCTGGAGGGCAGTGCAGTTTCTGATGCTGATGATGTATGTTCAGAATGAGTTTGAGAAAGCAAAACCAAACGTTTGCCTCCAACAATGCAGTTGTGTTCTCTTATTGCTGCAGGCAGATTGATACACCTCTGAGCCCCCTGTTTAGAGCTGATTTCCTGCAGTGATATCATCATGGTCCTGTCATCAGCAGTGGAACTTTTCCTCGAGACTCCGTGAGGCCTCCATAGAGGTCATGTTCCTACTCACACTTCAGAGTTTACTAACGAGCTTGACTTTACATGCTGGTGCAGTGACATCAGTGCAGAAGATGAAGGCTATCACTAGGAAGGGCAGGTGTACAGGATATCAGAGTGGTCTGTGCTGTGGTCTTGAAGTGTTTAGACTGGAATGATTTTACTGGGATAGTTCTCAGGAGTACCTAAGGGCACTGGGGCTGTAATTCCCAGTTGTAATTAGCAGCCTAAATCCATCCTTCTGCGATCATCTTTATCCACTGCACTTGGCTCACCTGTGTTTACCTTCCTTAGTCCAGTGTTCTTGTTAGATTGCTGGCAATGGCCATTTCACATCCATTTTCAATGGTCACAGATTGAATTTTCCACAAGTAGTTTTAGTCAGAACAAGGATTTTGTACCCTGATTAGCTGTATGCCATTGACAAATGTAAATTTATCCCTAAGGGACTAGGATGAGACACACTACCCATTTCTGAGCTTCACAATGATTGACTGCAGCCCCAATTAGGCCAAAACCTTCTGTTGTATTTAGTGTACAGTCTTCAAGGGCAGCTTGAATTATCTTGCACTCTTAATTCTATTGAGTATATGTTTTATGGTTTAATTTCTTTAATGCAGCGCTATCCTTCTGTCTCAGAAAGGCAAATATTTTTCAGAATGATATTATGTAGTGGTTAAATCTACCTCAGACATTTCATTTTGAAGTGACCTTGTTTATGCTGGGTGGGAAAAAAAGCCATTTATTCTGTGTTTGTTAAACTGCAGTTGCATGTTCAGCATAATAGGAGTCTGGACTTCTGCCTCCAAAGATTTATATAGTTTTGATTTGAAGACAGGGAAAATCTTAAAATGCTTTTAGTATTATGTTATTAAATTCAGTATAAAATTTGGCCTGTCGAAAAAAGAGTTCATTTGACAAAAAACATGGAGATTGTTCTCCTACCTATATTTTGGTAAACTAAATACTATAGAAATCAACTTAGAACTTGGAAAGAAATGTCTGGGTGAAATAAATATACAATGAAAATATTATATTTAAATAAACAAACAAAAAAGAGCAATTAAGTATTTTAAGGGCACTGCTGAGTGGTTTGAGCATCAGATGGGAGTGTGATTAATGCTTTTTGAAATAACTTTACATAAGGTTCACAATTGAGGACACGCGTATCTTTGGCTTTTATATTTTATTTTTATCAATGTAACTGAATCTTTTCTATCAAATTTCTATTTATGACCTACTGGGCATATTTTCTGGTGGTTTAGTGTCACTGGTGTGGTCACTACAGCAGTTTGATTTTTAGCAAGTATTAAATGGGGATTGTCCATCTGAAGGTGAACTCCAAGGGTTATGATTTAGATTTATCAGATTTACTCTCTATTATACCATGAAAGGAAAACAAGACATGGCCTCAAACCATGACATTTAGATGGAGTCTTCTGAAACACCAAGAAGTGGACTTTGGCAATCTGATATGGGGTTTTAATTTCGCCTGGTTTAATCGAAAGGTCATTTTGCAAAGTTTAAAATCTGAATTCACAGTCCTATTTCAAGAAGGTTTTTTAGACTCAGGAGTTTAATGCATATATTGCAGGTTAAAATATACTTTTTCAGTTCTCAAATAATTTTACAGTCCCAGGACTCTTCTGGGGCACAAATAAAAGGGCTTTAATTTTGTCAAAGTAAAAAATACAGTTGTTCAGGAATATTTGCTTCCTAAGTTGAAAGAAAGGAACAAGAATGACTTCTGCCAAGTGAAAGGCAGGCATCAACATAAATTACTTAGGTTCAAATCCTGTGATTGAAGAGAAGGAAACAAATAGGTATAAAATGACATAAATTAACCACAAGCTATTTCTTATATTAAACCTTGCCTCCCAGCTATGTTTTCAGATCCCTGTATCTAATAAGGTATTTCTTATTTTGTTGTGAAAGAGTCAGTGTCAATATTCAAAACCATTATGATCTGTATTTATGACCTCATAAAGATGAACTCACTACACATTAGTACTGTTCCTGACTGGATTTCTTTAAGGTGAGCTTATGGAGCAATTTTTCCTTCTGAGTGCACACACTGTAGTCAGATGTCAGTGTAACTTTGCCACTGATAAAAGAGCAAAGAGAATTTCTCATCAATGCCTTGCAACCCTCTTTTAGCTGTCTGCTGTTACCTGGCTTCTGGCATTTATCAGTTCTTCAAACAGCCTTTACTGCTTGCCCATCTGACCACCTTGCCTGACTGATTTTGAAGAGCTAATGATGTCTGTCAGACCTTACAGGTCTGTACTTCTGAGAAACAAAAAAGCAAATTTTTTGAAGGAACACATTGTTGAGCTAGTTTGTAAATTATTTTATTATCTCCTTCCTGAGCAACCCAGTCATTAATGATATTGTAGCTACATTTTTTTCTGTAATGGCCTCCCTGCAGTTTCAGGCTCTAGACTCCAGAGCCTCACATGCTGTAACAATATTCTTTCCATAGTGTTGATAAACATGCCAGCTAGCTCATTATGACACATTATTCAATCCCTGATGCCTATACTTAAACTTTTCTGTTCCTGGTGCCAGGAGTTATGTGCAAAGCTAGTCATCACTGACTTCTTTTTGCTAGCTGTGGTGTCTGACACATCAGAACCAACAAGATATGGATGTACACAGACTGAGGCAAAATGGTTTCACTAAAGGACATTTGCACCCTCTGGAGCATTAGGCTTCAAGAGACAACTTCCAGGCAATCCATGAAATATTCATTTGTACTTGAGTTGTCATTTTTCTATGTCCCCTTATATATTGCTGTGCTGAAGCAGTGGGTGTACTGCTCTGTATTTTCTCTCTTTGTATTTTATATAATATAATCACTATATTTTGAGTTAAAATATTGTCTTCTCTAGCTCTTTCCTTTGATCAGTTGATTTGTGGACATTAGAAACTCATTAAACATTCACATCCCATGCTGATGGGTGTAGTCTACACAATCAAACAGACAGTTTATTGGAAATGTGTATAAGGTGCAACATAAAACATATTTAGATGGCAATTGAGTGTAAATATTTCATAGCAGAAAACAAGTGCCAAGTCTCACTGCTTGCATTTAAAGAACTGACTGCATTTGTCAAATTAATGTCTCTTTAACAGAACATAAACAATTTAAAAATAAAATCAACTTAATGCAGTCCTCCCACATAATTCTCAGTTTCCATATCTATGCAAATTTAGCCTGTTATTAAGTCAGATTACTGACTTCACAGACAACAAAATGCTCATATTTTGGAACTTAGCATATAATAATAATTTATTTCAATTTATCTCTTAGGCTAACAAAAGTAAACCTGTTTTTGTTTCCTTTTTTTTCTTCTGAAATATAAAAACCAAAATGTTTTCTAAGTCCCACAAAGGACACAGAAAAGTTCATGTTCCAATCAAATTATAATTATCTTAAACCAGTGTCTTTTTATTTGCCATTGAGAGAATATTTTTACTTGTGAAATAAGGGCACTACAAATATATATTATTTCATCCTTGCATATCAGGGCAATCTAAATTCATACTGCAACTCTCAATGTGATTTCTTTGAAGAAGATATATGGTTTCATTTAATGCAGTTTACTATAAGTATGCTTATATTTTTTCTGAAGGAGTTAAACAAGTACCTAATAAAATATAATCCAAAATAGATGCATTTTGTAGTTTTAATTTAGATAATTTATGAAGGGCAACCACTCTATTAGTAACTTACTCAGTAAAAATATGTAAGGGGTTTAGCTTTATATGCTGTATAGAGAGGGAATAGACATGGATAATAATAGCATTAATAATTATATTATCATTGTTGAATATCCAACCATTCTTCCATATTACTTGTTGCCTAGCTTTTAAGGCAAAAATATTTTTAAATGCTACATCCTTCTCCCTTCAATGCATGTTCAATGTACTTCTGTATTTAGTAACAGTTTTAACCTTCAAACCTCATGCCTCTGAAACATCTCTGGTAGCTTACTTTTTGCTGTTTTTTCTGTGTCCTGAATGCTAGGAATATGAAGAGCCAGCTGGGAGGGAGACCATACTGGTAACTTAACTGTTCTGAGAAATGTCTAAACTGGAGTCATCAGTGGTATGAATACTACACAGAGAAAAGCAGACTTCTCTTTATCACCTCAAGCAAGTGCAAAATATTTCCTAAATACAGATGACAAATATCTCTTTAGCATTAATTTTCACCTGTCAAACTGAAAAAACCTTTAGGTCAGAATTTTCAAGAATGCATGCATGTTTTAGCTCAAGATTTTTAGCTAATGTGTGCTTGTTCATCAGGATTTGTATATATAAACCCTGTTAGCTTGGGTGAATTTCCTGTATATTGGTATGATGAGTTTTACCTGAAAGTGTTAGTGAAAGCTGTTGCTTGTGTGCAAAAAAGGGTCGTCTGAGAATTTTTCAGAATTGATTCTGAATAATTAGGTTGCTTTAAATTTCAATCTGATATTAAATGACTGTACAGTTTTTCACAGCACTGGGGTTCCCTATTATTTTATTTATAACAAGGATATTTCAACTGCTGCATAAACTTGTTATCCCATCGTTCATTGCAAATACACAATAGTTTCAGCATCCATAAGCACAATACAATTTTACAATGAAAGTGTGTAAACTAAAAAAAAAAACCATACATCTGAAAATCCTGCTCTTCTAAGCAGGACCTTTGAGGAATTTAATTTAATATTAGCTACATTTCTCAGGAAAACAAATTTTCAAAAGCTCCTTTCACCATAAATAAAACAGGAGTCTGATCTGATTTTTGTTTTGATTTGTTTTGGTTTTCACCCTCGTTTATGTCCACTTAAATTTTTCATAGACAAAATCAATACATGAGCAAATCTTGAAAATACTGGCCAGTGTATACTACAGAACACTGAAAATTCCTATGGAAATGGGACACACCTAGACCAGACATTTTATTTTTCCAACTTTTTCCAAATCTGATGTAATTTAAAAAAAAGACAAAACCCGCACATGTCATACATCAGAGATTTTGCATCCATTTCTTAAATCTCTTCAGATTCAAAGTATCTCTCAGAACAGCTTAAGCCTGACTTACAGAGGATGCTGCACATCTCTCTGTGTGAGAGGGCAGCAGTGATAAATCACTTCTTGCAAAGAAAGTCACGCTCAGACAATGAACACAGTGAGAGTCCAAACAGTGATCAAAAGGCAGAGTGGCTCAGAATCATATTGCTCAGCTGTTCCAGGCTGTGTTGGGCAGTCAGAAATGGTAATGAGAGGCACAGAGAGTGCCAAAGACTCTCTTTACTCACTCACCACAGAATAATAAGCTACTGGTGACCTGGAACTACATAGTCCAATCATGAAATACTTAAGCATTAGACATTTATAGTACTATAAAAAGACTGTACCCTATAAAAAAAGAAAAAATAGTCAGCAATTATTATATTGGGTTGCCCCCAGACGAAGAAAGGAATGATGAATCTGACTCCATATTCTCAGAAGGCTAATTTCTTATTTTATGATACTATATTATATTAAAGAATGCTATACTAAACCATACTAAAGAATATAGAAAGGATATTTACAGAATGCTAAAAAGATAATCAAAACTCGTGACTCTCTCCAGAGTCCCAACACAGCTTGGCACTGATTGACCAATGAGGAAAAATAATTCACACCAGAAACCAATGAAACAATCACCTGTGGGTAAACAATCTACAAACACATTCCAGATCAGCAAAACACAGGAGAATCAAATGAGATAATAATTGTTTTCCTTTTTCTCTGAGGCTTCTCAGCTTCCCAGGAGAAAAATCCTGGGTGAAGGGATTTTTCAGAGAACATGAATGCCACAAGCAATGAACAGGAAAAATGTGATATCACTGACCACAGCTGAATCTAGCTTGATTTTGTAAAATGTGATCACCACTGTTCAATTTCTGAAGGTAGCTACACTGACCATTTCATCTGCTTTACTCAGCAGGCTAGAATAGCCCAAATATTTTTAATAAAATAAGGAAATAGAAGGAAGTTATTAATTACATTAGATAAGTTAATAAGCCGGTTAGATATTGATTGATGGTTCTTTGAAAGAAATACATCTAAGCTGTGCTCTATTACGTACAAAAATCTGTGAAGACTGTAAACCATTACAAGAAATAGACAAAAAGAGGTTATTTTCTTTAGCTAGAATTTCCTGTCACTGCTACCACTGATTTCAGGCTACTTGTGATAACACAGGTACTCATATGGCTGAGACTCTGGGAGGAACTTTTTTCTGCACCAAGCAGATTAACAGAAGTTTGCATCAGACTTCAGATGACAGGAGGTCCTCCACAACATACCCTACTTGCAGAACCATTATAACTGTAAGAATGGATGAAGAAAAATTTGAAGATATTCATGCCACTGACAGCTGAACTTAGCCATGTATGTTAACTGGCATGTTTTCCCTGATTCTCTTCAAAATCAATGGAAAGTTGTTCACCTCTTTGAAAGGGTCACCTGAGGGATCCTCTACATTAGACCTCTCCTTTGAATTTTCCTTTTTTATGAACATACTTCCTGGCATTGACTAATCAAAATGGGCAGAAGACTTATGGGCTGACTTAGGCTCCTGAAGATATTTGACACAATCATTTTGGGTAGATGAGATCTGACATGGGCTGTGTTTCACCACAAGTGTCTTTTTAGCCACTTCACAAAAGGAGACATTTTAGGCTTACTTTGTATGTGACAGTGTAGCATCACTAGAAGTTTATCATATGTCCAGAGTACGGCTTTACATGTTAAAAATTCAAATATGTTGTCAGAAATACCTTTGACATACGCGTAAACTTCCTCTAATTACTCTTCATTATGTCACTCTAATATAGATTTTATGGCTGTTAAAACATTCCATGAAAATCCAAAGTCGATATCAGGTGATGCCCAAGATATTTTCTATCTGTTTCATTATTCCAACAGAAAAAATGGAATAAAGTTCAATTTTCTGATTTTGCTTCATACATTGTCAATTTCATTATGAAAAATTTGAAGGGCTTAAGTGTTTTTGATACACCAGTAGGACTAATGGCTTCAGAGTCCCTTCAGTTATCGAATCACCATTGAGGAAGACACATCAGTTTTAAAGCAAGGTAAGTAAACAGGAGAATAAATTTATCTTACCAGCAAAAGCCTCAAGCCTTTCCCTTGTGAAAAATATAGTGTCAGGGAGAAAACCAAACACCTGGGAATTTTGGCTAGAACATAGAATTGTTAGCAAGTACCAGGTCAACATAACACTTTATCTTTTCATTTTCTGTAGGTGAGATTTTTTTTTTTTTGTTCAGGCTGTTCTGAGGTAGCTAGGAGATGCCTCTTTACTTTTCATTCTTGACCTGATTTTGTTTTAAACACTTCTCACTCCAACCTATAGTTCTCTTTTGCATTCACAGTATCCCTTATTTTAATGGATGAATGTTTGCAAGAAAGATCTTCAGATGCTGATGTGGCTTACTGATAGGATTTCCTTTGAAACATTAATTCTTGACTTGCAACACAGAAAAGTTTTCATATTGAAAGCAATCTCTTTTTTACAGGTTTTGATACATTAAAATGTACATTTAGTATTGTTTCAATAACTGAAACTCATAACTTTTTAAATAACTGCTAACTTATTCAACACCAGTTTATTTAATAGTATGTTGAAGCAACCTTTTTTCTTAGAGTTCTGCATATTTTCCCTAAGGCAAAAATTTAGTCCTGTTACTTGTGCCTTCTTAGTCATACTATAAATAAAACATGGATTCTCATTATATAAGGGAGAAGAGGCAATTTTTCATCAATTATAGGATTTTGGTGAATGTGAAACAATTTTAGGTTATTTTATAAAAAGACAAAATACACAGGAAAATTCAAGGAATTATAAGATCTGTATTATTTTAGAGCAAGTGTTATTTTTATTAAACGCTTCAATCTTACTAAGTTTATGAACTACATAATTCCAAAATATTCCCTAGTAATTCGTGACTGAGACAGTACCTGCTTTGTGTGACTTCAATTAAAGCAGCAATTTGATATGTGTTCTAGAAGATAGATTGTTCCTGACCTAGTGAAATTCAGTCCAGATGTGTGTCCCTTTTCACGTCTTAACATGAGATTTCATTAGTTTTTTACAATTTTAGCTTCCCATTTGCTACACAACAAGAAACGTTTACTTGGCTTTCAAATCACATCATGATTTTTAAGGATTATTAAAATTTCATAATACTGCCTCTAAGTGCCTTTCTTTTTCTCCAGAAAGATGGCATTTAGAAATAAACTGTCCTGGCATCATGACAATGTGATTTCCAAGCTGAAAATTTGACTCTAATGCTCAGTTCTTCACTGAGTCTTACTGGATTCGTGTCATTGAAACATTGTCAGAGAAGTGTATTTACTTTGATACAAAATTTGTGTCATGCTGAGAAGAACTGAGGCTCTTAATTCTGAGATTCGCAGGCTACATATAAGACAATGTAAGATATTTCTGTTTTAACACAGCATTTGAACGCTCCCAGTAAAGGTAATAAGACTGCCTGTGTGAAGAGGAGAATTACCATGCTTAAGCAAATACATTTCACCAATAAGTTAATTAAATGCTAGTGTTAAAAGTAAGATCTACAAGTGAATGTGAGAATCGTATCAGTGCTTAGTGCAACCTTTTTAGACAGTTTGTTTTATTTATTAGCCAGAGACATGAATGAATTGGTCAACTGGTAGCCAGAGCTGGACCATCTCTAATCAGTACTACCAAATTCAGTCATAACTGCCCCACTTTCTGTAAAGTGAGATACTTGTAGTGGAACTGTTAAATCTCAGTCAAGCTTCTGCTTTGCACACACTTTGTAAGCAGGAGCATTTAGTGATTATCTACTAACATATATTCCTTGGACGTTTTTCTCATTACTTACAACTTTACATAGGTTGCTCAATAAGCTGAGAGAAAAGCCTAAACAGATACATAATAATAATGAACCAATGGAGGAAAAAACAATTCATAAGAGGACATTTTCTTTCTGTTTTCATAGTGGCAGATTCATTCATCTACCTTGACCTCTGTTAAATCTTTGACATAATAATCCCATACAACATCTTTGTCTCTAAATTGGAGAGATATGGGTTTGATGGATAGGCTGTTAGATGAACAAGGAATTGGCTGAATGCCAACATCCAAAGCATTGCAGTCAGTCGCTTAATGTCCCAATAAAGATCAGTAACAAGGGATGCCCCTCAGAGTTCTGTACTGGGACCAGTATCTTTATTAATGACATAGACTGTGGGATTGAGAAGCAGGTCTGAAGACAACATCAAGCTGAGAGGTGCAGTTGAGGATACCATCCAGAGAGACCTTGACAGGCTTGAGGAACTGGACAACAGGAACATCATGAAATTCAACAAGATCTAGTGCAAGGTCACCTTAAGACTGAGGAAAAGATCATAAAACTGGTTTACTGTATTTGTAACCCAGTTCACCAATTCTCTTTATGAGACAAAAGCTACAAAAAAAAAAAAAAAAAAAAAAAAAACCCCACAAATTATTTAGACTACAATGTATAATGAACTTTTGGTGACTAAGTAAATCAATTGAGAAGTTTAAAACCCTAACAATGGATAGGCATATTCATAGGCACATTCATAGGTCTATTTATAACTAAGTCACAGTTCTGGTGCTGAATGTATCATAAAGGCTTTTCAGAGACAGCTGCCTGCTTCCATAAAGATATACATATGGATAGATGTAAATTGCATATGCAGTACACACATATGTAGTATGGTATGAAAACCATACCATTTAAAAAATATCACTGAGTTTATACATGCAAGGCTCTGAAAAAGGAAAGCTTGTACTCCATTACAGCTGTGTCAAGAAATTTCAGGCAAGAGATAATTTCAAAGTTAACTCAAACATAAATATTCATGTACACTAACAGGAATGTTTGAGTGTAGATAAGTAAATATGTACACTTAATTGTATAGTCCATCATCCTCTGATACTTCTCAGGAAAAATTCTATAACTAGCTGTCAAGAAGTTATTCTGGATAATACTCAGACACTTATTATACTTTGGAAACTTTACTGAGAAATTTATTTTCTCTTCCTTTATTGTTGAAACAGAAATAATCAAGATTGACAAGTCACAGTTTTATTTTACTCTGCAGAGATTATACCTAGATTTTGATTGCACGTTAAGTCTAACTTGGGACTGGTCTAAGCTGGTGATACTTCATACCTGGTGGATAAATAGTGTCCAGAAGAATGAGTATGATCTTTTCTGTATTTTCTACAGTTTGCTACTTCAGGTGGTCTAGATCAAGGAGTGAATACTGGGTCATCACACACCAGTGCTGGATTCCTGAAAAATAGGTATTTGTCGCTCAAAAGTTTCAACAGCTACCACCTAAGGTTTTTTTCAGACAAATTTGATATTAGATAGCCATGGATTGAATTTGTCAGAAAGTTATTGCTTGTTAGAGAGTCAGCCTCCTCTTCCCTCCTCTCCTTCTTGTGCAGGGGTGTTTTGTTTCTTGCCTGCAAAGCAGCTGGTGTTCAGCGCACAGGGTGAAGAGACAAGACAGTGGTTGGAAGTGGAATAGGGTTTTGAATGTCCTGAAGGTAAGACAGGAATTGAACAGAGCACTTCCACCCCGTGTCTGACTACTTTAATGAAAACAGCAGCTCCATTTCAGGACTGACTCCATCTGCCTTCGTACATGACTGTTCTTTTGTGTCAGGCATGCTGCAGATAATGCCTTACAGCTTGATGTGTTTGCTTGTGCTCAGGCATTGTAGCTGGCTGCCCAGACAAATCTCATGCTGATAGGCAAATGCCTCGGGAGCTTTAAGTGGGTCAGGGAGAAGGTGACCACAAATGACTGTGTTTTCCAGGTAGATTTTTTTTGGTACTTATTCACCATAATTTCATCAAAATTTTATTTTAAGCATGAATGAAGGTGCCCTGAATCTCACTTCTCATTTGTCTTTAGACATGTCCTTGTGCTTTTTCATACACCTGGCTATTCACTTGGGCTTGTCATCTCAGCTCCTGCCTCTGTGTAGTCTGGTTGCAAATAAATCAAAGCACAAAATTCTTACCTTGGCAATGACACAGATTTTTTTGGTTCAGGACAACTTAATCTTAAATGACGTTAAGGTCACATTTTATTTTTAATCATGGGATGACGCACATAATTCAACATATAATATTTTATCGAATTTGCATTTTCATATTTTAGGAACTATATTCTTATTCTGAGATAGATACAGTTAGGCTGCGGGATCTACCACGGGCAAGGAAATGATTGTCTGATTTTGATAACAAGACACAAAAAAGGTTTCATTTTCAAACACTATTTGATTTGCCTAAAGAGAGAAGATCAACTCATTCCTACCCTTTTTCTCTTTTCTCTCCACATGCAAACAAAATGAGATAAACAAAATGACTCCTGCACAGTGATGAATGGAAGGTTGCTAATCATGGTGCCTGACCTTTGTAAGACCTGTGCTGGCTGTGCTGAGTGAGACCAGGGCACAGGGCTGCTCTTTACTGGTAGATCACTCCCCACAGAGCCAGCTGGGTTGCAATTATGGGGCTGGTGTGTGGGAACAAGTCAGTGGAAAGAAAAAAGCAAAAGGGGCCTGAACAAGTTTCCCCTGACACTAAGGAGGATAACTGCATCATGATGGATCACAGCTGATAAACCTTTTCTGTTTCCCCTCCAGGGTGCTCTCGTTCAGGCTGGAGCCAAGCACTGCCCATGCATTGCTCATCCCCTCTAGAGGCTCTCCTTGAGAAGCAGTCTCCTGGCACACCATCCACTGGATTTGAGCTGTGCCTCTGCTTGCCCTGGCCTTTTTGGCTGCCTTGCTCCAGTGGCTGCTGCACTACCATGGAAACTGTAGCAAAGCTCTAAATTGTCACACTCTGACAAGAAAATTGTTTGCATTTTGGAGTCCATCTGTCCCTACTGAGTTGTCTGCTGTCTTTCTTCCTCTCATCCTAGCTACCACTGTGCTTTTGAAGTATGACAAGGGGAAAGTGGGTGTTAATTGCCAACTATGGGCATAAAAAGGGAGTTCAGTCCTGTAAAAGCAAACAGTGTTATGTGCTGAACCTGGAATGTTATATCTGGGTAGGAAGGGATTCTCTAAAACTAGTCTTACAGTCCTGTTCTGGCTATTAATAAAATACCTATCTGATCCAGATATCTGACTGCAAGATCTGTGCTCAATTCAACTGTGTCTTTCTCTCAATGTGTAAGACATAAACCACACGTTTGAGGCTTCAGGAATAGTCTGTTAAAGAAACTGAGAGATAAAAAAAAGTTCTTCATACAATAGTCTTCAAGAGTTCCTGGAGTAGAAGTGGGAAGATCTCAAAAGAGATTAAATACACACTGGCAGAAGGAGCTGTGAAAATTCTCCTCTGCTTTCTTAAAAAAACTCTTAACAGTAAAGTTAATGTGGTGACTTCTGCACCATGTGGATTTCTACATTGCTGATACAGGAAATGCAAGGAGAGTCAGGCTGAAGAGAAATACATCCTCACTGACAACTCTGTAAGGCCTGGTAGTGCTTCATTGCCATCATCCTTTGCTGTTCACGACCATGTCTCTTTCCGTCAGGTTTCAGCACATCATAAATGAGAGGGATAGGGAAAAAAAGGAGATCAAGGGAGACAGGCTGAAATCCAGAAGTACCCACTGTTCCTTCCAGGGACTGAATTTCTGTAAACTGGCTGAGGAATTTCTCTTACATGGTCTATCAGATCCTAGGTGTTCCTAGAGGGACCATGGTGCAACAGTAGGAAACCCATGAGTCACGGATATGTTCCACTATACTAGCCCTATGTTACTAGGATATTATACTCTTCATATTTATTAATTTTCCTGTTGAAAACTTGTATATCTAATTAATATTATTTATTTCTTAGTACAGCGCCAGAAACATGGTTAGAAATAGTGGGGGAAAAGTGAATTGTAGTTTTTTGAAAAATTTCCATTAAACTATTTGATTCCAATTTCAGCTGTTCAGTGAGTACCAGACAGGTTTCCTGCAATAAATCATCTTTTCTGGCAGAAATGTGGTTTCTTTTGCTAGCCCTACTTCCAGAGTCCTGATCAGCTAAGCAGGCATGCTGCCTCCAAGAGGTGGGCTTCAGGACTGTGATGATGCTGTGGTCTTCAGGACTCGGACACTACTGTTGGTAGCTCTGCATGCTTACATGAAGAGTCTTAAATGCGGGGAATTTTTTTCCACCTGAATTTAAATAAAATCATAATTCTGTACATTTTGAGCAGGAAGCAAAACTATCTTTCCCCTTCCACATCTAACTGCTAACTCTTTTTCTGTTTCTCATACTTTTAAAAAATTATTTCTAATATGGTTTCTTCTTTTCATAGCTGTAATGATTCAGGTCTTATCCTCAGTGAGCATCTCTCACAGGCTCTGATTTTTCCTCTCTGTAGGCAGTGTCAAGAAGAATCCAATTAAAGTCTTTTTAAGTCCTCTGAGGAACATTCCTTGCCTTCAGTGATTAAGACTGCCTCTGTAAATTTGCCCATTTAATACAGTCCAAGTTTTGATGATATGAACTTTGGTCCCAAGGTTTTAAAAGATTTCTTAGTCTTTCTTTTTAGAGTTCCTAATGTGACTGTAAGAAAGTGTCTCAGAACTGCCTGCTAAACCAGCTTCTTTTCTCTTTGAAAGTGAAACAGTTAATCCTACCAATAAAAGAAGTTTAAAAGGTATATTGAAGTCTATAAAGCAATGTGGTGCACAATTTCTTATTGCTAATTTCTAGCTATTGTACCTGTTACATTCTTTTCACAGGAGCATTGCATTCTGTTTGCAGGAGCATTTTAGTAAAACATAGAAATTCCATGGAAATTACCTGGGAAAGACAGTATATATTCTGTGAGGAAATAGTTAATAAATATTTTAGAACATTTGGCAGTTTTCTTATTGAGCATCACTAACACAAGTGAATCATCTTGACTCAGAAACATCCTTCAGAAAATACTCTGTGTTCTGTGGCAAATTAAGGAAGCGGCAAAGAGAAACTGAGGAAGCAGTTGAATCTCATGTCACTCAGGAGACAGAAATTATATCCTTGGTTTTCCCATAAAGATAGGCTACAACATGGCAGAAGTCTTAAAACTCCCTGGGCATCAAGGGCCCAAGACTGCTGGGTGTTCATGCAGTCAGATTTGGGCTAGGTGGTGATTGCAGTCAGGTGTTCATGCAGTCAGATTTGGGCTAGGTGGTGATTACTGCTGAGTCTTACTATAAGATGGTCCTGATTATTTCTAATGCTAAGGGAATGGAAAGTTTCCTTGTTGGAGGAGACTGGCACTGATGAAGAAGTTCAATGGACAACACCATAAAAGCTGTGGCTGAGTTGTGATGGATGTTATAACTGTCGTGTTCCAGTTATTCAACTTCTAATAGCACTATGTCTTTGACAGGACTGGAGTTTTATAATGGACTCGCCTATGGAAATAGAACTGTGGGGTAAGTCTTTTATTCTGTGTTATTAATTTCATTGCAAATATTAAAAAAAAGTATATAGTGGCAGAAACTCGGCAAATAAATTATGGGTGTTCAACAGCAGACTAAAAACTAGTAAAGAATAGTAACTAAGGGATTACTATTGTATTGGCATGTTACTCAAGTTAATCTATAACAACATGCAGTATAGAAATGTTACTTTAAGGAAACTTTGGGGTTTTTTCTCTGACAAAAATAACAACTCTTTAGACTTGCTAAATGGACAGACAAACTCATTCAAAGACTATTACCTTGAGCACCACAGTGTTCACTTATTTGGATATACTTTGGGCTTTAAATGTTGAATATTCTTTATGAAAATTTGATATTTGTTTAGCATAGTTAACTTATTAATTCACCTATTAATTAGATTTCATATAGATTAAAGTAATATAGTTTTTGGTTTCAACAATATTCTCACTGTCAAAATATTGATTGATTGATTGATTGGATGACAGTTCATAGTACATTTTCATTCATTATTCTTGACCAATGTGGGAATTAATGCTCAAAATTAATTACACCTAGGAAGCAAAGATGCAAGTGAGTCTGAAGGCACCATAAAGACTCAGAAATAGAGATCTTGGATATCAGGATAAAGGTAGTAGGCAGAAAGGAAAGAAATAATGAAAGAAGATTCATTTCTTATGCAGGCTGCATATTTAGACTGTGAATATTCTCTCATTTTGATTTAAAGCTTTCCTAAGATTTTTACAAACCCTTAATGCTGAGGGTGCAAATGCACAATACTGAATATATTAAGAAAACCAAATTCCATATACAGCAAGTCAGCATACAGTGCCCATGTGGTGTCGGTATTCATCACTCTGAAATATTTGATTTCACACCTGCAAGCACCAGTAATTGTTCCCAGTGATGCCTTTCAAACCAGGTTTTGTGTAGCCAGTATATAAGATGGCAGAATTTCAAATAAAGGAGATTACATTCTGCATCCTCTTGTTCCTCCTTAAAAAGAAATGTGGATAATAATGCTTTGATGACTAGAACCTTCCAGGAGGAGGGCATGGGGGCTAATGAATGGAAAATCCCTTTTCCTGTGAGAGCTGCAATGTCATGGGCAGAGATAGGGTCTTGCAGTTTTTTGAGAATGGACTTGAAAATATGAATTATTCAGTGGTATAAGATATTTATTATAATTTTCTTTAAATTTCTGAATATTCAAAATTAGACACAGCTGTTGGTGGAGAGGTGCTTTGGAGACAGCTCTGTCTGAAGCCGAAGAAGCCCTCTGCAAGAGTGAAAACATGTGGGATAGGATAGATATGAGGGTTCTGTCCTTCTGTAAGTCAGCCATAAAATGAGACCAGCAGTGGAAGCTGCTGTGTGCAGATACCTGTGATCCACCACTCTCTTAAGGGGAAAGAAGAGATTTGGCTGCTGACTAGAACAGGGCTGAGCAGATGACATTTAGTACAACAGTGCAAGGGGTATATGTGTAAAAGCAGCTCAGTGCAGAGGTAATATCCTTTAGCCATGGAATGAAAGACACATTTCTGTATTTACATCATTTACCAGGCTCATCACAGACAGTCCCTTACACATCACTTTGGAATCTGTGTCAACAGAGACACACTTTTGTGCAACATGATCTTCTCCCTCAGTCCTGGCTCTGTCTTGGAGCCTGTGCTCACAAGAAACAATGTTGAAAGTGTGCTGATGATGGAATTGAAATCTCATCTTTGTCACAGTAAGGATTTCCATTCAAAATACAAGATCCTCAGTGTGTGTACTTCTGTGGTGATCTTTATGCTAACACCTACAGATTTGGAATAAATGGTTTGGACAGAGATTCATAATTCCTATAAATGTCATCTCAAAGGCCTGAAGATTACAATAGATCATCTTTCTTAGACATCTATCTACGCTACAACCCAGAGGTTGAAATAAACCCACTGATGCTCAACACCACTCTGGAACTTAGCTGCACAGTGTCTGCAACCTATAACTGCAATTCATGGGCAGGGAAAAATAAGAAAGAAAGAAAATTATCTGAAGAGTTAAATTATATTTGCAGGAGAGGCTGTGCAACACAGAAAACAATAAAGCAAACACTGTAGCATCACTGTTTAGAATACATATTGCTTAGTATTCTCCAGGTAAATATTTTCTGTACAGGAAATATCAAAGCATAGTCTTAAGGAATGAGCATGTCAGAGACTCTTACCTACTTATAAGGGTGTCTAAAGGAGAGGATAACCTTTCCCAGATATCTGTATAGGAGCATAATCCTGTTGATGAAAAAGTAGGAAGGATGAACATGAATTTTATTCTGCAGTGTTGTATAGGTTGAAATCTTGAACTGACTGTTCTGACCAGATAAGGCATTATGTCACAGTTCAGAAATCTTGGCTTAGGTCCAGTAAAAACCTTGTAGCTGAACCTTCTCATCTGCCCTTGCTTGTCAGGTTCCTCTATGACAAGCAACAAAGAGCTGCCACCAGCTCTGGTCTTGCCAAGTGCTCCCATTCAGAAACTGAGTTGAAATGCCATAAAAGCTGTCACTGGGGTCTTCCCAGGCTCTGTTCCAGGTAAAAGCTTTAATGTCTTGTTCCATCAGTACACATTATGGTAGGAAAATCAGGTTATATTCCTCTCTTGTGGAGATGAAGGGAATGACAGTTTAGTTGCTCTGACTGCAAGCCAGATGGCTCAAATGACACATAAAACACGAGACTATAAAAAGTACCTCTCCAATGGTAATTTTTAATATTTAGAAAAGTGAGAACATTTTTTATTTATTAATTTTTGTTTTTCTCTGTAAACTATCGATTAAAGACTATTTGTTCCTATTTTCTTAATGTAATCTCAGTAGAGATGGAAATAATTTTCTTCACTATCAGATTTGGTGTATCACATCCATACCATATTACAAATCCTGTACATGTATTATACAACAAGTAGATAGCTATTTATTGTATAGTGGGCATTTTTGGACCTCTGAACCCAAGCATGTCTACAGGCAAGAAGAAACAAGTTCCTCAGGAACAATTCCTCTTCAATATTTCCTTAGTATACCTATTGTATATGGCTACAATAGAAAAGAAACACAGTACTCAGAGAACAAAATTTTATTTAAAAATATTACATTTCTAAATTGGTTGGGATTGTTCAAAGACAGAATTGAGATTCATTTTGGTTCCCAGAACAAGCTTGTTATGCAATGGCATATTTTGAGGTTGGAGGGGAAATGAGGTCCCATATGTCCTGGTCTATTTTTCTCCCTGAAACATACGTAGTACTTATTCACTGTGTCTTAATCCTTGAGGGCTCTATGACACCTTCTTCATCAGAGTCAATTTATATAGCATTTTTCAGTTTAAGAAAAAAAGTAGAGCTTATTCCTTGCATAGTTAAGAGTAGGAATAAAAATAAGGAAAGGGTTGAATTATTTGTATGTGATAGAAAGTAACTTAGTTGCATTTGGATGTTACTTTTCTCAGAACTTCTGAACTCTTTCTGAAGGGGAGAGCTTGAGAAGTGAAGGAGTATTTTACTTCAAAGTTGGACAAGTAGTCTTTGTGCTTGGCTTGAGCACAAGAGCTTTTGTTGGTAAGGTATTACCACAAGATGTTTTTGTCAAGATACTGCTTTTAGTTCTTAGACCGTATTAGTTCTGTTCTAGCAGTGAGCTGGGGGGATCAGAAATCACTCCCTTCCCCACTCTTTCTTTTTTTTGTTCCTTCTGCCCACTTAAATCTTCAGCTGTCATTTGAAGTACAGATGATAATAGAAATTTACTGTTCTTGGCCAGTCTTCCACACAGCAGTGCCAGCTTATAGCTACATATATGTGTGGGTTTTAAACTGAATCCTTCTAGAAAACAAGAAATGCTAGAATTAAGTGCTATACAAATAGTACATGAACAAGTAATGCCTACTTCTGTTCTGTCAGAGTTCTCTGCCACTTCCATAAACTGAGAGGGAAGAACAGTCCCTAAAAGTTGTACAGAGATAAGGAAAATGAGAGAAGGGGTGTGACATCCATGTAAAAAGGGTATAGTAAAGAAAAGATTAAAACTTGCTTGATTTAAAGCAGTAATTGGAGTGTGCAACACAATAAAAATAAAATAAAAAATCGAAAAAACCCAAAACTAAAAAATCTCACAGATGGTCTCCTTTTCTTCCACAAGCAAAGATTTGTGGGGAGAAAGGGTCAAAAAGATTTCTTTTATAATAAAATAACATGAAAACATTCACTGAAACCAAAAGGCATTATGTTTAAAAGGAACTACTTTACATCAGTGCATAATTAAACCATAAAACTCACTGTAATAACATCATTACAGATACAGCTTTATGGAGCTCTGCATATTGTTATCTGTATAAAATATCTTTTTAAAGAGTCTCTCTTTTCAAAAGAAAGATCAGTGATCATGCTTCCGGGCACAAATCAAACTCTAATGAATGGGATTAGAAGATCTCCTCCTCTACTAGTTGTGTCAGATAATTTTATTCTTGGGTTTCTGCATTTTCTGCTGTTCCCAGTATGGTGATTCCAATGCATTTTTGATCAGAACTCCATTAACTTTTCTGATGGACACACTTCATTTTAACAATTCAAGAAATGTCTAGGCAGAGCAGGGTAAGTTTACCTGTGGACTCTTAAGCACTGCTGAATAGTTGATGAGATCAGGATTGAAATGAGCTTGATATCTTACACTGAGGACCTCAAAACTGTGTTGAATGGGAAAATAGCACAATAACGATTGAATGTCATTTATTATTTGCAATTTTCCAGTCTGTTTCTCTGTGCAGAAGGAAAACAAAATCAAACCCTAATCAAAACCTTTTGCAGAGACTAGAAGCAATCATTTTTTCATTGCACACAACTGACTAGCTAAAGAAAACAAATCTTGATTTCTGAATTAATGATGACCCTCAGCATTTGGTTCAGAATGCACAGTGAAATGATGCATGCTGTGATACTGGAGCAGAAAAATGATTGCTGTATAAGCACCAGTGCAGCACTGTGTGATCACAAGGATGCGGCTTGTGAACCTACATCATTCTTTTAGAATAAACATACCATGTTACCACCATTTCTGATAGGCCCAGCCTTGGCCAGTGTCAGGTCCATCTTGGAGCTGTCTGACATTGGCTCTGATGCACATGGAGGAAGCTTCTGGCAGCCTCACACAGAACCCACCTATGTAGCCTCCCCTGCTAACAAAACCTGGCCATATAGACCTAATGCAAACTTGAGACATCTTTTAGCCATAATATATGCCCCCCAAAAAGATTGCAAGTATTGGTTGCAGCAGTGAAACGGAGGCTGACACCAGGTAAAAAGCTTTTCATGTTGTTTTTATCTTTTGTCACTTAATGAAGAAGGTAGAAGCCTTAATCACAAACTGACTTAGAGACTTAGGAGCCTATATGTCCCAAATCTACCTAACCTAGTAATTATAATGTCTCTTATCACAGAATGATCACTACAGCTTGTTTAAATGATGACAATAGCTCTAAGTACCATATCTTGGAGTTCCTCTCCCAGATCCCATTCCAGCGAGCAAGACAAAAACCAGTGCCTCCAAGGAGGACCTGTGTCTTCACAGGAAAAGTTACAGGGCATAAAGAAACACTTTGGGTGTTTAGGTAGTAGGATGATACTAAAATATATGAACATAACATACATTACAGTCAGTAAAAATGGCAATGGAGACTGAAATTTTAAGAATGCAATTATCAGAATGGGAATTTAGCCAGTGTAGAAACTGAGCTAATGCTCTTCTTTCATTGAAATTTAATGATATTTCTAATATTTGAAGGAGTTCCTATCTCTTATGACATGTGTGATATTGAAGTGTTTACTTCCAGACCTGAAACCTGCATCCTGTTCTCATCTCCCTGATGTTACAAGTGGCAGAGTGAAAACTTAGAGGGCAGGAATGTGGTGTCTGAACTATTCTTTAATTTTATCAGTAAAGTGCAATCTTTGAGTTTCAGTAAGTGTTCAGGTTTTCCCCAGAGATTTACTGGAGAAATACATTAATATAACTTGTGTAAGTATTTGAAAAAAGCTTCCAAAGACCAAACAGATTTTTTTTATTTATCTGGGGACTCGCACATTTTAAGGATGATAAAACTGCATTAACTACAGTTAAGTTTAGCATGTATAAGATTGCATTTATCTGGGGAGTCCTTCCAATTGTGAACAAAAAGCTTTGCAGCACCTATTAACTGGGCTCCAGCTCTATACCTCTCAAGCAGGTTTTGTTCCTCTTGTTATGTCCCACTAGGATCATCAAAACTCAGTGCATATTCTGTCATCTCTTTTTATGTTTTCTGTCTTTCTCCACATAATGAAGAAAAAAATTGTAACAACTCGTAATGGGCTTCTACCCATAATGGAGCTGAGCAGAGGACTTTGCTCTATGTCTTTCTTACTTGCAAGAAAAAGACTTTCTTTTGGTCCCTCTAAGCACAGTGGGTTTTCCTCTGATACATAAGCATCAGTATAGCTTAACTGAGATTGATTTTCCCTAATTTCTCACCCAAAGACTTGAGAAAGGAAATTAATAAAAACCCTGAAAAACAAAAAACAAACAAACAAAACCAAAAGAAATAACAAAAAAATTCCTAATACAGAACATCTACAATTCTACACATAGGTTTTATCTTCATCTGGGCTTTAAAGTTCCTACCCTGAGGAGCTTCAGGTCACCAGGAGATCAGTGCAAGCCATTTGGAGTGGCTGAATGTGTCAGACACCTGGGGTGAGTTGAGCTGTGCTGCTTCTTGCAGCCTCTGTGTCTTGAAGGAATCCCATGACTCAGGGAGCTGTGTAGATTGTGACATGCATGCAATGTGATCCAACATGCAAATATTGTACATCAGGTAGGCGGATTTTGTATTTCTTCCACTGAAATGGATGCAATTGGAGATGTTTGGCTTTGTTTTCATGTCTGTAGTTATGAAAACTAGACCTCCTAGATTTTAACTTTTTCTGGCTCTTTTAAATTTTTTTTTGTTAATACTTGCAACCCTTTCTCAACTCTTTCTTCTTGGTCATGTTCTGCCCTAAAATAGAGGAGGATTTTTCTTGCCTTCACCTGCCAAGGACCTGCCACCCCTGCTTGCAGATATCCTTTCAAACAGACTCAATCATTTTCATCTTTAAAAAACTTTGTTCTCTGAATGGCTGTTGTGTGGCTTTCTCTGCAGGACTCACTGTTCCAGAGGCTAAGTACAGTGACATGAACCATTATCATCATATGTAGGAGTTCACGAGACTGGATTTGAATAAAAATCAGAACTTGAAGGGCACCTGTTTACTCAGTGAAAAATCACACCAACAGTGGGTTATATCTGAGAAAAGAAAACAACAACAACAACAAAAAAAGCCAGCCAACCAAACAAACAAAACCCCCAAACAGTCATGTAGGGCGGTTATTGGTATGAGCATGCTTACTTCTGGCACTTACTATTATGTCTTGATTAAAGAACCAGCAACTGCTAGGGGAAAAAAATCAGTGGGCATGTACTAAAGTTCATGAACTTAGCATGCTTTCACCAGCTGTCCTTTGAGTTATTTATTTCAGTTTAGATGGCAGTGATAAAGGTCAAAAATATTTGATAATCAGCTTCAGCAATTAAAATATTTATTTTGATCTTGAGCGAGGAAGAAAAATCTGCTCTTATTCTCCCTTGCTCAAAGCAGAACCGCACCTTAAAAGTACAGGATGGTTTGTATAGTGGTTTCCCATCTTATTTGCCACTCAGCTGGGTACAAAACTTTTTTCTTTGATGCAGTGAAATCTAGAAATAAGCCTGACAACTGACGCTGCACACCTAAAGAACTAATGCTTATCTCCTGTTGCGCTGCTTTCAGTACTCTCCTCACAGCACCCTTCTCTTTGTTCTATTCCAGTGCCCTGCAATCTTTCTGCATTTCCAATTCTAAACCCTTTTTAGTCCTCAGTTGGAAGCAGGCCTTGTGAAATCTTCACCTGTGAGGAGAGAAGTTTGGAATCTAGATGTGAACTCTCTGGACTAAATCCAGATTACAGGATGTAAACTAAATCTAAATAAATATTATGGGGTTTTCATTTGTTTGTTTGGTTGGTTGGTTTTGTTTTTGGTTTTTTTTTTCCTATTTAACTGTACAAACGAATATAATTTTAGATTTGTTTTCTTTCCAATGAAAAAAGTTAATATTTGTGTAAATCTACAGTAACTTGTAAATGACAGCTATATAGTATGTCACCTTAACAATGACAGAGACATTGCTTAGTATATTTAGAGATTGTTTGCCAACCTCCAAAACAAACCACCCTCCCTCACACTCCCCCCCAAGTGACCTCAGGCTTTGAAAGAACATGCAGAACTGACAAAGAAATGCTGTAGTGATGAATAATTTGGGTGATGAAGCAAAATGTGTAAATAAACAGTAATAACTATAAAAGTGCTTAAATATTTCCTGTAGTATAGCATCCCTTTTCTCTTGGTTAACTTTTTCTTTATTACAAGGTAGCAAGGAAGTGTTGAGTGATTCCTGGCAGTAGTGATGTTGTCATGCCTCAGTTAATCTTATTTCTTGCCCTTTTTCTAATTTAGAACTTAATAAACTGAAATCCCACCAGGGATATTTATTCTGAAGCTTGTGACTTCCAATATGTGGAGTAGGCTCATTTAAACTCTGTAGTCTTCCTCATTTCATTGCTCAAAGGAAAAAGGGGGGGATGTAGAGAGAAGAGACAAGAAGCACCTTTTTATTAAATTTTCATAAATATCTAGGTATCTTCAAAGGTTTGTTGCCATTCAGTCCTAGTTCTCCTCCAGGCTATATTGGATAGCTTAGGTCTAAAGTGGACTGGTTTGAAAGGTAGTTTTTCACCATGCAGGCTTTACCTTTTTGCTATAAGTATTTCAGACACAAAGCTGATAAAATATTTCAGTAAATGTCTGTTTGAAATTCTGCCAGCCTGGTAACGCAGTACCTTATGATGCAAATGCAGCTGCTAATTTGCCTCCACATTCATGCTAGAGTAGGTGATATAGAACCAGGTTTAATTGCTGAATGTAATTGACAGCTCTTTCCTGAAGCTGAAGAGGGAATTAATTGTCTCTCATTGTTACTTCTTGCTGTCTAAGCGTATCCTCATGATTGCAAACAGGTAAAAGGAGCTGTGCTTTTCTTCCCTCATTTAGCTCCTGTCTAACTGTGTTTCTGCTTCTGGTCCTTGAGATATGGAACATTCTTGGGATGATAAACAGATTTCCCCCAACCTGTACTTCTCAAGTCTGTCTTTTGCTGCGCAGATATAAAGTGTGTTAAGTACCTGTGGGAGGGAAAGCAACTTCATTTTTCTCTTGGAGCCAATTCATTGATTTGCCTCTAAGAAGCAGGCCAGGAGGAATACTGAGAAGCAGCAGAAATGCAACAAACTTGATATACTGCTGAACAGTAGCTATTAGCTAGGAATATGGTGAGATAATTTAGCATTTCCTGTTAGGAGAAGACTTTTGAAATGAAAGTTTTTATCTGCATCGTTATGGCTAACAGCCATAGGTGGATTTATTTATTTTTTCCAATTCAATACTTCATCAATTGCTTCTTAATAATTTTAATATTTTCTGCCTCAACAATATATTATATTGGCTGTTTAATCTGCCTACCATTGTGGTTTTCACTGGACAGCTAAAATATATGGTTAGAGAGACAATATTTATTTATTAGTCTCAAAATAATATGCTATACAAACACAGACTTTTTAGTATTCCAAGATTTAATGACATCAGTGGACAGTATTGCCCTTTATGACCTTATAGCAGTCTCCTCTCTCCTTTTTGACCAGTGTGCTATTTCAGGTTATGTTTACAAGTATCTTTCCATTTGCAGCTAAACAGGTCAAGTTTTTTCTGCATTCACAAGGTAGTGACTCTCTAGTGGTCGCTGAAAGTGACCATAATTAATACTTGCTTTTTTACCTAAGCAAGAAGATTTGAACTTCATAACACTTCATTATAAACACATGAGAATCTACTCTCTTAAAGTCTTAAGGGTAAGACAGATGGGATGTTGCTTTGTACATTAATCTTTATATGCAGTCTTCCTACCAGTTACCTTTCATATTGAAAAGAATTCTAGAAATAGATAGGAAAACTGAGTATTTGTTTAGATGGAGGTCTCACAGCTGGAGATCACAAGATATTTGTAATACTAATAATAGTCACCTGTCATGACTAGATTGTCAGGTGGGGCTGTCAAATGTTGATTGACCTCAGGGCAATGATGCAATTAATTTCATTCATAAGTGCTCTCCCTGCAAATAGTCCTGAAAGAGAGGAGGTAAAAGGAGACAGCTGAGAGCTCTCTCTGGAGCACCACTGTCTGTGAGGGGGATGCAGAGATGTACTGCAGCAAAGTGTGTGTGTGGTGGGTATGTATTAAAGCAGTTGCTTGTCTTTTTTGAAGAGATCAACTCATGGTACTGCTTTGCTCCAGGTTTTTAAAAATGTACATTGCTCTTGTGAAATTTGTTATTTGGTTTCTTGTGTGGCCAGAGAAGATGTAGTTTAGTTTTTTTATGCATTTCTATTTCTGGGATGAGGTGGGGCAGGGGGAGAGAAAAAGTATAGGAATGTGAGGATCTGAAAATGTGTATAGAAAATGAGGTCTTAATCTCTTTTTTATGTATGAATGAGTGGCAGTCCTTGTATTTTTGTGAGTGAACAGCCATTTTAGCTGATTCATGTTTTGAAGTAAAGTTGTAAATTGAGTTTTGTGCCATAGGCTATACCCAGACACTACTAAGTAGAAGAAACTGTTAAAAGGAAAACTGTAGACAGAGTACAAGTTCACAGAATTGAAGAATCTCTTGAGTTTGAAGGGACCCAGAAGGATCATTGAGCTCAACTCTTAGCCCTGCAAAGGCCATCCCCAAGAGTCACACAATGTGCCTTGTCTGTAGCTTCAGAGTTAATAAATGTGATTTGTAATGATTTTCCTGTTATGCTGTGAGGAAAAAGACAAATTAGGCAAAAATGAGACTGAATTGATGGTTATCTATAATGCTTAAGTAAATAAGGAATGTTAAGCAGGACTTGCAGCAACCAAAGTCCAAAAAGAAATTGATTGGGAGGGTTCAAAGTACTCTTCACTTAGAAGCACAATTGTGAAAACAGGGAAATGAAGGAAAGTAAAGATCACCTTTGGGAAAAAAAAATATTAAATGAGCTCCCTTTGTGTTCTTTTTATATTTATTCAGAAATTCAGTTCAATTGTTTGGAAAAGCCTGTAGGCTGAGAATTGCTGGGAAAGGTAGATATGAATTTCTCACGTGCTAAATTGATAGATGTGTTCTGGTTGCTGACAAACACCTGTGACAATAATACATATTTCACTGGGGATGGGAGGAAACCTAGAAGGAAGGGAGAACTAAAAAACAAAAAGGTTTATAGCACTTTGATGTGCCTTCTCCAGATTGTGTTATGGATTGCTCATGTTTTGGAAACGTGAGGCTCTGAAGGGTCTAGTAAAAGCCAATTTGTGAAATTTTAAAGTTATATACAGCTGAAAGCTCAACTGTTGAGCATATAGATATAAATCCTGATAAAAGAAACTGGAACATGCAGAGAATCAAAATGAACCATGGGTGAGCTTCAACAAAAAGGAAAAAAAAAATCAGGCCTAGTTTTCGGTGTGGATAAACACACAAGAAATGTGTGCCTAGCTCTCAGATATCACAGAGTTCTTCAGTTGCCTCCAAAGGAATTGAAGACTTGTACCTTGTTAGGTGTCTACTCATCCATGAGACACACCCAAGCACAGTATGGTTTTTTAGTTCTGCTGATTACAGAGCTCCTTGAGTACTTTATTTAGAAACTTGTGGCAGACTGTGCCCAGAAGCAGGTTGCCCAACCTGTTGCAAACTTCAGTTCTTGCTCTCAAAAGCACACAATTAAATGCATATCAATCTGATGTGAATTCTTCTAGGCAGAGCTTTTTCCAATAAAACAGAGCATTTGCCCCTTGGAAACAGACCTTGTTCTGAAACTTAGGGAATAACTAAAAAGATACTGAATAGACCTGAACACTTTAACTTTTGTAGAATAGCTTGCTGCCTTTTTTCCTTCCTGATTATAACCAGACTAACCTTTGGGGGAAAGGGTCTGAACATCCAGGGAACTCACATAAAGAATACTGAAGCTCACATAAAGCATACTGAAAAGGTCACCTTTTGTGTAGTGCTGAATTGTGTAATTCAAAGGATGCAGTTCACAGAGTGGCATTCAAGCTGGCTCATCATAAGAACTGTTTTTCCATCAGTTTTAGAGAAAATAATCCTCTCTCAGGTATTTTTCATCTTTTCCCTTCTTTTTCACTCTCCAACACGCGTGTTAGTTTGGCATGCACAGTTTTAGAGTTGTGCCACATGTGGCAGCCTCAAGTTTGAACAATGGAATAGCTTTTTTTAAATTATGCATATACCTTGTCCTATTGCTGTGACCTAGAATGGAACATTCAGTCATTAGCAGGTCACATCCAGCCACATAATAGCCAGTGTACACTAATGAAGTTGGATTCTTCTTATACTAGCTAATAATAAATTTATAGTTATTAATAACAAATTTATTATTATAATACATTTATGAAAAATAATTACTAATAAATAAGTTTTTGTGGCTTACCATATTGTTCAGTTGGACATTTCTATAAAAGCAATAGAAAACTCAGAAAATTTTCAGCAGTTCCACAGCTGTTATTGTGGTTCATTTTCTTCAGACCTCCTGACAAGAAATAATTATATGGAAGGGACAATGCAGGTTCAAACCATCAGACTGGTCTGAGTTTTGTTGTGCTGTTGATGAAACAGAGGATGGAGTTTGTGTGTTTCCAGGAAAACTGACATGTGAAAATCAAAATGTTTGGGAGTTCCTTGGGCTTTAACAACTCAATCTCTTTGATCAAGAAATCTGACTCAAAGCTCTCAGAATAAAATATTTTCTCTTAAGATGTCCAGTGATCTTCAGAGGCTATGAAAGGAGCTACACTGCCTGTATTTTGATGATTTAGGAGCTCTGAATGATGTTGTTTGATTTGGGAAAAGCACAGAGTAGCAGTAATACTGTTCCCTCCAGCAAACTCCAAAATGTGCTGCAGTTAAACTTCAGGAAAAGTTCTGGTTTTGTTTTAGCAAATAGTTGTATTCCTTTTGTCTTGGCTTTAGCAAATCAGAACTGACACATAAAACTAGGAAGTCTATTGATTCTATGGTGTTTGGTGTGTTAAAAATCTGGGAAATGAAGAATATTTCTTTCATGCATGATATCATTAAGCATTATTCTTGTAATGGACATCATGAAAGCTTCCAGTCTTGGATTAACTAGGCCCATAACTATTGAGATGACAATTTTATTCTTGGACAAGTTGTTAGAAACAATATGGCTGAAGGACAGGGCAAGAACCAAAGTCTGACTGGCTGTTGGAGAATGTTTATTCCAAGGAGAAACACGTGCCAAAACACGGTTGTTGGTCATCTAGTGGCAAGTGATTTTTTTTTTCCAACAACATATGTGCATATGACACAAAATTCATGTGTCACAGGGAAATTTCAGTGTGACTTTGAACATTTTAAGGCTTCAAAAGCCTTTCATAGTTCCTCAATTCAGCCATTTTGACATACTCACTAATTTCACCTTAAATCCTGCTTTTCTGAGTGGAACAATACTGTTTCCAAGCAAAATTGAAAAAGCTCAAAAGCACAAACGAAAAAACCACACACCAAATTCAAAGGTTTGGTTATCTTTGCTTCTCAAGCACAGAAATCTGCCTTTGCTGTTGGAAAGAAAGAAAGAGAGCTTGCTTTTCAAGGGTGAGCTTTCTTGGTTTTCTTCTGTTCTCACAACACTTAACGTGTGCTCATCTAAACCAAACAATCACAGTCCTCTAAGTAGAACTCTGTCAGCTTCCAAACCGGAAATTAGCTTTTATTTTTCTTTTTCACATTTCTTATTCTGTTGAGAGCCTTGCTAACTACTTTGGGTGTTCTTGGTGTTGATACAAAATATTCCAGTGGAGGCTGGGAACATTTATCTCGACTTTCATCTCCTTGTGGCACTCTGTAAAGTGGCTTTTTCTGTCCAAATCATGCAGCATATCCAAGCAATACTGTTCCTTTCATCAGAATACAATGTTGTTTCACCCTTTTTGGACTTAATGACTCTTATTATCTGTCTGAAATACGTAGCTAGGTATGCAGTGGAAAGAGTATATCTGTCTTTCAAGTACAGCTTTATAAATCAAGGTTACAGGCAGATGTTTTGATTTTTATTATTTTATTCTCTTTTGTTAATATGGTTGTGATGGAATGTGAAACCAGCATAATTGTGAACAGCAACAGTGGTAAAAAACCTTTTTCTCCTCTCCCTTACCCTTGAGGGGAAATAAGATTACTATCACAAGAATGCTTTTTATAATTGTCAGACTATTGTATCATCTCTACATGGCCAACATCTTGATTTTAGACACACATCACTGCTTAATTGCTTAGCTCAAAGTCAAATAAAAACTCTGGATGTTTTATGACCTTCTAGCAAGGAAAAAAATCATTTTTGCAGTCATATGTTCATACCTTAGAAAATAAATAAAATGGAAATCACAAGAGACTGGAAAACTAGTAAAAATTGAAACCTCAAAATCTGTTCTGTGAGTATAAAGCAATGAAATGAGGAATTGCAATAATCATAAGAGAAGGAAAAATATTAATCTTGAAGCTGTTTGATACTACATTTCCCCCTGAATTTCTCTATTTTAGTATATTGTTAATTTATATATCCAGTTGCATTGTTGTCTGATTTGGCATATTGTGTTAAAGAACTTCTGCTGTGCATGAATATTTTGTGTTAAAGCTAGAAATTTTCCAACCATGCACCTTATTAGAAATTCAGATTATTTCTGCATAATTTACTATGTGTATCATTCTGTATTTTTTTGATGACATTGGCAGGTTGCAGGTTTACCATTGTAAATATTTTTGTGATTAAAACGACATTTTTTTGAACATTTTCATGATCTGAACACTTAGATGTCCAGATTCTTGTTTTAAACAAAATGTGAAAACAAATGTAGTGTTTAAGTTTTAAAATATTTCAAAATGGAACAACGAATTAGACATGGAATTTTTTGGGGTAATTAATTTGAAGTTAATGGACATATATATCATTATAATGATGTTCAATGAGAGCTTCCTTCTCTCTTGCCACCCCATAAAGTCATCCTCAAAAAAAACTGGTTTTTCCTTATTACTTGCTATGCAAAAATAATAAATTTTATTTCTGTAGCATGCTACAGTGGGGATCAGCAGAAAGCAGCTGAAATGAAAATTCAGGAAAAAGTTCACGTGTACGTGTAGTGTCTTGGTTTAAAGTATTGTTTTGCCAAAAAAGGGGTACAGGCACAATATTTAACAGCCCTTATCTCAATTTTAAAGCAGAATATAAAAGAAAATCACCCCTTTCATGCATGTTTGCTTTCAACTGACTATACTTTTATTAAACCATTTATTGTGTTCTGAATTAAAGCTTGTTGTAGCTTTAGGGGTGATGTCAAGCTCCTTTAGCAGCCACAGATGGAGACACCAAAGAGCTGTTTTGGCAAAGCCAGCTGAGAGGTATGGTCAATAGCAGCGCTGAATCCTCCGGAAGGATAACAAAATGTTAAATTCAAATGATGACTTGAAGTATGTCATAATTAAAGTGGCTTTTTTGGCATTCTTGTATGCTTCAGAATGAGACAAAACCAAGCTTAATTAACAGAGCATGCGTTCTTGTCTCTTTAAAAAAGAGTGCATATAATATCTTATTGTTAGGCTTCTGCACTGAAAGAGAAGACGGAATTCTTTGGTTAAAGGCTGGACATACTTCCAGCAAATCACTGACATGTGTGTAGTTTGTCTGTAATAGCAGAAGTGTTTCTTAATGTTTAGGTTTAAAGAGATGAATTGCTTCTACAGCATAAAATTGAGGCCATGCTCACAAAGGAAGAAATCTGTTCCTTCTGGCTTGGGATATGGAGCCTTGGAGTGGCTTAGCCAACCTTAATCATGCAGTTATGATTTCATAGTTTGTTTACTGCTGGTAGAATGACTGTGGGATCAGCTGATGGTAGTCTGTCAAAGGAGGGGGGAAAGCACACCGTACTCTTGCCTTGCATTCCTCTGCTTTTACACAACACCTCTGCAACAAAAGGCAATGTCTGTTTTTCACCCACCCTCTCCTTCTGCCCTGTTTGGTCATGGCATGTTTGACACATTGATCAGTTGCAGGGGAAAATGGTGTAAGATATTTAGGCTCATTACAAATTCAGCACAAGTTTCAGTAAGTAAAGAAGGTGGGCTGTTAAGTCTTCAAGTGCAAACCTATCACAGCTATTATCAGAGTATGTCAGGAATAGTTAAAGAGAAGGAGTTGGAAGTAGATTTGTCTGAAACATTTAAAACTCTCCTGAAATACAGAAGGTACATGAAGAAAGTATTCTCTGAGGGACTGACATGACCTTGTACTTACTCAGAGTATTTTATAACAGCACTTACTATGCTATTTAAATGCTATTATCTCTTGTGGCAGTGGCATGTCCTTTGTATTGCTATAGCAATAACAGGATGAAATACTGAGTTTTGCATTTGTTTAATGCCATCACTGACTCACACTTGTGTTCCCTGAATAAAGTAGACATAGAAAATTATCCTTCTTCTCCAAAAGCTACTCTTTTTTCTTATTTTTATACACCAATTTAAATGTAATTTCCAGTTCTCAACATAAATTTCTTGGCTCTGTGATTTCACAGTAATTTCTGGAAGCTGAGTCTTTCTCTCTGCCACGGTGCGTGTGTCTCACAGTCCTTGCAGAAGCTTTGGTTGGCAGGAGAGGGCTGGCTCTGGGCTCTGTGGTCAGAGCATGACCAGCCACCAGCATAGGACAAGAGTAAAAGGACAAGCAGATTTTCTCAAGACTGAGGAAGTCCAGTATCCTGACAGGGTTTCTCCAGCTGTTGGTGGTGAAGGGGTTGGTTTGACAGACTCAACTCTTGTTAGTCCCCTCTTGACATGGGCTCAGTTTCCAAACCCTGCTGGCTAGGAGGATTAGCCAGTCTCCTGTGTGCCTGCCACAGCAGGATCTTGGCTGCCTCCTTTTCCTGGGGGCTGGGGAGACAGGCATAGGGCAGCACAGAGGCTGGGGAAGCTGCTCCCCTGTGGCCCTGTGTGAGTATATAGAACGGATTTCCTGTAGAGCCTGTGCCATGGCTCCAAAAACTAGAGGAGCGCATGTTGTACAGCTGTCACTGCTCATCAGCACTGTCACTGCTGTCCTCCTCAGAACGTGCTGGTGACAAAAAAAAAAAGTGAGTTATATGGTCAGGTTTGAAAGATAAGCTGATGTGTGCAAAGAAGTTACTGTCCTGATTCATCTGATATAAATACAGATATGCCTTTGAAAACTGATGAACTAAAACTGCTCTCTGTTTTTGAGAAGAGGCTTGAATTTCCTTGTATTCTCAAGGTTATCTTGACAAAATTTATACTGTTTGTTTGCTTTGAGAAGACAAAGTCCTTTTTTTTTCTCCAAGATCATCTGTGTACAGTGTTCTCTAATAAGCAACCTCCTGCCATCTTGTTCAAAGATATGGCTGGTAGCAGAAATGTTAAATGGCTGAAATTTCACAGTAATTTCTATAATCAGGTAGATTTGAAAAGCTTCAGAGGAAAATACTTCAGCTACCAATAAAATATGATTTAATACCAGACATTTTAATTCATATGAATTGCAGTAGTATTTAATTTTATTTTTTATTAATAATTGGTGGGAACCAGGTTGTGGGCTAGAGGCAGTTAGCTTGCTTTGATATAAAAATGTGGTTTTTATTCTACTTTCTACAGATATGAATTATAACTATGCTTTACCTATTTTTCTTTGCAGATAGAGGAGGCAAGAAGCATAAGAATAGTTTGTAGTAGACACAGTTTACTGCTTGCTTGAAAACTTTATTTGAAGCAAATGGAGAAAGCACAACATCTTTTTAGTGTTTTATTGAATAGTTACTATTATAAACAGCTTTTTCTTTAACAATATCAGAAGATTTCCACAGCAGATGTATTTTTACACTGCTCAAGTACATCATTCCTCACAGTACAATCAACAGTTGCTGGGCATTAATGGAATCCTCTCAGGGGGAAATCTGTTATCTCTTTGATGGGAACAGATCTTTTATCAACCATGATTGTTAATACAGTTGAGGGAGACCAGAGAAGCTGTTAATTATTCTGTTTGGGTGTGCTTTAATGAAGTTATTAACAAAGTACATCTGTCAACTTTCTTTTACAAAGTAAAACTTGCAATAAATATGAAACTAGATTTTAAGAGATAAAAATGGCATTTGCCTGCAGATGGATCTCAATGTTTGTGAGCATAGGTACATTTGTAAGAGTAGCATCAGTCTTTAATGTGATTCATGCAAGAGAATTTTTATTTTAATAATAACCATTGCTTTGCTGGTAGTTTATTTTCCTGGTAAGTACTGTCCCCCCCATCAAATTTTTTAGCTGTTGGAGTTTTTTTAGATTATCACATCTTTCCTTGGGGCATTATCAGCCACCAAACAGATCTGACTCAGGGGTCAGGATGTATCCTCCAGTAGCAAAAGCTATTGATCAAACAAAATTCCTGAATTCTGGGACAGGCCTTGTGCTTCTAGATGCTTTTAGGAGGCAATACTTGCACATCCATGCCTGGTGAGCCTGAACTGAAAACCCAGTTGCAAAAGAGGGAATCAGACATGACACTGGGAGAAGAGAGCAGCAATACCAATGTGGGAAATACTTCCTTATAGAAGTACAATTTTTTTAAAAGGTTAGAATTTTGATGTTTTGTGCGTTTGTTCCCTTGAGTGCATATAAATGGGCAAAGAGACGAGTAGTGGCACATAATTCCTTCATTCTCATCTATTATACTCTTCCCACGAGTTACTGTCAATCAGTGGAGAAGTCACGTGTTTGAACCACAACTGCTATCAGTTGGTTTGGTTTGTTGGGGTTTGTTTTTTGTTTTGTTTTGTTTTTTGGTTTTTTTTAAGACAATTGTTCACCAGTGCTATTCTAGCTTTTCTACTCTACCACATCGCTCACAGCATAACACTTTTGCAACTGTGGGAGCAAAGGCTGAACAGAAAAAATGTCTACTGAGTGGAAATTCTCTTGCCCTCTCCTATCCCCTACCTGCTCTTGGCAGTTTCAGCAAAAGGTTTTTTTACACTGCTTCCTACAAAATCATTTCTTCATTGCTCTTCAGCAAAAGTCTTCAAACTAATGTTTATACATCAGATAATCATGGTGTCTCCCAAGGCTTATTTTTCATACACCCAGATCATCTTGTATATTTTCTGATGTAAAGGCTTTTGGGAATTTTGGCTATGTGAAAATCATACTCTCTCCAGACATCTCTTAAAGATCAAATGTCTTGTGGGGATGAAGGTTTTTACCAGAACCAAATGTAAATGTAAAGGACAGCATATGGCCAGTGAGAAAGAGTGTTGATAAACAGTAGACAGGTTCTAAACAGGTTTGGATTCCCAACAGGGGAAAAAAGTATCAGCTGAATGGCACCTAAAAAATAAACATGATTATGTGCAGCCTCTACATCCATAAAGTTATTGTACATCGTCTAATACTTGAGGGTGGGAGTGAGTTTTGGCTAAAAATGCTTGTTTTCTCTTGTGAATAGTTTAAAAAAAAAAAGAAATTTGAAGGACACACTGAGAAAGGAGCAGCTGGTTTCAACAGACACCAGGTTGCACTTCCCTTAAATTTCGAAGATGCTCTGCTTTTTCATGCATTCTTACTCCCCTTCTGAATTAATGCAACATTTCAGTTCTCCTAGGATGTCTATAGTTATAGCTGGTATGGAACACCAGAAGACACAATCTCTTCCTGACTCTTTCTGTAATGAATTCCTTCTGTATATGGAACTAATAGTAGGAAAATAAATCTGTTCAGCTTTAGGGGTGGTTTTATGTAGCTACACAGCCTTTGTTTGCTTAAATCCCTGTTTGAAGTATACAATTGGAAAACTTCAATCCAGGGTTATGCTATCCAATGCCAGTTCTTCATTTCACACAACTGGGTTAGCACGCAGGTTAAACTCATAGTTCACCACTAAAGCAATTGCAAGGTTACAGGTTAGAAATTAGGTAAGCAGTATGCAAAAGACTTGTGGTGAAGGCTTTTCTATTATGTAATGGAGAACCTCAGTTACAGGGATATTAATGTTGTTCAGGAATGTGGTGAGTTGAATCTTTGAATTACACATGGAAAAATAGTGGTGAGGGTGTACAAGAAAAAAGAGATCTTGCTGAGTAGCATAGCAGAATTCCCTTTGATTTCTTCAAAAGCAGCCTTGAAATTTTCCTGATGATTTCAGGTTTGCTTGTTGATCAGGTTGGAACAAACATCTCACTACCACTGCTAGCTTAGATCTTGATCTTGTTAACCCTTAACTGCCTTTTTAACTTGTAAATTTATTATTAGGGTATTTCTTTCAGGCTGTAGAATTATATTATGCTTAATTCATACAGCACTCCTGATTCCTTTCAAGCTAGTAAAATTCAAATAATTTTCTCCCACTGAGAGTAATTTCCTTCCTGTATTCATTCTTCCTCACTTATAAACTTTGAGAGACATATTAATGTTATTTTTAATGTTTTTCTGCAAAAAAAAGTTGTCAGTCCCAGAATTTTTTACATTTTAATATGTACTCTGCTGAGGCTCACACTAAATGTAGCATTAATTTCTTTTATATATTTCTGGATATCATAGAAATATGTGAATTTTCACTGTCTTGCCAAGGAAAAGCATTTTGCAGGTCTTCTGCTCTACCTAATATTAATCCACTTTGACATTTCTTAAAATTTGTTTTAAGATCAAAATTGACTGTTATATCATTCAAATTGATCTCTGCAGTACAAACCTTTCTTCATATTTGGCCTTATAGCTTTGGTTTCACTGAAGCATGTGGTGGATATGCCTAAGGCACGTTTATCAGAAAACAGCCTCAGCCTGTGTGCATATACAGAAGGACACAGATTCACCACTCTCCTGGAATATGCTCCCTTGCAGCCCTGTGGCGCCCAAACCTTGACATGTAAACCCCACACAAACATTGCAGTCAGCAGTACAATTCCCTCCCTACATTTGCTGTCCACGTTTCTCTTTACACAACCCAAAATTTCTTGGGCTTCCTGATCATAGCACTGAGCTGGGACTTCTGTCATGATTAATGGTTTAAATCTTTGTGTGACACCCTCCACTCCACAGCAGCCCTTTGATTGTACAGCCACAGTGTAATTTTTTTAAAGGGTGCTTCAAGTTTGTCAGCAATAAAATCCCTTTTTAGCAGACTGGAACTATTGAGAACACATACTACACTGACTAGCTACTGCTGGTGCTACCTGAGGTTGCACTATGTAATTTAGTTGCATCAGCATGTCTCAAGCACTAATTACAGAGGCCTAATGAGGGACTGGGTGTGTAGGTGTGGGCTCCCACCTGACCTGCAAAGTGCTGTGACACTTACCATATTTCATATTGTGACTGACCTTTCATCGTAGCTATTTACTGTTTCACCACTCTTTATGCTACACAAATTTTTAGAGGTTTTATGATTCTCTACAGATACCTCATTAAAATATGAAATGTTAATGGACTTATTAGTGCCTCCTGTGGGCATCACCCTCTCATTGGTGATTCCCTGAGAGTTACTTTTTAGATGGAGGACCCAAATCTGAGATACAAATGTTTTTATGAGATCTTAGATGTAGAGCTATGTAATTGTCTTTTTGTTAATAGTAGATGAGGACCCAAAAGACTTATAATTTGAAGATATTTTAGGAAGAGCTGTTGACCAGAAGAATTTTCCACAGAAATAGAAATTATATGAAAAACATATTGACTGTTTTGCTAAAGACCATTAAGTACCACAAACTTAAGAAGGTTTTTCACTTGAAAGAAAAAAAGCAAACAAAAAACATCCTCCATTTCAAAGTTGAAGATATTTAAATGAAGAAATTAAAACATAGTGCTGTTTTGGTCTGATTACATTTGCAGCACTGAAGTCCTGTAACCTCTGAGGGAAGGTTTATTTTAGTCCCTGCTGTAATTCTGTTTTGAGTGTGAAGCAGCCAAGACTTCATCCAACTCTATCCTCTCCCTGCCAACAGTACAATTTGGATACTGACCTGCATCATAAATTACTCCTTTGTACCTGAAGAACTCCAGTACTTTAAACTAACTAGATAGATGTCATTTGTTATTCTGTTGACTCTTCATTTGCAGTTCAGCTGTCAAGAAAAGGGTCTTTATATAATAATATAAAATTCTGAGTTAGGATGAAAGGGGAAGCTAGGGCTGACATCGATTCTCTGGTGTCTCTTTGACTGCAGTGAAGTTGATGTTCATTCTGTAGACTTTTATAGTTATCAAAAACTGTTGACTATTTTACTTTTTCCCACCTGGTAATTGTGCATAGATACGTCTTAGAAAAATAATTTTCCTTTCAAAGATAGCCTGAAAAGTTGTTCTATCTGTCTGAACTTCAACTTCCATATGTCCTGCAGACAACATAAATTAACAGAACTTCCATGTCACAAATAGGGATGTTAGCGTTCAGAAACACATAATCACATAAGCGATTATATGCCGGTGCTTTTATTAAGAGCTCTGGGTGTCAGGGGTGAAACCCAAATCTGACTCCGCCATACATTCGAGATTAACATGCTTTTATATTCAATTGTTATATAACTCTCATGTTAATTATTAAACTTATATTGTTCTATTGTATACATAGATTTCAATCAAGCATGGCCCCTCATGGTTCCCCTTAAATTTCTAACATAGTTTCTTACAATTCTTCTTATGGTTATACAAAAATTATATTTAATTACTAAACAATCATCGCATCTAACAATTATATCATTTATCATACTGCTTATGCAGGTGCAATGATCTGGAAAAACACAAAGCCTAGTATTTTCAGAGTCTATTTTTAACATTTTCCAGAGCCCCCATTATCAGGGAGGCACCTGACTCTTCCAGAAAATCATCCTCCTCTGTACTTTTGTTAGGTAAACTTGTAGGCTAATTTTCTGTGTGGAAAATTACTTTGTGAGCTAAATTCTGAAGGGCTGATTTCAAATTGTTGATACCCTTGAGACTCATGCTGGTGTTATATATTTTGTACTTAGCAATAAAGTGTGCTTCCTGACTTAGGCAATGTTTGCAAAGCAATCCCCCACAAATATGGGGATCCATTTAAAAGATTGAAGGTTACATAAAGTCCTTTAACCTCTCTTTCTGCAGCAGAAACTTGCCACAGAATTCTTGGTATCAAGTACCTCATGAAAAATATGGGGAATTTAGTAGCAAGCTTGAAGACAGGAAAATCATCCTGCATTGAGTGCAGAGACAAATTAAATGTTGAGGAAAAATAAATTAGTAGGACTTAAATGGAAATTAGGTTTTCCTGGAAGGGGGTGTCAAATTATTTAATGTTTTAAAAGAAGTAAAAGATGAAATTATTTAAGAAAACATGTAAAATGTAAGCTTTTCTTGTGGAATTGTCTCACCATTTGCACTGCAATTGAGCAGTGGGCAAATTGTTCACCTATCCTCACACCCTGTAGCCATCTATAACATATTTCCTTTGAAGTAATTTTCTCTTCTCTGTTAAAGCTGGAAAGAAATATTCCCTCAGTATGAATTTGAGGAACCTAGGATTGACATGACCCAGGGGCAGTCAATAATTCTGTCACCTGCACTAGGATGAAATTTCAGAAGCCTTGTTTTTCATTTCTGCTACTAGTGTCTAATAAGCTACTTTTTTCAGACTATAATGCATATGATAATATAGCCTTGTTTTATTTATGGCATACACTGCCGTGATGTCAAGAAAGTCACCTTTTTGTGTGATTAATCAAATCCCAGGCTGCACATTGCCTTTCTATGGACTTGAGATCCTCTTATAGATATAGTTTTTTTTCCGAAATTGTGAAGAGCAATAAATGTGTGTGTTTTTTCTCTGGAAGATACTGGTGATATCATGGAACCAAAAACTGAAGCCGTGAGATACTGGGTCAATGGAAAATGGATAGTAATAGAATTATCCCAAAGGTTCTCATAGCAAAGAGAGGAATAATTGAACTGTACACCATCATCATGAGTGTCCCCAGATCAGCTAAAAAGTAATCCACAAGATGGAGTAGCTTGTTTTCAGCTAAGAATGTAGTTATTTTTTATGCTTCCAAGGATTTTCTTTCTGTTCTCTACCATGTTATTAGATGTGTAAATTCTTGATATAATTGCTTGTGGGAAAACATCTGTACAAAAAATGTGTACTGGAGTTTTTATGGCTGGGAAAGGAAAGAAGGCAAGATGTTCATGTTCTTTTGAAAGCATGCCATATATCATGTAATATAACCCTGCTGTGTGTGCAGTGGTGCATGAGCAGCCTTCTTAAGATGGGGACTTGGCAATGAGTTCTCAGTCTTCTCAAAAATATATTAAAGCAAGAATCATGATTAATATTTTGAGATAATGAATACCTAAAGAATTAACTCTGTTACAAATTACAGCCCTGATTGGAAGTTGACTAGGAATGATGCATGACTGCAAGGGCTGGCGAGAAGAAGATAGCTTCTTATTTCAGAGTAGGCATCTCAAAAACCCAGGCAATACACAAAAGAGAGGGAAGTAAAAGGACTTATAGGGAAAATGAATCATTCTGTGGTGATCCATGGTTTGTCAGCTAGACTACAAAGCAACTTTGTGGAATAGAACAGGTGAAGTTCTCGTGTTGACCTGAGCCAGCAATGTGCCCTCACAGCAAAGACCAAGAACAGCACCAGCGGGCTGAGGGCAGTGATCCTCCTGCTCTGCTCAGCTATGGTGTGCTGGCCCCAGTTCTTGACTTCACAGCACAAGAGAGGTAGATGTGCTGGAGTGAACCCAGCAACACATTGTGAGGATTGTCTGGTGTATGAGGAGCAGCTGAGAGAGCAGGTGATAAGTCTGGAAAAGGGAAGGTAGAGGGTGATCTGGTCAGTGTGTATAAATACCTGAGGGGAGTAATAAAGAATATGAAGCCAAATTCTTCTCATCAGTACTCAGCCAAAGGAGAAGAGGCAGTAGATTCAAATTGAAACACAAGAAAATTCTTTTTTTTTTTTTTTTTTTACAGCGATCACAGTGATCTGACTCTAGGACAAGTTGCCAAGATAGGTTAAAGAGTCTCCATCTCTGGAGGTATTCAAAGCCTGACTGAATATTGTACAGTGGCATTCTAGATCGTGCTTCTCTGAGCAAGGGTTAGAACTAGATGATCTCCAGAGGTCTCATTCAACCTTAAAACTCCTGTGATACAGGTGACAAATATGTTGGCTCTGGCTATGTATCTGTAAGCTTTTTGAAGATAAAAGTAAGGTTATTTTCTTACATTAGTTTAGTCTTTCTGCAGCAATGTCATCTCCCTTTTCGATCAGAGTTGAGCATTTTAAGATAAACTTTCAAGAGGTTTAGCCTCACTATAACAACAATCTTACTCTACAGGTGGTGTAAAAATCTTTATTTTTCAGCACGGTTTTGTCTTCTGAGAGGTGAATTGGGTTTTCTCTTCTGTTCTTTACTGCTGGGATCCCAGGTAGATAATCCTTACACACCAATAAGTAAACATGTGCAGTTAATTAACCTGGAATTTGTTAGCAGGGATTATGTGAGGGGAGGAAGAAAAGGGAATAGATAAAACATAAAAATGGAAAAAGTCACATTCATTGCCAGGAGTTTATAAGAGAGTAGCTCTCTTGACTTTTGCTTTCTGACTTGCAACAGAAATATGGTATTCATGGTTTATTACCAAGCTTTCAAAAACAGTGATTTCACCTGAGAGTTCTCTGAACACAAAAGCAAAGTGTGAGCTTTCTAAGATAAATTGATTCTTGTGAAGTATCTGTGGTCTCTCAGACTTAGCAGCTCTCAGTATTTCTAATTGCAAAGGAGATGAAGTAAAGTGCTGCTGACAAGCCATCTGGGCAACCTGCATAATGTAACAGACTTAAAAATTCATGCTAAAGAAGATCCTCTCCCTTTTTCAGTGGCAAATTATTGTGGGATTTCTATGGCTTGGTTGCTGTTGGCAGCACAATTATTCCTCCTCAGGCTGGATGTGGAATTGGAGGGTGGAAGGACAGTGACAATGCTGAGGAATCTAGATTCTATTACTGATATGAGTAGTATCTCACCATGGATGAGAAGCCTTGGTGTTCTGTTCCAGCATCCCACCTAAAAAATAGATAGAAGGAAAGCCTTCACTTGGTCTTTGAATTACATTAATCTCCTCATTTCTCTACTGAAAACAAGGAAGGTCCTGTTAAGCTTTTTCTTTTTTTAAGACATCAATACCTCTGTTTTATGTCAGCAGCAGTTGTTAATTTTAGTAATATTTTGATTTTGTTCTCATTTCACCAATGGAAAGTGGCTCTGGAATAAAGAACACGCTTGTTTGGCCTCTTTGCCACTTGCACAGCAGCAAATGCTGATGAGAAAGATTGAGCTCATTCTGGTACTGAAATAGGAAGGAATCAGCCCTTTACCCACAGTTATCACTTTTCTTTTGCCCTGACCACTGTTATGCTCTGCACCTCTGTCCAGCACACACACAGCAGGATGCTGGTATTCAAGCTCCATTAGGTTATTGACTCATCCTGTTCCTCAGGAGCCTCCTGGGATCAGAGTAATTGAGCTCAATAGTTGAGCCTCTATAGAAATATCCCTGACCTTTTGCCTTGCAGTCAGTGGGGTGATCATATGTGAATGCCAATTAAGAAGCCATAGGCATTTTGACTGAGGCAATTGGGTCAAGCATAGCATTGAGGTTATATAATCCTTTTTCCTATTAGCTTGTGAAAGTTGGAAATACAGAACCACTCCTTTCCTACCTTCTCTTCACCAGGGGATTTTTATTCATATTTGAAAGATGTCACCTTTTTATTTTTTTGCAAAAGCAGATCATCAAAATCAGCTACTTTCAAACCCATCAATACGATATTTACTCTTCTGGAAAATTTATTATGGTAACAGAAACAAAAACATTCTGAAAATGGAGAGTTTTCTCCTTCCTTCTGAGAAAGAAAATGAGAGGAGGAGTACACTAAGGGTGTTGATAAGATCTGAATGAATACCTGCTTACAGTTCTGCTTAGTTCAGATGCTTCTTTGAGGTGAGCCTGCTCTCTGAATTGCAGCTGTTAGATTTTCTGAATTAAGTAGGGAAATTTCAAGAAAGCACAGTGATAGTCATGTAACCAGATGAGCAAGCGGCTGAGGAAACGAGGAAGGAGAGTTCCCCCTCTATAAACTACAACACCTGCACAAGCAGTAGCATTGGAGCTTGTGCTGCACAGAGTAACTCCTGAACCAAACCAGTGAATTTGCACAGGGAAATTGCTGCTACCCATAGGGACCAGCAGCAAAACAGCTTTAGTGTTTTCTATTTCATTTGCTGAAGCTTAGTCAGCTTTGCCCTAGGAGTCTATGAGGACCCACTTATACATTTCCTTCCTGCATTATTTTGTGATATATCACTTCAAGTTTTAAATAATACATGAGTAAAATCAGGTTGTTTTGTTGTATGGCTGGTATGATGAGGGGTTTCCTGGTAAAATGGAAAATGGTATGAAAAGAAATTAATGTGGCAGTCTCTCTGACCTCTGCTCCTGTGTTATGAGTGCAATGTACAGGGAGGGTTGGAAATGGCAATGATTTCTCTTGAAAACATAGGAGAAGAATGGAATGGTAAACAATAAACTAATGAAAATGGAATAGTTCAACTAATGCATCACAGAGTAACAGACAAAAAAATATTCATGATGAAAAGAAGTCACAAAAAATATGCTTTGAGGAATTAAGGGAGCAGAAAGAGATGTGTGAGGGGAATTCAGAGGATGTGAATGGGCTGACACTGAACATAGAGAGGGCTTCATTAGAAGGAAGCAAGAAAGAGTATGGAAATGAAGGGGGAGCAAAGAGAGCCTTTTCTCAAAAAGGTGATGCAAATAATTACCAGATAATGGGAGTTCATCTTTATGGGAGAACTTCAGAGTAGCTGAGGAAAATTGAGCATGCCAGTTTTTGGAGACTAGGGCTAAAGGTGAAGGAGGTCAGGAAGACTTACTTTCAGTGTGGGAAAAGCTCATTATTGGCAAAATTACACATCCCACAGAGATGTGATTTCTTGATTTTCGGCTGCAGATAAGTGTTGGAGTCTGTGAAGGATTTCAGTGCTCACAGAATGCTTGAGGTCAAAAAGGAGCTCTGGAAATCATCTAACCCCACTGCCTGCTAAAGCAGGTTCACCTGGAGCAGGCTGCACAAATTTGAATCCTGTCAGGTCTTGAATACCTCCAGAGAAGGAGGCTCCACAGCCTCTCTGTGCAGCCCTGTCACTCACATAGTGAAGAAGCTTTTCCTCATAATCAGATGGAACTTCCTGTGTTTCAGATTCTGGCTGTTGTTCCCCTGTCTGGCAATAACTTGAACTTGTTCACAGGCTGCTGGTCTGACACAATTCCAAAGCAGTGTATTGCTATTGCATAATCTGTCATATAGTCCACTGAAAAGCTGCACTGTGAGGGAATTTTCAGCTTGGAGTTAATGAATAAAGAATTTTCTTTGATAATGTATCATTTTGCTCATACTAAGAAGCTTCTGAAAGCATACAGTAATCCTTTGCTTGCCAGGAAAGGCTATTTCACTAATTGAGAAATCTCATTTTAGAGGTAAGTTCATGCCAGACCATTACTGCAATATTATACTCGGAGCACGTATGGGAGTGATTATATTTTAATCTTTGGTCTTGATGGGGGTCTGCTTCCTACAGCCTTTCAGTTTTAATTCCAGCTTGGAAAACATACAGGATCCCTGTAGAGTGACATTTATGTTCTTGTTTAACTTCTTGTCCTTGAGGCTGGCAGCTTGAGTAACACTGTTTCCCTAACCTGACATCCTGCAAAGAAAAATAAAAAAAATCTGAATTTTGCCCCCGGAGCAGAGAGGAAACACGATGCCCTGTACACAGCAGAGTTCTGGCTGCTGGTACACTTACAAATGAAAGGAGCAGCAAACCCTGCATTATCTGTGCTTCAGTGGTTTGCTAGATTTTTTTTTTCCCCTGTGGGGTCATGTAAGTTTGATCTGGTTTTGTAATTTATAACTATTTTGACAAACACATATTCATAGGGTCTTTGGGCTGTGCTTTGGGAAATAGATCTGTGTTTTAAGGATAGGCTTGGCAAATGAGGACTGAGGCAGAGACCCCATTAATTTTAAGATTGGACCACCTTCTCCTGTGTATGGATGCTGGGGTACAGAGTGGCTAAATGGCTTGTCCAAGACACCATTGGTATTTTCAAGCACACAGCCACAAATCACTTCTAAAAATCGTATGTACAAGTAATATTTACCACAGCACTGAGAATGGCGGGCCCCTAGATAGGAGCTTTTCTCAGGAGAGAAAAGTCCACAGGATGTCATCAACATCATTATGAGATGACACTGTTAAAGATGAAGGGTGCCAGGTTTTAGGCTTGTGATGATATTTAATGCTACACTTTTGGTTTTCAGAGATGTGGATACCCCTGAGAGTGCTCAAGGCCAGGTTGGATGGGGCTCTGAGCAACCTGGTCTGTGGGAAGTGTTCCTGCTTGTGGTGGAGGGATGGGAACTAGATGATCTTTAAAGCCCTTGCCAGCCCAAATCATTCTGTGATCTTTAATGGAAAAGATGGAATCTTCTGCTGGATGCAGAGATAGAAGACCACAGTAACGTTGTGTGTGATGGGGTTTGATAACGCCTGCTGCTCACACTGGCCGAGGAGTGACAGAGCGGCCACAGCTCCTGACCAGGGTATGCCCAGAGCCAAACCTAGCCACTCAGTCTTATTGTGTTGTTATGAGAAGTTTCAACACACATACTGCTTGTGAACAGAATATTAGCAAAAAAGTTTCCGCCCAATCACACCACCCCAGAACCTTCAGAGTTTGGGGGGGTCAGGTGTGACAAGTGCCAACGGAGCTGACCTGATGCAGTGGGTTAACATAGACAACTGATTGACAGATAACTGACTGTTTTTGTGTTTAACCCAGCATTTAATGGAATAAAACATAAAACTTATAAACTCAACTATAGAACCTCCAAACTGTAAAACAACGTGCACCCCAACAGGGTGGGAGGCAGAGAAGGTCTTCACTTTGTGTATGCATTGCTTAGTAATAACTAAAGCACCAAATTATCAAGTGTTTCAATCACAAATCCAAAACACAGTCCTCTGTCAGCTTCTATGAAAAGGAAAATAATAATAATAATCAAAATAAAGGGCAACAGGAAAAGACTGTGAACAACTCAGATACCAGTTTAGTGGGACCCAGTTAATGGTGGAAAGAAATGACATTTTTTAATTGACTGTGCTTTTTGCCAGTTTTAGGTTTTGGGGGGTTTTGTTTGTTTGTTTTGTTGTTTGTTTTTGGGTTTTTTTTAGTATAGGAAATACATTTGTATTGTTCCTTATGAGGTAGATGGTGTTTAGACTATATAGATTTTAGAATTATGTTGTACTGGGTGATTTTCACAGTTCCTATCAACCAAATTATGGTATTGTATTCTCTGCCTACCTGTTCATCACCACACTTTAAACAAGCACCAAATAGTTCTGTTCAGAAAATCCTCACATTTATCTTGTCACTGGATACTGGATTTTTTTTCACAAAATCCAGAGAGGAACGTACTAGCCTTACCTCACAGCTATGTGTTTTAATATCTTGCTGCCAGCTGCTTGTAAATACCTGTAAATAATAAAATTATTCTGATATAGTCTCCAAGACATTGGAAGAATTATGACTGAAAGTGCAAAAAGTAATCTATGCTTAGAGAGAGAGACACATAGCCAGAAGCATATGGCTTTGAGTTGAAATGATCCTTTTTCCTCACCTTGAGACAGTGTGCATAATCCTGAATTATGGAAAAAGAACAGGCAGTTCCTGCCACATTGGGAGCCAAGCTATGAATAGTTAATGTCAGCATGTAAAGGCAAGATTGGTCCACAGTTTTAGGTGGCTTACCTTCCTTTGCAGTGGTTTTCCTGGGAAAAGGAAGGAACTCAATTCAAGTAATGTGAATATAAGAAACAGAAACTGAAGATCTGTCAAAATAGAGGAAAAAAAACTGAAAAAGGCAATAATAAGTAGATGGGTGTCTTGGGAGCTTTTTGGTACAGAAATGCCCCAAATGGTCGTGTCTGGAAAGTCTTAGGAATAGAATATCTTTATATTTGTCAGGAGACTTCAATTCTTTCATTCATCTGGGTACTTTGATTATTCTTGTAGGAGTCTGGTATCTGTTTTTATTCAAAAATCTAACAAATGACATATGGAAAGGAGATTTCTGTGACTCTGTTAGGAGACAGAAAATCATATTAGAATTAGATTGGGGTGTGCTAGGACCCAAAAACTTTTTCCTTCCTTTCCATTTGGTCCAGCTTCAGGAAATCACTAACAGAGATCTTTCTGCTATTTATAAAAACACTGAGGAATGTCAGGTCAGCTGAGGCTCACTTTGTGTTTCATCTAATTCTGTCTGAGCAGCTGTGTGACTGAACAAATGTGCAAGCGATGCAACCAGCTCCATCATCCAGTTTTTGCCAATTCCTCCTGAAGATAACAAGCAGCTCCTTGCATTGCTGAACTGTGATTCCCTGTAATGAGACAGGACAGAGCAAAAAGCAATGTATGGAGAGCAAAACCAATGTAGCTGAATGCTGTAGTGATGTTGCTGAGAGCAGTGGAACCACATCCCCCCTGGGCCATTCAATAAGGTTGTGCTCCAAGACTCCTCTTCCTGTGAAAGATGGAGGAGAAATCTTCCACTGTGAGTGCACAGCAAGAACTCTGCCCTTCCTTTCCTGGCTCTTTGGCCTCTTTTACAGTGGTGGATTGAAAAGAAGGCACTCAAATGTGCCAGGCAGTCAGTTTGAAATAAAGGGAAAAATAACTTCTGAGCAGTGTTCGGTCATTCAGAAGGTGGATTCAGCACTTGTCTGCAAAATCTTTTGTGTGTATCTCTAGGTTTGAAAATGTCGCAGTACAAATGGTCCTATGATCTCCCATATTTATTCCTTCTAAAGAATTGTTAAATCAGATTCAGAACTGTAATGAAATACAGTGGGCTTGCATTTTTGTCTTTATGTATGCCTTCTAGCTGTCAGTCTTATCTATTCAACCTGGACCCTGAAAAGCTGCTCATGTTGTTTTAAATTTCTGTCATCAACAGAATTATTTTGGTACTGGAAATCACCTGGCCCTTCCTCTGCAAGGCCAAAGAGTGCAATCATCTGGAAGCAGCTACTGTTCTTCTGGCAGGTGTGTACAAATAGGTGGAGATACCTTCTCCCTGGTTCATCAAGGACTACTTCCTGAGCTTGTTCTTTTCTTGATTGCCTTCCTCCTGATACAGTTTTACCAAATAACTGCAAACAATTTTCTGTAGCAGCTTATTTTAAAGGCTAAAATCTCTGCATGTCTGTCTTGTAGGAGCTCTACTACAAGGCTGCTTAGAAAACATCTTGTATCTCATTCCTCATTGCCAGGCTACACGTTAACTTGTGGAGATTCACAATTTCTTTTTTTTGTTTAAGCCTATCACTGAGTTTGTCTAGACCTGGCTTTTGCCACCTATGTATTCCTCTTTTTCAGGAGTATACAGTAGTTTGGGATTTTCACTCTTGCAAAAAAAATTTGAGGAAACTTAAAATATCAGCAAGATCAGGTATTCACCAATAGCTTAAAATATATATATATATGGATTGTTGTTGTCATTATTATCATTTATATTTTGATAATTAATACTAATGCTAATAAAAATAGGATGAAGTTGAGATAGAAGACCAACTAGAGGCCTAAATAAACAGTGGGCTTAGAGGAGAAAAAGGCAGTCAATGTTTAATTTTCCTGTGTGCTTCCATATGTATAAAATATATGCACCCATTTCTCCTTGTTTTGGACAGGTTAAAAATTTCATGAGCTGAAGTATTAAAACACGTCTGAATAATTTGGTGCTTAATGGGCTAAGGCTCGTAACCAGTTAAAAATGTATTATTGCAAGAGATATAATTTTAGTTGCTTTTTGGTAGTGAGCTAAACTGGGCAAGACTTTCTGTACATTGTGGAACAGGGAAAGATTTGGAAAATTAGCCATTCCATTTGGAAGCCCAAAAGTGATCTCTTATGACCTCCCTCCAGCACATAAGATAGATTTATAAAAGACTTTTGACTCTGCCTTCTGTTCAAATAAATTGTGGTTCAAGAAGTATCTTCCTCTTAGTTTGCCTACTGGTTACTTCTTACATCTAGTCTCCAAAATTAAGAAGTAGTCTCATAAAATACTATTTGGTTTAATTATACTGAGAAAAGTTAGGACAGAAGTACTTGGGTTGGGAGAAAGAGAAAGCCAAATGATCCATGTGAGGTGGAGTTCTGAGAGGAAAGTATGGCTGGCAGAGAGCACTTAGAACTGAGGACTTTGTGCCTGAGCAATGGCCAGGTGGGGAATAGGGGGAATCTTGCCTAATGTTATCCTCTAGAAATGGTTACCTAGCTCTTGTGAGTGAAGAAGGGTAGGGGAGAGAAAGTATTGTTGTTATCATGGAATATCTTCACCAGTGTTTGCTGGCTTGTTTTCATGATGAAGCCTGAACTGTGGGAATGCCCAAGGCTGTTGGACTTTGATTAGTGCAGCTGGTCAGAGCGTGGTACTGAAAACACGAAAGTCAGAGGTTGGATCCCTGTACAGGCCATTTATTCAAGAGCTGAACTCAATCCTTGTGGGTTGCTGCCACCTCCAAATACTCTGTGATTCTTGCACCTTTTCTTTGAAGTTCTGAGGGCTGTGTTCTCTAAAATAGGGGATTTAAGTTGTTCTGTGAATGAAAATGAATCTTGGTGGCAAATCTACTCTATAATATAACTTCAATAATTGTATAATTTAGCATCTTTTACCATTGTTCTCTGGGTACTATATGAAATGAATTATCATTTGCTTATTGATAGAGAAATTTAACTGTAGAGTTAGGATTGCCCATTTTTATTGGAAAGTTCAGTACTTGTGAATTGAGAGCTGAGTTCCCAATGTCTTTTAGGGCCTCTCATAAAACCCTTTTCTTCTGATACTTTAACCAGATTCTATCTAAGAGTAGTGGAAGTTTATAAACTTGCTGAATCTTTATGCAGGACAGATTTATCTTTTCTTAATAAATCAGATTCATTTTTTCAAAGAATTTCACATTGAAGTTCAGAAACTTTTTGTGGGCATTTGATGTTTAGTATTGAAATGTGGAGTGATCAGACACACCAAGCTGTCCTAATTCAGTGCTAGTTTTGATCAAATGCTCCGCCTGAAAGCAAAATTTCTTGTTCTTTAAAGATAAACAATTTCTGGCTGTGTTCTTGATAATTTCAGCAGCTACCCATACAGATTATGTTGTAGCGTATCTATAGTATCATGGGAAGGTAGGATAGTAGGAAGATGAGATGTTAACAAAACCAAAACACAATAGGCTTATTAGACAAGTGAAAATTGTTTTGAAAATAAGGAGCTGTCTTGCTGGTGGATTTTTACCAATTAGATGATTTTTACCTATTAGATGATTATTATATTTTACATAATTATGAATCATATAAACTTATAGGGGATTCAGGATTCCTCTTGTTCAGACTTTTTTTTAATGTAAAAGACAAGGTTAAGGTCAATTGGAATATTTCATGAAAGGACAAGAGACAAAGTAAATGTAAATACAGGTAAGTCTGTATCGTATATACAGGTAAAGGCATCAGAGAGCATTTGCTAAAAAAACATAGCAAGTACTCTCCTTGTTTGTGTATGCTGAACATAATTTAAGGGAATGACATGCCTCTTTTCTTCCCTGTGCTCTAGTTTAGGCACAACTCCTTTGTTTGCCTTTTAAATAGTGCTCCCTTTATTTGAATTTCTTCTGATTGACAAAAACAAGTCTGCCTTAAAAAATTATGTGGGTCATTAGTTCAATTGGTATTAGCTAGTTTTACTTACTGCTTATTTTAAATCTCAGCATTTGTCATCATGGTTAGACTGTGAGGATGAGAAACTTTCATTCTCAGAGGCAGAAAATAATGCAGGAATGTGTTCAGTTTTTGAGAAGTCCCTGTCCCTGTCACAAATTAGATATTAAACATCTAAGAGAAACTCCACTTATAGCCAAGCAAATGCATATATGGAAAGGATTTACATGATTTGTTTGTGTTGATGTTCCACTGCCAGTGAAGTAGGCATGCAAGCAGATTTACCTGGCCAGGTGCATTGACTCTGCTATGTGTTTCTCTAGGTGTCGTGGGTCAAAATTTCCAGTGATGGCCATTAATCCTGACTGAAAGATCAGAGTCTCTCTTATCTCTCTATTTCAGTGGGAATCCAAGCAAGATTCCACCTTAACTTCAGAAAACAAAGACTTTGTTTCACTGAATTAATACCTGGGGGCTCACAGTCCCTCACATTTGCTTTTCTCTATTTTACTGATTTGCTTTAGTTCTCAGATGAGTATGTTTGATGGTCCTTACATGTATACATGCAACTTTGACTAAGAGAAAACTCAAGAGACCAACACAATGGGAAGTCCTTATGCAACCCATATCAGAGAGTTGCTAATGTGAATCTAAAATAGCCTCAAACTACTGCAGTTAAAATGAAGTGCCCTAGAAACTTTGTGACTTCACTTGAGTGACCAGCCTGAAGGAAGGTCACATCATGCTGGGAGATTATCTGACCTGACACACTGAAACTCTTTTCAGACTGAAAAATAGAATTGTACTAAGCAACTGAAAATAGAATATAGTTTATGCTAATTTTCTTTGTTTTGTTCTCAGTGGTGGGCATACTTTCTTAGAACAAACTGTCCTTGATCCAAACCCTGAAAACTCCTGTCTGTGGTGAAAATACGCAGCCAGCATTGTGTTTTTCATCTTATTTAATTTCTTTATATATAAATATATAATGTAAGTCTACATATGCATATGTTTGAGAGTTTATGTATATGTTTATATATTTTCTGTGTGTGCATTTACGAAAATACAATTATGCCCTGTTACAGACTGATATGAAGAGAGAGTTTATTTCCATTCTTAGGATATTTGCCTCCTAGATTTCACTACATCTTAATTTTGTCACCTCCTAAGCAAGTGGAGTGGATGAGAATAGGAGCTCAGAATTGAAACTACTTGAGGAATAAGGAAAAGGAAGATTGTGTGTTACCCACACACTGAGAAGTACCGTTTACTTCTGACCTGGCCAAAAATAATTTGGAGATTTCTATAAATAAATCTTAGGGCACCTGATGAGTACTCCTCAGCGCTGGCTGGGGTTTGGGCCTTGGAGGTCTTGCTGTATCCAGCAGCACACAGAGCTGATGAATGCTGCAATGCTGCCCTAGCTCCATGTCCCAGGTTCAGCCAGCAGGGAGACTGAGCATGGACCTCCAGTGGATGCACACACACACAAACACGTGAATTTACACAAAAACATAACATAGCCACACAGATCAGTGCAGACAGAGACACTCAAGGCTCTCACAAACAGCACTGAGGGCCTCATCCTATTCCCCTCCCTGTCTGACCAGAATCAAAGTTCATTATTGGGAAATATGTACATATCCCTCTGCAGTGACCCTGTAGTCTGTAGGTGATCTCAGACAGGGTATCCTGATGACCCAGAGACTGATGTCACTCCCAGTCCTAAGGGCAGAAACCCTCCTGGGATGTCCTAAGGCAGCCAGGGCAGGGACTCATGTCCCTGACTGGATGATCAGGGTTCCCTCCCTCACAGCTCTGGGCTGTTCTACTCCTCCATGCCTGGAGAAGCCAACTTCTTACAGCCATCCTAACAGGGCTGCTGACCAGGTGTCGATTCACTGCCCAAAGGTTTAGCAAGGTTAACAAATTTGTCAAGCAGTTTTCAGTTAAATTATCAATCTTTTAATAATTTCCTATTTTTTTATTTTAATTCAATTTTTCATGACCTAAGCAAATGTACTGAGGTATACAGTGTGGTATTAACTAATTGCATTTCTTCCTCTAAGATTTGTCTGCGTGGCTCTGTGGTATTGTAATAATATGCATGTGCTCATAAAACATTTGAGAGTCATAAAAGTAGTGTAAAACTCACCTCTACATTGCCTCTTCTTCAGATGTTCAGAACTGACTACTTAAAAAAAAGTTAACAACTGCTATTTTTTATTCAAACTCAGTAAGGAAGTTGAGGGATTTCATGGTCACAGGCTTCAAGTCAAGTGCTTGTACACTTCAAAAACAGCATTATGGAAATAAAACAAGACTGCAGTCATTAGCACTGAAGGAAACCTTCTTTCCCCAACTCCTTTCAATAATGTTTGTTCACGCTCACTGCTGTAAAATAACAACCTCACTTAAATTACCCCAAGAACTGCTCATTTTTGAGATTGTGTTCTGATAGGCATATAATTACAGTCAAAACAACAGCAAAATACAGTGATTTCAGTTTGAAATTTAATTGCCTTACCTACATAATCATTTCAATATAAATTAGGCACAGCTGTAGAGCAGACAGAAGGTTTCTTTTAACTAAAATTGTTTCCTTTCTCTTGACTATATTGAACATGTGCATTTCAGGGTTCCAGATTTTGAGAAGATCTTACTTTATGGCTGGAGAGTATGTATGCATATTTTTTAGATATGGGCAAAAATTTTTTTATTGCCATTTTTCTTTGAAATGTCTAAGTAAAACAGTAATTTGCTGGAAATGTCCATTTTTGCACTGCTGTTCCTGCAGCTTATTTATTGAATCCTGGAACTCAAGGTTTTGGGTTTAATCAGGTTTGCTCTTTGAAATTAAGGCAGCACATAAATAATCTTGTGGCATTAAATCAAAGTAGTTGTCATGCTTGTCAAAAGTCTGTAGTCTGCACAATTAAAGGCCCTCAAAGGGAAGCAGGGGTGGGGGGCAGTATGGTTTGAAAGAGAATTTACAATCAAAAAGAATCTCCTCTTAAACAATTGGCAGGATTCTAATGAGGTCAGAATAACCAGAAAAGAGTGAGTATTTTTGCTTGGGAGTTAATGCAAAAATACTTGAGCTTTATCAAGAAGGAAACGGGGAGCTTAGAAGTCTGTTGGCTTCATATGCATGGAGATTGGTGTCACTTCAGTACTGTCCCACTTTCCCCAGGGTAGCTGTTAGAAGACAACCTGTCCCTAGAGTTATTAATTAAGATTCATACCCTTAATCTGAAATCTAAAATTATATTCTTCAGAGTTTTTGAGAACAGGGAGAGGGTTTTCATTTTTACTTGTTAATGATCTGGGGTTTTTAAATCTAAATCTAGAACTAACTTCCAGAAATCATTACAAACAAAAATGTATTCGATTTTGCTGATGAAAAGCAGGCAAATTAAGTCTTTCATCTTTCGTCTTGAGAGCTCATGTCTCTACTGGAAAAAAAGAGGATTTTCTTAATGTGGCAGCCCATTTTTCAACATATAGAAGAGGAATGAATATTTGTTCTTCTCATTTTTCTTGCCTCAGGGATGCTGGATGATAACACATTGTGGAGCTCTTTTATGATCTTTTAAGGTGTTCGGGGACAAGTACATGTTTAATCATTCAGTTGTCTGACTAGACATTGCAGAATAAAATATGTTCATAGAAGACATGTCTTCAAATCCTTACTGAGTGTTAAACAGGATATCGTGTAGCAGAGGTGGTCATCTTATTAGTAAATAACCTCTTAAGAGGATCATCTCCCTTTCATAGGATTTACTTTTATCATGTGGCCCCCTCGCCTGGGGTTCTGACTCTTTGAAATGGCAGAAGAGAAAAGCTGTGTCTTCCATTCAGATTTTATTCTGTTGCTGGCTTGTTTCTTAAAAGTTTCTTTCTTCCTTGAGATTTTATGAGGCAGGCACTTCAAAGTCCTTTGTGAATCATATAGATGGAGAGAAACACAGTAGCTGTAGGAAAAAAAATATATAAGTAAATATAGAATAATAGTTGGCATGTACAGAATGCAATGTTAACTTTTAAGCTTTTCAAAGCACTGTGTGAAGTTGTTGGCACACAGGTTCTCTAAGCAAATCTCTGCATGACTGATAGAAAATGCTGAGCTGCTGCTGCTGCTCCATGAGGAAAGGCACACTGTTTAAGTCTAAGTATCACCTTTAATTTTTTTTTGCCTTGTTTTCTCTGGAGATCATATTTCATCCAAATATCCAGAAGATGAAGGAAAGAGTGAACAACCCGTCTGCAGTTGCAAACTTAGCTTACTAAGCATAACTATGTTTCTGAAAATTGTTTCCTGCATTTTCAATTCCCAGGTGACTTACTCTTCCTGTAAATAATAATACTGTTGTGTCCTAGGCTGTAATTAACCAGGAAGTAAGATAAAATATTGCCTGTGGAAAGCTCTTCTTCAGTGCATTTGTACCCAAATGCCTACCAGAAGTTTGCATTAATAAATATGCTTATAGTGTGCTCACTCTTCCTATCTCAGTGCTGCCCACTGTGGGATAAGACAGTTTTTGCAATCTTTAGCGATCTGGTCAAATACAGCATAGAAAGCTCATTACTTTTTCACTCTGATCAGTAATGACAAATAAGCAGTTCAAGTCTGAGCTGTTCTTTGAGAATCCAAACCCTTTTTTTCAAAGCCCAAAGGCCTGTAGTGCTTCTGAATCAATTTAGCAATAAATTGTGTCATCAACCAAAAGATTTTCAGAGACACCACTCTATCCCTTCCCATGACAACAAGTGTCACTCCTACTTCATTTTGAATGAACAAAGTTGATTTAATCAATTTTAATCCTGAGACAATCTGAAAAAAAAGAAATTAGATTGTCAAGTGTTATTGGATTGAAAAAGAACATATACCAGAGTATCAGTCTACAGATGTCCCTGTTGTCAGCTCGTTGTCTTACAGTTCTTCCAAGCAACTTTCTTATGAAGCTGAAACATAGAGAACCTGTAGCTGTCTTTGGAACTCCTCCCTGCAGGACAAAAGTTTATTCAAACCATCCTCAACAGCCCATTGATTAGAGGGAACAAGGCTGTCTGCAAATTAATATCTGCTTCCTCTTTAAAATGGCTGCCTACTCATCTACAATGTTGGATAAAATGGTTGACAGTATGATTAATTTGATCAATCCTTAGTCTTTCATCTAAGAGGTCTTGAAGAGGTTTAGTTTTGGTAGCATTTTCCTCATTAACTGATTATTTCTTATGATTTCCTTCCAAAGTTTGTTCCCTTCAGAGCAATACAATTCATTGCACAAGAGTACCCTGGGCACTAATACATTGTAAATGCAAACAATTGTATTTTCAGCCATAGAACAGACTCACAAGGCCTATGTTGAGAAACAGCTACTTATATTGAAAGCTAAATTTAAAAAGTTATTTGTTAACGTATTTATCACCCCAGACTGTATGCATTTGGACTGAGAAAGCAGCAATGAATGACTGTTCTCTGGGAGATTTGTACATTTTTAGGACCTTGGTTAGCTACAGAGTCAAGTCCAAGTAAATATGTACAGTAGCACTTGTCTACTTGATCAAACTCTGAAATACTATTGGTTCAGTAGCACAGATTTCTTGGTTTCTCTCTGCCAAGCATAGCCCCTGTATGTTCACTGATAATAATTAAAATTTAAAAAAATTTCTGTGTTCCATGACAACTTCAAGGTGTAACACACAACGTTCAAAGCAGTTCAGTCATTTGGTTGATTTGACCTGCCTGCTGATGAACTGTCCCTTCCAAAAGTGTCCTTGACTGGAGTAGAATAACCGGTAATTCTGATAAGTGGTTTGTTGCTGTGCCAACCTGTAAAACCATTGTTTTTGTTTGTTTGTTTTCATCTACATATGAGAATTTTGCTGAGTTTATGGTATGGGAGGATGCAATGCACCAGCAGTGAATGCTGCGCTATGAAATGGTCTTCAAGTAATGTCAAGAAAGTGCTGTGATGATGTGATTCATGGAAGGAGGGTGGAACCCATTGCTGCTAATTACAGAAACACACAAAGAACCTTAATAAAAATTCACTTGAGGTTCATTGATAAAGACAAAGTTCTGAGGGGGATATTTTGCCTTTTTTTCCTTTATATTTTGATATCTCTTCTTTACTTCATCATTTGTAGATTTTTTGTTTTTTCCTTTTTTGTTTCTCCCTCATATATTGTCTTCTCTGGCAGAGATAGAAAGTGATACATTAGTGCTGTGTAACCAAAATGGGCAAGATATTTTTCTAAGAACCTCCCTTGTGTGATTCTTTTAAGAGGCATGATAGATGCATATCTTAAAAAGTAATAATAAAAAAAAATTGTTAAACATCACAATGACCAAAATGCATTCTTTGCAGGCAGTTACTTGATAGCTGTTGAAAGAATTTAGCTTTTTTGACTGTCAGCAGTGTTTTCATACATAAAAGCAATTTTTTAAACATTTTTAATCTCATTTTCTGTGTAATATAATGTCACAAAGATGTTTTGGTCATTCAGAAGTTACATTTTTTTCCTAACAGTTATTCAAATACATTTGGTAAATTAAATGTCTGTTCTACAAATCAAATGTAATGTGCACATTGTCAAAAGTTTTTAATATTGTAGAAACAATGCCATTTTGCTTGTAAAGGGAATTTTATCTCTCTTCATGCTGATTTTTTTTGAGCTTTTTGGACTGAAATGATGCACTGAACACTCATAATTTTATTTTGAGTGCACTGCAATTTTCATGCAACATAATTAGGAATTGCTGCTGCCCCTGTCTAAAGGTATGTATGTAGGTATATGTATATACAATGCATGCAAATATACATACAAAATATTAATATAAATATATGTAGAAAGAAGCTTCTCTTTTACAGTGTGATTCTAGGAGTAAATGTTTTATTTGTTACATATACATATATATTTGTAGATATACAAGCGCATTGTCCAACTAACATAGTTTATAAGGAGGTCTATACCACTTTAAGTATCTCAGGAACTAATTTTGGAGAAGATACCAATTTTTATAGGGGTTTTTTGGGCAGTGAAATCTGTCCTACATCTTCTAGTGATTTAAATATTTATTAAAATGCACATCAAGAACCTGTTTTGTGTGATCACTGGTCCCTTGGTTCCTAGAATACCATTTAAATAGGGAGAATCAGAACATGAGTAGTTATATAGGAATAGCTAAGTGCATCTTTTTTTAAAAGGCAAAATCCAAGAAAACTACTGTTTCTGATGAATTCTCTATGAAATACTTTTTCTAGGTAAAGGAATGAATGATGCAAATATTAGTGAGAGATAGAAAATAGTAGCTAAAATGACACTTTTGCTGAGAGCGTATTTGAGCCTTGTTTCTATTTTTAATTAAAGGATTTGTATATCAGGAAGGATTTCCAAGTGGTTGTTTTGTGATGCTTCAATGCACAAATATGTATGACTTTGGACTTCTGGGTTTTAAGTTTGGATAATCGATCACTTTCTGTCAAGACTGATTGTAATGAAAAAGTGATATTTTGATTAAATGAACAATTTCATGCCTGTTGTCTTCTGTCCATGCAACAACTAAAATTATGAAAATTGTCTTCATCTCCCAAGGACAAATTCCACTATATTCTATCTTGTAACTGAAAAATGCATCTTGAGAGATCTAATTGAGCTTAGAGGGGATATATGAATCACAAAATCCATTCTGGACAAACATGTTTATTTTACTTGGGGTTCGTTTTTGTTTAATTGTTAATTTGTTTTGTTATGTTTGTCATTGAGCTTTCTTAAAGAATATGCTCTTTCTCTATGGTCAAAATGCATATTCAGTGTTGAGAAAAAGGGCAGATATTTTGGAAACATTTTTAATTCAAGCATAAAAAGTTACTTCTTGACATCTATCTAAAATAACACAAAATAGCCTTAGGAAGCTCAAGTTGTGAATTACCAGCAGTTTGGATTTGTAGACCTCCTCTTCCAGGCTCCAAGGCCTCTAATCTTTCACCATTCTCTTCTGGCCTTGACTTCTTTTTTTTTTTTTTTTTTTTTTTTTTCTTTTCTTTCATAAGTTATTTGAAAAGATCACCTTCTTAGTTATTTTCCAGTGCTGGTATTTTTGTAAGCCAACATTTTTTTCTAAGTGTAGGGATTATATCTTGAAAATATGATCCTAGTAGAAATTCTAGCACCTGTTTGTGTTGCTATTGTGCAATTTACAGCTAGGCTTTGGGCACATTTATAGACGGTCCAGAAAATTTAAATTAGTGATCACTGGGATTGGTGTAGCAATAGCTGACACAGACAAGCACAATCATGTGTCAGATATAAATTTTCTTAATTAATGCAATTTTTTAGAAGTGGACAAATCCATTGGAGATTTTTGATAGTATGAGATCTGTAGTCTTAATTCCTAATCACAACTGTATTCTGCCCTGTTTGATGACAGATTGTCAAGGGAGCAGGTGCAAAGAAGCAAAAGTACATTATGTGTTCTGTTTGTAAATGAGTGGATGTTTCCTCCTTGTTTTGATTGATGAAAGCTTTATTCCAGGAAAGGTTATTCTCAATTTGTTATTTATACCTTGGATGATCAGCATAGTCTGAAAAATGCTTTTCCAAATCAGCTTTCTCTACAAACCAGAGCCCTTACAAAAAAACTTTCGGGCTTTAAAAGAATAGGGAGATAAGTGTCCAGCACAGATGTTCTCATCAGTGTGTTTTCAACCACAAGCAACCCCCTTCTTCACAAGTATACAGGACATAAATGAATTTGCTGGTTTCTGTTCCCTGTTTCATCTTGGCCTTCACCTTCTGAATCCATCCACACCTGTGTCTACACAGAGATTTGGAGGTTTACTCCTCCCTGTGTCAGCTTTGATGGAATGAGAAACTTCCTAAAACACACAAAAAAGGAAGTCCATTGTTTGTGTTACTATGTAGAAGTAAATTAAACTTAAGACTCCGCTTTATTTTCTTTTTCTGAAGCTGAAGAGGTATTTTTCATCATTATTCATCCTTTCTATAACTGGCCTTTTTGGTTTCTTTCTGAACACTAAGTGTTCAGTCAATGGCTGCAGTAAAAACACAATTTTGGAACTCAATAAGACCGTAAAATTTAAATATATTTTTGACAGTGTAGTAGAATTACGTTTTATGAACTTTCTGGAAATGAAGGATGTTTGCTTGCGGTTCTTACCTCAGCTTCATATTTTGACTAGAATAACTTTTTTCTCAAGATTTATTTTCATTCATGCATGTTTAGTGAGCCAGTTCAAAGGGTGGTTGTGTCACTGAGGTGCAAGAGTATGTATGAAGAGGAAAAAAAAGAGATATCGAAAAAAATCTCAAAATTCATATTACTGTTGTGGAACACCTTGTATCATGGGGCTGCCAATCTGCTGTATAATTGTTATCTTTTAACTGGTGTTCATCTCCATAAAAAAGACCACAAAAAGGTTGAAGATATAAAAGTTGAAGGTATAAAAGCTATAGAAACTAGCAGTTCTGTTTAGAGACAATGTAGTTTAAGTCCAGCTTGCAAGAAAACCCATGAAATCTCAAACATTTGACCTTGTGCTGTTATCATATAACCAGACATGAAGGATTTTTCTGTGTTCTGCTTCTGGCTCTATGGAGAGTATCAGCTGTTGAGATGCTCACTTGCAAGTCAGGTGTGTGAGGTGGCATTTTCCCTTTCAGGTTTGTTATCTCAAACAGCTGAAGACTCATGTTGTGATGTTGTTTTTCCAGCAGGAAGACTCTGGCAGTTTGGAATTCCTATTAATGCCCAGCTGGCTGCCTTAGGAGCTGTAGTTTGATAGCTACTGCAATTAATTTACACATAAAAGAAAGGCTTCACCGTGCACTGCTGGGACAATTTACACCTAGCTGGCAGAACAATCACCTTTGTATTTACAATGCTATTCCCTTACTGCCGTGCCTGACCTTGCTGATAAATCTGAGTCAGAGAAGTGTACAGGAACCTGTAATTCACAAGCTGTCACCATTCTCAAACTGAAATCAGAATTGAAATCTTCATTGATTTGAAAGGGAAAATTCTTCATCTTAATGACTCAAATGCAGCTTTTGGTCCTAGAGAAAAGAATAACATGGGGAAAATTTGCCTTCAAAGACATAATTTCCTGTGGAATAATGTATTATTTTGTTGTCTCCTAAGTATTAGCAGTGGCTTAGCTAATGATAGGTTTATAAATAATGTTTTGAGCTTGAATGCAGATAAACATACCTATAAACTACCATCTACATGTTCATATTTAAAACAATCTAACTTGTTTTTCTCTTACGTATATATTTGGGATTTGGAAGGAAAAAGTGCTGCATATGATCGCCTGGTGTCCTATAATGTAAGTAGCCTCGATTCAAAAAGAAACTTTTGTTTCTTTTTGTGTGACTACATGGACTTGACTTGAAGATGTTCGGCTGATAAGCATCAGTCTTACAACCTGGTTGCCAGACCATTCAGATAAGTTACAGAGCCATATTTGCCAGCACCTGACCACTATCCAAAAAATGTAGAGCATCTGAAGTGAGAGAAGCAGCAACAGCTGGCTGCCTAACGCTGTCTGTTAGGACATTTGCCTAAGATATTTTTCACTTATACATGTGCTTCTAAAGTAGCTCTCCCTCTTCAACATACTTCTGTGACTTTTTGATGCAAACAGTACTAAGGAAGCCCCAGAGTTATTCCTCAGAGTATGCCTACTGGATGGCCCTTAACAGATCAGGCATCTTAGGAGAGTGGTTTGACCAACATATGATCTGCACTGCTCACTAGATTGTGTCTCACTGCCAGGAAAGACCCTGATTTTCTCATTTGCTTGATTCTCTACCTTCTATGAGGTCTCTCTGTGTCAGACATTTAACCCTGCATTTCTACAGAATGCCCTGACAGAAACCTTGGAGGCATGAATGGTTCAAGGATCAATTTGAGAGTGCTGAAAAAGAAGTCTGACCAACTAGAATCAGGTTATCCTAGGTTTCAGGTTTCTTGAGAAAAAGGTTCTTTGAGTAGTTAATTGAACGTTACCTAGCAGAAGGTTTGACCTTCTATGGGGTTTCTGGATCACTTATAAGACATTATATGTCACCAAAACTGGTAAAAAAAATCACTGAATAGAGATGCATAATTCCATTTTCAGGATCAAAAGTCTGGAAAAGCTCTTGCCTGGGATTCACATACTGAGAGTCACTGCAATGCTATGCAGAATCTTTAATATCTGACTTCAAAACATAAGAACTGAATCTGTATAAATTATGAACAGAGTGGAAAAACTATCAAAAAGTTCATAAAAATCCTCCAAAAATCTTCAATACAAAAAATTAATGATAATTTAAAACACATTAAGTATTCAACGTGTTTCTGATGGGAAATTATCCCATTTTATCCCAGTACATTTCTGAAATAAATTTTATTTCAAAAATCATAATACATGAGGGAGGAGACTATTTGTGTTATAAAACCAAGTTATTCTGAGAATGCCAGAAGAGATAGTGTCTGCTTTTAGTTTTCAATCCACTTTTCAGTTTAAGTGTGTTATAGTAATTATAAAACAGTAAATGGTTTCACAGCAAATTTGACGGCAAGTTGAATTTTATGAATTTAATTTTCCATCAAAATAATTCAAAGTATTTCCCAGTTCTAATAATATTCTTGAGTCTTGGTAATACTATTTTATTCTCTTATCTTGTGAATGAAAAAATTAACTGTGTATAAAAATTTTAAATTTTTAAATATATACAAGAGACTCCCCAGATAACTGAGGTAAGAAGAAATGTTATGTAAGGAAAACTTGTGGAAGACAGGTAATCTAAGAACAGTCATGTTTGAAATTATAGAGATAAAAGAGAGATACTGTGTCACTGAAGAGAGGTTTTCTTTGCAGCCTGATTGGTCCCACACTGCTTTGCTTCTTGCTCTCTGAAGAAGGTGGAAATCACAGAACTGCTTGGTTGTCCTGCTCTTAATTTAATTTCATAAAAGTGCCTTTGAAAAAAATTATAATGGAGTTCTCTATTGAAGCCCTTAAACACGATAAAAAACTTATAGTCCTACTGTTACATTAATCAATGGTCATCAGTAGTATCTAGTATTTGCAAAATTGAGCCTCTTACAGAAATGTTACATTTCTGAATCCTCTGTAGAAAATTAGAGGGATATCATTTTCTATGAAGTTCTAAAAGATGGAAATTTTCTCTCCTGTGCACAGACTGCCTGAGTCATAAGGGCTTTTATTAATTATTGAAGTTTTTTCTTCAGAATTTGCTTTTCCTCTAGTATCTTATTGTAGACTGGGTGCCATGACATTTTTCCATATTGTACAGTAAGGATGCAAATTGTATTTCCTAGTCTCAAATCGCCAGTTTAAATGAAGTTGTGACTATGTCCCAGCCAACAGCTGTTTTTCTTTTTTCTATCAAATCTGTCTAAGGTCCCATTCAGCAATTACCTCCCTCACCTTCTTTTACATAAGCTGTGGAAAAGCTATCAGGATACTGAAGTGAGATTTTTGCTGTTGCATTTGTTTTGACCTCAGCTAGAGAGTTGAATGCACCACATCTGTTCTGACAGAGTATTCAAAGTATTCCAAATGGAGCAAAGAGCTCACAGGCTTCAGTAATGTAGCTAGCAATTATCTATTAGATGGTGCAAACACATATTTTGTAGTGAAGAGATGTTTCCTATGTTATTTCTTAAAAACATTTTTGATCTAAATAAAGCCAGTAATTGATGGCTTTCTGATCAACATGTGCCATCAAACTCAAAGCAAGAGCTTTTGCTGAAACCTGATGAGCTGCTCCTGGCTGCACCTTGAATCTGAGGGGAAAGGAATAAAAATTCTCCGAAGCAAATGGTGAGGGAAGTGTCTGACTCACAATATGCTCCCAGTGAGTTGCACAGGGTCTCAGTGTGATGGTGGTCCGACACACAGTTGTAACTATATATATTTATATTAATATATATTAATATTGCTAGGTTCTGCATCTGGGTTGGAGCAATCCCAATCACAAAGACAAACTCAGGCATGAAGAGATTGGGAGCAAGCCTAAGGGGAAGGACTTGTTGGTGGATGTCGACCTGCTGTAGTGACTCCAGAGCATATCCATGAAGATGCTCAGAGGACTGGCTGAGAAAGTTTGGGCTGTTCAGCCTGAAGAAGAGAAGACTCTGGGGAGATCTGATTGCATCCTTTCAATACTTAGAGCTTATAAAAAAGAGGGAGACCTCTTCCCAAGGCCTGGAGTGACAGGACAAGGGGCAACAGTTTTTGTGTTGCCCCGATAACTGGCAGTCTCCAGGAGCAAGGTGGTGTGTGCACAAGGTTTATACGACATCAGGCTCACCAAAGAGCAGAATTGTCTCTCTGATGCATGAGGATGTGCAGCTTCATTAGCTTTGTTTTATCTCACATAAGTACAAACTCGACTAGTTGCAATAAAAGGATTCTGTTTAGAGTGCTGCAGGTGAAGTTTTGTGGAGCTGACCTATGCTCCATGGAGTCTACACTTTGAGTACACATTATGTGGGGAGGTACTCCCCCCAGTACTAAAATGGCCTCTTTAGGATTGCACCTTTTTTTTTCCCCTTGTTTTATACAACTAGAAAGGGTAGAAAGGACAAAGTGATCACTCTCAAGTGTTAATTATGAACATCTTAATTGAAGCTCCATTAGGTTTTTTCTGTCCTCACCATCTAATTCTCCTAGTTAGAATCTCCTGGCATATGTAAAATATTCACAGCAGAAGAAACTTCCGCAGACATTTGAAGATATATCAGGAGGTAACTCTGCCATAAAGGTTACATTAGGCTTTGCAATTAAAACAGACATAAATTTCTCTATTTCACACTTTAATGATCAAATGTAATCTTCAAAGGTTCTAATAGCTGTTAAATTTTTCTAGAATGCTTATAAGCTAAAACAAACTGTTCCATTAGTAGCAGAACTAATGAAAGTTGCTTTCCTATTGTCACCAGTCCTTGCACACCAGCCCACACTTGTATGCAACCACCACAGCAGGAGTGTAACTTGTCTGAAGCTGTGTACCCGCTAAAGGAGTTTTATTTTTCTTCCTGTATGTTGCTCCTTCTCCATCGAAAAGGTTTGGACTGAGCTCTTTCTGATTTTCCATTACTAAAAGAGAAAATACTGTCTGCTCCCTTGAAGTTTCTAATGGAAGTAGGGGAAATTAATACTTTAATATCCTTAAAAACTTGTTCGCTTTCAAATGTGAATGAAGTAAGCTCATGAAGGGGACAGTGAAAGTATTATCACTTGATTTTTACTTTTTGAGAAAGCTCATTAAATTCGATATGCTCTATAAAAATTGAGATGGAACCTGGTTTTTAAATGCAGCTTTAAGGGCATTACTTTACTTTAAATATGGGCCAAGAGCTCCTAAGAAAAACTTCTAGCTCTGTGAAACAGTATAAGTTTTCTGTTCTTTGTCAAGTGGAGAGAATTGGATGCCTTAGGAGGGCTTTCAATTCAGCTGATTTTAATGTTGCTGAACATTTGCTTTGAGATGGAATTAACCCTGACTTGCTCACCTCTGACTCAAGAGGTTGTCTGTGGTGAATGATTCGATACTGATATTTAGTCAAACATATATATCTGCAGGCATTTATGAGCTGTTGTTTGCTTCTTAAAATAAAAAAAAAATCCGTTCAACCTACTCTCTGTGAGCTGGATCCAGATTTGTGTAACAAATCTGTTGCAGTTAAGGTTGAAACTAAGTTCTGAATTTGGGAGAAATAGTTGGGGTAGTGTTTGAGAATGGACCTCTGAGAGAGGTTTTGGGCCTGTTCATGTTGATAGGACTTGACCACAGCTACTTCTGTAGGAAGAAGTTCTTGTGGGACAGGTAGTGCTTCTGTGAGATCTTCATATTACGGTTGCATGATTCTTGGCAATGATTCCTAGTTCAGGTTGGTGAGGCAGCACTGATGATTAGTCTGTTTTCTAAAATCCCTTTTTCTGTTACTAGTGGTGTCTTTGACGTTAAGGAGCTATTTTTAATTCACAGTTTAGTTCTATTTCTTTGATTTGAAAACACGAGATTTTAAATTAAGTAGGCAATAAAACTACAGTGATATTCCAATTTTATAGGGATTATTCTTAATTTGCAGAAATAACAAAAAAGATGCTAACACTCTACCTTCCTGCTAATGAATGTGGTCTCCCAAAATACTAACTTAAGGGTTCTTCTTGGGCTTTTTGGTGTGGTCATGAGGCTTTTTGCTGTCTTCTATTTTGTCATGTCTCAAACTTCCCCTGATGTATTCAATCATTACTGAACTGAAGCTTATTTCAGTTGCTTACAAAAATCACAAGCAGGAGGGATTATGGTCTGAAGAAAGGGATAGGAGAAAAACTACTGCACCTGGTACCTTGCAGCACACTGGGTGTGAAGCTGCAGGGGTGTGGGTGTTGTTGAAACTCTGAAACTTCTCCAAGAAATTTATTTCTGCCTGAATCGGTGACCCTTCTAATTCAAATAACTGGTTTTGTGCTGTGGTACTTACTGAAAATCAACAGTGACTGCATGTGAAGTAAACTGATAAGAAAATCAAGGTTTCAAAAGCCAGAAAGATGAAAGAATTAGTTTTCCTGAAGCCTCTGCTCTGTGAAATACAAATGCTGGAACAACTGGCTTAAGCTTCTTCCAATTATCTTCCAACAATTTGTAGCTACACAGTGCTGTATATGCAGTTGCTATTTTATCTGTGATTTTTTGTTTCTTGAAATAATACAGCAATTAACAATGGTAATGCAGGGGAGGGGAGCAAAGTTCTGGTTTTGTTTAACAAAAAAACATCTTTTATTACCCTGGCAGGTGCATGAGCCATTTTGTCACAAAGTTTTCTTTGAAAAGGAATCAGCGCATTCTGTTGCTTTGCAGAAGGCAAGTATGATTTGGGAGATAAAAGCAGTTACAAATAAAAGAGCTCCATTTACATTCAGGCATCGTTGCTTGGATGAGTACGTGAAAGAAATCCTCTTTACAATATGTATTTCAAAACTGAGGAAAGAAAAGCAATCCTACTCATAGATTTAAAATATGCTCATTAGTGTTGAAGAAGGAAGTAAATTAAAACAATGATGAAGTTTAAATTCTCTTAAACTTTATTTGCTATGAATGCAATTGCTTCAATGCAATCTCTGATGACAGTGCTTGGATGGGAATTTGAGATTTTAAAACTTCAAGATGGATGGGACATGAAATCTTGTGTTTCTGACAAACTCCTGTCAGACACAGATACAAATGAGATTGGATATTTAGATCTAGAGAATGAAATGCTTGAACAGAAGATATCCCAGATGCTGGAAAGAGAGAGATAGGAAGAGATTTTGACTTGGATGCCACTCTCAGACAAAAATATAGACTGTGACTTTGAGATTTAGAATAGAAATTGTATTTTCTTTTAGCACTTGCTAGAAGGGAAAGATTGGAAGTTAGGTGATGACTGTTCTTCGTTTGGTAGTGAATTTTAATAGCATGTTTTTTCCCTTATCAGAAGGCTTAACGGGGAAGGCAGGAGCTAAAACAGAGCTGGTGACTAGGATACCACCCCAGTTGTTGACTCACCAATTCCAAATGTTTATTTTGAAGTAAAAAGCCACCTATGCTCATTAATATCCTACTTGGACACTTTAAAGAATATCTTTTAGTGTCAGAAGCTAATAGCAATATAAGAAACACACAAAAAGTATGCCTGTCGTTTTTAAAGTGTTCAGCATTGTTAATATTGTTAGCACTGCCACTTAAGAATATGCCGTGACTTCCTGGCCACAGATTGGAAAAGGTGCCTATTTCCTTTTACTTTCCAGATGAATCAAAATCTTACTTTCCTCAGGTTTTCTCCACAAGTTGTAGATTTTTAAGACATTGTGATTTTGGTTTGAATTAGCTGCTGTCATCTTACATTGGTCTATAACTCAAGGCATTTTTTAACCCTCATCCATTTCCATGCATATCTTCAATGTCTTGATGATAATTCTACACCAGATTGCAAAATGATTTCTTATTTTTCAACTGTTCCTTGAAATCAATGTGAATTTTGATATTTACCTGCAAGATAATTGTCATCAGGTTATGTGTAATGAAAACTGCAGTACTATCCAGACAATATTAACAGGTAGATTAAACATTTTAACTTTTTTTCTTGCGTAAATCTAGTTAACCTAATTTATGCAGAATGTACTTATAAAGCTGACTTTTTAACCTTCATTTCCTCCTTCTATTTGTGAAAAATGCAAGGTATCTCATAACAAATCCCTGGGACATCTGAAAATCTGCTTATGGGAAAAAATTGCTGGAAGTACTGGCTTTAAAATGTCCAAGCATTGATATTCAGCATCTTTATTAGTATTTCATTGCAATTCCTAATCCATTTCTATTGAGATCGTGGAAAAAGAATTTATTTCCTTAGAGGTAACCTAATATCTGTGAGCTCCCATAACTATTAATAAGAAAGTACTCAGCTAATGTAGCACTATAATATGTTTAGAAATGCTGTATGTTTGTATAGTTCCAATTCCACTGTGACAGTCCTAGTTTAAAATAAGTAAATTATTATTCTGTTACACAATTTATAACCACATTTTATGTGTAAAACACTTGCATGTAAAGGATGCTTGCATGTTAAACATGGCAATAATTCATTGTGCTACAGAATCAACTCTGCAGATTGTATTTTTTGATTGAAAATTTACTTCTGAGACACAAAAAGTTTAAATACTATTTCTCTCTTTGAGAAAGGCAGAATGCGGAATTGCAGCAGCCTCTTCTTCGGCTAGAGTGGATCTGTGATTTGATGTTTCTTGGGTCATGGTTCTCTAAATGAAAACTTTACTGCTGGCTCCATAGGTGGAAATTAATTATATCCATCTGCTATAGAGACAGCTTAAAAGTGCTTGTGCTATAAGTAAATATGTACTCTTTATTTGTAGTGTAAAAACAAAACAAACAATCTAAACAATTTTAAATTTTTGCATTGGGATTAAGGAAACATATTTTCTTCAATTAAGAGTCAAAATGTTTCTTGTAGTATCTAACATGGTAGATACAAGGAAAGTTTGGTTTTCCATATAATATTTTAAAAATAACAGTTTTACAGTTGAAACACATACGTAGTTTTTTTCTTTTTTATTTCTGTGTAGTACTGCTGAGTATCATCACCAAATGTATAATTCTTTTGAGCTTCTGCATAATAATTTACAGGCTTCTGTATATTCTTGGCCTGTGTTCAAACTGATTGATTAATAGTTGCATCTTTGAAGCAATTTGATACCTTCAGCCACCTGAAGGTATCAGCCACCTTCAGCCACTCTGTTCCAAAAGCTCTTAATAGAACACCAAATATGTATAAAACTTTTAATCTCAAAAAATATTAAGGTTAAAAAAATCACCATACCAGAAACCATTTAAATTACAGAATGGAAAAATTATCCATCAGTGCATTTGTTTACATAGGCATGCAACAGTTAAAATATGTATTTCTGGGTATTTAATATCATTGCAGATTTTTCCAAACATATTTAACTTGTTGACCTGCTCACTGGATAGTCAAGCAGTAGAAAATTTCAGTTAAATGTAGTAATTATTGCATGTTGCATTTGTTACCAGTAGAACAAAGTAATCAAGATCTTGCTTTAATGCCACAGCTGAAAAACACCCACACTGCTGCTGAGCACATTCAACATTAAACAACTGTGTCTGAAGCAGGCAGAAAAATTCCTGGCATGCTCATTCTCTTTGTATTGCCTCTTCATTCATCTTATTGCCTTTGTATTGTTCTACTTCATGCATTGAGCGCTACTTAATATTGAGAATGTGAACTCACTCAACAAAATTTATGAGCACGAGAATACAGAAGTGTACCTAACAGATAAGACATAACATGGTGTATTTGGACATATAAAAAGCAAATATTAGTAAATATTTCATTTGCATATTCTACTTGTTAATTATTTTTAACATGTTATAGAAGAGTGCTACTTTAAGAAGAGTTAGTGTGATCTGAGACTTGTGACTACAGCACTGTTTTGAGGAACATTTCTGAAAAGTGTGCAGTCTGACTTTTACCTTAAAATTGTGAAGTGGACTTGGTATGCATGTTCCATTACTTAGAGTCTCTACAGAATAAAAACAGTAGTCTGTTTAGATAACCAGAAATCTTCTCTGTGGAGATACAGTTTAGTAGCTAAGCAGATAATTATTTTCCACAGCTATTTTAGATTTTCTTATTCTCAGTATTGACAAATAAAGTCCTGAAACACATTGCACCCCAGGTTTTTTTCTATGAACCTTGCATGGATGAGTGATCTCCAGACTCCTCTAGGGTTGGATATTTAGTTGCATATGAGAGAGAGCTTTATTTACAATTATATCTCCAAAATATCGAAAATACTTTATTGTCTCAGAAAAAACCAAGTGGCAGCGCTGATAGTAAAGAGCAGAGTATTTCCCTCTCTCCTTCCTCTTTTCAGCAACCCTGTACTCTAACAGGAGGAATTGGATAAACACTGGAATCTTCACTCTTGTTAAATGTTTCTCTGAAAGCAAACTTAATTTTGTTCAGACTGGAAGCATATGTTTGCTTTCTGAAACCATGGAAACTAAATCACATTTTAATGTGAGTACTAAAACTATGAAGTCTGTCAAATGAACTGTGTTGCATTATCTTGAAAGCTGCTGTCACACATTCATGAAGGTGAAGAGCTGTGTCTCTAATTTCATCAAACAGATTTTTATGTGCACCAGGTGCTAAGTTCAGAAGTGTGAGTGGCAGGCACATGGACAGACAGAGGATTTTTATACTGTGCAGGCAAAAGTAATTTTGGAAGACCTTTTGAATCTGTGTGTGGAAGTATACAAATTTATCATTAACTGTTCAGAAGAAGACAGTGCTAGGAAGTTTCAGATCAGATTATCGGCCAAATCTGAACACTTCAGCAGATTGGAACATCTATTATTTTGTTTTCCTTTCTCAAGTGTTTTACTAGCAAGGACTGAACAGTCATATAAATGTAAAAATATCTATGTCTTCAAGGGGAGTTTCACTAATTTTAATAAACTTTCAAACATCTTGTAGCAAACTGTGTTGCTTTTATGACAGATAAAGCTTTCAGTGAAGCTGAGTATTTGTACAATTTATTTTGAGAAATGCAAACTTTTGCCTCTTTATCTTCGTAGTTGGAGCAGATTGAAACTGTTTTTTAAAATAACTTACCAGAAAATAGGAACATTTATTGAATTTTACAGAATGGTATAATCTTAAACTAAACCACCTAATAGGAAAAACTTTGTTTTCCAATGTATAATGGGCTTGAATTCAAGCAAGTACAGCATTTGGTGCAAAACTCCATTGTTCCTTGAGGACTTTCACACTGGCTTTGTCTCTGCTGTTTTCAAAACTCAAATGCTTCACTGCTACCAATGAAAGAAATGTCAGACTTTCAGGAAGGGCAACTGAATGCAGTTGATATTTTCATGTATACAGAAAAAAGGCTCAAACATGGATCCTGAAGTTTAGCTTTAAACTCACTTGTGTAGACATCTAAAGTTAGGACTAGAAACATAATTGATAATGAGATTCATGGTGTGTAACATCAGATGACAGGATCCCATCTGTTCATTTGTATTTTACAGGTCACTGACTGACAGAAATTCACTAAACTCTGTAATCAGTATTTGATAGACATATCTGATCATGAAGGCATAAAATATTGATGTGAAAAGGCTAAGAAATCAGCATTTACCACTTATTTGTTTAGCTTGTTTCAAGTCCTATCCATGTCTGATTTAAAAGATGCTTAATTTTAAATTGAAACACTTTGATATGTTCTTCAAGACTATATCAAAACTGAATGCTTGAAGTGCTGAGGAAGTTAAGGATGATCTTCCTAAAATGCATTTCCCAGAAAAAGAGAGCTGGATATTTGGATGAGGATGAGAAATTTTGAGAGCTTGGTCTTCAGGGGTGTGCAGTATCTTTGCAGGGCAAAGCTGCATCTAAACTTGATCCTAAATTCTGGCACTGAACCCCTGTGCAAGAACATAATAATGTTGTTTTATGAAGAAGTTTGGAAATGCTTTTATGGCATCTTTAGAAGAGACTACATTGGAAATGTTTTTTCTTTTAATGTAGATAAACCTTTTTCATGTGGATTAAGAAATATTTTGCCTCTAGTTATAACAGGATATTGCATGTCCTGATGTTTTACCCAGTAATAAGAAAGTGGGGCAGATTCTCAATTAGATCAAGGGCAACCTTACCAAAATCCTTGGGACCACGTGGTCTCCCAAAGAGTTAGCTGTTCTATTTGAAAATCTGGCTGTCTAACCTGAAGATGTTGTTTCTTTTTCTTCTTTTGAGACTCTCATTTTATCAGAATATGATTTTTACTTATGTCTTTTAAAAGATTCAGAATATCTGGGGGGAAAATCTACCAAAAAACCACCAAAACAAATAACTCAATACTGTTTTTAATGCTGCTTTGCTAATTGTTATCAACACTTTGACAACATGAATAATATATTAAAAAATGTTTAGGTAATACCAGAGGGACTGACTATTAGAAGAAAATAAGAAAACAATGTCTGATAGTATGCTAGTATGAAAGTACTTTGTTACTTATTTCAAATTATAGGAAAGTTTAATTTACAAATTACAAAAACCAACTATTGCTTAGGTGCATTAAATTTCTTAATTTGTTCTAATTTAGTGACAGGCTTTTGAGTCTAAGATGTTAGACAACTATATCTCCTGCTTTCATTGTAAGGAAACAAATTTTTTTTGTGTATTCAAGGTATAAATTGCCCTTTGGATAGCATAGGTCAAGCAGTTTCCTGGTTTTGAGGGTTCCATAAATCTTTTAAGCCGAGGTACTGGTGAGCCAGTGTCCTTACATGATTGCTTTAAACTACTGCATATTGCTAGCTGTAGTTCTTCCATTGCACTGGGAACTAAAGAAACTTGCTTCAAGGCTGCTTACTGCCATCTTCTAGCATAGAGAGTACTAATTTGCCATTGAAAAAAGGATTAAAAAGTACAGTGATTTTTCATCATCTTGGGGTTAACAGTTAAATTAAGTCTTGTAAGAAGAGAAAGGGATTTGGGGATAATACTGGAAGAGATGTAAAAGCATGAAATGGGTCATAAAGCAGTGGAAGTTGTATATGAGACTTACTGGTCACTATGAAGTTGGATGAGAATAATCTGGTTTTTTCACATGTAGCATCAAGAGTTTTTAATAATGAAATGGCTTCTTATCTCCCCAGAGATGCATCAGTGAAAGAAATTATCTGGCAAAACATCTGGAGACATGTTATTAACTGAAGGCCTAAGAGCAATCCTTTCCTAAGGAAAGCTGTTTATTCACAAGCTGAGGGATTTCAGACAAAGGAGGAATATAAGCCCTTGCTCTAGTTTCCCTGGCCAGCTACAGCTTTGCTGAGAGGCTACAAAGGGGCTCTTGTCAGCATTTTGTCTAGACTTCTTTGCCCAGCTCAGCCCCTTAATAGAGGGTCTCTATTTTCAGGTTCTGCAGTTCTTATACACTGTTTAAAAAGATAATTTAATACTTTATATTACTCTTCTGAATAAGACAGGTAAAAACTTCATCTACACTTATGATGATTATAGTTTTCAAAGTTTCAATCAAAGGAAGCAAGCAAGATATTTTTAGCACAATTTTGGAAATATCTTACATTTCCCATCCTTGAATCTTTACTGGCAATGTGATCTGATCTTTAATGTGCCTTCACCAAAAAGCTAGTTATGCATAAGAAATTGGTCATGTTACTCAGATAACTAATTGCTTAGATCAGGGCAGCTGGCCCATAGGAATTTTTGTAATTGTTTTTGGTTTTCCTGATGATTTTTTTTTGTTTTCTTCTAGCTTAGTTTATATTGTATTAAATGGGGCTCTAATGCTTCTTTCTGTCTCTATTTTGTTTCTCTTGATGTTTATCAGTTTCGTTGGAAGATGTTCTAAGAATCTTTTTCTTCTTTTTCAGGTTTCCTGAGTCACTTTCAAATTAATTAGGCAGTGTAATTTCTCCTTGTGCATCTCCACACCTGATCCTTATTTTGACAATTTTTATACAGGCTGTGTAAGAGTTTTGAGTAAAAGCATAGAATAATTTTAGGTTAGAGATATCAGGACAGGTTTTCTAAAATAGGAAATAGGGCCTGTAGACATCTTGCCTGCCTTTTTCTCCTAGCAGGCTTTTCTTTTTGATGTAGCCCTAAGATGTGATTCATGTTGGACTGTTGAAATGCCCCAAATCAGTTGCCTCATTTAAATGCTATACTCTGGAAATAGTGACAACATCCAAAAGACAGAGCTTTTTTGACCTGAAAGCTAAAACATAATATTTTATTTGTTGGCCCAATAAAAGGTATTGCATTATCTACCTTGTCAGTAGAGACTGACATTCATAGTGCTTGGCCCTTATCCTAGAACACATAAAATGCTCTTGGTAAATTACTTATGAAAGGCTGGATAGACAGCAGGCACAGTGACAGCAGCATATCTCTCTCCCCTGTCTCATTCGAACAGCAGCAATGGTGTGTTTAGTTTTTCCAGTATGGGGTGTTTCAGGATGATTACTGTAATTGAATCTGGTAGCAGACACATTTGTGGCTTTGCAGATGTTGTAAAATAGCATTTAATGTTTTCTGCCACGAGTCTCTTGCAGCAGCCCCCACCTCTTCCCATCCAGAGGAATGGATTACTCAGCTGAGGTAATAGGAATTATGTTTGTTGAAGGACTTAGCCCTCCAAGTGCACATCAGACCAGCTTTTTTATGTGATTATTGGCTTCCCATAGAATGTCAAGACACAGCTGGGGATTCAGCACTGTCTAGACTGTGTTCTCAAAGCCATTCCTTGATACCCCATGTTTCAAGGGGGAAACCTTGTCCCAAAAGTCGGCTCAGGTAAAGGAGAGGTTTCTACAGAAGGGTAGGGGAGGAAGAGAGAATTCACTGGCTCTGGGACAATTTGGTGCAGGAATATTCTGAACTAGTCACAAGCAGGGCTTAAATTTCAGCACCACTCACTAAAGGAAATCCAAATCTTTGTCCCACTGAAATAAAACATTCTGTAGCCTGTCCTCTGGAAACTGAGTGAAAGATTGGATTCTGTTTATGCAGGCAATGGTCTAAAAATTCAGGGACTGTGAAAAATGCTTGGATGGTACAAAGAACTTATTTTTTTTACAGGTCCAGGGAAGATATGCATTTCAGTATAGGCTATGCAGAATTGAACTGATACACGGAACACTTCTATCCTCATCCCTGAAAATTTATACCCTAACCAGCAAAATCTGAGGGCAGAGAATGACATGAAAGATAATTGATTAGCCGCTGAGAAATGCTGCATTTCAACAGGTTACAAAGAATAGAGTAATTTAGGTTGGAAAAGACCTTTAAGATCATTGAATCCAACTGTTAACCTAGCATCTCCAAATATGTCTCTAAATGATGTCCCTAAGCGCCACATCTATGCATTCTTTAAATACATCAAGGGATGGTGACTCCACCTGTGCATCTTGATAAATAAATTTTTCATAATATCCAGTATAAACCTGGATGAAAGTGTGTTCCCATTGGAGCACTGTTTGGGCAGCTGGATCAGTCATGGTGGGTGCAGAGCTTGGAGGGGCAGTGGCTTTCTGCTCTGTGGGTAACAGTGCTCCTTGGTTGAGCTGTCTGGGTTTCAATGCTCTTCCTGTGCCCCTTTCTGCTCAAGGAATCAATCCATGCCCTTGCTGACACACCACACCCTGGCTATGGGCACGCCCCAAGGACTTCTTTTATAGGCTTGGGATGCTTGGTTGGCTTGGCTCCTGGCCTCACCCTGGTCTCATTTGCCACTGTGGCACAAGCTGTGAGCTTCTGGCAGGTGTGTCTGCTCCCCTGACATTCCCCTATCACACCCACGTGCGCCACACTAGAGCTTCCCACTGCAGCAACCGAGAACAAATCTCACAGGGAAAAAAAAACCTACCTTTTTATATCTCTCAAGTATTTAAGTATAGGTGATGTATTTGCTTCTCAGAAGGTATTCGTATTATAGGTGAAATGTTGTTGATCTCTTCTGTGGTTTTTGTTATTTTTTTGTTTGAAAATGGTTTTGTTTCTTTTCCCCCCTCTACATATTTTAATTAAACAAGTGAAAATTATGTAGAACTTAAAACTCTTCTTGCACTCACAGAAACTGGCTGAACATGCATGTTGTAGGTCTTACTGGGTTGGAAATGCAGAAACTCTTTTAGTAGGCAGATGTTCATCTAAATGACAGGAGAGAGCCTTTAAAATAAGGCAGGTGCTGTATAAATGATTCCTATGTCCTGAAGTTCAGGAGTATTGAGTATTAGTAAGAACTTTTTATTAGGGATCTTAGAAAGAAGTAGGAATTAATTCAAATATTACTCAGAAAACATGACAGAGTGAGTTCATATAATAATGATGGCAAATAGTCTGATTGGGTCCTGCAGAAACCTTGATGTGCCTTCAAAGAGTCTTGGATCTAATTCAGTATTGTAGGTTGGAAGGTCATGAACGCTAAAAAGGGAACCTGTAATCTATATGGGATACCATTTGAATACAAAAGAAAGGTTGTGACTTTCCTTTTATCTCCTCTTTCAGGCCTTTCCCAATAACTGTACAAGAATGCAGAATGAATCAGAACAGTCATTTACATTTCATTTGAATGCAGGTAGTATGTTTTGTGCTAAAGCCTTGGACTTACTTCTTAAAGTGGAATTTAACTTTGGAACAACTATACAGAAAGACCAAGCTTCTAGCAAGTAAGTATTAGAAAATACTCATCTGGTCATGTTTTATTTCTTCAATCCTACTAGCTATTTATCTGTTTTCCACCTCTTACAAGTGTGGGGGAGAGTCTCAACTCTTTTTTACTTAGAGAAGTAAAATATTAGCTGTTACTCCTGTTTGGTGCAAGAAATGTTCTAGGGAGAATTTCAATATGTATTTTAACAGACCAAAATCTTCGGGAGGAATGTTTACTGGAGAAGGTTTTGTCAAAAGAAAACCCTGACTCTACTACATAAAATGCCTCTTTCTGGTAAACAACTGGGATTCTTTGAAAACAAACAAACAAAAAACAAAACCCCAAAAAAATAAAAACAAACAAAAACAAAACAAAACAAAACGTCACCTGACATGTCAGGTGGGAAGGTTTGTCATCTTATAAGTGCTACATGAAATTATTAAAAAACATTTTGCTTCATTGTGGAGGTTGAAAGGAAGAAGATGATATTTTTGTCCTTTAGAACAACCAACCAAGATGTTTGGCATAGCAGGAATTCTATGACTAACTCAAACCAGTCATCATTCATGTAAAAGTTTTCTTTTCATGGAAGAAAGACCATTTTGAAATAATAAAAATGAAAACAAAAAAGAACAAACCTAGAAGCATAAGCCAACCTTTGATGTATGAGTAGTAATAAGAAAAAAATGTGTAAAATGAATGCTTTTCTTGAGGAGAATTCTGTTCTTGTTAGAGTTTAAAAAAGGATTTCAGTTTGGATAATGCTTTTCATTTTATGCTATTATATTTAACAATTGTATGTTGAAGTTCTCCTCTTGTAAGTTCATGTATTTATAAATAAATTTGACAAAACTTACAAAAAACAGGTTACTTCTGCAAAATGCATCTGGAGATGAGGATGTGTCATGTAGGTTATCAGTGCACCATGAACTACTGGGTCCCTCCTGTGCTGGAGCAGACTCTGTGGGTGCAAAAGCAGGGATCTATCAATGAAGAAGTTAAATGGCCACAATGGAGCACACTGAAAACTTGTTTCAATAAAGAAATAAGAACATTTCAACTCTTAGAGAAAGAGGGGAGGGGGGAAAAAGTGAAAACTCAACAATAAGAATAAAAACCCTAAAATTTTTTCCACTTTAGTGAGAGATCAAAGAATTCCAGAATTTCAGTCAATTTGGTTTATTTTCATACGAAGCAAATTAAAAGGTAAATTGATTGCGATACAGAAATACCTAGTAATTGTGATTCCTGGAACTAAGTAGTTTATTAAAGTAGCAGAAAAATGTAAACTACTAAAGAAAGGCAGAATCCAAGCGGATGTGTTTCCATAACAAGGAATACACTGCTGCTTTTCAGTTTTCATAAGGCAGGCAATTAAATATGACCATCAAGAAGCATGAGAAGTCTTTAATGCTTGAGCTTATGTTAAGATTCATAGATCAAATAGAGCAAGGTTATAGTTGAGTGAGGTGTATGGCCTGTGTTATGGTCAAGTACTTGATCACAAATTATTTGTTTCACCTGAAGATTTGTGGCTTTTCTGTAAAAGCTGTTTTCTTACTCGTGCTTTAATCCATACTGTCAAAGGTCTCTTAATCCTCAATTTACCTACAACTAGGTTGCTCAGAGAATTTATGCTTTCTAGGAATGCCTTAACACTTACATTTTAATTCCCTCAAAACCATCCATCCGTCTCCTTGGCAGTTTTGAAGTAAGACTATATTTTGTGTATTGTTAGCTGGAGTTGGGATGGACTTGGGATCAAGTTGCAGGTCTCTGACTATGTGGTGGTTTGGATTTTGGGGCAGAAACAAGGAAAGGCCCTCACAGAGCAGTAAAAGAGACAAGTAAAGGGTTGCCTGAATGTCCAGAGGCAGTGCATTTTCCCTGAGCAAATGTTTGCTGCCAAGGTGTTTGGTGCAATATCTGCTGTTTGGATCTTGGGTAGCAGTAAGTAGATCTCTTCTTACTACACGTGCTTATTGGCCACATGCATCATAGTCCACCTCTGTGCTATCAACATGGCACAGAATGGGAGCATTGTGGATGGCAATCCAAATATAATCACTGTGCAGAGCATATGGACTGGCAAGCAATGCTATCACATATTTGTCCTCATATGCTCTGTTTTGTCCATATAGATGATACTGTCTGTTTGTCAGTGACTAAAGGGGACAAAACCATATCCTTTGTCTGATTTATTTATTACTCAACTACAATAACAAAAACGATTGCAGACAAAGTTTTCTGTCTAGGTGGGATTGTTTTATACCCAGTATTGAGTGTTTCATCTTAGCAAGGACATTGCCACTTTTTTGTACAGAGTATGTGTCTGGTCATCTATGGAGTCATTGTGGGCCACAGATTTAGTGACAGTCAAAAGTCTCTATCATAATTTAATTTCATCTAGCATGGTCACTATCATAATTTAATTTAGTTTCCAAATGAAGAGATTTGGCTAGTTTGCATTCCAATGTGAAAATCTTTTAACTGCACTAAAAATAGAAGAAAGTTGCTCACTTTGTTTCTGACTGAAAACCCAGCAGGAAAGAAAGATTTTTGAAGTGGTAAGAACTAAACAGTTTATAGACTGTTTATCTATCTTTACTCACCCTAGTAAGATTAATTTCTTGCAGATCCAATCATTATACACCCCAAGGTGGACTGTCAGTTCTGAAGGAAACCAGAAGCAGTGAATAAGTCAGCTTCACTTCCTTGCAATGCTAGCAACATCTGGGTTTCTAGTGCCCTTGCTAGCTAAATCGAAATGTCAGAGAAGTCTGAAGTCATAACATTGCTCCCCCTAAAAATTACAGAAAATCACTTGCTTTTGTAATGAAATGTCATTTGTGGTGTGGGCTGTGCTTTCTAGATGTGGTTTGAAACAATTTTCATAGCAGTCGAAGTGTCTATTTATTGAATGAAAAGGAACTAGAGGGCAAATGCATTACATCTTTTCAGCTGAATTCAATTTGTGATTCTAGAATGGAGATTAGGCTTTTACTAATAAAGCTTGCTGTGAGGCTAATAACAGAAGAGATAACCACTTTGCTCTTTTTGCTACTCATTTCTGGGACTGAAATGTGTCTGAACTTCTACAAAGGTGCAGAACAGCACTTCAGGATATTTTGAATAGTCTATTCTTCTTAATGGGCTTTAAAAATACCTATTCTGGATGTTTTTCAAGTTGCAGCCTATTTCAGCTTTTATCTAGCACTCCTGCTTTTACTTCAATCCTGCATTGTTATAGCCCGAACCTCCATATATCTGTGTTTCAGGGGAAGGCACATGAAACATCTGCTTTGGGGTTTTTTGTTGCTGTTTTTGTTTGTTTGTTTGTTTGTTTTGATCATTTTTGTTTTGTTTTTTTTTTTTTCCTAAGTTTTCACTTTTTTTTAGAGTACCATGGCTTTTACTTATTTGTGTAGATTCACATTTCTTATTGTTAAAGCCACTCTTGAAATTTAATCCTCATTTTGCAGTCCTAGTAGCAGAGCCTCGTATGGGTTAATTTCTGTAGCTGCCAGATATTTTGACGAAGCACTGACCACTTTGTCAGGAGAGCACTGTTTCTGCTCAGGCTTAATATTCCATTCATCCTGCTGGGGGTTTTCTCATCTCTTCTTGAAGGAAAAATGGAGTTATAGGAAAGAGACAATATCCTCTGCAACTGTAAATCATTGTAGGATTGATTTTGGAGGGAGGATGAGATGGGGAGACAATGGCATAAAGGTATAAGAGGTAAGATATTTGGCCATAACAGGCAGACAAAATGGGAATTTTTGCAGTGCAGTACCATATATTGCCTCTTTCAGGAAAGATCTTTTCTCACACAAAGGTGGCATCTGCAGGAGTTTGTACATGTCCAGCCTACAGGTACTGCAGTGGGTGGGGAAACTGTGGGATGGAATTGCACTTAGACCTATCTGCCACGAATATTCTGCCCCCAGATGTGCCCCTGGGGAGACAGTGAGAGCTCAATGTACTAAAAAATGCCAGTGGGTTGAATTAAAGTCAGGAAAATGTGATTTTCTCATCAAATTTTGCCAACCTGTAGAGAAAGGCCTCAGTATTCAGTCTGAGCTGATAACAGGTTTAAAAGATGTAGTATAATCAGTGCTGCCAGGAGACAGCATAGACACATCATTCCTTGTGTGCTGCTGTAGAATAGAAATTACATTGTCCCAAAGGGCTCTGTTGAAATAGAACTTTGAGTTTTATGCTTTATGAAAAGTTGTGATACTTGGAGATCAGTGAACCGAAAGGTTTTTTTTTTTTTTTTTTTTTTTCATACTTATGGACAAGTTTTAGTATAGTAATATTTGCTAAGGAGCTCTTGAAGGTGGCCTCATACTCTAATGCCTCCAGCAGGAAGCAACAACCTAAACAGCCTTAGGCAAGGCTTTTAAATGGACTCCAGGATACCCAGTAGGCTCTGTTTTGAGGGCTTCTCTTGATTTTACCAAAGCTAAAGTAAGGAAAGAAAAAATCTAAAGGAAATATTTTCCCAGTGTAGGTCTTTGAAAGGATCTTATATATGTCTTACTCTCCAGTCTCTGCTGAATGAATAGTGAGGGAATCAACACTGTCAGCTGGGATGCATGTAGAAATAAATAACAAAATTTTGAAGAGAAACAGTTTTATTTACTTTAGTTAGAGATCACAAAAGCTACAGAATTACATGAGGTATGCAGAAATCTTCACAGCTTCTTGGAAGAAGCATTGGCTGGGGACTTTTTCATTAGGTCCATTTATATCTCTGACTAGTTTTTAGGGGTACAACAATATAACATTTGAAACCCACAGTCTCTTCTTTTTAATGCTGTGTTACTGTGGAATATCACTTTTGCATAAGTGATGTGAGCATTGCTGAAAAGTCAGGAAATGTCTCATCTATGCAAGTTGGATCCTTAAATGGTGATTCACAAAATTTTTTAAGTGCCTGGGAGTCTTTATATATTTTCACAGAAACACCTCTTGTAATGAGATAAACATGAAGCCATAAATAAGCTTCAATGTTATTAAAAAATAAATCAGAACTTAACAATAATGGAAAAAGGTATGATTTCTTATTCTTCCTAAAATGTAAAAAAATGTGTAGAAATTTTGCCTTGCAACTTGTGTTGAAATTGAGAAGGGTAAAGATTTTTAATTTTTTGACACTGCATGCACTGATCAAAAATTGTTACTTCTATTTACAGAAATGTAAACTTACTGCATATTTGGTATAGAACAATTTGATTCTGTGTGAGGATAAGGAGGGTTGATCAAATGAGTGTCAGTTATGTTGACAGCAAATAAGGGACAAGTTGTAATTGAATGGTCCCAGCAGCGTGGCATCAGTTCTTACATGACAGGGAAAGCAATATGAACACTTCCTTGTTTTCCTTGTCTGCCTCTTTAGCTGTCTGTGTTACTTTTGCATCAATTCATCAGCAATGGCATTCTGTAAGAAGAGTCTCGCTGCCTATCAGGGAAAGCTATTGCTCAAGATGGCAGTGCCAGGCAAAATTGGACATATTAAATTTCCCTCCTTTCTCAAATAATGAACTTCTGATGGTGGCTGTTATTTTCTTAGAAGGTATTATGTTTCTGATATTTGAGAGCCCAGAGGATGATCATAAATACCTCAAAGAGGTTCAGACACCAAGTCACTCTCTATGAGTCGAAAAGCAATCAATTCTTGATCAACAAGAACCAAATGTCAGTTTTCCTTAATGCATTGCGCACACAAAATTGATACCTGCTTGTAAGGTCTCTCTTCTTTCTCACAGCTGCTATTAGATTAACAGGCATCCTCACAGAAAAAATGTACCATTTTATGCCACATCATGGTGTGCTAGAAAACTTAGATAGGATGACATTAAAAAGCCTGGAATTAGCTAATCATCTGGGACCTTCAGAAATCCAGCTGCTGGCAGAGCTGACCTTGCCCCAGGTAGGTGCAGGTGTGGCATGTTAATGTCTGGTTCAGAGTTTAGGGCTGAATTAGAGCTAATCACTGCAGACAGCATAGAAGGATAGAGAGAACAAACAGTGACATACAGATAGAGTAAAAGAAAATTGTGCTAAGTAAGGAAGGAATAAATAATTGGCTAGGTTTCTTTATTATTACCTTGTGATGAAAAATTTGAGTTTGTTACTAACCTGCTGTTAAAGACAGTACCATTAAAGTGGAACTGGAATGTTAACAGCATAAGTATTTCTTTCTGATGTTTCTGGCTTAATGCACCTTTAATTAAATCTATTGGAACAACTACTTTGCTTTTATTGGAAAGGAGAAAAAATATTGGCAGGAAACCATTGCTAATTTAGGGATATCATTTTTGTAACCATCAATTCAATTAGTAAAGGCTGCTTGGATATTTTGAAGCAAAATTAAATGTTAGAGCTTTGCAATGCACTGTGTAATCTTTTTACATGTGTAGCTCTTAGCATGTAGCTCTTTTTACACGTGTAGCTCTTAGCAAAGTGATAACAGTAAGATGATTGTTCCTTTCTGTTATTTATTCAGTGCTTTCCCCATAGCAAGTACTGCCAAGCACATGAAAGATATGCCACCAAATCTTCCCTTTTACATACAAATAAAAGAACAAGTGTGTTATCAATGAGGTTTAAGTAGATGAGAAAATTACCCTGAGTTCTTCAGAGGCCAGTGTGAACTTAAAATAAGCTCTTAAGTGATTGAAAGTTCAGTTCTGGCAGTAGGTGCAGAAAGCATGGCTGGCTAGCTGACACACCTCAGGCTCTCACCAGCGTCCATTCACTTGCCTGTAACTTGCAGTCATGGCTCAGGTGATGGTGGTGGAGGGGTAATGAGCTAGGGCAGGGTCTGTTCCCAGGATGTACATCCCACTCGTTTGCTATTTGTGTGAGGACAGTGGGCAAGGGAAAGCAGAATTAAAAAGGAAGGGGGATCAAAACCTTCTGAATTTTTGTTTTCTAAGGGGAAGAAGAAATGCAGTACTTCATGGATGATGGTAGATTCCTTATGACGTCTAAAAGAGCCTATTTGTTTCTATTAAAGAATATAACTGGGGAAGTTCATCTAATGCTCTGATATCCATGGAAAAAGAGAAAATTTGCTGGGAATATTGCTGATGCCAATGGAGCTTCTATTCTCATTAAAATTCCACCCACGCTGGCATATAGCTTAATTTGCTTCTACTCAGTCTTATTTCAATACCTGGCATGATGCATCAACAGGGAAAGAATCCTCCTGAACTGCAATCACTGGCCTATGGCAATGGATAGTGGTAATAGCTCCCCTGGGGCTATTGTAGACAGCATTCAGGTCTGCCATGGTGTAGCCAATATTGCTTTGCTTAAGACAGAAGAGTTTGCACCAGTAAAATACCTTTAAAACAGAATAATTGGTGTCCAGTAAGACAACATTTGTAAGATACTTTTCTTTTTTCCAGACTGGTATGGTTGGGTTCAACCCAGCTGTGTATCAAGTGCCCACCAAAACTTTTTTATGACTGCTCCCCTCAGCTGGACAGGGGAGAGGAAATGTAGTGAAAACCTTTTGGGTCAAGAAAAGGACAGGGTGTTTTGCTGGGTGTTTTGTGGAACAAAAATACCAATGCCCCATCTCCTCTCCAAGTACTTTTTTGGTCAGGAACATCAAATGCTGCTGAAAGTCATTAACTGTTCATGGGCTATGAAAGTTTTTATCTTTGGGAATATATATTTTTTCATGACAAAATACAGGATAATAAATACATTCTTTGTGCTGATAGATTCTCTTAGTGAAACACAGCTATAAAGAACAAATTTTCAGCTGTCCTGTAATAAACATGCGTACCAGTCAGAAATAAGGTCTGCTGAGTTTGCACCTCAGAGCAAAGATAATTTAGAACCATTAAGGAGCTCAAATAACAATCCTGAGATGGCAACAAAAAAGTACAGACACAGGACCATGAGGGGCCCTAAGACCATAGGCACAAACGATCAGTCTGTACGCAACATGGAGAGAAACTTGTTTTGGGGTATAATAAGAAATATTGTTTGGCTATGCTGACTGAAGTGGCAGTAGTGTAACGGAGGTGTATATCCTGAACAGTGTTGAAAGCAAGAATCTCCTGCTAGAAGAAGCTGGATATTGTGAAAAATGGTAAGGAAAATCAGCAAATGTCTGTTAATTCTTTTGCCAACTACTATATGCAGGGTTGAGGTGGCTTAATCATAAACAGAATTGTGCATCAACCTGCGAAAATTGACTATAACTTATTGTACAGGGGTCTTTGGATTGTTTTTGCAAGTCTGCAAGACAAGTTGCTGAGTTAACTGTTTCTATACTTCAGAAAAGGACATGCAGAATTGATCACTGATTTCCTCTGCTGTACTGACGTACACACAAGTATCATCACTAAAAAGATTCTACCCAGATATTTGGTTAAGGTTTGGTTGATTATGCTTTGATCAATTTCTTTAGTTATATGCCTTTGAAATCTGGATATTAAACATGAATGCAACAGTACTTTGGGAAGGGCTTCAAAATTTCATTCTGTATTCACTGTCACAGACATATTTTTCTCTCTGCATTTGGAAATAATGCCCTCTTAATACAGCCACTGTAGCAAATCCTGCTATCTGTTCAGTTGATCACGCATTATGATTTGGTTTATCCTTTCAAGTGGGTTAGAATAAATGAGATTTTCCATAGCTGAATTCCTAAATTGCCTTAAGCTGAACTTGGCTATTGATGATGCTGTGGAAATGGTGAAAGTCGCACGGCACCATTCATCAGTACACTGGGAAAGTAACATCTGAAAGGATGGGAATGAGGTAAATGTTATCTATTAAGAAAAAAAAAAAGGCAGCAAAACCCAAAGAGTTACGTTATTTACCAGTGCTACAAAAATGTAGAAAATACCAAAAATAGTTGTTCATTTTCTGTGTGGAAGAATAGCAAAGGTGCTCTAAGAATTGGAGTCAATGTATTTGATTTCCTCTTAAAGTGCAGACCATACACGATTAGCCATATCAGAAGAAACCAGATTGTGTGAGGTTGACATCGGCCAGCTGCCAGACTATCAAGTTGCCACTGTTTCACTCTTTGGTTGTCACAAAACAGGTGTTGAGAGGAACAAAAGGGGGGGGGGGGGAAGGAAGAAAATAAAAATTTTTAGCAAATGCTGTAGAAGAGAGGAGAAAAAGAAAGAAATCGTAGTAATAATTTATCCAGACCTGGAAAGGATGGCCAGAATATTCTTACTGCTTTGTTTGTGGTGTGGTTCCCACACTAGCCTGCTGGAGCACCTGCCTTGCTGCTCTTTCAATTTTTAATGCAAAATACAAATTCAATTTTTAGCAGGGGTTCAGAAAGACATTATAATAAAAAACCTAAAGACTTCTGTGTTTCAAAGGATCTGCTGGGAACTTATCAGGTCTGAGCTTACCTGTTGCAAGTGGCGCATGTCATCGCGGAGCCATGGACAAACTGAGCCTCACAGAGCTGTGGCCCCACGTGCTCCTGCCCAGCTCCTAGAGATGAAGCAGAAAGAGAACAAGGAGAAATGCTATGCAAATAAGTGTTTGTCTAAGTGCTGATATAATTTGGGGTGGGTCATTAGCTAAAAAGCTTATGTTGAAGAACTCTGGCCTGTAATTCATTAATCTCTACTGGTTTAATCCACAGCTGTTTCTGAGCCTGCTGCAGCTCTGGTGTTGCGGGCAAACTGGACTCGAGGTAAACTGAAGCAGTGCAAATAAGGATCACTGTCATGTCCACAAACAGTACAGAAAAAGAGGTGAACTTGAAAAAGTGTTCCTGGTAAACACAGAGGCCTTAGGTTGTGAAATAACAGATCTTTACAGTTTCTTTTGAAAGGTTATACATGTAGCACTAGTAGCTGGTGTAAATTTCTTTTACTGACCTCTGGTGCACAGGCAGGCAGGCTGAGATTATATCCAAGATTTAGGTATTATTTGGTATAGATCTAGGAATTATAGAAAAGCCAGGTGTAAATTTTAGAGTTTGACTTTGGTTTGGCAATCTCCCTGCCTGAAGCTTCACAGGCTGAAATGTTTACTGAGTTAGATCAGAAAACAGCAGTGAATCTTAAAATATCAAAGGCAGATTAGCCAAAATACTCTTAGGTATTTGGGTCTTAATTCTTTCGGTGTTATGGGAAGTGGCCTGTATCATAATTTTATCAAGATCACAAATTATAAATGCATTTCTCCTATTGGCATTTGCCTGCTATGTGGAACTGAAACTTTAGGTCTTATTAGAAGTTAATCAGCAAAAGACAACTATCTAGCAGCATTTTTATTTTTTTTGTAGCAGTTTGAGGATTTTTTTTGGTTTTTTTCTTTCACTTCTTCCTTCTCCAATTAACTGTCAGTGTTTACTTGGAAATTTAAGAAACCAAAATATTTTGTCACTAATTCCTCTGTAATTCCTCTTTTGCAAACTTCTCATCTATATCAGGTTCTAATACTTTTGTTTCCCTTTCAGTCTAACTTACTGCAAGGAATGTGTTTTCAATCAAACTGTGCATGTGCTTAATCCCTACATTTTTGTTAGTGAAGGGCATTAATTTTTTTCCAGCCTGAACTCCTTCTCTTTGCTGAACAGCCTTTGCTCCTTAAGAGCTTTTGTACCTTTCATCTCTAGACCAGGTGAAGTGCTGCATTGCTTCTTTTCTGAACAGATTTTCTTTAAGAGCATTCTCTCTTCACAAAGAAATGAATAGCTCTTTGCAGAATAATATGGGGTTAGTCTCAATTTGAAGAGAGAGAAACAAAGCAGTCTTCTGTATGTGGCTAATTAAAATCCATTATTGCTTCCTGCTTTCCAAAAAGCAGTTGAGATATGGATTATTGGTGGCTTGTGGATAAAGCCTGAAGAAGATCACATTGTAAAGCAGTGAACAATTTTCAGCTAGATATTGAATGGTAATGTATCAGTGATCAGTATATTTGAACTAACTGAGTGACCAAAATACTGTAAAGCAAAACTGAATAAATTCTTATGGCACACACCCATGGGTGGCTGTGAACATCCAAACATGATTTTTAAAGGCTTTGATCCTTCTGAAGATATGAACAATACCTTCATAAGGATCTGAGTACATATGTCAATTTGAATGCTTACAAAAGGAAATGGATGCCAGGTGTTGAGTGATGCCCCAAACTTTGAAACAAGTATGTTTCTTTGAGCAAGTTTCCAAGAATTACTATCTGTTGTAGTGCTATTAGAATGACAATATCTAAGCAAATGTATAGAGTTGGAACTTCCAGATTTATTTTTTCTCATTGAAAACCTGGAATTATTTGAGCTCTCCATTTTGTAAGAAGGTGTTCAGAGTTTGAAGGTTTTTTTTTTGTGAGATTTGAACTTGCTAGGCTGACGTAGATATGGGAAAAGACATGCTAGTTCAAAATTGATCACTCTTGCCTGAAAATTTGCTCTTGGTATAGTTGCCACCGCTTTCAGAACAGCCAGACTGGGAGGGTAGGAAGAGCTTGATCTTGGGTAAGGCAAGGAGGGTTTTCTAAATATTGGCCAGGTGTTTATAGAGAATTTTCACTGTAAGATATTTCAAAAGAACTGCCTCAGGTCAATACACTGGTACTTCTAAAAAAATGGGTTCTGTCAAGAAATTTATGGTTGTGCAAACATAGCAAAGCATTGCACAGAAAACACCATTCTACAGTAGGGTAAGAGCTCATGTACCCCTAGGGGCTGATTGTTGTTCCAGGCAGATGATGCTTTCATATCCATTGAAAGTGCAATTTTAAATTCAGATGGTCTCTGTTGTGCTCTGATTATTTTATGAAGGGCCTTGCTTTCCAGCTTCATGCTGGCATACTAATTTGATAGTTATTTCTTTTCTAATTTCTTAGTCTCAGACCTAATCTTTATGCTCCTTCTAATTGTTTTTTATTATTACATTTACTGTTTTAAGCTCTGGTTTCTCTCTGTACCTTAAGTAGCTGGCTGCTAGTACGTCTTTGCTACATCACTGTGCACGCAGTGTTCACTGCCTGTATTTGCATAATGAGCTAATCTTTGTTGGCTGATTACTTTGTGGAAAGAATTGAACTTTTAACTGATAATTGCAATCTATGAAACTGCAGTCACCTCACAAATGATCAAAGTATGTTTGCTCAAAGTTCTGCTGAAATTGATGAGCTCTCACTCTACATATCAATACCCAGCTAGGAACTTTACCTAACATTCAGCTCTATAAGAACAAAAACCTCATCTTACTAGGTCAGGTGCTCTGGAGTTAATAAAAATAAGATATTTCTGAAAAAATTCCCAATACTGTTCTTTGTATAGGTAATGATTTATCTTAATATAATGTTAATTTGAGGCCAACAGAGAAAAGCATGTACTTTTCCAAGCTATAGTTTTAAACTGAGTGCTTTGCCTTGTGCACTGAGCTTACGATGCTAAAATTATATTTGCAAGCAGAACACACAAAACTAATTTCTTTGGACAGATCAAATATATCTGAACTACATATTAACTTACCCATCATATCTAGCCTAAATTCCTTAATTTACTTTTTTTGTGAAAAAGATTTTGTGTTAGCATTGCTTTCTCTATTCACAGACGAAACTTTTGAGGTAGAATTTGCAAATAATATAATTTTAGTGAATTTGTCATCAGGATTAAATAAAAAAAAAGTGTCAACATTGGCCTTTACTACACGGCCAATGAAGTAAAGTTGAATGTTTTGCTACAGCGATAATGTGCAGCTATGTCCCTTGGTCTGTGTGAGCAGCACAAAGACCAAGGGATATAACTTTTTGTGAATGTTTTTTTCATAAACACAAACCATGAAATTGCTACTGTATTTCAAGGAATCCTTCATACATTCCGTCCCATGACCTGAATTCTTTTGAAATAGCAATAGAAACTGCTGTTACAAATACAAAGGCGAAGGCTCTTTCCTGAATATCTTGCATGAGCTAAGGTGGAGCGAGACCAAACATTCTTCTCCATATTCTACAGCTCTGGATTTGCAGCATGGAGAACTCGATTTGCATGCCATTGCCCATGAGGAGGGATGTGTAATGAGGAGCTAAGCACAACCCTTTCCTGTCGAAAGACATTTGAAGGCATATCTGTGGAGTTCTCCATATTGCTCATACTTTTAAGTAACACTCAGAGTATTCAATTTATGACAAGCTTCCAGACGGATTTCTGTTAGGACCTGTGGCAACTTTTAAAGAGTAGCAAGTTGAACAAACCCCTGTGCGAAGAGGCTGTGGTTAATGTCAGAGGTTCTGGAGAAAAGGCTGAAAGAGGCTGAAAAAAAACCCCGTGGTTGATCCAAAACCACATTGTGAGAGTCCAAAATCAATCTGAGTTGACTGTATTGTCATCAATCTGGAATTTGCAAGTAATTGTTCAAGTACTCCTTTGCAGTTTGTACCCCGAAGTGCCCCTAAGATGACTTTGTTATCTTCTACTGTTGCAATTGTTGTGTAACTTCACTGTTGTTTTTTAAAAAGCTGTAGGTGACATACTGGCAGCTGTGATATATAGTGGAAGAAAAGGACAGCTCAATCAGCAAGCTGAAATGAAAGCTATGTGCCAAAGAAAATCTGCTGTGGGCCTTACCATGGTTTTTCCTGAAGGAAAACTTTTGTTTTATTATAGGTGCTGAGCTTGCTTTCTTAGTGTCCTGGGGTGACTTTATAATGCTGAATTGGTATCCCTATTCATCTGTTCAGCCCAGAAATAAGTTTTTGCACCTTTAAAAGTAGATCTGAGAGCAAAGAAGGGGAGAAGGAGAAGCAGTGGAATGTCTGAGGTGGTTGTATTCAAAAACACAGAGATAAGAGCTTCAGCTTCCCTTCTCACAGACTGTCTTGTCTGCAGCATGGATGGACAGTGGGAGAAAGCTCTCCTTTGCTTTTTAGTTAGTTTTCTTTAGCAAGCTGAGGCAGTGAAGTTCCCTAGACTGTGTTTTTTCTTTTTCTTGGAACTTTTCAAACCACCTCTGGATGGAAAACGCAGAAGAACACCCAGAGAAGTTCCATTGTTTAATATTATTCATTTTTCCTTGTTTTGTGAGTACTTTGCTTGTTAAATAAACAGGGGTTTTTTCCAGTTTTCTCTAAAGAGATTTTTGTCTCCCAAACTGGGTGGGGGGAGGGGCCACTTGAATTTGCTTTCTAGAGGGATGCCTTCAGAGATTTCCTCCCTAAATTTGCCCTAAACCAGGACACTTAGTTAGAATCAGAAATAATATTTGGGGTTTTTTTCAAGTTTCTGGCCCATTTTTATCTTCTGAAAGGGTAATTTGGAAGACCAGTTCTGACATTTACCTCCTCTGCTCTTCAAAGTCAAGTCAAACTGGCTGCTCACAAACCAGACCATGACGTACCATAAAGAATGTTAATGTATTTCCTTAAACCTTTCAAACTTCTTCAGTGGCTGAAATTTTTAGTAGGAATAAGTTCATGTTGGGGGAAACAAACTATTCTTACTTTGCTATTTTACACTTTCATCTTCTCTACTGTAACAAATGACAGTTTAAGTGCTTGTGACACAAGTGGAGGAGACATTTTTCCATGTGCACACTATTAGTCATGTTACAGGTTCACCTTGCAACCCTGATGGGGCTTCCACACCCCACCTGAGCATCTAGAAAACAACCCTCACAAAATAAGATGATATCCTTCTGCTGTTTTAATTATATAAAGCAGCTAGTGAAAGGATCTGATAGGAATCAGAGTGGTGCAAACAATGAGACTATTAATTGCTCAGTCAGGGATTACAGAAGGTAGCAGCTTATTAAAAATTTTTATCTGCCTGAAACAGCATGTTCCAGCAGTTCTGTATTACTATTTTTCTGTAATGAGTATTATGTTTTAAATAGTTCCCTGCAATTTTGGGGGGCAGTGCTGATGGTGAGGTAGACTATTTTTTTAATGAGAGACATTTAAAAGGGTTTGCCGCCCTGAAAATAATCACTGTGCTTTTGGAAAATATTTGATGAAATCTGTTGTCAAAATTCTGTTGAGGCACACTGTCCCATCATTATTCACCAGAGAGGATGAGCTAGCTGACTCAGGGTGGAAGATATCCCTGTTTTCCTTGGCATAGTGTGTTAGTCAGTTGCATGATGTTGTCCATAGCTGTGTGAAACAGCTGGCACCAAGAATAGCTACAGTGGTAGCTGCAGAAGTGTTGCAGACTAAAACCAGAACAGTGGTTGTTAAACACTACACTGATAATTCTCCCACTTCTTCAGTTCAGGATGTTTTGGAAGCTTCAAGTCTACTACATGTTGAAGGTCAAGGCAATTACTCAGGATATAAAATTAGTTTCTCTAAGGGACAAAGTTGCATGGCTTCAAGTGACTTGGCTGAAAATTCATCAAATTTAATTTTCATGGGAGTCTGAAAGGGTTGGGATATCTAGAGACCATGGTTTCCTCTCACTTCCAGATTCTGTACAAAATTAATTTCCTACAAATATCTGAATGACTCCAAAGTGATTTAGACAGATGGTCTAACTGACTTCATGGGTCTATAGTTTCCCTCAGAAGGAATTCCTTGCCAAAATTGTATTTGTTCCAAAATTTGGTTTCCTATTTTCTAGCAGGAAGCATTTCTCTGCTGATTTAGAGCTAGAGGAAAATGGCAGTGTAAAAAAACACCATCCTGGATCAACAAGGGAAATAAGCTTTTTTGGAGAAGAAATCTTTGCCTAGAAAACCCATTACAGGAATTGTGACACATTATGGCATTGTTTACAACAGTGGGTTTTACAAATCAAGAAAAGTTTTATCTGAAAAAACTACTTGTAAATATGCCTTCTAAGTGAAAATTGTGTGGCGATAGCCCAGATAACTAAAAAAAAAATATCATATCTAAGCCATCAAAAATTTTGAGGAGAGGGAAGCTTAATTGGATTGCTGTGCTTGTGAATGTCTGTGTTAAAAATAAAGAAGCATTTTAAAAGTTGAGTCAAATTTTAAAGGAGTTAATTCCCACAACATGGATGAATCTCATTCCATGACAGGCTTTTAGTTAGAGAAGAGAAAATACCAAGAGCAGATTAAATCTTTTGAGAGGGTAAATAATAATTTAAATGGTTAATTTCCCTTGGAGTTTTTATTCCTGTGGTGTTTGTTTCCTTAAAAATCTACTCCAAAAAAGCTTGCTTTCTTCATTCATCATTTTAAGTGAATTTCATGTATTCTCCTTGTCTTTTTCTATTTCTGAACAGGAAACTGACCGTATGAAATGTTAGTCAGGTATCAGTTCCTGATTTAACACCATCTAAACTAATTTTTCAAACCATGTTGAAACCTCCCCATGCACCACTGCTCTGTATAGTATGCTTTAAGGCCTTTTGTTTTTTGTGATGAAACAGAATCAACCAACATTATGCTCTGGAGCTGTGGGGATTTTTTTAATTTACTGGTGTTTTGGTATCAAAGGAACAGGGAAGATGTTTTTTCCCTACACACTGATGAGTATACAAAACTTTTTGCATAAGTTCTGGCTAGGTGAAGTAGTAAAACTGGTAATTTAGTCATGATCTGAAATGTAAAGAATTGTTTTCCTTTAGCTTACGTGCTGAATAAAAATGAACTCTAAAAGGACAGGATCTGTGTAAATGGAAATGTCATTTTAAATTACTGGAAACTACTTGGAGTAATCTAGCTTGGAAGAGTCATATCACTGTCTACTTATGTATGATCAGTTAATAAACAAAATGGCAGAAGAGATGTCACAAATATAGCCCACAGATTTGCAGAAAGAGTACAAACACTGCAGCTCTCGATATGACTTCCTCATGGGAAATGGGAAATAAATGATAGTTACTTCTCCTGGCACAAATACACTGTTACGTTTCAAACAAGTTTTTAATTTTTATTTGCTCAAATTAGGTAAAATTTTATCTTCTGTTCTAGTCCAATGTGATATATAGGTAGATATTATAATTTGAGAGGGGAAATGTATGCTGAAATTACCACCTATTCTTGAATCTATGAGCAATTGCTATGGATTAGCTAAAAAGCATTTTAAGACAACATGAAATGGTTTAGAAAAGCTGAGACTTTTTATCTGTTGTCCTAGTGATTGAGCTGGACATATTAAAACACTAAAACCCAGAATTTTGAGTCCAACTATTTACCACTGATATATTTTTTTTCCAACCACATCTAAAATATTTTATTTCAAAGTTTCTAGTTGCTTTCACTGTCAGTATTTCTCTTGTTGTGTGAACATTATATATTGTAATGGTGTAATGGAAAAACTTTCTACCTGCAGAACTGTCATTAAAAAAAAAATTGGCAGAGATGAAGAGTTGAAAAGTATTTTTGGATATTACTGTTTTTTATCTCAAAAGGCTGGCTCATGCAGCAGAGACTAAAGGAGGTAGTTAGGAAATGAAATATCTTTTAGAAACAACACAGATGTTTCTATCCAGGATGGCATCCCGCTGATGGTCAGGGGGCTATGACAGACAGGCAGATGCAGCAGAGCTCAGTTTCCTTCAGTAGGAGCCTGGGTCAGGACTGCAGACAGCATAATTGGGAGGGTCACGTCTTCCTACTACTGCCTTCTCAGTTTTTCCAAGTTGGGGATTTATTTAGTGTCTTGTTTTGGGGGTTTTGCACCATTATGTTTATTTTAAATCAAGTTTAGTTACACATTTTAGGTACAAGGAAGGAAATACGTTATCCTTTAGTGCTTGGGCTGTCACTAGGGATTGGGAACAATGAGACAGCTGAAAATAACAGAGAGAAAAAGCCTGACAGAGGTAAATACAATCATGATGGAAAGCAAGGAAGAAGCAGCTGGAAGAGGAAACCAGAAAAATACAAATAGATTTTGAGATAGAAACTGTCTACATCTCAGTAGAATAGCTCCCTGAAAGAAAATAGGGAGCTGAATGGAGAAATTTATATATATACCAGCAAAGCTGTATAAGGGAGTCTTCAGAGTGGAGGTAATATAGCATGTGAGCATGTCTTCAGGTATCTGTTGCTAAATGGTCATTTGTTTTCACACTGTTATTGATTTAAAGAAGATACCATTGGTTTCCCCATCACTTCAAGCTTTATTTCACTTGTATTAAGTGTCAATGTCCTGTTTCTGTCATAGGGCACAAAGGAATTTTAAATTAATAATATTACCAGGTATTAAGATTTAGCATTTACCTAAGACTTTCATGCACTAACTATTTTATGGATGTGTTCTAATTAATCATCTCAGCATACACAGACTGTATGAAAATGTAGCTGTTTTGCAGATGGGAAAACTGCAGTCGATTGAATTGCTGGAAATGCAAAAATTGCTTTTATCAGTAGCACTGCTTGGTAGTCAGGTGGTTTGCTTTCTACTATTTGAATCTGACCTTTCTAGTTATTGTGTACTGGATCTCTTTGGATTAATTTGATCCAATAGTGATGAAAGTTGTTAATATTAAGGGTCAGCTCTGCAGTACCTCTCTCTTCTTTGTTGGGGGACAAGGAATACAAAATGGCAGCAATTGATATGGCAAGAGTCTCTGGGTCACTCATATACCTATCACAAAGGCCTATTTTCCTGAAAAATTTCTGCTGCTGCTAAAGGAACTGAGGACTTCGTAATGAATATTTAATCACCCATGGTCTGTCTAGAAATATGTATATATTAGTGTTCAAGCGTTATTCAGCACCTGGAAGTTTATTTTTTGTTTATTGATTTGAGATATATGCCTAAATAAGGTTATTTAAGAAAAGAGAAACTGCTATTAAGGTTAAAAGAATATATATCATGTAAGTCATAGCATTCACTGGCCTCAGTGTCAGGCAAGCACTTGGTTCTATCAGTTCTTGTCATAATTCCTTCCTCATACTTCCCAGTCTCTTTTATTAATGTAGGTGAGCTAACACAGTTCACAAAAGTGCAAAAGTATTTAAAACATATCTTTGCTAGACAGGAAAAAAAACCTAAACTTGTGAACTTATGAAATTCACAGTCAGGAAAGTAGAAATTAGTGGCAAAACCTTTGTCAATGCTCACTCTTAGGTTGCATATAATTTCAGAAATTTCACAGCAGGTTCTAATGTGTTTTATAATTTGAATTTGAGTATGGGCTCAATTAGTATCTATATAACCATTTTATCTAGCAAAGTTGTTTATCAGGAACTTTGCAGTAATGTTTAGTTTTTCTCCCAGGAATCTGGTAACAATATTGGATAAATCTAAATTCAACTTCTGTGGTTTCTGTTGGACTTCCAAAACACTTTATCATTAATTTATAATCAAAATACTTTGAGATTATGGACATTCTGTAAAGAAAATGTTATTGCATGTGTTGACAAAACATAGTATTTTCCCCTCTTCTTTAGCCAAACAATAATTTTAAAGATTCTAATTTCATTCACAAGAAAGGTTAATAATGCATTATTACATAAAACTATTTATTTGGGTTTTTTTTAAAGACAGGAATATAAAGTCTTTTCTCATTGCATGTATTCAAACATACCATTTTCTCAATATTATCCACGAAGTTGGAACAGAGAGCTTGGTTTCCATTTGTTGACTTTTCTTGCACATGAATACACAATAGCAGTTGTTTCTAAAGAAAAATTCCCTCTGTCAGATCCAAACAAAATATGAAGGCTTTAGGACAGTGCTACGAGGAGATGACAAAGAGAGAATGAGTTGAGAACAGGTTCAAGGTTATAAGGAAGAAACTGCAGCATCCTACAGGTGGCTTCTGAAGCTGCCTTCTGCTAACTGAAAATGAGGCTGTGCACATAACCTGTCTGGTAAAATCAGGTTATCAAAAGTAGGCTATGTCTTATTGAAAAACTATATTCTGAAAACACTTCTTATTTATTTTACAGTATGTACATTTCAACAGCCTGGCTGATTTTAGGTGAGACTAAGGCATCAATCAATCAATCAGCGTCCTTTTAAAGGATGTAATCAAAACTGTAAAATAAAGTGCTTGTTTGCTTCATCTATGGGTTCTGTGTTCTTATGTTCCTCATGTCTTTCAGCAGCATTGGTCTGTAGAGCTCCTCCAAGCTTTCCATGTAGTCTAAATAATCACTCACTCGAAATCCATGCAGTGCTTCCTCCTGCACAGATACACAGAGAAAGCATTTATTACCTAGGAAAAAAAATGTACAACTCCAATTTAACGAATTCCAAGCTTCTAAAGATAGCTCATTTTTTTCTGATTGTCAGAGCCTGGCTGTTTAAAATAGATTTTATTATGTTTTATTTAGAAATACAGATTTGGCAATATCTGCTTCCAGACGTTGGTTTTCTTTTTTTCTAATTACACACTTGGTATCATAGAATTTCATTTCACCGGGATGTTTTTTTATCTAATTTCTGGGGAATATTTCATTGAAGATTTTTAAGGAAATGAAAGTAAGCTTTAAGAAGGGAAATCCAGGTACTAAAATATTCTTTTGAAAGAAGATTCCTACACCACCAGCACATGGCATAAGTTTATAGGTGTGGCGTTTATATCCAGCTAGCTTCTAAAGAAAAACAGGAGATGAGGATTTTTTTAAAATCAATGATAAAAGAAGATCTTCATGAAGAAGTGCTTAAATAAAACCAAAATAAACTGTTCTGCACCACTAAAAGTGAATAATTCTTACTAATTCCAAAACACACAGTAAAAGAAAGTGCCCTCAGAAAACAAATAGATAATGTTCCTTTTCATGGCTACTATATTGGAGGGATAAGGAAGATGCTCCACAGAACACAGGATCCTGAAGAATGGTTAAGTGTAAAAAGGGTTAATTTGTTACTGTTGCATACTCATCATCGACTAATCACTATCACCACTGCTGGCAGCATGTGCTGCAAAAAACTCTCTGGAGCCAGTCTCTGTGGATATAAGCAGTACCTCTGGTGTATTAACCGTGAATCTCTGCTAAGTAGAATTCTCCTGAGAACATCTACTCAGGCTTGGAAAACAGCACTTTGGCATCTGAACAGGAATTCAAAATAGTCTTTATATTTCTTCTCCTCTACACAGAAGCAAAACAAAAGTAAGGTTTTACTTTCCAAGTTGCTCCTTATGCACTGTGAGAAAGCTGACTACAGTGGAATATAAAATTACATATATATATATATATATACACACACACACACACATATCTGGAACTAAATGACATGTAGTGACAGAACAAGGGGGAATAGCTTCAGACTCAGAGAGGGTAGGTTTAGATTTGGTATGAGGAAGAGCTTTACTGTGAGGATGGTGAGGCACTGAAAAGAAGTTGTGGAACACATTGGTAGTATTCAAGGCCAGGCTCAATGGTGTAGTGGAAGATGGATTGGAACTAGATGATGTTTAAGGTTCCTTCCAACCCAAACCATTCTACAGTTCATTTTTTTTTTTTTTTCAATTAATTAAGACTTATAAATAGCAGGAGTACAAGTTAAGTATGCTCCTTTTTTTCTGCACTGGTCACACAATAAATTGCAGATGTTCCAGTACTGCATTAATTTACATTCTTTTTTCATTAATTTAACAGTACCATGCCAAACCTTTAGTCTGTTTATACTGCATGTGGCAATGTACAATTTCTTTCTTCTATATTTTACATAGTCTATCCAACAATGCCATCAAGATACAGCTTTTAAGACACTTTGTCCAAAACCAGGGAAAACAAAACAATAAATTCATTAGACTGTGTAGCAAACATTTTCAAGGAAGCTGATTAGGCTGAGATACTTTTCCATATTTAAGCATATGTCAGTTGGATGCAAACTAGTCAGAAAACTATTATTCTTGGGACAGACTAAGATGCAGATATCTAGTTCGCAAAAAAATTTTGACAGGTGAAAAAAAACTAGCAAAAAAGACAAAACTATCCCCGTGAAGAAGAGTAAGATACCGTATCAATTTATGACTGCAGCTTTTTGCTTACCCTGCAAAAAACCCCAAACATAATCTATAATTGGGAAAGAATATGAAATTGTGAGGCTGGTTGTATAGTAATTGGCATTTCTTCAAACTACCAGCTTGATCAGCTTTGTGCCACATCTCTACAAGCTTCAGCAAGAGACGACTGTGCCAACCCACCTTTCTGGAGAGCACCTCAGTCAGTGAGATTGAGCCCACATATAGAGAACTGAGTCAAATGCTCTCCCAGCTTAATGTGCCTATTTTCTTTGCTCATGAAGGAAATTGCTCAGTAAAAAAATGCAGAAAAGCTATTTTCTGGAAAATACTATACACAATTTCCTGCTAGGGAACAAATAAAATTAAAGTGTTATTTCTCTTGTTTAAAATGACTAAGTGAAATTCAGTAAGAGTTTCAGATTAAGTAATGTATATATCCTCAGTATTCAGAGCTTTGCTTCTCCTCAGCAATTGAAAAATTAAGAAACCCTTACTTTCAGAAAAACCTGAAGATCTCGGGCTTCTGTGTGCTTCAGAATGTCTTGCTGTAGGTGTCTGAACAGAGAAATACACATATATATTTGATAATCAGGACCAAGGAAAATACATATGGCAATGTAGTGACAGATCTCACTCCAGTCCATGTAATTCCAGAAACACTGAGTTATCCATTGCAGACAGATCTAGATGAGAACGAAATGATATATCATTAAATCATTCTATACATTCAGTCATACTTAATCAGCTTTATCTCTTTTCTATACTACAGAACCTTTTCTTTGTAACATTACCCCAGCTATGAAAATAAAAGGGACAAAGTACAAAAGTCAAGATACACCATTTTTAATGCACAGCCTCTGAATAGACTCCTGGTGAGTTAGACTAAACATTACAGCCTGTATCCATGCAGCTCACTTGTATGAATGTATTCCAGCACCTCCTGAGGTTGAGACTCAAAGTCCAATGAAGAAAAAATGATTTTTTTCAAGATTTTGTTTTAAATGCATCCTAAAGGATAATGACAGTGATGAAGACATGTTCAACATGGGTTTTCCTTTCAATTAAAGTAGTTATCTGCATTATAAATGAACGTTAGGTCCTTCCCTAAAACACATTTTCATTTAATGAAGTGAGTATGAACACAGTGACTCCTTTGCCCTGATCTAAATTACAATGTATTAAGAGGTATAATTTCACTTGGTTCTAGACCACAAATCTTCTGCTAATCATTCCTTAAAGTGTTTAAACATATGCAGCAGAATTACCACAATTCCAATTAGATGACAACCATAGTCTGGCAGTAAATCTGTTTTGAGGTATTTATTGAGGCACACAATCACTTAAATACATCAGAATTGTTTCTACTGTTCAGAGTTTGTTTTTAATGCTGCAGTAGAACTGCCAAATCACAGAGAAGATACAGTGGCACCCATGAGTGGCATTTCAGTAACTCATAAATGAAAAAAATATTAGCAGTTTAGAACAGTATCTAGTCTACTACTGAGTGCACACAAAAAAAGAAAATAGTGTAACTTGCACAAGAATAGCTGAAGGACTGACTGCCCCCATGTATTTTCTTCATCCTAAAACAGGATGAAGAAAATACATGCAACTCATCTTATTACAAGCACCTTATTCCTATGCTGAGATAAATTCCTTCATCTACTACTCTTCTCTCTTCAAAAACCAAACCCCAAGCTGACTACTTTAAGAAATGTTTGTATCACACTGGCATCTGCCCCCATTAAAGAGTCTTTTCAGCTGCAAATCTTGCAGCAAAAAGGAATTTTGAAGGCATAGGATGAAAAATGTTTTTCTTGCCTTGGCACAGCAATACACTTTCTCACTCTGGCAAGATGTCCTTTGCATGGACAATCTAACTCATTGCATGGAGCTCTTTACCCTTCATCATGATTGCAATATTTACAAACAATGCTTCATCCATAGCTTTCCATACTACCAAACAATTGTTGTAAGTAGGCAAAATGAAAGCTGGTGTTATAGATAATTATTCTTCTGTTGTAACACTTTATAATATGAAAGAACAGTGTGTTACCTGATTGTAATAGTGATAGTAGCTCATATAAAATTATTTTTTCTCTAATATCACAGGAACTGCTTCCTAGTATATAACTACTGCAAATTGCCCATTTCTCTCCTATGGAAGATTTAGATAATTGTTCCAGGCAATAAGGTATTTTGTTTAAATGCTAAATCTGAGGATTTAGTATATACTATTTTTATCAATTTTTCTGCATGAGCATGTAACAAAAGGTCATCAGCTCATGTACATTTGAATTATTCTATGAATCAGTCACTTTCTATTTTCAGATACTCAGATAAGTCGCTATGTGTTCTTATCTCTTACCCTCAGTTTTATAACCACCACACAAGTGCCATTTAGAAAAAAATGGCCAGTAGTTCCTCAGTGCTCTTATTTTTGCAGATTTAAGTCAATAGGTTGATGATCATTTAATACACTTTGATTGGTTACCTGGGATGGAGTGAAACCAGACATGTGGAAGGCTGAACAGACAAGGGGCAACTCAGCTTTCAGCAACATTTCAACGTGGTGAGCACTGCAAAAATAGACTGGATGGATGCCATATTCCACTGTTGTAACAGGCAGGTGCATCTGGTTAACAACAAAAACATCATCATCATCATCAAAAAATGAAATTTAGGAACAGGATTACAGACTACAGAAATGTGTTGTTTTTTAATGCCTTGCTGAGAACAACATATAAAAATATACCCTTTTACATGTAAGATAAGTAATTCTGATTATTTTAGAGATAGGAAACAGGATAAACAAAATAGGTTGTACTTCCATCAAGAAAAACATGTGGGTAACTAAAGTGTTAATAAATATATCCTGATTGTTACCATGCATTAGTAGTATAGCTCCTTATTGTATACAGGCTTTAATTGCCAAAACAGGGATGGATAAACTGTTGCTATATTTTAAACAGGAGAAAAGAAATAAAAAAAAAAAGATTGATTTCTGCTGAATATTTTTTCCTTCATTTTGTTGTGGAGTAAATCTTCACGGTATTTCAACTTGTTTTTTGTGTGCACATATCTTTGCAGTATGTGTGGAGGCTGTGAGCAAAATTCTATTATGTACAACAAAAGGAGCAGAGGTTTTATCACTATGGAAGGCTCTGGATATCAATGCCCAATTCCAATTAATGAATCCTTGGCAGCAGTGGTTTTCAGCACTAGCAAAGTGGAGCAAATTTCAGCACAAATTTCATTATGCTGGAACAACCTCAGGCCAGACTCAGTGCTGAATGGACCGATATCATCACCCCTCCTAGTGACAAGACAGATCACTTGGTATTGCTACAGAAGCCTCCATGCAGAAGAAACACAGAATCTAATCTGTGCTTTTTGTATCTCAGAGTTCTCTGGACGTCTCTACTACAGTTTAGAGTTTATGTTCAAAACACAACATGACAATGTACAAAGGGTTTTATTTTAAATAGCTGGGAACTCCCATAATGAAAAATAGAAATGATGTTTCCTATATTACAACCTCAATGCAGATATTGACAATTTAAAATTGTCAATCATACAGTATTTGTGCAGTAATAATTTTTAAAATTTACTAAATATACTCAAATATATTAAGAAAATTTCAAAACTTTCACTAAAAAACCCCAAAAATCAGATTGACAGACTTGCTCTCTTATTGGAATCTGATAATTAAAAAAAAGGTCATTCAGCAGTATCACAGACTTCACACAGAATTTAATGCCACAAACAAAGTTTGTTTTACTGCCAGTTTTAAAACTCATTAACATTGCCTTCAGTCCACCTGCTACTTCTTTCCTTTTAAACAAAAATTTGAGCAAATATCAGATCTACATTTTTCCATTAATTTTTCAGGGTCATGTATTTAGCTAGAGGGGCTTAAGTATATTATAATGCATTAGAAAAGTAAACAAACAAACAAACAAATTGCCCAAGAAAAAACAAAACTAAGGAGATTAATGAACTCTCATTTGTAAACTTTCAAAGGAGCATTTCAGAATGAAACAGGTTATAAATTCTTACGGATAAATGCAGTCTTGGTAGCCAGAGAAATGCCGAAACAAGAAGACATGAAAATTGCTGAAGAAACATCAGCGTCCTCTCCCTGTCTCCTGACATTATGAGGAAGATAGAAGATGCAAACCAGTCATAACCAGCAGAGTGCTCCTGCAAGCAGCCTGAACAGGAAGGTTAAGGAACTTGGGCAGAGATCTCCTCCTCACTCTCCTGTAGCAACCACAGCTCTCCTCCTTCCGAGGTCCATGCACACAGAGCCAGGAGCCGGGTTGTTAGGCATGGCCAAGGGGAACCGAGCTGCACAGAAGGCAGCATCCAAGGCACAGTTGTCTCTCAAACTGAATTAAAAGAAACAATTTAAGCTGTTTTCCCCATATACTAAATTTTTTTCGTCCATACATAGTCAAGCTAAATCAGTAAAAGTAAACAAAAAGCAAGTAAATGCAAAAAAATCTGCACCAAAATGAGTGTGCTTATAAAGTGCAAGAAAGGAGAAGAATGGAGGAATAAAACAGGACTTAAAATTATTGGGGAAAAAAAAAAAACCTAAAAGAAAAGCCTTAAAAATGAGATTCGGCACATTCTGACTAATACACCTGAAGTATAATTTAATAGTGGTATGCAAATTTAACAGAGAATAATATAGCAAAGCTGGTTGAAAAGCTATTATCTGTTTTAATTTCTTTTACAGGAAGTTCCACAGTAGATCCAAAAGAACCAAAAGTCTAACCACTCCTGTTGATCTGACTACACTTATCACTACATGGGCAGCATCATTAACAGTGTTGGTATTGTGGGAGTACCACAAATACTCACTAATGTTCAAAGGTGCATTGCTGCTGGCTCTTTATCACATTCAAAGATGTGATCTCACTCCAAAACAGTTGATGACAAAAGTGAATGTGATTTGCACTTCTAACAAAGTATGGGAACAAAAGGGCGAACATTTTCTTAAGTGCATTGGGAATGCATTTAACTTAATAAAATTTCAAAGTAAAAGTGCTCTTTTAATTTTTTTTTCTTTCCATAAATATAACACACCTACAGCTCTATTAAAAGTACAAACCAGGAGTTCAAATTCTACTGAAATTTTTAGACAATATAACTTATACCATCAGGAAAGGATACAAAGTGAAGATACCACAGTTCTTTGCTGTTGTTTCAGAAACTCCTCACAATTCATTAACACGAAACACAGCCCATTTTCAGCATCTTCTTTTAGCAAGTTTAAGTATTTTCCATATCTACTTCAAAAAGTTAAAAAAAAACCTCTTTAAATATTTTTTTAATTCCTAAAACGGAAGAACTCATATTTAATAAACCTGTAAATGTTAAGCTGTCATAAAGTTGTTCATCACTGAAACTATGCTGTAGATATATTAGTAGATCATTAAATAAAACTTGTGCTCTACCTAGAAAGGATTCACAGCAAATATCTGCTGCTCATTGTTACAAATACTCACTCAAATTCCCTTTAGTTCAGTTTTAGAGACAGTGGTGGGAAGGAGCAAGTACTCCATCACACACAACTCAGTTTCTTCACGTACAATATTTAGAATTCGATATAATTATTGTGCGTGTAATTATTATAATCAGAATTCAAACATTAATGCTAAAGATAGCAATCCGTGGAAGTACAGACATCTAAGCTTTTCCCTCATCACAGCTCTGCAAATTACCAGCCAAATAAAATGTTTAAATGACATATAACTAAGCTTAGCTAAACAGAACCATTTAGAGAAGTAATGCGAGAGGAAAAAAAGACACATAATTCAGGATAATGGAATTTTATGGTAAATCTTACTAGCACGTTACAATTAGTCTTTACAAAAAGAGAGGATAATAACATACATAAACTGTAAAGATAATTTAATTCTGTTCTAATACCTTTTTCAATTCTAGTTAGAATTCATTTTCTTAAAGTTTATCTTAGATTAAATGCTATAAAGCAATGAGTTGATGGATTAAGTATTATTAAAGTCATTCCATGAAAATCAAACAAATCCTAGAAATACTCTAGGGAAATATTTTAATACCATGTACCTGACTGTCATTTCAACACCAAGCTGCTGCACAGATGAAAGGTTTTCTTTCTTCACATCTGCATCCATGGCTAAAACAAAATAAATTAAAATAAACTATTATAAGAAATATGATTTGAATTGAATGCTAATGTAAAGCTCTTTCTGTGTAGGAATACCAATTCTGGAGAACTGTCTCCTATTCAAAATTATTTTGGTAGTGTTTGGAAAGGAGTCATAAAAATCTCCATTCTTCACAAGACTTTTTTTAAAATTAAAATCACCCTTGTTTCAAGGAAATCTTCATGGTTGGTATCATTACATCATTATAATTTACAGCAAGCAACATCTTTTTCAGCCCCATATCTTAGTGGAACTTTATCCTTTCTGGCCTAGAAATCAGACAAGGCAGCCTATTCTGATCCACTTTCTACCATTCCAGAGGCCTTAAAATTTCCTAGCTGTAATTCCAACTTTATTAACAAAAATTCTATACTGATATGAATCACAGAAAACTTTAAAACTGATAGATTTAATAAATTAATTAAATTCTATATTTATGTGCATTTTTTCCTACAGTAAAATATACCCCATTTTTCTGCAGTTGTTTGAATTAAAAATCCAAACTAGAAAAAAAAAAAAACAAGGATTTAAAGCAACCATTGCTGTAGCATTTCCTCAAAATTTTAAATTCTAAATTAAATTTTAAATGGGCATTTTCCCTATCAGGTACATATTATCATCTAAGATAACTATACCACAGATAAAAATTGCAGTCTTACAATATTAAGAGTTACAAAGCTGAGGGAATAAACCTTGAATATACTTCTTTGAAAGTGCTGCTTAAAACCAGAAAGAAATGAAACAAATTAAAACCCTTATTAACTGACAACATTTGTTTAAAATGTAAATAATAGATATAGCAGCAGAAGTTAAAGTATTTTCATGTAAACGATACATGTAAAAATCTAATTAAACAAATCACACAGTAACTTCTTAAGTCTTTTTTCTATATCCTCAGTCAGACAGAGAAATCAAAGTGAATGATTCCCTGACTATTCATGTAGGTAAAGATTCTATGTTCCTGCAACATAAGCAGGGACTAAGGTATTAAAGATGAAATAGCTACAAGTTCAGGGAGGAAAGGACTCAAAGGGAAAAGAAACAAACAAACAAAACAAAAAAAAATCACCAAAACCCAAAAAAATAAGATTCCATCTGCTCATATCAGATGAGGTAGGGAAAATTTTTATGAAGAAAATAATACAGCAAAATACGCTCAACAATGAAGCAATAAAATTCTGCAGAGGAAGTACGGCAATAATAAAACCCCACCCTGTTTTATAACTTTCCCAGAGAATAATAATTTAAGTGTTAGGGTTGTGAGAAGTTAACCTTGTACCTTTGACAATATATTTATACATAACAAATATCAACTGCTCTTGAATAAAATTATCTTATTCAATAATCTGATGGGACTGAAACAATGAACACACATCAGAGAAGTTTTCTGCAATCCAAAGAACAGAAGTTCATATATCTTTTGCATAGCATACCAGCAGTGCAATCTTTGGAAGAATACATATAAGGTCACAGGGTATTTCAGTTAAAACCCCACAGAGATAACTGAAACATTCATAACTTTTTACAGCTCCTGTTCCAAGTTACCCGTTTACTCAGGCTGCAATTGCCATACTAAGTTAATACATTTTCAAGTTTGTGTGTGCAAGTGGGAAGGCAAGAGGCATACATACATCCTAGGAAATAGGGGGAATTTAAATGAATTGGCTGTGGCTAATGACTAATTCAGTCCTAACACCACCATGTTTAATGGCAGCAGAGGGCAAGGACAGCAATGATCTCTAAGCTCCAGTGCGGTCCTGCTTCCATTCTGAGGTGGATCCTCTTATGGGTGGCAATGCAGGTATCCCAGTACAGCAAGGGTATAACAAAGAAAAGCTGTATCACAGCCCACTGTGTGACCCCAGCGTCCGCTCTGTAACACTTTACAGCAAGTACTGAATACTCATTGTCCATTAACATTAAAAGAACACGACTGACTTCACTGATTTCCATTGACTTCTCTTCTCTATTGTAACAATTTCTTAGTGGCTGGAAAGGGCTTTTTTTTTCCACCACACTTCCTTCTGATATTTTTCTCTGTATTGTGAAGGAAGATAAAATTAACTTGAAGTCTAGACTGAATAATAATTCTCTAGCACACAGTACCTTATCAAGGCAAAACCTCTTGCTTTCAGACACCACTGTATTCCACATAATCACAGCTCTGTATCCTGCTAATCCAAGAATTTGGCTTCTTTGTCCTGTGTCAAAAGTTTTTATTTTCTCTTTTTTTTTATTACTTAACAAACTGGGAAGACTAGGCCTAAGAACACTGTAAAGTCATTTAGAATACACAAAGGACTATTTCCACTGATTAAAAACTGGACCTAGAAACCTTAAATGCTCCATTAAACTTAGAAAAATACTATGAAAAACAAGCGGAATATTGCAATCCATGGACAAAAAGCTTGCTTGTTGTGACTGTACTATTGTGATGATGCCCATATATCTGATTTAATGCACTGAGTTAATTTTATACAAAAATGTTTTGACAAATATTTTTCAATACACCTCATATAACTGTCTTGAAACACAAAAGGTTTCATAACAAAAAGGCATGGAGAAAAATCAGTTCTCTAAATAAGAATGCCATTCATCATCAAAGGCCAGACCACCTCTCTGAACTGTGAATTAATAATATGATAAAGCTCTTTGGCTATTATTAAATTGAATGAACAACATATTTTGACAGCTTCCTTTTTATTTATCTTAAAGCAAAAAAATCTATGTTGAACAGGTATTTCACACTTTTTTTCGTTAAAAATGAAAAACACTGTAAAACAGAAGCCAAAATTAAACTGGTGACTTCAAGGATATCAAAATTCTCTAGGAGCTGATTTACAATTTGTGAAAATTCTTAGAAAGCACCTCAATGGGCAGCACTTTTCAAAATGTTTTGTAGCATTCAGGAGCACAAAAAGAGACTCCCATGAGGCATGATTTTTTAAATTATTAAACCCAGTCTATAGCTATAAGCACTCCAGCATAAGTTAACTTTCATTCATAGTCCTGTGGCATTCTTTCTGATCAGCCAACACTTCAATTAAGCTTACAATTTATATTAAAGATTACTTTCTTATTCATTTTTCCTCTTACCATGACAAAGCTTTTCTGTGGTTATTTCAGAAAATGGGCTACATCACATTCATCACATTTCATATCCTGAAATGACAGGATACCAAGCTGAAATAGTTTTACAGCATATGTCATGTAACTTGTATGGTCTCTGGATAATATTTAATTTATTTCCCTGTTTAAAGTGCTGTTAGACCAAAGACACAACTGGCTTCCCTTTTGTCTTAAGTAGAAAATATTACTAAAGATATCACTCACATTATTGGTTTAGCTCTTTCACTTCTCTGGTGCCCAGGCCAAATGGTTTTATGTCTATATAAATAATCTTTGGAATATACTAATGGATGCTAAATTTTAACTTCAGTGACAATAAGAAAGATTAGGTTTTGTGCTATGGATGAAAAAGACTTTTGGTTCAAAGAAAATATTTAAGTAAAGGTTCTGCAAACAGCTGAAAATACCATGATAACAGAGCCACCTGCATGATTCTCACAAATGCTTTAAAATACTTAGAAGTATATAGGTATATTTGCTATCAGATTTCTAGTCTATGGCTTTGTCCATATAAACTGAAATTATGGAACTCATAATTTTTTCCTACGATTTATTATTTTTGTTAACAAACCAGCAGGTTTTCACTTACTCTTCAACAGGTACTAAACACTAATCCTGTCCATTGGCAGATACCCAGGCAGTCAATATTAATCTTTATGCTATGCCAGTAACTATCCTTTCTCATTCTGATGTTCTTATGAAAGTTTTCTATTTTAAACATTATTTAGACTTGTGGCAGAGCAAAATTTACTAGTTTTTCTCCATAATCTGTTCTGCCATTTTGCTACTGTTTCTTCATTATGTCACCTCCTTCAACCAGGCTACTCATCTAGAACACTTCTGACAGTCTGACCTCACACTCATTGTTAGAAATATCTATAAAATAATCCTTTTTCAAAGAAAAGTATTACTTCTGTTGGATTTGAACTGGGATTGGAGACAATGTAAAAAAGATCCAAGAGTGACTGCTGGAGAATGGTGATGACTTCTCAGAGGTAACCTTATGCACAATTCTACTTTGACTATCTAAAGTATCTGTTATGTCATCAGTACTCTTGTCATAACAATACAAGACCAAAATATTAATATGTAGAACTTCAACTTCTGTAATGATCATCTCGAACACTCAAGCCGTTTCTGGCAACAGCTTCATTAAGAATGAACCACATTTTCCATCGAGTTACCTAAACTGGCAAGGGGTAAAATGCTTTCTGATAACAGCATCTTCAAAATGGTGGACAGTTTGAAGAAGTGAATTTATCAAATGATGCAGAAAGAATGGAAAAATTCATTTCCTTCTCCTTCCCTTTCAGCACAATTTCAGGTTGTAATCCTGTGTTTCTCGTTCGCTGCTCCTTCTGAACAGCTCTATATTGATACATTCCCCCTGGTGTTTTTAAAATTTCTCAGTTTGTTACCTGACACACCTGACCCTTTGAAGATTAAAAGCTCATTAAATGGTAGAAAGCTCCTAGAGATTTTGTTCAGTCAGAGAACTTAGGCTCATCTAGGAGAAGAAACACACCATGACATTTGAGTTTTATGGCCAAGACCTGAAATCCCGGAGGTTCTGTCCCTTTGGCAGTAAATGGCAGAGCTGTTTCAGAGACAAAGTCCAGTGGAAACAGAGGATTTGACTGCAAGGTCATCTGCAAAAGCAGAGCTCCCAAAAAAAACCTGCTGATCACAAAACATTGCAGCAGTCCCAAGTGTCTGCAACACATCATGGTCTGCAACACATCATGGAGATCAATTAAGAAGCACAAGACACCAATACATTAGATGACTTCACATTTCTCTGATAAATGGGTTGTTTAAACCTTGAGAAAACTAAGACATTTTCACAAAGCATTTCTGTTACATTGAACTGGAATTTGCTAACAGAAAGGGAAGAGGCTATTTTAGGAACCTCTTATACCTAATATATAATGCCTGGTATTTACTACTACAGCAAATGTCAGTTTCTTGCCATTTTATTACCTATCACATCTAGACACCGATGATTTGGTTTTCAATGTTTTAGGGTTTATAAAGGAGAAAGAAAAAATAAAAGCAAACTAGAAATTATTAATTCTAGGAAAGGGGACAGACAGAGATCATCAACATATGCACAGATTCAGTCATCTGAATAAACATCACAGCAGTATTGTTGCTGCTAGCAGAAAGTAAACTTCATGTAAGATTTGTGTTACTGTTTATAATTGAATATTGCAACTGCATAGTTTTTTATCAGATATTTTTTCCTTCTCTCTTATCTTGAAAATGGTAACAACCCAATCTAATTTAATTTTTCCATATTTGCAAACTTTATAAGAGACTGAAATCCTGAGGGGTTCCATGACAGATGGATGACTGTGTTATTCTAATTACAACTAGCTACAGGTTTACAAGGCTGTCATTTTTTTAAGATAATCAAATTCTAATTTCAGGAAACATGATAAATGCTGAATATCTATGTGCTGTACTGAATCCACTTTCATGAAAAATGTGACTTTTCTTCATTGAAATGAAACAACTATCAGAAACTGGCTTTCAGTTCCTCAGACCCAAATTTATTTTGTTACCTTCTAACAACTCATTAGCTTTACCTCATACAAAAAAACATCTCTACTGTAACTAGTTTCAGGATTTAGGTTAGATGTCTCTTACAGGAGGATATGAAAAACATACCGTGAAATAACATGGCATTCAATAATTGTCCTTGAAGCAATTGCAATGCTTCATAAAGACTATCAGAAAACCTTGGGAAATGTACAGAAATCTGGCCAATCATTATTCAATCAGTGAGAAATCTAATTTTAAACAAATAAGGTCTGATAAAGATTTGAGTGTGTGTTGTTGTCCCTTTGGTACAAACATAGGAAGCATAATGCATCCTGGGTTCTCAATGCACATTACTCTCCCTTCATAGGTAGGCCATATTGTTTGTTTTATGATGTAAAAAGAACCCAAAATGAACGTCATTTTAGCTATATGACCCATTCTTAAAATCATGTCCTTTTACTGTTTCAGAGTAGAATTAGAATATGATCACAGATTCAGTTTTAGAGCCAGACTTTTGTTTCATGTCAATCAGCATGAATTTATTGGCCTAAACTAACTTCCCTGGTTAACCCTTGCTGCTAGACCTGTCAGGAAAAGGTCCTGTGTAGTTTTAATAACTGTTTTCCTATAAAAGTTAAAAGAAACCTTTGATGATACATGGTGTTTGCCTGAGCAACACTCTTTCCTGGGCTAGAGAACTCTTCACAAAAGAAGTTTGTGATAGTGCTGTTGCTGACAGGGAAAGAACTCTATAGGGCGCCGCCAGCACTCTGCCTACCTCTTACCACCAGATTACTGACTACCTTTGAGAAGACTTCTTATTCTCCCATTTCCAAGCTTTTCTTCATTAAAGCATATGGAATATCAAAAGCATTTGCACATGAAAACTCTTTCTTAGACAGCCCATTAAATGTTGGAGCCTTTATTTGATAATCCAACAGGCAAACTTATCCAAAATTAATCTAGTCTAATCTAGCAGTGCCTGTATAAGACCCAAAAACTCCCTCATACAGAAAATACAAAAATAACTATTAGACAGAGTTGTTTTATCATTAAAAGAAAATCTTTAAGGCTCAAGAAAACCAAGAACTGAGGTTTTCACTACGTTATCTTTGGTTTCGTATCTACTCTTTTGGATTTTTCATTCTAGATAATTAGAAAATTATCTGCAATTGTCACAGAATTTTCAAACTTTGTTTTCTTCGAAGTTGACATTAAATTTTAGATAAATAATGCAGTGTTGATGCCACCTCTGTCTAATCAGTGGTTCATGGTGAAATCAATTAAACAGAAGATCTAGGTTCAACCTTCCTGAATGTATTTTAAATCCCAGCTTTGACAGGAATGGATTAAAAGCAAGGTACTTGATGACTAAGGGAATGGAGTAAGGCCTACTACTTCTCTTTAGAGATCTTTCGCATTAGATGGAAGCACTTAGCTATCATAATTAAGGAAGAGCAGGATGGCTGTCTTTGCTGGGCAGACATTCAGAGGATGCAAGTCAGATGTTTCTTCTTCCTCTAGTCAGTTTTTGCATGTTTAGCTTTTAAAGGAACAACCAAAATTATTATTTGAATAAGGAAGTCTCAGAAATATGTAATTAGCAAGCCTTTTTGAGTCCATAGAATTACTTCATTGCTTATTATGCCTCATGAGAAGTTGAAAAGTAATTCAGGACAAGACAAATATCTTGTCCTTGACAAAGATATCAGTATCTTTTAAGAAAAAATAAAATTGTGATAGAAATAACTGTCCCATCAACAACTCTCTTACTAAAGCAAAGAGACAGATTCTCAAATGAAATTAAGGGTATCCTGTTTGCAAGCTTTTGGAAGGTAAAGGCCACTAAATATAAAGAAAGACAGCTTCTAAAATTTCTAAAGGGGTTTTATACTTTGAAACTTCAAAGGCAGGCCCCAAGTCTCCAAGGATACTATATCTGCATACTATGAATAAGAGAGTAAAATATCAGTATAAACAACAGACTCTCCCCAAAGCAGGCTCAATTCTCCACAGTTAGTAACAGAATAAGTACTCTAAATGGCTGAACTACAACCTGAGAGAAGAGTCATGGACAAAGAAGAATGAAAGTGCATCTTCCAGCAGATATTTACATGGGTTCTAAATCTTCTAATTTTACCAGTGCTTCACAGTATTAAAAAACCTGACTTTACACTCAGAATAAATCAACGTTATCATTCATCCTTTATTCTTGGCTGTAAGCACAACATCTGTACAAAACTAACACTCAGGTTACTCTGGCAACAATAACAGTTCTTTAATACATATCCCTTAATACAATATAAAGTGTATACCTTTGTGGGGCTTTCAAAGGTGAGCCAAATTGCTTACAACATCTTAAATATGTATGCCACCAGCTTTGCAAATCATCTATAATAGGTGTCAACAAATACTCTGAATCTCATCCTCACCTGCTCTGCATCTTCCTCCTTCCATTTTACACACAGAAATGTGAAAGCCACTTGAGCACATAATTTTCTTCTCCAAAGTGAGGTATTTCCCACCAGTGAAGTAATGAATTTCTGAGCTGTTAAAGAACATTTTAAACAACCCCCAAAATGATACAGATACATTTAGAAGAAAGGCAATTTAAATATGAAGAAGCTGCATGGCAATAAATTATTAGGAGACTGACCTTTATAGCTTCCTGTGCTGAAATAACAATCTGTTTTGCTTTCAGAAAGATGTGACACGAACTTTTCAATTAATTCTGCCAAAACTGCAAGAAGTAAAAACCCATTAAAAACAAACAAAATATAGAACTATGTCACCTAACTAAATGACAATATGTGGGAAAGTAAAGTTATTTAAATTCCTGCATATTTATTCATATTTTTATGGGGGAACAACTCAAAACATGCATTGCACTTTTACATTCCTAACACCATTCCTAACTCAAATTAAATTTTAATAGCTTTACTGAGAATATATTCAGTGTAAACAGAAAGAGAATCGCATATTATCTTCATATCCTCCAAGGATTACTTCAGAATTTGTTACAGGTTTCAATATGAAATGAAAATTAACTATAATTAAACTATAATATCTTACCACATTTGTCTGTGTATAGAGACAGGAAAGGAAAACAATAAAATGAACAAACCACAAAACAAACCAACCAACCAAATACCCCAAATAAATTCAATGACCCATGCAGAACAAAAAGCTGACACCATCCCAAAATTATGCTAACAAAAGCACATGAAGTGTAAGGGCGGTTTCCAACAAACCTCAATGTAATACTACCTGTGACATCACAAGATAAAAATTATTCACTTAAATTTACGCAATAGGAGTATTTAATTTTGGAAATTCTGTATTTAATGATGACCATAATGTCCTTCTTCAGTTCTTGCCATGGAACTTTGTGTCTGCAGACACTGCACAGTCAAGTCCGATGCTGACATTTGTTCACTATGGAGGCAATCTTATCTCCCACCTTGATAGGATGTTAGCCAGGAAGTTAGCAAGACCTCTCAGTGACAAATCATTATCCCAACTGTCCCTGATGCCTCAATTCCCGAAGTCTGAGGCTATGGCAACTGAGCACATGACACCATACAAGTTTAAACAAAGGTTACAAGGAAGCCTTCACACAAACTGCACAGAGGAGGCCTGCATAAGCCCTATAAGTAAGCCATATTAGGAATTTAAGATAGCAACAATGAACTTCTTTTATAAGTAAATGCTATCCTAAAACACCTGCTGTTGGCTCCATAAATAGGATATAAAGCATACAGATATGCATACTGGTACTTCTCACAAGAATGCAAAGCAAGGGAGTGTATTTAGAGAGTAACAACTGCTGCCACCTGTGGGATTTCCTGTTTAAAGACCATATTACCATTTCCCTAGCAGCACTTCCAGCTAATAGCAATGAAGCTCCAGCTCCTGTTCCCCTATTCTTGCACATAACTCCAGGCACCCACTGCCCAGGTGGGTTTTCTGCTTTTAAATTGAACAATTCAAAAATCATAGAATGGCAGGGGTTGAAAGGGACCATAAGGAGCACCCAGTACCACCGGTACCAATACCACTACACTGTTTAAGCACATAGTGGTAGGAGCAGCTGCAGCAGCACAAGTGAGGCAGAGCAGCGACACATGCTAGAGGGGGCAACGGAGTAAGCTAGAAACCTCCTGAGTTAGCCATGATGACAGGAAAACTGACATAAGCAGTTAAAACAGTGCATGCTCTTTTGGGAATGAGGAGGAGGAGAAAGACAGAATTTCCACCCACACTCTGATTCTTGTTATGCCAGAAAAACAATGAAAAAAAAAGATATAATAAAGATAATTAATTCTTCTTCCAATTATTTTAAGCTAACATACTGACATTAAATCACAATCTTTTTTGTCTTGATTAATTGCCTAAAATATTTACAGAAATTACACTGAATGAGTCCCAAAAAAAGTTTTTAAAAGGCTGTGTTTTGGTAATGCTAAAAAAGTTTCACTACAACAGCTAAACATGAATTTACAGTTAGAGTTCCAACTGTAACGGTAACAAAATTAATTTTGCATTGCAAGGGACTACTAAATTAAAACTAAAAACCTACATGTGTAATTTATATTCTTATGCACTTTTACAGTGAAATGAAACTGCTAATTAAATATAACATAGCTACTTTTAATCATGGTTAATAAAACACATGGGACTAAAAAAAGCAATTTACTTTACAGAAGAGTAACTATTATTATTTTTTGAAGAATATACAAACTCACTAATCCTCACTAATATGCTTAGTGGAATTTGGCTCACAAACAATATAACAAATATTTGTGTAAAATGAGCAAATGTGTCTATTCCTACAACTGCAGACAGCAAAAAGCAGAAATTAGACTTTAAGTTTGTAACTAGCTATATATTTACTGTATGGCTATTAGTACAGTGATTACTGAAATATGCCATACTATAATAATAAATGAGAACTATGTTAAGACTCAAATATCCCATAACTCAGAAAATTTAAGACCAAGTTGGCACACTGTACATTTCTTCTCTTTTTGTCATAAGGCAACCACATGCTTGACCTAGCAGGTGAATACTTCAATTCAGTGCTTGAGTGAATAGAAGTGAGAGTTCAATGGCTAAGCAATATTTTGAAACTCAAGCACTAAATTGATTTCAACCATTTGAAAGTATTTATCTAAGCGCCTATCAGGATCTTTGAAAATATTTTCATCAAATTTGAGAGACGAAGACACACAAGAACGTGTCTCAAAACACAAGTGGTTAATACTTAAATAAATGGTTTTCACAGGACACAGCCTTTTCCAAAGAAATGTCCATGTGAAATGACAAGTAGCTATTTGAATTTTCTTCTTTCAATACTACATCATTTAGCTGCCATTTGGACACTACTATAGACACTACTAGAGTGATTCTTCATTTAACTGGAAAACTAGACAAAAGACATTTAGGCAGGTTCATTGTACAGTACAGTCAGTATTGCTGTAAGAGTCAAAATTTTCAGGTAAAGTTTATGTGGCCTACCAATACAGTGAAAATGTTGATTTTCTTAAATTATGGTAGCTTGGCTGTGTTAGTATTGAAGTTTTTAAGAGTCTAGAAATAGTCTCATGGAAATTTAATTCTTACACACAAAATAAACAGAATTTTAATTTAGGTGTGCGTCATCATATACAAAATAAACAGATATTTCTTAAATTACTGCAGTATGCTTATAAAACACCTACTTTCCTCCATGGTTTTCTTTTTCCTTGAAGAAGTAGCGTACAAAAGGAAGGTAACTGAAACAGCTTCAAAACTGCATAAGAACGCTGATTTAAAAAAATCATGTTGTTAAAACTGTTTTAATAGGTAACAACCACGAGCACTAACCTAATTCCTACTCTGAAAGTTTTAAGTTAAAAAGATGAAAAAGCAAAAAATATCAGACTTTTAAAAATCCTATAATATAACTACTGTTATTGGACCATGTTCTATGGTCCAGATGCTTCAGAGGAGTTTAAAAGAAAATACAAAGGATTTTTTTAACAGCAGTTCTGCTCTCAGGCACAAGGTGTGACTCTTGGGGATGGTCCTGTGCAGGGCCAGGTGTTGGACTCAATGATCCTTGACAGTCTCTTCCAACTCCGCTGAGTGGAAGGGATTCTGTGGTTTTGTGACTTCTGTTGGAGGCTAGAAATTCAAGAGTGAACATCTTGCACAGATTACTTTTTTGCAGGAGTAGTGTCAGAATTTTCAACTCCATCAACCATACTTCAGTTTAATAAGTATATGAAAAACAGAGTTAGCAATTCCATTACTGATGGCAAGAACAAGGAGGACTTTCAATTATTGTACATTAAAATGACAAATGAACAACCTACATTTTCTCTGAAAAGAAGAAAACAGGACAAAAATTCTGACAGTGCTTCCATTAGCGATGAACATTGCATATGTTATATCAATATAAAAGTATTTTCTTTATTAATGGAAAAAACAGCCCTTCAAACCAAACCAAATCTTCACACACCTGCACAGACATTCATGTGCACTCATGTGCCACTGCTTACAGTGGCTCCAAACTGATTGGGGGTCAGAAGAAAGAATTTGTGATCGGCAATTGTTTTTTCTGCATAACATAAAGACCCACCGTTTCACTCAACTTCTAACAAGCTTCCTTGGAAAATCAAGGACATAAAAATAAAAACGCAAACATCTAATTTGTATTATCCTAAAAACTTCTTTTGAAAATACAATATCAGCATTTCATTATCCTGAACTAAAACCACTACTACAGCATACAACAGTCATGGGTTCTTTATCCTATAGGGAAAGTCCTGCAGTTAGTTTCAACTTTTTGTTGCAATTGCTAAAGGCTGCAGCACACATACATCACAAACAATGACACTGCCTCAAAGGCTCACTGTATTTTTTGTCAACGTGTTTTGATAGAGCTATCTCAGATGATGCAGATAAAGGATTCCAGAACACTGTGTTTACTGTAGCCACTCTGCTTACATCAAACATTTCATTTATAAAAGCTGGAGAAAATCCCTATGTTTTACAGTAAGTTCTTACATGCAAGCTCAAGAGCTGCTGTATTTTCTTTTCTTGCTTGGTTGGTTTTTATTAAGAAAAAACAATTTAGAGGTAAATTAATAGGCCCTAAAGAATATTGGAGATCTAAATCCAGATCCTCAGGGAGATAGGTGATAGAAAATCTGAAAGACTCTATGGAGCAAGTAATTTTAGCCAAGTTTACTATCCCTGTCCATATCACATATGAATATAAAGCTTAGAAGAATAGGATTTGGGGACAGAGTATCTCATTATGAAGGGAAGAATGTTAGCATATAATTGATATAATCTCTGCAACACCCTTAATTTATTTTGCTTTGGGTTTAAATTCTCCTAAAAGGGGAGTGGAATAAGGATGCTGAATCTGCCCAGAAGTCAGATACTGATACAATGTTAACTGGGAACAGATGAAAAAAGAAGTTGCTGGAATGGAAAACAACATTCTGCCATATCTGAAGGACAAAAAGGAGGAGATAATTGAAAAAGACATGGCTAAAATAGTCAAGATGAGATTCTGGTTTAAAAGAAATAAAAAAACCAAAACTACAAGCCACCTCTCACTCATGTGAACTATTTGAACATGCACTATGCTAAGCCTAAATTCATACAGAGTACTGACTTTCTACACAAATCTAAGCTCTTGTTCAGAGGAGTTGATTTGCCTGCTTCTTTTTCTGCCAAAGCTTAGATGCAAATACACAGAAAGTTCTTTTCTAGATGTACTAAAGACACTTCAGGGAGGCCACAAATACTGTAATGAGTAGTCCAAAAGAAGCCAAGACATAACCTGGCCAAAGGTTATGGTTCTCTGGCTGATAAGTGACCCAAAGAAAACATGGAGCTATACACCCTAACACCCACAGATCTGTGGCACCTTTATGGAAGGAATGACTGGAAGAATGTCTTTGTTGTAGTTTCTTATTGACCAAGTTGATGGGAGAGTAATCAACATGGGAAGGGTGAATTAGAGATATTGATACTGTACAGTTTGCTCAAGAATTTTTTGATGGAGTTTGAGCAGGTTCTATAGATTCAGCATCTGGTAATCCTGACACCAGATCACAAAATATTTTTAACAAATCGATACACATTACTCCATACAGTCCTTGAGTCTAATGTTATCTTTGCTCATTATATTCTGGTTTAACTCCTGTTAATGTCAGTCCCCCTCAGAATGGGCCCAGTAAACAAAGCACAAGTGTACATCTTTGTTCTGTAAACCATGGAGATTGCTCCATCTGTAACTATAGAGAAAGTTTTGATTTCTGGGCATCTGGACTGAAGTCTCACACTCCTCTGAAACTTGGGAGAGCTTTGCATGCTGCAAAAGATACACAGCAGCACAACTGTCTCTTGTAAAGTGGATTCAGTGAACATGATGTTGTCTGAAACCACAGAGCTGCAGATATTTTGCTGCTTCGGAAATATCTCCAAGCAGATACAGAACATCTGAAGAGATTCGCAACAGCCAGTTGTATTAACTGCTTATCTAAATAACATAAAGGGAAACCTTGGGCACCTGTAAACAACAAGTTGGACTACATACTGACCATAATCAGAATTCCTATAGGAATAGAAGCCTGAAATTTCTGAGAACACTTCACTTCTTTATGGCTACACAAGCTTATATATCACAAGGGAATTACTATGTCTTACTTCTGATGATTTATGTCATATGGATGATCTGTGTTTTTGCTTTGGTTTTTTTAACTGAGCTATAGCAATGATCCTGCATGATCACACTGTTCATTAGAAATGCATATGAAAATTAAGAAAAACCTGAATGAACTAATTCTTTAATGTTTAGTATGGCTTAATTCTGATATTTTTTTACAGAAATTGCCCATTAATATAATTTCCCAACCCATGTTAACTCATTCACTAATCTCTGAGAAAAGTCTGTTTTCTTTCAGGCTTTCATTTTCATTTTCTCAGTATCTCAATAATGGTCCCTTTAGAGATTTGGAACAAAGACTTGCATTTGAGCCCTCTTTTTCTTTCAAATTTCACTGACAACATAGAGGGATAACAGTCATAAAATGAAAAATAAGACATAAAATGCATAAACCTTGCTTTCTTGGGAAAATACCATTGAAATAGTTTTCACAATCAACACAAAATTAGGGACTATTTGTATAGATAATGTACTCCTCAATGAAAATAATAAGAAGAGTTGCTTATTAGTGGTCTTTTGTCTGCTTTCTTTGTTAAACTTCCTAAATCATACTCACTTGGTCCACTGATGCTATCTGGTCTGGTTTTCATGACTTTGCAGAACTGTTTTCTACAAACTTCTGCCCACCCGGTTGGCTTGTCTGGACTTCTTAAGAGTTTTAAGAGCTTGTCAAGATCTTTATCTAGAAGAAATGAAAAATTAGTGTTATTCTATAATGATCATACACTGACAGAATAGTTTGAGTTGAAAGGGACCTCAAAGATCATGCAGCCCCAACTCCATTGCCACATGTATTTCTGGCAGACCTCATAAGAAAAGACTACATAAATATGTCTTTTCCTAAGACAATTAAACTGGAGAAGCAGTCCTAAAGCTGATGACATTCTGCTTTATACAAAACATTCTATTTACTGATGGAATTTTGTGCTTATTTTGGCTGGGGTAGAATTAATTTTCTTCACATGGCTGGTATGGGGCTATGCTTTGGATTTGTGCTGCTCAGAGAGCTAAAACCTAAAGATGTTCCAGAGATCTGTGTCAGCAGAGCAGAGCTTACACAATCTGGCCTTTTCTGCTTTCCTACTGCTATCCTGGCAAGGAAGCAGGGAGTGCATGGGAAACTGGGAGGAGACACAGCTGGGACTGGTGACCCAAACTGACCAAAGGGATATTTTACACCATATGACATGCTCAGTATATAAAGTGGGGGGAAGAAAAAGGAAGGGGAGGAACATTCTTAGTGATGTTGACATGATGACATTTAACATGGTGGTGTTCAGTCAAAGGCTGCACTCAATGATATCTGAGGTCTTTTCAAACCTAATTATTTCTGTGATTGCATTTGTCTCCCTAAGTAACCATTACAGGTGATGGGGTCCTGCTTTCCTGCAGATGGCTGAACACCTGCCTGCCACCTGGATGCAGTGAATTAACTTTGCTTTGTCTGTGTGCATGGCTTTTGCTCTTCTATTATACAATCACAGAATAAGCCAAGTTGGAAGGCACCCATCAGGATCATCGAGTTCAACTCCTGGCCCTATTCAGGGCACCCCAAAAGTCACACCATGTGCCTGAAAATCTTGTCCAAACGCTTCTTGAACTCATAAAGGCTTGTTGCTGTGACCATTCCCTCGAGAAGCCTGTACCAGTACCCAACCACTCTCTGGATGAATAGCATTTTCCTGATGTCTAATCTAAACCTCCCCTGACTCAGCATCATACCATTTCCTCAAATCCTGTCATTGATCACAAGCATGAAAAGATCAATACCTGCACCTCCACTTCCACTTGTAAGGATTTTGAAGACCACAGTGAGGTCTCCTCCAGGCTGAACAGACCAAGTGACCTCAACCACGCTGCTAAAGGCTCCCCCTTCAGACATTCACCATCCTTGCTGCCCTCTTCTGGACACTCTCTTATGGCTTAATCTCTTTTCTATGTTGTGGCGCCCAAAACTGCCCCCAGGACGGGACAATCCCCTCCTTGCCCAGCTGACAATGCTGTGCCTGATGCCCCCCAGGACACAGTTCGCTCTCTTGGCTGCCAGGGCACTTGGCAACTACCAGATAACTTGGCTCCCAGAGTCCTTGATGCTGCTATGAAATACTTTCTGGCCATCTGAAGGAGAAAAATAAAGATGGTACCTGACACAAAGCAAATGCATATGCATTCACTCCAGCTGTGTACAATTCCTCTGCTGTTGGACCATTAATAGTATTCACTTTTCATGTTTGCGAGTACTTTGCTTGTTAAATAAAGTTTTTTCCATTTTTCTTGAAGGAAATTTTTTCTCCCAAACTGGTGAGAGGAGGAGCCGCTTGAATCTGCTTTCTAGAGGAACCTCTCTGGAGATTTCCTCCCTAAATTTGCCCTAAACCAGGACATGTGTCAATTGTTTGAGCCAGTCTATGGATATGAAGAATGTTTGCTGGTACTTTTACTTCTTTATACCATTTCTATTTCAAAACATTCTTTTCAAAGGATCTTATTCTTTTTAGATTATTAGAATATTTTCAACAGAATTATGATTTTGCATGTAATTTATTTTAAACTCATCTAAAGACCTTAATGATTTCTAATTAGTAGATTGTATCCCTGTCGCTGGAATTTATTATACAATACATAACATTTCAAAACAATCTTATTATAATAACTTAATTATCATTAATAATGCCTCCAAATTAATTAACCTGAAATTTCTTTGTTATCCTCAAATAAATAAGTCCTCAGTATCTTCCCAAATAACATGCAGTGATGCTTAGAACAGCTTACTTATGAAAATTTAATGTGAAGAAGGATTTAACTCTTACAGTATTATCAATATGATTTCTAGTTCTTTCTCTGTCCTTTTTTGTCATTTCTGAAACAGTTGAGTATTGAAGAAAATCCTAGAACTGCAAAGAAACACTCCTTGATACAAGTTAAATAGTTATTTTACTTCCTCAAGGACTTGTAGTAATTCAGTTTGGCAGACAAGTATCAGAGACTACAAGCTGAGACTTAATCAGTCAATGTACCAGAGACCCATGCAACCAAGATACTGCGGTGCAGTCATGTATTTAATATATCCACTACAAACTGAAACTGGTATCATACTGTGGAAACTCACTGCAGCTTATTTTCTTCCAGGTAAACCATTGCTTCCCTTAACTTGTCATTAAATGTGGACTATCACTTCTGCCAGCAGGTCATCACAGTACAAAAAAAAAAAAAAGACAGAACCTTGGGGGGTTTTTGGAATGACAATTGCTTCCAAACACTCATGATATCTAAAAAACCCCAGCTTGCTTTCACAATTTAGTAGGCAACTACAACTTGCCCAACAGTATTACCCTGTAGCTGAAACTTAAGCAACAACACAGTTCTGGGCTATGTATATTATGTGTTACTGAGGGCAGGCTGTCACATTACCACTACCACTAGAGGTGTTCTAAACACACCAACACCAAGAAACAGAAGTCCTGCTTTTATTTCTTCTCTTTTCTGGTTTGTCACTAAATGAGTTCACAAGTTATCCTAAATTAATGACTTGAATTTGATTTTTTTCCTGAAAAAATACTAGACCTTCTGAATGAAGGTCTTCTAGATCTTCTAGGCCTTTAAATGACAAAGGCCTACTGAGAGAAGGTCTTAGTCATTTAAAAGCTAGCAAGCTCTTAAATATGGACATGATTGAAAACTAATGTCAATTTAATTAATCTGCTGCACTTCTGCTCTCTTCTTCATATGTGGTTATATTTTGCCATCCCATCCGTTACTTGTGCTTACCTTGTCCTAGCACTGGTGGTTCTGTGTAATCCCATGAGAAAAAAAAAAACCCCCACATTTATTAGTGTATGAAGCTATGAAATTGCACTATAAATAAGCTACACTTCCACTCATGTATGAAATCTGAACCACTACATCATAACAACAAGTTTAAATTGATCTCCCTTTTCTAAAAGATGCTGCTTTATACTTCTTCAAATAATTCTTCAGCTAGCTTGTTTAGATCTTCTAAAGAAAGTAAGACTCAGAAAAATTCATCAATGTTTTATAAAACACAAGAAATGCAACAAGCCCCTTCTCATCTGACTGTGCTTTGTGGCAGAAGTGTTTTTCTGTGATTAATAACTAAGATCTGTAAATCCATGCATATCTTATTCAAAATCTAAATTGAGAGACTAATAACCTGACTACAATTTATTTGGCTAGTACATAGAAACAAATCCATATAGAGATATATAATTAAGGAAAGCTCATATGCATTTCTCATAGACCTTACTACTCTTTCATCTTTTTTTAATTGAGTGGACTTAAAAGCAAAAGACAACAGACTTGTACATGACTATCATGGAAAATATAAAAAGGAGTACAAGTCAAAGAAGTGTAGGTGATTAAGGCAATTATGTGACATTATAAGGAATAACAGAAAAGATAATACTACTGATTCTTTGACAGAGAAAGTTTTAAAAAAACTGAAACACTGCTAATACCAGGTAGTGCAAAAAAAGATAATTAAATCAGATTAAAAAACCAAAACCAAACAAAACAAACAAACAAACAAACAAGAAACCCTCAATGAAACCAAACCGTAAACATGGCAGCATATTCCCATTCAAGTTAGAAGTTTAAAGCAAAGAACTCAGAGAACAGTGGCTGAGATAAATTATCAAAATACTTTTGATAACAAATAACCAGATTTTTGGTACCAATTCTGGAATGTATGATTTCAGAAGAAAATAATATTAATGAATGGTGGAGTACCCAAGTTTAGGGAAATGTTAAGCAGTGAATGCATCACTGTAGGACATTTACAGACAATATTCTTCAGCCACAGCCATTACCAACTGCCATAACTGCAGAGCTAGGACTAGAAAAGAAAAACATATTCTGTACAAATAGAAGAGTGAATATTACAGTTTAATAGCCTTGTAAAGAGTTTAACTTTTAATAATCGAAACTATAGTTAATATTACAAGTTTAAAAAAAATCTTTACACAATTGTTTCCTGAATATAAAAGGATGATATCACTCTTTGAAAATTACTTAATAGTTCTTCCTCAAATTACCTTAATAAAATAATAATTGAACAAATAAACAAGAAAAGCAACAGGGTATCTTGCTGGAGTGTAAACAAGTAGAAATGGCATAATTAATTTTCACATATAAATAATGATCCACATAAATCATTTGAAGTTTCACTATAAATTATCTTTGACCGTAGTGAATCATATTAATATATGGCTATCCAGTACTTTTCAAACTCTAACTACTGGCTGAAATTTTTAGAGCATATTAACATAAAATCAACCAAATTTATTTTTCCATAAATTTTTTCCTGCAGACTCATATACCACACAAACAAATACCTAGCATCTGTAAAGCCAGGACAGATATTTGTAAACATTGATGCACTGCAAGATTTCCTGAAATACAAACATATTTTTTGGGTGAGTCTGCTTACTCAAGGTATCCTCATGAAATGGAAGAGATACTCCACTAAGTCAATGCAGTTACTAAATTACAATAGTCCTTTTTTATTCAGTGAGTCAAAATATGCACTTGTCAATGTCTGGGATCACAATAATAGCACAGAATAAAAGCAAGAGTGTTAATAAAAGAGTTCTGTTACATACAACCTTCAGGCCTTGGTGCTGGGAAACTTGTTCCATACACTGTCACATTTACCACTGCTCTACTTTTTATTACAGCTGAACCCTAAGGTGTCAGCGTTGCACATTTAGCACTGTTCTTCAAAAGAATTTATAGAATAAAACCCCTACCCACTTCTTGGGTTTTCATGCTGGAAATCTCAGTGTGAACAAGTCCTTTTAATTAATCACCACTCATAAGCTACTTTCAGTTTTATCCATGGTTTCCATTATACCAGATACAGGATAAATTAAATCCAGAGATCTGGAAATGGAAAACCAGAGATCTGGAAATCTTCCTTTTCCCTGACCTCAGTTTGGCCACACTAGTTGCCAAATGTTCTGTTATAGCATCTGTCATTCAACTCTATCTGAAAGGAGGGTTATAAACAGAACTATTAGCAGTATCATATTCAAGGCACATCTGTAAATATTTTTTTTTTTTTAATATTCACAAGCCATCTCCATCTATTATATAAATACATCTAGATATCAACTCAGGTTATGTTTTCACATCTGCCATCACAATTATGTGATGGATATAGGATAAATTTTCAAAGCACAAAGAAAAGGTAAGTTTCTCTTGAGATGTCCATGTTTCTTGAGCAATAAAAGAGGACACAAATAAGAGATCAGGACAGACAGAATAAAACCTACAGTTACAGCTTTTTCAGCCAAAGAAACTATACATTCTTTAACAGTACTAAGAATCTACCAGTCTTAATTATTCATGTCATAGAAACACCAAAATAAGAGCACCAGAATGATACCTCACAGGTTACATATTGAAACACTATAGCATGAAATCTGAACGCAGGCAGGTTCAGGAAACCAGAGACATTGCACTGCCCTTCAATCCTTGACAACAGATACAATGAAGCAGTCATGCATTCCCACTCACACAATGGCTGCAGAACTCTTGTCAGTCAAAAGTCTGTGTGAACCGTGTCCATCTCCTTGCACTAAAGCAGAATGAAAATTCAACAAGTATTTTTCTAAACTCCAAGCAATCTGAGTAGCACACAACATGAATTCTGAATATTCACAACACAAAGAAGTTGCAAGATCTTGTATAAATGTAACTCATGGATCCATCTTGTAATTGCATTTTTAACCTCTCTTGTGAAAGAAAACTGTCTATCACTGCCATATCATAGTGCTTAAAAATACAGTTCAGATATTCTCCATTTTCTATTCATGCTCTGGATTTCTTTTTTTGCAAGCACTACAATAGCAACTTATGAACTTCATTATTTTAATTTTTGATCTATTTATTCTAATGCTTTCTTTCAAAATAACTTACACATCCTGAAAGCTTCAATCTGGCAAATCATTTATTCACAATTGAGTGGCTTGTTTTTTTTAACCTAGTACTGAAATAGAACACTTTCAATGGTTTATTTCCCTTTTATTTTCAAACAACAAACACAAAATATTTTGATTCCACTACCAAACATTCTGTTCATTTTGCAGTTATATAATCTTTTACTTCAGTTACCCTTAACATCAAAAATACCATTCCAAATTAAAACATTTCTTTGATTTCAATTTTTCAAACTCATTTGAAAACCTTTGACACTTCATTTCAGCAAATTTACTTTTAGCCAAAGTTTTACCCAAGTTTTCTTAGTTGGCTGTCATCCACAAATGTGATAACTGTAATATCTATTTCATTAGCCCACTGGGTAATGATGAGCAATGGAATTATTCTGAACAAGAGAACCAAGGGATCCTTTGAACACATTCTGAGAGTAATGATAACAATACAATATGCTTTTCCAACCCAAGAATGACACTACTGCCTCCTTGAAGACACACACTTTACCATTATCTGATTGTTGTCTTATGAAACTTGTCTTGGGAAGCCTGGAAGAGTATTACAAAAGCTAAGATACAGAAAACTCCCTTCTTTTATAACTATATGGCCTTTCCTCTGGTCAGAGCAGGAAATCACCTTTTCAATTTTTTTCCCCCCAGATATATACAAACAGACTATATTATAGTCCACAGTTAATGTAAAATTTCTGTCACTTCTGTAAATCTTTCTCTGCTAAGGAAATTCATAATTTCTAACAAGTTCATCTCAGGGATATAGTAAACATGGATAAATACAATGAATTATTTATTTACCAAACAATTCACCTAATTCTTTTGCATTGTCTATGCAAACTAAAACCTTAAAAGAGTTTCTCTGTGTGAATTAAACTGCTGTGCCTAGGTAGCTCTTCAAAGGATTCTTCAGTCTGCTCACATTCCAAATTGATGTTCAATGTGGAAACCAACTATCCTAAACACTGTCTATTTCACACACCACCAAGCTCAGTAAACACAGGGATGTGAATCACAAAAATAGTGTACAAAGAACTCTGCAGTTTAAGCAAACTGTCTTGCTTCAGTTACTAGAGAGATAATATAAATGTACCTTATGAGTCACCCACCAAAGATGAGCCAGGAGGTTAATCTTGAAGTGTGCATAAGAATTAGATTACCAAACAGCTTTTCAGATTGACAGTTGCACAAAGCCAGACAAGCAAAACCAAACCAACTTATTTAGCTACAATTGCAGCCAGCACTGAAATAACCTTACGTATTTCATGAGATTATGATCAGTGGGATGTGAGGGTGGGGAGCAGGGTGCAGAGAGGAAGGAAAAAGAAATTTTTTAAATTGACTGAGATACTTGCATGAAATCTACACTGCTCGCATGCTTTCTACGTACCTCGTCTGAATTCAGCTTTCCTAGGAATTTCTGCAAAATAGCACTTTGGCACAGGGAATGATGAAAACATTGGCCAAGGATATAGACCACTGTCCTAGAAACAGGACCAGAAATAAATTAATTTAGCAGAAACATTAATAGCTTTTTCTTGATTAACAAAGGTACAGTTCCCAGAATTACAGCTTATGCACCAAAATTGCTTGATACTAAAATTTCCAATGAGATGTGCTATCACCAAAAAAAAAAAAGGATAGAAAATCCAAAAAGCTTTGAGACTCTTAAGTTTTTTATGGCGTATACACCACTGACAGTTTTGATTTTACAGTTCCTTTTTTCAGCCACAAAGGAAATTGCAAGTTTTATAAAAAATACAAAGAAGAAACCCCAACAACCTACTAAACTGCATTTCCAACTTTATACATTGATTTAGGTGTCTTTGTTGTGCTGACAGTAATCTGCATTTCATCTTTATGAGACTGACAGCCAGTGAGAAGTAGAACATTTAAAGAAGTTGCTTAACAAACACTCCTTTGTTAGAACATTGATGAAAGCTCTAGGTATTAGATACTGCATATGAGAACCCAAGAATGGAAAAAATATCAAATAATACAAAGATAAATGGAAAGCTAGTAAAGAAAACACAGAAATATAAAAGGAAAAAAACCAAAAAATTGCATTCACTTAAAAAGTAACACTAAAATGGAGCAAAATAAATATGTCATCTGAACACAGTATGTCCTAGGTACATGGCAATCCCCAGATAGCGGGAGCAATGTATTTGCTCAGTGTATCACTTTAAAATATTAACATTTCATAAAGCTAAAGGTGGTCTGGTGTTAAATAATTTTTCACATGCCAAATTATCAGCAAAAATGTTCAGTTAATGAAGGCACAAGTTACAGAAAGAAACTAATAAACTTAAAATTCTAACCTTATCTAATTCTCTCAAAGGCAAAATCCTTTCCTGTGGTCCTCCGATCAGATTTATCCTTACAAGAACATGGTTTCTCTCCACTGACAGACCATCAATTATAAAAACTCTGTGGAAAAAACCCCAAAGAAAACACAACAAACCTTCAAAAATTACAACCTTTGATTTACTGACTATTCAATTCAGAAAACTTAAAGAAGCAAGAATATTTTGAGAAACATACCAGAGTTAAAACACAGCCTGGAATACAAATAGGCATAAATAAACAGAAACATTTAGTATTTTGAGATGTCTCCAAGCATTGTTCTGTGTGCTTCCCTACCTACTACCGATTAGAAAAATTTGAGCAATTACTGGACCCAAAAGAGTAGAAAATCTCACAGATTTTCTTATGTCACATAAAAAATTATATAATTCTGGCAGTGACAGTTAATGGACCATAAAAATTTGCTCCTTATTTTGCCTACCAGTATATTTCTGCTGTCACAAATAAGCAGTTATTCACTACTTGAAACAGAGACAACTTGCTGTCTGAAGTCACTGGGCAGCCAAAGGTACAACATTTTTGAAAGCAGTAACATCCAGTTTTTATTCAACAAGTTTCTTAATAAAAGATTTGCCTTAGTAGGCAAATAGCAGCTTTCATCTTCAAATAGTAAATAACTATCATCTTCATCCATACTGTTTGACTTACATTCTGTAATGGTCCCATATAACAAACAGTAAGAGGAAAAGACTTAAAACTCAGCATGCCATGAAAAAGGAAAAAACATCAGTAACTAAATGACTATCCACTTGTGTCCCAAAAATACTTTTTTTTTCCTTTTTAAAGGATGCGCTGAGCAACTTTATTTAGAAGACAGCAGTGGAAAGTCACAGAAGCTGGGGAGTTGACTAAGCTACAAAGAAGCTATTGGAGAGTTGACAAAGCTAGAAACCAAACAATAACAACAACAACAAAAATACTCCCCCATAAAAACCCTGAAGTACTGATGATGCCTGTAATTCATGAACATTAAAACAATACCCTGATTTTATATTAAATACATAACATTAAAAAATATATAAAATTAAAAGGCATACTTACATTCACAAGTTTTAAACATTTTTTGTTTTAGAAACAACTTAAGAGTAATACAACTAAAAAGTAAAAAAAAATATTTTTTTATTTTTTATACTTTTGGGGTTAACATGGGAGAAGGAGAAGGCAATTATTCTTTTCATAATTTAAAACTGCTGACAAACCTGCACGTAAGGAAACTTATGGACATTAGAAGCCAGTTTAAGTGAAAGCATTTGTATGTTTAAAGCTACTAAGGCATTCATTTATTTGTTCACAGGAGAAGAGTTTGATAGTTAAAATAACATTTACATCAATCACTACTTACCCTGGTCCTTCTGAAGTTTCTGTGACATTTTCCTCCTGAGCAGTTAGTAGAACTTGTGACACTTTATACTGAGTCTCCAAGAGTAAAAGGGTATTGAGCTCACAGCACAGCACATTTAACAGCCTGCAGAAGGACACATTGAAATGGTAGCACACCAGTCAGGACTCCAGTAATGCACAGAAAGACAAGGGTAAACATGTTTATGAGATCTTGCAATGGAAAGGGAGAGGAGAAAAAACAACAAAAAAACCCACTTGAAGTGTCTGAAAAAAACTCACACACAACCAGGTCAGGAACACTCTTTAATATCCTTTTTAATCACTCAAGTGACACAACCTTAAGCAAACAGGGAATGGTTCGCAACAGGTTTTTTTTGTGTGCACTGAACAACCAGAGAAAATACCTACTGGTCAGCTCAGTCACTTTTGAGTTTACATCACAGTGTAACAAAAATTATACACGCTTAGTAAGACATTCCATGTGAACTATAAGGAAATTATACAATAATAGGCTGGCAAAGCAACTCAGAATTAGGTTGTCTGAAGGGGGAGGAAGGAAGGGAGGTAAAAAAAATATCTTTCATTTAGAAAAGAGGCTTTTAAGACCTTCTGTATAATCACATTTAATGCAGTTCAAAAGCAATAAAAGATTTATCATGTAACATAACCAACAAATCTGCTGGGTTGGGTTTTTTCAGAGAAACACAAATAATAAATGAAATGAATAATAACAAGTGCACAAGACAGTACATTATATACAATTTTCTTTCATAACTTTGGGGCAAATTAACAGGGTAAGTACTCTAATATATTTTCATATAAATCTGAAATAAAGCAGTCCAAATCACATTACTTTTTGTTTTAACTAATCTATTCACTCTAAGACCACAACAGAATAATTTCATTGAGGGCTTCCAGTTCAAGGAAAACAATGTAACTAAACATTCTTGTTACTGGTTTTATTTCCTGTTTTAACACAGTCATAAAATGCAACATAAATTAAGATTGATCAGCATTATATTTTGCATTCACATAAGATTTTATATGAACTAGAAAATATACTGTTTTAAATTCATAGTCTGTTAGTCAAAGCTTATTTTCTTCCATGTAATTCCTAATATGTTTCTACTGACAATAGCAAAAATTCATAAGCCGTTCTCTCAATAATTTAACACCTGCAAATTTACATTGTTGTGGCCAAGGATTAAACAGCCAAGATGAGAATATGTCTCAGGTTTTTTTCTGTTGTTTTTTAAACAACTTGATCTGTTCAGTTTCAGTACTCTTCAGCTTTATTTGTTTTACATTAACTGTTTTGCAACATCAATTTGTTCTCAGTACTTTTCTAAATCACAGAAGAAGAAATGACAGTTCAACTATAATTTTTATTATTATTTAGAAGAAAAAAAATTAGAAAAGAGCACTGAAACCATTATGAAGATGGATATTTTTTTCTGTGAAGTACAATAAATGGCAAAGACCAGCAGTTAAAAACCACTTGCGAGACGACTAGTAGCTGAGAATGCTTTATAACATCATCACCTCTGGTAGGCAAGACAGAGTGAAAAAAAAAAAAACAACAGGAACAACCAACCATAAGCAAATAAAATTAGGTAGATGGAATAGTGGTAGAATAAATGATGAAATATACAAGATCTAGTGTAAGCAGCTGCTGCTTGGGCATTCAAATGAAATTTTCACCAACATAGAAAAAGACATTTTCAAATGCAACAACTGAAGTACAGGTTATTTGGTTAATTGTGATATTCCATTAATTACCTTCCAAACTCATAAATGTATAAAGTTTCCAATTTAAAAAAAAAAACAACCCACATTTTATAGTAAGTATATTTGTAACCGTGCTTGAATACAGCTATGGAGTTGTTTGTCTTTTTTGTTTGTTTTTGGAACATAAGAATTGGATTAGACTCCCCATCTCAATATCTCATCTATAAGAAGTACATGCTTATGAGAATGTATAAAACCTTTACAGATATAATACAATATTATTAAAGAATATATTTTTGAGATATGTTTTTAAATTTTCTTTAGAAAAACTCCGAACCTAAATACTGCCGAAAATTGGAAGATACACTTTGATGAAGTTCTTGGACCTGGTAAGAGCCCAATGCAACAGTACAGGCTGGGGACAATCAGTCATAAAGCAGCTTTGCAGACAAGGACCTGGGGGCCCTGATGGTCAATGGTTTGAACATGAGCCAGAAACATGCCCTTGAGGGCAAACAACATCCTGGGCTGTGTAATGAAGAGTGCTGCCAAAAGTTGCTGGAGGGAGGTGACCCTGCCCCACTACTGGTTCTGGTGAAGTCATACCTGGAGTGCTGGATCTAGTTCTGAGCTCCCCAGTAACAGCATGACATGGATGCACTGGAGCAGGTCCAACAAAAGGCCAAGAGGACGATTAAGGCTTGGGCCATCTGACATAGGGAAAAGCTGAGAGAGCTATGACTGCTCAGCCCAGAGGATCCTCAGGGGAGATCCTGTCAATGTGTATAAATATCTAACAGGAAGGTTTGAAAATTGAGTCAGACTCTTCTCATTGATACCCAGTGAAAGGACTAGATGCAAAGGATATGAATTGAAAGACAGGAAATTCCATTTTAATATATTGTGACGGCAGTAAAACAGTGTAACAAATTGCCCAAAGATGTTACAGGATTACTAGCCTTGACAATACTCTAAACCAGACTGGACATAGCCCTGAGTAATGCTCTATAGTTGAACCTACTTTGAGCAGAGCAGTTGTACTACGCAATCTTCCATCTCCCTTTCAATTTGTATTATGCAATTCTGTGATCGCTACTAGTAAGATATACCACACACCCAGGAACAAACTGCAATGCATATAAAATAAAAGTTTATCTGAAGGCAGTCCTTTATAGAAGAGTAGCTTCAAAGAAAATCAGAAATATCAAAATACATATCATAGTTGTGAAAATATGCTAGGAATAAGTAATTTTGTTCTGAATTCATTTCCTGCCCTATCCATTTTTCTTGAAAAGTGCTCCCTGGATTCTACCCCTTCAACTACAATTTCATAACTAATGCTTCACTGCAGAAATCCCTAATCTAAAAGAAAGCATTCTAACTAGTATTTTGTTCCATGGGCTATCTCCTTAGTTTTGCTATGTGGAATCATAATGACTTCTTTAATTATGACACAACAAAAGGTCCTTTGTTGCACTTTGTGGGATATAAATCAGCTAGTCAATAAACCTTGCTAATTTTTATGTTGTCTCTCTACATTTTTTTGCCTGAAAATAATATAATAAACTGTCCATTATTTACTCTGAGTTGCTAAAAATGTGTATTATGAGGATAGCTTATGACCACCTCAATACATTTTCTAGGAGTTCCTTTTAAGAACACAAAAGAGTATGCTCTTTGCTCTTTTTCCCAATATCAAACGCATTTCTCTCAAACAGGACCTTTATTATGTTTTTCTATTTTTCTGCAGTTTCCACTACACAACCATATTCTATTCTTCCTTACTTTCATATGTTCTTTCCAAAGCCACTCTGATGCTCTGTGCTCACTTCAGGCATATCTGCTAATGCTCAGCTGGTGGTGAAAGATGCAAGATACTACTCTTGAACACAGCAGCTGTAACAGTCTGTGGTGTGTTGACACCTGTCAGCAACTAAGCACCCACTTGGCTTCTCACTCCCTTGCCACTCGTGCCTGGCCAGTCTTTGACCAATGAGACCTGCAAGACCAACCTCCAAGCCACTCAGTGTGGGACGCTATATGGTATAAAACATTCCTCTGGTCGGTTCAGATCAGTTGTCCCAGCTATTTTCATTCCCAACCTCTCGCACATTCCTAGGTATGGCTAATGTTGATAAAAAAGAAAGCCCTGTTGCTGAGCTGGTGCTTGCATAGCGCCAGTGGAAACATACTGTGTTACCAATACTCTTTTAGTCCCAAATTCAAAACACAGCACCCATGTGGGGTGCTATTAAAAAATTTGACCCCAGTCTATATGGACTCCAGAGAAACGATAAAATTTTATGCTTTAAGCAGCACGAAATTTCCACCACATAGAAAAAAGAAAGCAGCTCATCCAAAGTAAACTATACTACAATCTCAGTAATAGATGTGTGCATGCAGCATAAAATGGCCAACTAAACACAAAACACTTACATCTCTGCTACAGACAGTGACATGATGCTGAAATAGAGGACTAAATTGGTCTTTAGTAAAAGGTTTTCTTTTGGCTTGTAGTTACTGCCTTCTACAGATATAGGCATGGCTGAATCAGGTCTGTGCAAAATACTAGCATGATATTTGTAGAGAGTTCAGCTGTGGGACAAGGTAAGGTGCTTTTTTTCATCTCTCAGGAATAAATATTAAAAACTGAAGAGCAATAAAACAAGGACTGGAACCTCTTTGCAGTAGCAGGACCTCCTTTTCACTAAACGGCCATGCACAACAAAAGTGATATCCAAAGCCAAACTTCCATTAAACAATTCCAGTGTCATCATAATGGGGGACAGCCTCAAAACATTTAACATCAGAGCTTACACTAATAATTTGATTTACTCTTTACTACGCTTTGAGTAAGAGCCTAAGCTTCAATGAGAACATGAATCCAAACAGCGAATGGCAATTATTATGAAGTGCCAAAACAGTAGACAGAGGCTATGGCTAACAAAAAAATCCTGAAGAAGTCAAAAGCCACTCAGTGTTGGAACACAAAGGGCATTTGGAAGCTTCAGCCAAGCATAGTTTTGCATACTGCCTTTGTAAACTGAACAAAAGGCACTAGCAATGAGCAGATAGAGGATGCCTCTGCACTTGGTCTAGCTAAAGGATTGAGGCTTTGAATTGTTCCACTGAGGATGATGCACGGTTTTGGAAAAAAAAAAAAAGTTTCTGGATACAGGAGTTACACCTTTTGTGCCTGAGGTGCTGGAAACTACTACCTCAGGGCAGTCATGTTTCTCCCAGAAAGAAAACTCAGGGACTAACATATTCCTTACAATATTTTCCACATGAAAAGATTTGCAAAAGCACGCCTACACCATTTCAGCTACCCGATGTACCTACAAATGACATGTAATGTGATTGCTAATGATAAAAGTTTCCCCAGCTAAATAAAAATGCTTTTCATGAGCATCACTTGCCAGCCTAGAGGATCAGAAGTGAAAAATTTTAAGTTAAGAAAAAAAAGTCAACAAACAAGTGAAATCTGATCACAGAATCTACTGTTCCTAATTTATTAATAATTGTTTTAAATTAATAAACCTAATGAACTTCTATTAAATTATAAGTTAGCAAAAAATTGAATAAACTGTGTAACTACATGATCACAGATAAAGTGGAAGCATTCTCACATAATCCTGTTGCAAATCCCTATCATTAGTAGTCACTGTTAATCCAGACCCTGTCCCCTTTTACCTTTGGATTTTGCTACTCATGATGCTTTTTCATACAGAGAAAGGAAAAGAGAGACTAAATATAAACAGTACTGTGTTGCAATCATTAAAATCACACATTCTTTTAATAATAATACACATAATGCAAGTAAAATTAAGGAATGACCTATTTCATATGCTGAGGCTACCTCACTATTAAAATGCTATTATATAAGGGGGGTGTTTACAGTGCAGTTGACAAAAGTAATGGAGAAGAATGCAGGAACATTTATTATTTGTATTTCCTAAACTCACAAAGTTATCTTTTGCCTATCACCTTTTTTTTCATTTAATTCATTCACCTGGATTTCACTGGAATGTTCTAGATTAAATTTTGACAGATATGTACTGCTTTAAGGTAAATTTCAAGATGCTGATTGATTTTGATGTCAGTAAAGTATAAGCCATTGAAATTTTCTTTCCTGAAGCTTTCTCTGCTAGTTTTTTAGGGCAACAGAAATAGATACAATGCATTTTTATAATTCTCTGCACTCACTTGGTAAGCAAGAAAACATAAACAAAAAACATATTCACCATAATATTTTATATGACAAAGAAAATGTGACCTAACAATGTCAAAATCTTTATTACACAAATCTGAAAATAACAAGCCAATATTATTTTTCTATTTGCATCAGACAGTAGATTTACAATCCTGAGGCTGATATAGATGAGCATATGACTTAGAATAATATTTACAATTTTCTTTAATTCCACAGAAAAAGAAATGCATTTATTCACACAGAGTGTTGTAATAAATACTGGATTTTCAGCCTTGCCTTAGAGAAACCTAAAACAATCTATTTTCCATTGCAGTTCCAATTACACTTCTACAAAATGGGTTATCTTCAGATATCTCTAATGACAGGCAAACACATTGAATCTTTAAAATTAAACAGTCACAATTTGCATATCTGAAGGAAAATGGTTTACCCTCAGAATTTCCCAGGCATTTCCCTGCAGAAGGTCAAACTCTTTAACAGAGTCACTTGATGCTCACTAGCAGGAGGCACCTCAGTGAACAAATGTGGAGCTAACAAAGGTCCTTCTGATTCAGAATGTACATACAAAAGATCTTTTGACTTCACAATATTTAGGAGTTTTATTGATTTATGCTCAAAATAAGCCACTGAGGAAAGAAAAAAAGATAGCCAAAGGAAAAAAAAAGGTATAATTCTCCTCTTTAAAGTATTCAAATGCCCCTTACTGCCATTTTATCATATATGCACAAAAAAGAGATTCCAAGAACAGTCTGTTATAAAAGTACTCTATTAAGTAAAAGCGAATTTTTGCAAATCTGCCTGTAAACCAACTCTTATCCCCTACCACTACCCACAGTCTAGGCATATTCCAGTAATGTTATTTCTCCTTCTGTTTTTTACTCAGGCCAAGCAACACTAATTGAGTATTTTCTGATTTCTTTTGGGGTATTGATACTGTTTAGAGACAGGCACCTGATTATCAAAGCTAGAAATTCTTACTCTGCCACACTTTAATCCAGCTAACAAAACAGTGCCACTAACATTAACAGAAAACCTATTTTCTGAATAGAGAGAACAGCAATATGTAAATGGCTGAATAATCCTTCAGGCAAAGACTTTGAAAATATATATATTATGCATATATTTTCTTGGCAGGCTGTAAAAACTCATGAGTGCATTTACTGTACTGAAATACTAGACAAATTGAGTTTATAATACATAATATCATTAATCTGAAAAATTCCTTTTCAATGTAAGTTAGAGACAGAGAGCTCTTCAAAGAGCTTGGCCTCAACAGGGAGGTGGTAAAGACTTCTAGTGTCACATTTTAAGAAAACTGTTATTTCTCATATGCAATATCTTCTAAAATTAGATTTATGGGTATACTCATATCGGAGAAATAAAGCTGATCATTAAACTAAGAAAATACTCTCTGTTTAGTATGTTAAAAAAATATTGCTTTAATTACTGCTCTTAATTTCCTTTCTGTAGGATTTGTGCTCTGATGGCAAGTTCAGAACCTTCTACAACAGAAAGACCACTGAGAATTTCTGCATTAGCTCCTGTGCATCCAGATTTTCAGCCTGTACAAAAGAGCATCTGAGACAGTCTTCAGTATTCTTTTATCAACTCATATTGGCCAACTGGGAGACTTCTCTATTCTAAATAAGTGTAAGTCTGCTTTGAAACTAAAAGCTGAACTGACAGTTTGAAAATCTTTCTATGGACAAATTAGGAACTGTCTATATACTTTGACATTTCTATTCCTATCTCCAACTTTTTGCCTCAGATTTCCCTTTAATAAATAAATAATAATAATAATAATAATGATAATAACACCTTTTTTTCTTCCAGTTAGCCTTAAAAGGACATTCAAGTGAACAAATCTCATCACAAGAACACATAATAGATTCAATTAATGGAATACCAGATCACTGTCTGAAACTACTGAAGAATCATTCTAGGCAAAGACACTTCCAAGTAACTAAAAACAAACAAATAAAAAACCAAACAAAAAACCAAACCAAAACAAAAACCCAAACAAACAAACAAAAAACCCCTAACAAAATCAAAGAGTAACAACAAGAAGAAGACCAAAGGAACCACAGATTTGAAATTAGCTGCAGCTTGTGGTGGAACTGAGTATTTCACCCTTGACCACACAAACCCTAATCTATATGAATGCAACATAGGGAGTATTCTTTAAAGACTAAGAGATATTGGCTACGCACACCCTATTTTGCTTCCCTATGTTTTTTTCCCTTTGCTTTCTACTACATGCATACCACTTTACAGTGGTTAAGCTTGAAAAGTGAAGTTGACAGCAAAGCCTCTACCAGACTGCCCTTCAAAATTGAAATTCAGAATTCACACTTATTCAAAATGAAGAAAACTATCCACCAGAAAATGCAATAATAACATTACAAACATAAATATCCCAAACACCTGTGCATTTTGGATTAGACAGACTGTGGAAATACCTATGTATTTTATGCTTTATATGCAATTGCACACCTAATAACCAAAATAATTTAAGACACTGAAGCTCAGTATACACACGAAGGAAAATGTAGTTCTAAATTGAGCAGAAGTTGTTTAACAATCAAGTACATGTGTAACTGTTTTGAACAAGAAAAGCAGGACCTCACAGTATAACACTGTAAGTTAAAGACATCTGAAGTTCAGCACTCAACTATGGGTTGAGTTGAGCCACATATATAGTGTATGGCTGTGTAGATCTGTGAACAATTAAAAGAATGTGGCTTTGGCTGTATTATTGGTATTAAGTCTAGCAGAAATACTTCCAGACAATTGCTTCACAAAATCATGCTGTTTTTCAATGCTGCAATTATCACCTAAATATTTAATTTCTACAGAACAGCAAAGAGAAATTAGATCTTTTGCTATAATTTCCACATTTTCAGATCTGTTAAGCATCTAATATTATTTGGTATAACTCCTGCTGAACTTAGAACTCTTGATGGAATTTGGCCAAGGAGCAAATCAACTACACAAGGCAAGGTTCATTTTACAGAACATGGATGTCTGCAGTCAGCAGCACTCACAGGAAAGATCACAGAACTTTGAAATGAACTGTACACCTCTCATGTTCAGGTAAGACAGACCACAGTTATTTGCAAGTCTTAATACTCTAAATAAGTCTTAATACTGCAAATCCTGAGTTAGAAGGAACCCATCAGGATCTAGTCCAACTCCGGGCCTGCACCCCTAGGACACCCCAAGAATCACAGAACATGCCTGAGACTGCTGTCCAAATGTTTTTTTTAACTCTGTCAGGCTTGGTGCTTTTATCACTTCCCCGGGGAGCCTGTTCCAGGGCCCAACCACTCTTTATCTTAAACTGTAAAACATCTCATTTTCTCTTGATCCTAATTAAGTCAATGTCAATTCTGTCAAGTTTTCTATGGAGTCAGTCTAATCCTAAATGAAAAACATTTTTTTTTCAAATTTCATCTTAAGACTTCTTATTCCTATATAAACTAGTGATTTCCTCCAAAACAGCATTTATAACTTCTGATTTGTATGACAAAATCATATACATCTCCCAACTCCAATCTCTGCCATTGTTCATCTCTATGCTCATCCTTATCAACAAATTGTACTGTATCTTATGGTCATTCGTATATAGTATGAAATAATTTAATTGTGATATTAAAGTATAAATATAGCTGCAAAAAGCTAACGTTTCAGAACTTAATCAGTTGGGCTATATCTTGCTCAAGAAAGGTAATCAAAGTTTTCTATATTATGAAGTACAATCCAATAGGTTTTTATTTCAACTGTCTATAATAAGTTCCCAACAAAAACGCAAATTCAAGGATTTATATAGTCATCCTTGGAAAACAGAATAAAAATGCAGAAACTAATTTCTATGTTAAAATTATAAAGCACTAAATATTACAATACATGAGCATAACAGTGTGAGCATCTTTTAAGTGTACCTTTAGGTTCTAGAAATATTTGGAACCAAATGCTACACTCCTTAAACTAGGTTTTTGTGAAATAGGTCATAATTAAACAAATAGTTAAAAAACAATTTTAAGTACGGGGAAACTACGTAAACCAAAATGACATAAACATAATAAAAATAATTTTGGTATTTTGGTGTACAGTGGATTTACAACTTGGTTTTTACAGTCAAGTAGGCAAAATAACATGCAATTTCTATCACTGCTTCTCATATTACAATATATCCATTTACAGATAATAAGCTTAAATCTGTCACTGTTCTTATTTTGTGGGCCATTTTTCATTTAATCTTCTTATGGTAAAAAAAGGGGGAATTTCACCTTCAGACATAATAAAACCCAAACAATGTTATCTTGTCAGAAGTAACACATCCAAGCATATTATATCCTATTTAGTTAATGTGACCAGAGAATAAAAAACATGCACCTTACCTCAGACCAAATATATGGGATTGTTCATAATTGAATAAGGAATGAATTTTAGCTTCCGAGTTCAAAATTATAAGCCTGTCAATAATATCCTGTCAAAGGAAGAGAAATGTGAAAAACTATGTAGGCTTTTATAATTTATGCACATCATAGTTTCATAGGGATATTTACTATTGAATGAAAGCTATTATTAAAACACACACTGAAATTATTTCTGTAACAGGATGTGTTTTCCATACAAAAGTCAACAGCAAAATTGAAGGCAAAAATGGCAAAACTTTCCTAACCATGTAGAAAGTTAGGAAAAAAAATCTATTAAAAATATAAATATACAAAAGATCCTTGCATGTCAACTATCCTAGTTCTTCTTTAGCATTAAAAAAAAATTAAAACTTTTTTGCATGTTTGAAGTGTGCACATGTCTATTTTAATAAAGAGAACAGCAACTCCTTCAGTATAATAACCCCTTCTCACACCAGTTAGTACTACATGCTTCAAGACACAGCCATTTAGTCTTGGTTTAACAAGGCTTGGCTCAGATGTTGAGGCTTACACCTTTCATCTTGGAGCATCTCATGTAGCAGACAATGACTTGTGGCTGCTTCCCACTTCTTCCACAAAGCCAACCCAGTTATCTTCCCCTCTGGCTCACTGCACATGCAAACTGCTTCTGAAAAAATTATTTCATTAAAAAAACTAAGGAATGAACAAAAACATTGTTCATGTTCAGTGTTGTTATCATGTCAGAGAGAGATTGCTGTGCTATGGTCACAAGAAACAGATTACAAAATCCTTATGAGCTTTATTTAATCTTGATTAAATACAAAGTTTTATTTTCTCCACATTTTAGAAGTACAGTTTCAGAGACAGCAGAGGGAGCTATTATTCACCTAATTAGATCAATCAGTCATTTCAATAAGATACGAAGGGAAAGTTAAGACCCATAATTTAATGAAATTAACAAAAGCTCTGGTTTTCAATGGAGAAAACTAAAAATCATGAGTAAAACTCATAACAGAAAAAAACCAAAGTCTAGAACTTTTCAAATTAAACTGCCTTCATAGCATGTACTCTTATTTAAAATACGGTGAAAGCATAGTTTTCCTATTAGATTTCTGGGGCACTGGGGGAGACAGCTTTTTCCACATAATATATTTACAATAAAATTCTCAATTAAAAATCTCAACTTGGATCTCAAGGCTGTCCATAAAATTGATAATGCAAGCAATTTATTTGTTTGGGAATTAAGATTTTTTTTCAGATATCTGTGCATACAAACAGTTAAATGCTAAGGGATATTTCTCTGGCGTTATCTTCCTTCTCTCATTTATAAATCAAAGCTTGGAGCTGCAAAAGAGTACAAAGAGCAGGCACAGTGAGAGGACTACTCAGAAAGGAGACTAAACTCTGATTTGGGATTTTAGGAAGGAAGATAATGAACAAGGTCTAACACAGGATTACATCCAAAAAATTTGTGGACAGAATTTCACTGCTCAGCTACAGAGCATAGCTTAAATATTGCAGGTCAGATGTCATCTACTTTGAATACCTAAGACAAACCATCTAAGATTCTCTAGAATCACTGAAGAAAATCACCTTTTCTAATGTCTTTCAAAGCTACAGGTCTAGAGGGTACCTTCCAAACTAGATTTCCCTGAAAATATACACTGCAGAAACCCTCAAAGACTGGAGGCAGGTAGAAAATCCTCATTTATGTGTTCCATTCTTTAAAATAATTTTAAATTACAAATACAGTAAAAAGAAATCTTGCATGTATTAAGAAAAATTTTCCTAAGGGCACAAATGAAAACCTGATTAGTCTACAGTTAAAAGTTGTAAAGTTGTTTTCAACTGATAATCTGTTCAGCCAATGATACAGCTAGTCAGATAAAAATATAAAGGAGGTAAAAATGTTTAAATCCCAGGTATTCAAGAAATAAAGGATACACAAAAATGATTAAGTTCTGTGCATTAGCAAATATAGTTTGGCATAAACAAGTCACATTCTGTGGTAACATGACACAATTCAGAAACAGAGAAAAAATATGGCACACAAAGCAGTTACGTCTTCCAATCAGATATTCTGGTGGCACAGAAGTTGCTTTTACTTTGCTTCTTGTAGTTATATCCAGTCAAAATCTTTTACCTTTTGCTTTCTGGAATCACTGCCCAAAAACATGTTCATAACAAACCTGTATCTCTTCTTAATTTCAGAAGTTTTCTGAGAACTTAGACTCAGCCATTATACATTAAACTAACATTAGAGGATCTGACTATTTCCTTTCTGTTAACTACATAATCTTGGATGCCTATCTTACATATCTAGGCATATCTTGGATGGCTAGGCCCACAAAACCCACTGCTGCACAGTAATTAACTGAGGCAAACCTCATCCAAAGTATCTTTATCTCCTCAGGGAACTTTGAACAATTGTATCAGTATTGTCACTTCTAGAAACCTAGAAAATTTCATAAAAATACTCAAGCACCTCTAAAGCTAAAATAACCCTGGCTTTCAGAAGTTGCAAAAATCCTTCTTGAGATCTACCACAATTTGAGTGCTCTCAAATACTTCTGATCTTCAGCATACATCTATCTTCCTCACTCTGAGTTCCTTAAAAAACTTGGTAACTGAACAAAGTTATCCATTGGTGAACACACTAGCATTGAGTAGATTGGAAAAATGAAATTTGCCATGCAATTTCCTCTTGAAATCATCAAAACAGTATTGCAAAAAAGAACCCCAAAATACCTTCCAAACCTAATATACACTATTATGATAAACTCTGTCTAAACAACTTAAAATATCACCAATGCAGAGCCTACGCTAGACAAACACTTCAACATAACCGCAATTTAAAGTGCTAACTCATTAGGGAAAAAATCTGATTTTAACTGCCACACAAGGTCACAAATTGTCTGTGCTTTGTAGATGAGAAAAAAGCCATAATTGACTGCAGTAGAATGATTGAATACAAAATAATACTAAATACAGAAATGGTGAAGCTATTTCTCTGAAGACTGACTTAATCAGTAGCTTTCCAATTACCGATTTTTCTCTTTGTGTGAATTATGTGTCCTATTAAAAAATAGCCTGAGGTGTGAGACTTTTGTGTTTTCATTTTGTTTTGGTTTTTTTTCTTTTATTCTTTTTAAATCCACAGATAGTGTGATAGAGTAATGCTGTATAAAGTACAAGTATACATATTTTCCAACATTTTCCCATACGTAACTGTATGCACATACTAACATGATTATTTATAGTACTTTTTTTCTGAAAAAACAGAATTCTAACACAAGTCAGGAAAGATGATCTTTAAATTAGGCATCAAAATTTATATTATCTTTAAGATTTCAAAATGAAAATTTAGGTTCATATGAAGTGATATGTGCATATACTGCCCTCATGCTGTATATAATACAAAATGCAGAAAAATTCAAAATCTTTCAATAGGAAAAAAAACTTTCCCTTTTATAGCAAAAACATTTTCTCAGGTAAAAACATCTTCACAGAATTATTTTTCCTTCAAAATACTTACAATTATATCTGTGGGTACTTCACGGAATGAGTACATGGGTTTGTTTGGTATATCTCGTTTACTCAGGAGCTCAAAAACTGCTGGGTAAGTGAGCATGTTTACCAGAAACAAAAATGACTAGAGAAAGAAAAAAAGGAGGGACAACAGGGAATATTAATCTGTTAAGTGCAACCAAGTAACTGTTAGCAATTATCTTCAATCTACATTAACTTTGTTCTTATCCTTTACAGGCTGAACTTGACATAAATAGACCTGTCCAAAATAAGACTGCATACCCTGGTAGGCATCTGTGTAATCTAAAAGGGCAGTAGTGTTTGAAATATCTATTACCTATCATATTGTACATACAATTTTGAAAATTACAGTATTTCATTACCACTTAAATTCTAAAATCTTGAGACAAAGAATAATCTTAAATCTAAAATTCCTGATTTTATTACAGTAATCTGGACATAAACTGATGGCCAGCATTAAGACTTCATTTTGCCATAATTTTTAATCATTATTTCATAGTTAATCCTTGGCATTGTGAACAGCCATGCAACATAAGAATCCTGTACCAGTCATGATTTAACTAGTGTATTATACCAATTTTGACACATGTGCCAAGAAGCAGGTATAATAAAAATTTACAGAAAGGTATGCATCATCCTATCTGAAGTACAGCACTGTTTCTTTCCATACAAAAACATAAGATTAAATAATTTCTCACCTTCTGACAACTTTGGTCAATAGGGTCAACTGGAGTAGATTTGGGTTGGGTTATTCTCGAATCATCTTTTCCACACTCCAAAAGAGCCCACAATTCAGTTACAAGTGCCTTTATAAAGCCTAAAACAAATGTTTGTTCTAATCATGAGTTTCATGTTAGAAATATTTTACACCACAATTCTAACCAAGATTGTAAAATTCTCTATACCGAAGGCTGAAATTTCACCACACAGATTGTCTTAGGGTTACCATCCCTGCTATTCTCAATCCTTTAATCCAAACTACCTTTCCAGAGCAGTCTGCTTATGTTCAATCTACAGTCTGCACCAATGGTTTCCAAAGGCTATTACACTAGAGTAGGATTACATTCATATATCTTCTATGTAAATGAGCTTCTGACCTTCTTTAAAAAGTTAACTGCAATGGATCAAGGCTTAGCTAGTATTGTCTCTGTGGTTCTAAAAATACAGATTCACTATAACTCATAAATAAATTATAACAGACCACAGTGAAAAGGACTAGAAAAACCCCAACTTTAAGAGAAGCACTACTAGCTGAATTTAAATTGTTAAAATTTAAAATGTTAAATATTTAAATAGAAGAGGAAAGAGAGCTCTAACTCTGAAATCTTCAAATGTAAGGGTTGAAAATCAATGCTGATTATTTTTGGTGTATCAGTTGTCTCTGACGCCAAAGGGCATAAAAGGGCCATAAGAAGCAATTTGGCTGAAAACCTTACAAGAGGACAGATGGGTAACTCCCCAGTGGGTCTGCTCCCTGCTTTGTGAAAAATCCCAGAGGCATAAATAGTAACTAAGTAAGAAACCAATCAGTTTCCTTGACTGGCAGAATTTGCCTGCCTTTCTGACAGTCTTTCAGTCAACACCAGCCCCTTCTAGATACTCAGAGAGACGATTTACAACTTTTGTACCTCATGGACTTCCTTAGCAGCTTAAGATATTACCTTCATTTTATTGATGAGATTCTAGTTTTAATATAATGGCTACCTGGACTGTTGATGATATGGTAACAGTTGGATTATCTGAGATTGACTCTGAAGGGACTTTGTCTGAATTGACAATTCTTCTCACACCACAATTTCTTTTACATCTCACTAATGCGTAACTTCACCTATGACATTCAGGCCCTTGCAGTTCCTCACCCTTTGAGCAGTCAGTAACCATGGAAATGTACGTAAAAATTACAGACATCAACAGTTATTAATTCTGATCTGCAGATCAATAAGAAGCACCTGCAAACTTATTTTTAAACAGTACAGATGTCTTCACACATATACAGGAAATTTCTGGAAATCCAAATTAGTGAAGTAAAGATTTTGCATAATATCAGAAGGAAAAATAAAATAAACCCTAAAATTCTGCATCAAGATTAATGAATTATTTGAAAGCTTGAGAGAATTAATTTCCATCAAGAAATAATTAACAAATATTTAGGAGTTTTTGGTTATACTGTGTAATTATTTTACACAGTTCATCTTTTTTTAACATCTTTCCCACTGTCTTTTTTCAAAATGAAGGACTACAGCATGCAATTATTCATAATAACATCATCCTGCAATTTACCTGAATTCTGCAGAGCCACTGCAGCCATTGGTGTTGTTGCCATTTGTGTAACAATGATTCTATTACCAAAATCTTCATATTCATTTGTCTGTTGATAAGTATAAAAGTGCAGTGTTAGTTATTCAGAAGACATGAAACTCTCAAATGATCTCTTAAATATTGAGCTTTCTTACATTTGTTTACAGAATTTAATCAATTTTATGTTTAGATTTGAACAATTCATAGCTATTATCCTCTACAGACTTACCAGGGTCAGATTCCTAACCAAACATCTTTATCAAGTATCTTATAAAAATTTAAACATAAAATACTGTGGTTGAGACATGCAATATGAGAAATAAAAACATTAGTATTATAATGATTTTGTACACATTCAGTAAGATGCGTTTGGCATTACTTTTTTGCACATTATCTGACTAAGAATGCACATTCTCTGATTTTTTGTTTATATTTCAAGCTTTGTCTAGCATATTTAGATTTCAACATGACCTACCAACATTGTCTAAGAAAATTTGCACTTAGAAGAAAAGAAAAAAAAATTTTCTAGCATTTCAAACTTTACAGTAAAACATAAACTACAAAGACTGCAATGCTTACCTGAATTTTTTTTGATAAACTGTTAAACATAAAGTTCACACAGTCATTCATGGCATCTGTACTATGAAGCAGAAATAGTCCTTTGGGTGTGGTTGAAAAATTTAGCAAGGCATCTAACAAAGTCTCTTCCCATAACAAGCTGCAAGAGTAACAAAAGAGTGATTAAAAACTATATGTAAAATAGCATGGGAAAAAAGAAAAAAGTACAATTCTTAACTTTGAGAAACAATAGTACTTTACTCACTGTACTCTATGCTTAATTTATAAGCTTATGCTAGATTTAAAAAAGCATTTGGGGAAAAAGATAATATACCAGACTGCATTTTATGTGAACATTCAAACTCAGTGCAGCAAACCTGTGATATCCGTAAACATATGTATGACTTACAGTCTGACTCTATGCAGTCTTAAGATATTAACATGGCAGTTACATGTTGGCAAAACAGGCACAGAATTTCCCAACAATGTAAAAACTCTATGAGGGACTCACATTTGAGGAGCTAAAGGTTCCTGCTAAAACTTGGTATGGAATTATGAAGAAAGGTGCTATATTTACTCAATAGCTTCACATAATAAGAGAAGTAAATGGAAAATCATCATTGTCCTGAATTTTCAGACTCCCAAATACTTGCATATTTATCATCTTAATGAATATAAACTTCTGTAAAGGGACATTAAGTTTCAGTATAAAAGGAAGGACACTTTTCACTTGGTATCAGCCAAAATGCTGCCAATCTACATAATATATGTAGATTGCTACATAGTATTTTGAAGGTGTAAATATGATTCAGCAGAGCACTATTTTAAATTAGCACCACATCAAAGGCATAAGATAGCTATTTTGTTCTGTGCTTTCTAACTCACATTTTCCTCCAACCAAATTCTTTAGTCAGAGAGAATCAACTATAAGTCAATTTTACATAGATCAGACACCACTCTAAGCCAAGGAAGTTCTCAAAGGTCAGGAAGAATTTTGTAGCTCTATTGAGACCTATGCTAGGATAGGTCCTTTTGGCACTATCCTTTTGGCAAAGAAGACTGTCCTGGGTTTGGCTCGGATAGAGTGTGTTTTCTTCGAAGTACCTGGTAAAGTGCTGGTTTTTTTGGATTTAGGACAAGAATAAGATTGGTAACACACTGATATTTTAGTTGTTCCCAAGTAACACTTCTCAAAGTCAAGAACTTTCCAGTTTCCCATGCTCTGCAAATGAGCAGGTACGCACAAAACCGTAAGAGAGCACAACCAGGAGAGCTGAGCCAAACTGGCCAAGGGGATATTCCATAGCATGGGAAGTCATGCTTAGTACATAAACTGCAGGAAGCTGGCTAGAAAGTTGGCCAAAATCACTGTTAAGAGACGAACTGGGCATCAGTCAGAGGGTGAGGAGCAATTGAGTTGTGTGTCATTTGTTTCTCTTGTGTGCTACTTCTCTCTCTCCTTTTCATTACTATTAATGTTATCATTACCATTCGTAGCATTACTATTATTAGTATTACTATATTTTATTTTGTTTAAATTACTAGACTGTTTGTATCTCAACCCTTTTATTTTCCTGATTCCCCTCTCCATGCTATTGGGATGCAAATGGCTGTGCAGTATTTAGTTGCCAGCTGGAATCAGACTACAACAAAGACATGGGGTTACAAGATGTTTCAATTGTAATTAAAGCAGCAGTTTGTGTTCACACTCATACATGTGCATAAATTAAGTACCAAGTTACCTGGTTTTTGATTCTTGACTTATTGATGAAGTGGAGTCTGCATCAGTTACAGGAGTAGGTACTCTTTCTGAAAGCAAACTTGTCTGTAAAACAAAACCAAATAAACACCTCCTTAATATTGATGCCAGATGTCCCCCTGCTAGGGAATGACATGCAGTGACTCCAAGAGTCAGAAGGCTGAACAATTGCTTTATTAAGCTATACTATACTACACTACTATACTAAACTATATTCAAGAAAAAACCCATGACCCTTCTTCAGACAGTCACGATGCAGCTTTGACCTAATTGGTCAATCAGTCAAAACAACCAACACCAGTGTCCAATTAAGAAATCACTTTTGGCAAACTATTTCCATAACACATTCCACGTGTGCCAAACAACAGGCGCAGCAAATAGAGATAAGAATTGTTTTCTCTTCTTTCTCTGAGCTTTCTCACTGCCTTCCCCAGGAGAAATCCTGGGAAGGTTGTGCCTGCTGCTGTCTGTGAAGAGAGCTGCGGCCACACGTTAATGTTTATTTACAGCATTTTTAAACTCTAGATCTAATTCATTTTCTTGTTATATACAAAAGACAAAAAACCACAGTGATCTGGTTATAGTCCAGTCTTTGGTACAGAATACACTATTCCTTTATATTGTTTTTATTCCAGAAAAGCTTATTTTTTTACTTCTTCCTTGGGTATAAACAATTGTAAAGCTAGTACATTTTAATTTTTTTTTATTAGAATTCTTAAATAAACCTCTTTATTTCCAGCTGGAGACTGCCAAATCAAAAACTGGTATTTAAAAGTAAAGAAGGAAAAAAAGAAAAAATTGTAACACAGCTTTTTACTCTGTTTCTGTCACAGGTAATGGAAATAACAGCCTCTGAAGTCACCATGCAAAACTTATTAATTCTGCCACTTTTTATTTTATTTATTTATAAATTATATAAATTTATCTCTATTGATATGGGTGTCATTGGAGTTAGACATAAATATATAAATATTTTTATATTTGAACATTTAAATTATATTTTAAAATACCTGGCATGAAAGAATGCATATTCAAAATTATTTCAGTTGTTTTATGTTTATGGGATAAAAAGCAAATTACATCATTGAAATAAAAGTGAGAAGTTATTAATTTACTACCTTATAAATGTGATGTAAAAAATCAACAAAAGATTATTCAACTAGTCAATCATACTGGATCTGTTGTTCCCCTTTTATTATCATCTTTATAAATTCTCTCTCAGAATTTAATCAGAATCTACTGAGAAAAAAATAATTTCTTTCTCCATCAGTCTTAAAACTCCAGGAGACATGTAAAAGAAAAGGATACAAATTACCAGTCCCGCCATTAAAAAATTCACACTTCGGCTTGGAAAGAATCCACCATAGTCCACTGGTTTTGCTACACTATAAATGGCATGATATTTTATAAACTTCATGCATTTTAAAATTGAAAAATGACAGAAAATAATTTGAAAAGTAGTAAGATGATGGAGTTGACTTTGCTGTAATAGCTTGTTGAATATTAAAGTCAAGAATATATTGATTCTACTCCAGTTTATATCTGACTATCAAAGTGAAGTGAAGAAATAGCATTTTGTAGGGTAAACTTTGTTTTCACTCAACACATTCAGTCTACTTATCTTTTACATGTCAAGACAATTTGTCTACTAAATTATGTTCTATACCTTAATAAGGGATTTAACATGGAAAGAAGTCTTTTGTACAAAGTGTAAATGCTGTGTTTTATAGAGGAAATAACTGGAAATGCCCATCAAAAGCTTTTAACACTCTGGCCTGTGATCAACATTCAATAGACTAAGAGGCTAGTTGGAGTAAGACTGACAAGTTACACAATAGGAAAGCATCAAAAAAAAGATTGCTGAGTTACGTAAATTACAGCATGGATCAAGTGAACTAAGCTCCTTAATTCAATAAAAATCGTCGGGTTTTCAATGCAAGGAATAACATAAGTCTCAAAACCAACATTCTTTGATGAGAAACAAAATCTACTGTGATGTAATTATGATTTTTTGTAATAATATATTTTATTTTCAAGACAATGTATGGCTTTGTGGCAGTATTAATATATGAAACAGTCAGAATTACCTTCAAATTGGTGATTTAAGTACCTTCTATTCATGTTCTCCCCTCTAGTATTTTCTGCCTTAGTTGACATTGTGACTGTATCTTTAAAATATGTCATCATAATAAAAGCATACAGTAGAAGCATACAAGAAGGAAGAGAAGCTCTTCCATTCTTTTCCCTTGCATTCATTTTCCCTCCCACTTCCTTGCCTCCAGAAAAGAAACCAAATTTAGTTTTTTAGTCCATTCTTCGTTCTAGCTTGATCTGATCCCTCTCTAAGATATAAAAAGATAGTCCTATTTTTCAAGGTAAAGTGAATAATACAGCTAGGCTTTGGTTTTCCACTATGAATCCTAATATCTACAGTTTAAATATGCTTTCAGTTAAGCTGGAAGCCAAAGTTGAGATTTTGAAAACTGCATTTGCAGGATCTGCCATCATTTCTCCATCTTAAGTAATTTTTTACAATACACAAGGATTTTCACACTGCATGTGACTTTCAGAACAATGAAAATAGAACTGATGATGATGAGGCACTGGAATATCATCTTTTATGAAGCAAGGCTGAGAGAGATGGGCCTGTTCAGTCTTGAGAAGAGATGACTGAGAGGGGATCTCATCAGTATCTGTCAGTATCTAAAAGGAGGGTGTCAAGAGGAGGGACTCAGGCTCTTCTCAGTGGTGCCAAGCAACAGGACAAGAGACAGTGGGCAGAATCTGATGCACAAAACCAGAATGGGCAGAATCTGATGCACCTGAACATGAGAAAGAACTTACTTACTGCGCAGGTGAACTAGACCAGATTACCCAGAGAGGTTGTGGAGTCTCCCCCACTGGAGACACTGAAGAACCCTCTGGACACAATCCTGTGCCATGTTTTATAGGATTACCCTGCTTGAGCTGGGAGGTTGGACCAGTAGACCCACTATGGTCCCTTCCCATCTTCCCCATTCTGTTATACTGTGATAACAGAAAGCAAAACACACAGAACTGTTGGATTCAAGCTCCTTCATGCAGAAAAAACACCACACTAGCAATCAAACTGAAGTTAAAGTACAATCTAAACTTCATAACAAATCCATGTACACAGGTAAGACAAAAACTCCTGCCTGGCACTTTTCACTATGGTCTCTAGAGAATACTTCAATGTCACCTCACTATTTAACAAATAATTGCAATCTGCTATTTTTTTCTCTGTATCTCCCACCTGACACAAACCAGTTTAACTAAAATTTGATAAGAGCACATCTCAGGAGTATTTTCCTTCAAAATATCCCAAACCAAGAATGAAGGCAAGATCTGTGGTGGTCAGTGGTTATCATGACATCAAGTGACTTCTACCATCAAGGACAATGAATGGCAGGTCTACCAATGCATCAAAACTTCCTGTTTTAATCTTAGGCACAGAAGTCTCAAATTAAATTTCTGCTAGGTTCACATTCAGAAGGAAAATTTGCAAGTAGAACTTCATTTTTACAACATTTTCAAGTACTATTTAACTGCTTAAAAATAATTAACCTATAAGAACAATTATTACACAAGCTGAACCTCTCACAGTAAGATTTTTCCCAATCAAAAAGCAAAATTTACCTTTCTCCAGGCCTCTGCAATAGATTCATGCAAGCCATAAGGAATTAGCATCTGTAGGCCTTCACAAGTTCTGTACATTTGACGGCATACAAAAATGAAAGCTCCTTTAACAACTGGCATAAACTCAGATCCAGATAAAAGAGAAATGTCATCATGAAGAAGTTTCTTTGTGAACTGAACAAGTACATGAGCAGCTGTAGGACTAGAAATAAAATAATACGTTTAAAATTTTGTTTTGTAGTAAGCCTTGAAACAAATCCTCTGACTAAACTTATTTAAAATTTTTTGGGGAAAAGAAGCTTCGGAAAGAGACTATGATCCACTACAGAGGGACAAACTATGTTAGAACTTACAGAAACTTATGTCATCTTGGCAAATAGCTCTATGCAATGCAAAAATACATCCATTGCCTTCCACATAACCCACAGGACCGTGAACTACACAGACAGGTTTCACAGGAGTCCAGTTGGAAAGACAACTTGGAGATTTCTCCACTTAGAAGATGTACATTCCAAACATTTTCATGACCTGCAGCTTAGCTGTTTTCAAAGGCTCATCTCAGTTTTACTGCTGTTACAAGTTTTAGCATCAGCTAACTATATTTGACCCATAGCAGCACACTGATCCTAAGCTAGGTACAATGTTACACATGGCAGCTTCTTATCCAAGATCTGTCTCTACTAGATGTACTGAAATGTGAATGCTACATTAAATCTATTCTTTCAATAAATTTGGTTAGTTTAAATACTTATTCTAAAATCAAACAAAGAAAATTGAAGAAGAGAGGCCTTTGGACTGAAAAGTAACACTACAAATATAATGGAACTATATTCAGAGAAAGGAAAGCTCTCACATGAATTAGAAAAAGAAGAAAAACATGAAAATCTCCCTTATTATTAGCATTTCTTTACCTTGTCATTTCATCTGGTTCTACACGTAAAGATCTCCCTCATAAATGTTATAAAACACTTACTACTTTAATTTATAATCAGATATTTTACTCAAACAAAACCAAAAAGTATCACGTTATAGATAAATGAAAGATGAGCAAACGAGTCTCATAAGAGCAATGCAATTCATTGAAGTGCTCACTAATACCATCCATTAATGCACTCTTACATGTCTTTGGCATTTTTTTCATTTTCTCCATAAAGAAGAAGAGAAAGACCATCTTCTGAAGCAGCAATCCTTGCCAAAATATCAGCTACATCAAGTAAAGTGGATTCAAGGCAGTTTATATACACCTATTTGGAAGAGGAAAATAAAAAAGAAGCTTCAAATTCAATGGTTTTATGAAAGCTGTTTTTTCAAGTCTGTCTTAGGTATGCACAACCTGAAGGTCACCTTTCTTAACGTCTTAAACATAGTAAGTTAACAGCTTATGTTCAAATGTCATTACACAGAAATCTTCATCACAAAGGGCACTAATTCCCAATATTTTCATAATCGTTATAAAAATGTTTACAAGAAAAAAAAAACAAAAAAAAAAGAGAAAAACACCTTTTTTCTTTTATCAATCCAGAAAATAGTAGCTTTCCATGGAGAATTATATATTTTATTTACGTGAATTATTGAGAACACCTAACTTACACGTTGCCAACTGAATTAAAAAATAAAAGTAGGCTGCCTTTCAAATAGAAGGTAGAGAAAATATTCATCCACAAAATATCCAAGTGACAACAGAAAAAAGCCAAAACCAATGAAAAAAATTAAACAGTGTGTTTTTTCCCAAGGAAACAGTCTCACTACGGCACAATTTTTGCTACTATTCACAAGACTTCCATGTCAATCAATCACAGTAACGGACTAAACTATTCAATGCACACTATGATAGTCAATGTATAAAATACCACAGAAGTTACCACATTATGTGAGTAAATAAACCTTCTACATAGAAAATACGGATAAAGTGTAATATTCTATACATGTAAAAATCATTTGGAAGATTATTACAAACCTCTGTGCCATTCAGCAAACTTTGAACGGGATGGAGCAGGGCATCTATCACTGTGTCTGTATACAAACATTCAGCAGCACATCCTGTTTGATCACAAAAAACCTGCAGAATCTCCATAACAAGACTTTCTGGAGAATAATTTTCTGGTGAACACAAGAAATATTTATTTATATTTTAAGGTACACAAATACCTCTGTATGACTTATGTAGTTGCTTCTGAATTATTATTAATTTTGTTAAGTCCTGATTCAACATAGAGGGAGGAAGAAAGGGTAAGGGTGGAAGGGAAGAGAAAAACTGCACTAATATAACAGAGAAAATAATTGCAAAAGAAGTTATCATATGCCTCATTATAAGTAAATATATACACATATAAGGAAAAAAAAACATTTACCTGTATGTGCTGCCAAAGCTGTCTTTGGGTAACTTGGAGAGTAATAAATAAGTTGAACAAATAATACCAACACATCAGTTATGGATACAGTAGCTATAAAAAAAAAAAAAAGAAAGTACTTTGTAAATTAAAGACTAAGTTTAATATTCCAAATAAAAAATGGATTTTGTAAATATATGTAAATAATGCTTTCCTGTAGAGAGGAAATCAATTATGTACAAGTTATAAAGCAAAGGACATACACCTTCTTGGGACTCTACAAAGGTATTTCATGATCACCTTAATAAGACTTGATCTTGCTCTCAATTTAGCCAATTGAAATTTTGCAAAGTCTTTCACTGTAGCAAATGGCAGCCAACATTTGAAAATACCGGCTGTAGAAAAAAAGCATTACCTTTCTATTAGATTAAGTGAAATAACTGGTAAAAAGAGAAGGTGTCACACAACTCTTTCTCAGGTCTGGAACAAAAACAACAAATGTAGCTAAACGCGAGATAGGAAAAATTGCTCCAAGTTTATATGCAATTATGTTAAGAAATCAGCCACTTTGTGAGGAAAGAGTTGCCATCTATGAAGCTGAGAAGGACACTATTAAGAAGAAAAATGGCAAGATTGTTACATTTTATGGGAAAGAAATAAGCAACCACCATCCGTGGATCTCTGCTGGATGGGTGTTACGCTAGTAATGCATAAATGACAAAAGCACTTTATGAGTAGATATTTCTTACTCACAACTGTTCTACACTGGATCTATCAAGTCTTGGTCCTCTAACCAGAGGGACAAAAGGCAAATCACAGAATATTCAGTAATGTCTGGAATTATACATTGAATTAATAGAGACACTAAAGCAATGGAATGCTACAATTGCCCTCACACACTTCTGTTTGCCATCCCTGCCCCATGTAGAGTTCTCTGTCTGTCGAAGAGCTTTTCCATCTCATTTCTTGCGTCCCTATTAACACCTCTGTTCCACAGGTATGAAACTTTTTTTCTACTTTTTTTTATCTTAATTAACAGATTAAACTCAGAGCACTTGTTTTCAATTTGCAATTAGCTTGAAATACTGATTTTTCTTTCTCATCTGAAAACCAGTTTTGGCCCCTGGACATATCTCTCTTCCAACCAATTACATCAAATGGTTTGACAGAACCTATTACTCACACCTAGAAAAAATGAATCACTTACACACTGATCCAACTGTCCTTCAACACAAAATTAATGTATTAGAAGTAAAACACACAAACAATCCATTTAACCACATCCATCAAAGAATAAAAAACTGTGTGTAGATTCTCATATATAGATATATACACACATACACCACCTTTGTGTAAGTTTCCAGGTTCAGAATTAGTGAACAAATATTGTTCTTCAATATCCACAATATTGGAGTGAAAATATATAAATATATATCAAGAATGGATACAGTTTTTCTGAATAGGTTCCATTTTCCTCAACTCTCCTCCTACCTTTTTTATTTTTCAGCTGTACTGGAAAGAGATTCTGGCCTTCCTTATAGATCAACAATCTTCCTAAGAGGCACAGTGAATGAACAAAACAGATGTACTGCAATTCTGGTCCAGTGTAAGCAAAATCCTGCGTATCACCTATAACAATAAAGCAAAAAAAATTAGAACTTTACTCTTGTAGTTTACTTCACAGTACCTAGCTGCTTCCTGCAACACAAGCAGATCATTTTGGACATAAAGACAGCTTAAGAAATTAACCACTGCTATTAGTTTTCTCTTAAAAGACAGTCATTCAACATCTGAGGAATGGAAGAGATAGAATGTCTTCCTCTTGAAGTAGCATGCTCAAAAGCCTAAAGAATGTGGATGTGTGCACATATACTGTGAGACATGCAAAGATACTCACTACAGTGCTGCTGAGAAAAGTCACCGACTTTTGAATTTTTATTAACTGCTGCCTTGCAAAATTCAAAATAATCAAGACATTGCTGGACTGCTGCATTAATCTGTGGAATAAAACACAAAATAATAAAGTACCTGATATTTCACAATAAACTCATTCTCTCCTGCACCCAAGTACTGTCCCTTAACATAAGAACTTAAATATCCACTTCACTTCAATGACTTCATTTTTCAGTGCTTTGGATGTATTAACCAAGAGAAGGCAAACTTTTACAGGGCTATTAAAATATATCACATTATTACATTATCACACAACCAGTTCTATACACATAAAGACAGTCTATGAAAAAGAGTACAGAGAACATGGAAGAGTTTTGAGAAGTCAACAGCAATCTGTGAATGCCCTATTGTCATTACCGTGGAAGACTTTAAATTTCCAAAAGTGAAAACCTTTGTCTTGAATACAGTTAATAAACTGTAGGTTTGGTTGCCAGGTGCTGTCAGTGCTATTACTGTTCTTGGTGGTGTATCACTATCATAGCACTATAATCTAACCAAGGTATATAAAAGTTTAAAAGTTATAAGCATTGTTATAGCAAGGAAACACAAAGCACACTGTCGTGGTTTCAGGTGGGATGGAATTTATTTCTTCTACTCCCTTATGATCTGAGAAGAATAATTAGATTCATTACAGCTTGGAGCTGCCAAGATTTATTCACAAGTGTAAATATGCAGGCATACATAATAAAAAAAAACCCAACCTTAATCAGATGCTTACCCTTGCTTATAAATTAGATTACACTACCCTGCTTATGGACTTTCTATTATAAACTCTTTGTTGCATGGATCATGCTTTATTCTATGTCCTTTTCTATGCACACAGATAAAAAAGAAAAAAAGTCTCTCATCTGCATCCTTTCTCTATCTTAAGGTTTTATTGGTCCCATATATTTCACATTTGATTTCATTTGTATGACAAGATTTTATAAAACATAGCCAAGTCCTGTTTATATGCATGGATCTCATATCTACAGTGGTCTTATTAAAAACAATGAAAATTCTACCCCAGTAAAGAGATCTGCTCGTACAAAATATATAATAGGATTAACAACTATATTACTAAATATATTTTCCCAGTTTGATTTAGCTTGCTGACTTTGAATCCTTTATGCTTCAGAGAATACAATGGCAATTTTTTTAGCCTCTTTTCAACAAAAATCAAAATTTAGCACAGTGTATTTGCAATATTTATCATGTATCATTTGTCATTTTTATGCTTTTTTGGAAACAATTCTAAATATGAATGAAACATAACAAATTAATAAATTACAATCCTAAGTAAACACCTGCAATAAAATATCCAAATTGCCCTTACACAGAGCTGGCCATATAAAGACTAAGTTGCAAGTAAACTTGCCTTGGTAATTCATAGAATCATAGAATGGCCTGGACTGAAAGAGACTCAAAGATCATCTAGTTCCAAACAGTGTCATGGGCAGGGACACCTTGCACCCCCATCCAACCTGGCCTTGAACTTCCAGGGGAGGGGCATCCACAAATTCTCTGGGCAATCTTTTCCAATGTCTCATCACCCTGACAGAAAAAGAAGTTCCTCCTCATATCTAATCTAAATCTACCCTCTTTCAGGTTCAAGCCATTACCCTGTGTTCTCTCAATAAATTTGACTTACAGACAATTACTGCATATATAATCAATAAAGTATATTAATATAAGTACTTACCAAGGATTTATATTTCCTTTCCAGAAGCCTAAATACCACTCTTCTGCTGTAATATGCATGCTTGGATGAAAAAGAAGATGTAATGTCAACTACAAAGAAATGTTCTGTTTTTTAACTAAAAAGTAGAAATTACCTCTCATTCTGTTCTAGTAGAGATCCCATATACAGTACATATTCAATGAATTCCAGCTTGTGTAAGCCACTATTATACTCAACTGAGACTTGTTTGCAGTACATTTATGACAAAAAAAGGCCCACATAATTAGAAGAAAGTGTAGCAGAACATGTAGTTAAAAGAGAAAACCAAGAAGTACACAAATGCTAAACTATACATTTTGAAATTGCCAAGTAAATCCTAAATTGTAAGTTTATATATGGTAGGCTGGAAAAAGTTCTACTGTCCACTGAAGTTAGCAAGTTGTGTCTAGTGTGTAATATATATGTGTTCTTTCATGCTCATCACTTCTTCCAAAAAAAATACTTGCATCTTTTGATGGCTGTCAGTCAATTCTTCCAAAGGGAGCGAAGACACAAAGCACAGAAAATACTCCTAAATTTCATGAAAACAAGTAACTGAACAGAAATTGAGGTGGAGAGTAATATTGAAAAGCAGTGGACATAAAAGTCTAAAAAAAAACTGCACTTCCTTAATTACAGTTCTCAGTACAGGCTGTTATAGGACACAATAGGTCCATGATGTCAGAACCGTACCTTTTCAAAATAAATGTCTGACATGAACAAGTTATGTGTTGTTCAGTTGCAAGTTATTGGCTTACCGTCCACTTCTTAAACCACACTGCTTTGATATCTAGCAAAGCCAAGAAGTGCATTGGACTCAAGAAATCTGGAGAGGCAGGATGATTAGGCTTGTGTTTCAATGACAAAAGTGACAAGGTACTCTCCACTACTTCTTCCATATACCTTATGATACAAATAGGAAAAAAGGGACAGGAAACAAAAAAATTACTGAAGTCCTTCCACCAGTTATAGTTAAGAACAATCTTCTCATAAAACCTTGTTCAGATAAATTGTAAATACCAACAGCATTATCTTTAACTTGCCCTTGCATGGGCATTAATTCTTTGTAATACCACAAATAAAACTAACATGCATCTATATTCTCCTAAGTTGTTACAGCTTCTAAGTGTATTACCCTTGTTACGCTTACATCCAAATTATTTTTTGTTCAAAAGTACTTAGACCACTCCAAAAGATAAATAAGCAGCTAAATATGACTACTCCTGTGCAACTTCCTCATTTTACTTTTCCCACCCTCTACTTTTATTTCCCGTATTGTCACTGACCAGCCACTGCGCATTCTATAATCAAGCCTTTGCTAAAACTACATGCATCTTATTTTATGTCAATACCTATTAAATTAAGAAACAGTTACAGGGTTTTGGAGGTGACATACTTTTCTGGATGTCGAATCCAGGAAGATGGTGCTTCTTTTTGGTACTCATTTAAAAGGCGAACCTGAAAACATAATTAAAATTAAAAAATAATTAATGCACAATGTTTTGGTACTGATAGAAAAGGTACAGAAAGTTCATTTATACCTTTTTAAGTAAACGATTTACATCTGAGTTAGATACATCCAGACCAGCTGAAATATGAAGAGAATAGTCTTCAGAAAGAAAGTACAACTCCAAGTGTCGTGCTAAAAAAATAAAGAGAAACCAACAACAAAAAATCACTTCAGCTCCATGACAACAGGGACAAAACAGACTGTCTTATACAATCTTCATTATAAAATTTAACTTTTCAAAAAGTACATAACCCATGAAGTTTGAAATGCAATTAAATGCACATACCTAAACTTGTATAGACTTCTTTTGTCATATTAAATGGAGAAGAAGAAAAGGTTTTTGCATAGAACCTAAGAATTTTCTCCTAAGGGTGAAAAAAGCAAGCAACATATTAAATAGTCATTAACTGTGCATTATAACTACAAAATAATCAATATATAATTTATTCTTAATATTATATATTATTCATCTAGACATCTGTGCAGATGTTAAGCATGTTTTATAAAAATATAGTTTCTGATCACAGAAATCTCCAGTTCAAAGGAAATTTTATTCAAATACTTGAACTACAGCACCAATGTAAAGCCTCACTGAGTTATAAAATAGACCACAGAACATTACTTTTCCATTCAGAATCAGTAACTTGTAATTATCACTGTTTTAAAAGAAATTGTAGAACTCATCTGAAAGAGAAATATATGACAGCAGCTGGGGCAACTTTCCTGTTTATTTGGTAATCACTTCAAAATTTGAAGAAGCAAAAAATTTAATTGACATAATAAATAATCTAAAAGCCATTTAAGCAGCTGTCATTTCTTTTCCTCATCACTGCCTGTGTCATATTACTATGTATCATTTTCTCATCGTCATGGAGCATAAACCTGACTTCAACAGGAAATATTAACATGACCTATTTTACAGAGCAGTTTTGTCCATTCTTTTTACGTGCGTTTCTGCTAAAAGAAATTAAATGTCTTCACTGCCATTAAAAGAAATGCAAATGACTACTTTGGTGTCTCAAAATCCTATTGAAAGCCTGTTGCAGTCCTGTAAACCAAAATGTACTGGAATCCTGTAATTCTGTTACTTAAAAAAATAGTTTATGTGATTCACACACAAATAATAAAATGTCTTGAACCCTGCTGGACTACTTATAATATGTAAGAGGTGTAACTTATAATATGCAAGAGGCAGTCCTTTCTTTGGATACAAATCTTGTAATTAGATACAAAACATTCCCTTACACTGAATGTTGCATCAGGATCTGCCAGAGAGATTGTCAGATGCTTACTCAGACTTGGCCAACTCTCAGAGTTCAGGATATCAGAGGCAGGGGCTAAGCACAGCGTCTGCAAAGCTTCTTGGCGAACCTGGAGCAGTCAAAAAGATAAACACCAAAAATCCATTCACAGCAGCCTCTGAAATATGTAATTTACAAGTCAGAGGGAGGGAGGGAGAGAAGGAGGGAAGACAGGAAGGAACAGAACCTGGCTGTAGAACAGCAAATACTTATCTTCTGCTATATTTTTTATGGCTATTTAGACAAAACACTACATCACTCAGTGGGGAAAATGTGTGTATTCGAAGAAGTAATAAAACCATTTTAAATGGGTTTTCAATACTGGACACAAGGTTTATGTTCTATTTTCTGGCTGTAATCAAATATTTTGAAACTGGGGAATATAGCTCCCTAAAGCTCTCAGCTAGGAGAAGCAGACACAGTTATTAGACATAGTGTTTTGCTGCTGAATTTTCATCAGCATTCTAAGTAATTTCAAGTAACTTTTTTTTTCAATTCATAGACAACTATTATCTCTAGCAATTTATTTCATCTTACTGAAACAAACTGTAAGACATTTTAATAACATTTAATAGAATCAGACTTTTAACCTGGTTTTCTAATAAAAAAATTGTTTGTACCACCTCCTAGCTACCATGCCTGTTTCAGCTGCCAGACAAGCCCTGACAAGTCTTATCAAGGCAGCACACTCAAACTGGTATTTTTTCAAGCTTCAAAAATACCAGCAGCTGGTGATGATTGTTGGTTAGAGACACAAATTAGTACCGCCACTGACATAACAGCAAACCTAACTTGGATTTATATTTTCCATTTGGCAGCAAGTTGTCGGCAAATCAGCAGGCACCTCTCTCTTTGGACAGGGGTAACTCAAAGGGCAACATGGAAGTTACCAAGAAGGGCAAGGGACATGTATACAGGACAAATAATGTTCAGTAACTTTATTTATCATGGAACAACTTTTTTTTTTAACTAAAAATGCCAATCTATAGCACATAGATCTCTAAAAAATATAGATACTTGCAGCAACACTAGTTTTTGAACCAGATGGTTATAAACAATGAAATATTGCACTGTAGAGTAGCTTCTGCACTGAAGGTAAAATAAATGAACCAAAAAATAAAGTTTCCACTCAGGTACATAGGAATTTGTATGTACAATCAGGGTACTCTACAATATGCAATAAACATTCATTTGTATCAACATTTCATTTCTATTTTTAAACTTACTTCCTTGGGCTGACTAGGGTCAAGCTTTTCTGTGAGCAGCTGCAATTGTTCTTGACTCATGAATGCATAACTCTGTAATACATATTACAAAACGATCATTAGTGTATTTTATGAAACTGAACAGCAGCAGATTAAAATCATCAGTCTTTCTGATACCTAATTTACTTTTAATAATTAGGACTTCAACATTTATACTAATTTTACTGTAAAGTCAACATTCCAAATGTTTTCTGCTGTTTGCCAAAAGTTAAACTTACGATAATGAAATCACTATGACATATTTTGTTTGCTTTACTTCAAAGTTTTCTGTATCTTCAAAAAATCCCTTATAATAATTTATTCAGCAAGAAATGTAGCCTAGTACAGTAGTCTGGAAATGAACTGCACATTATTTGGCTTCTAAAATAAAATCACAAAAGTTAGATGATGTACTGATTTTATCTCTATCTTTCTATACCATACTTGGATAGGTACTTTGGAGCATATGGCATCACATTGATCTCATCTAGCACATGATGCCTAAAGTAGCTGTATAAGCTTAGTACTTAAAACTGAAAGAAAAGCAAATAATTTGGGTTTAAGATATAACAAAGATGGGAAAAATTAATCTTTCGCTAGGGCCATTCCATTGACAACAATTTTGCAGTATCATGCTTATTTCATAACACAGAGAGAAAACCCATTGTACTTGGTTGAAGGAGGAGTCACTGTCAGAACAGTTGTCTGTGTAATAGCCACTCTGATGTTCTTTCTTTGCTTTACTGGCCAGCTCCTTATCATGCATCCGATCTTCTTCAAACTTGTTAATCAAAGATTCTACCACAACCATCATGACATTCTTCAAGGCATGTATCATTTCTCTGTATCTTCAAAGTAAAGATGATTTTAATATATAAGAACATAAAAATTACTATGTAAAAAAAAAAAAAACAAACCAAAAAGAAATCGCTACATCATGAATAACTGAATATGAAATTATGCTAATTGGACTTGAACTTACTGAATTTACAGAAATTAATGAATACCAAATCCAAATCTAAACTAAGCAAGGAACCTTACATGTTTCAGTTAATGATATTTTAAAATCAGAACAAAGTTCCTTTTTTTCCCTTCCAGAACCATTCAATGAAATACCACTATCATAATTCTATTTTGGGATGTTCTTAAGAAAGAACAACATGAGTCCATCAAAAAGGAGGATCTGTCCCTGAGAAAACAAGCCAGTTCTCATCCTTGTTATTGTTTGTTTCTTGTAGTTCAACACCCAATTTTTCTTTTGCTATAAATCTTGAGCAGAACCAGTGGAAGTGAACATATCATCCTGATTCAAGATCTTGAGTACAGGTCATGAACACAAAGTAATTTTCTTTCAACAAAACCCAGTTTTTTTTTAATTTCCATAAATTGAAAAATAATATCCACAGGGAAGTAATTCAAAATTAAAAAATGCTTTAGAAAAGCATCCTATTGTAAAACATTGATATTTTATTTTTAATTATTTTTTACTTTAATGCTACAATTATTTATTTTACAGTCATCAAAGATACAGATTACCATACTGTGCTTTAATATCTTCCTACATGTCAAATTAAAAATATAAGATACATTTTTAGTTATTTGGAGTTTCTTCTGCCAATTTTAATACACACAAAACCCTAAGGCCCTGATCCTTGAAACAAAATTATACAAACAGCATAATCTAAAAAATGGTCATCCTAACATCTGTTTTCCTATTTTTTTATTTTGCAACACATAAAAATGACTGATGCTAAAAATCCTAAATATCTCAAAAATTTAACATATTTTCTACCTATCTTTTTTATGCAATTATTCTCAACCTTAAGTCCAGAATGAGACAAAGCATGACAAATTGCAATGTATGGTGGCAACATGGGAATTTCTTAGCAACAATTTTGGTTAAAGATTCAGAATTGTTATTGGTTCAGATCTTATTTTTTCAAAACACATTATGGAAAAGCAAAAGGAAGATTAAGACAAAGAAAAAATAGAGATGTGTATTACAGGTACATACTCACTCTTTTGATTCACGGGCCTTCTTAGTAAGATGTTGGACAAGTGTGTCATAGCCAGATATTTCACCCTGACTTTGAGCAGAGGTACATTTTTCTGTTTCTTCTTCAATCACAGGTCCCACAGTATTTTTTATGTATTGTCTAAGGTATTTCACAAACTCATAGCTGCAAGAAATATGCAAAATTAAAATGCTATATCTCTTTGACTTCACCATGAAACATTTTCAACATTATATCAACAACAATTATCTTCTCTCCCAGTAGATCTTTTACTCTGAGGTAAGAGTTTATGACTTGCATAGAAATAAACTTCAGGAGTGTAAAATAACATATTACAGTTTGATTTTCTTCAAAGTGGTCAGTATCAGCATATTGTAGGAAGAAATAACTCCAAATAGAAGAAACAAAACCAAGTGTTAGTTTACCAGAATGCACATTTTCACTTTGTGCTTCTTCTAAAAGTAAAAATCCACTCAGACAAAAAGGTAAAGATTTTGTAGACAAAAAACGAGTATCAAGAAGTTTCAAATTCCAAAAGAAACATTCCTTGTAGCATTCTAAACATCTCTTAGAGTATAAACTGTCTGGTAATATTATTTATGCATTATACATACAAAATTAGAAAATACACAGAAAACACCGTTTATAAATTAGAGCATATGAGAACACCTATGGCCTATGAAATTCTACGTGTAATGACAATACACAAATGTCAATCAAACTGACAAACAGCTCTCTGTGATTATACAAATATATCAAATTTAAGGATTCACCACTTTGCAGTCTTATGATCCCACAGACACTTGCTAACAGAATAGAATAATCAGAAGGAGATCTCAAACTAAAGACTCTCCTTGGGTCCTCCAACTTCATATTAGCTATAGAAATTGCTAAAGAGTACTGCTCAAAATAAATCAACTTTTCTTTTTGGCTAGTTCTGTGATTTGTATAAAGGGCAAGAGGCAAACAGAAACACACACAAAGAAATCATAGTTACAATAGATGCATAATTTTATTTTCATTTTATCAAAAGTAGATGCATGACTACTTCAAGTTAACTCAGATTAAAAAACCCAAAACACAAACAACAAAGCACAGAAAATTGTATCATGATAGATACTTCCTCACTGGATTGACTACCTCAGATTCCATCAGGTATGTCAGTATTTTTCTTTTCCCCTACCTTTCCATTCTTGTTCTCAGTGCAAGTAATAGAAATATGTCTCAAGAAAGATGCAACATATGTTTATTTTTGTTTTCATTTGTGAAATTGCACACAACTCTCCACTGCATGAAAGCTTTCATGAAACTGTCTCCCCTTTGTTTTATAAGGGCAACACTTCCAGAGTATCTGTTTTTGCAGTGACTCCTTCACTCTGAAATATGCAGTAATCACATCACTATTCACATCACTACTTTTATGTCTGAGGTTCTAGTCTTCATCTTCTGCATTATTCTTCTACCTTAGACATGTTTTGTAACAACTATGCATTTCAGCAATGACAAAACTACTTCTTCACAAGCAGAATCAATTCAGACTGATCTGGTAGGACTTACAAAGGAATCACACTTTGGGGTTAAAAATACCTCTAAATGTAAAAGAAAACATGCTACTTACGTAGTTTAAAATCATTTTGTCTACTACTGCACAGAAATTTTGTACTTGATTCAATTTTCCTTTTTGTTAGCTTTCTGAGGATCTTGCATTTCTGTCTTTTCTACATCAAAGTGGGAACAAAGGGGAAGGCCTCAAAATCTGGTGAAATTACTGTGTCAAAATAGGCATGGGGCAGAAACAATACTGTTCAAAATGCTGAGAGCAGCAGTGGACAGTCCAAAAGCAGACTACTAATTGTCACAGACATATTTTATGAAAAATCCTTTCGTTAGGATCTTTTCTCCTGAGAAGCTGGGAAGCTTCATCTTCTCCATGTTTTGCTGCTTTGGAATGTGATTTAGAGAATTTTTCACCCAGCAAGTGAAATTGTTTCTACTTGATGACCAATAACAGACACCTGTGTCAAGGCTGTGAGCAGTCACAATATTTTATTACCATTCCATTCCTTCCTTTGCTAGCCTTCTGATGAAATCCTTTTCTCTTCCATTCTTTTAGTATAGTTTTAGTATATCATTTTCTTCTAATATAATATATATAATAAAATAATAAATCAGCCTTCTGAAACATGGAGTCAAGATTCTCATCTCTTCCCTCATCCTGGGACCCCTGCAAACACCACCACAACTAACAACAGAGCTTGCAATCTGGATGGATAGGTTAAGGAAAAAGTTTCTTAATGGCCTCACTTATAAATGACCATATGACCTCTCTGACTTTCCATGAAAACCAGTCTATACTGCCATCGGTCACAAACAAGACAAGAATACCTCCAGAAATACTGCAGTATCAGATAGTAATCCTCATGTTCTGAATTTAAAGATCACTTCATTTTCCATTAAATGTAAATTAAAAGTGTTCTAATGAAAAGAAGTATTTTTAGGATCATGAATTTTCTAACATGTAAGAAAGAGCAATGGATGTCAAGGTTTCACTGCTGTAAAAGGAAAAGCTATATAGGCATTGCTTCAACCACTTACAGACCTTACTCCCTCACCCTGGGTATTCCATTAGGTTCTTCAAAAAAAATGACAGAAATAATTTTTTTGTTTGATCTTTATTGTATATATCTTCTCTAAATATTTTTTTTCTTTCAGAACTACATGTCTTTCAACTTTGACATGTTTACAACCAAATTATTTTACTCTCATGCTTGTCACCCAGCAACTTATTATTCAAAATTCACAAGAGTACAAGCAACAGCGTAATTCAATACATTGGTAACAAAAAATAAAACTGAACTAAAATACCTTTTAAAGAATCTTCAGAACACATGCAATCATCAAGATTTTAAAATTACAGTGAAATTTTAGATAAACCCTAGTTCAACTTCACTTATTTACTTTTACCTAACTCCTACCACTGACAAAGGAATGCTAATACCTAGGTAAATTTAAGAGAATGTAAATAGTGCCACTTCTGAAAAAACTGATAGGGAACCAGCTTTCTCAGAAGTCAGCTCACAGAGCTGTTCCTTATTAAAATGCCCTCAGGTTATTTCAGCCTGATATTGTCTTGGCTTGTCATAAACCATGTACTAAAAATCTCCTATGTAGTAAAAAAATAATCAAGTTATAACATCATGGAAAGGAAAGAGGAGCATGGGGTCTAGAAATTTACATTGCACGTGAGATCGCACTGTGAAATCTGATTTAACAGAAATGTGATGGGGATACATTTCTGTTTTACTTAAAACATAAATTAAAAGAATGATTGGATTAGATAGATAAGATAGACATGTTCAGTAATATAGGCCAGAGAGAACAATCAAATATGGAAGCCAAATGACCCTCTGAAAAAGTACTCTATTTAGAAAAACATGACTATGCTGTCTAGCAGGTGTCAAATATATCAAGAGTCTCCAGGGACTACTTCTTCTAGCTCCTTGTCACATGTGCATTTAGTACATTATTTGCGCACATGCATCAGAGCTTTGTAAATTCCTCTCTCACAAACAGCTCATGAATTACTACTACAGAAAAAATATAATAGCAAGATCGGATGGGGAAAAAAGCAAAGCAAGAAAACGGCAACATTAATTTTATTCTTTAAATTAGCATCATCTGAGAGTTGATTAGCGACAGGAATACCTACATATGTATAAATACATGCACATTTACAAAGCAATATAAAGTGTAGACATTTCTCAGGAATAGTACAGTTTAAAACATATCAATTTCTTCAAAAGACTAAAAATAGCAAAAAATATTTTTACTTGTGAAAATTCTCATCCGTTTCCTCCAAATGCAAGAGAATTTCTTCTGCACATTCTGCTGATGGAGCTCCAGTGATTTTTTCCTTTACACTCTGCAGCAACTGTCTAAGCATAGACTGTAACAGAGCTTCATCTTCGCTTGTAAAGTGAGACATCTGTAGAAAACAAATTGAAGAATAAGAAACTCTCGTAGTTTTGTTTTTCCTCAAGATGCTAAGAAAAGCACAAATTCCTTAAATTGCCACTTTTTTTACTGTTACCAACAGGATTTTCATTGAAAGACATAATCACAGACAGGAAATATTTGACAGAGCTTAAGACCAACTGAAAACAAAACAATCAAATCAGTTTCACTAAAACTCCTGATATTGTAGCATAATATTCTTAAAGGAGATATTACACTAAGAAAAGCTTGAATATTCCTATTTGTACTTGCCCATGATAGAGGCATAAGACCACATCGTAAGCTAAAAAAATAAAAAGAAGGGAAGGTTTAACAGATGTAATGACTGTATCTTGATAAGAAAACCTTATAAATAATCTTTCACCTGCTTATCATCCACTATTACTACCCAGTTCTGACTTTGGAATCCCTCTACTCAGAGCTATTGCTGTGCCCATGACTGAAAGTGTTGTCAGCTTTTGCAAGCGCCAGGTGGAATTATCAGAACAGTTTAATTGCCCTGTGCTAATCAACAGCAGTGACCTGACAGAGGCCTGTCAAATTAAATGGAAACTGCTGGGAAAAACTGTGAGGAGAAGAAGCAGTAAGAAATTGGAAACATCTGCCAAGTCCAGAAGATAGACAATCAGTTAAATTTTCAAGAGCTGCAAAAAAAAAAAACAAGCTCATTTTTGACCTTTATTAATCAATGGCTTAAAAATCTTTATATGCCAAGGAAGACTTTCAAATCTCAGTGGCAGTTTTAGCTTATCTATTTCTAGCCTATTTAAGGAAAAATTACTTGGAGATATTTGACTTTTCTGAATTAAAAATTAAAAACTCTCTAAGCACCTGTGGATAAACAATAAACACACACTTGGAAGAGAAAATATAGCAAATTACTGTTTAAGTATCTAATAGTATCAATGAGAGGGGAAAAAAAAGCCATATAGCACCAGCTAGAAGAGTTATCTTTTATGAAAGGTAACAGCTCATCAAAGTAACACTCTTCTGTGGCAAGTAGCATAGTTGCTGAACATTTTACTTAGACCAATCATTATTCAATATTAACTCAATCATCTTACCAGAAATTTCATTAAACTAAACTCATAGCAAACAAACACAACACTCCATATCCCTTGCAATAATCTTAACTCACTGATTCGCAGCCTTCTTTTTCTTATAGAATCTCAAAATACTTAACCAAAGTCAATGCACTTTTAGGTCTGTATAAACATCAGACAATATCCTAATCCCCGGGGGAAAAAAATAAATACCAAGTATTTTGGTATAACTAAGCATTTTTAGAAGCGCAATGTATCCAGACACTCATTGGCAGTCAGTGCAAAGCCCTGCCAGGTTATTCATAGAGAGAAATCATGAGAATATTGCAACTCCACCTCCAGTTTACCTCGAAAACTCTTACCTGACTCATGTAATCACTAACAAAGATACATATCTAACATTTCATTTGTAAAGGTTTGCGGTTTGTTGCGCTTGGTTTTTTGGTTGTTGTTGCTTTGGGGGTTATTTCCCAGCAGGCACAGCCCCCATTCAGTTTCCAGGCAACATTTAAATAGTCATTTTCTCTCTAAATTACAACTTTACCCTAAGCCTAGTTTGGGCAGTCTTTTCAAGGTCCCGGCACTATCCCAAATGTAAATCCTGCCCCCAGGCAACGATTCAGAAGCGGCCTGTTGTTGCCAGCATTTATCCTTACATCAACCTTCGCCTGGGCAGGGAGGCAGTTTTAGCAACAAGCCGAGGACAGCCGCTCCCAGAACGCGAGCAGGGCGAGAATCCCTGCCCCTTCTGGCGCTTTACCGCCCGTCCTTCGGCGGGGCGGCAACCAGGACTCCCGGGACAACCCACAGAGGAGGAGAGCAGCCGGTCGGTCCAAGGGCTTCCTTCAGCCAGCGCGGGCGAGCTCTGCCCGGGCACACTCAGCTCCACCACGCTCCCCCCGCCCCGGGATCCGCGCATTCCCAGTCCCTGCCCGCAGCCCGCCGGGATTCACCTTGGGCGGCCACGGCCCTTGGCAACCGCGGCGCCGCCGCCGCCGAGTCTCGCCGGGCCCTGGAAACATCGCGAGAGGCCGCGTGAGCCGCCCGCCCCCCGCCCGCGCGGGATGGCGGTGCCGGGGTGGCGGCCGCCGTGAGGGCTCATCCCGGGGAGAGGCGGTCCGGGGTGTGTTTGCTGATATGGGCAATCCCAGCGCAGTTCAGGAGCACTCAGCGCTTCCTGGCTTCCTCTGTTCAGCCCGGAGTGGTGGCCCCCAGGTTTCGCACTGAAATCAAAGGAGTACAGTCAAGCCGTTATTCCCAATTTACATCAGCAGGGGAGCAGGTTGTCTCAGTAAATAAAGTTATGAAAGGCAAGGAATTTTTCAGCCCTCTTTGACTCTCCATTCCCTCTTGTGATGAAGGAGATATTACAAAGATATCAAATAGTATTTTTTCTCTCCGACAAATAAATTCATAACACAAAACCAGTTTAATATGTTTACAGTGTAACAGCAAAAGCAGTTTAATATGAAATAATTTCTATTAGGTCAGCTGTAATAAACCAGAATTTGGTTACCATAAACACTCGTAATGATGTTTTTCAGTGCTTGCATGCAAGGAGTTACATAGTGCATTATTATCCTTTCCTCCTACATTTTTCTAATGATTCTGATGTTGGGTGACGCTAATCTTCCATGATGATGTGTCCTTTAAATTTTAATCTTCCACATAACACTAACCTTCCATGAGGACTTGTTCCTTTAACTGGGCCTGTAGCCCCTTCAGTTAACAGAGCTCTACTTAGTCGTGGGGATCCACTTGCACAATAGAATAAAGCTTGTAAACTCCCGTATTTCTAATGGAAAGAGATAATTCAGGAGCAACACAGACCTCTCTTACTGCTGGTTCTCAGAAACTGGATTTTGATCAGTTGCAACAAAGTTTCTGTGATACGCTTAGCAGTGAGCTCTTCAGCGCTTGGATGTGGTCATTGTGCTCCGGTACCCACAAAATGAAACTGGAAAAATTGTCTGCTTACTACTGCTTGCAAAGGAGCTCCAGTAAACTGACCAGAGTCCTGGTAGATTGGCCATGCACTCTCCCCATCTTCTAAGTGCATTGTTTGGAATGGGCTACACATTACAGCAGCTTATGCCAGGATCTCCCTTCACAGGCAACAGAATGATTTTCTTTTCTGTCCTCATACCCACTGAGAGGTGCAGTGGTGCAACACTTCCAATTCCTTTATCACTTCACAAGCACTGATTCAAGTGACAGCATCTCAGTTTCATAGCTGAAAAGGAATAGAAAAATATCAGTGTACATAGTGTTCAGCATTCATAGTCCTTACTGAAAGAGCCTCCACTTTAACAAGCCTTCTCTATCTTAAAAAAACCTTATAAGAACAGTTGCACTTGTAGTGGCATCACAGAAAGAAGTCCTCATGATACCTGTGGTGTTCCTGCAATCCTTCCATTCCTTTCTACCCTCTCCCACCTCCTATATTGCATCCAGCTTCTTTAGCCATGTTTTGCAGCCATTGGAACCAGGAGCCTGTTCTTGTGAGCAAAGCTGTCAGACCTCAGATGCCATTGTTGAAGGAAACAATACACAAATTCTTAGAGTGTGTAGCATATAAGGTAAGAAGAATTTCAAACTATGAAACATTATAGGAATGTAATTTAAGTATTATAGAGAAGTTTAATTTAACTGATATGGTTTTCTCTCCATATCTTGAACATGTCCCAGATTTTGGATTATCAGTCTATGTCAAATTTCTGTAAATTTAAAACGTTTCTGCAGTGTCTTCAATGTGGCAGACCAGAAAAAAAGGTATGAAAAACAGAAGAATTTTTTTTACAGCTGGTGGTAGTAGTGGAAACAGCTTGTGTTGGTGCTCATGTTGTTACAACCAGGACATAATTTCTCTCCCCTCTTTCTGCTCTTTCTGACTTTTCTCGTTTCCTTCACTGTAACTTCCCACAAGACCATTCTTTTTCTGGATGACACACAAAGGTTTGGAGAAATTTTGATTTTATATAGTTGATGCAGAGCTCTTTAGCTAACACTTTCACCAGCTCTATATGTAGAACCTACTAAAGAAATTGGGGTTTAGTATCTGATTAAAAAATTTAGCATAGCCAGTATCTATTGAAATTTCAGTTTATCATCCTTGGCTGATACAGTTTTCAAAGGACTATATACCAAAGAACTAAAAGGGAAGGCAAACTCCACTTGACTAAGACAAACCCTACCAAACCAAAACAAAATCAACTTTCTATACTCCCTTTCCAGAGTTAAATCAAGATCAGAAGGAGCCAAGGTGTCCTCACTTTAGAGTTTCCCAAACTGGGACTGAGATATGAAAAGGATAAGTGTGAATTCTGGTTCTGGAGGTAGCGCAAGAAGTCTTCACCACCTTTCGGCACACTGACATCCCTTAAGCAGTGCTTGAGACTCCAAATAAAAGATGAGGACGCTTCATCAACCCTTGTATGAATGCTGTGGCATTTGTTGCCCTCTCGCATCACACTTATGGCAGTTTCCCAAATTTGGAGGAACAATGAATATGTTTTAAGATATCATTAGATCATAATCTAATCATAAATATCAAAAAAGGAAACTACTTAAAATATTACAGCTGATGGGAAAATCTTTTTAAATAATCTCCAAAGGAAATTTTCTGTTTTGGAGACCATCTATCCTTTCCTCCCTGTGTACTCTGGGGAAATACTAACCCCTGGATAGATGTTTCCATTTAAAAAAACACTCAAGAACTGGTGGGTAAATGGTCACGAGGGTTGCAGGCTGGAGCACTTATGTGATCAGCTGCACTTAGAAATCTTGTGTTAAAACACATGCAAGGAGAATTTATATCACTTCCATAACAGGGAAAATCTAAAGTGTCCTGACAGGTTTAAAGTTACATCAGATGACTTTGTACGTACCTGTTGAGAGCTAAGCTGGTATGAGATGCATGTAAACTATTACAGGAATAAAGAAATTAAATTGGGTCAGTTTGCTTACTTGGTGATTAAACTTCAGTTATGCTGACATTTCAAAAAGACTGAAGATCTTACTTTGCTGTTCCTGATCTCTTTCTTTTCTGTAAAGTGAGAGACTGGCAGGAAATCGATAGGACTCTTGCATAACATTGTAAAGCATCAGCTCTGAACTAGCTTGTCCAATAACAATCAGAAATGTTATTGATTAAAAATATAGCTTAGTGAATATATAGGTACTGATTTTTCCATCTGTATTTTATGCAGTTGCAAATGTAACTAGTTGAACTGCTTGCAGTTGTAAAAGTAACTACTGGAACTGAGGTGATAAAATTTATATTGCAATGCTAAGTAACTACCTCAAAGAATCAAAGACAAAATAAGCTTCAATGACAATGTAAATATCCAAATGCCAATAAAACAATTTTCTGATCCACAACTTTCTTTTTTGAACTTCAAGGAGCCAAGGACATGTATTACTAGCTCTGACTGGCCTTAGGCAGATCTCTAAGCATCAGACTTAGGTCTTTATTGGAAATTGAGAATAATAAAATTATCTTTATATGCCATTATGAAAATTAATCTCACAACATAATAACCAAATGGCCTCATAGATCTTGACTTTATTTTCCATTTCTTTTCTAATTAATATTTTGGTCCTTTTTTATCATGTGTTTCCTGAAGGTGGCAGCAATATTCAGGACTTGCGTGAATGTCTGACTTTTGAACCTACTGACCTGTAATGCAGCATTTCTTTCAATGTATATGTATTTGTATTTATGAATACTAATAATATGTTTAAATCAAAATTTGATGATGTCAGTATTGTAGTTGTAGACCTTGTATGTACAATATCATTAGAAAATATGAAGAAACTATGTTGACCTGGAGTGTTAGAATTCCTTATTCTTTTGTATGATAAAAAAATTGTAAACAAAAGGAGCATTCCTAAAGTATTAAATATTTTTAATTAGCAATTTACCATTGCTTGTAGTTAAAATTATCCATTTCATTGTCTTCATTGAAGCCTGTATTGTATGCTTTTTCTGAAGTGAACTGTAAGCTTTTTTGTGAGCCCTACATTAGCAGTTCAAAACACTACAAATGTTATGTGTGATCACTAAAGGAAGATTATAGTCTGTAGGGTTTCTTTCAGTTCCATTCCTCCATTTGATCTTAATCACTTAAAATCACTGCTAGAGCCAGTCAGGCCAGCTATCTCAGAGCATTGCAGGGTTTCAATTAAAAAAAAGAAACTTTAACATTTCTCCTTTTACTGCAGATGTGGTACAATGCATTTTTGTGAAATGCTTCTGCTACTGAAGCAAAGCAGTTGGATCAACATTAGAAATACAAAATAACTTAGGGAACTTTTGTCTCCTTTCATTTTGCTAGCAGTTGCCTGGTCAGGGAGTTGCAGATTTCACTGCAGTTTTAATGGAGGATCATGGAAGCCCACAATGACATCTCTGCAGCAGGGCTTTCCTCACCCTTTGTCTTTCGCTAACAGAACTGCATTATGTCAGGTGATTCTTTTGCCTGCAAGTCTTCTGTCAGCTCCAGGGCTGCTCTCACAATGCATCCAGGACAAGGGCCCAAGGACCAGTACTGCTGTCCCAGAAATGCCACTTTAATGCAGGGCTCCTCAGTACAAGAGCGTCGTGGAGCTCTTGCAGCAGGTCCAGCAGAGGGCTATGAAGATGATGAGGGGACTGGAGCATCTCTTTTAAGAGGAAAGGCTGAGGGAGCTGGGCCTGTTCAGCCTCAAGAAGAGACAGAGGGGATCTCATCAATGTCTGTCAGTATCTGAAGGGGAGTGTCAAGATGATAGAGCCAGGCTCTGCTCAGTAGTGCCAAGCAATAGGACAAGAGGCAATACAGAAAATGATGCACAGGAAGTTCCACCTGAATATGAGGAAGAACGTCTTTTCTGTGCAGGTGGCCATGCACTGTTACAGGCTGTCCAGAAAGGTTGTCGAGTCTCCCCCACTGGCAATGCTCAAGAGCCATCTGGACACAACCCTGTGCCATGTGCTCTAGGATGACCTGACTTGACCAGGGAGGTTAGGCTAGATGACTTCCAGTGGCTCTTTCTATCCTTACCTATTCTGTGACTCTGTCAGTTGCATAGCTGCCAATGGCCATGCTTCTAAAGAAAATGCAAAACATAAGCAGTAGATTTCTTATGAGTTTTCACTGGTCCAAATGGATTCCCTAATCCTTGCATGCCTTCAGATCTGAATGTTTCATCCTGAGAGAAAAGTAAGAATTTTTTTTTTTTGTTTAAAATAATCTCCCCTCCTAAATATTCATGGAACACAAATGCTACAATTTTAAATTATACTGACAGACTTTATTACACTGTGCTTCTTAAGGAGTTTGCTCAGCAAAACTGGTGGACTTTTTGGTAGTTTGATGTAAATATTTCTGTGCCTTAGAATTGTCCATCTTTCTTCTTGTCCTTACCAATGACTGTTTATGCTACCTTCCAAAACAATACTTTGATATCTTGAAGCAGAATGTTTTTATAATTGCTCCATTTATGTTCCTCCTTAGTAAAATATTGCTAAAGTAACTTCCTTAAGATTTCCTCTCAAGATCAGCATTAATTCCTGTGCTTGTCACATGGCATTTCAGAATTCAGTCATCAGCTCCTGTGAGCTGCTGATGTGGTAGCCTTTTGCAGACACTGACTGCTATTCCTCTTTGCATTTCTGCTCCCTCTTAGATTTCTCTAAAATGTGTCATTGATATCACTTCCTTTATTACACCATTATTACTACAAAGCCTGCATAAGTGATTTTGTTCCTTGTGGTTTAAGTGTTGAGTGACCCTACCTTCTCTTTCCTGTTTCCCATTTGTCTTCTGGAAATTTTACCAGTCCAGATAAATTACTGCTCTCCTTACCCAATGGCTTATCCTGCTATAGTTCTGAATCCCAGCATCAAACATAATACCATTTCCTTCCTGGATCATCAACCAAGTGCTATCTGTAATCTTAATATTTGCAGGGAGTCAAATACTGGAGACATTTGCTGTGTAAGCTGTTGTTTCATATTCTCTTGTTAATATAAGTTATAGTCTTCTTGTAAGAGACTCTTCTACAAGTACAGATTAATCTGACCAGATGTGACGCACAGATAACTTTGTTCTGTTCATTTTTGGAATGTTGTAAAATGCTTGAAAAGTAAGCAAATCGTGTTCTTTGCCGCTTGTTTGAAGCTGTACTCTTCTAAGACAGGCTCAGGAAGACAGAATTTGGCCCATCCTTTGCCATGCTTTATTCCTTTGTGTACTTTCAGCAACATGAACTGTGTGCTTTTTTTTTCAAATGTTTTATGTCCTAGCAAACTGTGACCTCCTCCTCAAAGTTATGTTTTAAAGAAATAGTCAAAGCGTTGCTTGGTAACAACACTGTTTATCTAAATTCCAGAAAACACTTGGTTTTACTTTTTTGTATTATTTTGCTTAGATAATGTCTGCGATCCTAACAGAATTTTACATCTGAGAAAGTTCTTTGGAGATTCTGTGAACAAATACAGTGTCTGAAATAAAGAAAAATGGATGAAGAAAAACAGCAGTCCTGAATATCTTCATACACAAAATATGATCTTTTAATAAAAATTTATTTTAAGATTGTTGTGGAACAGAATCTATTGTGTAATGGAATCTTATTAGTAACACACATTCCTTAAGATAATTAATCTAATTTCTTTTTTAAAAAAGTGTTGTAGTTTTGCATTATTGAAGTCAATATGCCACCATCATCTCAATGTAATTCCAGTGAATTTTAGTATTAAGGATGAATTTGATTCAGTAAATCTGCAAATACATTTCTCTGACATGAAAAATAATCTCCAAGTAACAAGAAGAATATTTAATATTTTCATTTGTATTTTTTTAGTGCCCTCACGATGTGAGTGAAATTCCAACAGAGACATGATTTTGTCAGTCAAATTCCTTTCACTGAGCAATAAGATAAATACTTCTGTATCTTGATACACCTGCTCACTGACTGTTACAAATTTTGTAATGCATATTTTATCATACAGCCTGTAGAGCTGGGTTGTTGTGACCCAAGGGCACAACTTGGCACTTGGCCTTGTCGAATCTCAGACAAGTGGCCTTGATCCATCAATCCAGCCTGTCCAGATCCCTCTTCTCCTCTTCAGAAAATTCTCTTTTCAATTCTTTTTTTTTTTGCAGGGAACCACCTTCTCAATCCAGGCAATTGTATTCTGCACCTGTCTGGGGCAATTCCCAGAAAAACATGCACAGAGTCCCTGTTCTCCTGGGCTAGAAGTTTATTTGAATTCACAAGATGAAAGTCAGGTCTCTTGATTCAGAAGGTGTCTTTTTCCCAGACTTGTGAATGGTCTTGTTTACCATACCAGACCTGCAGCGTGCAAGTCAGTGCTACTGAGAGGGAAAGAGCTGTGATCCTGGAGTAAAAGTAACTCTTGATAGGGGTTGGAACTTCATAACTGGCTTTACAGTCAGAGCAACTGGGAGCATATTCTGTTTTGATAAGGCTGACTGTAATCTTCGTCCCTTTGTCATCGGTCAGATGAGTTTTGTGAACTTGTGATTTGATTTGAGACTGATTATTCTGCTTGGAATCCTTGGAGCACTCCTGTAATATGAAAAGTATGCTAAGAATGTGATAATTACTATTTTACAGTCCGATTTCCTTTTGATGCACTCTTTTTTGCTTAACTGAGGTTCCTGAGCTTGCACTGGAGAATAATGCAGTAGCTGGAGGGAAGAATTCATGTGGATGTAGGCTCTAGGCTGTTGTAGGTTGATTAACTTGATTTATGTTGATGAATCTATCAAAATACCATGGAAGATTGAACCCCAGTTTTAAGGAGGAAGGAGGATATACTCACAGATAAGTAGTTCTTGGCAAAGCTCTCAGAACAATTTAAAAATACCTGCTTAGTTTTTAGAATAATTTTGCTAGCTACTCTGATGCTTTATAGTTTTTATGGCACTAAATAATTGTAGTGCCATTGTGTTTCATACTCTTTATTTTACTGCTTATGCACCGTATGGTATTGATGTGTATTATATAGCATATAACTCAATACAATAAACATAGTATTACAAAAGAGAGTTAGTGGATTTTTATTATAGGTAAGTTATCTACTGTGATGAAAATAATATAAAATTATAGAGAAATTATTATTCCCTTTCTTCCTAGTTTTTATTCAAGATATAACCCATGGTAAATTAGGTGCAATTCCACAAAGTTTTATAGAAGCATAGATCTTGGTATAAAATAGTAAATAAGCTCTGCTAGGATTTTATGGTTTTTACACTTGTCTTTTAAATTAGTTTATACTTGTAATGCTTTGCCTCAAAGGTTACTTGAAGATCACTCCTGAGTGTTATTGCACATTCTCAATTGTTTCTGAAGGCAATGAATGCCAAGAATCTCACTTTGCAGACCACAACCTTTTATTCTTTCTGTTATTTATCCCATGCAGATTTTTTTTGCATGTTGACCACAACACCCCAATTCCTATCCATTAAAGACTTAATACTTAGCTAAGAGAGTAAATTTAGACACTAAATAAATTTTCTGTTGTTCTATGATATGATCCTTAGCTTAGTGAGATGAGATGACCTCTGCAAAAAGAGACTGTGTGGCTCTCATTTTGTTGATTTAATTCCAGAATGGGACTTAAGAGCCAAAAGGAACCATTGAATTTGCATTTTTTAGGCAAACCTTCCTCTCAGCTTTCCATATTTTGAGCTCCACAGAGAAGGGAAAGGCAGGGAAGGAAAGCATTCCTTTCCCAAAGGAATTACAAATTCCTTGAAATCTTACACAATGATGAAGCTTGACTGCAGCATTGTGGTTAAGTACTGATGTGGGAGTGTATGTACTTTTCTTTTTATTGAGTCCAGTCACTGTTTGATATAAAATGGATGATCAGTCCTGACAATAGAGACAGTCCCACAATTCACTCCTACCCAAGTGTCTCTGCAGAGTCAATTTTCCACTTGTTGGGTTTCCCTCCCTCTTTGGCAAATCACTACCACCTTCACAAATCTTCAGCAGAAGAGGAAAGCCCTGCTCAGCCTAGCCTGCTTCTCAGCCGCTAAAAAATTCTCCTGGAAGCAGGTTTGTTTTGAGTTCCCTGTTTCTAGAGCTGATTTAGATGCTGTTAGTGGGCACTGTGAGACTGAAGCGTAAAGAGGTGTGTAGGCATTTGGGGTCTTCAGAACCAAGCAGGAAGCTGCATCCTATACCTTAATTTTCAGTTTCAGACCTTCTGAATCTGATCCTAAATTTCTTCCATTTTTCACATGTGCCTCTTTTTCTAGGTCAATGACGGGTTATATATCAATTTTTGTAACCAAGGATAACATAATAAGGATAGGACGTAGGAGATGTTTGTATCTTTATAAAAGCATAATGTTTTTCTTCAAATTTTCACTTTTTTGATATAAATGTAAGACTCTATCAGACAAGTGTTACAGCAAATTAAAACCTGCATGGGGTACAGAAGGAAGCGAAAGACAATCTGGATCAAACATATAAGGAACTGTGCTGCGTGTTTAGAAGTTTTATCTGCAAAAAAGGCAGCATGTAGAAAAATTCCTGTCAGCCTTTCACATCATCTGTCTGTCAAAGACGATTTGTGTTTCATTTAATATTAGTTGAATCTGTCATCTCCCAACACTACATATTGTTTGTATCACAGCACCAAAGCCTTGGTTCCTAGTACATCATGCACATTCATTTGTCTTGAATAATTTTTCCAATGTGAATAACACAGACTTTCTCTTAATACTGTTACAATTTTACAGCAATAAAAAACCAATGGAGCTACTTCACCTACATCATCCTCCCCTTCAGTTTTTTTATGATAGTATAGTACATCTATCAGAAAGAAGTTACATCTGTCTAACCTAGCATTAGTGTCCAAAATCATTCTTGGTACTATAAAGGAATGTGGTGCTGGCCCCAAGGAAAGAGTGCTCAAGACAAGCCCAGGCTCCCCACAATCATTACTATTCATCCTGCTGCAACTGTGCCTCCCTGGAATTTTAAACACAGGCACTGCAGAGGCTCATTGGGAACAAGTGAAGCTGTTCAAGTCCTGATTACTCTGGCAGAGCCTGAGCAAATTAGTTAATAATTAGGTGTGAAATTAATGTACACCTTCTGTTTTCCTTAGTAGATTTCCCATGTTGTTAATTTGCTTCTGCACCACCAAGGGACAAAGTACATTTAAAAAACATATGTGGGAATGACCTAAAAGTGTCCCCAGGTAAACCTTGTTACATTTGTTATCTAAATTTTAGTATTGTATAGAGCTTTGTCTGAACTCTTCAAAATGTCTCACTCCTTAAATCCTAACTATGTATAGTGCCTGTTTGAGCAAGATTTAATTGGCTGATGAGAAAAATAAAGTATTTCTTGGTCTTTATGTTATGTTACGTTAGATAGATATATAGTATAGATATATAGTATATATTTCATTATGCCGTATCCTCTATGTTTGCATTTCAAATGTGATATTTAAGGGTGTTTATATAGAATGTACTAGCCAAAAATTATGTCACATGATGTTAGACCTGCAGTGTGGTGCCTAATGTAGCAATGTGTTGTTGGAAGGGTTTTATATATTTCTGTATGTTAAGCAGGATGTTTTACTCAGAGGGAATGTTTTGTGATTCTTTACTATGAGAAATATATAAATGAAGTTAAGGAGACCTGAAAGCCTCTATGGGAGTTTGTAGTTATAGACTGCACCAAAATTCAGAATGAAACATTATCAACATTTCTCTGAAATTACAGCTTTCACTGTCACCCTCAATGTAGAGTGTGGGAAGATCTCTTGGAAATCTGAGGAGATGCAAGATAAAGTTTGGATCTCTACTCCTCTTAAATGGTGAGCTTAGAGATTTTTTGCTCTAGCAGGCCGTTTTTGGGCCCTTCACTATATTTAAACCTAGCTGTGCCAAGTCATTGTCTCACTGCTTATCCTGTTAACTCAGGACCATGACTTTTGTTTTCTGTAGCCACTCTGACTTTCTTGACCAGTCCAGTTTACTGGACAGGGATGAAAATACCTGTAGCACAAGGGCAAACATGTAAGTGTGGAAGCTCCTATGGGAGTAGGTAGAAGCAAGGGTCTTGAGAAGCACACATTGCTGTAGTAGGCAGGGAACATGAGAAAATGAAAGGTTCTTTCCCTTTTTCTAGAACAGACCTGGTACAGGGATCAGCAAGTCTTTAAGAGATTGCTTTGTGGCCTGTTTTGAATTTTGTGCTATTCAGGTATCTCACTTCAGCTGGAGGTTAGAATACCATTTTGGTCAACTAGGAACATTGCAATATGACATGACTTTTGACAAACTCTAGCAGTCTTTGAAGTAGCTCATATATAATGTAGATAATTTCCCAAACTCTTCTTAATGCATATGTTAAGCAAACAATCAGAACAAAATTGAGCTAACCCATCAGGTTCAGATTAGACTTCTTGCAAGAATGTTAACATAGGGAATTCTTGTGATCTCTAAGAGTTTATTGTTATAGTATACCAAAAGGTAACACTTTCATTTCTTTGGATGCTATTTACCATCAAAAAATCTAGGAATAATCTGAAGGGTAAACAGTTAAGCTACTTGTAAATTTGTGGTAGGAATATATGCCAACATTTCAGTTTACAAAGGATAGTATGTGCATATAAATCTAAAGAACAGTTTACGTAAAAAAATTTAAAAGGCTGATTTATCAAAAGTCAGCTACAAAAATACATTAGGATTAAATAGAATCTAAATGTTATGGCTGGACTTAAGTGGCTTGATTATACTTTTAAATATCTGGCATTGAGTTTCCATAGTCCTAATGAACTGAATTTCTTTTCTTCCAAAAGTTGTTTCTACTGTTTATCCCATTTGAATAAATATTAGTGATTGGTCTAGCTGGCAGGGGAAGAGAGGCAAAACCCTTTAACTCAAGTCACTGCTGGTGAAAGATCTGAGAAGCACCTGTCATCTGGACCATGACCCGTGCCTGGGTGAGGAACTGTGTCTTTATCAATAGTCAAAGCTGGTCCACTCACCATCTCCCAGGATAAAAAATTTAATGGCTCTCTTAGTGCAGTCTTAGGTTAAAATATTTTTAATGTAGGCTTATTGTTATTATGGATTTCATCAGTTTTTTGATGTGGGTGTTCCTTTTTTCCCCCATCTTGTCTCGTAATTCCTTTCTAAGGCCAACCATTCTGCTTCATGCATGCTCATGAGTAATAGAGGACCATTTTTACCAGGCCTGTAGATAATGATCTTTTTGGGTTATGTGTCTTTCACTTGAACCACAAAGTGTTTTCTGAGCTAAAACCTTCTCTTCAGTGTTAACTGAATAGAAGCTTTTAGCTCAAAAAAGAAGAAACTGTATTTTATTGGTCTGTGATTTGCATTTTCTCTTTTTCTCATGACTAGCATACTTGCTTCTTCTTGCCACCAATAAAAAGCTTTCCTCTTTGTCTTCTTTGCATTTTTGCTTTCAGTTTTGTTGGAATTTGCAATAAGAATAACGAAGTGGGAGAGGTACTTGGAGGACATTGAACCCTTGCAGCTTTAATCAGAGCTCCATGAAGGTGCTTCCAACTGTGTTATTCATTTCCCTCCGCTGTGCCAGGTTCATCTTCCTCCCTGTTCTTTGACCCAGCTTCCTTTGATCATGTCTCTTCCCTTCCCTATCAGTTTCTCCAAGAGGTACATAGCCCAGAGAGTTTCGATTCTCCTTTATGCCTCCAACATGTTCTTACCTGCCCTTCTCGCTTACCGTTCTTTTTTCTTCTTTCCTTTCCCCTTGTTAGGCATAGAAGGGCCAGGATCTTGTCCTCTGGGCTTTCTTGAACTTTGAGTGCTATCCATAAGTTCATTTCACTTCATTCACAGAATGTCAGAGTCTATTTAAGTCCATGGAAAGACTCCAATAATTTCAGGAAAGTTGTTTTGGTACTGGCCGTGAGACCATGGCTGTGTTGGTCAGAATTTCTTTCCCTAGCAGCCTTATCCAGGAATCCAGGGGAATGCCATGGCTCACCCTCATTCTCCAAAACACTTGTTCACTGTTATAGTAAGTGGTTACTGCAGTGAGAAACTCTTTCTTGGCTTGTTTCTTGAGCTATTGGAAATACTACTTTTTCAGTGATCACAATATTATGAATTTTTGCTACCTTTCCACAAAAAAACCCACCCTTTTTTAAATAAGAAAGTGGCCAACTGATTCATACAATACATCTGCACTTTTACAATGGTGCTTCACATACCAAATATTCCTATGGTATGCAATTTCCTTAATTTTTCATAAAGAAAACCAGAAGATGCTTATTCTTATTTTTTACTGATAATTACCCAATTTTTACCCAGTTTTACTTTGTCCATATCATATTGAGGTTAACATTTTTAAAGAAATGTCTGTGACTGGTTACATTACCCTTCAGTCAACCCCTTGCTAAGATTCAGGTATTCAAGAATTTTAATTGCTCCCTATAATTAGTCCCAACATTCTGACCATTGCTGTTACTCTTCACTGAAGTTCTCAATTTAGTAATGTTTTTCTATTTCTTGAAAGTACTTTAAAATTCTCGACCTATTAGCCAAATTGTCCTATTCAAATTTCAATATTTGACTGGTAAATTTGTATAACAAGGTAGGCATGGTGTGTTAATATTTTTAATGAGCTCTTGAAGAAATTACTTCACATATCTTGGAACTCCTAATTTTCTTCTTGGCACATATATCCTAACTATGCATACCCAAGTATTCGTGAGTTCTTAGCTTAAGTTACACAAGATCTTTTCTCTGTAATTTTTTTTTTTGACAGGTACTTCTGACATCAGGATGCAATTTTTCCAGCCTTTAGGAACAAATCAGAATATTCTCTGGAGTCTTGTCTTTTTTTTTTTTTGGTAATTAGAATTTCCTGTGTTTTTAAATCCTTGGGGTTTACATGCTGGCTTTGTGCTTTAAAGTTACGTCAAATGAAGATAGTACAAAATCTATGCAAGCTGATCCACAAATTACATTTTACTGGTTGATATTTATAATCCTTTTCTCTCATTTTATTGTGATTTCTCAACTGTAGAATTTTTTTTCCAATTTCTTATCCCTGCCAACTTAGATGTTTGAAGTAATTTAGTTTATTAAAAAACATCAGCATGATCCTTCATCATGGAAAAAAGAGGTCACTGCGACACTGATAATTTTGCTATTTTAGACAGCCAAAAAATTGCAGTGTGAGGCAGATATGCCATTTGTTCAATGGTGAACAAATGGCATATCTCTATGAATTGGAGCCATGAAGACAATTGTTCATGTCAAAACCAAATCCTCAAATAATTCATCAAACTTGATTTAGAATCCAGGAGAATTGTAAGGAGGATGAGACAAAGGAGATAATAAAACATTTTAGAGAGATCTTTGATGTTATCTTGTTCAGGCAAGCAAATGGTAAATTGTCCCACCTGCTTCTAAATTTCAAGCTTGGATGAAATTCCCTAATTAAAAGAAAGAAAAAGAAAACCACAACAAAAAAATCCCAACAAAATACTCCCCCCCCCCCACCAAAACAAACAGCAACCAAACAAAAAAAAAAAAAAAAAAAAGAAAAAGTCAACTGATTAATAATGCGTGTCCAAATGCTAAAAAAAAAAAAGTAGTAGATGGATCATAGAATAATAGAAGAGCCTAAGTTGGAAAATATAAAAAGTTCATTTGATTCAAACTTTCATGGGAAAGGGAGCCCTGATGACATCTAGCCTAGTCCAGTGGTATCTTAAAAACCTACGGTGATGGAGCTTATCACATAACTGGAAGATTGTTCCAATTGCTGATTGTTCTCAATGTGAAATAAATTATTTCTTATATCAAGATGACACCTGTCCTTATGAAGCTTGAGCCATTGTACCTTGTCCTCTCTGTGTGTCCTTGTGAAGTGACTTTCTCACTGCTTTTTAACTGCCCTTTAGGTACTAGAAAATTTTGATGAGGTCACATGAGTCTTCTCATGAGCGAAAAGGCATAATTCCTTCCGTTTTCCTTGTAAGTCTGGTTCTCCAGCAACTGAATCATCTTTGTGGCCCTCATTTGGATCCTGTCTAGTCTGTGCATATCTCTTTTTGAGTTGTGGAGTTGAAAACTGGTCACAGTTCTTAAAGCACATCCTCATTTTTGTTGGCTAATACCTCTGCAGATAGCCTTCAGAGATTTAAAGAAGCGTTACATTCCTTTTACTGTCTTGAAACTAAGTTAAATCTTGGCTTGTATTCACTTTGCATTAATAGCATTCTTGCAATTTTTTCTACAAGGCTCTTTATATATATATCGGTAATTTGTTGGATGATTTTGAGAGGAAGAGTACTTATAGTTGATGAAATATTTCTTCTTTGTCCTGTTAAATTCTAGTAAGCTTCTGCTGAGATGTAAATGCCTCATACAGCTGCTGGCCTTCTTTAGCTCATGGACCACAAGAAAAGACTATGATAGCAAGCTGAAGTATTCAAAGACTGGGCAACTCTGTGGCTTGGCTGATTCAGAAGCCAAGGCAAAAACCAGTTATTCTTTCTAATGGCATTGCAATGCCAAAATACACGGTTAAGACTGGAATTAGCTCTATCTCCAAATCTGCTGTAGTACCCCCAGATTTTGTGTGTTTCCCTGAAGTATGATATGCAGAGCAGGAACAGGGAGAAGAAAAGCTGGGTTCTTGTTAATTGTGTCCCAGACAAACAAGGTGATTGGAATCCCCATTTCATCATATTAAACTACATGTGTATGGAGAAGGGAAGGAGGAAATAAGGTTATGGTAAAGCTGATTTTGGCGGTGACACACAACCTAGAAATGTCTCAGGACATAGCAACTAGATATATGTTACAGATCCTTCCCTTTCACTATTGCCAGGAGCCTCAGTCATTCACCAAGGCTGCAGTCCCCAGGTGCTGTCTAAACACAGAAGGAACAGTGCCTGTCAGTTTACAATCACAGAATAAAAATAATAGGAGAAAGCAAAAAGCAATATGCTAAAAAAATATGTGTTTTCTGAGTCAGAATTTGGAAATGCCAAGTGAACTTTTCTTGCAAAACCAGTTTACAGATATCTTAGTGGGCACTCATATCCTAGGATTGGGCATGTACCCCAAACACAGGTTTAATACACAAGCAATGTATTTTCTAACTTTTTTTGTGTTTAACTTTTTAAACCATAACTCAGGTTTCTTTAAAAACAGATAGTTAAGAGTGTGAAAATAAATGTGTCATACTAATAATAAATTTAAATAAAGGCATTGTTTTATACTGCATTCAAATGAATTAATTATGGTCGTCACTTATCTCCTGGAGAAAAAAGCTTCCTTCACCTATGTTCATAGATTTCAGCAGCTTTGATGGGATTTTATAAACTAAGCCTTAAATTCTGCTGTCAAGCAATGGACAAAAGATCTTATGAAAGAAGTAGAATTCCATGAATGGGGCTTTTGAAGACACCAACTTAAAATGAAGTTCAGTGATTAATTAAATGTTGTATCCACTTTGAAGATTTCAAATCTGTCTAAGAGTACAGAAGGATATGCAATACAAATTATCTTACATGGGAGCTGGAACAATTTCTACCAGTTAGAGTAGTCTCCAGAATGCTGATCCCAAGGAGGACCATGGAGCAAGTCCTCTTGAAGAACATTTTGAGGCAAGTGAAGAAGGAAATGATTGGCAACAGATGGCGTGGATTTTCCAGGGAGTGATCAATCATACCTTACCAAGCTGACAGCAGTGGGTGCCATTTACCTTGACTTAAGCAAGGCTTCCGTCAGCGTCTCCTTCAAACTTCATGGAACTAAGTTGAGTCATTACACTGCGAATGGGTGGACAGATAGTTGGTTAAAAAGCTCTTGGATGGTTGGGCTCAAAGGACAGAGAGTTGGGTTTGTGTTTGCCTGGAGGCTGGGGGCAGTGGAGTGCCACCAGTGCATCTGCCCTGGGACCTGTTCTGTTTGACATCACAGGAGCACCCCAGTCCAACCCCAGCACTGAGTCCTCTGCAGCAGGGCTGCAGCAAGGACCTAACAAGCATTTTTATCATATGGCCTTTGAACAAATGTCAGTGTTTGCATTCTGTAAAGGACATGTTTAAAAATCTTTTTTTTTCTTTTTGAAAGACTGTTCTTATCTTTAACTCTTTAAACTGCTTACAGTATGCACCGGACACAACTGAGCTCTGTTGAGGTTGAACAATATGTTACTTACACCTGAAAATTTAACCCAGTGTAGAATCTAAAGGGTTCTTAAAAATGAGGATTTGATTTTAAATGTCAGAGAAAAAGAAAACAAAATCAAAGTAGTAGGAAAAAAATCCATTTACTAATAAAAAAGATTTTGCTAAGTGGCAGCCCTACTTCCTAGAATTTGAATTTATTTGCCAGAATAAACATCGAGTCAGAAAAAGTCATTGTGAAACCAAGCTGAGCACCAAAAGCCAAATTCAGCACTGACACATATTCACAGCTATCATTTAATGGGAACAAGATTGGTGCAGAGCATGGAAATGAATAATCCTTTCCCAAGAAAAAAAAACTGAGACAAATTTCAGAAACCACATCATAGGAACATTTCCCCATTGTGCCTGTGATTGTGGTCTGGTGGTCTGCTGAAGTGAGAGAGAAGAGAAAAGCATGAAATTGGACAGAAAAATGTGTCTGCAGGCACGAAGCAGCAAGAGGGTTGCAGTATGGTGGCGACGTGCCTCACTGACTAATTACTTAAAAGGCTGAAACTGCATTTAAAAAAAGTTTATTAATTCTTTGCAGTCAGTTGAAGAATTGTGGATAGATATGCTTTGTAAAAGTGATACTCTGCTTGTTGAATCTTAGATGTATTTCTCCTGATCAGTTATTTTTCTTTACTGTGCTGTTTTCCCCTCTCCACATGTGTGACAGTTGATAACCTGTGTTACAGGAAGTCAGTCAATAGACCTGCTTTCACTACATTACTGAAGGCTGCTTTAAATGGCTTTATTAACAGTCAAGAAAATGAAACTAATTTTACATGAAAATATAGCTTACTGTGTGATCAATAAGAGTTACTTAAAGTATTTTGAAAATTAATGAGAATTAGTCTGTACAAAGTTGGAGGGGCCAAAAAACCACAGTCTAAAATTTCCTAGATCTTCAGGACAAAACACTAAATCTAAAGCAGTTATTTAGCTAATGAATATTTGAGTCAGATTTGGGGGAGGATAGTGGAAAATAATTTTGAGAGAAATTCTTATTCTTTAGAATTACTGAATTACTACTAGACAAGTCAGAGTTAATTTCATTCATATCCCTACTTTTCTTTTTTTTTTTTCCTAGGCTGCAAAATCTTTTTCAGTTATTTTCAGTGGGAACAGATATTTGTAAAGACTTCTGCTCTCAGTGCTCCTGAGCAGACCTTCAGATGGCACTTAACAAGTCTAATGGACCTGAGGAGATGGTGCTCCAGTGTTAGCTGAGCTGCTTTTAAGTCCAGTCAGGTTTGAGCACAGTGAATTCCTTTCCTTGCTATTTTTTTCAATAGGGAAAAATCAAGAGTCAGCATTGTGAGTTTTAAACTGTGGAACTTTATTATTTACTCAAAGGATAAATTAAGTCATTCACAATCTAAATCCTGTGTGCTCTCTAGATGCAAGGTGTCTGCAATAGGAAGCTGGTCCCAGGAAGCCAGAACAGGATCCCTGCTCACCCAGCAGGGCTGGAGCTTTTCTCCTTTGGTAGCAAGCTCTGCCTAACAAAGTGCACATCATCAGTCTGTATGCCAGTGCCTGTGGCCGCTGATCTAGCTACAAATAAAAGCCATTAGTCCCACTCTGATTATGCATGTACTGAGTAGGACATTACCAGAAGGAACAACAGCAGGTCTATCTAATAATATAATGACATGATGGTGGCAGAAATACTAAGAAGAAATAGGTGTTTCCATTGCTTTAGGCTTTTGCTTCAGCACAGCACCATAGTGTCTCATATTCCTAGTCACACACTATACAGTATCTGTATGGTTTTTTTTAATTAGCAAAGAAAAAGAATTTTTTCACATGTCATTTTATTAAACATAACATATCCAAATATGCTAGTGTTTTTTAAAGCAAACACACAGTCCCAACAATTTTTCATGTTTCTCTTTTTTTTTTTTTTTTTGATATCATTACAATGTAAGTTGTAATATGGGACAAAAATGTGTCATCAGTAGACAGAGGGGAAAAGGAGGCTGCTTTGTCTTTTACTAAATCACACAGACACAGCACACATAGCAAGGTGTATAGCCAGTGCTTAACAAGTACGCAGCACTGGCCAAGCACTATCCTCCTGGGTGGAAAAAGTGGGAACTTTATGGCCAGCTGAAATGTTCAGTCTCTCTGATCTGTCAGAGTTTCATATGGCAGGGAAGGTTATATTACATTTTAATTTTTTTTATACGTGTCAGAAATAATGCTTACATCACTAATGTAAAACAATATAACCTTCCCTGCCATTGACCATTCAGCCTGTGTTTGACTAGTACAAAGAACAGAAGCCCATAGTCCTCTGAAAAAAACAAGCAAGCAGCTTTACAGGGTCCAGTGAACCATATGAACCTCTGACAGATCAGAGAAAAAATTGATGTGTGTGTTTGCTTTTAAAAACACTAGCATATTTAGATATGTTATGTTTAATAAAATGACACGTGAAAAAATTATTTTTATTTGCTAATTAAAAAAAATGTACAGATGCTGTAGTTGTGGTTTAGTCTGCTCCAGCACAGATACTTGATGATCTTTTCTACACTTCCCTCATTTTTGCATTGTGCTTCTAGCTAAGATTTCCTCTTAATTCTGAGGTTTTAGCATTGTTTAGTACAATTAAAGCACTTGAGGAGCACTCAGCCCTCACTGTACCCTGAGCATGTCTTTTGAGGGTGGGAGAACAAAAAATTAATTATAGCTATACAGCAAATTCTCAATGCATTTTAATACAAAACTGAATACAAAGAAAACAGAATCTATGTGTTAAGTTGCAGGAAAGAAGTGGTTGCATCAAGCATAAAGGAAAGGCAGAGAAGCTAGATGTGTTCTTGAATTGAAAGGTTATTTCTGCCACATGGATTTTGCAGTGGCTGCTGGAGGCTTGAAAAAAACACCACCTGAATTTGGTTATTTAAAGTGATAGTGGCAGCTCCTTTAATGCAACAAAACACACTGGGGTTCTTGTGTTAATTTTTATCACTGTGTAAGTAGCTTGACTAACTTCAGTGGGTATGGAAGAAGGTTCCACTTGGGGATGGCCATTCAGAGCTCCCTCCAAGTGCTTATTCAGAGCTCCCTTCAAGTGCTTATTCAGAGTTACACACTCTGAGGATGTTAAAAGGTGGTGATGAGGTTTTTCACAAACGATAGTTGATTTTTGGGGTGTTTAAGTATATTTCAGGAAACTTTGTTGGAGCATGCTTTTAGGAAACTGTTCGTTCATGCTCTGCACAGCTTCTTTGGGTCTCCTTTGCACACATTGCTGCCAGCCACTGCTGAAAATCTCAGGCTGCCTTCTTGCATCAGTTCTAGGTGATGGGAGAAGCCTCCCAAAACTAAATAAAGGAGCCACTTTAGCATCACAAGAAAGAATATCCTCTGTGAATAAAGTATTCCAAATTCTGTTCATGTGCCCTTCCTCTCCAGCTAATGGTGAGTGTGTCAGTTTATCTTGTAGTGCTTGCCCATAACAGCAGGAAATTTAAATTTGAAATTTCTATATAAGAAAGCTGAATAAAGAGTTTGCATTCTTCCAGTTCAACTACTTTTGAAAATAAACCCTCAGTATAAGGATGCCAGAAAGCACAGTAAAACCTGCAGCCTCTTGCAGACCCAGAGCAGATACTTTTGGCTGGAGTAGGAGCTAGGAGTTTTGCAGAAAGAGAAAGAAGGACCAGCATGAAAGACCAGGAGAAAAAGAGAAAAAGGTTTGGGGAAACTACAATGAAAGAGGTAAGTTGAAGACAGAGTCGCAATGAAATTAATGTTGGCATTAGAAATATATCATGACATTACTTTCCCAGTAGTGCAAAGCTGTGGCCTGCTGGTGGAATAAACTCAGTGCTTAATGCCCTCTGCTCTTGCTGATGGAAAGAGTGTCTTGCTGGATGTAGAGGGTAGAACATTCCCGAACATGTTAATGCTATCAGCTGTTCATAGATTAGCATGGTCTGTTGCAGAAATGCTTGAATTAGACTAGGAAATTACTTGTTATAGCAGCTTTAAAAGAGTCCTTAATGGTCTCTTGCAGATCTATTGCATGCAAGTGACTGACCCAGCCGTGATCTGAGAACACTGCAAAGTCTTATCTGCAAGCATAGATCCTGTTTGTGCCTGCAGGCAACATACTCAATTTACAGCCAAGGCTGAAAGCCCTTTGAAAGTTGGCTCTTAAGGTCATACCCTCTGTCCTAAAGTCTGTCAAGGAATTTTTCCCTACAAGATATTCCAGGAGAGTTTTCTAGGGCTTGCCTTGTTTTGTTTTCTTTTTAATGTGGCAGAAACGACAACCTTTGTGAGAGTTCAGATAATCAGATTTGCATTTTGTTTAACCAGTCTCACCACTACTATTTTGAAAATAACTCTCAATGTAGTTTTATACTCCAATTCATTATCACAGCATATGATCATCTTTCAGATAAAAAAAAAGTCAGGAAAGACATTCCTGAAGGAATACAGAATCCCTGGCATTTTCTTTTCTTTGGCATCTTTATTTTTGAGTCTGTGTGATTTTTAACTTCTGAGATACTTTTGACTTGGTTTACAGTTTTCTTCAGATTCCTGCAATACAGGTTGGGAGTGGCAACCCTAATATTTCTTAGTACACAGCATTGTGATTCTTAGATAAAACATGGAATCTTTTCTGTTTAAGGTTTTGCTGTATTTCCAAAAAAAAATTATTATAATATTTTCTAATTTTTTTTCTTTCACCATAACTGGATTCCTTCAGTAAGGAATTCTTTGTCTCCATACACTCACAAACTTTGTCTTGTGCTTTTCAGCTTGGGAGTTTTATAAAGCTTTCTTCATAGTAGATATTTTGCCCTGTAAATGTTTACATACACTTAGCACCTCTCTTCAAAAGTGTCGCACTATTAGTATTGACTTTTTTCAATTTAATATTTTCCCTTTACTTTCTCAACCTTCAAGGTTCTTTACCTATTTTAACTCTGAAAACTCACTGATTTGCATTCTTCTTGTATTATATTATTATTATTAAGTATCCTGCTGGGTAAATCTGAAGTAATTTAGAACTGTAAATCTCAACCCTTATAAGGGAAGAACACTTAATTTGTTTAAAGTATTTACATTAATGAAAATTATGCAGTGGAACTGGATTATAAAAAATTATACAATACTGAAGTCAGTTATTTTAGATAATTCCAAGAGCCTAGGAATAACAAACAAGGCAAAAATGAATTCTTTAGCTGAGAGGATGCTAACTAGAAGAATAAACAAAACAAAATCAGAGGTGATTTAATGGCATAGTAGTAAATGGATAGGAGGCATGCAGGCAATCTAGAATTTGATTCCTCTCCCTGTTTTTGCTTATTTTACACCACCAAGTTAGTCCATTGGAAGTCATGCTCCATTTATAATATTCTAAGTAATGAGAGAATCTAGCTAAAATTACATTCAAAATCTCTGTAAGTACCAATCATGTAAACGGGAGCCCAAAGGAAACATAAACTGAATTAGCTAAGGTGAAGTCCATGTTAAGATATAGAGTCATAGACTTCAAGCTAAAGTTCTTTTCTGCCAGGTCTCCTTTGGAATGTAACTGTTTACTCCTTTTCCCTCAAACTGCAAGTGACAGAAGTGCTCCAGGGTTCAGGGGCTCTTGCAGCAACCACCAGCCTTTGCTTCAGCTCTGCCTGCATACGGGTCATTAATTTCTACATCATCAGTGCTGAGAATGAAAGTACAAGTGTCAGTTGATTAAAACATTCTGTTTAGTGAACTCAAAGGAATCTCAGAAAGTTGTTTCTGTCCCTATCTGGCAGAATAGCAGTGGCATGTGGGCAAGTGTTGATCTGTTGGCTATGTGAAGCACCCTGCTGTACAGAACTGGGCAGTGCAAAACCATCTTACTTGATATTTGTGAGTTTTCATTGGCAATGAGAACTGTAAAGTACCCTGCAATTGAAGGGAACATGATTTGGAACAGTGTAAAAATAACAATGGGAAAATGACCCATCTGTTAACAAAATCCAGTTTTTATTGTAGAGAAATTCACATGAAAATTCCTGGGTTAAGTGTGGCCTTCTTTTGCTATATTACAATACTGTGGGTAATTGTTTTGAAAGCTTTTGTGGGACAATAAGCATCAAATTCAGATATCTATAAATGGCTTTTACTTTGAGATATTCTTGTGCCCAGTATGTGGTATCCAGATGCTCCAGAACAGTGTTGACATCCTGTTTGTCCTGTGTCACATCTGCCAGACACATGCACGTGTCTGAAATGCCCTAAGGCATCCCAAATGGCAGTAGGTTTCTGTTTGAGGCTGCTGAATCAATCCTTCAGTTTAAGCTCACTTCCAGGTGAGCTTAAACTGAAGCTGGATTTAAGCCAACTAACATAGGAACAAACTTTAGCTGAATTTTAAGGAAAATATTTTCAAAGAGCTGAGCATCTCCTATATTTCTGTTCTTTCTCACAGTACCATGAATATCCTAAGTGCACCAAATGGCCCTAGTCACCTGTAAATATAGGCAGTCTCACCATGTGCAATTCATGCAACTAGATATTATCCTTAACATCTACTTAATTTCTGTTTAGGCTCCTAATCCTGTGTATGAAAGCATACCTGTCACTGAAATCTACCATGTTAATTCAGTCTATTTTCTTTTCACTAGTACATTCATCCCCCTTAACTCTGAGGCGCTTAATGCATGTGGAATCAAAGTGGTGAACACACAAATTAAACAAATGAAAATTAATACAGTTAATTCCTTCTTCTCTTTATTTTATAAATAAAATACAGATTATGGCTTATTATTTCTGATGGGAGGATAAATTTAGCCCTGGCAGTGTCTTATTTTAACAAGGATTTTAACACAGAAAAGACCCCTGCTGTCATACAAGTTTTTTTCCTCCAAGTAACATCTCTGTTAGAATCTGCTATTTTTATAAATTTTTAATTTTCCCAGGTAAGCTCAAGTTAGAATCCATAGTTTTGTTTTCTGGGAATGAAGAAAAAGAAAAATCTAGTTTTCTATATCAGGAAAATACTTCTTCATAGGTGACAGGAGAAAGAGGCATGGATGTTTGGCATATTAGCATCTGACTGTAGTTATATTTTAAAATAAAAATGCACAAGGTAGAAATGTGATACTTGTCAGGTTCCTACTATAAAAACATTTTTCAAAGCTGTGCAGTTCAAGTCACCTTGAGGAATTCTCTAGCCAGCCCCAGGCAGAGCTCCAGTTCAGAGCCCATCAAAAGGGTATGAGTTTCATGGTAAGAACACAGAACTTAATTCCAAGCCTCTCAAAGACAAATGGCGACAGAGCTTTATAATGTGTCAATAGAAACAATATTATAGTATTGCAGCGACAAGTTAGAAACAAATTTCATTCCATGTCCTACTGAGGTAAATTTGATTGTTACTATGGACCAACGAGCTACTCATGCTTGATAATTGTGCGCCATGCTCCTTCCATTGCGATCCCTGAGCTGCGTCAAGGGTGGTCCACAAGAGGTATTCCATAGGAATAAATCCATACCCTGCAGCTGCTGGGAGAGGTAGGATCAGCAGGAAGGGTTAGTGGTGACTGGAAGGATCAGACAAGCTGATGGATATCTTCCATACAAAATCATAGTGCTTTGGTGGCAAACCCCTTCAGTGCAGCTCCCTCTTACTAGAATTCCTCGTGTCCAGGTAGAAGTTTCTACTCTTGATAAAGAAACTTATCAAAAAGTAAATTATCAAAAAGAAACTATCTTTTGTAAAGAAATATTATCTTATCCCTCAGCTTTTCCCACCTTTTTGCTACTAATTCATTCTCCATCACAATGATTGTCAGCCTTTCTCACCAAAGCAGTCTCTTATCTTGGAAGTCATCCCACTGAAACTCTGTAGGAGTTCCTGAGCAGAAAGTTCTTATTCATTTCATTAAAATAAATTCAAAGATGAAGGGTGTTTGTGGAACAGGCTGTATCTCCACAACAATCATTGAGACAGCAGCATATGCAGCAATTTGACTGTGACATTAAAACCATGCACCGTGGGCTCTCAGTCAGGTAACGTTGCTAGACTGATATTGCCCAGCTTCTGACAATTTTCCAGCTTGTGCAGCTGTTGAGAACATGTGGGCTTTAATGTTTCTGTGCTTAGTGAGTCTTTCTCTTGCTTTCTCTTATGTAAACACACACAGACCACAGCATGCCTCTATTGAGCACATCGAACATTAAAATAACAGATTTGTTTTCAGAACATGAAAGTAATGGATTCAGCTCTTAATTATTGAATAGCTGTGTTGTCTTTTAACAAATCTGAAACTGTTTCCAGTTCTGTAATCTGCTACTTTGATGCTGGTAAAGATTTATTTTGTGAGTGCATTCAGCCACATCTGTAGGAGAGTCTGAAAACCTTAAAGCACAGCTTGCTCCTTCCTCATTATATGGAACATTTTACAGGTATGGAAACATTGCATTTTAGTTGGCTACAGTAATTTAGGTAGAAAGGTAAGTGCTGCCAATTTCAGTGCTAATTAAACAGAATTTTTACAGCAGCAGAAAGTGATAAATCCTATTATTCTAGACATAGGTTCAGTCCAATCTGTCTTTTTAATTGCACTGCGACAGATTATTACATTATGCAAAGAAATAATAGAACAAAACTCCAGCTAAAATCCTGCTGAAGGGGAAAGTGCCTTGTATAAAAATGGTTCCATAAAATTTTGTTCTGCATTCCAACAAATATGCAGCCATCAATATCCTTGCTTCTGTATGACAGAATTGTTCACATTAATAGCTAGCTATTTGGGTCTCAGTATGAATAATTATTTAAAACATTTATTAAACTGTCATCATGTTTTTTAGTGGACAGACTATGAAAAAACTACCTTGCCCTGCAGTATTATCTAATAATTCAGCAAATTCAAATCTTGAGAATTTTAGTAATTAAACTCCAAAATTGAAAACATGCATAAACCAGCCAATTCAAGACAGAAAGAAAATTCAAGTCTTTTGCCAAATTATGCTTTGAATGGAAGAACATTATGTAACAGATATTGAATGCTAGTCCTTCAATAGCCAAGGTACTTTGAAAACCATGCGACAGGAATTCAAATGCCTGGAGGAAAAGTTGACGGTAAGGCAATCAGATCTTAGAACCACATAGAGAATAATTGCTAGGAAAAACCCTGTCTCCACAAAATTGGGAGTTTTGATCTCAGAAAGTGGAAAAAAATTTTTTGAACTGCTGGTACTAAGGGAATAAGATATGAACCTGTCGATCGTTTAGTAAATCACACTAGTGCACTCACCTGTGCAAAAGCTCAGCCTTGGAAGCAATTAGTGGTTAATAATCTGGAGCACAGGAAGGGCTAACCTGCAGAAGAAATTAGATCGGGATAACTGGAGGACTTGTGGACCTTCAGCTTTGGGAGGAGGCACTGAGACTTGCAGACTGGAATATCATCGCCTATTTAGTATTCACAGTCCCCAGATGGCTATCTTATTTGCCTTTCACCTCCAAATAAAAGTTTACACCTGTTTACAAAATGTCAATTATTTTGATTTTTCTAATTGTGAGTTTTAAGGCTGGATATCCATCCCAGATACAGTAGATACAATGGGTATCTAAAAGTTAAATCTGAGTTGAAAAAAAAAAGTTGAATCTGTCTTTTAATACAGCCTCTTTCATAGCCATGTCTTCCTTCAATAGATTGCCAGAGGTGGTATGTGTCAAATGTAACACTGCTTGATAAAAAGAGAATAGTTTTGAAAAACCGGATGAAAAGGCAAACAAATGAGTTAGAGTAAGATCTAGCAAAACCGCTAATGATGTTGCATGGCATATGTGCACTCCTTAACTTTGCACAAAATTCATAATGGAGGTACACTTGTTATTGAGTCTATCCAAACATTAAATCTCGTATAAATGAGATACTTCTAGAGATTATTTTCCAAATGAAGCCCTTATAACTGAGATAATTCCCATTTCCTACATTTATCCATTATTTGCTCTACATTGAGCCATGATTTAAAGTCAAGGTTATTTCAGTACTAAATTTGCTTTAGACTTAATTAACTTTGTTGATCCAGAAGATTTTTTAATACTGAGCAGGGCACACTCTTTAATATGAGAGCAAATAGAAAACAAGGTAAAAAGACAAACAAACAAAAACCCAAACTGAAAAGATGAACTGAAGATCTATGTCAGTGTAATGATCACATTAAAACAAATGCCTCAATATAGTTGTTTCAAGAACAAATCAGTTTACATTTATGGAAGTATAGCCCATATTAAAGCATTAATCCCATCACTATCTCTTTTGTACCATTAATAATTTGTACAGACCTATGTGCATTTTTCTTACATAAAAACCCTCACACTTCTGAAGGATGCACCACTGTTAAGAGCAACTCCCTGTTGAGGGTTCCTTCCAGGAAATTCTAAAATGTATTTTCTAAAGAGATAGCCGTTTGCTAGAAATGTCTGTAGCAATATTGGATAAGTTTGTGCATGTCCATCATGCAGTGCGTGGCTTTCAATAAGGAGTTTTCATCTCTGTATGCTGTTTCTTTTTCAGATTGCTTCATCTTCTGTGATTTGATGTTTAAAAATCACCCATGCCTTTGGTGATATCTCTTTATACTGTTCCCTTCATTGAGACTGATCTTCAAAGCCTTCAAAGAGGACACAAGAAGAGGACATAGTTTATTTTCCTATATGTCAGGTCTCCCCAGCACAACGAAGGAGAAGACCCCAATTGTTGAAAAGCAAAATCAGAAGATTTAGAGCTGGAAATAACTTTAATTATGTCCTCTCACCTATGGTTTTGCTGTTTCAAAATTGCTGTCTTTTGAGTGTTCGCATCCAAGTTAGTTATAAACAACTCAGGCCATACAAGCACTGAGAACAAAAGGAAGTTTCCATTCCCTGGCAGCTGGAAAATATTTTCCTTCATTCAAGAACTTATTTCTACCTTTTATTTTCAATTACTGTATTTTGTCACCTTTCCTGCACAATACCAAATAATCAGGCAAACAAGAAAACCCAAACTTTACCACTATCCTTCATTTCTGTTTGTACTACTGGCTTGGAGTTTAGATCGCACTCTTTTGTCTACTATCTTGTGCTGTAGTCTACATTTCCTTCAGGACAGTCATTCAGGATAAGTCTTATTATGAGTGATTTTTTTTCTGAAAATCAAATATTAGAAACAAATTAATATGCATGTGTACATGTCTTTTTTGTGGGTGTGAAGAGGCAGAGTACATGTTCTGGAAGGTCTTTTGTAGGTTTAAAAAGTCAATCAATATAGCAACCACAAACTGTACTTTACAAATAATCCATCCTAGAAATAAAGATTTGGAATTACATGTTACATGAGCATTCCCAAAACATTCTTAAAACACATTAATGTAAATATTTAAATGGATAGTGTTGAGCACTGGATGCTTTTGTAATTATCAAACTATGCCTGGAAATATAATGTAAATATCTAAATGAATTTTCTATATTAATTAGATATTCTGTTTACTATGGTTATAACTTACTATTGCTACAACAACTTAAGACTAATGGAAGTCTTAATTTTTTTATGGAATTCTTGACTTTTTGTTAATTTATTTACTGCAACATTAACTTGTATCTACAGTACAAGTGGAGGGCCTCCTGTGCTTTGATAATCCTATAAAGAGCAATAAGAAAGCATTTAAACTCCTGCTGCTTGCATCCACCAGTGACTCCACATATTGCCTATGGTTATTTACCTTAGAACTTGTTTGGGAATTTTTTCTCCCAAATGCATTCAGTGCCCCTTCTAGAAGTGACATCAGATGGGAACATGTCCTCAAGTATCATTACTAGTTGACTTTTTTTTTTCTCTTAACTTACTGTAGAGGAATTTCAATGCTTCTAGAGATAATTAGATCTCAAGTGATCTAAATACTCTTTTTTTTTCTGCAGGTAAACATAATCTCCAGAGGAAAACACTAAGGCTTGACATACAGTCTCTAAAATTGAAATGCTCTGTCATATTTCCCAGAAGGAATTGACCAAATGAATTACAAATAATCACTCGCTTTCTGTGCAACTGACTGACACTTTTAATAAAAAATGTTTATTGATAAAAATTATTGATTAATAAAAAGGGTTTATTGATAAAAGTATGCAACATGTTGTTCTCAGAAGAACCAGAAAATTTAAATAGAGTAATATGAATGACAGAAAAGAACCAAGAAAACAATTAATGGCAATTAATTAGTTGTACTAATAGACCTTGAAAGCTCTGGGGTACTAGCCAAATCACTACACCGTGTAAATGGTAAATGTGTCCTGGGGGGCATCAGGCACAGCATCACCAGCCAGGCAAGGCCGGGGATTGTCACACTCTGCTCTGCATTAGGGCGGCCTCACCTCGAGGGCTGGGGCAGTTTTGGGTGCCACAACATAAAAAAGAGGTGAAACCATTAGACAGCATCCTTGAAGGGTAGCTGTATGAGGAGCTGAGGTCACTTGGTCTGTTCAGTTTGGAGAAGAGGAGACTGAGGGGAGACTTCACTGCAATAACAACGTCCTCATGAGGGAAAGAGGAAGGGCAGGCGCTGTTCTCTTGTCTGTGGTGACAGGACTGAAGAGAATGGTTCGAGTTGTGTCAGGGAAAAGTTTAGGTTGGATGTTAGAAACTGGTTCTTTACCCAGAAGATGGTTGGGTACTGGAACAGTCTCCCCAGGGAAGTGGTCACAGCACCAAGCCTGACAGAGTTCAACAAGTGTTTGGGCAATGCTCTCAGGCACATGGTGTGGCTCTTGGGGTGTCCTGTGCAGGACCAGGAGTTGTACTTGATGATCCTTAAGGGTCCCTTCCAACTTGGCTGAATAATTCTGTGATTCTGTGACATCCATTAATCCTGATACAAGAGTTTAAAAAAAGGACTAACTTTCTGAGATATACTCTTTCTGTTGAAAGAGGATTGATTTTGCAGATAATCCAAGCTGATAGATAGACAGTCAAGCATTCTGTCAACTTATCTTGGCTTTTACAGGAAAAACAAAACCAAACAAAATATTGTTGATCAGTTTGTCAAAGTCTGAAAATGTTATGACAAGTTTATATTATAGAGCATGGTATAAAAGACATTAAAATGTATTTCAATTATTACTTTCAAGTGTGAACCCTTCAGAACTCACTAGTTTCTCATTCTCAGCATTCTCAGTCATTCATCCCTGAGTTAAGAAGAGAATGGTTACAATGAACCGAGGCTCCTGATGTCTGAGTGAAGCTTTTTTTAACATTTAGTCAATTCTGGCGGTCCTGAACTGAACAAAAAAAAAAAAATCAAAACCAAAAACAAAATCAAACAAAAACCAAACAAACAAAACCCCAAAAAAAGCCCACCGAAAAACACCACAACCCATTGGTGTACAGCCCTCCTTTGGCCCCTGACCTGCCCTGTTCCCACCATCCCCGAGCCAGCCGCGCTCCCGCTGCACCGCGGGCACGGAGGGCTCCCCTGTCTCGCACCGCCCCCTGGCGGGACCTGCTGGAATCGCGGATGTCCTGCCTGGCCCCGGGTCTCCCCGGCCAAAGTCCTGCCCCCTTCTCGTTCAAAACCTTAGTGTTGCATAAATCAATATGTCTATCTTTAAACTATTTCGTAGCATAATATAGAAATTAAAAAAATAGGATTAAAAAATCTTTATTTTATCGTTTCATTGTGGTTTTTTTGCATAATTTTTTCCTAAGTATATATACATATATTTTTTTCCTACTTTTATATTTAGATGTAGGGCAAATATGAATAAGGGCTATGTAAAAATTCATATGTTATGTCCTCCAATGTCTTCGAGGCTAATTTGCTATATTGGCTGATTATACTGCTTTCTATCCACCGAAACTTCAAACCCTGGTCAGAATTGGGATGTCAAGAGTCCTTCGGGCTTTTTGCCCAGCAGCAGTTATTCTTCTTGGCACAGTGTGAAAATTGTGTCTAATGTGTCTAATTGTGTCTCTGCAACCTTGGTCTGCAGAGCTGCTTAGAAATGTGAGCTTATCGTAAAACCAGTAATTACCAGGGACAGAAAGAGAGATTACGTCCCAGTGTAACATTTGGAATTAAGTCAAAAGATTTTTGGTTTAAAGACACACACTGTTTCTAGGGCTGAATTATGTTTTAGGCCTTTCTCTCCTGCTGTAATAGCCTGGAAGCGCCAAGGCAGCAACTGCCATCACTGGAGGCACCTCATTTTCTGAGAAGTCATTAATTGCTTCCTGCAGTGACTGCTGAGGGGCGTGCTGGTCTTGAGAGCATGAAGCTGCTGGGCGCCTCAGCCTGTGTAAGGAAAGCACCTTTCTAAGCTAAAACAGGACTTTGAATAAGTTCTGTTTGTGGTGGTCACCAATGTGGCCATACTGACCAGTCCTGTGGCATAAGGATCCCTTTTATGGATTTGATCTGCAAAGATCCTCGCTGTGCTTCTTTCCTGAATAACCTTAGTATCTTCAAGGAAAAAAAAAAGGGAATGATGTTATCATTTTTTGTTCATACTTTTGTTGGTTCTTTTTTTCATCCCTAAGTTGAAAACACTGGCAAGCACCCATAGTTTAATAGGAATAAACCTTCTTTAGGACAATTTATAGGACAAAAGAAGTAATATGTCCTGCTCTCAGGACTTCATAGAGGAGCCAAAAGATGTTTCACACATTTTTAGGTACATATTATTGCCTTAGATGTGTTTACCTAGATTTCATGAATATTCAGAATAATTACATGCAATAAATACTCAATTCCCAGATGGCTGTCTTACAATAAATCTACACATATCTATACTATCAGAGCAAAATACTTATTTTAAAACTCATGGTGAGTTGTTACAGCAGAGACCAGTGGTAGAAGTGAGCTGTTTTATGGCAGTATATATGGCACCAGGGTTCCCAACACAGGCACTTCTCAGATGTAGTCTGTGGGTCAAGCAGATTGCATATCAAGGACTTTTACAATTTCACACTGAGACTTCTACATTTCCATTTCAAAGGCTGGTAGAGACCCTGTTTGTTCTTGATGTAGAATTCCTTCTTGAAATCAAATGGTATTGAGAGCAGGGAACAAAGGTTGAATAAGTAACAAAGAGCTATTTATGTGCCATGGAAAAGCAAAAAATTTGTGCAAGTACATCAATATCACTTGACTCTACAAGAATTCATAAAAGGATCTGTGTTTTATATAGTCATTCATGAAGTAATTCAAAAAGAGATTTTACCTCTGGTTTAGCATTTAACTTCCAGTTTATAGTGTGCTTCCTTGTCCTGTGGCCAAGATTAGCCCTTATTTTCTGGCTCACTTGGATAATCAGCAGGATCTTCCTTTACCAGTAAACATTTTCAGCAGTACCTTCTACAGATATCAGCTTAACTGGCTTCATACCCATGACTGCTTTCCAGGTTTAAGAGAAAGAATTTATTCAGAGGAGTATAAACAGTGAGTAAAGAAGTTCATCCAAAATGTAGAAGTAGTTTCTTTCCAAATAAAGAAGTTCATCCAAAATGTAGTAGGCACTCACAATTTCCACAGAACTGTGTGCAGTGGGTGGCCCAAGGGGTTCTCAAGCTCATGTAGATTGTATCCACTTGTGCTGTGATCATCTGAAATAGACAGAAATAAATTTACTTTCTTTAACACTGTGTTATGAGATCTTATCCCATTTTTGGGACTATTTTTGAAAAAGACACTAAGAAAAAAAACCATATTTTTGTCTCAATTATTTCTCATATTATTAAACTTTCAATTATTTTTCATATAATCACAGAATGGTTTGGGTTGGAAGGGACCATAAAATCATCTAGTTCCAACTTTGTAGTATTATTAAGGTTGGAAGACACCTTTATGGAGTTCAGCCATAAATCCAGCCCAGGCAAGCTAAACTACAGCCCTAGTGCCACATTTTTGCAAAATAGGATGCATTAGTTTTTCTTCAGGTATCTTTGGTTTTTACAGTTAGAGCAGTGGCTTTGAAAGCTAAAGACACTGTTTTGAGCTTCACAGTCTCAGCAGGGCTTGCAAGTTAGTTTACCACTTTGGGAGCAAGTGTTCTGATCACTCAATAATTAGCAAAAATCTCAGCAGCAGCAGAAACAGAATCACAAGCAGCCTCATCCAGGAAGAGCAGGATGGCATGAGGAGACCCACAGTAGCTCATCCTGGCCTGTTTCAGATAAAATGAGGCAAGACAGAGCCTTTTTGGGCAGGGAGCACCTCTGGTGTTTTGGGGTTTCTGGTCAGAGCAAGGATGGGAGGGGGCTCTGGGCAGCACAATGTGGGGTCATTCTGGGCCTGTTGAGCACCATGGATGCTTCCTGAGCTTTGCAGATATCTGTGCTTTTCCAGAGCTTCCTAATCACTGAAGAAAGACAGAGGGACCAGAAATTAGGACTTGTGTGCCTCAGCTCTCCATGTCTGTATTAGGACATAAATTCTATATTCATTCTCATCCTCACTGCTGACAATACTAGGTCACCATTCATATGCTATTATATAAATTATTTTTTTTCATAGGAGATAGCATCTTACAGGCATTGTCTACCATCTTTTACTTAGATTTTAGACAGAATTTGCCAGATATAACCTTGGTTGTGAGAATACTGATTTAATTCGTACCTTCCATCTTCTGAAAATATTCTGTACATATGGAAAAATCAGAGATTATTAGTACCTATGTGGAGTTTTATTGTGATCAAGTGTGCAAGAACTATGTTTTTGGATAATACACCAGTGTCAGTTTTTAAAGCAGGTAACTGAGAGTTGTTTATTTCGAATACAGCCTCAGAAAGTTGTAAAGCTGCTGGGTTTTACTATTCAAATTTGACACGTAAAAGGAAACCCTTAGTTTAATGCTCAGTGCATTACAACTAATTTTTCTCCCATTACTGAACATGCTTTCAGCATTCTTTTGATGCAATGTACTTTCTTAAAGTTTAACAGCTGAAAGCTATTGTTATCTTTTATGTAATGTTTTCCCTTTTGCACCTATGTTCATGTCTGCTGAACAGTGCTGGCAATAACTAATGAGCAATTCCCAGCCTAAACTGTGCAGGCAGGATTTTTTATGTTCTTTACACATCATTTGTGTATGTAATTAAATTACTGATATACCGTGTAACTTGACTACATTTATTTTTCAGTTCAGTTAATCTAAAAATCTCTGATAAATTCATGAAGGTACACACATTGAAATTCAAAGCAGATTTCTGGGCCTGATGTTCTTTACTGCCTAAAAAAATGACTCATGGATTATAATGGAACATCTCCTTCTGGGAAAATCTATAACAGAAACTGCTAATTCCAGTAGATTAATTTTCCAGTTGTTTTCCCAAAGCTGTTCTTATGGGAACCTCTTAATTAGTAGTATATTTTAAATCAATTTGTATTTTTACCAGCAGTAAACCCTATTAATAATTTTTACTTTGCTTTTATGTAGAATTTCTTGACATTTAGTTCTTCACAGACCCTTTCATGTCCTCAACACCATTAATCCTGCAAGCTGCCAAAAGAAAGAAGCAATTATGCTCCTCAAGTGATTCTGTCCAACACATAGGCAGCTGTACAGCAAATGGCAACAGAATGGTGTAGGGGAAGTGAGTGGGAAGCCTTGAGATGTTCATGTCCTCAAACACCACTGTGGTGCTATCAAAAAGCCCAGTGAGTGCACCTTTCCCCTTCAGTGCCAGGAACATCTCCCTCCCTCTGCCTCTGATTTTCAAAATTTTTTTGAAATAGTGTGCTTCAGGCCCATTCTCCTAGATGACATTAAGTTTCTCTTTTCTGTGAGCAAAAACCCTCTTAAAATGAGAGGAAATCTAAACCTCTTTGTTTCCTTGGCAGGATGTGGGGAGAAGACTTTAATATAAATGACCAGCATGGTCAGTCTGCAGGTGAGTGGGCAGAGTCACTCAGTGAAATGTGAATGAAGCCACATGTCAATCTAAACATAACTGTATCTACAGGAAAAGACTTCCCAAAAGCACTCTTGAATCTTCTGAAGAATAAAGGATTCTTCACAAGAATCAAACAGTTACAATTATAATGTATATTACAATTTTAATTTACACATTTCATTGTAATGCATGACATAATAGGAGAGCCTATAAAATTTTGATTCTAGTTTCTTTCTATGTAGGAATTTATTAAAAAGGGACTTTTTTTCTTCTAAATACCAATGTGTAGACTAGCAATAAAAAATATTCATTTTGATGTTCTAGATAAAAAGTCCATTTAGTTAGATTTCAATGCTCATTTAAATATTGAAGCAGCTCAGTTTAATTTGCTGTAACCAATGATATTGCCTAGATAAATGTAAAAATATTGTTCTCTTAGTAAAACACAGTGCCTTACACTAATAAATTCACTCAAATGGTGAGTGAATCTGGAATTATTTAAATAGGACCAAAAATTAAAATGAAATAAAACTCGGGGATATTCTGAGAACAGGATTTAAAAGGCATGGTTTCTTGAGAGGAAGGGAGCTCACCCATTTCCTCTTTGCTCCTCTGAAAGTAGCCAAACTTTCTGTCCCTCATGTTCAGCCACATGTGGAAAACTCATCAATCTCTACAAGATTTCTAAGACTTCCATAGGAAGGCAGTTGCTGTTTGTAAATCCTGGATAAAAAGTATTAGAATTATGTCAAAACAGCTCACTTATTCTAAACATTCAAAGCCCAATGATTATTGCACATCAATCTTTTTTTAATAATAATGAATTTTTTCGTCAATAAAGTTACAGAGATTTTTTCTGCTGGGTAGTAATTTTGGGAACTTACCTACTCTGGTTTTCTTTCATTTGTGAAGATTGTTATTTTGCAGTTTGATTGTACAACCTTTATTTACATTACTGGATAATACTGTTTATATGCAAATTTATTGTCTTCTGTGAGATTACCCATTAGACTAAGTAGCAGACAGTGTCAATACATATCCTGAAATTTTCTTTTATTTAATTGTTGATAAATTCCATCATTTCCAGACCTCCTGAAGAATTTGAAGACAGTTTTGTGAAAGAGGATGTTACTTTCACACTGTTTTGAAACTCTATGGTTTGAAAACACGAAATGGCCATATTTGTTTTTAAATCTCCCATCCTTTGGGACCAAAGGACTTGGAATCCTCACCACCATCAACAGAGAGAAACAAAAGCTCACAAAATACTGAAAAAACATCTCACTGCTGGATTTTTTAATGTGAAATGAAAAATAAAATGAACAGAAAGATATTACCTGGCATTCAAGATCCAATATAATTCATGTTTATTTTCACTGTGTACAGAAGGTGGAGCCAAATTCATAAGGATCTGTGAACTCTTCCTTCAATCTTTGTTTGAATACTTTTCTAGTGTCTTTTTGGAGGGGCCATTAGTTCAGAGAACATATTGATTGGAATCAGTTACAGTCTTGGGATAAATCCTTTTCAGACCCACTTTTCTGGTGTTTAAGCTGTCTTTAATGAGGTTTAGAAGTTTCTTGGCACAGCTGAAGAGCACCTGAACCTTCGTGTGTTGTCCTTCTCCCCTTCTTCGTCAGTGACACAGGAGTGAATTAATATTTCTAAATGTAGCCTGTGAAAGTGAGCAAGCTGAATATCTCCATGAAGTTGTGGTGAGACCTTAGTGGTATGAAGTGGCAAGCACAAAGAACAGAAAGGAAATAATCACCCCAAGTTTTGAGCACTTTATTTTCCTTCTCTGTGGTCCTCATAAATTTTATAAAGAAACTCGCACTTAGTTGTTTGTCCTGCTAGCTGATATTCCAAAATGCAACTAGAGAACAAATTAGAATAATGTGTCTTAAAGGATGGACTCTGTCCTTAAGAAATTTTGCTTCTCATTCTGGTTGACCCATGAGCTGTCTGTGACTCAGAAGAGTTGCTGATATTCTCCATGACAAATTTTCCAAGTCCATAAAAGAAGCTACTATAACGTAATTTATTCTATGATAATATTTATAAAACACTCAGAGATTGAAGACAGATGACTGTACAACAATGCAATGTATTTCCAGAGAATGGTGACTCTTCTCTAGGGTGGGCTCTGATGCAATGGCATCTGTCGTAGAGAACTTCCCACTTTCATTTTAGTTGCTTCAGTCTGCTGTTTTTTCCAGCAGGGTCTCCTTTCCAATAGTAATTATTTTCTTTTGCAGGCAGTAAGAGCAGAATCTATCTTATGCTGACTAAGACTCCTTTTCCCCTGGGGAATATCTTGCTTTGAATTAAATTAATCTGTGGGACCAGTTTCAACAAGGAATGGAAGGTGAACTCACTAACATGCAGTCTTGTGATTATCCTGCTTTTACTATTATTATCCTTAAAATTATTATAAGAGAATATCCTTATAGGCTGTGTGCTGTGCCATCCAAGTGGGACCAGATACCCCCCTGAAGGATGACAATTGCCTTTAACTGTCTGTTTTGAACAAGCAACAACCCTTTGAAACATGGGGCAGGGGGTGGATATGGCTGTGCTTTGCAGACTCAAGGACATGCTGAGTGCTTCAGTGGGCTCCAACCCAGTCACCCCAGCTGAAAGAACGTGCAAGCACTGTGGCCAGCTACTTCAAAGCTGAGTTGTATTTCTACGTGACGTAAATTCCTTAAACAAGCAAAAAAAAACCCACTGGGTGCAAAAAAAAAAAAGGCATTAGTCTGCACATTTATGTGCTTAGGTAATCATGAAATACCACATTATTGTTCCTTGGATGTTCTGAAAAGCTTTACCTCCACAGGGCATGAAACAGGGCAACACATTATTCACAAGTTTGTCTTCAAAGCCAGATGTGTGAGAAGGGATATCAGTGAAAACGTGCCAAAGATTTTGCTCCATCCAGGGACATGGGGGACTGCACAGATACCTTGAAAGCAAGAAAATCTGAACTGTCTGTGTATATTAATCTCTATCTACTGTATATTCAGCTCATGTTACTTGGTCTGTGGATTCCTGTCCCAAAATGCACAGGACGAGGACAGTGTCGTGCATGGAAGTACTGGGAAGTTAATTTTGCAAGCAAATTGAAAACAAGTGAAGCCATGTGATTCGTTTTAAGAACTCCACAAACTACAGATATGCTTAATTGGAAGTAGACCATGAACCCCACTGGTATCCATGGGGGGGGGTTGGTGATGGTCAAAGGACTGGATAGAGCCTCCAAATGAAACATTCACTCGGGCTTTTCCAGTGAATCAGGTTGCTCAAAAATTATTGAGGGATTGTTTGGAAGAAATATGGGGAAAAAAAGGTTTTTTTAATGAAATGTTTCACTTGTCTTAAGGTAATAATTACAAAGAAAACAGTGGAGTGAGTTCCGTATTAACCATGAATATGTGCCAAAAGCTGGAAATACTAAATAATCCAAATGTTGGTTCCCTTTGGTAAATCTGCATAGAAAAGCAGCAGCAGTGGACAGTGTGGGCTCTGAACAATTTCACTGATTTAGCTGAGGATTCAGCAGAGAGTAGACAGAAGTGCTGTGGAAGTCGTCCTGAAGTTCAGCCTCAGAGGTGCACTTGGCAGAGCCTGCGCTCCAGCACTGCACCTGGGTTGAGGTGAAACGGTGCCCTTACAGATTGTGCTGCAGCCTGCCAAAACAAAGGCAAATGGGTTCTGGGGCCCTTGCACTACCAAGACAGTGCTCTTTGCTCCAAAAGGCAAAACACAATGGATGGCAAGAGAGTTCCCAGACAGTTCAATGCCCCAAAATGTTTTTTTTTTTAAGTGAAAAGAATCTGTCTTCTACAATGCAAAGCTTCAAACCTAACTGTGATCTTCTTACCCCTCTGTTAGTCCATAATTATGGACAGATTTGCAAATATCTCAGATCTGACACCCCTGTGCTTTCCTGTTGAACACAGTTTCAGCTGAAGAAGGGTTGTGTGTGAGGACATTTGTTCCACCTGAAACAATTGCTCCCCTTGCAAGCAAATGAATGTGAGAATTTCTTGCAACCTCGTGAAATGGTAGATCATTGCATCACCTGAAGCTGGTTATGTTCTGGAAATAGGCTTTAAAATGTGAACATGAAGACATATTTCCAAATTCTAAGAGACATTTCCAAGTAATTTTATCAGGACAGATAATAGTCCTTCCTAATTCTACACAGTATAACAGTGGGGACTTGTAAACCTTTCCCTTTTGCATGTAGATAATGCCATAGCAAAACCAAGTCCTATGCTTAATATGGCCACAAAACCATTCTTGCCTTGTTACTAATGTACACATTTTAGTTTTCCAAAATGGGTTTTAAGATTGTTGGGCTTCTCACAAATGCTGGGAGTTTTCATTTAAGTGGAGGAATACTTCTTCTTCCTTCCTTCAAAACCACAATGTTTGAAAAATTGCAAAGCCTATACTGAAAGATAATGGGAAAATGCAAGATCAGGCAAGCTGGATCCTGTGATCTTGTGATCTTGCCAGCTTCAACAGGGAATGATAGCTTTGTATTCCTGCATGTTATAATTCAAGGGTTTATTCCTGGCATAATTCTGCTTTCCTAAGGGGCAGTTTTTTCAGGACCAACATACACAACATCCAAAATGTCCTCAATGTCTCAACATAGACACACATAGTCACATTGACAGAGTTTTATACTTTGCTCCAGAATAACCAGTGTTTCACGGACAGTAGCAGGAGCCCTACATGTACTCTGCCCACTGTCTATACCACAGTCATGAAGACAGTGAAACACTATGGTTTGTATATTACAATTTATCTATGCTCAAGAAGAAGGGCCCACAGTCTGTGAGGCACAAAGCTCCAATTCTCCCTTAATGTGATGAGAAAAGGCAACCTGAAAACTACCTTCAGAAAACATGAAGTTTCTTTCTACCATATGGCTTGGACAACTGTAAAAACAAGAGGGGAAAAAAGAAGTAAAAACTAACAAACTAACAGCCACTATCAAAGGAAAGAGAGGAAACTGAGCAAACCTGTTGTCTTTGTCTGCAGCTGGAAGAAGGGGAATGGAAGGTGTGCGCTGTAGTGTACTAGCTCTTTTTGTCAAACAGGAGGCAGTGTGGACTGCTATTAACTGCTCCAGAGCAAGAACCAGGATGGGTGTGTTTAGCTCCTCACTTCAAAGCTCCCTGCTGAGTCTATTTCTACAAAGATCTTGTCTTACTTCTCTTCTCTGGAGAGATCTGGGTGAAAAACAGTAGGGAAGAGATGTGAAAAATAAGCAGTAATATCTAGGTTGTGTTGCAGAATGTAACTCGTTTAAAAAATCAGCTGTAAAGAGGACATTTATCTAGGAATAGCTCCATACCCATTACTGAGCTTCTCCCCTTCAAAGAGCAAACAAACGCTTATCCATGCTACTGAGCCCAGAAATAGTTCTTGAGAATAGCATGAGTTGAAACCCAAGTGAGTCTGGTACAACCCAAAGTGTGAAACTTCACAGAGAATTATTTGACCAGGACACTTCTAGAGAAGCTCTTAAGTCCCATGGAGGGGACTAATACTCCAGGACATGAACAAGGACAAGACCAGTTCCTAATGACTTTTGAACTACATGTGTGAGGAGCTTAAAATAAAGAAATAAATTAATCTCTGTTCTACAGACAAGGCATTTTTAAAGGAGCATTTAACCAGGGTCAAGCCAAGAGCAAAGCCAAATTAGTTTTGTTCCAATTGCATAGATCAGTTTTGAAGCATATTTTTATTCTGTAAAATGTGTTCAAAAATTATCAAAAACATTTCTCACTATTGAAGCCTTATTCTGAAGTTTCCTGGAAAGAGTATCCTGGAATGTGAGATCATTTCTTCATTTCTCCCATGGGACAGACACATGCACACATGCACATAGAAATAATCGTAAAAAAATATGTGATGTGTATCTTCCGTGGAAACAAACACGCTGCTCTTGGTGTGTACTTTCATGTGTGCACGTAAAGGAAATTGACCTCGGTAAACAAGGCTGTGTTCACAACAAAAAAGTAGAGAGGGCTTGGGAGGGCTTCTTCTCCTGAGTGGTGGCTAGGAGATGCAGCCCCTGCACATAGAATGTCCACGCTGGTTACACATGAATGTCTTTCACTGCATTTCTGCCTTTCCTTGCATTTCTGCCTTTCCCTGCAGCGAAACTCCTGGCGTACGCCAGAGAGCCAACTTGTTGCATCCGTGTCAGGCGAGCCCAGATGCGGTCACCGTGCCACCCAGGTGCCCCAGTGACCGGGGGCTGTGGGGCGGCTGCTGACTGCCCGTGTATTTGTTTTGTTACATCAGCAAGAGTGGACTGCCACGCTCTCAGGCTTTCCGCGGGCTGGTTTTTTGCTGTGCCTTCAATCCTCTCCCTCCTCCTCCCCCAGCTCCGAGCTCTCCGCCCGCAGAGCGCCCCTCCTCCTGGGCTGCCTCCCCTCCCTCTCCCCTCCTCTCGCACAGTCAGAGGCTTGAAAACTTGTTAAAAGCTCTCCCAGTGTTCCAAGTTAGAAAAAACTTTTACGAGGTATCAGCACTTTTCTTTCATTAGTGGGGAAGGAAGGATGAAAAATACAAAACAGCAGTAGACTTTTAAAGTTTAAATAGACAGGTCTGAGTGCCTGAACGTGCTCTTCCATTTTAGTTTAACCCTCCAAAGAAGTGCTCTGATCCATTTTCACTGCTGATCAGCAAGGGTAAGTTGAAAGTTTTCCTCTTTCACTTTTTCATCATTTTTTGAATCCTTTTTTTTTCTCTGAAAATACTTATTTTCTTTTTTCTTCCTTTTTTCCCCTGCACCCTAAAAATTCTGTGTTATTGCGTTGAGGGTTGAACTTGTTTAAAGACACACATCTCTAAACAGCGTAGATTCCCTTTAAGCGCTCAGTTCCAGCTTGGAGGAATGCTTTGCTTTCTTTTGCCACATTTCTATACATTTCTAGAAGTGCTACACTTTTGCAACTTGTAACCTTGTTCGGCCGAAGGAGGAACTGCGGCGAAGTTGCGAGCGCCGGGCTGCGGAGATTTGTTGCTGCCGCAAGCGATCTCTCCCCTCCACCGCCTCTCGGTCTATCTCAGCTCTTTTAAAGAAAAAGCCGAGGTGTGCTTCACTCTTCTCTGCTGTAACGAAATTGCATCAGAAGTTAGCAACAGGGAGACTTTGCCTTGGATGCGTCCCATTCCTTCCCCACACGTTTTGCTTTCATATGGAAATCCTGATTGATGCCTGATAGTTTGAGCAGAGCAAGCTCCTTAATTAGATGCCTTGTTAAATGCTGCAGCTACTGAAGTGGTGACTTTTACGTGGTCTCCCTGATAAGTTTTTTTCCCCTTTTCTTTTAAAATAGATGTGATAAAATCCAGACACGGGTTATGGATTTTTAACCTGGTTTGTATATAGTTACTCTGTTTTAGCAACCTCAGTGAGGGATTTTAGAGAAGGAATGTGGGATATCATGATATGCCTTACCACGTTGGCAATGTCTGTGAAAGTCTTGGGTAGATATAAATGAAAGTTGTCTAGGAAGGACTGTACATAATCCACATATGACACATTCCCTGTATAATACCTCAAAGACTTAATTGTTAAAATGCAGATGAAAAAATACTTGAGCAGCATCTCTTGGAGAACTCAAAACCTTTTCATGTTGCAAGACTTGGAGTGATTCCTCATAGCTGTTGTTGCCTGCTGCTCACCAGTAGTTAAAAAGCAGCATGAGGAAGGAGAAATAAGAGCCTTCAGCTGAAAGACAGACGAAGCAGAGAGTCTATCTTATCGAGTAACACACGAGCAAGGATACTGTGTGCTTATATGTGTCCTCATATTTTGCCTTGAGATAACCAGCAAGCCTCATGGAGCAGCATATTTCCTCTAAGGATTTCATTTTTTTACACGATTCTTATGACGAAGACCCTGGTAATGAGCACAAAAATGGGATATGGACACCTTTTGCCTGACGTCCGTCCCAGTGTGTGTGCGCGCGTGTGTGTGCGCATAGGGAGCGAGTTAGAGGACTTGCGTGAAGCTTTCATCCTGCCATTTTTAACATCTGGACAGCACACCACACGGCAGAATTTAAGCCTCTAGTCTTTGGGATGTTTACTGAAGTGTTTCCTTCAGAAACTTCAAAGTCAAACACTGGCACTGACACACGGTACCTAACAAGCACTCGAATGGCAGAAAGGCAAGGGGCAGGCTGGGATCAGGAGAGGGAAGACAGGGATGGACACAAGGGATTTGATTTGCAACATCAAGCTAAATGCTTATACACACAGGAGCACAGACAGATTTAACACTCTAAAGTTATCTCAGCTCTCATATTATGCAAGCCCAAGAGATTAATTTTCTTTGTCTCTGCAAGGAACCAGGGCCAAGGATTCTTGTGGGTATGAGGAAGGTTAGAGGACATTGAGCAATGCATCTGTTTCATTAGATACATTGCTCTCTTTCCCCCCAGTCTCTGGTATCTCCTTCCCATGTTACTCACTGAATTTGCCTCCTGTAGAGGCACCTGGACTGTTGTTTGTGCCATTTATGTACTTAGAGCCAGATTTCAAGATTCTCAAGGAGGAGCATCAGAGAGCCTGAGGTCCCCTCAGGGAATTCAGCGTTCCTTCCCTTAATTCCAAAGTGAGTCAGGAGAGGGATGAATCTGAGCATTAACACAGAGGATAGACCTGACTTGTACAACTAGGGAATGTCTAAGAATGTGCTTACAGTTGCCTTTGCAAATATGCTTTATTAAATTACGTGTGGAGGGTGCAAGATGGGAAAGGCAGAGGCTCTGAGGTAGATCTGGTAGCGACTGACCACTAGCAGTGCTGGCAGACAAAGGAAAAATCACAGTTGTGACACTTTAAACTCTAGTTACTGCAACCATTTTGTGTGTAACCTTTGTCCTGTGGATGAAATGAACTGAAGCTCATCTGCAGACCTATATATGAACTACACCTTCCCAAGGGAATGTCTGCAAGGCATTTGCTTATTTTTATAAGCTTTTGGAAAGCTAGCCTTCCATGTTCCAGCAGGTCCAAACCCAATGAGTTGTATATTCTTTCTCTGCAATTCATGTTACTTTTGGGAAACACTCAAGCTGATTTATATTTGGGGTCCAGAGCCTTCTTTTTTGTTGTCTAGGTGTGTGTGAGCACAAATACAAAGATAGAAAAAGTTGGAAATACAAAGCTTTGGCCTGTTTCCCAATTACTTCAGCTGCACAATCCCATTTTAGAACCCACTCTAACTCTTGCTGCTCTTCCATCCACTGGCTTGTGACCTTCTAACACTATAGTCAGACCTAGGACATTACCACAGCACAGAGTTTGCATTATTCTCCTTGGAAAATATGAACCAGATGACATGATGAATGCCGTCCATAAAAAACAGTTCTAGAATTTCTTAATTGTGGCTTACAAATCAAATGTCTTATATATGTGGTCATCCTAAACCCGTGCAGATGAATGCTGTCAGATCTCCTGCTGCTCTATGGATTTTTTTCCCTGCCTTTACCCACACACAGTAGGACCTGGAAGAAATCCATCTTTTAAAGACTGGTGGATTTTAATACTAGGCCAGCATTAGTCTGCCTCAGAGAAGGTTATGATCCTGTAAAGTATTAATCAGTAGGAACTCATGAAATGCACGTACTCATCATAAGCCATATCCTTAAACTTCTGAAGTAATGAGTTTGTATGAATTGAATAGGCCAGCCTGTGTCATTCAGTGGACTCCTTTAAGTTATTTGGAAGTGTTAAAACAAGCTAAAGTCCAGAAAGCTAAAGAGCTATTTTTAAAGGTTGTCTGCCAACTATTTCAAGCTAATTACAAAGCTAGAATACTTAAGTACCTGTTTGATACAAACCCTCTTTTTATACCTGGTAAACAGATTTGTAATCGGTTAATAAAACTGGTCTTTCAGTGCCCTGAAAGTAAACAAGTTAGATCCGATGAATGAATTTTCTCTACAACAAAGCAAAGTACTGTGTTTCATAAAGCAATGGAATCCACTTAAGAAAAGGAATAATATATTTGTGCCACCACAAGGTTATCTGATTAACAGTACAATGTTTTGAATTGATGTGGGTTTTTTTATCACTGGCAAAGGCTAGCATGTAACTGATCTCTTTTTTTAAAAAGTTGCTTTTCAGAACTATGTATGAGTAATTCAAGCATGGAATGTTTCCTCCTGGAGTTTATATTGCCAGCGGACACAAATGAAACTTAGCAATTTTACATGCTGAAGCAAATTAAAAAATAGGGAGTAAATTCTCCAAATACTGCAGGTGTGGGATTAAGTAGGTCAAAACTGAAGTAAATCATATTGCATTAATGAACCAGAGAGGAGTGTAATTAGAAAACCAACAACACATAACTGCCTAGAAATAACATATCCTCTGTTTTCTTAATCAGGCTTTCAATCTGAAATAACATTTAGACAGTAAAAAAAGTACATGGAGTCTGAGGAAAGTCTGTTAACTCAATAGTTTCTAGTCGCTGGAAAGCTGACTAATTAAATCAAGAAGCTGTTCCTTGAAAAACCTCCTTCTGTCCCCTTGCACTAGGACATGGAGCTTGCCTTTAAAACAAACTGCACGTGTTGTATAGTTACAGGCTGTTCTCTATTTTAACAATCCCTGCCTGAGGAGGAACCTGGTCCCATTTCATTCCAGACTTTCCAGGGACCTCCACACTTCTCTGCCTGACTCCTTCTCTGCCGCTCCAGCCCAAAAAGACAAACTCACTTTTTCTGGGAAGGATGAAAGCTGAGGATGGCTGAGGGGATGTGTCAGAGACAAACATGCTGTGTTTGCTCCTCCTGGCAGAGGCTCCCAGTTTTAAAAGTTTGAAGCAGGCCTGATCCTTTGATGGGGCTTCATTCATGAGAAGAGCTAATTACATGAGGAAGGGTCAACAGGCTGCAGTGGCTGAACTTCTGAGCCAGCTGTTAAGGCAGATGGAGGAAATGGCCCTGGGGTATTTTTCAGGGGTTCAAAGATAATTGGCATCTCAGAGCTATCAGAACGAGTACTTTAAACACTGTCTCCCATTACTTTCTCAGACTCAGTGGCAGGAACGGTGTGTTTTTATTTGGCATCTATTGTTATGTTTGAGTTTGCCAGATTTATACTCTTGTGTTCCCAGTGACTCACCGCTTCTTGAAAGCAAGTCTCCTTGGTGCTAAAATTTCCCATTTTATGAATTATCCAAAAAGCGCGTATTCTATAAATGACCTCCACTAGGGAATATAGCCATGATGCAGTGGGGAGGAAATCATTTGGACATTATCAAAACTGTTAATACCAGGAAGGGATTACTCAGCATCCATGGAACAAATATCCATGCCCAACAGCATTCACATTAAAAGGGAAACTTCATGATTATTTTTCCTTTTAAGTTCCTGATTTCATATGATTTCATGCTTTTTCATGTCGGGCAAGTTAAAATATAAGTTTTAATAAGATTGCCATTCTCCAGTTGATAAAAATCTATAGTGAAATTTGTTTTTCTTAGGAATCTAAAGCATCAAGCAAACGATTTCATTTCTTTTATGTCACCCTGTGTGTTTCCACATATCCTGAGAAGCTGCCTGTGTCCCAGAAACGAGCACTTTAAAACTCAAGTCAGGAAAGACATTTTAAACTTGTAGTGTTCAACACTTGGAATGTAAATTACAGCCAGGAGTCGCCTTACAAACAGAGTATATTTACCTTTTTTTTCCTGCTAAATCTTTTCCTTTCAAAACAAAGAAGGAATTTAAATACAAAAAGATGCAAATACAAACCTGAAACTCCAATGAATTAAGCAAATCACAGATAAACAGGAAACCAGTTCCTCCAATATAGTAACATGATCTTAGCTGTGTTTCATGTATTTACAATTTTTTGTTCCTTCATAAAATTATAGGTAAATAATGCTTTCTTTGATCTTTGTGATGAAAATACTAATGTATAAGCTTAATTTAGACAGCAAATGCTTTTTCTGAAGTTTAGTAGAGTTTTTACTTGGCATCATTAGGAACTATACCCTTAAATATACTACATGCTATGAAGTTACAGGCAGAAGCTCAGTTTAATATTTCTGTGTAGCAAAAACAACATGTATTTTGTAAAGGTAGAATTTTAGGGATATGACCTCAGTTGGATGGGGTAATATTAACCTAATATTAACCTAAGGTAGCCTATTGTATTTAGGTTATACCGTGGTTTGCCTTTTTAGTATCTGAAAGAGTGAACATAAAAATTACATTAAATGATCAATCCTCACTGAAACCGAGAAATCTTTCATGTATTCCTAGCATATTTAGGCAGTGCTACTACTTATTCCACACCCTGCTTCAGCTGTGTGTCACATCTGTTTTTCACCTGAGGCAGGTGTAGGTCATTGAACTGAGGCTGCCATCAAGGAAGTTGAGACAACCACAGTGATCACTGAGGGTTATCAGGGGCCTTCCTGAAAACTGGAGTGAAATTAGAATTAGGAACTTTTTCGATTGGGCTCTGAGACATTATATGTTATTTTCTCTTTTCAGTTTCCTTGACTTCCCACTTCACCTGCAGACTTACTAAAACTCCAGTTTCTCTTCAGGTTGTGTAAAATACATTAATTACAACAAAGCTGATGCCACTGCTCTATTAGTATTGATCAGTGATTTAGTGTGTCAAAGGTATTAAAGCTCTCTGACTTAATCCTTGCTATTTTTTTTTCCTTTGTGTCCTTGTTTAGCCAGCATCCTGTGAAGATGGGTGATTGGAGTGCCTTGGGAAAACTTCTTGACAAAGTTCAAGCCTATTCTACTGCAGGTGGGAAAGTATGGCTGTCTGTCCTCTTCATTTTCCGAATCTTGCTATTGGGAACAGCAGTTGAATCTGCTTGGGGAGATGAACAGTCTGCATTCCGGTGTAACACTCAACAGCCTGGTTGCGAGAACGTCTGCTATGACAAGTCCTTTCCCATCTCCCATGTACGCTTTTGGGTTCTGCAGATCATATTTGTGTCTGTACCTACCCTTTTGTACCTGGCACATGTGTTCTACGTAATGAGGAAAGAAGAGAAGCTGAACAAAAGAGAAGAAGAGCTAAAAGTAGTGGCAAATGATGGTGTGAATGTGGATATGCATCTCAAGCAAATAGAAATTAAAAAATTCAAGTATGGGATCGAAGAGCATGGCAAAGTGAAGATGCGTGGGGGACTGCTCCGTACTTATATCATCAGCATCCTGTTTAAGTCTGTCTTCGAGGTGGCTTTCTTGCTGATACAGTGGTACATTTATGGGTTTAGCCTGAATGCCATCTACACTTGTGAGCGAGACCCATGCCCACACAGAGTGGACTGTTTCCTCTCCCGTCCAACTGAGAAAACCATCTTCATCCTCTTCATGCTGGTGGTGTCCTTGGTGTCTCTCGCCTTGAATATCATTGAGCTTTTTTATGTGTTCTTCAAGGGTGTCAAGGATCGTGTGAAAGGGAAAACCGACCCCTACTCCCACAGCGGTGCCATGAGCCCTTCCAAAGACTGTGGCTCCCCCAAATATGCTTATTACAATGGCTGCTCGTCACCGACCGCCCCCTTGTCTCCCATGTCTCCTCCAGGGTACAAGCTTGTTACTGGAGACAGGAACAACTCCTCCTGTCGTAACTACAATAAACAAGCCAGCGAGCAAAATTGGGCCAACTACAGCGCGGAGCAGAACAGAATGGGGCAGGCTGGCAGCACCATCTCCAACTCGCACGCCCAGCCCTTCGACTTCTCTGATGAGCACCAGAACACGAAAAAACTGGCGTCAGGACATGAGCTGCAGCCCCTCACCATTGTGGACCAGAGGCCTCCTAGCAGAGCCAGCAGCCGAGCCAGCAGCAGGCCTCGACCTGACGACCTCGAGATCTAAGCTTCTTGATGCAGTACTTACTCAACTACGAAACGACGTGCATTGGAAGATGCCGTCAGTGCTGATCTTGTTCCAGTGGAGGTGGTACTTAACAGTCTCAAGCAGGAGATTTTAACAATCATAAAAGAAAAAAAAAGCAAAACAAACAAGCAAACAAACTTTTAAAATACTTGCTGGTTCTTTGGGGGGTGTGGGGTTGGTGTGGGGTGGTACAGTACACATTGATATTTAATGTAGCTGGTTTAAAGAATTTAAATACTAAAAAAAAAAAAAAAAGGAAAAAAGATAGGTAGTACTAAGGTAAAGGGCTGTTTTTCTAGAAAGGCTGTAAATATCTGAGTGTATGTGTATGTGTGTACTATCATGTTTGTTTCTAAAGATTCTTCCATAATACTAAAACCCAATAATAACTGAACTCACATTTGTCAGGGTGAAGTGCTACCTGAAGATGAAAACATTTTTCCTATTCAACATGCAAAAAAGTCCAGGATTGCCTCTGATCATTTCCCTGTCAAGAACATTCCATTCTTAGAAAGGGCACTTTGAAGGTAAACTTTCCTACATGGTCCCCTGGGTTGTTGGAAGGCTCCTGTGAGGACAATTTACAGTCTTGGAGTCGTTCAATTCAAATTTCAGGCATGGCCCACCAAGAGATACTTTGGTCACCTACTCTTCCAGCCCTTCATGCAGGTGTATTTTGTGATGTGCGTAAATGGGATGGCTCCACACATGTGGAACCAGCAACGACACAGTCTTGCCCACAGCAATACTTGTGTCCTGCTACTTATGTAGAGTCTCTTTAGTATTACATGAAACAGAGTTTGCTGCCACTTGCAGATTTAAGCATCAAGACAAGCAAGCAACTGCCTTTAGTGAATTTTATCACACCTTTATGTGTACTAAGGGTGTAGGTATGTGTGTGGATGTGGAGGTAAAAGTATACACAAAACACCCTCAGAAGCATAGGCTGAGAAATAAACGCACACAGGTTACTTGCAGTTGACACTTTCTCATGGATGTTGTGAAGATCTGGGCCACTATGGTGTTTACATTCTCTGGTTCCTTCAATGTAAGTGAAGCACATGTTGTTATATTTTTTTAATTCTATAAAATATTTTCCATGTATCCTAAATGGATGCTCTTTTAAGAATAAAAAAAAAAATCTAAAGGGCCTAATCCTGGATGTCGTGCTCTGGAAAATCTCTTTCGAAGTTGTTGAGAGTTTTGCCTCAACAAATCTGCAGGATCAAGCCCAAGATGTAGCGAACCATGTTCTTGCTGGCATGAATGATTTTCTTTTGTAGAAGTTAGGGGTGGAAAAGACCCATTAGGTCATCTAGCCAATCTCCCTGATAGGTAATAATGATGCTTGAATGATAGAAGATGTAGTACTGTAAGCAAGCTTTAGTCTTTGATGAGAGAAACTTAGAAGAAGTGCTTTGTGCTGGATTAATAATAAAATATGCCTAAATGGCTTTTGCAGTAACTGGTATTTTTCTTGTTCTAAATATTCATATTTACTGAACTGCAATGTCCACTGAGTTTGACAGTTAGGTCTTTCTAGAGGGCTCTAGCAACTTTAGTGTTTACAGTTAGATTATGTTTGAAACGCAAGTGAAGTTGAAAGGATTTTTAAAGAGTACAATTCTAGCTAATTTATTTGAAATATATGCTAAAGAAATCTACCAGTTTCTTCAAATGCATAGCCTCTTAGCTGAACACAGATTGACCAAGGAAATACAAAACTTGGTTTCATTTTGCAGCAACACAGATAAATTGTTTCATTTAATACATTATATTAATTTGTCTGACATTCCATGTTAAACTACTGTTGTCTTCAACTTCATTGCATGTATGCAACCATAGTTTGTCAGATCATGTTGTCTGGAGAACATTAGTCAATAAAGTTTTAATTTAGTATAAATACATTTTCTAATTGTCTTTTACTGTTTCATATGTCCATAGATATCTTTAGTTTCAGTCTGATAATCTAAACTCATTCCTCCTGTGTTCATTTTCCCCCAGTCATTCTGCATTTCAGAAGCTTCCTTTATTTAATCCATCTGGGTTTGCTTTGAACTGAAATTCCACAGGACCATGTTCAGACACCCTCACAACAACTGGAAAAACAAGCATTGTCTCTGCCACTCCTGAAACAAAGTTATGTTCAGCATGAACAAATATTGCTAGGAGTCTCAGAAAATGTATATTTATTTGCAAACTATTATAAAAATGACAGTCCTTAAAGATTGTCACATAGTTTCTCAAGCAATTTTTTATATGGCTTAGATGTAACATTATGAAATCATTGCATCTAGTTTACATGTCCTCAGATTGCTCAAGTGACAGTCAGTTTCAATTTCTGAAATTAAAACTTCATTTTTTCAAGCTCATTAGGAGAAAGGTACTGATTTTGATAAGGCTAGGATTTTGCACATTGCTTCTCCCTCTTCACCCTTTATGTCCCCATTACTGATAAAGTCATACAGTGCTTGGCTTTTCAGGATTGGTCTCTAGATGTAAGGTGGTTCAACTCTTTCTTTTATTTGAAAAGTGAAAATATAATGTTCATGTGATTATCATAGAAGGTTTTACTTTCAAATTTACTTGTTATTTTAAGTCCAAATTCCTTCCCTTATTAGTAAAGATGGGTAAAAAAGCAAGGCAGTGGTAGTAGATTTATAGCTCTGAGAGATACTACAAAAGTACCAGCACAAGGAATGACTCCTTGAAGTTTTCCTTAAATAATAACAATGAGTCATATTTAAGCTGACATGTCCTAGTTCATCTGCACAAATGGAAGGGCATTCCAAGCATTTTGTAAGGATCATGCCCTTGGAAAGGTGGACACCGAAGCATTCAGAGAAGGGCTCCCCCTGAGATAAAATGTAGTGTCTCCTAGACAGGCTGAATGTCAGGTATGTCCCATGGGGCATCTTGGACAACTGAAATAATTTAGTGCTTCAGTACCAAGGCTCTCTGAGTGATTTTTTTTTTTTTTTGGTGTAATGCATGTGTGTGCACATGTAGGGTAAAGACATCCCAGAGGCTATTTTTCCCACCTGGATTTATTTCTGTGGACGGCATTTATTATACACTTCAAAGTCATCATAATTTTGTATGCCATTCATCTAGTTCTTTAGGTTCTTTCTCCCAGTGCATCCCTGCAGCAGCATTTGCTTTGTCTACAGATGACACAAAATAAGCTGTGATACAATGCTAGCACACACTTCTCAGCCTTTGTAGAAAGATATGTTAGATATTGATTTCAAACTGGAAAAGATGCAAAAATACAATCTGAAGGTAATTAAAAACATAAAACCCAATTTCACATCCTGTTAATTATTTTAAAATTGTGTTTATGTTTTGTGTAGCAGTATTTTGCAAAAAAGGCAAATCATAGGGCTTCCACCCTATCCCAACAAATTGAAATGCTTTTAAAGAGTAAAGTTAGAAGGAAAAGTTACAGACAGCCTAAAATCTATATGCATATCATGTAATTTCAAGACTTTTTAAATACTGTGAGCACACACTGAAGGTTATTTCCTAATTTAGAAATTCTATTTCCATAATTAAAGTGGAAACTACAGTAAAAGTTTGAGAACAGGAACAAATTATGTGATCGTACCTTCCTCATCCACTGAAATCCATCATTTTTAAGGAATGCACTTGTGTCTCTTGTCCAGAACCACATCTCCCACATCTGTCTGCAGCACTCCTACACTGACTCAGCTGTGCACTGCCACAATGCTGCCTTTCCCTCAGACTTTCTCTACAGCTTGTTATTGATTAAAACAGAGGGAAAAAAATAGCAATGTAAGGAGTAGAGTTTTTCAAGTCAGATGTAGGAGTTCTGAAGTTACCTTGACTGGTTAATCCAGAGTTCTGAGTATGTCAGATCAAAAGCTCCTCCAGTTTTGGTCATGTCTGTTTCTATTCTGCTGAGACAGAATACTACTTTTAATCCTTCTTGTAATTCCTCCATCATTACCGCTGCTCCCTTTTCAAGAATTTAAACAAAGTAGGACAGAAAATAGGATTTATCTTCCTCTTGTAGAATTTTTCCTTTCTATTTACTCCTAGTCCAAACCTAGCAGGACTGAGCATTCTACTGAGCTTGACATACATTTTTTTAAATGTGCTGTACTATCCAAATAGTCAGATTTACCATAATCTCCTTGAAGATGTCTTGACTTCTCATGCTGCTCATGAGAAGTCATGTTTCTCCAGCCATTTGCATTAGATGTGCCAAAGAGCTCAGATGACACAGGTGGAGTGGATGGCTCTTAGAGGATTTCTCTGGCAAAAATCCAGAGATTATGATACAGAGCTACTCCTCACATGACTTTTATTTCTACTGTCAACATAGACAATAAGGTCAGAAACATAAGGTCATGTCTGAGAAACCACTACCTAGATGTATTCTCTGCCTCAGTTACATGAAACTATTTGAGTGTCCTCCATTTTATTTTAACTTATTCTAACATAATTGGTCCAGAAACATGGGCCTGCAAAATCAGCTCTGCAAAGACGATGACTGCCTTTCCCTGGCTTAAATCATGTGCTTTTGACTGTGCCCAAGGATATTCACACCCAGACTCTGACAGTACTGGAAAAGTGTGTCAGATGTAAATTACATGATGCTAGCACATCACTAGATTGAAACAGGAAGAGCTTATTTGTTCCTGTTCCTATTTAAAAGGTATTTTGATAGACACAAAGGAAAAAAAAATACTTATCTTAAATACTTCCTAACCTGGAGCACTACCAAAGACCCTATGAAGCAATACAGATGATGTGGATGTAAACATGTTGAGCATTATCAATGGATACCATGAATACAAGCATTTTAAATAGATCCAGCTGGTCAGTAATGTGGTAAAACCAGCCTCCTCTAAAATGGCTGCCCTCACTCTTTCTGTCTGGTAGCCAAAATGCTGCATCCAGCTTCCCAGCTTTCTGGCATTCACAATGCAAAAGCACCTTGGACAAAGGCAGACATATTTTAACACGGATTTTTTTGCCTTAACTCCTTGAAAGTGCTGGAGAAGCTGAGTGCTGGAGGCAGAGAATCTGGGACAGCCTGTACTGGGTTAGTGATACACTGTCAGGGGAGGCAGTCACTGGTGAGAAGTAATGGCTTTTTGGGGATTGTGGCCTCTCCCATCACTTAAAAAGGTCTCTCCTGCTGCGTTGAGGAAATTTGCGCAACAAAATGAGACATGTGAGCTGAGACCAGTATAAAAGGGAAAATGTTCAGACATTTAAATTGCTCCTCAAAACAAGCCTAGACCACAGTGACATGCTTCCCATTAGAACTGACAGAAAATGCTCACATGAGTTCCAGGATTTCAGTCATTTAAATCAATGCTAAAATTCTTTTCAACATCAAACATAAACAGATTGGACCAAGAAAGAGATATAATGACATTTAATTTTCATTTATATATCTGCAGGGGGAAAGCTGATGGGTATAAGCTATGAAATCTTGGATGTGACTACTTTAATATGTGTAATCATATTATTTCCTCACACTATTTTTTTACTCTAACTTGGTCTAGAGGCAAATTTATGAAAAGTAGTCTAAAGGTTTGCATTTTTTTACAAAGAGACATGAATTCTGTTAATGTAATGAAATACATTTACATGATGTCCATGTCAAATTTTTGCAGGTTTACATAAGGGAATGTGGGGTAACATATAACATGCATCTAACTCTTCTGGACTAGGCAGCTGGGGAGTGAAATCTTTGTCTCTCCTCATCCTTGTTAGAAAGTTATTAATATCCCAAGCAACTTAGCAGTTTCTCTGGGACCTTAGCTTGGGTAGGAGTGTTTTCATCCTTCTCCCCCTCCTTTCTCCATCCATAGTGTAAATTCCATACTGGAAAGCAGAAGCAGCCCCAAATACATATATAAATGCAATCACAGTTGATATCAAAACATTGCAATCAGGGAATAGGTAGAAGTTCTTTTTTGCATGTCTGCAACTAACTCAATAGGAGAGCAGCATGGGAAATAGTTCAAGGCATTAGAAAATCCTCTGGATACTTTGCCATCTGAAAACCACTGGTCCTTGCTGAAACAGGCCTTTTCAGTCTCAGCTTCTGCTGAGTCACGGAGTTTGTTGCCTTTGAAGGCTGAAGTACCTTGGCTCAAAATTGAAGTTGCTCTGGAAAAATTCAGACCTTCCCTAATGACCATATTTGCATGCTATTCTCGGTAGTATTTACATATAATAGGACACTCTCCACAGGAAGGCTTCTTCAAAACACAGTCTCTGCTTACACTTTGAATTTCCCTATTCAAAGGGGAATATTCAAAATTATCTATGCATCACTACTTCAAAGTGTTTCGCTGGGAGTACTCAGCCATATATTTGGGAGACTCATCATAGTTGTTTCGAAGCTGAATATATAGCCAACTGTAAGATTGCCACCTGGGTTTTGTGTGTGGAGGCAAAGAAGTATTACTCAGACAAGAATCCTACCTGGCCTGACCTAGCATACTTCTGTTGAGGACAAGGAGTTTCTGTTGAGTGATGTGAGGTGAAAACCCTTCTCTGAGCTTCACTTAGTTCTTTCTTTTATTCAAGTCCCTGTAGGGTTTGTTTTTGGAGCACACAGAGGATGCAACCGTGAGTCCATGAGCCTGTGTAACTTGCTGAGGCCTCGGATAATCTCTGATGAATTTCTTCTGGTTCTATTTTGGTTATTCCAGCTCTGTGGACTTTAAATGGACTGTAGTGCTCAATCCCTCAATGCTAGGGTAATTGGTGATGGTAAAGGGTTTGTGAGTGGAGAAAGTGGGTCTGGATTGTTTCCCATAGGATTTCCTATAGAATCAAGGCAAGCTGGTCAACCATCCTTCCTTGTCCTGAAAAGTCAAGCTGCAAAGGTGTGAAAGGATTCCTGCATTCTGACAGAGGCTTCAACTGTGTGCTGTACTATCCTCTTAATCTCTGTCGTCTTCTTCACTCCTCCCATGCAGCCGTCTTCTCCCACCATCCGCTTCTTTTCTGCATCACTTATGCCACAGGTATTTAGTGTTTTGTACTAAAAAAGCTTTCCACGTGATTATTTTTTTTCCTTGTGTCATGTGCTGGGGACCACTCAAATACCGTAGAAGAACCTGCTCCATTAAATATCTATTAATTAACTAGCTGTTGTATCTCCTATTTCATTTATTTAGAATGAAGGCTAGCTACTACAAGTTTTGCCTGACAGCTTAGGAAGTAATTTTGTATCTGAGCTCATAGGAGCCCACATTTGCTTCAATCACTTTCTTTTTCATACTATTTTACAATTAAGGAAGATAGCAGAGGAACTCAGAATTCTAGTTATCTACCTTAACCAGGTGCAGTGAAAGTGTCAGGACATGGAGGTTGTCCAAATCTTCCTCCCACTTTAGTCCTAAAGGGACTCAAACCTAGGCTCCCACTAATGGTTAAGTATGCTATATAAACAATAATAATAATCATACCTGGAGTTGCACTGATACAGTGCCTTTCATCTTCAAAGCACTTTGAGAACCCTGTGTAATTAGCTTGCTATGGAGTCATCACAGACAACACTGCATGAACCCCAGTGCTACCCACTCTGAGAGTCAAAGAGCGAATCTGAACAGTCACAGAGACCATACATAACCTCCATACCACTACTAAAAGAAATTAAAAATGCTGAACAAGTATATTTTAACACTTCACACAGGAGGAGGACCCACAACCAGCAGGAAGCCAGTCTCCCTATGATAAGGAAACAGGAATGTTTTCTTTGCTGGTAATCTACTACTTCAGATCTCTAAACACATTCTAAACACATTTTACCTTGAACTGTGTCTCAGTCAAGCTGGCAGAAGATCACAGGTAGATTATCTCATTTCATGGAATCTTCATTTTCATATATATATTCATATATTCAACTAGAATATATCAATTTTTTAATTTAAAAAGTTTTGATTTGATTAATCCAGAAGGGATGCAGACACAATAAATATAACATTAAATAGATTTTTACAAAGTTCAATGAGACTGCACAATTTATCTAGCATTTGCCATTGGTAATTGAAAAATATAATTTTAATATCATAGTATTTTTTCAAGTATTTCCAGTAAGCTAACAACAGGTCCTTGTCAATGTCCAGGGGTTTGCTCTTTAAATCAACTTGGCATTTTCTGGAGATTATCATCCCAACATAAATTTGTAAACAGCCTTTTCAAAACTACACCTTTAAGAAAAGAGAAGGAAAAAAAAAGCAGTAAGAGTCCATTCAAACTGGTGAGAAAAAGAATACAGAGGACCAGAGCATTTTTGTATTTATTTGCCCTTTCCAAATAAATTTTTCTTATGGAAGATTTCATAGGACGAAAGGACACAATTTTACATCATAGTATATATTAATGGTCAAATGAAGAATAATCTTGAGACTAGTTTTCAAAAGTTGTGGTCAGGCAGAGTTACTGGACAGGCAGAAGCAGCTCTGCTTCCCATGCAGTTAATGAATACATGCACACACATGTCTTGATTTTTGCTCCATTTTAAGATCGCAGTTTCTTTTTTTTAATAATTTGTGTTCTTCCCTGTTATATTTAAATATCACACAAAACCATAAACATAACCATATGTCAGAATGAGGGTTTTACTGATGAATGAGGGTTTGGACTCACACTCTTTGCTTTTATTTTTACTGCTTATTCCATTAGTTTTAATTGAAATATATTCTCTCTGTATGTTACATTCAGCTTATTTTTAGCTACTCTTGGACTTCTGAAGGAAAAGTCAGCACATGACCTCCAGAGTATGAGAGGTACCTACTAAAGCTGCCCTTTCTCTCTCCTGTGGTGCATCAGTACAACTTCATCAACGCTGCCACTGCATAACAACTATAACATCACCTATCCTCAAACAAGAAATACTGTTTTGGAAAAGCAGCAAAACAAGGAAAAGGGCTGGGGAAGAGCAGTGAGATGAATGATTTGGGCAGTCCTTCCAGATTTCAAGCAATCACAGCTGTTTCTTTTCTGTAGCAAGAGAAGTTAGCTTTCCACTCGAGCTATTTTTACAGTGGTGGAGCTGCAGGTCTCTGAGCTGGAGGAAGGAAAGGGAGTGACAAGGCACAGCGACATGAGAGGTGGTGTAGGAAAAAAGGTGACAGCTGGAAAACGGATGTTTCAAAAGAAAGAGTTGCACTAAAGGAGATGTTCTGTGATCTTCCCATATGCAACAATAATAGAACTTTGAATTCGAGATTACAGTGTGCAAAGTGCTGGAGGTGAGAAACTCGGAGCTTAAGAGTCTCCAGGAATTCATGGGACTGACTGCGCCTTTGAAACAGATGATGAATACATATCTCAGCAGAGAAATGTGGTTTACTTCACAATTCTGCCAGGCAGTATACAGCCACACTGAGGGAAAATGTCCACTTCAAGGGTATGAGGAGGAAACTCATCCTCCTTTTTTTATCTTTTTTCAGATTCAGACTTCTCATTTTCAAAGCCATATGTGCAGCTGTGCTTTCACACTGCCATTCCTTGTTGAACCTTTGTTTGGCCCTACTTTTTTATTATTTATCTGACATTGCTCTCTTTTTTTTTTTTTTTTTTTTCCTCTACTCAGTGGTCAGGTATATTCTGCATGTCTGAGCACGGTATGCCTATTCAGAGGCATGGCCAGCCCTGGGGCTTGGGGCAATATTTCCACATCCCAGTGGCACTGTGGCTGATTCAGTGGGTCCAGCAGAGAAGGCGGTGTTACTGAGCAGGTCTGAGCGCCACAGCAGTGCGGCTGCCGCGCTTCTGGAGCTGTCACGCCCTGCTGCTCTGAGTCACCAGGAGGCCCTGGCCCAGGCTGGTGCTGCCTCAAGGACAGGGAATCTCAGGGAAGAGCACCAGGCTGCTGTGCACAGCGCACCTGCCCAGCATTTTCATCCACACCGTTTCTTCTCTTAAGTTTTAATTGTGCTCTTGGATCCCACTGGACCTCTGCCACATCTTGCCTTATCTTCTATTGCTCTGGGCCATATTCTGGCAAGCTTTTCAAAACATGGGCCATATTCTGTGAGCTTTTCAGACATTCCTTATCAAATGTAAATAGAGCATTTGCAGAAGCATGCAAACTGAGTAGTTGATCTGTTGATGGTTAGATGTTTTGAGCAAAGGAGGAAGATTCATTTTGCAGCTTTTTAGGACCAGAGTGTCAGAAAGGATTGTTTTGGCACCTGTGTGTTCCTGGGCTCTTTAATAAATTTACAAGTGAATGAACTGTAAGTGTCCTGTAGCTTTTTCAGGCAACATTCATCATAAATGTACATATTTCTCATATTTTTTTTTTCTTCCTTTATTCACTTCTAAAAAAACCTTAAAATTAATACACATTTTCTAAAGTTTTTAATTAAATTTATAAAAATTGTTCTAGTGACCTGATGTCACATATGATATTTAACATATGAATTGGGACTTATCTAAGCCAATAGCAGTGACCACAATTCACTGAAGAAGACTCAGGAAATCTCAAGTCTGTGACTGAATGACCTTTACTCTTAGATTTCCTTTCTGAAAAATGTCAATTGTACTCCCTTCCTTTGTCTGCCCTATAGAGATAAATTGTAAGGTTTGGGGAAAAGGAGGTTACAAGTGTTGTACAGAACATCTGAGGCTCATCAGAGACATAGGAAGGGCTCACCATTGGAGAACAGATACAACCATTGCCCTGGTCTGTCCACCAGGTCCTCAGGGCCGGAAGATGTGGTCCACCCATCAGTCAGTTCCTGCTGAGATTTCATGTGCATATCAGCATTATAAAGCCAGTTCTAACCAGTAATAACTTAAACCAAATCTCACTGTAACCCAGTGATTAGGAGCAGATGCATGAGCTGCTCTGTTCTCTGTGCAGCGCAAGTGAAGTAGGCAGCTGAGCACCTTGCCTGCCATCCTTAGTGACAACACCATCATTTGTCTGTCCAAAGCATAGAGACAGAAATTCAACTACCAAAAAGCCCTGTTATGCTTGAGTACAGTTGGTCAGAAAGTTTTGTGTTTTCATAGGCATTTAGTGTTTCAGGAGCAAAACTGAAGGTGGAATTCAGTGGAATGCTGCCATGAAAGTTGTAGTGAAAAAACATCACAATCGTTAAGAAAAGCATCGCTAGGTCTTTGCAGTAGTTGCTGTCTGGAATAAGCTCTCCTGGCTGGCTTCCAGACTGCTTTAAAGGCCTGACACACAGGTCTCTTGTCTGTTCTCATGGTGCATCTTGGAAAATCCAAAATAAGTTGCACCAGATGGAATATTCTTTTCCATTTGTAAAAATTCACAAATACTCAAAACACGAACTGATCGTGGAATCCAATATGTAAAATGTCTTGCTACTTTTTTTCTATTAAATGCTCTGATTAACTTACATGTCTTAATCAAGAGTGATAACAGTTTCATGTTTAAGACTGATGACTGAAAGTAGAAAACAGCACAAGGTGAAACAACATGAGAGATACTGTCTTTGTCTCCTGGATTCATGGCATCTTTTGCTTGCTGAGGTTTTACTGTGGCACAGACAAACAAAACTCAGCATCAAAAGCTACAAACAAAACTAAAAAATAGAATCCTTTCCAGTATTGCTTAATTTTTAAACAGCTGCTTCACAGGTGTAGAAATATTGCGCAGAGCGGTTTTCACGCTGGGTGCCAGGCTCACCACAGGTAGCTTGATGAGAATCTTGTATCTCCGTGGAGAATCTGATTGGAGGAAAAGCAGGTGGCTGAAGTGCAAAGAGAAGGAAACAGGTCTAACTCCTGCTGGGATCTCCTGCTGCAGGGTGGGGAGAGCTGGTGGTGATGCTTACGTGCTTGAAATCTCGCCAGCGCTGGTCGTCTGGTTGCTCTTGCACTTGATGAATCGGCTCTCAGAGTCCCTCCTGCACATACCTTTTCTCAGCGCTTTGAGTTAGTGCTACCTCAGTCTATTTTTAACAGCTACATTTTCCATGATTAGATTTTAATGCTATTTATTTATTTAAACTGAACCAAACAATTCCACATAAGCTGAACATTCCAGTGGGCATCACTCTTGGCCATGCAGAGCATTCTAAATCTAGTTTAAATTACATGCCTTGAATGGTAGAAAAAGCTGGGTCATGTGCTGAAGCTTGGTGATGAATAACCAAGTCATTCTTTCACACATTGCAAAAACTTTATTAAGGAAAGATAAACAGGTTAAAGGTCTTTCAATGGCTGTGCTGCCTATACATAGCAATTTTCCCTCAATTTTTACCTCTTCAGCTCCTTGTTGAGTGTGTATTGCTTACTCTCATCATCTGCCATAATTGAGACAGGTCCTCTGTATTTTCACTGAAGTTAAAGGGAATGAAGAACTTGGGATAATTAGACTCAGTATCTCTGTCAGTTTCTTGCAGATATCTGGGAGTATGAAGTTTTTAGGTCCCTCCCTCCTGCACGGATAGCAAAGGCAGGTATGAAAATTTGGCATCCCTCAAAAACACCTTTTCATAAACAAAGAGATCATCTCCAAAAATCTGTGGCTTAGCTGTTTGTGCTAGGCTTCCAGGGCTTCCTGGTAGGAAGGGAGAGTGTGCTTCCCAGTTGCATCCATGTTAGCAAAACAAATCACTTGTGTTAAAATTAGCAGTGGGCGAACTGTTTTGGTTAAAACAAGAATTGTCCTGGATTGATGCCAATCCTCAAAATAAATTCGAGCCAATTTTATTTTTAAGTTTTAAAAGTAGTAAGCATGCGATGTATATATAGACATATGCACAGAGAATAGCTCAGGGATTAGAAAAATATGTATTTCACATCTGGAGCCCTAGATTTGCATATGCATGCAAGCAACTTTGCTCATGTGAATTATCCCCTGGTACCATACACTATTTCCTGCCTAATCAGGCAGCAGTATATACAAAATGCTTTAGTGCATAAGGGTGCTATAACCTGCAAAACATCACCAATTGTGCATCTAGTGAACAAAGACGGCACTTGTTAATAGGACAAAGCTGTCACTAATTAAACCTCGTCCAGAGCATTGACTCCACTTTCTGGAAGCAGAGTCATCCGCAAATATTGTGTTAGGAAGTACAGCCAGCCCTGCCTACAGCAGGATGTGGCTTCCAAATATCACAAGTTGCATATAAATTATTGTGTAAATTAAAGCGGGGGGACGAAGGATGGGAGGAATGAGGCTTCACTGGGCTGTGGCCTCAGAGAGGAAGATCAGTTTGGCTTACATGGGGAGCATGGGGGCTATTTTGAGGAGTTGGAGGAAGGGATTGTTGTCCATGTACATTATTTCACACATCATAAACTTCATTTCTTGGTGTTTTTTTTTAGCAGCCCAGAAACAGATCATTCCCATGTGAGGTTTAACAGCACCAAGCTGTGAACATAAGGCTTGGGGCTTTTGTTTGGATTATTTTGTTTTCATCTTCAGCCTTCATCTTCAATGGCTGCAGGGGGTTTTTACTCCTGCAGTCTTGTGCAGGTGTGATAGTCACATGTGAGGTGAGGGTGTGAGGATGCCTATCTTTAGTTTAGACTGATTGCCTAAACTTTAATGAAAATTGTTTCACTGCTTTGGCAGCTCTGATCCAGTCTGTGCAGTGACACATAATGTTGCCTAGCACACTCAGACATCTCACTCCTGTATGATTTATCTTCCTAGGAACAGGTCAACAGGGATATTGTACAGACTGTACCATAACCTCTCTGGAAAATACACATTTTTTACAGGCTTGTACACACTTTCACATCAATTGTCTTTTTTTTTACACCAAACTTTTGGCACTCCACAGCTCTTTTTCAGATATATCTTCTAGAATGGAAACGGAACTTTACAGCCACCTTCTTTCCAATTCACCATGAACATCCTTCACACATTCCTGTTCTTCTAATAGCACTGTGTATCTAACTGTGGATGAGCAATGGGGCTTGCTAGAAGGGGCCCCCAAAGATACAGTTCTAACTGCTGGATTTGTGTGATAATGTCTTGAAAATGCCAACACAAATGAAAAGTTGCTTTTATGGCTGTATGGAAATGCTGGATAAATTACTTGAGGTTCTTGCGAGTATTGGCAAATAAATTTTGTACCAGCTATACAAGAGTGAGGACACTCAGAGATGGGCTCCCAATAGTAAAAGATCAGGAACTTTCCTGAACAGTTCCCATCCTGCTTTAGTATGTATAATATATGTTGAACATAAGACTTTTTTTGTCCAAATAGCCAGGAAACACAATAAAACTGCAAGAGACCAACTTGTAAAAAAAAAAAATTAAATCCTGCCCGAGGACCTCCCTAGAACCGAAGCTGAGTTACAACACTTCAAATGCATATTAATTGGGACATATGGTCTAGTTTTTCAGCAAAGGCATGCATTTGTTTGGTCAGAATGTTCAGGCGATACTTAAGGTTGAAGCCTTCATGGATCTGATGAAATCTGTGATCAGCTGATGGAAATGTTTACCTTACAATAAACTTGAAAGGCTGTCCTGCAGAGAAGTGACACACAGGAGTTTGTTGTTGGGCGTCCCTGTGAAATCAGCTGCAGTGTCTGTATGTGTTTTGTTACCCCCAAGCCCCTTGCAAAACACTGACAGGCTTCTGAGGCATTGCCCTGAAGAAAGGCTGGTACAACATTCATCTTGCTTGATGCAGACATTCAGAGGAAGGTGTCTTCCTGAAGCCTGCCAACCATGGGCTGTCATGCTGCATCTCTGATGGGCTCTGTGGAAGAGAGGTCATCATATTTTAGCCCCTGAACAACATCACTGATCCCCTATTGCCCTGTTTCATTAACTGTAGGACTCTCCCACAGTGGCAGTGGGATGATGTGAGCTGCATTTGTTCGGTCTTACACAATGAAGATCAGAGGAAGAAACCAGTGAGGAAGACCACCTGCACCAGACCAGGCAACAAATAAGTCCAAACTGAGCAGTCCATCATGGAAGCCCCTATGCTGCCTGTGAATGAGGGCAGAGTGGGGAGTACCAAGGGGATGGCTGTTGCAGGCTGAGCCCGTGGGCTGCACCAGTTGTATTGGTAACCCTATGGTGAGGACATTCATGTACATTCTATGATGAACAGGCTGCCTACTCTATTTGATGTTATGGACGTATGGGAGAATCAGTGGAAGCAAAAACTATAAGGATCTCTTTTTTTCATCTCTGCAAACCCAAGAATTATAACTATTTATCTTAAGTTCATTAGGTGACTCGTGTTACGCATTTAATATATTTCACGTGGACAACGTTACATCTCTTTTCAATAAGCAATTTAAAAGAGCTGTTCATGTCATACAAGACACAAACAGTCTGTCTGTAAGTCAGTATCTTAGATCCTCATCAACTTTGTCACATTTTCTTGTTTTCAAATTCCTCATTTTAAAAATATGAGTCAGCATAAATAGCTTTGAATCTTTGTTACCTTATTAACCAATGACGGGTGACTCTGCTCATAAAATATTTACATAGACAACAGTCTTGTGCCGGTAATGTATTTTCACATTGCTTAGTAATTTAAAACATGTCAAACCTTTCCAAATAGTAGAAACAATCCAAACATGAAACTGATGTTGACCTTAAAAGGCTGCTACTTTTCATTTTAAGTCAAGCAACAATCATTACCACGCATTATTCACTCTACATTCTTCATACAACTCTTTATCAGCAATGCCCACAAATAGAGATCTAAATGGTAAGAGATAAAGTAGATGGAAAGGGATGATGTTACATCAATAGCATGATCTGTAAGGGAGTTTGTGGAAGACCATATGGAAAATATATAATTTAACATTTAATATTACATATTAATGGGGTAAATCAATTATATGCATGTCTATTTTAAAAAGCTAATGGGTTGTGTGCTTGACTGAATCTGCATGTGATCATTCTTTGCATCGTAAGAGTGTGCATGAGTATGCAAATGCATATATTTATAATGACTATGTATACATGTGCATGAAGGTTTTTATATAATTTATGTGTGTATTGGATATAGTTTTTTGTTTTCTTTTTTTTTTTTTCCTGTTTTCAGATCCAGCTTCTGTTGTTAGAGGACCAGGTGATGGTATAGAGAGCATTTAGTGTCTGTTCTGGAGTACAGCATGTGTGTACTATAACCTAGGTGGCCTGGACTCTTTAAAAATATCGTCCTTTTATTTTTTCCCATGGTGATTAGTAGAAACAAATTTCGTCTCCCCAAGTCACAGGACACAGCCATGGTATGAGCTAGAGCAAGTGAAAGAATAGATAAATTTTTTGTTCTTATTTATCATATGGTATTTATATAATACATGATCTTTTCAGTGTGTTCAGTGGCAAAAGATGGTATTCTCCATGTTGTATAATAAATGACATGTGTCTCCTTTGGCAGACACTTAGTCCATTCAGCCAACTAACTATTTACAATGCTTTACTTTTGAAAAAAAAAGTAAGAACAATAAAAAAAATTCACAACAGTCTACGGTTTCTTCCTGTCTCCCAGAACATTTTTCCAGGGTCAGCCGTGTGACTTAGAGAGCTGTTCACTAAAGGTAATATCTTAATCACACTGTTCCCTGCAGACTGGGGCAGATCAAAGAAACAATAAAACCTCTGTCATGCACAGGACAAAAAAACCTGATCACACAGTGCTTCTCAGGTGACTGGCAGGTGTTGAAGATTTTTGGGGCAGCATTTGTGACTAATTGCTCTGTTTCTGGACCTCAAGTTTGTTATATACTTTAATATTGAAAAAAGTCCTTTACAAGGTTTTCTTTTTCACTTATATCTCTATATTATATTTCCATGTAGTGGCATGGAAATTAAATGCAGTATTTCCTAGAGGACATGTAATACCATGTAAGAACAAATATCAATATTTAAAGGGACAGTGAAAATTTTCACTTTGGATTTTACCTTTTTTTTCCCCTCTCTTTTCAATATTGTACCATGATTAGTCAGACTTTAACTCTTTTTCATCTTGACCAAAGAGACCATTAAATATATAAAGTGTAGGAAAATATTAGTATTTGCTTCAAAGTTCTTTTAAAATAAGCAGAGACATTGTTATTGGCCCTAATATGTAAAGTTACACTGTCCTGTGATAAATCAAGTCCACTCACACTGAGCCTGATAGACGGGCAGGGTGTTTGATGGTGATAGTGAGAGACATGAAGGGGATAGTAAGGCATCTGCAGTGTTTTTTTTTGAAAGTACCAGTACTTGACCCAAGGGCAGAGAGCAACACAGACACCTCAGGTGGAGGAGTGTCAATTTCTAGGATGAGACAGGCTAATCCCTCCCTGTGATGGACTTTTTATCTTAGTATTACTATGAATGGTGTACTTCTATTTTTCATTTTATTTTCATGTCTTTCAGAGACAACATTTTTCACAATGCTAGTAAGTGTTCTGATCTTAGGTTGGCGTTTGGATGATGAAACTGTTTAAAGGTCTTTGTTGGATTGAATTCTTGGAAGAGAACAATATGTGGCAGTTCTGATTTTTCTTAAGTTGTATGTTAAGCTATAAAATTCATGGTCTAGAAAATCTCATGCTGAAATAAAACCTTCTGTAGAGACATGTATTGTAATCATGGTGTTTAGCAGGGACAGCAGTTATAGAAGAGCACAATAGTTTTAGGTGTAGAATAAAGTAAAACTGTGTGTTCAGATGAACTTTTTTAAAGGCGGGTGAACATTTTTCAAATACCTATTTGTCCAACAGTCCTATTCTTCTAAAGGAAAGTCCAGTTTTCCTTACTTTGCTTACCATTCCAAGCCTATTCCGTATGGTTACTCTTGACTTGGCTTGGATTTGCAAGATATGAGGCAGCTTCAAGCAGAATGCAAGGGTGACAGAGCACTGGAACAGGCTGTCCAGAAACATTGTGGAATCTCCTTCTCTGGAGATATTCAAAACCCACCAGGACATGATCTTGCAAAACCTGCTCTAGGTAAGGCTGCTTTAGCAGGGAGTTGAACTAGATAATCACCAAAGGTCCTTTCCAGATCCAGCCATTCTGTGACCCTGTGATTCCATGATTCCGTGGTTTTGTGATTATGTGAATTGATGGTATTTTATTTCAATGTCAAAATCATGACATAGAAAGAAACCCAGTAAGTATCCTTCACAGCAGAGTTCTCCTTGCTATAAATTAAGAAGGCCAAAGGCTGCTTCTTATTGAACATGTCAAGAGTAGGACATGGTGTGGTGTAACTGGAAGATTCCCATCTGTGGGGAGTCAGAGTGGCGCAAGGAGGGGAAGGTGGGACATAGGGCAAGGAGTTTGGAGCCTGCTGCAACTTCTGTTGATCATGTGTGATAAATTACTGCAAATTATTATCCCTTGACTTTTCCTCTTGTTACAGGTAGGAATTAAATCCTCCCAATATATACTGAGTGAAACCTGACCCAATAAAGCAGATGCCATTTTCTACCAAATCATATGGGGAGGAGTATCAGGAGCCTTTCATTATCGACTGAGTGGTAGATAGATGAATGCTCCCCAAGCCAGTCCCAGCCTTCTCTTTCACCTGCCTGATTCCTTCAGTTGAAAGTCTGAAATCTTTCATACCATCTCCCCAGTTTTTTCCAAGTTACTACAGAGGGTATGACAGGGATAAAACATGGGGTTAAACATCTTGGCCTAGTCCTTTCTACTACTGCTAGAAATACCTATGATAACTTTGTTAAAACCTTTTTTGAGCTCTGGCAGTGTACAGGCTAAGGCTCAACCAGTCATTCTACCTTTTGTTGTCAGTTCTTGAACTGTGGTGTTGTCTCTTGGAATAAGAACTTTCTGGAGGAGAAGAGTGGTGGCATCAGTGGTTAAAAACAAAACCTACATTAAAAGAGGTAGATGAGTAAGACTGCCAAGTGATATACTAATGCCAGGATATAAGGCTGAATTACTTATCTTATACATGATAATTTGATCTTTGATTATATGTTCACATACTGTTTTAAGAGGATCCTTGCCTGATTCAGAGCACCTGATGTGCTGCACTCGCATGACATACTAAACAATGTTCAGCTGCAGTCTTCTTGTTCAATGTCTGGCTGGACGGCTTGATGCCTTATTTACTGAATTTCCTTCTAAAATTAGAATTATAAATTTCCTCACAGACTTTGCTGTGATATTTGTGGTGATATCAGAGAGTTTAAAAAACTGACTAGTACTTATCTTTGTCAGACTACTGCGAAACAAACTGGATTTATTTCCATTTAGAGATGAGGAACCAGAGCACAGACAGAATACTAGAATATATTCTCTGCTTTTTGAGCCTGATTTAAGGTCACTAAGACATTATTTTTAAGTACTGTATTTATGGTGTGTTATGTATTATACAAGAATTGCAGGTGCCACCTTCACAAAGATTTCCTAGGAGTGGTTCCAAAATCCATTGGAAATGTACTGAAGTATACAGTCTTGAAAACATCTTTCTTATGATAGTACTTCAATGCAAGGTTTCTTCTGCTGTAGTATTTGAGGTCCTCTCAGCAGAACTAAATATGACTGGTCTGACTTTCACATATAAGGATAGTCTGTGTTTAGTTTTATTCATCATTTTTATGCCATGTTGCATTTAGTGTGACCCAGATTTCCCCATCTACATTTGCTATTTGTAAAGATTTTTGTTCTGCTTGCCCAGGATTTCCAAAATATGATTGTTCTAACCCTGAGGAAAGGCCCAAAATCTACTGTTTATCTGCCACATTGTTACTTAGTAGAAAACAAGTAACAGGTGACCTTTTATCAATATCTGCCCCTTTTTCTGATCTCAAGTATGTTTATCTAGTATTTTTTGATACAAATTGTCCATTCCTATATGCTTAAAAAGTTGAATTCCTTAGGTATAAGGAATTTGCAGCCATTCTCCATAGTAAAAGGAAAGGTGTTTTCTTTCCTTTGAAGTTTGAAGTCATTTTATCATGAATTAGAGACAGACAGTTCGCACTTTTACATGTGATGACACTGCATCATCTAAGGACAATGACCTTTGGATATAAAGGACAGATTAAGGCAGGGCAAGAAGACTGTGGAGTACCACAGGAAGGGCAGTACGTGGTAAATGAGCCAGCATGAAGTTGACTGGTCATTATTTTTTAACACAGTTGATCTGGCACTGTGAATTGATATCAAATCAGTGCTTTGGACCATGTGGCAAGTATGAGAAACCCTAAAACTGGATTTTCAATTTCATGGAGATGTGGCCTGGGATTTTACCTTATGATTGTTACCACAGATGAACTAATGTGTGTCACTGGTTTAGATCTTAATAGCAACTTCACAACCTCTCTCGGGCAACTTGTGTTGGTGCTTGGTCACCCTCACAGCGAAAAAAGTGTTTTCTGATGTTCAGGGGAAATGTCCTGTGTTTCAGTGATGGACCTTTGCCTCTGATTCTGTCACTGGTAACCACTGAAAAGACTCATCTCCATCTTCTCTGTACCTTCCTTTCAGGTTTTTATGTATATGTTGTAAAGAACCCTGTGGGCCCTCTTCAAGCTGAAAATTCCCAGCTCCTTCAGCTTTTCCCTATAGGAGAGATGCTCTAAACCCTTAATCATTAGGAGGCTCCTATTTTTCCAACCTTTTGAGGCCTCTCTCGGTGACAGTATGACCCTCTTATTCATCAACCATTTCCCCCAGTTTTGTGTTATCTGAAAGCTTGCTGAAAGTACACTCTGCTGTGTCATCCAGGTAATTAATGAAGATGGCAAATAGGATCAGAACCAACCATGGCCCCTGGGGTACCCCAGTAGCTACCAAACTCCAACTGGACTTCATGCCAGTGATCACCACGCTCTGAGTCTGGCGGTTTACAAAGTTTTCACCTCACTTGTCTGCTCAACTAGCTCATTCTTCATCAGATTCTGTAGGGAAGTCCTATGGGAGAGAGTGGCAAAAGTCTTTCTGCAGCCTTTCAGCGGCAGAAAACAGCCACTGCTCTCCTCTGGTCTACCATGGCAGTCATCTCACCAGAAAAGGCTATCAGGTGGTTTGAGCATCACTTGCGATTTGTTAATTCATGTTGACCATTCCTCATCACCTTCTCATCCTTCACATGCCCAGCAGTGGTCTGCAGGACCAGCTGCTCCATCATGCTCCCAGGGACTGAGGCAAGGCTGACCTGCCTTGTAGCTCCCTGGCTGCTTCTTGGAGGTGAGGAAGGAACTTGCTTTGCTCCAGTCTTTGGGGACCTTTCCCAGCCACTATGATCAACCAAAGATTATCACAAGTACATCAAAGACTGCTGAACGTTTTGAACAGGCTTTAAAAGACTATAGCCATTAGGTGAACGTAGCATAATTGTTCAATTTAATCTCAGTAGCCCTTTATCCCATGAAGAAAAAACTGAAGGTTTTTACTATTACAGTTAAAAAAAAATAAGCAGATTGGGAAAAAAAGACTCTTAATATAACTGCAGAATTGAAATGATTTTTTGCTTTAAATTTGATTGATTTTGATGTATTTGTCATGCTATCTTGTGCAATTCTGACTACAGTACTGATGATAAAAATAAAACCTGCCATTTGCTGTTTAAACCGGAGCAAATTTTGTATTTGTTTTCAAGTTTGAACAAATCTTGGTGTTTTTATTAAAATAAATTGATTGTGAAAGGAGTGTTGGAGCAGATTATTTTCCAGGCCCTGCTGATTCTGTTTATTATCAATATTTGCTGAAAGTAATCTAAGTCCTGCTGAGCTGTAACCAGAAAGTTATTTCACTGTCCAAATATTGACAGCAGTAAGGGAAAAAGTTCTAGTTTATTCTAGTCTCTTGATTTTGCCATTTTATTATAGATCTACATTTGTAATGATAAGATTATTGATCATCTTTTTTTAATATGAGTAACAGATGACACTTGAAAGTTTGTTTTCGTCTAAGATTTCCTTGGGTTATCTCAACCTTATTTCTTTCATTATAAAACTGATCTATCTGATGAGATTTCTATAATTCCTGTCATTTCTTATGACAGTAAAACAAAACCTTTTTCTAAGTGATTTTGGACACTAGTGTTCTGACTTCATATTGAAAATAAAAAAAAAAAAAAAGTTATTTTGTTGGAAGACTACATGAAGATTCAGTTTAGAAATGTATGATTGTACCAAGGAGCTGTGGCAGTAAATATGCATCTGTTAGCAGCATCATACATGCTGAGTGATTACATCCAATCTCAATCATCCTTTCCACACATTTTGTGGCTAACTGTTATGACATCCTAATGAAGAATTTTTGAATTTTCTTGAAACTTTGATATAGCCACTGCTCCGTAATGTCTTTGGTGCCAGAAAGGGACATATATACAGTTCAGAGACAGGAGATCTTTCCTTTCTTACAACTACCCTGGCACTGAAAATTTATTTAATGCTCCTTGCAACAAGCAAAATGTAGGTAAATATGTAAATTAATATATGGAGAGGCTTCTAACAGGCAATCAAAATAGAACAGAATTCCAGAATCATTTAGGTTGGAGAAAACCTTTATGATCAAGTCCAACCCATCACTCAGCACTGCCAAGGCCCCACTAAAGCATGTCCCAAACTCCCCATCTACACATTTTTTAAACACTTTCAGGAATGGTGACTGCACCACTTCTCTCAGCAGCTTCTCCCAGGGCTGAACAACCTTTTCCACAAAGAAATTTTTCCTAATGTCCAAATTAAATCTCCACTGGTGCAAATTGAGGCCCTTTGCTCTTGTCCTATCACCGGGGAGAACCCTCACTTCACTACAAACCTCACTTTACAACAACGTCCTTTCAGGTAGGTAGTTGTAGAGAGTGACAGGGTCTCCCCTGAGCCTTCTCTTCTCCAGGAAAATGTGTTTTGTGTTCAATCACTAGGGATCTTCACTGATACTCAAGAGGAATTTGCCTTTTTGTCTTCAAAATACCCTCCTCTACACTACATAAGAGGATAAATGCCATACTGTTACTTTTCTGTGGGAGAAAAAATGACAAAACTAAACAAACAACCTTGAATTGTGCTCACAATGTCTTTTTCTTTGGCTTACTCAGAGTATTTGACCAACTCTCAGCTATTCAGGAAGGTAGTTACACAAACTTTAGCCAATGCCATGTAGAGTCATCCCAAAAACTTCTTTACGGTTATGTGAGAGCTATGTTTAAAATGTTAGCATCCGGTCAGCAAAGAAAACTACGTGTGGTTTGGTTGACTAAGCTCACAAAAGAAATAGTGGAGAGTCATAAAAAGGCTATAAGAGCCATAAGGTCATAAAAACATCAAAATTGTAAATATATCATCAGAAATGTTTCATAGCTACTTAAAGAGTAGCTAGATGGTATGCACTACTAATAAATTTCCTTTGCTATGAACAGATCTATAAATTTGACTGATGAGCCTTAAAGGAGTGTTATGGGCTTCACAACAGAGACTGAGAGTAAGTAGTACTTTATTTCAAAAGTACATAACTTAGTGGAATTATACAGACTGAACAGTTTATTCAGTCGAAGTTAGAGTACCAAAATCTGGCCATTCATGAATTAGGGTCAGATCAAGCCTCCCTTTGACCTCAGTGGGAGTTTTGCCATTTGCTTCAATGAAAGTAGAATCAAGCTATCAATGCTTTAAAATGGTTCAATGGGGAGTGTTATTGAAATGCAAATGTACATGTTCTCTTAATCTGAACTTCCCATCTCCCCATTCAGAGCTGTTTGTAGAGAGTTTTATTATGGGCTGTTACTCTGAGACCTTCGTTAGACAGAGATTTTTGTATGCTCTTTTAATAAATATCCTGTAGTACATAGGAATACACCTTCAAATCTTCTAAGTATAACTCTAAGTAAATCTAGTGGGTTTGGTCTAAAAAGCAACCAAGCTTTTCTGTATCACCAAGACTGAACAAAGGTGAAGTTAACTGTACTGTTGAGTAGAATATGTTAACTTAACACTTTGTGTGAGTTGACCTGGTTGGTGTAATGAAAAAGAAGATCTTTTAGGTATTCAATTGCCAGGAGACACTACTTGCAATGGTTTTGTATAACACTTAAAACTACTAGAGCTGCAAAAGCCTTGCATAGTGAAAATAGAAGTTTGAGCTCATGTATTTGATATAACTTAGTGCTAGCTCAGTTTCATTTTTTGTGGATCAAATATCATCAGCACAAATGAATGGATAAGCCAAAAAGGCTCCATTTTGTTAAAATCAAACCATGCCTGTCTTTCTCCTGCCTACCACAAACCCTCTTCCTGTTGCAAATGCCTGGCTTTCTCTTCCTCCTCACCAGCAATAATAATTATTTACACCAAACCAGTTTCACTGGGGAGCAGACATAACCTGTTCAGCTTGCCTGAGATCTTGAAAAGCAGTCTAGAGCTTTCAGCTGCAGACAGCAGGCCAGCCTACATACACCTTATGGGCCCCGTCAGGAGTGGACACACACACGGCTGGTTCCAGGCAGGAAATGCACACCTTCTAACTGGGGGCTTTGAGGCAAAGTCTTGCATCTCAGCCTCTGAGGGGGACAGACCTCAGCATCACTCTCACTGGGGAAAGACCAAAGGAATTATTTTGTGAGAGATGTGTTATACAGGCCCACCTCAGGTATTTTCCAGTGCCCTTTGAATACAGCAGCCAAGATAAAAGAAAGGAAAGCAGCACCTTCCCCCCCCCCCCCCAAAGAAAACCAACTCCCCACCCACCCAACAAAACACCCACCAAAAAATTTAAAATCTAATTGCAACCACTTCATGTTGTAGTGATGGAAGAAAAGAGCTAAATGGATTAGCTCAATCTCTTAACTTTTTCCTTATTTGGTACTGATTCAGTGGCATCACTGGGACATAAGAAGGGCACTTCAGTTCAAGTTACACTCTGTTACTATTGCCTATGGCAATTGTTACAAATTTAACCTTTGTTCTGGGTGTGTAGTGAGCTAATTAAAAAGACAGATAGCTTGCTCATTGTTATTAAGGCATTATTAATAATATATCTTGTTTCCCTATCAGTAGTATTTTAATTGTCAAGGACACATGGCAGGTCACAATGCCACCTACATATTTTTCAGGGACCAGAGGTTGCATCCTTACTGTAATATAAAAGACACAAGCTGCTTACTCTCCCATACCTCTCCATATTTTTTAGTTTTTAACCTACTTTCTGGCATGTGTTTGGCCTTGCTCCTCAGATGTGTCCTAGACGCAACTTGGGAAGAAATATAGCCAACCACCTGCTATTGACTACTGAATGGCTGAAGTTGCCATGTCCGAGGTTGGCAGGGAGACAGAAGAAGCCAAAAAAACCTGTGAAAATCATGAGAAAATCATTTATTCTTGAGAACAGAGAATGATCCCTAAATAGTTTTGTTTACCTGACTAGACTTAAATTCCCACTGTCAAGACAATTGTAATTCCCATTAGAACAAGTCTTGGTCTTTCAATGCCAATAATTATCTGTAAAGAAGAAGCAGAGGTCAGAAAAGCTTTCACAGGGTTATTTAAGAAAACATATTCATGCTACTTCTACCCTCTTTCTGTACTTTCAGCCACAAGTCATGTTGTGCAGGTGAAGAGGACTATAAGTGCATAAAAGCAATTTTATAAATCTAGAGGATGCAAAAGATCCTGGATGGTCCTGGGCCACAGTGAAATTTAAAAGAGAGATGTCATTTCATGCACTGCAATTCAGTGCAAATTACCAAACTGGAAGAATTGTTGGGGGCCCTTTGGGTGTACTGAGCATTTTTCCAGGTTATCCATATATATCTGTATGCTTGCACCTATGATTATAGAGCAATGTCTTTCACCACCACTTGTTTTAGATGAATGTTGAAGTAATTTTCCTAGTAGCACCACTCTTCCTAAGATCCAGCATGAGTCCATGAGTCTGAGAGGAGTGCTACTTCCGCTCTTATTAAAACACTGCTTGCAAGCACTGCAAGCCCTTGTGCTTGTCTTGGAAAACTCCCCATTGAGTAACTTCGCTGAGCAGGATTATTCCTGCTTAGTTTATGAGACCCAGGATGATCACAGCTGTGATGATGTTGCACATAGCCAAGAGAACAAAGCAACCATGTCTTGCATATATGTCTATTTGGTAAAAAAAAAAAAAAAAAAAAAAAAAAAAAAGTGAACTAATTGAGGAGAGGGGGTTTTTTTCAGAGTTTTTTCCCTCTCTTTATAATTAATTACACTTTGTTCACAATTTTGGGGGATTTATTTTTAACTTGGTTGAACCTCTTTTGTAAAGAAGTCTGTGTTATACAAATTCCAGGTTTTTTTAGCAATGGATTAAGTTGTGGGAGACTCCGACCTTGTGATACTACCATGTTTCTGCTAAACAAAGTCCAGTATGCCAAACAAAGATGTAGCAAGTAGTTACGAAATGGCACGGCTATTACACATGCTTTTGATTCTCATTGTCTGGTGTTTATTTTGGGATAATTCTGTTTTGAGAGTGGAAAAACCAGACTGTAAATAAAAGGGAGGCCTACAGTACATGCACTATGCTACACACTTCGCAAAAGTCTGATGGAGGACTCTTCAGTGAGTGCCTAGGAAATAAAATTATTTTCAATAGTGAAAGAAAAAGGTAAGAATATTCTGGGACACCATGACAAGTCAGAAAAATAGTTATTCACCACTTGCGCAAAGCCTGAGTAATTCACAGTTGCAGCTCACAGTCTGTGTTGTTTCCCTCCTATGTAATGTTTCTAGGTCACCGTCTCTGGTGTTGTTCTAAACCACACAGCTCCACTCCCAACACACCTCCCTCCTGCTGGACAGTGGGAGAATCTCTATTGCAGCTTCCAGGAGATGTTGAGCTACCTGATACAGCTTTTCCACTCCTGACTTCTCTCCCATATTACCCCACCCATGAAACCAGATAATAGGAAAGTAGAGGGAAGGGAACAGGTCAGACTGAAAGTCAAATGAATCCAAAGACTTAAAAGAGTGCAATAATAATGCAAAATCATAGTCCGAGAGACACTAATGCTCTTTTAAGATGAAACTTTTGTTAGTGACGTGGATTCAGCCCTTAGTCCCAGAAAACATAATCAAAGTTATCTACTGTAGTTTTATAGCTCTATAAATCTTTGAGGCCAAATTCTGTCCTTCTACACATGCAGGACTCCATTTATTCCATGGGGAGCTGCACTCCTATATCAGAGGGTAAAATCTGGTTATATTTTCTAGATAGCAATAGGAAAAAGGGGAGGTCTTTCACTTTTAAAAACATTTACCGTATCCTAGCAATGTGCAGCAATGCTATGCAAGCCTGACAACAGACAAATTGTATTAAGAGATATTAAACCTTAAAGAAGACAATGTGATAATCTTTGGGAATCTGTAGGTAAGGCAAATTCCAAACATGGGTTCTAGGCACAAAGCAACTAAGGCAATATAGAAGGAAATATCTTAAATCCCTGTGTTGAGGTTGATGGAAATCTCAAGAAAATCTGATTGTCCAGAAATATAAACAGACAGGGGAATTAGGAGAAGCAAACATTTTGTTCTAAAGGTTTTGTAACCCAAAAAATTATATCTACTGTTTTTTTTTAATCGTGTGTAGGCTGCATTTGCAGAATCTTAGCTTGAGATTGTTGTTTAACAGCTTAGAGCTTAAGTGGTTTTAAAGTTCTTAAAAGCAACAACAAAACTCTCTCCATAAGCAAATAAAGTATGAATCAGCCGGTTAATTCTCCAGGATAAAAAAAATAAAATTAAAGCAACAGGAAAAATGTACTAAAAGATCAGCTTTATGATCTTGTTAGCTACAACATATAGCTCATTAGAGAAAACATTCTGAATTTAAACTTTGCTGGGATGACAAATTGTTATTCACAAAGGCACAGTATAACTGCATGCAGCCTGCCACTATTTATGATGACAGGTTGACTCTTGAATAGGTTGTGCAATTACCAGAGGAGGAGAGAGAAATGGGAGTCTGAAGACGACAAACACTGCTGGCTTCCATAATCTCAGCTTCTTTCAGCCATATTTATCAATTTATATGAACTGTGAACAGAGTAAAAGGAAAATGGCACTGCTGAAAGCTTTTCTATGGAAACCTTAAAACAATTTCATCTCCATCCTCTAAAACACCATAAAATGTGTTCTTAGTCTTTGTGACAATGTTCTGCCTCTTCAGCAACTTACTTTCTTCTAGTTATGAGAACTACCATTTAATCAGAATTTATTGTAGTTCATTAGGTGCTCTACCGAAATCTTTCAAAGGGAGTGTCTCCCTAAGGAATGTGCTTAGATGTATGGATGAAAATTTGAGAAATATCAGACAGGAAAAGACTTATTTATAATCCTGCAAATGCAGCATCTTGGTACATCTTCATGGTTTTTTTGCCTTGCGTACCTCTGACTTGACTCCAGAGCATCATGCTCTGGAGCTTGGCTGTAGAGGTGAAGGGAAGGAACAGAATTCCCAGAGGGACTTACAGCACATCCAGCTGTGGTGGCCGCACTCTCTGCTTGACCCTTTGAGCAGATCTGATGCAACTTTTGAAACAGTTTCATCTCCTGTCCCTGTTGAAGAGTCCAGCAATCATAAATGAAGATTGAGAGAGAGGAACTTGAACCAGCTTTTTTTTGCATAGCTCAGCAATGGACTCAACTTTTTGACAAGAATTAGATGCCAGTATTTTGAAGGGCAGTTACAAAATATTTGCCAAAAAATATTTATCATATCCAACTGTCTTAGTATAATGACCAAATAATTTAAAATGTACACTTACAAAAAAAAAAAAGAGCTGCAGTATTCAAGAGTTCTTTATTAGAAAATCACTTAGGTGAAATAAGAAAAAGGTCCTTTATAGAAACCTTAAAGAAATCATCCTGTAGTTGCTGTACATTTGGGCTCTTGAAGAGGAGATAAAGGCATGGTTCTTCATTTACAGATATTTTTACAGATATTGAATGACTTGTTTGAAGCCATTATAGTTGAGGTCCTATCTCATAACAAGTCCTTACTGCTGCCTTCTGCTTCAAATGAGAGCAATATCTGAGGCCTTTTTTAACTTAGGTTGCTTTCCTTCTCACGAGTTTACCATTCTCTGTGCCCTATGATTTTGTGGTAACTCACTGGTTTAGAGTCCTCCAGAATGATATCTTTAACATACTTATGAAACTTCTTCACCAGTGAAATATGTGGGCTAAGCCCAAAACCAACACTAGCACATCTGGGGTATCTATATTTTCTGACATCACTTTCCAGTACAGCCACATAATAATTAAATATCTAGCTGATATCATAGCCAGTCTGGAGAGTTGTTTTATCAGATGTTAAATAGCAGGAAAACATACAAAAATAGCCGTGGCAAGCTCTGCTTTATATGATAACCTCAGAATGCATCATACAAAATAAGACATTATTAGCTCTTACTAATGGTTGAAATAATATTCACATTTATGTGGTAGTGAAGTCACTTTACTGATAGCAATGGAGTCCTAATAATTGCTTTCTGTGAGTTCCCTGAGATGTTCTGGTGTTGAATATAGCTATTCTCAAAGGAAGCCATGATGGAGATGGATGGCATGCCAGTGGGGTGACATTTTCTTCACACAGTGACCAAAAGAATGTGCTACATCTGACAATGCCAAGTCGGGGACAGTGATTTCTTTTACCCTCATGTTTCTCACTTAAATCCATGTCTTATGGTCCATTTCTAAGTTGCTAGGCATCACAGCCAATCCTTATCATTGACTTATGGATGAACGAGATTAATCACAGGTCATTTAATCAAGCCAGATCCTCTAACTTCTGTTTGCCTTTTGTGTTTTTTTGATAAGAATTATCTGCATTAGTTCACTACTCCAGTACTGTGTCCCGTCCATTTGCAGCAGACAGTGCCCCACAGTGCCCAGTGTCTCTGGACAACAAATTCTTCAGCTTTGTCATGGTTCTGCCACTTCCTTTTCTTGTAAATCTTCTGTACCTCCATCTGCCACCTGTGGAACAGGGTCAATTAAATCTGCCTCATATGCTGGGGCTGCTGGGTAGGGCTTAATGCCCTGGGTGTGTCTCTACTTCTGCTTTATTTTGGATGAGGCTTTTGAAGTGGACTTCTTCATCTGCTCTGGTTACCACCCTTTTGTTAGTCTTGGAGCATGTCTCTCCATATGCTTCTTGGGTCCTTCCTTGTGCTCAGCTGGAAGATGTACTCCAGCTCCACATCTGATGCTGGTCAACCAATAGGAATGGTTGACTGAAACCTTCAAAATATTAACATTGGGGACATTGAGTCTCTGCTGTTAACTGTTTTGCTCTGCAGGTCTTTTCCTATTGTGCCATGGTACATAATGAAAGCATAGACATTATTATAACTGATGGCTGCCTTTGTGATCCTTGGATGAAGAGAGCAGCAAAAGTATGAGGGTTTGTGTGCATTTCAGAGAATAAATGGAGCCTTTGTGTTTTAATCCCAAATTTTGGCTTTATTTCACTGTAGTATTTTAGTGGGAGATTCCATAGTTTATATAAGAAAGTTTACCTTAGAAGATCTAATAGCAAATGGAACCTGCTTCTGCACTTATGTAAATAAAATCTATTCATGCTGACCTCATTCTGGTCCATGGACATTAACCAGCAATGTTTATTTTTTTATACCTGGCAAATTCCCCTGAAATTTTCATTTTGAATAGATGCAGAAGGTTAACACCAGTAGTTTATTTTGATACACACACTATACACATGCTCAGATACTAAGATACACTTTGGGGTTACAGTAAACTTAGTTTTTAAGTCCTCCACAGCAATATTCTCCTTACCCCACCATATGCTTGAAATGAAAGTATAAATGCAAAAGAACTCGTACATGTCATTCCCTTGCAGCACTTCTGTGTTTTAGAGCACACCGTTTTTACTGATGCTATCTTGTGGTTGATTCTTATTCCACTGTAATATCTTTCTCTCAGACACAATTCTGATTGTCTCTGCAGTATTACTTTCAATATAAAAACGTATTACTTTCTGCAGTATTACTTTCAATATAAATATGAATAACAAGGCTGAGAAAAATAATCTTTGTTCCTTGGTTTTTCTTTTGTCCTATACAAACCTGTTTTTTTTCTGTTTACCATCACTATTGACCACACTACAGAAATCCCTGGCCTTTTGCGTGGTGACAAGGTATCACTCACTTTTGTGCTCATTATTCTATAGGCCGGCTATGCTGTTAGCCCTCATATCAATAAAAGTCTCTCCATGTTTCTTAGCCAGCAGGAGGTGCTGAGGAATGATGCAACAAATATCTTTTCACTGAGATAGTTGGGTTCCCTCTGTGCTCAACACAAAGATTTTCACTAACTTGTGAGCTGGATCTAAGCATTGTCACATCAAAGTGAGGATTTTAGTTCTATTTTTAGGATGGCATTTGGCTAGAGCAGGGACATTCTTCTTTTGCTCTTGTTTAATTAAATAACCTTTAAGACAAGTGAGCAGGAACATTCAACCCAAAGCAATGCTTTCTGTTACTGCAAGAGGGAGCAGTGTGAAGGCATAGCATTTATTAAAGACTTGTCTCTTTTTGATCTACTTGGGATAAATGGCAATATATTACAATGATAGAGGTGGGATAACCAATAAAGAGAGGAAATATTGCTAATCCTTAAACTAACTAGCAAGATAAACTGCAATCACAGCTTTAGCTGATACTTTATGTTAAACAGTGATCAAAGAAAATCCAAAGAAGGTAAGCAAACATAGAAAGATTTTCTTATTGTCAAATTAGTGACTACTGGTTATCATTCACGCCTTAAAATTCCCCTACATATTTGTTAACAGTAGTCCTAACATAACTAAAATGACTACTGAGCCTTTCAAACAGGAATCCTCACTCCACTTGCAGCTGCAAGTTTCCATGTAATGGCTGAGTAAATATCTTTAGCACTCTTCTAGGGAACCAATGGCAAGGTCTGGAAAATCCATATTATTTCTCATGTCGTTCTATTCCTTCAATTTCTTGGAGGTTTCAGTTCTCTATGTGTGGTGTGGACACCTTTCTTCCAGTAAGGTCTATGAAACCAGATAATCACTGAACACAAACACTTTATTAACAAGAACAGTCAGACATATACGCACCTTGGAATATTTAATCACCTACAAAAGCAATCACTGAACCAGCAATGAGTAATTTAAACAAAATATGGAATACCATGGAAGACACCAGGGTGAGAGAATATATACTGTAATTATAAAAAAAAAAATAAAAATGGGAGCCTAATAAATTATAAATGCCTAGAAAGATAATTTTGCTGTTACCAAATAAATCCTACAATATGACAATGTATAATCACTTTGCGGACACTTTGAACATTTTTATAGTGATAAAAAATTTTTGCATGGATTTATCAGAAACAAATCCATTTCATTGTTCTTTGACAGATTAATTGGCCAAAGAGATAAGGATGAGGAGTATGCTTGTTGATCTTGATTTTAAGAAGGCTTTCCACACAGTCTTACATGCTTTTCTGAAAAAGAAACTGGAAAAATGCACTGTAGATGAGCTCACCATAACACACATATGGACAGATGCCACTTGTTAGTCTAGTTCTAATAATTATTGTCATGAATGTCTTGAAATAAGAAGAAGTGGATCTTCAAGTTACACCAGCAGATGGGAAGTGCCAGTACTTCAGAGGACTGTGTTAGAGCCTGGAGAGACAGTCTGATGTGAGAGGTACAAATTCAGAAAAAATAACAAGTGTAGTTTGCCACAGATATCAACTGCATGAATACAATATGGGACATGCTTATGTGCTGTGCAGGACAATGAAGAAACATGAAGATTATACAGCCCCTAAGCTAAGTAAGAGTAAGCTGCATTACATGGCTGAGGAAAGATGAATCTCACTGCAGAACATCCTAGTAAGACTGCCTTATGTTCTGTTTTATTCTGCTGGTGCTGGGGAGTGAGTACTTTGTTCTCTTTTGGATACCACAGTCTAAAATTATAGATAAATATATAGAAACAAACTGGAGAGAGTTCAGAGGAGAAAAAGAATAATAAAGTAGTATGGAAAACACACTTCATGAAGAAAGGTCGAGAGAACTGGTACTGTTTAGTCTAGAAAGAGAAGATGAGAACAATGTGCCAGAAGCTTTCCTTTATACAGAGCTAACTGTTCACCATGTCCACAGCAGGCAGACAAAGAGTTGATAACTTACCTTGCAGCAAAACTTATTTCTGCCCTATTGGGGAAAAGCTGTAAATTGGAGGGCAGTGATATGGTAGAGTAAGTAGGTCTCCAACAGAGCTTGCAGAATCCAGTGCACAGGACAGATTTGTGCAGGGGTGAGGTGTCTCTCCAGCATGGTCCAAGGAAGTGAGGATACCTGGAAGCAGAGGCAACATTTGTCTGACAGTGTGTTCATGTTTTCTGTCATTCAGCTTTCTAACAAGAAAATAAATTCCCTCTGGATTTCAACTTGTGACAAAGAGGTTTAGTATTTCTCTGATCTTTAAGAGATGTTTATTTACCCACTTTCCATTATTTAAATGTCCTGTCTTCTTGCCCAGACTACTCCCCAAAACTCATAGCAACATGTATGTTGCTATCACTATTTCACTTGGAGTTTACTGCTCACACTCCCATTTTGTGTAATGTGAAAAAACATTCTCACATTTAGGAGTACGCAATATACTGATAACAGTTTAAAAGGAAAATATTGACATTAGTCTGTCTGTGATAATGTGAGTAAATATTTAGCTGACTATTTAGTAGCTAGGTAGTCAAGAAATGCTGTAAAACCCAAAACCAGATGTATAACAAGAATATTCAGCTCCCTTCACTCCTTTCCTGGCTCCAGAAATAGGTACTAGCACAGAAGCAAAAACTTAACTGCTTTCCACATGTCTGGACATGCCAGTGTCTCAACTCATCTTACTTCAAATGCCACTTTAAAATACATCAGTGCTGTAATGCATAAAAGGAACCTGCTGTGCAATAACATCTTATGTAAATTGTGACCTGTGGTTGTTGCTACAGCTCCACTAAGCATTACAAGCACATTTCATCCCTACGCTTTAACTGCTTGTCTTAAACACCTGCCTTGTGTTTGAGATTGCAAACTTTTCAGGTCAGAGTTTACCTGATGTCTGTACAGTGCCTTACACAACGCCCTCCTGCCTGTCATTTTCATTTGTACTCTATCCACACTATCTATTTTAGTTCTACAAATCCAAGCTATGTCTAAACTCTTCTTTGTGACACCTATAAGTTGCCAATTCTGAGTTATCCTCTGGAACCTTTATTAATCCACCATGAATCTTTTTACTACAGTATTAACTTCCTGTCCTTTGGCTAAAGCAATGCTGCCCTACTCCTATCATTTCAAGAGGCTTTTGCAGTGCTTATTTTCCTGTTCCATGGCCCTGTCTGCTCTTCCAGTGGCTCCTCCTCAACCACCACATCAAATAAACTACCCCTTGCTCTTCTTAGGCTGTCTAATGGCTTGCTGCCATATTCCAAGCAGCCAGTTCTGTTCTCTCTCTTGGCCAGCTTTCATCACCCACATCCTAGATTTTCAGACATGTACTTGCACATTCCCAGCTCAAGGTTTCTCAGCAGAGTAGGCAAAATCAAATTTTGCTGCCCCAGCAAGTTGGCTGCTGGTGTGTTGCACTGTTGAAAATGCTTTTTAATAGTTTCTTCTTCTCTCTTTATTACTGTCTGTCCATATCAATCTCCTCTCTCCCCTGCTCAACCTTATCCTCTCCCTATGGTCTTTTAGGTTAGAAATTTATCAGGTAAGGAATCATGTATTTGTGTCCAGCACAATGAGGTCTTGGCCAATGACTGGAACTCACAGATGAGCCATTCAGTCTTCATTAACATCTCAAAGTTCCTGCTTTCCATTGCATCATACATGGTTTTTAGCAAGATCAACAGAGTTACTCTCAAACTACTTATCATTAGGCATTTCTTCATTTTATTTTAACACTAACAGATCCAGTTCTCATTTCCTTATCAGGAAAAAAGGCACAAAATCTGTGCCTTTTAAGAACTGCATAAGACTTTCTGTTTTTCCTTTTCTTTGCTGATTAATTTTTCTTCCTCAACCCATGACCCTTGATCCATAGTTTTTATCCTGCTTGGTCATTTTATCATTCCAAATTATATTACCAACATTTTTCAGCCCTGTAAATCGCGTAATAAGTCACTACTCTCAAATTTGAAGAGCAGAGGAATGCTCAGAGGAATTGCCCACATCTTTCATAAAGAAGCTCAGTGGAGTCTGTGGTGACTCTAATGGTTGCAAAAACCCTGTACCTGGAGCAAGAGCACAGGGATTTCTGGATTCCGCATCCTTCTCTTCATTTACATAGAGCACATTTACTCAAACGGATGATTCTGTCACTAGAATGAATCCAATATACATTTTACTGTTGCTTATCTTGTTCAACTATTATTTGAATACCCTGGAGAAAAAACCATAAACCTCTAGAAGGTCAGTAGCATGCAGGTACCCTCAGCCATGCATCTTTTTCACTCCCAGGGCTGATAATAGGGGCCTGAACACCTGACTGAAATTAGCAAATTCATAAAGGTCAACTGGCTGAAATTCACAGAGAGCAAAACAGAAGCAGTAGTTTCAGGAAATGGAAAATATTTGGCAGAACTAGCCACAGCACTTCTCACCATGGGGAGCACTACTCTGTCAAATAGCCAGCTGTAGTTATCATCTTTATGGATTTCCAGAAGCCTGTTGCTTTTTTTAGCGAGTGGCAGAAGTGCTAGAGCTACATATCTGGCAACTTTTTGTCACAGTGACTTCCCTGCTGGATGGGACTCCTGGCAACTTGCAGCACATTTACTGCAACCTACTGTGCTTGGAAAGAAATTGCATCCACCCCGGAAAGAGCAGCACAACAGCATTTGTGCCTGCAGCAAGGCTGGAGATCTCATTGCTCTGCTTGTTCTGCCGGATGACTGCTGTATGACAACCTGCTTTGAAGTCCCATGTCTCCATCTGGAATGAAGAATCTTCAAGCAAGGTGTTCCTGCTATGTGCCACACAGCATGCAAGGTGTAAATAAGGGTTATTAGTAAGAACATTTTTCATTTATTAAAATATAACTACATGTACAGGCAGTGGCAAATGAAAAGGAGGACCAAGCAGAAAGTGCAGTTGGCATTTTACCACTATGGTACAAAGATGAAAAAAACCCAACCTAACCAGAAGTCAGGAAAGACCATACTTGGTGAGTCACGCTCAAAGTTTGTGGTTAGGACAGAAAATGAGAATTATCGTTACCATATATAAGGTTGGACTTCATGGGAAATCATAAGGATTGCTTTGGAATTATGAAACTGCAGAACTTCTTGGTGTTTGGCCTAGTCCCAAAACCACTAGTTCAAGTTTCACTGTCTGATGGCCAGTTGGATTAAGGAAGGAGACTAAACTCAAATGACTTGAGTTAGAATTTGGACTCTTCTATCTTCTTGATCATCTTGCTATCCTGTAGAAAGTTTTTGAAGCATATGAACGATTTCTTGAGAAAAATAAAGCAAAATAAACCAATTTTTTTTTCTCCTGCTTCTGTTTTTTCTCAAATATAGGTAAAATTGTTAAACTTGGTAAAATTCATCATTCCTTGTTGGAAAAGCACTGCAAAATATATCTGCAATGTTTTCCTCAACTATAAAGATTAGTCAGGCACTTATGTATTTAGTTGCTACTTGGACTCAGTTTTCAGATCTCGAAAGCCCCAGGTCCAATCTCTTGGTTTGAAAGAAGGCTGCTTTAAGAAAATAAGATTAGTAATCCCCTTTAGTAATGATTCTTTAGAGAGCCACAATGTGCTCATTAAATAAGGCAACTCATCTTCTATCCTTTTCCAGACCCCTTTTCCTAAGTATTCTAATGATCTAGTCTTACTGCCAGTGAAATTACTGGAAAACAAATGCACTGGTGGTGGTTTCAATATATATTTGCAGTTCTGGAAAAAGTTTCAAACAGCAATTTGAACTGTACAGGAAATCCTCAGAAGTGAGTGTGAGCTAAAAATGGCATTGCTTGGGATAGTGGTTTGGTGCAGAAGCACTGGACAAATAGAAGATTTCATACTCAGGATAATGAACAAAAAGGGAAAAAAGCTTTGAAGAAGCAGCAAAAGAGTCAGAGATTAAACAGGGCATGAAAGTTTTATATTTTACTTATTGTAGAAAAACCCAGAATTGTAAAGGACTTGAAGATAATGAGGGTTTCTTTAATGACAGAAACCAATTAAAAAGTGATCTTTAGACCATTTTTAAAGAAGGCTGCTTATTAAAAGGGACTATAGATAAGATTTGAGCTGTAAAAATTGTCAAGAAAAGACTCATTACTTCCTGATTGGACACTTTTCATTTGTGGCCTGACAGGAAAAAAATTCATAAAACTAAAAGACAAATGGTAAGAAATATGACAAACAATTAGCAATTTATGTGATGTGGCGGTTTACTTGAAAATTGTTCATCATTTTATTCATGTGTGGAAGCCCCTAATAAGTCCTATTTTGTGAAAATGTGGATTTTCAAAGGTATAAGCAGAATTGAAGAGTTCAAAGACTTCAATGTGGGTACTGGATGAAATTTCTTTACATCAGATGGAACAAGAACTATGTCAATTCACTAGTCCACTGGAAAAGGCTCATAGAGAAATGTTCCTAACCTGATTCAAACACAGATTTAGAGATAAGAATGAAAAAAGGTTTCACCAGCAAAAAGATCTGATGCTTTAAAGGCTGAAAAATGTCAAACATTGGCTTAGTGGAAAAGTGGATGCTGTTAGATGCTAAGAGAAGTACAAATTTGCAAAGAAAACCAGAACAATAGTAATTTTTTTTCAGGTGAACAAAGAACAAGGAAAGGAGAGGCTTCTCATTAAACATGTGGCAGTTATTAGTAAGCCAGGGTAGAGAACATAGGTTTGGCCCTTAAAATAACTGAATAATTTGCCTCTGAGTTTGGTGGGAAGGATAATGTTTGGCGTGAAGGCTGGGGTGGAGGAGTTAATGAAAGCAGACTACAGATGTGGGAAGGAAAATGTGTGGAAGACTTGGTTTGTTCAGAGCCTCCAGAAAGGTCAAATAAATGATGCAGTACAGCAACTGTGGCTGTCAGTATATTAAGAATACCTTCATAACACTGAACTTGGCCATGCCAGGCACTGCTGAAGTCACGACTGGGCTGTTGGGTGGTTGCCTCATGGAAGGTGTTTGGTGCTCCTTATCTCAATTCTCTCCCACACAATAGCATATATATTTCAAAAACACCTTTTCCACTGGCATCCTCCCTGCTGTGGCCAGTTCCTTGTGTGAGCATGAAAGCTGGAGTCACTTATAACCAGTTGGTAAAACATGAAAAGAAAATATCTGCTTGCTGCCTGATATTTGTATTTCTTTAAATGATCAGAATAGCAGAAAACTGTGGACTGAAAGAGTACAAGCTTGTTAGAATTGCACATTTTAGGAGTTTCCTTTAAGAGGAGTCATTCAAATGTTCTTTTAGAAGAAAGAACCCACATTTAAAATGCCTCAAAGCAATGTGCAACACAATACTGAAGAAAAATTAAAAAGAAAAGCAAGTACAGTGGAGTAATTTTAAAAAATAATAGATTCAATTAAGATAAAATAAATATAAGCAAAGCTGAAAAGAATTATGGCATAAAACACACACATGAATGCTATGATTAATGTAAAGGGAGATTGCATATTCTGTTATAAATGTTTAATGCCTTTGTTTTTAACATTGTGGTTTACATTATGGATATAATAGCCTTTCAGAAATGGCAGATAAATGACAATTTCAAGCTAAGAATTTTTCAACTACTTAAGGAAAGTTTGAATGCCAAGTTTTCTCATGATTTTTATTGCAGTATATTTACATTAAAAGCTAGAGATATATAAACTAGAGCAAAGAACCCTTTACTCAGAAATATAATTTGTTTGGAATTCCTATGGCTCTGCTCTCTTACAGCAATATGCATATATTTAAATGACAACAATAACTCTTAAGAATAAAATCTCAATGCTAACAGATTATGATACACAATATTTTAACATAACATTTTATTTTGAAAGTTAATTTTATAATTTAACTCATACAAAAAACTCAGGCAAAAATTTAAAAGAGCCTATGTATTAAAAAAACCCTTTCTTATGATATTGTTTATGGTTACAAACTAATAGTCTGTTTTGTACATTTTTGCAAACGTATCTACCCTCTATTTATGACCTTCTTTGTATTTTTGCATTACTATGGGTTTATTTCACCTCCTTTCAAGACTGGAGTAAACAAACTGTTGATCTGATAAGAGACAAAACACATTGATGCATCATAGAAGATGGGCATGAATCTCTTCAGATTGCTAGAAAATATTTGCTAGAAAATTAAACAGACATTTTTGGAGAGCATGTTATTGCTATGAAATTCAAAGCCCAGTTTGGGAGACTTTTTACATAACAATACCAACTCTTTCTTGGACCATGGAAATGTAAAATGGGCACCATTGCGATTACAGATACTATAAAATACACAGGTTAAACTTAATGGCCCCACTGAAGTTATTCAGTTTCACAGAGATCTTCAGCTGGAGTGAATTAATGTGATTGCTGAACTGAATTTTTCTGTGGAATGAATTTTTCATGGACCAGCTGAGCTGCTCTGTTATGATGGTGCTGCAGAGTGATAAATTCAGAGCAAAGTATTGTACTGAACAACCAAATGCAAATGATAACAAACCGTTTTGTGTATCTGCAAGTGTTTGTGCGCTGCCTGGAGTTTAATATACCTTCTCAAATTTTATGTTTCCTCATAGTACTTGATCTGGACTTAGGAGAGATGTTATCATGAGCTGGAACTCTCCTGGTGTGCTATGAATGACATAATTCACCCCTGATATGAAAGTTCATGGTGAGGAATAGAAAGCTACTCTGCTTTTGATCAGTCTGTCATGCTGTTGTCTAAGGCATTACATAAAGCCTCTTGGGCAGAGCAATTAAACTAGTCAAAGCACTTGAACATGACTGGTTTGCTGGAAGCACTATGAGGTAGCCTCATGGGGCCACACACTGGATTTATGATGACCTAATTCAAACTCGTGCAGCTGCAGGACTTTTTGTGACTTTACTTGCTTTATGCTGCGTTATGTGTGGCATCATTTCTCTTGGAGTGGCAGATTAGCTTGGAGGAGGATCTGGTATTGTCTTTCCAGTGCTTTAAGTAGTTTTTTTGTATCTGGAAATTACTGAGCTTACATTAGGATAAGAATCTCTAGAGTGAAAAAGTAATGAAAATGACAAGCAAAGTCTATAAATTTACCTACTCCATCAGTGGTTTTGGTATCCAAGTGTTTATAAGCGTCTGGCCAGAGTGGTTATCCTAAACTGAGTCTGATGTTCCCTAATTAACTGTTTCTATAGTGATGTCCTTCAGCCTCCCTTTAATGAGCATCTGTTATGCGAGTACTGGCAGTGGCAAGACAGCTGCATTGCTATGACATTGCACTTGCAGCAAGTGGGACTTGTGCACAGTGCAGGAGGATGATACTGCAGATTTTCACCTAGAGTACCCTGGGACTTATGACTAATGATGTTGTGTGTTACTTCATCACTGACACCAGTCTTGATGGGGGAAAAACACCTAAGGACTGTGATATTTACACACTTAGTGTTGTGTTCTGTATTCAGAGGGAGCTGTTAAAAATTAAATTCAAAATAAGGCAAAAGTATTAAAAAGCACAAAAGTCACTCTTTTTCAATAAATTGTCTGTCTGGACTTTTTTCTGGAGTGAAGGAGTCTGTGGAGTTGCAGAGGCAATCTGACACAAGCAGTAAGAAGCTAAGAGCAACACAAGCAGCCATCCATGCCTCCCCTCACCCTGGGTGGGAATGGAAAGGACTGAGAAAGGTGGATTCCTAGTTGCCAGAGAAAATTGATTGCAGGTTGTAGACAAGGCTGCATTTTCAATCAGTACACAACGCTGTCATTATCACTCTTTGTTTAATGTCTTTTAAGCAGTAGATAAACTGGTTAACTGCTTTCCAAATGAGTTCTGTTTGCAGAGGGTTTAGTGCTCTTAAGGAAGCAGTCTGCAAAGATTTAATGGGACCTGTCTAAAGAAGAGTCTGGTATCAGTTTTTGTGTTCACTGATTAATGTATTTTTATGGGATTAATTTGAAGTGCTTTACCTGTTTCTATTTTATTTCCTGAATTATTTCTTGCAGATATATGCTTTATGAAGTTTTCATCTGGAGTGATTAACTGGAGACAAGGCTACAGGTAAGGTATGGGAGGCTGATTTGTTAATGAGATCTGCTTTTCCAAGCCCCTCCTTCCTGCTCTCATACATAGAGGATGCGCTGATAGGTTATATAGCCCAGCTGTCATGATTCCTAAGGTGACATCAGAGCTGTTGACCAGAGATCAGCCAAACCTGCCACCTCAGGGAAGGCTTGCTAGCTCTAAGATTACCTGTGTTTGGCCAGAAACTCAGTAACATTCCAACAATATGACCTGCTCCAGGCAGGGACTTGGTCTCAGCATTCAGTGAACTAAGAAAATTAGAATTCCTCATTAATATAGTCTGTTCTCTTATTCTGTGCAGTATGAGGACGGCTGAGTCTCTTTTAGGTGAATGGATACATACAAAATTTTAATGGTAAATTCAAGAAATCACTATGGGATTAAAATGTCAATTTCTGAGTTCAGCTCAGTTCAGAAATACTCATGCATGGCTGCTAACTTCAGTGGAATTTTCTGTGGCATGGATGCTTTTTCCAGCCTGCTTGCTTAAGAGGATGATAAGAATAGGTAAACACAAGTGTTTGCTGAATAAGAGTAATTCTTAAATGATTGTGTTGAGTGAGTGCCTCCAAAATAAGACTTATGTTTCCCACGACCTTGTCCATATTATTGAATTTTCACTTTCCTAGCAAGATAATGCTTTGAAGACTGGAGTAAACAAATCAAAGTCCTTGAACACAGATTTGTAGGATGGCTTTGTTTTTTGTTTTCTGTTTCATGGGGTTTGCAATTTTCTCCTCAGCGTCATGTAATGGAAAATGTTAGCAGAGCTGCCCTCAGATGGTAATCTGTATTCTCCACAACATCAAGCAGTTTGAGTGAAGGCTGGAGAATAACAGTAGAAGCATCTCAAAGTGAGCACTGAGTAACTTCAATCTATTATGTCTCCCATTAATGGATTATCTGGTGCAGAGTGAGCTTGAGTCAGTTCTCTGAAACTACTGTAAAAGTGGCAGAGGTGTTGAGAGAATAAAACCTAAAAGCTACATACCATCAGCTCAGGAATAGCTTGGGAATAGCTTGATACCCAAAAAGTGTGGAACCCAGGGCTTTATTGGCACTGTTACCCTCAGACTGGGCACCCTTCACTTACACATGCATACATACCTACAGATCAATTCACTATAGTCATAAAAGAAAGAACATTATAAAGGAAATGTGATGGAACTAGACTTTTTTTTGCACTCTGAAGGAGATTAGGATGAAATGTAATAACAGCACAAATTCATCTTCTTTAAACTAAGCTCTGATGAAAATGGATGTATTGAAAAATCTGAGCTGCTTCTCATGGTGGTGATCCACAGCCAGGCAGGTCTGAGTCAGCATGAAGACAGAAAGATGAGTTGAGCTGCCTGTAGTTCCCAAAAATTGTTCATTATCTGTGAACATATATAATCCTTCTTTTTTTGAGGCTAGAGGAACAAAGTCTCCCTAGTGTCCTGCTAGCTTTAGTGGAGAAGGAACTCAGACACAAGGGACAAATGCATTTTTGTATGAATGATAGTACGGACTTCTAAGAAAACAGAACAATGAAATATCTGGGTCTTTTGGGCTGCTGGTTATAATTTAATAGTAAATGATAAAACTGTTATGTGTTCCAGCAGCACCTGAGAATGCTTAGAGATGTGAGCAAACATTATCTTAACAAACACACTTGTCAAAGTCACTGATTAGTATCTGTGCCATTCCCAAACAGAAAGAGCACACCTGGCTTAAACAGATACAACTCTTCCTGAAGCTAGTGGGAGCTGCTGTGATAGCCAGAGCTGAATTTGGCCTGATGTCACAAATGTCTGAGAACTGAACAGAAAACCCCTATTACTAGTCTCATTCGTTAACTACAAGAACATCCACTTTACCAGGAAAATGTATCCCCTTTCTTATAATTAGCCAAATGTGTCCTATTCCAAAGAAAATGTTTTTTGGGGGAGAGAAAAAAAAAAAGGTGTGGAGAAATCCAATCAGTATTACTTAATCTTCCTCCCTTCATCTGGATGTTCTCAAGCCATTGATATTGCACAGGCTGCAATAGAACAAACAAATCAATCATGGCATGGCACTGTTACTGGTTCAGCATCTCTCCAGCCAACAATAAGTTATGTTATTTTCCCCCCTTTTTAACAAATGCAATTCTTCCTAGTGGGAGAAGAACCATCAGTCTTACTAATGTCAGCGTGGGTGGAGACAGTGCCACCCTTCCCTCTCCAGATACCTTCATACACCTATAGAAAAGCTCAGTACCAAGAAGTGTTTTCTCCTCTGTGCTGGGATCCTTTCTTACAGGGCAATCAATCAATAAATAATAGTACTGGAATTGCATAATATAATGAAGCAGGAGAAGAGAAGCAAAGAGGGCAAACAGAGGCTTTATTTTCAAGCCAGGAAATCAAAGTCTCTGCTAAGCCATGTTCTGCAGCAGGACCCTAGCTTTTGTCTACAATGCTAAGTGGTTGCTGCATAATACTGCTTTTGGTGCTAACCCAGTGAAATTTTTTCTTCTTTTTTTTGGTGAGATTTCCCATGTTGTTCTGGTGAGCTCTGCCTGTCTAAGAACTATACACTCCTCTCTGCTTCCCAGCTAGAGAGTGAGTCTCTCCTATATGCTCTAAAACATAAGGCACGTGTTTGTGGACCTCTCCTTCTGCAGATCCAACCAAAATGCTCCTGCACTCGCTTGTTCCATAGCTCCACAGTTGCATGTGCTGCCACATGGCTACTGGAGGTAAGCTTCATCTCGTGACCTTGCAGAAGGAAGTTACAAGATACAAAGTGGGAGTTAGGCTGTCTGAGGCAACGCTTGGCCATTGTGTGCAATGAGCTAAGGTATGGTCACAAAGCACTTCAGCTAATGTCTCCTCCAGCTCACCCTGTTCTAGTCTGGCCTGATTTTTCCTTGGAGCTTTCCACTGTTCTTTGCTGTGATGAGAGCAAATCACAGCATGTTCCAAATTTTTGCCATGCAGTTTTGGTTCTGTTCTGCAGAATGTGTCCGGCCTAGAAATGGTTCTCTTTCTCAAGCAATGCTACAAGTTATATTTGGATTCTAAACCTACATGTGTTTCAGCAATCCTGCTCTATAACTGGGTCCTGCAGATCCCAAATTGATGATGTTGGTTCTCAGATTTTCTTGTCTTGGACTGTTTTTCAATCAGTATTTCTTGTAACAGCCTCCACTTGTTGATTGTTTTCTGAATGCCTTGGGAGTCACAGAAACTAAGGATCAGCATCCATCAGCTTTAATTAATGCATAATACCCCCCTAGACACCTTTGAAAGGAAAAGAGTAGAAGTGAATAAATTTGAAGTGTAGTTTTTCAGTATTGGCCAACTAACACATCACAAAACAATGGAAAGACCTTGGACACAAATGATGTATTCTGCCTAAGATTCTGTTCTCACACATATCTTGCTACATCTTATCATTGCCCACAGAAAAGGCATTCTTCATAACAAGCAAAAAGAGGGTTATAATCTGTGGTTGACCTTTGATGGAGATAATGATACATTTTCTTTCAAAATCTGTGTGAGGCAGAGTTATTCATAGCTTCATGAAAATGTCCTGTTTAAAAACAGCGCATTGTTTTAAGTAAAAAAACCAAAAAAATCACATTTGATTATAGTTTACAAATGTCACAATCCTACCCGCACACAACAGGGCAACTATGTTGATGTGGAGATTTGACAAGAACCCCTATAGAACAAGAAGCTGAAGAAGCTGGGATCAGTTTTAAATGTAAAATAAATACATAAAAATAAAGTCAGAAGAATGTTCATGTTTTTAAGTCTAGAACTGGACCCATCAGATAAACATAGGAGTGGAGAAAATGCGCCATAAGACTTTGTATGCTCTGTAGTATTTCGACTGAAAAGTTCTCCCTGGATCATCTGACACAAGTTTGGTGCATTCAAAATTCCAGTGGAGCTTCATATAATTTTTTTTTGAGGTGTTTTTCTCTCATATGAGTCACATTGTCTACCTTTCATCTCAGAACAATATTTTACATAACAGATCTGTACAACGATCCTGAAAGGCGCAGCTGTGGTCAAACTCTCCCTGTAGAACCAGGTAGTAAAATCAAGGTAGAGTTTACTTCAAGATCCCAACATCAAACTCTTCATTAATTACTCCTGTTCAACCCAGAAACTTTTTATTGCATTCAAACATTCCTGTTAGCAATTAAAATACAAATAAATCTCCTGGGAGACTGATTTTATGGGCAAAAATTGGTTGTCATATTTATTTTCCTCAGTTGTTTAGACTTGGTAATTTTCCTGATGTTCTGCAATACCTCCTTCAGCTAGTGGCCTTTTTTATTTAGATGGCATGACAGGCACAAAAAAGTGCAAAAGGACAGTTTGTGTTTTCAGTGTAGAAGAGCTTTATGCATCTGGCAGCCAACAGGAGATTTCAATGTTTAAACATATTTGCTGAATGCTGTGTTAGCTTAAATATTGAAAGGGATGCTTGGAGAATGCAGGTTACCCATATGCAAATTTTCATCACAAACACTGATTAAAATGAATTTCATAGGAAAGGTCTATTTATGAAAGAATTTGGGAGCTTCTGCATTATTAATGCTTCTTGTTAAGCTTCTGGTATGCTCCAAGCATTTAATTCTTGCAAATGCATTAAATATTCAGGGAATGAAAGAAAGAGGATGGTGGAAAGAGGAGTAGAGAACTGAAATTTTGTGTGCCTGGACTGTTTAGGAAGTGGATTTCAAATTCTAGGATAAACGGTAGCCATAAGTGACTGCAAAAATAATGAGCATTAGGACATCTGCTAAGACAAATTTTAGGAGTGATTAAAACGTCAACACTATCAATCAGTCTATGTAAATAGGGCAGGCTGTTCAGGCCTCTGGGTTGCTGGATCTGATATTTTACTGTGACATGATTTATAGCTGTTCTAAAGAAGTATAAACTAGGTATGAGATCTTACCATATCATTTGCTGGGAAATATGGCCTCTTGCCTTGAAAACTAAGGCAGAATTTATTTAGGTTTGTAGAAGCACTCACTAAAGTACTTTATGAGCAGGGATAGATCTCTGAATCATTGTGCTGGGTAAAGACTAATTAGGCTTCTAATATACTGTGTGCAGTGGAAGTAATGCAACCTTTCTGACGCACAAACCAAATCTAGAAACGAATTTATTTCAACACATGTGCCTCTGTTTCTCAGGGATTCAGACAGCAAAAAAAGTTCATCATCTTGTATTTATTGTAGTTTCACTTAGATATTGGGTTAAAAATAAAAAGCTATCAAACCCTGATGAAATATCCTATGTAAGTTTACACAGACACACCGCTTTGATGGTCCTGGAATTCATTCCTATTTCTTTTCAAGACATACCTGAGAAATCTTCTGTTAAATAAAAAGTAATGTTTTTTTCCTCTTCTTGTCAGGGTGCAGTTCACAGACAAATATAGCATTTTAAAAAGATTTTGTCCAGACTTCAGTATAAACTCAGAAAAAAAGGGCAACCAAAAATGGATGGGAAATGATCCACCAAAATAATCATTATGTGGTGCCTTTTCATGCAACAGAAAATGAAGGGTTCAGTTTTCCTAAGCAAAGAAGGAAAACAAATACATTTGTGCAGTTTCTCAGCTGCTGCAAATAGATTCAGCTTCACTGACCTCACCAGCACAAGCAGGGCCTGAATTTTACTCTATTATTCACATTATAGTATCATCATGAAGATATAACATGGTCCAAAGGCAGAAGAGAGATAGTAAGGGGGGAACCCTTTCTCAAAGACAGGTCACAAGGGCAAAGATTGGGCAGAGGGGCAAAGAGTAGAGTGATCAGATGCTTTCTGCTGACACTGTACCACAGTGCAAGGCTGTGCATCTCGGAGCTCAAGTGCCAGCACTGCGGGCGAGAACTGTGGAAGCACCATCCAGAACAAGCATGAAAATATGGAGTTGTGATCCTTCCAGCAGCAAAATCCTGGATGAACCTTCCCCCTTTAAACACCACTTTTAATTTCACCTTCTCTTGGGCCCCTGGGGCTGTACTTCTACAAAGCAGAGCACAGACTTTCTCCATACATGTCCAGAGCTGTCCCAGTCTTGACAGGAACAAGCAGCTCCAAGTTAGTGCCTCCTGAATTTTTTTCTGTGCTGCAGCTCATTTTCGGTGGGGAAGGTGGGTGGAAAATTTTGTTCCTATCTCATAGGCTGATATGCAAGCTGCTCTTTTGAGGGTCATGGATTTTAACCCCTCAGGCTAAGAAGAGAAATTATTTACTTTCTTTTACCTTTGGGATTGTATATTTGGGCAAAAAAACCAAGAGAGCCCTCCCCCAACACCCCCCCCAAAAATCAACCCAGCCACAAAACCTCCAACAAGTAAGAAATCAGTGTGATGAGCAGTTTTTTCTTAAAGATAGTTGCAGGGAGAACTGTTTCTTTTATTGAAAGAGTTTCACCTCCTGGCTTTCTCCAGGCTGGGAGAGCAGCAATGACAGAGATGGCCTCCTGCAGCTCTCCTATCCTGACCTTAGCGCTCCCTAAAAAGTAGGATTCAGCAGCTGCCTGCTGAGCCTACTTAACTCAGGCAGGTCCAAGCTTAGCATGTTGATAGTTTTGAATTTCATTACGAAGTACCTGACTCTCCTCTGAAGATATATGGTGGTAAAGTTTTCCCTCCAGGACCTAAGCTGGCAGCCTGTGCTTTCCTGGAGCTAACCTTTATTTGTGCCCTGGGGAAGAAGCTGGGATTAAAGATGACACTTAAAGAGACCTTCTTTTTAAAATACTTGTGAATTCTTTCAGGATAAAACAGGGACAATTCCCAAATTCAGTCTTCTCCTGCAAATATATCTTTTGTGAAAGTAAGCACAAAATGCTTTATCTTTTATGTGCAGCGTGTATACAAGGTCTGAGTATGCTGTACTGAAAAAAGTCAAAAATCAATCATACCAGGACAGGTTGTTCTGTATAACTTACATAGTACTGTAAAGCTTCTGTACATTTTTACCTGCGTCTGAAGATCCTTCTGCCTTCATTAATAGTTATCACAGGTTAATTCATTTGTAAAAGAAGGCCACATTTTTGCCACTTTATCTGTTACCAAGAGCACTTTTATACAACTGGTAGTCTGTATTCTAAACTGATTTATGCCATCTCACCTTAATAGGTTTGTTGGTTTTTGCTTGCTTAAGCTCCTGCACCAAAATATGTGCTGCCATTTCAGGTAACACATGTTCTACAGTGTTCTGAAAGGAAAACAGCTCTGTTGAAAGGACCAGATAGAGTAATTTCTGATGGAAATTTCATGAAAATTGAATTATTTTGAAAACCAAAATGGTAATTCTTTAGCTGAAGTTTTTTGGATTTCTTTTTTTCAGATGTCATTGCTGGTGTGTTCTTTCTCATGCAAATACAGTGTTTCTCAAAATTAAAAGGTACATAAAATATCATCTCTGTATGATCTAACATTCATGCAGCCCTTCTATTTAGTTCTACACAAAGCTTCCAGATGTTGCAGTTGATGATCTGAGAGGTCTTTTCCAACCTTAATCATCAAATTCCACTTCTCAAGGTGCGAAATTATGAAGGATGTTACAGAAATTAGTTGGTCTGTAATCTTACATGAAGAAATGGACAGTGATTTTAATCTGTCACTACCAAAGCTAGATTGTGAGTCAGTTTTATAAGAGCTACTTAACGTCAAACAAATAGAATAACAGCAAGCATGGTTTAAAGCCTTAAGAAGCACCACTTTCCTGTCAGTGCAGCTAGCTAATTTTCTTCATAGAATAAAAGAAACTTGGAATCACATAATAGTTTGGACTGGAAGGGACCTTTAAAGATCTTCTAGTTCCAACCAGCCATGGGCAGGGACATCTTTCACCAGACCAGGTTGCTCAAAATCCCGTCCAACCTGATCTTGAGCACTTTCATGGATAGGGAATCCACAGCTCCTTTGAGCTGCCTGTTTCAATGTCTTGCCACCCTCACAGTACAGAATTTCTTCCTTATGTTCATTGCGAACTTCCCTCTTCCTGCTTAACCCTAACTCTTGTCCTCTAAGTATAGCCTTGGTAAAAAAGTCTCTCCCCAGGTTTCTTACAAGCTCTCCTAAAGTATTGAAAGGCTGCAATAAAATTTCCCAAGGACCTTGTCTTCTCCAGACTGAACATCCCCAACCCTCTCCACCTGTCAATAGGAGAAGTGTTCCAGCCCTCTGATCATCTTCACGTCCCTCCTCTGGACTTGCTCCAGTAGGTCCACATCCTTTTTATGTTGAAAGCCCCAGAACTGCATAGAGTACTCCAGGTAGGGTCACACAAGAGCAGAGTAGAGAGGAAAAAATCACCTCCCTCAACCTGCTGGCCACACCACTTTCTAAGCAGCCCAGAATATGATGACAAAAAAAGTTTCCTAGGCAGTAGAAACAGTTGAAAACAGTGAGCTCTTCAGCACTTTCTTTGGAGGGACACTTCTCTTTCAACTGAAAACGCCATTTACTGCTTTTGTTATTATCTCTAGATATCAGCAAGGCCCACTAACTTGAAGTGTGCAGGTGTTTGGTGCATAAAAATAACAAGAGCACAGCTGAGTAGTGTATAAAGGAGCACAGCTGCAAAAACTTCATGCTTCATTCCAGCCTCAGGCCTGGGCTTTTTCATGCCATCCTCTCCCCTTTAATGGATCCTGCAAGGTCAGTGCGCTGCAGGGCTGGAATCTGGAAACAGGCTGGTCGTGGTCCTCAGCTCTGAGAGGTTACTCAACTACACAGGGCACTAGGGGTAAAGCAAGAGGAGCTGCAGACTGCTGGAGCTGATAGAAGCCTTGCCCAAGCTGAAATGCTCTAGAAGTGCAAAGGATCACTGGAGGAGGACTAAACAGCAATTCACTGTACATGCCAGCAGCACCTGCCAGCTCAGGAGAAGACATGCAGAACACAGTCTTATTTCAACAGTAGTTGATCCTGCAGCATTAAGCATTTAGAAAAATTTCAGTTCAGTCACATAGAGGAGGCTAGCATAAAACTTTGGTAATGAAATGTGAAACATCTGTATCTGTATCTGTAGAGCAGCACTAAGATCCCTCAGCTACTTTTAAACAGGCTTTGATATTGGCAGCAACCTGGCCATAGCAGCCCCAAGCTCAGCACAGGCTGATTTATCCTTGTCAGGCGAAGTATTTGGAAATGGTTATAGTGTAGTCAACTTCTGTAACAGAAAAAAAAAGTCATGAATTCTGCAAACTGCAGGAAAAACAAAACATGTATGACTATCATACTCAGGGAATACTGAAATTAGAGAGACAGCATTGTGGATTCTTCATAGTGAAAAGGGTTAAAATTAGATCAACATATCCCTTATAAATGACCAAATCAAAATGAATCCTACAAACTGTGTTACGTAGCTATTTATGGGGTGGGCATGGATCTCTAGCATTAGTAATATACCCAGAACAGCTCCTGATGTAGCTATGAAGGATTGCCTCCAGCCAGGTCCAGCCCTTGTCCTCACCTGGCAAACTGCACAGGACGCACTCCTAAACCTGTTCGTGCAGTGCCTGCCTTCTCAAGTACCAACACCAGCTCCGTCACCAGCCCTGCAAAAATTAATTCTCTCAGTGGGGACAGTATGAAAGACTTCTTTCCTACTTGTTTCTGTCTGTCAATTAAGCTGTCTTAATGAAATTTTCCGTTGATTTGGCACATCCCAAATATGCTTCTGAATAGGATGTTGGCAATGCTATATATCTATCTTGTGTGTCACATATTTCTCTATAGAAATCAGCTGGCAGACAACCTGTGAGTGCTCAGTCCCCATCTCTCTTGTCAAACCTGTATCTCCTTGTGGGGTTTGACAGTAGAGAAAAGAGGCAAAATGCACTGTGGATTGCTTAGATATGCAGACATTGATTTAGCAAGTTTTACTTTCATTGGAAATATGTCTAAGGAAGTCAAAGAAGCACACTGAAGATCAAGAATTAGTCTTTGAACAATGTGCTTGGGGAGCCAAACGACTCACAAGTTATGAAGTGAGGTGGTGGTTTGGGTTTATGGGCCAAGGAATACAAGTTATCCCATGAAAAAAGACACAAACTGAAGGGCACTTGAGTGTCACGTATGTTTTCACTGCTAGAAACTGGAGAGTCACTGGAGACTTCCATCAGTCAGGGCCAAACAAAAAGCTCATTGTGAGCTGGGGTCCCAGAGGCTGCCACCACTTCATGAAAATTTTCCCGGGAAACAATAGTTGCTAGCAGAACTGGGCAGCCCTGGGCTGGAAGAGTTGTCACAGAGACAGATGCATATTACAAAGAAATATGCAACTTGTTCTCCAAAACCCCTGAAAGAACAAATCCAGTTCAAGACTCTCCTCAAGCAATTTGTCAAACAGACAATAGCTTCACTAAGCTGCAAAGGGCAGGGATCCTGGGCCTTGGGAAATGAGGACAAGCAGTGTCCATGCTGCTGTGGGGATGTGGGGTGCCTGGTGGTCTCCAGGGGGGTGGCTGCAGCCATGGCAGTGCGAGGGACTGCAGGGCAATCGAGATGTGGAGCATGAAGGATGTTTTATGTACTAGAAATGCTGCACTGGACTGCTGATCGTTCTTAGATGGCGGTGCTCTTTTTCTTCTCTTGGGAGAGCAGTTTTTGAGGAAACTCAGCCTTCATGAGGCCCTTGTGAGAGCCAGACAGGAGGAGTGGCAGTGGCACTCAGAAGCTCCAGTGGCAGTGTCCACTGAGGAGAGGTGACCATAGGCACTGGGTTAAACTCACTGCTGCCACACACTCCTCATCATTCTATAGAGAAGCACTGGAGAAACCCCTTTCCATATGTGCTCCAAGAAGACCATTTATACATTTGACCCAGAAACTCCTTAGGGGAAGGAAAGGGCATCGAAACCTCCTTTACCTCCTCCCACAAGGGCCGTAACCCCTCAAAGGTTCATGCTTGCTCATGTTCTCCACAGCCGTTGTGAAGCTGTGGTTGGCTCCTATAGGATGGAAGAGCTTCAAAGGGCAGGGTGGAGAGCACTTTCACCCAGAACAGCCCCGGCCTTGTGGCAAGGGCGTGGGTTTTGATTTCCTCAGGCACAGGAGGGTGTAAGCCCCAGCTTTCCCACATCTAGGGTAAAAGCCCTGACCACAGAGCTCCTGAATGTGGCAGAGAGGAGCAGCAACAGCTGCCGCTGCGCTTGGCAGAGCAGCAGTTCTCTGTGCCTTGGGAATGTTCATTGGCTCTGCCCCTTGGGCAAGATGGGTGCAGGTGCAGGAAACCTGAGTTCATTGGATCTGACGGGGCCAGAGTGTGAGTTAACTGGATGCCATGACATGAGAGGCGTTTCTGGACATGCCCACAGCAGAATTTCAGGAGTCTGGAGAATTTTAATGTGAAAAGCTGGCGCCTCCGGAGCTTAGGTGCTTCCAGGGTGTGGCAAAAAATAAGCAGGAATTTAGACAACTGCAGTTTTGTATGTAGGTGCTTCATCCTGCTAGAAATAAATCCTCCTTTCCTTTCTGCCTGTACACAGTTCCCTGAATTTGCAGTGTAACTCCTTGCTGAGTAGGAACAGTTCTTCTCCATTGCAAGGAGCATTATGCCTAGCAAAAGAGTAAAAAATGTCAGCAGAGATGATGCCACAATGTTCTGACTCTATAAGATTTATGGGGCTGTGGGAAGCTATTTTGGATGAATCATAAATAATTGCATGTAACATACTAATGTAGCTTCAGAATGGGAGTGAGTTTGGTTTTATGCCTTAATTCAAAAGACTCTCCTTGTGACCATTTGGGAAAAGTAATTTAGCAAACTCAAGCATAAGTCAAGGTAACTTAAATTAGAAAAAGATCTTTCTAAATGGCTAAAAATGAAATGAAAAAAAGAGGAAGAAATAAAACTAGGTGTCATAATCCAACAGCCTTGTTAAGGTTGTTGAGAAAAGGTAGAAACCTTTTATACATGGAATGTTTCATAAGACACATGCATACCTCTTAATACATGACTGCAGAACAATTGTTTCTAATTTTGTAAAGATGCCATGTATAATTTTAACACTGATAATAAATCATGCACTTAGCAATATATGCAACACTTTGATTGATAAATGCTTTGGGCACAGTGCTAGAGTCAGCTATCTTTGATAATAACATCACATCTACCAGACTCAGTGTTTTCAGAGGCAAATTTGACCCAGTGCTCAAAGTCCATACAGCCAAGTGGGAAAAATTTACCAGCAACAACCGACTTGTCAGCTACTAGTGTTTCAAAGGTTTGATGTTTTGCACTGAAGGCTGATTTTATCTCATTTGCCTTAGCTTATGCTGGCATTCCTCTGTGACATCAAAGAATTTCTTTTGGTTGTAAACAGTAACAGTATCAGTCCCTAACTAGAATGGTTCCTGAGGATGAGAAAAACCCCATCCTTTTTCTTTCAAGTCTCTAAATTATTGCAAAGAGACAGAGAATTCCCTGAACAATGGAGATGGATAGGAGGGTTGCGCTTAAACTAGAGGCTGAGAGTTGTGCTGAAAGAAGCTCAGCCTGGTTTTCTTACAATTGGCTCTTCGAAATGTGTTCTAAGAAGATCATATTCCCACTGCTACAGCATCTTTTCCTACTTTTGCCTACTCAGAACTAAGCTGGGAGATTCCCATAAGTTTGCTGTTGCTAGTACATCACTACTGATAGCATGGGGTGTCCCAGGTTCTATGGAACAGCAACAGACCTTATGGAAATGCTCTTTTGCCAACGTTTTTGTAAGCTAAATGGACAAGACACATAAGGAATTCAAAAAGGCAAAGAATTGGAAAGTAAAACCTGAATCAGTCAGCGACAGAGTCAGGACTATAATATAAATATCCTTCTGCAAACTCAAAGACTGATTTTTTGGATATCTCTGCCTGTCATTCCACATCTGGGTTTTTTCCAATAGAAAGATGCATATAGCATGTGATTTGCCCAATAAATATGGCTATATTTCCTCCCTTTCATTTTTCCCTGTCCAGAAACAAACTTACAATTAGAACAGGCTGGGAACTTTTAACAAAGTATTTTTCCACCAAAAAAAAAAAAGCTTACCAGTGGGGATTTAGCTGGTGTGGAATTTATTGTAAAAATGAAAATGGATACACACTATAATATATATTATTTACCTAGAAAATAAACCACCTGAAATCAAGCCTATAACCTATATGAGAAAGAACATGGATTTGAATCCATTTTCTAGAATGCTCAATAAATGCATATTCTATTGAGTGTTTCTATTTGTCTTTCTTAAAAAGACAATATAATCTAATGTGTAAGCCTAAGAGATTATTTGTGCAGCACCATGTCTTTTTTAACACCTGTACTTTTCCAGTTTGAAAGCTACAAGTGGACAGTTTCTCAAATACTAAAATGGATTTTAGAAATTCTACCATATAATTGTACTGAATAACTCTTGGCCTTCAGATTTCTGCAGTTAGTGTGTTCTTACTGTTATGTACTCAAAAAGAGAAGTTTGAGTTGTTTTGATTATGTGAGGTGGAATAAATAGGTCCTACAGAGCACCTCTGTTCTGACTGGTTGGGGTCTAAGCTTAGATCCAGGTTTCTGGTTTGGAACTCATATTCTGCACACTGTTAATGACTGCTACTAGTTTGTGCTTTAACTTTTCCGTTTGAAAGTGTCTGACAGTAAAATCATTTGCATGGAGAGAAGAGGGTATAAGCAGAGCCATTTTTTTCTAAATACTTGCCTGATTACTTTTGCAAATTCTTTTTGCAATGATTTCCCAGACTGTTTAATATCCAGATCAAGCACCTTGAACTTTAAGCTGGGAATGGAGTGTGAGAAGATATTAAGGAAGTGAATGCAGATGTAGATGTAGAAATAGATTTGAAGCAATTAGATGGAAGCCAGTTTATCCAGATCCTCTATCTGCCTGGTGGATATTACACAGAATTTGGTATTCTGGTTTTCTACCCCTCACCGCCAACTGCATGTCTTGCTGTGTAGACTTGAGGTGTGCTGCGTGGCTGAGACAGTGTAAAGAAAACCTAAAGCTACTCTAGTGTCTCTTTGGGACTGGACAGTGGCTCTTTGGGACTTTGAGTCTGGGGGTGATTTATGCCACTACAAAAGGGCAGACATGAGCAGACTCCACTCACATTCCTGCCAGCCCCACAGTGACTGAGCAGGAGCCACCTGGCACCCCGAAAGAGGAGAGCTGGCTTTGCGCTCAGGCACTAAGTGACTTTGCTGAGCAGATTGACTGCTCCAGTGTTATTTATATCACACTCCCCATCAGATGGTGCAGCTCTCCATCCCCTCTAGTTTGCCTTTCCTCAGAAAGGCATTGGGAAAGTGATATTCCCAATAGGCTGAAGATAACTATACATGTACAGAAGCTATGCAAACATATGTAGGGCAGCCTTAGTTCTCAGGAAACATATTTTCTGCTCAGTGAGGCTCATCCACACAGGTTCAGCCTGTCTTTTACTTGTGTTCACACAATTGCTTACCAGCATATAATTGAGTAAGCTGTGGTATTCTTGTAGTAGAGGCAAACAAAACTCATTTCTGCCTTTAGATTTTTGAAGCAATTGAAACACACACCTGAATTTTCATCCATCAGAAACTGGAGAAGACTTTATTCAAAATCTTTGATAATTCAAAGCTGCTGATGAGACATCTATGGATAAAGACTACTAGAATCACATAATTGTTTAAGTTGGGAAAGAACTCTGAGATCTCTGAGTACACCCATTAACCTATCACTGACAACTCCACCACTAAAGCATGTCCCCATTAGAGTGTAAGATTGACATGCTACACCTGAATTCTTTTCCTTCACTATCTAATGCAAGACACAAAAAGTCCTAAGAGAGCACTACAATAAATTTTCACAGAAGTTGTGTCTGTGTTTTTCTGAGGTTAATCTCTTTGCTTAGACAAGGTTGACTGTGCATTGAATAAAAAATGCAAAATCATTGTCTCCTCCAACACACTGGAAAACACTGTTGCTAATCATCTTGATACAAGCTGTGACTGGCTGAGACACACAAATAAAACATAATTTAAAAGCAAATATTTCTTGAATTTACTGGTTCCCCTCCTTTCTACTTTACATTGAAGGTGCCAGGGGCTCTTTCCTGGACTGATCTTACTCCTGATTGAGGAAACAATAGACATGCAAGTAAGCCTAGCCACAGAAGGTTTTTGTCAGGACTAGTTCTTGCTTACAAAAGCATTTTTCAGATTTTACATAAATTCTAATTTATTAAGGGATCAGATTTTACATTAAAAACATTTATGCTAGCTAACAGGAAAATGTTAGGTTTAGGATTTCAGGAGTACTTTTTTCATTACAGGCCTGCTGGTGAGCAGAAGTATTTCATTGGAATTTTGTGACAGCAGCAAAACTGTATTTAATTTTTTTATTTTTTTTCTCAGGGTCACTAAATGTATGTCAGTCTGGTTAGCCATATTCCATATTCATCAAATGCACACTTAGATAATTTAGAAAAATATTTAAAGGGAATAAATGTTATTTTTGCTTCTGTCATAAAATAAGTTATATTATTATGACCAAAAACTTAGTCTATGTAAAATATATACATAAGTAGATTAATTTCTGTTTGTGCCTACTACATTTACTAATAACACTTAAAAAATGAGTTATTAAGCACCAAAAATACTATTTTCAGAAGACCTCTATGCTGTAGCCATGAGTCATGAATGAACACTCAGAGTTCTGTATGTTTCACAAATTCAATTCATCTGCAAATTTCCTTAATTTGCTAAGCATTTACAAATGAAAAAAAAAAATTCTATTCTAAAATTATACCCTCTGTTTTGTCTCACAGCAATCCAAATTTCTTGGGAGGTCAACTAGTCATTATATTCATATGACTGGTTTTTGGAATAGTCTTTAAAATATACACAAAATAGCAACATACATGAATTGGAAGCTTTGGAGCTACATATTATCTTTTAATAACACGTCAGTGCTATAAAAGTGTGAAATCCTTCCCACTGATCCCAAGTATCATAATGCATTAGTACTCAGAGAGGGTCATGGTCTCTTCTAAACCTCTAAAAACAAAGAATTATTTTCCTGGGAGTAGATTACTTGAAGGTTGGGCATCCTAACAACTGGCTTCTCCAGGAGCAGGAAAGATCTGTGAGCTAACTCAAACGATGAATGAACTCTGTAGATAGCCACAGATTCTTTGGGTTGTCTTTGGGCTGTAGCACTACTAGGAATACTACTAATAAGCTTCATCATATCTCCTTGCGGCTGGTCTGCACCTCCCATTGCTGCCTTTCCCTGTTTGTAAGAGGAATGAAAAGGCAGATGCACCAGTAAGACAAGTATGGTAAAGAGAAATGTTTCTTTGGCAGTAGCCACCATTTGTGGAAGGCAATATGTTCCACCTCCTCCAAGCAGAGAAGTAAATTTGCAGAGTGAATGGTTTCTGTTTCACTGGCCCTTTGCATTGACCAAAAGATTGTTAAATTTACATCAAATATGGATAAGAATGAGACATACTTTTAGTGAAATGTCAGTCTTGAGATCAGTCTTAATAAAGGCACTAAGGAGCACAAAAAAAGAGAAATGTCTGAAATTGTCTGCCTGTGCAAGGATCCAATGTAATAAACAAGAGAACTGAGAGCTGCTCATTTTATGGGCTTAATTTGACTTAGGCGGTATTAACAAAATTGGAAAGATATTAATGACTTAAAGTTACAGAACTTAATACAGAAAGGGACCAGCTGAGTAAATGAAGAGAGTGGTACTTCATCAGAATGAAGTTATTTCTGGATCAACATCAGTTTGGAACGAAATTATATTGATGATATTAATCCTTATGGATTCATGTTCTAGTGAAGAATGCCAAAATCTGCTGTTGAAAACCACACCAAACTAGTAAGAAAGATTATCATCTCCCTAAGCATGTGTCCACACTATGCAAGGGGAATTGTCAGCCCTGAAGCATCTTTGAAATTCCATAATGTTCTAGAAGCAAATTTCTCATCCCAAAAATGTCCAAATTCAATTACAGAAATTCTCTTTTAGGCCTTTACTCAACAGGTGCAGTGTACTGGTGGCATGATTAACAATCATGTACTCATATGTATTATTTTATGCATTATATTAAGCAAGTCTTCCTTTTCCATCAGGATTCAATGCCAACAAATACAATAGAAAAATCTAATTGAATTCAGTGACCTTTAATGGTACTTTTTGTATTTATACTCTCCATTTCAGCAAATATAATATTACTTATCCGATACAGGATGCTCTGCCAATTTGCTTTACTTACATGAGTAGTTCCATATGGGTCCTTTATTCCAAGGAATTTTGGGAGTCACTAATAGCTGGACAGGGGACACTGATTACTGAATTCCTGGCTCTGTTTTCAGTTTTGGACTGACTAGTATGTTTATATGATGCAGAAGTCAACCACAGGATGCCTAATTCATACTTACAGCACTGCATGTTCCTATTATTTTGTGTAATAATATATCATTTACTTTATAAAGACTTTTCTCATTCTATTTTATCAGTGGTTCACAGACAAATTTAGAACCAAGTTGAACATCAGGACTTGTAACTTTTCTAAGCCTCGTTTTAGAATCTTTCCCCTGTCCATGTTAATTATAAATTACATTCATCACACTGAAGGCAGCATGATTTGCTTCCTCTGTTTATCTGTTTTGCCTATCTGTAATACCACAGTGGGAATGGCATGTACAATGACAAGAAAATGACCTGTGTCAAACAAATAGATGGTTTGCACACAGATAAAAAAAGCAAAACCAAAATATTTGCAACATAAATCAGATTTTTCTCTTTCCATCTTTTGTTTTCACATTGTTCAATGTGAATTAAAGATCTAAACTGCTACGAGCAATAATTCTCCATCTATTCCTCTATCAAAATATAATGTGATATTTAATAACTTTCCTCACTGCTTCTTCTCCAAGATCTGAACCAAATTTTTATTGCTTCATAGAGAAATAAGGGAAGGAAAACTGGATTTTAATGTCCTAAAACCTTAGCTTAGTATGATTGGATTTTTTATATGTAAAATACTCTTTCTTCCTGTTGTGCTTTTTATTAATGCATGATATTTCTCTTCATGGAAAAAAGAAAGAAAACAGTGCAAGTGGTAGCAGAAGAAAATGCACTAAAATGAAGGAACAAATAATCTGTGAATGGCAGAGGTGAACAGGCCTAATAAGAGGCCCCATTTTAACAATTTAGTCCTAGCAGAGCACCAAAATGTCACCCCAGAAAAACACCTTGAATATAATGATGGCAAATTTTTCAGTGGTACTGGCAGGTATTTACTTTCAGGTTTTATTCAACCAGGTGGTTGAATAAAACTACCAGTTTAAGGGACCAAGAGGGAACTGTAAATAGTACTTAAGATCCCAGAGTGTAATTCAGTTCCAGGAGAGAGGTTCAAACAAGCTGTCCCTTATCCATCTGTGTTAATATATGGTTAAGCTCTGAATCTCCTCATCACAGCTTGTTTCAGATGCTGAAAGTTTACATGATTTCAAAAGGCAACTAGACAAACTCATAGAAGAAATATACAGTGAGAGTTATTGTATGTCTGACAACCAGTGGCACAAATTATTGAATGATGGATGAATATTCTTCAGTGGCATCTCTTACAAACTTCCCGAGGCATCCACTACTTTACTTTTTTGATAATAGGACTCTGAGCTGAGGTGTGACCTAGTCAGACCACTCTCATGTTCTTATGCATCAAAATAGTTGAGATGGCACATGTTACTTTCTGAGGAAAGCTCCTCACCACAAGTGGCTCACTGAAAGTGTATATGTTCAGTAGAAAGTCTGCCCACCTGAGATGGTTAAATGACTATTTCCCACTTAGCTACATTTGAGAATTATCAACAAAATATTCTTAACTTTCATGTAGCTCTTCTGGATTGGATTTGGCTCTTCTGATGTCTACTAGCTGTAGGCACCTTCCCTAAAGAAGCTGGTTGATGACTCCTGAGCAGTGGCCCAATGATTAGAGTACATCCAGGGACTGTGACCTGAATTTTGGTCAAGCCCCACAAGGTTGAACACAGTTACCCCTCCCACAAAGGGCACACTTGTCTAGAGTGGGAGGTTCCCTTTTTGTAGGGTATTCAGAAGGAGAGGCTTTTTTGTTTGGTCTGAGCTGAAAGCTGAGATCCCAGGAGTATGGATTCAAGCCGGGAGGGAGATCTAGCAGGAGTGAGGCTCTCTTGAGAGGCAAGGGAGAGTACCCTGGCAAAATTCAAGGGTGTGATTTGCTCCCAGCCCATTGCTGGCATGGACTTCATTGAAAAGCAAGAGAGGAAAAGTGATGAGGAGTCTAGACAGCAAACTCTTGTATCTCTGTGGTCTTGGGGATATATGAAAAGTCTTTTAATATCTTCTGAATGCATCTCTACATTTAAGTCAAGGAAAAGCACAAATGGAAATCAAAGCCTTCTTTGCTGAATAATTTTTATATTAAGATAATAATTTCCTATTTAGAGCAAAAGTTTTGAAAGGCTTCTCACATTGCTGCTTCAAGGAAGTTAAGGATGGTCTATTTCCCTGAGCTTGGCACCACTAAGTGGAAGCAACTGGAGGGAAGGGGTGAGGAGGCAGCAGGAGGACAGCTACTAATGACAGAGCAATCTGCATTTTCCTGCGGAAGGCAAATAAGAGATAACCACAGCAAATGGAGGATTAAACTGTGAACAATGTTTGCTTAAACCTAGAGTAATTTCTAGCTACTATTGCTTGATTTCCAAGCAGTTAGTTGCCAAATTAGAAAAGTTTGTATCCAATGACTGAATATGATTGCACTTAGAGGTATATTAGGATCTTCATGTTTGTAATAATTAATAAGCTTGTTTGTTATGGCTGCTTTGAAATGTAAGTAATAATTTTTGTGTATTTTATTTCTGCTTTGAACATCTATTTCAACCACAATTTTCACAAGGCTTTGCTTCACTCATTAGATGTGGAGGTGCTCAGGCAAAATGGTACAAACCCAGACAGGTCTAAGCTTTCTCTTTCCTGAATTTCAAACTGCTGAAAGCGCCTTTTAAACAAAATGCCTGTCTCAACATCATTACATTCCTGCTACTTTGCATTAAGAAGAGGTTCAATATTGTTTCGAATAGATATTAGCTTACAGTGTTTTGTTCCTCTTGTTAAGTCCTGACAGTCAGTAAAATCATTCATATATATATGGTTGAGGACAAATACAGGCAGGTGGAATTAGGCTTATATAGGTTGTACCTATTTTTTCATATACACCAAGAAGTATTTTTTATCTACTTTCTTATTTTTCAGGCCATTCATGCATCTTTCTTCTGTGTTTCTTTCATGACTATTTAGGCACATGTACAGATGAACTCCTGGTTTCCATCCTATTCATTTGTCTATTTATTATTGTCAACACCTATGCAGAGTAAGATAGAAATGAAGATAGAAATTTATGTTGTCTTGCTGTGATGTGGTTTCAAATTCATATCAGAATTAGTAGAATATAGCTGTGCTACTTAAAAGTGGGTGACTGGTCATGAATGATGGGTTGCAAGCGGAGAATGTATACAATCCCAGAGTGACTCCAAGAAACTAAAAAATTACTATTTGAGGCATAGTTGAGAGAGTTAGAGTTCCCAAACAGTTACATGGATAAGGTTTCATCCTTCCTATACACAAGACAGAAGTAATTTTCACAATTACTTGTGCACCTCAAGATTCAGAAAACTTCCTGGTTCCTCCTGATTGGCCTATGATGGATGGCAGAAAAATCCTGCTTGGAGAGTTTTATCTGGTATAGAACTGAGCCCTGATATGAAACTCATTCAAGTCAAGAAAGGCCTCCGAAAAAACAGCAGATCAAAACAGGTCTTTTGTGGAACTATAGGGACCCAGTGTTGCAAACAGAAAAAGAAAAAAAAATTCCCACAAAATTATCTTACTGCTTTAATCTTAGCTGGGGGATGATACTAAAAGCACATCATCCAAAAAGAGCAGACTATGTCAGAGATATCTGTCACCAGGTGACACCATCAATTATATTTTTTAATTTAGCTTTCTCATGTGTTTTATAAGGTTTTAATACATATTTCATGCCTAGTGTTTTGTGATGTCTATTCTATGTACCAGGTGAATAAATAAAGTCATAAAAGCATGTCATTTACATTTTCATAATTATAGCAATGATAACAATGGAAGAGAACAATTAATCTTGCAAGCAGACTTTGGGGGTTACAAGGATAAACGTTAACAGCCCTCAAAAATCATCTTCTGGCATATAGAGAAAAAAATAATCAATTCCCAAATACTTTTCATTTTATGCAGTTTTCAATCACTCTGTAACCATACCAGCAGCTAACCTGCCAATTGGCCTTTGCAGATGAGTTAATAGTCCAGATACCCTCGTGAACTGCCAGCCAGAAACAACAATTTTGCCATTTAAAGATGTTTGGTGGAATAAATTTCTTGATATGATTATAAAATGGGACACATAGAAACCAGGTCTGCAGATAGATAGCCTGCAATTCTCAGGAGAATTGGAAGCAGAGGTCAGTGTGCCTTACAACTAGCCCTTCTAGACATTACAATGCCATCCTGAAGGTAAGATAGGGTGAGTGCTGGTGGAGATTATTTGGATTGAAAACTAGCAGATTCTGGTCATATTTTTAACAGTATATTGATTTTAATTTATGTTTTTAGCCCAAATAATTTAGATAATCTCAAGACCGAAGATTAAATTTCAGGAATTCTCCTTTTTCATTAAATGCTTCTCTTAACTGCAGGTCTACACTTTGACTTCATTTAATGTTTTAGTTGGTTTAATATTACATTAGAGCATACAGGCTAGCCAAAACACAGCCTCACTTAACATCTGGCAGATAACTGAGCCAAATAATGGACCTGAAGCACTCCTTGTTGGAGTTTCTCTTTCAAGTATGTGAAAGGTGATGGACCTGTTTCATGAGAAAAAAGCCAATGCATATTTGTGAACAGAGAAATTACTAGACAAATGGATTTTAATGAAGAAATTTCCTTTAGGTGATGGATGACTGGTCCTCGTAATTATTTGCAGGATGAAAAATGTCTTTCTTAGAAAGCGCTTAGAGGGACAACATTCGGGATTGCCCCTGAGGTGTCCTAGCACAGACCTTTTCTCTTCTGTTTTCCATTTCTGGTCTTCTGTTTATCAGTGCTTTCTCAATCCTTTTGCTTGGTGGAAGGGAAGAAATACATGAGTTGAAACTCATACAGTGCAGACTTTCTTTCTATGGAAAAGGTTGGCAAAGTGAAGCTTATAAAGTCATTGTAAACAAGCTGCATACTTATAAATCATATTAATTTTGTTAAATGTAATGAGGATTTTCATTGAAAATAATTTTGTTCTCATTTTCCCTTTGCCCTCCACAGACAACCTTTTTGGAAATCCTTTTCTCTATAGTTTTTAGATATTATTTCTTTTTTTTCACTTCTCCCATGCTTATGAGATAGCTGCCAGTTCTCTGTCATTGCTCCCACCCAAGCCCATATCTCGTTGAACTCACCAGGACGTCATTATTTTAACCAATGCAAACTCAGTATATCATCTTTAGCGTTCCAGTTTTTTATTTCTGTGGCACTACTAGGTCTTTTATTGACACATAAAACTTGGGACCAGTACCTGCAAACATACCAGACTTCCTCAATTTATTTTCCCTTTATAAAATAGATTCTACAGTAAAATTTGGGGTAGTTTTGGATAGGGAGTCAGGAAAAGAGATGGAATGGGGAAAAAGAGAGTTTGGTGACAGGAGGACATCTCACACATAATGCCGTGGCTGTCTCAGGACTAGCTTTACACATTCTAGTCAACATTTCAATAACACTAAGTTACTTTCAGAAAATATTCTGTACTTTGGAGGATAATTCTGCCTGCAGGTGTAATATTAATTCTTTTATACTTTTTGCATACCTCCCTCATTCCTTTCTGACAGCTTGGTTTCATGTTTCCCAAACTTCCACAGATTCTTTCTGACTTACGTTTTTTGATCCTACTTCCCTATGTCTGTATTTTTTGGATTGAAAATTATATAATTTATGGTAAATCCAAGAAGCTGGGAGCAGGGCAAATATCTCAAAAAATGGAACAGAATCTTCACCACTGTGTTAATTCTGACCATATTCTGTTCATAAATCATTAGGGAACTTCATCTTTTACTTCACAGTATTCTCTGAAAAATGATGCCAGTAAATTGCTTCAGTCCTTAGACTTTGGGCCAATTAGGAGTAACAAATCACAAACTGTGAATATTCAAATCTCCTTCAATCCTCATTGTGGAAAGTTTTGCTCACTACTGGAAAACTGTTAACTACACCTAAAGACGTGATCTTCAGGCCAGTACAGGACATTTTACCGCTCACTGAGAACACAAAAGTGGATTTTTTTCCTGGATGTCATTGGGGTAAGTCTTTACATACAGGTCTGCCTCTGGCCATACACTGAGAGTGGCAGAGCTTACAAAACTAGTTTAGATCTGTGGTGGAGAATATCTTCTCCCTCAAATTCTGCCAAGAGATGTATGCACAGATAACAGAGGCAAGAAGGAGAGCTCTAAGCAGATGTAGAGAAAAAAAGGAAGAAAAACACCTTTATGGGAATGGCCTCTGCCTCCAGCAGGTCTCAGAAGATAGTGATAGTGCTGATAGTGCTCTGGGTGGAACCCTTCAGATTTTCTCATAGGGGAACAAAAACCTACTAAAGCCTATTCTGAGAGGAAGTTTGCCGTGCCCTGATCACAAGAATTACCTGTGGAACAGTCTACGCAGTCTGGGAAAGCTGCATTTCCCTGCTGTAGATCTCATAAGCTCTATACAAGCTGTCATGTGGATTTAGGAACCCTAAATGTTTGCATAAGTGTCTTTTAATGATTAAATAATTGCCCCCTGAAGCACCCCAAAAGAAGCCAAAGGAAAGACGAATCACCATATATGAAAGATTAAAACAAAATTTCAAGTTCCTCCGCCAAGACATTTTGTAGCTTCTATGAGCCAAAAAAAAGTTAGGAAAACTTTCAAGATGTGAAACCATTTCCTTTTTTGAGCCCTCCTGTCTCCCAGACATCTTGTTGAGTTTACCTCAAACTTTCTATTAAATTTCTACTTGCCAGAATAGCAAACTTCTGAAATTCCAATTGGTTTGGTCTGGTAAAAGGCAAAGAGCTAAAAAAGTTGGTCCAGGAGTAAAAAACTGCTGCCAACTTTAGTATGGAGAGAATATAAAATGAGAAATCTACTCCAGTAGATTTCCACAAACCAAGAGCATGGGTTGTGTACACAATGCTTATTTCTGAGCAGTAGTATCTAGTGCCATTTAGACTGATGTCAGAGCATTAAACCAAAGTTTTACTTGGATCACTCCTCAGCACTTTGTACTACTATGTGAAACAAGCATGTTAGCAAAAGATATGCCACCTTTCTGTTTCTTTAGTGCTGCTGTCAGAAGGAGTTGATGCCCCCTATGATTTTCATAATCACATGGAAATATTATTCTTAAAGTTTATTGATAAGTTTTATTCCTAAAATCAAGTAGCACCCTCTACTGGGCAGTAGATCTTCTTCTGGGCATATTGATCTTCTGCCTTAAATAAAATATAAAATGTCTTGCCTTAAGTAAAATGCCTGCATAATTATCTATGCTGGAAAATCAGAGAATGAGACTTTAGTGTAGAAATGTCAGGGTGAGTGCAAGAATATAAAGCATAGAACCACTGTGAAAAATTATATACTGTATTTCGGGGTTCAGCTCTATGAATTTTGATGGAGTTTGGCTATTTAATGCCAAAACAGAGTTGGCCAAAACTTTATGGTTAGCTTCACATTTAGATTTCAACAGAAGCTGAAAGCCTGAGCAGAAACCCATGTGTTCAATTTGTTGGTATGGATATTTTCTCTCCAGATCAGTGAAGGTATACAGCTTTTTTAGAAATATTTGGAAAGACAGCTTATGGTCCTTTCCAAGGTAATGCAAGAGATGCTTATGTTGATTCTGCAGCACTACTGAAGTGCTGTGGTTTTAGTTCAGAACATGCAGCAGGCAAACCAGACAGATTTCCCTCCCTTGCACTCCACTTCAGAGCCCTTAGTGGGTTCTTTCAAGGTTGAGAGAAATTTGGCTGTTCCTGTTTTAGACTCCATAAATGCCTGATATCATTTTCTCACAGAGTCTGGCAAAAACCTCTGTTGCTCTCTCCCAGTTGCACTCTCTTTCTCACACTCTCACTCTCATTCTCTGTCTCTAAGGAAGCTTCATCTAAATGGCTATTTTATTCTTTGTGTTCTGTCTCCTTTTCTGTCCCTTTCCAGGAGTCCTGTGACACGACTGACCAGAAGCACCACATCAGAGTCTAAGGAGAGCTTGTTAGAAGAGCAGCTGTGCAGGAATGACCTGGTGATGTGGCACTTGGCTGAGAAACCAATCTTCTGAAAGCCAGCTCTGAACAGCCCTGAAATCAGCGAGTGTCTTCCTGTCAGTCTAGGGCAGCTTGGACCAGGCCCATGCGCACATCTGGATGTGGTTTGTTCAAAAGTGCCTGCACTACGCCACCTTTTATCTGGTATCACTTTTTACAGGGATAAAGGAAAGCCTTATATCTGATGCTCCTCTGTTTCATCATTCTTTTCCAGTAATGAGATTAATATGTGACTTTCTCATCTGTTTCATTTATTGTTGCTGTTGGATTTAGACTTTTTTCTCTGCTGTCAGTGTATTAACCTCAAAGAATGTGCAACCACTTATTTCAAATGCATGAGTTGCTTTTGGTGATTTTGGTTGGGAGCTTTTTGTTTTGTGTTTTGTGTGGGTTTTTTTTAAAACAGGAATATATGCTTTTGCCTGGGCTAAATATACTAACTTACAATATTGCCATTGAATCAGACAAAAGCATATCTGGGGGAAGTGAACTCCTTGGCACATCTGATAGAGAGAAATTTAGTAGGAAAAAATCAAACTTGAAACATTTCTGTAAATCGTAGCAGTCTGTATTTGGTAAATTCTGATTCTTTATTTCTTGCACTTATCACATCAAAACCCATGCAATTTTTTTTAAAAAGTTCAATTTCAAGTATTCAATAGTTTCTGTGAGAAGGTTTTATTCTCACTACTGCACAGTTATAGATTACAGAAGGAGCAGGAGGACAATGTATTTGCTCTTCATGGCTGGAAATTCCTCAGATTTCAAAGCTGGAAATTTTTAGAAGTGGCTACTCAAATGTATCATGGAAGAGATAATACCCTCTCTGTTTGTCTTAAAAATGTGGCCCATGAGTAATGTCAGAACACTTTTCTTTTACTGAAATATGACCTGATTCTGTAACTCTAGCTTTACTTAGGAAAAAATTGGTTTGTTAAAGAATTCACATAAGCCTATTTTCAGTGGTTACTGAAATGGGTGGGGAATACAACTTAAAATAAGGTACAATTTTGTCCTTATGTAGAAGATTTTAGTAACACCCACAGTAGAATCAAGTTATATTTTTGTATTTAAAATGCAATACTGACATGTTCTTCAAGGCAGATATTACATATAATTTTGTATTATCCTTTGATGTTAGTACACAGTGGTAAAGAATTTTCGAGAGTTCGTAGACTTGGCATACTGAGAAGAAAGATTTAGAATATGATTGCTTTGAGTTGGAAAAAAAAATTCAAATAATGAGATTTTCCTGTATTTGCAATCGGAAATTGGCTGGAATTCTTCACAAAACTCTTGGATTGCACACCTAACCTGCTTGTACCTGCAAGAAAATCAGGTTATTCTTGTAATCATTAGCCATCCATCCCAAAGGGTTGTGAAACATAATTGTCTCCAACATGTCCATATAATTCTTTTCTCCTGGAATTTTGAAAGCAATTTTACATATAACGTAAATTGTAAATTATTTTATTTAAAGCTGTACAGAAGAAGGACTTTTGTAGTTTGTACTATGATTTCAAAGTTTTTGTTCCTTGTAATCCAAAGCAGCCCTTTTCAACTTTTGTACCAATAATGAAGAGAAATCCAAAAGAAAATATACCACCTTTTGAAACATCCAAAACATTTTTTTTTAATTGGACAGTTTCAAACATTAATATTTTTGTACTGTAATAATGTATTTTTAAATTACAACATTAAAGATTAATATTAAAGAAAATTTTGAAAAGAAAATTTGTGTTTCTCAGCTCCTCAATTTTAACTAATATGATGTATATTTTTCAGTTATTTTCCTAGATTTTCCTTTCAGGCAAAATTTCTACTCTCCTTTACACAATCTCTGGACACATTTTAAATGGGAGAAATATAAGCAAATCTTGGAAAAGTTGATATGAGGCTTACTGCACAAGACACTTCTATTTAATAGAATAATAAGGAAGATATGAAAGGTCAGGAAATACTGAGGACAGAATGTGAAGATAATGGCTGAAAAATTTGCAGAGGGATGAAGATTTTAAACTTGTAAGTCCTAGACACAAAAAGGAGTTGGTGATATACCTAGTGCAGAGGTGAACGAATTGAAAAATATGGTTAAAAATTTAAAGAAAACCTGTTATCAATAAAAACTTATTTGTGTGAACTGAAGAGAGGAACTAGAGGAAGAGAAAATGAAGATGGCAGAAGAGGCTACAGAGGGTAGACCAGAGCAGCAGTTGGTGACTGAAATTATGCTGAGATAATATATACATATCCATAAATAATTTCCATATGTTTTAATGTCTTTTATTTTTCTCCCAAATGCCTACCAGAACATCCTTCCTTTTGTGTTTCTCTTTCATATAACAGTTTTTTCTCTGATATTTATTGCTCTGCTTGCTAATTCTCCTTCCCTGATTAAAGTTCATGAGCTTTCCTATCTGATCAGCATGGAAGAGACATGTTCACAGTTACATGGAATTAGCTATGTGAGCCATTTCACTCTGAGGCTGTGATAAACATCCCATGAAGAATCACATCTGTCTGCTTTTCATGGATCTGACCTGACACACAACAGCACAGAGCTCATCATTGCTTGGCATGAGCAGTGGTCTCTTGTTTCAGCATCAAGCTTGTTCCCTGATTTTATCCTGCTTGCTTCCAAATATTAAATTGTCTCAGAATATGCTGCTTAAATTATGCTTATCACTTGTCGTTTAATAAAAGGAGAGATAGTCCAAGCTGAATGTGGCTGAAGACCTATGCAGTCAAGAAGGTTTCACCTTCGTGTGACAGTGTCCCTTGGTACTCCCCTAAAGAATCCCTCACAGATTTCAACCCACTCATCCATAAAGTTATTGCTCCAGAGACTCATAGTCCAGCGAGTGAAGAGTTGGAAACTCCATCCCTGAAAATGCAGTGGGAGGTGCCCAGCCACTAATGAAAACAATGGTGGGAGGAGGACTGTTCATAGGGACTAATATCTGCAGGGAGATAATCACAGGCTCCACACACCACTGAAGCCAACTGCAAAGGTTTCAGAGCTTTCAGTGGGGGAGTGGATGGTGTCCTATGGGCAGGAATAGTATGACAATGGCACAAACCAGCCAAAACAAGTTGTCAAATGGCGTAGGTGAGCTCTTTGTATGGGCAGAGTTTTATGGGCTGCTTGAGTCAGCTGTTTTGGACAATTATTTTTAAAGGCAGCAACAGGCACTGAGTCACGCTTGTACATCTGAGTTCATTGCAGAACAAGTTGCTTTAGGCACCCTCTGTGCATTGTCAGCCTCTTTTGCACCCTACTCAAAGGATGGAGCAGTATTTGCCAAGATTGCAGCTAATGTGCTAAATGCATTAAGGAGTCATAGTTTATTAGCAAGGAAATTTGGGATCATAAAATGCAACAGAAGAGCTGGTGTTCAGCAAGACAGCAACCTTAGCAGCTCAATACTAATATTATGAACAGTATCAACAATAAACACTTTTTTTTTTTATTTTGGATAATTTACCAACCAAGATCTTGAACTAAAATAATCCCTGATACTTTAAAAAAATCTTTGTTAAAATTGTCATGCAAGTCTGATATGTAAGAAAATATACATAAAATGTATTTGGTTGATATGAAAGACATAACCAACTGGCACTCAGTGCAGTTGGATCGAGGCTACAGAAGTAAGATTTGGCTAATTTAACATTCAACCTTCAAAATTCAGGACAGATTTTCCCAAACTGCAACTTGCAGCTGCAGAACATCCTCACAGTTGCCAGAAAACACCACTGCTTTCACGTTCCCATATTCATTATAAATATAATTTTCAAACTATGGATCTTACTAATCCACAAATACTGCTTCAGACAAAGCAGATAGTTGCAATATGAAATGCGACAGTGATTGCTCACATAGAAAGCAAAGGGATTTTTAGAACATCTGCATAATTGAAAGTCCACTAGGAAACACAGTAAGCAGAATGGCATGCTGTAGCGAATCCCCCCCACGCCTGCAGAGCAAGGTCTCAGGATGGGGAAGACTCATGTAGGGGGAACAGCTGTTTGGAAAAGCTCTCTTGTCTTTGCAGCCAGGAAGGAAGTGCTCCTTTGGGAATCATGTCCAGGTGTAGAAGCAGAGAAAAGTAAAAGTGGGGAGGCAGCTGCTCAGCATTTAGCAGCTGAGGTGAGAAACCCATGACATGAGCTAAAAATGAGGGTTCTCCTAAGAGAGGAGAGTCAAGAGTCCAGCCAGGACACTTTTGCCTCTTTGCCAGAATATTTATATCCATGGTGCAAAGGAGAAGATGGTGTAACACAGAAGACTCAGACAAATCTTACTGAAAATAGATCGTTCATTACATTTTACAGGAGTTAGTTGTGGCAGGAGAGCACTTTTAAACAAGGCTGTAAGTACAGAGGATGCCCAGGGGGGCCTGTGCGTGATGGGAGCGTCCCAGTAGTACATTCCCCTTTGCTGCTCAGTAAATACACACCTGTTTGTACTACTTTGACATCAATAGTCCTTGAAGGAGTATAGCTATAAGCCTGCTAAGGCCATTTTAGGGCTTTTGTTGGGATGATACTGCTAGTATAAGATAGTTAAAAGCTTCTTTTCCAGAAAATTATTTTCTGTAACATAGTATCTCTTACCACGCACTTCATAAACCTGGATTGTCAGGAGTCCGAATAGAAACTTCCTCAATCCCTACAAGGTTTCCAGATGGGTTTTATGAATTGTTTGTGTGATTTGCGTACCTGTCTGCCTTTCAAAATTCTTACAATTCAACGGGAGGTCTGCTGCATATACATCTGTGGAAATACACTTGTGGGAACCCAGCTGGGAAAGGAAATGGAGTTGCGGGACACTGCAGCTCAGCACAGGGTGAGGGCACTGGTAAGCACGCAGTGTCCTGGGGCTGGCAGAATAGGTAACCCAAGTGTGTCTGCGTGTGGAGCAATCCCAGCTCTGCCTGCAATGTAGGCATGCCTTTGTAGTGACTGCTCCCTACTCTTAACGCTAAAAAGCTAAAGTGGCGTCTACAAGTCTGCCTGTGGGAAGGAGAGAGAGAGAGGAACTCATTAAATGTTATTATCTTGTGAATAGACTTGGTCAGACAAAACAATAGGATAGCTGAAGCTTAGGGGAAAGCTCCTCTGTGACGCATTGGGGTCTACATCATTAGCATTTCTTCAGTGACAAAGCTAAAGAAAAAAGGTTTGTTACAGCCCTTTGAAAACAGAGAGGCCAAAGAGGTGAATGCAAGGATACACATGGGGGTGTGAAAGATGGACATAAGGTAGGGAAGGGAAAAGCTGCTCTTCCAGCAGTGAAATGCTTCAATCAAATTATTTGTGACTGAAGAAGCAGAGAAGGAATCAGGTATTTGGACATTATAATGAAGAAAGAAAAAAAGCAGTGTGGAAGAAGAAGGATTTCCTCAAACTGCTCAAAAAAATGTAAGAAACTCAGGACAAGAAAATATGAGTAATTTCACTTGGACCAATGTATTTCCCATGCTAATTAAAATAGAGGAATTCTTGGGATTTCCCTAAGTGTGCATATCCTCAAATATTCCACGGACTTGCAGAGTGTATGTAAAACATGGCATGACAAAAAGACTGGTGCTGTGGAATAAGATCCAGTGGACAGTCATGATGTGGGGACTTGTGGGTGGTACTGGGCTGAAGGTAACCTATGATTTAATTTGCATGATGAGTAAGAGAGAGGGATAAGGAGCTGTCTGATAAGGAGCTCAAAGATAACATTCGCTGCTTAGATCATGGAGTGCTGAAGATCATCACACTGATACTACTGGAGATCTGGGATACAAAATATGATATTTAGTCAGAGTACAGTCATAGGAACTTGATGAAAGAACCATAAAATTTGAATAATAGTACTATTCAAACTTAAGCAGTGCTCACAACAAATTTTAAAATAACACAACAGAATTACAAAGCACAGGAAACAGATATGTGCCTTACCTACTATTAGCATTCGATCTGTATTTGTTGATTTTGACACACTAACAATCTCTGAAGGGGGAAATACAAAAGACTAAAATGCACTGCCTAATTTCACAAGAGAAAGCATAGTAAGAAGACAAAGTCTGCTGACTGTATATTAGTTTATCACACTCAGGCTGTCTTTCATTTATATCTCTGCCTCTGACAGCTGAGAGACTGAGGCTATCTGGAGACAAAATGTTTACTGCTGTCATTCTCCTCCTCAGATTTTCTGCCTCTCAAGGTATCTATCCACAAGTGCTGCTGAAGGACATTGTGCCAGCACAGACTAAAATAAAGACTTTGTAATGAAACAACATAAGACTGTTTGGGAAAATAAGATGTCTGCCTAGCATAGAAGGAGGGAGGAAAAAAAAAAAGAATGTTGTCAGGAGAGACAACTGAGAGACGTGACCATGCAAGTTTGAGGGGAAAGGTGTCATCATGCTGCCAGCCGCCACACTCTGCACAGCCTTTGAAGAACAGGATTGTGCCTTCGGTTCAACTGAAGTGGACTGAGGGACCCTACCAGGACCTTGCTAGGGAGGGTACTGTGTGCAGAGCCCTAGGCACATCTCAAGTATTTGGGCAGGTTTTCAGCAAGACTGCAGTGTCCTGATTCAATAGGTGGTTTCACTACATGATGAAGCGAAAGAACTTTAGCTCTTCCGCTTCGACAATAGAGCAAGGCCTCCTAAAATAGCAATAGTTCCAGGCACTTAATACAAACATGCCATTTGTCAAAAACTTACTTGCTTCACAGAGATGATTGATGAGTGTGCTATTTTGTGCTAAATATGACAACTTTCTGGAACATTCTTTGTTGATGACCGTGAACTTTGCTCCTTGCAAGGCCAGCTGAGGCTGCAGTAGTGTAACGAGCATGTCCTTAGTGGTGGCATTGGCATTATTACTTCTGGATAACCCCCTACTTCTACATAAATATTTGCCTTTTAAAAACGGGAGGAAAGGCCTTGAATGTGCTTAGAACACTTTGTAAAATCAGTTGTCTGAAAGCCAACTGTTATATCAATTAATTTTTATTTACATACAGGAAATCTTTAGCTGTCTGAGAAAACTGGCTATACATTTTGAAGGATAGGAAAGGTCATTTGAATAATTGTGGCTGCATCAAAGATCCTCTATCAGTATCCTGAAATGGTCATACAATATTTGAAAGAAAAACTTTTCCCTGGCTGCTTTATATTGTCTGGAGACAGCTGACATCTACAGCATGTGTAAGCCCAGAGGACCTTCTGTTAAATACATTTGTAGAACTAAGGAAAATGTTTTGGGTGAAGAAAATATTTCCAAACCAATTTGCCACCTCTTTTTTTCCACCACTCTAAGACACTCTGCAGCATGGCACATTGCAAAAGCAAAGTAGCAACAAAGCAACACCAGTTTTTGGTTATTCCCAGAAGAAGAAGCAGGAGAAGGTCCATGAGACGGAACATATGCAGTCAGGCACATAATGCTGCCTCTGGCTCTTGCTTGTTTGATATACTAATTTATTATCTGTCATTTCCTCATAAGCCTTCAAAGGCTTAAAATCTTTGAGTGGGCTGAAGCATTACATGTCCTGCTGGTACCAAACTCGCAAAGACTCTTGCATCCATTTTTTGATATAACTGCAAGGATCCAAGCTCTGAGGTCTTTCTCATGGATTGCAATATAATTGGAATGATGCAGTGAGTTCAGTGTCAATGGAGAATGAATGAGATGGGTGTTGTCTGTAATATCACTACTGGTTATCTCAATTTTCTTAGTATGAAGATCATTAAAATAAAAAAAATTAAAAATTTACAGAACAGATGGAGAGATCAGACATTTCACAAAATCAATTTCTTTAGCTGACAGTAATGGCATGTACTATTGTAATCTACATTATTGTGTTATTCAGAATAGATTAAATTACCAGTTTCTGTTATACCAAGATTGTTATGTCTAGTTGATCTAATAATATCTGTTCATAGCACTGAAAAATTTCTCACATAATTTTGAATTTTGATTAAGGAAAACTCTCGTTGTTTTAATGAACAAATGAAAACAAAATAGACTCACAGGAAGCAATACTCCAGTAAATCCAGTTTTTATTCATGCTTGAAAAATCTCTTCAAACATTGAATGAGTGCAAAATTGTTTATCTACTATCTTGAAATGTATGGTTTTCTCATTGTTTCTAATGGAGCATATGGTTAAATCTGACTCTTGGGTACTTTAAAAAAGTCATTTTTCTGGGAAAATATTTTGAAAGAAGTCAATTTTCTGCGAAAGATGTTCCATATAACCAAGGAATTAGGAAAAAAAACCCCAGCTCCTCTCAGAACCACTTCTAAATCCAAATGGATCACAGAGGCAAAATCTGCTTTTACCACAAGTAAAAAAAAAATGCATTGTTAAATTTTCAGCTTGGACAAAGTAATATTCCAAACATGGAACTGGACAGAAATGTGAGAGGAACAGAACCATTCCAACAACTGAGTGATTGTCCAGGTACCACCTGCCTGGGCTATATCCCTCCAGCATTAAGTTACACCTGAGCGTTTAAAAACTGACCATGCCAACAGGAAAGGTTCAGCAGCAACCACTCTGGCCATGTTCTCACATTTCTTTATAGTCTCTCTGGATTGTATTTTTCTTCCTAGAATGGAAATGATGGAGTAGCATGTGTTGCAGTGATTTAGTTTGCGTAGAGCCTGGAGTTACTCCCATGCACCACAACTAAAGGGATCAGAAAACTTTTCTGCCCATTGTTGGCCAACAGAAGTTGTTAGTGATTTGCTCAAAGTAAGCTTTGTGCTCTTATTTGGCTGTGTCTAGACAGCCAAATACTTTGCTGCTCTCCAAGGAATGTGCAGCTAATGTCAGTGATGTATTCACAGGAAAGCATTGGTTCTGGAGCATAGGCTCAACACAATCACTGTAAAGTGTAGAAGCCAAGAGGCAGGGTATTATTCCTTAAGCAGGCTATGTATTATGGGGCTTACTTAATTTCCTCCAAGAGAAAAAAGAAATTGTTGCAAAAAATTCTTTAAAATTTCACCAATTTAAAATACAGCTAATATATCAGTTTGATAGTCATATGAGGGAGATTGAGTTAAGAGGCATTTTAGACACATAAACACACATAAAATTCTTGTATGGTCCAAGATTTACAAGCAGAAGAAGCAGAACTATCTTGGGTTCTTCACTGTCAAGTGGAACTGCCTTTGGATAAAGATTTATGACCTGTCTTAAGTAACTGTATTAATAGTTGACAGGTGTTTAGAAAAACAAAATGACAATCCAAGAGGTCAATATGAGGAAAAACCCAAACCAGACAGCACTTACATATTTTGGAAAGGACAATAACACCACAGCAAGTGTTTAGTTTCTGTTAGCTCCCAGTGGAGTTATGCCTGCTTGCAGAAATGACCCATCATACAGCGATGGGTTGTCCTTTGATTGCTTCTGAGGGAGAATAGTTGGCTACTAGCATTGTAAACTGCAACCAATCCTATGAAAGACCAGGCAACTCTCTCACAGAGAACTGAACAGATGCAATAATTTGTGCCAGATAATGAACATTGCCCCTATTTATCAGCTGTGCAAGCAAAAGCACAGAAGAGGTAACTGAATTGTCCACAGCCATGCAAGGAGAGTTAAACAAGGCAAACTTTCTAGGTGAAGGGTGGAGGCAGCAGACCAGAACACGAGGTACTTGATGTTAGATGTAATCCTAACATTGCAGAAGCTTTGTTTTTAACTCAGCAATGTATCTGGCATCTTGTCTCTCCTATACATCAAGTGCAGGAAGACAATATGAACAGTTTCTAACTCTACCTCATAAACTTCCCTGAACAGGCACTGGAGTTACAATAACATCTTTGTTGGCAAACATTTCCAGGCACTGTAAATCTGTCTGACTCTACAGGAGAGATGGCTGATGTGCAGATCTCTAAGTCACTGTTGTTAAAAAACAGAGCCCCTGTTCATCCATCTTGGGCCTTATTTTATAGCATACCGTATAAATGAGAACTTAAAATAGTTCTTTATCCTTCCAAAGTGCACAGTCACTGGAAAGGATAACACAACAAGTTTAGCCTTGGGAACCTGAATCAGCTGAGAAAAGAGCAGCCGAAGGACACGTCTGTTTGCCTTTCCCTATCCAGAGGCAGGCCCTGCAGTCCATACCTAGGCCAGTGTGCTTTTACTCACTTGAGAAACTGAATCTTTTCACCCAAATGTTCATCAGACCAAGGCAAGGAGTTGCAATCTTTATCACTTAGCATCGGGGAAGCGGTGCAGTATTGTACAAGAATGTTCCCAAGGAATGTAATAACATGAGCTGGAACAATCTGGCTTCTTACCACATGAGGCTTTGGAGAGAAAAATAGCTATTCTTTCCTTCCCATAAGCACGCAGGAGGACAAACATCTATCCTTTGTTACCCATGCTGTAATGTGAATTTATTAGTAATAGCTCAAAGATTTTTTTTTCCTCATGGTTTTGACAGAATCTTTGACATGGGCTAGATGGAGAGGATTTCCATTTTTTGAAGAGGTTTAAGATTTTAAAGGATTTTAAGAAATACAAGGAAACACAGTTTGTTTTGACTGGTAATCTCAAAATCGTAAGAAAAATATTGGAGAATTAGGGCTATCATTTATTATAAAGGCTTTCAGGTCCTCAATCTCCAGTACTATCCTGAACCTTAAAAGCTTTCCAGGTGAGACATGCATGGAAAAAAAGTTTCACCATTTTTTCTCTTTCCCCCAGCAGCTTCACTGCGGAGCCATATTTAGAAATGCTTGATCTGAAGGTGTTTGGATTTGGCAGGGAATGGCTATGATGCACTTTCCCCAGGGCCTGGGAAAGAGAAGCAGGCTGCAAAGACAGCTTTCACAAGTTGCTTTGAAAGGCAGTGTATAATTATAGAGGCTGGCAATGAAAGACAGAGCAGCCTCCAGGGATACCCCTTTCCTATTCTGCCACTTACAGGGATTCTTGCCTTTGCAGTCAAGTTCTGTCGTGTCCGGAGTAAGAAGCTCAGTCAGCAGGGAATGAGACAGCTTGCATCATCTTTCTCCTTCAGTTAAACTATTAAAAGGAGGCAGGTCTAAAGCATTTTTTTTCCTCTTGACAAACCTGTGACTCATGAATGCTGCAGAAAGGAGAAACCAATAAAAAACTATTTCTACTCTTTAGGTTTTGAGCTTCCCTTTTAGGGATCACATAAGGTAGAGTGTTCACCGCCTTTGTTAATAGTGCTATTATGATTTATTATTATTACTATTATTACTAACACTACTACTATGATCTTGTATTTAGACACTTTACATCCACTCTAAGAACAGGTTTAAGTATGCAGCAGATCTGTGTGATGATGCCTGAAAGCTTTCTACTTTTGAAAGCTCAGCACTAGGGCCACCTGCAGAGCTTTCTGAGAAATGTCCACCACCTCCAAAGATTGTTTTCAAAACCAATATTGGCTTCCTACAGCCAGGACCTGTTCTGCTGAGTACCAGAAACTCCTTTTACCAGCCTCTGGTCTCCCTTTGTGCTGTGCAGCATTTCTGCTGTAGTTCTGGTGGCAGAGATGGGAGAGAAGTGCTATGGAGCTTTCACAAACTGTGTTTTTTTCTATCAGCAGCACCTTCTCCCTCAAGTTTACATCAAACCCAGTACCAATCTGTGGCTTAAGCCCATCTCTGCACTGGACTCCCAAAGAAACCAAAACAAAAAGAAAATTATTGCCCCCACATCTCTCTGCCTGATGCTAATTATTTTGGAGACAGATATTATGTGCTACATTCTCTTTAAAGTAATTAAATAAAACCCCTCACATACTAGGGGATGGAAGAGACATGAAGAATGGAGAAAAAAATGGGCTAGGAAATTGTAAAGTAAAAGAGAATGTGCTGCAGTTTTAAAAGGCTTTCTCATTTGTTATTTTTATTGTCATTTTCAAATTAAACATGAAACAGTTCAGCTGAAATGTACGCCAACATGCAGCCAGGATTTTTGTATATGTTATTAGTTCTGATGTACTTGAAGACCATTTCCGTTAGTGATAGAATAGACAGCAATAGCTGAAAATACAGTAGCTGAAAATGCTCCCAAATTTACTTCTGGTTCTTTTTCTGGAATTCAGGATGCTGCAGAAGACCCTCCAGAATTTAACTGTGCTGCACATGCAACTAAATGTAGAAGAATGGTAGTGGAGTTTCTGTCACATTTATTCATTTCAGCATCTGTTTACTTTCCAAATTGGAACAAAAGGTCAAAGCACACTGTGCTTGACAGAAATTATAAAACATTTTGATTCAGAAATACTAAACTAATTCATTTTGCCATTTTTAACTAAGAAGAAGCATTTTGATGTTATATTAACTAGATGAATTCACTTAAGTCCAATTATTTTGTTTCAGTTTTCAAAAACTTTGTTTTATCCTTTAAAATTAAACTATTTCCATGAGAATACAGACATCTGGGAATTTAATTTTCTGTTCTGAAAAGAATTTCTGAGCAGTTCAACAAAAACCTCATACCATAGTATTCTGTCAAATTCTTCTTTCATTGTTCTGTACCATGTATATCCTTCATGTGTCTGTGAGGGATCCTTACTAATATTTCTGTTTTTTAGAGAAATTGTTTCCATTGTCAATATTAGAAGTTAACCATTACTCTTAGCGAATGTGTTAGGATTCTGCACAGCACAATGTCCTGCAGTCATGAACAGTCATGAGCAACTGGGATAGGACTTGCTGATGTCACTACTGCCTTCTATTGCAATAGAAGGAATAGGAGAAATGGAAGTTGCTCAGCAGGATCTCCTTCTGGTAAGGAAAGTGGAACAGAAAGTGCAATGCACCAGATTTTCCTGCAGCTAGTAGGTATAAAGGTAGAGGTTTCCCTTCTAATAACATCAAATCACACAATTTTATTAGAACTATCTAAATACTGAAAAAGGAGACTTGATTGCTAAAAGAAAGATTTAAAGAAAAATTTTGAATAATATTTAGTTTCTCAGGGTCTGTTCATTGTCTGTTGTATCAGCTTTCTTTAGACCAGTGCCAAGTGAGTAAAACAAAGCAGTTTTCTGTAAAAGATTCCTGAGATCAGACATAGATACTTTACATCACCTTTACCTCTTCTGCAACACTCCAAGAAATTCTTTAAATAAGTGTGTGGGATTTTAGATACTTTCAGAAACCTAGGTTTTATTTTACTAGAACACATAGCTGCAACAAGAAAAATAAGCTGCACAATCTTGGGTTACATGTTATACTACAGGAGTACAGCTTTAGCTTAAAGGTCTTCCTCTAGCAGCACAACCAACAGGGGAGTATCTGTACATTTTCAGAGCAGAGCTGGAGATGCTGCAGGGAAGGCTCACACCATGCACATGAGAAAACCCCTTATGATCTTCTTTTTCTTCAGCCCCTCCTACACCAGCCCCCAGCAACTGACTCGGATGAATAGTTCAATAACCAACTATAATCACTGTACTAATTATATGACAATCATTGTACAGGTATAATAGGTGGTTTTTAATTCTTTAAGTATTCTAGACTTGAAGACAAAATACATAAAAGGAGGGCACAACAGTTCTATGTCCTTTTAAGACACATCCCAGTTTTCCTACCTGCAGTTTGTCACGTCTAGCAGGCATAAACCTGTATATTAGTCAACACATCTACTGCAAATTATCCCACTAAGGTGATGTTGAAATAGTTAGCTCAGCATAAAGCAAAGTCCTGATGTTTGTCTTTTATATAGGAGAGGTGTCTCTAAACATGCAGTGAAAGAAAAAAGACACCTATGTCAAAATAACCACTCAGAATCAAAGCTAGTTTAAAAAGATAAGAATTTTTTTCTTTGCTTTGGTTCTGTACCTTTTAATGAACTCATCCAGCTTAAATAGTGGAATAAATATACTCTATCACATGAGTGAGAGCTAATAATATGTAGTTCTCAACTAGTTTAATTGACTTGAATCTGGGATACCTGTAATAATTGCTAATGTTTCACAATTGCTTAATGTGTAAATCTGGCTAGCACTTTCAAACATGTGAAATGATACAAACTCCAAGTAATTCTAATGTATTTTGATAAAAAACCCAAGTCATTCTAATGTATTTTAAACACTTGCAAGCTCTAATGCTATATCAATATTCAACAAAATGTCTAGTAGAAAAACAGCAATTTTACTGGGGAGAATGATAGAGTTATAAGAATAGCTACATGGTTAGCTTAGATGAAAATAGAACTGATATGGGTGGAGGAATAAAATAAGGATAGGATAACTAGCAGAGACATAAAATAACAGACATCTAAATTTAGGAGCATTTGAATGCTCCAAACTTTATTTTCATTGGCTTTTGTGTAGTATTTCATAAAGTTACTTGGATGGTGCTGATTGCCTATAGCAAGCACAGTCTTTGCACAACACTATTCTGTAGGCCATCTTAATTTTTCTTTCCTTAAAAGTTGTTAACAGAATAAGAATAAAGATTTTTATAACTTTTATTTTGCTTGGGCATGGCAGGCACAACAGTCGAGACTGCAAAAGTGGCATGTGAGTTTACAAGTAGCTATTTAATTCAAAAGGAAAATTTTCCTCATACAATTTCATCCTCTTCTGTTTAATGCCAAACTGGTCTCTCCTGCAGAGCTGTCTGATGATCACTCTGCAGCTTGTTCCTTAAAACTGAACTGTGGAAAATTAGTGCTGGAACTTTATGGCACTTTGACTGAACAAAGGAGGGAGAGTGCTTCTGTCCTCCTCACTGAAATACGCCCAGGTTCCTAAAACATGCAGGAGGGACGTGTCTCTCAAAAGGAGTACAATGAGAGCAGGTTAGTGTGGGAGGAATGGTTTAAGATGGTTTCTGCCCTGTTATTCCTTGTCTGGGATACCACCTTGCAAGCTGGGGCTGGCGTGATGTCAGCCACGTGAAGGTTGCCCATCTGGTCTGAACAAATCCTGTAAGCTCCCTCTGAAGTCAATGCAGAAAGATGAGCATGTCTGGAGAACTGCTTCAGACATTATTGTACCTGACTTGCAAAGTAGAAGGATTTCTTTCTTGCAGTCCATAATACAACCCTCAAGGGTTCTCTCTGATTAGAGACCTGTGTTTCAGATGGCTAGAGCTAGGTGAGAGGAATCTTACTTTCCATGAAGAAACATCTTAAGGGTACACCAGAAGATTTTTTAGATTCATACTAGGAAAAAAAAAATCAATGAGATTCAAAACTGTGCACCAAGTGGAGCTCACAGCTGGGAGTTTCCCCTACTATTCTTTATGGAAATTTTTTACTCCTCCCACTTCAACCACTTTCTGAAGTATCATTGCAAAGCTTGTTCAGGGAGTGATGGAAGACAAATACAGAAGTCCATGTGTAGACTTGCTGTCACAAGTCTATGTGACAGTAGCTTTAGAAAGAAGACTATTCACATTTATTTCTTAGCATTGTGTTATGCATCACTCCTTATAAAAATCTCAGTCCATTTCTAACTTTTTATACCTTTATACCTTATGCCATCTATACCTTTTTATAAAGGAAAGTTATTCCTTTCTAAAGAGTAGAGATAGGTGTGAGTTACCTGACATAATCCTCATAATTCTCAGTGATCAATTTCTTCAAGATCCTAGAATCTGATATGTGTTCACCAAAGAGAGAGCTGAAGTCTGGAAATGGAGATCAGTCAACTGCAGTTTGGAAACTGGAGGGTTTTTGTTCAAAGGACTCAAATAAATTTACCTGTCTGTATTTTCATATTATGAAAGAGAACATACCTATTTGCCTTTATGGTGACAGCCCAAGAGATGGTAAATTGCTTCCTAAAGTGAAACAGAAAGGGAGAACTTTGCCTTGGAAGACTATTATGGGAAGATGTTCATAACTGTTCACAGAAAGATCTCAAAACAGGTAAACAAAATGTGGGGGGAAAAAAAGTAGGAAAAGAAGACATGAAAGGATTCAGGTAAACTCTGTGTGTTTACAGTCAAAATGAGTCACCACTTTCAAGTTTTGCTTGTCTGTAATCTGGGTGCCTGAGTTGTTGTAGCAAAGAGAAGGAATTGTATGCAATTTAAAAATAATTTCCACAGTTGTTGGACTGTTATAAAGGAATTCAGATTTGGTTCTTCTTTCACAAATCTTTTAATTGACTGATTGTTCATTTTGTAGAAATAAAACAAATATTTCTCCAGACAGTTCTGGTTTATACTCTGCACCTTCATGTACACACATGTAAATGTATAGCTATATATTTGCTGATGCTGGCGGGTGGTCTGAGAATTTATTTTAAAAATTTACATTATATATCTAGTTCACAAAATGCTAACAAAAAGAAACATTTTTGGATTATGAAAAAATTTCATTTTCCCTTGGTACCTGCTCCAGCAATTTGAAAATCTCTTTATTTGGACCCTTTGACAAAGACGGCAGGGTGTGTGGTTTAGAGAGGCAGATAAAATCATGAAGACCTAAAAGAAAACAATTTTTTTTATATTTCATGATCTCTAGATAAATGAACTTTCCTACTCAGGAGGGAATGATAACTTGGCAGGGAGGAGGAGATTAAGAACACTTCATTTTCTGTTTTCTAATATTTTTTAAATGAAAAGTTCTTTTCAAAGCATGAGTCTCCGTGAAATTAAAGGCTTAGAGTTGTTTTTAAAAAAATTAGCTTATCTACAAAATATGGAGCCATGAAAGGCAATGTTTGTATTGAACAACTCTGTCCATGAATATTTCTTGCTCCTGACATATTCTAGACAACAAAGGGCAATAAGTCGTAGAGAACATCTTATAATCAGCAATTTTATTTTGCTTGTTTTGACTTAACTGATTTAACTCCTTACTAATTTTCTTCATTGTGACATTTAAAATTTTTCTTTTGGAGACACTATGAGTTGTTTGACCAGTTAAAAGATACATATTTCCAAATTCTTAAAACCGAGGTTTGGAAACTGTAGTGCTCGACATGATCCCAGTTAAGGAAGTTTTTTGCTCTGTGAAGGCAATTGCATAGAATGGGTTTAGTAGCTCTGTTGGTCCTGGTAGCACCTCTTTTTGTTCCCTTTATTAAATAAAATTTAAGAATTCGTTTCTGTTCCAGTTCTGTCCCTCCAGAGTGCACTTCAGCCTCTCTTTTCTTCTCAGCTGAGCTGAGGAACCACAGCATTAGCAAAGTGCCTTGGCTGGTTCCCTGTGCTTCACAGACTTCCAGAGTCTCTCTGCAGCCAGGGGAGCCCCAGCAGTTCCCTCTTGCCCTTCTGGTGTGATAAGACTATACACAGCAGCATAGTGCATAGGGAGCTATATAGCTCCCAAAAACATTCATCTCCAGAAAAGTAGTGGTATCCATTTTCTTAAGTTTACTGGAACCAGGTTTTAAATTACGTTATCCACAGTATTTTAAAGACGTTTTATAATAATAGCACTTCAGATCTCAGTTTCCTTTTGCAAGCTAAAGTGCTCTGAAATGTCAAATATACTTTCCTCAAATATTTCATTCTCATCACAAAGAAAATTGCATCTACATTGCCTACCTTACAAAGGCAATAACAAAGGCCAAATTTCTGGCATTGAGTGACTTAGTGAATAAAGTACAGCATTATTCCTCAGAGCATAGTTTGCTTGCACCAAGCCATAGGGAAACAAAAGAATTCATACAAATTCCTCCCTACAACTTCTTGCTTGGTGGTCCTTGTTCACCTCCCCCTGATTTCTGTGGGGTTGAAGTGTTTATGGTACATCTGCTGGGAACTGACTCACATCAAAAATAGTAGAACCTTTGTGAGTCCGAGAGAAGTCCTGGCCCCATTTCATAAGTGCTTACTTTGCATGAGCATGTGCCAGAAGCAAAGTGGGGAGGGCTGAAAATATCAAGACAAATTTGATAGAAACCTATTATTTTATGTGGTTTTTTTTCTTCTGGTCTCACTTTGAGGCTTACAAAATAACTGGAGTTATTGGTGCAATGTCTCCCCTGCCTGCACTGGATTCTCTGCTTGCAATAGAAGAACAAAGACAAAATGTTCAACACTAAGATAACAAGGACAGAAGACAGAACAGAACTTTTGGAGATAATACTGCTCTGCAGCTATCAGGCTTAATTATCATTGTTACAATCCACTGTACCGTGAGTCGAAGCTCTCTTCAACAACTTCTCCATTGTCTTTTTTCAATTCTGATATTTCCATTCTCATATTCCTGTTGGAATATTGCTTCTGGTGCTAAGATCAGTAAAACAATGATTTTCCCCCTGCACTCCCCATGGTTAATTCATCAATACTACAGTTGTAGTGACAGGAAAGATTTGTAAGAACAAATCTTTTTACTAATATGAATTTATTTACACATTTTTTTTCCAAATGGAAAACACAATAATTACGTCAAGGTTTGCCCTTTGTCTAACAAAGCTTGAGGTAAGTGGACAAGCTAAGCAAGTTTCAAAGCTGACAGCAGCTTTTCCAGTTTTTTAGGATCCTGCAGCTGATACTATGACAAAGCACAAGTCTTAGCTGTGCAGTTCCTATTAATTTAATTGCAATTTTGTAGCTAAATACCCTCTGTAGCACTAACTGGCTCAGCCTCCATTACCAAAAGTCACAGATTAAAATCATTGCTCCTTGACTTCAGAGGGCTGATATTTTCTTTTCCTTAAAATAAATGAAATGTGCACTTAAGACCATAATAGTTAGCAACTCCTTCTTTAATCTGAAATACACTTTTGTTTAGCTACAAGAGACAAACTCATCTGTTTCCAAGTACAGTTACGCCATATCATTTTCTTATGGTGCAGTTAATTATATTTAAAATTCTTTGTTTAAACACAGTAGCATACAGTAAAAAATAAATAAAATAATAATTATACCTTTATACAAGACATAAAAGGAAAGTTTAGCTGTTACCCTAAAGGCAATAATTCTACTGAAAAAGAAAAACACTGCATATTTTCAGCTGATGAAGCATTTTGAACAGGTGAACCTGCCTTCATGCTTTAGAATGTCAGTAATTTACAGCAAACTGCCATGGAACAAAATAATTGGGCAGAGAAATTAGCGTCAAACTTCTGAAAGTCTAAATAGTTCAGCCAGAAGGAGGGCTATAATTTCCAGGAGAAGTCAGTAGCAATTGCAGACACGTTTAAGGATTGGCTAAAAATCAATTAACATAAATAGCTAAAATATATTTTTGTAGTATTGAGTCTCTCAAGACATGTTGCCTCATGCAGGATTCATTTATTTCTATAATTTAATTCTCAGAAGTGTTCATCAGAGTGGAAAGTGTCATGTCAGAGATCTGTAATGGAATTATTTCAAAATCTTAAGTCTTTGAAACGTAGCTGTAGAGGGAAAACTTTAATAGTAGCATTAAAAAAGCTTAATGTCTTTGGCAGAAATCTGTGAAGTCATCCGAGTATAATCAGCCACATGAACTGCACGTGACAGCAAGATCCTGTGATCTGAACACTGAGCAAGAATGCTTTTTTCTGCTTCTGAAAGGACTCAGATGAGTTGTAGTGCTCCTCTGTTTTTTAAAAGTAAGTCATTACATTGAGAATGTTACTGTGTGTGGAGGTAGGGAAAGAATCTCACCTTGTCTAATACTACTGACGACCTAGTCTGTGTTTTTTGCTGAAAGCATGAAAAACAGTCTTCCTCCTTTAAGTGATTAAATTTAAATGACCAAAAAAGTAGTACAGTAGAAGAAAAAAACATTGAAAAACTCTAAACAGTTAAACAGTTTGGTGTGTGCTCACACACATGTGCATACATAACATGACGTTTATACATTTGCACTCAAACATAGATGTATACAATTTTGTTTAAATATTAACTGGATTCTCAGCTAAGCAAAACATTGAATCACAAATCTTTTTTAGTAAGTGTTTGGACATCATCTCTGCTTTTTAAGCAAGAGAGCCTCTTGCCCTTACCCATTTATACCTCAGCAACTGAAATGTCAGCAAATGTCTTTGGGAAGAAGGAGGACTTTGATCACTAGATCCATCCAGAATGGAGTAGTGAGTTTCTGTCCTCACAATGTGAAAAAGAGAGAAGTTGCACATCCGGAGAAGTTCAACAAGGAAAGGTGTGACTGAGCAACCCTTTCAGACATACATGTAAGCTCCTTACTCAGCAAATTCTAGTCCATAACTGACTCAATGTCAGTACAAATAAATTAATTTTATTAGCAATCTTTTCTCTGTGAAAAGATGCTTTTCTGACTTCTGTTTCTTCTTTTCATCTTTTTTATTCTTTCTTTTGTAATTTTTTTAAATCTGGTTTATTAGATTGTAAGAAAAAAAAGAAAAAATAAAACAAAACACAAAACAAAAACACATAAAAAATACAGCATAGGAAGGATGTAAATGTGTGATACCCAAGCAGCTGAATTACTATCAGGAGCATGGGAGCTTTGATCATTCTGTCTCAGGAACTCAGAGTTCAAGAGAGGGTGCCAGTAAGGCTCTTGTTAGTGTTGTTCTTCAGGTTCACTCAGGCTGTGCAGTTTATTTGGTTTCCAGGAGGTTCAGTACCTTGAACTTATTTTAACTTGGCAGGCTGTGAATCAAGGTAGCCATCATTCTTCCCCCATAATAAAGGATATTTAAATAATTCAATTGTACTTATAATCCAGACAGTTTTTAGTTATAGTCATTAGGCAGTTCTGCCTCCAAACATCATAAAATATAAAGAATGACTCCTCCAAAGAACAATATCTTTTAAAGTGAATGGTGCATTAAACTGCATTAAACTACTTCAAATCCCAGGCACTTGATTTCTATTCATTTGAACTGTGGACTTCAGCAGTTTTAAGCTTGCTTTGGACAGAGGAACCTGTCAGGAATATAATCACATCACTTATGCTTTTCTTCCTGATTCTGAAGGTACTTTCATGAGCCTACTTAATTAGTTACTGTACCCTTAGCATGGAGAGGATAATTGCTATCATGAGTCACGCATTAAGTGGGATCTGGAAATATCCCAGAAAGCATCAAGTTTTCTCAGATTTTCAATATTTGATGCTTCATGACTGTTTTGGGGTTTTTAAGGATTTGTAGTTTCCTCTAGGAGTGAAATGAGGCAGAATATATCACAGCTACTCACAACAAACTAAAGGCCTCAGAGGCCCAGCACTAACTCTGCAGAGATGCATCTTAGCTTTCCTCTCTCTTCCCTCCAAACTTTTTCAATTATGTTAATTTCTTTCCATGTCCTCATTTTTATGCTACTTTACCCAAGAAATTCTTTCTCGTTTTGCATGCACCCAAGAAGATTTAGCTCCTTTCCTTTGAATGAATGGTTGAATCACTGGATATTAGGAGTTGACAGAAGGCATCACTTCTGCTTGTCACTTCACAGCTCACTCATCCCTGGAGCACCATCCATCGTCTCCAATGGAAGGAAGTCTTATTAAACAAGAGTGTTATTTGATTATCTATGTAAAACATTTTTTATGTAGCACATATGCAACAAGGGTGAATTTATAAAAAATATACCACGATGAGCTTTTAACTTTGCAGGGCTTGACTTTGTTTCAGTAAATTTAAATTAATAAATAAAATCTATGCACTGACAAAGCTACCTCACTGTCTACAAAATATTGTAATTATTTTTTCTCTTTCCTTTTTTTTCCCCACTATGCAGATACTCCAGACCCCTTCCCTTAAAGACAATAAGTCCTTGGAGTACAAAAATGCTGGACATTGCAAGTTGATGTTGCAACAGGGGTGGAGTGTCACATAGTTTGTACATTTAACAAAACTCAAATGTGCAGATGACTAATGTTAGCAGATATCAAGACATATGAACTACCATCAAGGCAAATTCTTCTGATATTTGCTTGGGTTTGAATATATGCATGCCTGCTGGCATGCAATTTCCTATGAGAATGTAATACAATTGTCAGTACCTAAATATTTTGGAAAAGCTAGGTAACTATTTTTTAAAGTACCAAGGAAATTTATTTTTTATAACTTCTCTGAATTTACATAAACATAGTAATTGTGTCACTTTTTTGGCATGTGCTATTTGGATACACCTAAAAAAAAATCAATAGAAGAAAAAACACTGAAATAATTTATCTTTTCTAGGCCCAGAAATCTTTTGTTATTTTATGGGAGAGGCAGTGATTAAACAGCCTGAAACACCAATTGTGATGAGAAAACACATGCATTTAATGTACTGTTCTGCTCTTTGTATCTGCTGTAGTGTCCTACTGTTTCATTCCTTCATTTTGGCTTAATCCAAAAGCTATTGAATTCAGTGGAAAACCACCCAGTGACTTCAGTGAGGAGTAAATCAATCTAAAAAGTGTGTAACAGTACAGGATAAAAACTGATTTAGTACTTCATGTTATACATCTTTCTAATTTGTAGCCCTGTCACAGTAGCATTAAACCAGAGTCAGAATGTAAGAAAGAGGCAAATTAACTTTCAGCTGAGGAGATCTTGGCTCTAAAATCTCACAATAGTGCCTATTTTTTTTTTTTTTTTTTGCCTTGTATCCAGTATCCACACCATGGAGTTATGGGCAGAGGGGCTGAGTTGGAGGCATAGACAAGTCACAACACAGTAGCTCTATAAAAACAAGCAGGTTAAAAGGTAGAGATCCAGAACACAGATAAAATTGCTCATCATAATTTTTGGAGGAAAAACATCACTGCTGGTAGGTTTGTTTTCCCTTTTCAATGTTGAATCATACAAGTTTATTATATTATTCTGAAATCAGTGTAGCTTGATTTACCAGCTTCTCAGCTGTCCATCTTCCACTGGGGTTTAAATTGTTAAAGAAACTGGGTCATATTTCAAGTATTTTTCTGTATGAAATATTTGATAACAAATTGGGAAAAAAAATATAAATATATGCTGGAAATGCTCCCTCAGCAGCCTGGGCATGTCATGCAAAAAATGTAGCTGTCACAGGTTATGAAACATTAATGGAACACAAAAAATATTATAAATCAAAACTTTTAATTTTATTTTAAATTAATTTTATATATTTATTATTATTTTCTATTTATTTTAATTATTTTTACAAATACTGTCAATAGCATGAGGTATTAGCAGGGCTTTCTCCTGAGTGCTGTTAGATGAATATGACTCCACCAATTTTTATGAGATCTCCATTCACATATTCAGGGAAAAATAGCCTGGAGAACAACAAAAGCTCAATACAATCTTTGCACTTCTAGGACCATTTAAGTTCCAGAATTTCAGCAGAGATTGAGAAAGTAATATGATCAGCTCTAAATTCTGAATTTATCTATCTTTTTTTTTCAGTATTTGCTGGTTACTCAGAACAGGCAACAGGGAAGAAAAGTTTGAAAAGTACATCACTCTTTGAGCAAGGTTAAGCTTCTGTTCATGTTACTCTAATCAAGAAAAAAACCAGATTTTCCAAGACAAACTGTGTTTTACTGGAGTCTGGAGCTCTGATGGATGGTGTTCTTCGTGGGTTGAGCCCTTCATGGATGGTTATACCTCATATGAGTGAATTTACAGTGCAGATGACAGAGACAAATTGTGTGCACTCATTCTACTGGGACAATTCAACCCCTTGATTTTCACTTCCATTCCCTGTTCTAAAATATGTTAAATCAAGATCTCTTTGTAATAGCTGTAGCACACTTCCTGTTACAATGGAAATTACAATGAAATACAGAGGAAATTAATGAGTGAACTAATCTGGATTAATTCCTCCCCTCCACCAGGCTGTTGGAGAGCACCAGCAGAGCAGCAGCTCACACTGCTCCTATCTCATTAGTCTGGCTGATATCTCCTTGTATGGCAGGAAAAGTTCAGGACAAGATTTTTGATTCAGCTGCTTTCACACTCAGGACATTTTGTGTCTCCCTAGTCACAGTCTCTGGTCTTCAGGCAGTCTGTATGACAAATGTCTCACAGAGACTCCGTCACCTTGGGAGGTGCTGTAATGGAATTTTTATGAGCCATCTAGCACAGTCCTCGGCTAAACTTGCCTCAGGTACAGGAAGAGAGAGAAATAATAAATTACCAGGGTCCATGGACAAGTAGCAGGGACAATAGGCTGCCAGTATGATGTAACCTACTCCAGTAAAACACAAGACTTATAAATATTTGCATTTGTCTTGGGAGAAATTGGGAAGCGGCTGGAAATCACAAAAAACCAAAAACAAACAACAACAACAAAACCAAAACAATTCAGATGCTGTTCTGCCTAGTGAGTCTGCCATAAAACAGTCTTAACTGAAGAGCAAAAATACTTAAAAATATATTTATGATATTTATATTTTAAGTGTAGGTTTCACTGTTCTCTATGGAGAAGTGAATAAAAATCAGTGTAGACGGTAACAGTGTTTCTACCATCAGGAAAGAAGGAAAAGTTTCTGGAAGTGAATTTCTATTATCTATATTGTGGTGTGAGAGAAAGGACACATTAGAACCATATAATCACATACATTGGAAAAGACCTCTAAGGTCTTGGAGTACAACCATTACCAAGTAAGAAACAGGTAAATTCTTAAGAGACATTGGTGTTATCTACATTCTAGAGATTGTTGCCTATTTAATCACTTGGTTCTGAAATGTCATGAATGTTGTATATTGGATGTCCAGATATTTCAACAAAACATGGTGTTTAATTCTACAGGTTATCATACAATCATGGTGAATGTAGCAGTCAGAAAGTTCACAAACAGAATCTAAAACAGAATAAATTTCTTAGCAGAGATAGAGGAAACATAAATCTGGATGTTGGCCTTTATTTCCAAACTCTTTAAATAAAAGTGGCACATAGGCAAATAACAGAGATGTGCAGACATAACCTTAGTCTGACAGCCATTCCCCAGAGACAACACCTCTTCCAAGGGCAGCGCTTAAATAATGTTGCAGAGCACAAATAATGTTGCCCAGTTAGCCCTGGGCACATGCCTGCTTCCTGGTGCGGAGCTTGAGCTGTCAACTGAAAGGGAAAAGGGTGGGTAGAGTCATGTGTAACTTCATTTCTACATATCTTTTTTGTTTGTTTGTTGAAAGGGCCTCTTGAACATAATTTTTGTTACTGAAAACTACAAAACTCATTGTTCCATTTCAGGGCGTTTGGTTTTTTTACATAATGAATACAGTGAAAAGTCTGTGGTATGTGCTAACAGACCATCCATGAAGTCCTTGGATAATTCAAACCCAAAAAGTTTTAGAGCTGATGTTGAATTTATCTACTGAAGTGTTTGTAACATCAGTGAAGGAGTCAGGCAATTGGTACTGATGTGATTTAGAAAGATCAGCACCCAGCTGGGTGCAGTGTAGTCATACCAGAACATGAGTAAATACAGGTAAGTTTACTTAGAGCCCTAACCCCAGGTTGAGCTGTGAAAATTGACATGGTTCTTATGAGATGTTAGTTTGGCCTTTTGTCCTGACTGAAAATAAGGTAGTGGCTGAAGCCTGGAAATAATTGCTGTCTAATGGTTGAGTTTGAAGTGGCCTGAGGACTCACAAGACAAGAGAGGATGACAGAAATGGGTAGAGCAGCTATTAGAGTAGCAAAGATGTCTTTTTTAATTCAAGGGACAGTACCTGAGATCTGGAGTGACAAATGTGAAGCAATCTGCCTGTACCTACAGTCTGACCCATGGCACTATGAGTGAGGCTGTAGGTGTCTATCAAGCTTTCATTTTTGGGAGATGACAAGCCTTACTAAGTTGACATTCTGCACCATCTTGTAGTTCTGCAGGTATCTATGCCACCCTTTATAAGGACAAAATGCAGTCATGCCACTCTGAGGGCTTGCTGCAGCAAGCTTCACATAGTCCATAAAGTTTTGGATAGAGGAAGGAATATACTAATGAGATTTAGAAAGGGAAAGGAAGGTCACAGTGGCTCACAAGGCATCTGTGCTACCACAGAGTGAAACTAGCATGAGTTGAAATAGAAGGAAGGAAGAAAAAAAGTGTGAAGGTTATTGAGACTGATAAGTTTATCTTGGCCTCATGCAATTTCCACTCAGGGTCAACCCTTTTGTTGACTAAGTGACAATCACACAATAGCTGTGGGATGCAGTTGGGCTGGACTTTTCCTGAATTACCTAGGGTACTCTGTCACAGAAAAATTCACAGGGAACTTGAGTCACCTTTGCTGTTACTGTGATCTAGCAACAAGACAATTCCACCCAATTAAAGGAAATCACATAGCAGTTCTCACAGGAATAAATATATATATATACCTCAGCCACACAGTTTGTCAAATATGCCACTGTAAAGCAGAATATTCACCTGATATCCAAAGTTCACTCCAAGCAAAAAGAAACATTCTCATCCAAAATTATTCTTGGAAAATAAGCTCTGCCTCAGCAGTGGTAATATCAAAGACCCAGCATTAACCGAGCAACATGACACTAAATCTATTCCTTGATAGCAGCTTGATAGCTATGGATGTCATATATCTGGATTTCTGGTCCCCCACAACATCCTACTCTCTAAATTGGAGAGATATGTATTTGATGGATGGACTGCTTCGTGGATGAGGAATTGGTTGGACAGTTTGGACAGTTTCATCCAGTATGTTGTGGTCAATGGCTCAGTGTCCTGATGCACATTGGTGACAAGAGGTTTCCCTCAGGGGTCCATGTTGGGATCACTGCTGTTCAGTATTACCATCAATGATGTAGATGAAAGGATCAAGTACACCCTAAGCAAGTTTTCAAATGAACCAAGCTGAGTGGTGCAGCTGACATGCCAAAGGGGTGGAATGCCATCCAGAAGGACCTGGACCAGTTTGAAGAGTGGATCCATGGGAACCTCAAGAATTTCAACAAGACCAAGTACAGGGTCCTGCAACTGGGTCAGGGCAGCACATTATATCAGTGCAGACTGGGGCATGAAGGGATGGAGAGCAAACCTGCCGAGAAGGACTTGGTACTCCTGGTGGATTAAAAGTTAGTCATGAAGCAGCAATGAGCTCTTGCAGCCCAGAAGGACAACCTTATGCTGGATTGTATCAAAAGAAGTGTGACCAAAAAGGCTGAGGAAGGTGATTCTCCCCCTCTACTTGTCTCTGGTGAGACCCCATCTGGAGCACTCTGTCTCAGGTTGTGAAGAAAGGCCAGAGGAGGATTACCATAGGGCTGGAACAGTTCTGCTATGAAAACAGGCTGAAAGAGTTGGAGTTGTTCAGCCTGGAGAAGACTCCTGGGAGAATCTATTGTGGCCTTTCAGTACTTAAAAGAGACTTAGTAGAAAGATGGGGATTACAAGATTGTAGCAGGGGCTTTTGTGACAGAATGAGGGGTAATGGTTTTAAATTAAAGGAAAGTAGATTTAGACTGCATGTAAGCAAGAAGTTTTTCCCTTGAGGGTGGTAAAACACTGGAACAGGTTGTCCTGAGCCATTATCCCTGGAAACAGTGACAGTGAGTTTAGATGGAGCCCTGAACAAGCTGGTCTAGTTGAAGATGCTCCTGCCTATGGCACAGGCGTTACGCTAGGTGACCTTCAAAAGTCCCTTCCAGCTGCAGCTATTCTGTGGTTCTATGATAGTGTCCCAGCACTCCAACCATCAACTAAATGAGGTTTTAAAGAGCAAAGTTTCTGGTTTTGTTCCCACAAAGTTACTACATACACACACTAAGTCAAGAAAGATGCATTTAAATTCTGAGGCATGTGCCAGGTTATTGCATTGCTCCTTGGGGTTTCTTTTTGTTTAACATTATGCATGTGTGTAAATAATTCTTCAGTGAGAAGGTCATATGTATATTCCAGTTTGATGGGGAAAAAATTAAGAAACATGTACAGTAAATGAGTTTTGGCAACAGCTTCTCCCAAAGCCCTATTTCACACAAATTCTGTGTTTATTGCCTGGTTTTGACAGTGCATGTAGGAAGGAAGATCTGTTTATTATTTAATTTCATTACTGAATTTACTTGAGGAAACTAGGTTTTCAGATAACTTGCAGTTCCATTCTTATTGCATTAATTTAAACTCTGTATTGAAGAATTTGTTTTCAGCTGTAGTTGTAGGGGCTATTCATTCTTTTTTGTCAAGCATTTAAATCTTTATATATATATATATATATAAAGAATAGTTTTTCTCCAGTAGGGAGAGCCTTTGAGGCTTATAGCAACTTTTTTTTGATGTAAACTTCTACCCTCTATTGTATAATTTCACAGATGAAAGAATTTTTAAAGTATACCTTTTACTTAGTAGCATGCAATTATAGAACTTAGTTTAAACTACTCCTTTTCTTTTAATAATGTGTTGTGCATGGTTGTGGCTACTGCTGCTTCAACTTCAAGAACAATGGAAAGGTTGTGAGTGATCTATAATCCCAAATATGTTTGGAAAGGTTTAATTAGAGGCAATCTTTAAACAGAAGCAGTATGTATTCCAAACTTCATGCCATCTTAATACTACATGGCAAATCTAGATTTGCACACTGAGGCAAAATCCTGACCTTTATTTGTGAGACTTGTGTGACATACCACAGAGGCACTGACACCGCAGCATTCTTCTATAGGTTGGACCTGTGATAGGACCAGAGCAGTTCCCAATCAACCCCATGATTGGAATGCTGCAGGAGGTGGCACAGGCACCAGGCTTCTTCTTACTCAAAGTAGGTGCAAGGCTGAGATTAGGTTTGAGCTCCACAGTCTGAAGATAACTTACTTCTTAAAAAAAAAAAAAAAAAGAGAACATGCTTAATTAATGTGGTTTTTTTTCTTTTTTCAATGGCCCAAAATATGCCTGTGTAGGCAGTCCTCAGCAAACAAAGGCATCCGTGAACTCAATTTCTTTTTCTGCACTAGGGAGGATTTCACTCTTCATGTTCCAATTTATCATTCCTGGTCATTCTCTCTTGAGTGCTATTAAGTAACCACTGAAGACAACAGGAGTGCATTGTAGGGCAAAGGGTAGAGGAAGAAATGAGGGAAACAAAGTCTTAATCTGGGCTCCTCTTTGGAGGGAGCTGGAGACTGGACATTTTTCTCCTTAAGAAGACTATATTGCAGGTGGGAGACAGACAATGTACATACCTTGGCTGTAACCATGAGGAGAAAAATGGAGGAGATAAACTGCAGCTGCCAGGACTATTTGGTACTGAGCTACCTTTGTGTCCCAGTTCAGCCTGTGCACTTCAAGCCATACAACATTCAGCTCCAAATGAAAAGGCCCTGGATTTCTCCATGTAGGAAGCATGTTATCCACTATGATACACACTGAACTCAATATACAGAGGGAACAAAGGGCAAATGCTTTGTTGATATTGTTTCCTTGTCAAAGCCCAGTGGGTTTGGAGTACTCAGCTGTCTGACACATCCAAAAGGTGATGACCAATTGTTAACAATCCTGTGAGCAACGTCTCCCGGCAGTTCTCAGAAAAAGCAGCGCTGTGACGACGGAAAGGCACAGGATGTTACGGGATCCGTCTATGGCTTCTGGGATGTGGGAAGCAGAGAGCACTCTGTTTTCGGAGGATGCATGGCTGTAAACAGGAAGCTTTGCAGGGCACAGCTGAGTCCTTGGGCTCTGTGCAGGACAGGGGGAGAAATCTGCTGAAACAGGTAGTGGTAACCAGCACGGACAAGGCATGGACTATTCGGATTTCCTGAAAGTACATAATTCAGCCTTGTCACTGATAGCCAGCCCATCAGGCCAGCTTATGCACTGTTGTGTTTTCAAACCACTGAAAAAGAGCTGAGCTCTGAAATCTGTAAGATTTTGGAAGCATACTAAATATAAACACCTGCTCCCTTAAGACTTTCAACTTTGGAAAGCACCTAAGTTAACAGTGAGTTGTTAAACTAGTATTATGCAGAACTACTGCCAAAATTTCATTGAATTAATTTACTACTAGTTCAGTTAATCAGAGTCCAAATCATTTCAGCCAGCCTCTGAGATAAAAGGTTTGACGAGCTGCAGGAAAACTGCACAGGGAAGGGGAAGGAATGGGGTCCCTAGAGTGCTTGAACAGATCTCCTCTGAAACACCCAGCAGTCAAAAAAATTCAAATAAAAATCACTTGTCAGAAGAACTTCATATTTTTGGCTGTGCAGTGAAAAAGAGCCAGGGCGCTTGCATAGCACAGATTTAACCTTATGAGCCCTGCCCCTCCCTCTTCCTCAAAAATCCTGTTGCAAAATCCATTCCCCAAATTATTCTAGTTTTGCTGGCACTAAGATGTATGAATTTAATAGGTTGACAAAGCATCATGGGAAAAGATAAGTGTTCCAGCACATCCACTATTGTGTTTTGTGGTTTGGGCAGTCACTGTTGCCAAATGACCACTAAAGAAAGCAGCATATCTGACAACAATGTTATGCTACAGCATTAATGAGTAGAGAAAAACACATCAGTTTTGGAGTTTACATTTTAGTCATTACCCCAAAGACAATTCCCCAGGACCAAGGTAGGAGAATGAAGAAAGGAACTGCAAGGCTATGTCTTACAATTTAAATTTAATGTGTTCACCACTATGCCTTGGTTTTTACCTTCTAAGGCAAGCAGATAAAACTCAGGAATCTAAAAGGATCTTCATCCTGAGCTGGCCACTTCCTATGAAAATTTCAGTAACAAAGGCTGGCTCAGGGAAGATGATCCTGCAGGTAAGAGCTGAACATGTAGAAATGCTCTGTCCTCTCACCAGCAGCTCTCACACTACTGCTACCATGGATCCACCATAGTAGAAGCTGGCACCCAGCACCTTTCCCCACAACTCAAACTTCGTATGCTTTGTTATCCTTCGGAAAGAGCTTTAAGAAATAATGCAGCAGTCTTTTGTAAAATCTGCGTTATAAATAAAGGCTTACATTATTTGGGAGAGGAAATAACAACTAAATTGTAATTTTTTTATATGGAAGTTAGTTGTCCACTATGATTTGTATACTTTTCACAATAGATTTTGAATTGGGAAATAGGAGGCAGAGAGGGGAGCAGCAGACAACCTAGGACTGGGAATAATGATTAATAACACACAGCTTGCTCTAATAGAAACTGAGAAATATATTGTCTTTTAAGGCAAGAAATATTTTACAAAAATAATGTTTTTCTTTATGAGTAGTCTGTTTGGCCAGATCTGTCTCCTAAAAATTGTCATACCTCTTGAAACACAAGAATATTCCTGAAATCTTTTTTAAAGTGTAACCCTCAAAAGGCAAACAACAAACGGGGACGGGGCAGGAGATGAATCCTGGAACACCAGGAACTACATAAAGTGCATATTAACCCATGATCCTTTTTTCAGGTTTAAGCAAATATCTAGGCACCCACATGCTATTTTAGTATTTTCTGCACAACAGCTCTTAGTTGGTTTAGGCCCTACCAGTATCTCATTACTTACAGATGGAAGAAGAAAGGAGGTTTTTGTCTACTGAAGGAGCCTATAAATCTCTCTCCATGACTTCAAACACCTGGCTCTTCTTACTACACTGACAACTAGCTCAATGCTGTCTCCAGCTCATTCTCTCCTACACTATAAAACTTTCCTACTTTATCTCTCACCTGTCTCTCATAACTACTCCTTAATAGGTACCAGGTGGCTCCAGGGACAGTTGAGGCTGACTCTTCCTATTACAGATATTAACCCCTTCCTTGCTTGACTCCACATTATCAGTTTATGGATTTGGGTATGCTGTCCTGTGATGAGACCTAAAACAAGGTGAGAGAACTAGGAAGACTCTTATGATCCCACAAATTAGATGTTACCATCCACTTTCTTTCCACCAGACCACTGAACAGAGGAGTGGATTCAAAGGCATGACATCTTTGTTCTGTTCTCTGTTCTGTCACTGAACTGAATACTACAGTCATTATGGAAATGGATAGATTTGATCAACCAGACATTTATAAATTAAATACTATTTTCACATAAATGAAATGAAACTCAATAAAAGAGTGATATGGGAACCATAAAATATTCTGAACAAACATATCTTCATGATCCATAACAACAACAAAAAATCATCACCAATAACAGAAAACAAACAAACACAACGAAGCCCAAACCCAAAAACTAAGATGAAACAGCATGATGTGGACTACAAAACCACAAAGGATTTCTTTTCAGGTAATTGCAGCAGTCACATGCTGCATTCCTAACTTGTAGCTTCCATTTCCTTGTAAATTGAGAGTCAAATTAATTTTTAATTGTGATCTGCAGTTGACATATCCAGGACATAAGTGATTTCAGTTTCACCTATACTGACCTTTGTTGAATGCAAATAAATCCATTCTTGGCATCTTTCTCTTGCTATGTTTCACCCTGTTTTATGTTCATGATGTTACAGTTAATTTTATCCTCTGAAATCAAAGTGCTTCTCCCACTCTGCTATCTTTACTTGTGTTTAATGAGGATGAACTCCTGGATACAAGACACACAAGAGATCTAGAAGACAAACATTCTTATATATTTAAATAGTTGTATTTTTAAAATTTCTCAAAATAAATGACAGGAAAAAAAACTCCCTAAGACTAAAACAAATAAACCATAACTTGATTTAAATACTCCGCAAATCCCAAATGAGCTACAGTGAGCATTTATTCAATGTGGGCAAAGTACAAAAAGTAGACACTCACTTGCTGAGGGTGAACCTTTCTGCAAACACGCATGAGGAAGAGTTGCAGTGAGATTGCCACAGTCCCCAGCAGCTGCCAGCCCATCAGCTGAGCAGGCTGTGACGTGTGGATAATGGGGTGCTTTCCTCTCCACACCAGAATCATTTCCTCCAGATGTGAAAAGTGCTGTAGAATTTTAGTGTCCTTGAACCCCAAGATTAACAGTCACTGGTCTGATGGCTTGTTTCTTGGCATGTTTTTTGGAGTTTTTTGGCTTTGGCTTAGTGGCATGAACCATCTGCTTGAATGATCACGTTTCTTTTCCAGTGTGAATCTGTCATCATGGCAATTAGATCAGGTTCACAGGCTGGAAATAGCACATAACCTATGTGCTGCCCAATACAGAAAGTATCAGACTGCTAGCAAGCCACTGGTTAGCATGGACACTTGTTTGGACACTTATTTTCTTGAGAGGAATAATATATGTGGTTGCCTTTCTTCTGAAGGCAACCACATATATTATCCCTCTCAAGAGAATAATAAGACTCTAATAGTTTTCCGCTTGGTTTAGGGGAAAGAGCATGGGAGATGTGTGGTGAGGTAAAGATGATTTTTAGTGGTTTTTATTATTATTTTCTTTTGGCTGTATTTTGTAACAACTTGGGGAAATTCAGTGGTTGAATTTAAAAGAAAAAAATAGGTTACACTTACATGCCATTTTCAAGGAGAGAAACACACCCATGCTAAAAAAATCTGGACAGTTTTAAGGGAGGAGAAAAGAGAACTCTAAAATCAGGAACAGTTTAGTTCAAACATATAACCTGATATAGAAGTGTGTGTGTGTGTATGTATGTATACATACACAGATATGGGTTTGTAATTTATGTCTTTCTGTGTACTTAGCCACCACCCTTAGCTAGGATTTCCTTTGGTGGACTTAATGGTGTATATTTGTGTGACTGAATCTTTTAAGCCACTTTTTTTTTTTGTTGTTTTGTTTTGTTTTGTTTTGCTTTGGGCTGGAGATTTTCAGTTTCAGTTTTGTGTAGTTCCTTGCATATGCTCTTGTTTTCTGTCTAATGGTGCTGAGACAGAAAGTCAAGGTTCTCCTTGCTGTATTCCAGACCTACATCTATTATTTACTGTCATGTGCTGTGCTCCAGGTATCCAGATATCTCATATAGCCATGAAGACGGAGGAATGGAGGAAATCATACTATCCTGGCCAGCTGGCTTGCAAAGTTGCATATTTCAAGCCACACATTACTTTAGAAGTGACTAAAGAAGAAGTCTAGTGTATTCCGTTAAAGCACGAGGCTAGAACTATGGTTGGCTTTTGGGGTTAATTGATTCCATAGAAAGAACCAGAGCCTCCTCACAGATCAGAGACCAAATGGCACAACATGAAAAAAAATTACATAATGCATCTCAAATAATAATTCATTCTGAAATGACAATTGCTATTTAACAAAACCATTTGCTATTGTGTGTGGTTAAAGGAAGCTGGATTGAGACATTCCTGTACAATCTTTAGCAATGAGTCCCAGATATTTCAACCAAAAAAAGCCCAGTTTTCCAAAGAGAGGTAAAAGATAAGGAGAATTTTGTGGTGGTTGGTGTCACCAGTTGCAGCAGCTACCATCCTAAACTACGATGTAAGTCATGCTGAGTACTTAAACATGCAAACAAGTTTAACTACTTTGTAAATTTTCTTTATACTTGGGCGCAATGCAGCTATGTTGCGCTCAGTGATCCTTATGGGTTCCTTACAACCTCAGATATTCTATGAGTTTGTATAGCTTGCATTCCATTCCGAAGCTGTTCAGTGCCATATATGTTTGCTATGTCCTTAATAATGGCGACCAGAAGATGACCGGTTTTAGAGGAGTGGAGGAAAAAAGTTAGCTTTTTCTTTTGTATGTTTTATATTTTCACTGAAAAGAAAATCCTTAAAATGGGATTGTATGAGTCATAATTTACTATGTAAATTATATTTTAATATACTATATATAAAATATACATAATTTACTATGTAGAGTATATTCAATGTTTAAAATCACAGAGAAGCAGCTCATTTTTTCAATTCATAATTCAAAAATCAAGTGATGGGTTTTCCTAGATGCTTGTCATAGAAACTGGGGAAAACCATCACACTTACACCAGCAACAAATGGATGAAGAGGGCATCACTCTCCATTCAGCTTTTATAGTAACTCATGCTCTTCTCTGCTGCTCACAGTTAAGGGATCTGTGTAGCTGTGAAGTACCTGTTCCACTGTATCCTAAAATGGAACCAGCTGTAGGACTGTGCTATTCTACAGACATAAAATCTCTGCTGTTTTGAGGTCTTTTTATACATGTGCACGACAAATTTTATCCTTAAAAGTGTGCAGTTTAAAAGACATTTTTTTTCTTAAAGGGGTATATAAATAGCCTTATTTCTTAGAATAAGAAATATAATGAGGAGTATTAAAACAGCAGCCTACAACACCATAAATATTATCCTATTTTATTTGTAAAATAAAGGGCTTTCAGCTAGTTTCAAGAGCATAAATAACATTAATGATCTATTAGGGTAATTAATCCGTATACTCAGATGACCAACTAAAATGAAAAAAGATGAAAACAAATATTTTTAAAGAATGACAGTTTTATAAAATACAGTTTAAAAAGGAAATCACTGAGTTTACACACTAAAACTGAAATCAGTATTTTATAACATCTGAATATTATATAGTCTAGATACTACTGAGTCTTAAGGGAACAAGAAGAACTATCATCCAAAGCAAGGCAGCTAGGCAAGCAAGAACTGAAGAAGTCCCATGCTCCTGACCACCAAGAAACTGGTAACACATAATTTGCTTGGTATTATGAAATGCTGAACAAGTCTCAGACCAAACAAAACCATGCTTTTTATTTTTTTGTGTGTGACTGTCTCCTTCCAACAAAGAACAAGCTGTATTAACCACTCACTCTATTAGGGAAACATACAGCTCCCCAAGTGTCTGTGCATTTCTTATACATTTATTTGAGAAGCTGCTTCTGTCCTCGATTCCTTGCCACAGCAGTGGGATGAAGTGAATGATCTTGCTGCCTTTTGCTGTGGTAGAGCTGCTCCTGTGCCTTTCGAGGAGTGAGCTCCAGGGTCATGGGCTGTCCTTCAGGAAGCTTTGTTTCCTGCGCTGGCAATATTTACTTGAAGATGACAAGTCCATCCTTCCAACAGGATGTAAGTGATGTGGGAGTCACACAGCATGAAATGCACTTGGTAATTGAAGCCAGTCCTGCTTAGGACTTTGAAAGGAAGCCTGAAGCCTTGCATTCAGCTGAGTTGTCAATGGGGCACCAGTGAAGAGAAAGAAGACAGACTCTCATGTTCTCTGTGGTCTGTGTCACTGGGTAGATGGGCTGCTGTGATTTGAAACAGCCATAAATGTGATCTGAGTGCTGTAGAATTCTGATTGCAGTTTCAGCCTCTGTCTGGCTTTTCTCTGTGGTCTTACATCAAGGCAAGATGGTGTGAAGCAGGAAAGAAACTCATGGACAATATTGAATGCTGGGTCCAAATATCAGCTGACAGCTCTTACATATATCATGAGATATCTTGTCACCTGTTTTCAGACTTCTATGCAGGCAGACTATAAAAATTTACACAGAGAAAAGAGTAATTCTTCTTCTAGTGAAGATTCTTTTCTGAAAAACATGGTGCTGTTTTTGTGCCACATGTACATATGCTGTGTATCACCTACATGATGTTTGTTGTTCCACTTATTGCCTGGCTGAAAGCACTAGCTGCTCAGAGTAATTCAGCATTAATGCAAAACTTTAATTACAATCTTATGCTTCTGAGAAGACACCAAATAGAGAGAGGAGAGGTTTCTTTTTCTTCACTCTGACTGGTCTTGACTCCCCCATTGAGATGAGCAGCCCTATGGACTTGCTCTCAGGTCTTGACCTGCCAGCACACTGAAGTCACTGTACTCCATAACATATCACAGTCTATATTCAGAAAAACACACTGGTGTAAACATTTGTCCTCTGGAACTGTCATTCACGGAAGGATTTTTACAGACTTGGAGTACTTGATGAACTATTGGTAGTCCGTAGATCATTTAGTTGTTATAGGTAAGTCTGAAATGAAGAGCTTTCCTGGATCAGGTGCTGCCTGGGTAAAGACAAGGAGTCAGCTAAACTAATGCTGGCTCTGTGACATCTCTGTTTAAAGTGTGTCATAATGCTGGAGTAGTGGCTCTGCCAGCTGAGGCAGATGGATTTTGAAAACGTCTGCGTTTCCAACCTGCTTCCAGGCTCTGCTCCTCGGCTCACTTTACCCTTTGAACCATGTGTGAATTCTCCACATCTACACTGCAGATGAAGGAGGCCCCAAGACAGTCACCAAATGTGAGGGATCCATATTTCCCAACCCTGGGTACTGACATGATCTAGGTCTTAATGCTTATAACAGAAGCATTCAGACAAGTTATGTCTTGTACCACCATCTGAAGTGATAATAAAAATGAAATCTGCATCTGCAGAGCAATTGTGTGGAGATTTTCAGAAAGTGTGTTTCTCGCTATGATGAATAAAGTCTCAGAGAAACTTACAGAAAGGCAAGAGAAAAACACCCTTCATTTTTCTACATACACCTTTATTGTAATAAGTAATATTGATCAAATATTTATCTGTCATTTTTCTGTCTTTTCTATCTTTCATAGTGCGATCAGCTGTGACAGGTACATCTGCAGCTATTTCTTTTCTCTCAGATAATATTTGTTTTGGTTAAATGGAAACCCATGCTCTATCTGGTTTGCTGAGACAGCTGCTCCCTTGTGATTGATAGCATTTGACTTTCATGTTTGCATACCTGAGGCCGATGTCTCCTGTCTTGCATGACATCAAAGGGATGCAGCATTGGCTGGCACCTTAATTTGTGGCTCATGCTCTCCGTGCTTGGCTGGGCCTGGAGAGCTGCACTTGCTGAGTTTTCTTCCTGTCACTGTGTGTGCCGAGCCACTTTGGCCACTGGCATCCTCCCACACAGGGAAGGTTGCCTGGTGCCAGGGGTGTTCCTCTGCTTTCATCTTCTGATGTCCATGAGATAAGGCCAGGCACATGCCAGAGCGTTATTTTTGCTAAGCCTTTAATGATGTGCAACACTTATCTTGGGGGTGGGCTGGTGTGGGGGTGAACATCTCAAGTCTGTTCAAAGATTCAGGTGACATGGCAATGAGTGGGCTTGTCAAGGCTTGCACAAATCAGGCTGTGCTGTGATATAAAGTGAATTGAATGTTACGTGTGCACTCAGATGTTGAGAAGAGATTTCCAGGAAATGTCAGGATCATCTATTTATTTACCTTTTGATAATGGCCCAGGCACCAGCAATGACTTAAGCTTCTTCTCAGAGATGATGCAAAGAGTGTCTACTATGAAAAACCCTTGAGCACCACAAAAAAAGGTATGAAAGAAAGGAAATACTGCTTCTACAGTTGACAAGCTGTTCTAGGAACATAGGATTGGAAAGGACCAACTCAGTCACTAAGCTGAGTGCACCACAGCCATGGGCAAAAAGATGTTTTGATGTTCACAGACAGCACCTGCTCCAGAGTGGAGTTCAGCACATAAATTTTGTGCCTAAATGCCCTTGATGTGAGACCTAAGATCCAGGAAAGAGATTTAGGATAATCTTGTCTAACATTTTAGGGAAATGTTTCTCCAGGGAAGAAAAACCTCTTCCTAATGCCCTGTCTACTGGATGAAGGTCCTATACCTGTGTGAGGGTAAACCCAGATATCAAACAGGCTGCTGGAGAATGGATTGAGATGAGCCCTGCAGCGGAGGACCTGGGGGTATTACTTGATGGGAAGCTCATTGTGAGCTCGCAAGGAGCATTGGCAGTCCAGAAAGCCAACATCCTAGGCTCCATCCAAATCTGCATGGAGAGCAGGTCAAGGTGATTCTTCCCCTCTACTCTACTTTGTGAGACCCCACCTGGGGTACTGCATCCAGCTCTTGGGCCTCCAACATAAGAAGGACATGGATCTGCTGGAGTGGGCCCAGAGAAGAGTCACAGAGATGATCTGAGGACTGGAACACCTGTCCTGTGAAGACAGGATGACAGAGTTGGGGTTGTTTGAAGAGAAGGTTCAGGGAAGACCTTGTAGCAGCCTTCCATTATCTGAAGAGGGCTTACAAGAGATAGGGAGAGGGACTTTTATAAGGCTCTGTAGTGGCAGGACAAGGCTTGATGGTTTTAAACTGAAAAAGGGTAGATTTAGGTTAGAAATTACAGAGAAATTCTTTCCTATAAAGGGTAGTGAGGGACTGGAACAGGTTGCCCAGAGAAGATGTGGACACCCCACCCCAGAAGTGTTCAAAGTCAGTTTAGATGGAGCTCTGAGCTGCTTGGTCTACCCATGACAGGGGGGTTGGAAAAAGATGTTCTTGAAGGTTCCTTCCAACCCATATGCAATCCTAAGATGATGGATGAATGGATCAGGAACATCTCTCTCTATTCTAGGCTGACTACCTGTATGGCTACTTTCACTCAAGAAGATGGCAGGGATGGTAGTTGGCAAGCGGAAAACACCTCCAGCACCTTGCATCTCTGGTCCCTGCCTGCTCCTTAGCTTTAGGAGGTTTGACTCCCCAGTATGAGATACCAAAAGAGTAAATTCTAACAGATTTCCTGTGTGAAAACACTACTCATATCTCCAAGGCAAGGAAACACAAATTGGAATTAGAAAGGCAGTATTTCTAGTCCCTGTGCTTGCAGATAGGGAAGACACTTTCTGCTCTGTAGAATACATTAGATTTTTCCAGCAGTGATGTGGTGCAGAATACACAAACACTTTTGAGGGAAAACTGTAGCTGAGACGGATAAACTGAAGACAGATAAACCTCAGTCTGTGAAAGCCAAATCTTTATAAATCCTGCTTAACTATAGCATTGAAGCATATACTCAACTCAGTCTGGAGAGGAAATTTCAAATCTAGGCACTTGCTACTAGCTTTTTGAAGCATCCCAGTTCCCAGCTGTGACTGCTGAGTGTCCCAGTGCAGAAGCCTAAATCCTTCCAGTAAGAGATATTTCACATAATCGCCTGTAAAAGTGAGGTAGGTCTGCATAATTTGTACTACTTCTGGAGCTGGGAGGCTGCCTCATAGGTTCTACTATACTGTTACAGCATCCTAACTCCCTCTGTTAAAATTTTGCTTCTGCAGTTAAATGACAAAAAAAGGTCCATTAGGAGAAACTTGAAATTTTGTGAGAATATCAGCAAATTACTTTAAGCACAGCATCAGTTTTCCTTGAAAAAATCCCAAAGTCTTGATCAAATTCATTATTACTTCTACAGATGCTTTTTGAGAGTAGCATTTAAAAAATTTAAGTTGTACCTCCCTACAGAAGATCTAAAATATATATGTGATAAACAGTTGATAATGCATTCACAACCAAAGGGACTTGGATGGTATTGTTAATTTCTTATAATCTTGGAGTATAAAACTAGGAAATCAGTGGTCTGTGGATAAATATACGGTCTTCCTGTTTTCTCTACTGCTAGAGTCTCATGGTTTTGGTTGCACAGCACCAGGTTTTGGCTAGGAAATCAATGAGGTTTGCTTAGTTGTAAGTGGAAAGATTTTGGCCCAGATTTTTTGTGTTTTGTGTAATCTGAGATTTTTGGTTGAAACCTTCAGAATGCAAAAACTGTGGGGGAAAGCAAGCTTCTTTACTTTCAGTAATATCTTCACATCTGGCCTAGACCACTACTGATTAAACATATTTTCTGTCTTCTGATAACTCTTGCAATTTATGAGAGAAATACAGATGGAATGTGCTGAATTCAAGCTGGAGAAAGCTCTCAAAAATGCACCTCACTGGTGATCCACTTCAAGGCTGATCACTGCAAAAATCAGAACTGCTCACTCTGCCAAGAGTGTGGGATTCTTCATGGCTACTCACAGCAAAATGTTCACTTGTCCTCTTGGTGCCCTTATTGGACTTCTGAGATAAATATCTCCGGTTTCCAAGATTCTGTTCATAAACACAAACTTCACTTTACATTTTGTAAAAATAGAAAAAAAAAATACCATATTCCAATAAACCACAAAGAGAAACTGAGAAAGCATGTTAGCAGAAGAAAAAACATAGCATCTCCACATGAATATTGGTCTTGGCATTGCAATGCAGTATCACTGATCTTGTTAAAATATCTAAAATTACTGCTCCATCAGTATTATTACCTGCAGGGGAGGAAAGAGAGGGAAGTTCATGGCATAGTACAGAAAGACAAGCTGTCAGAAAAATTTTAATGGATAAGGGTAGAATTTTTTAAATTCAGATTATCTGATCCATTTTATCCCTTTTAAGTCAGAAATAAAGTCCAAGCAAATCACGTCATCTGCCTTCTCATATAATGATAAAAAACCCAGGCATTCACTTGTGATTTATCCCATCAGTCCTAAACATGATTTACTGTTGGGAAAAGCTTGTTTCTACCACTTGAGTCTAGGTGGTTAATGCAGCCTGGATGGCCAGTTTTAAATTAGGTTAAGTTTGAGGAGATGAATCTTACCCTGGATGAGTCTGGAGAGTTCACATTTCTTCCTACCAGTAGCATATAGCAATCAAGCTAATTTGATGGAGCAGGTTCAGCTGTACAATTAGCAGTTTAGCACAGAGAAATGCATAGTGTTTCATTGCAGCATATACCTTATTTATAAGAAGGGGATTATGACAAGCACAGTAGTCATGCAGGTATAGATTTCATGTTCCTGGTAGGTAACACATTAAACATGAATTCCTTCCACACAAAAACACTTAGGAAGTAAACATCAGTTTTAAATGTATATACAAATTAATGCCTTGAAAGTGTAGCAGATGATGTTATCTCTTTATAGAATATTACTGAGACCATTACTGCTGTTTCCAGCTCTGTTACCTTTCCTTCAGAAAGGATAAGCAAAACTAAGGAAAGAAGCTAGCAATGCTTACATTACTGAGTAACAAATAGCATACTGTAAGACTCAAGGGTTTATTTTGAGCTGATCCAGAATATGATGAAGAGATTACTTCCTCACCTTCACTGAGAAACAAAGAGGAAAATTAAACAGTGGGCAAAGGTCAAAATGAAACTCCGTAACAGCAGAATATTTTTGGCCATTTAATTTACCAGTGCTTCTTTTGGGATAGTTTATTTGAGATTTGGCAGCTTTCCAATGGCTGGTTTTCCTTAAGAAAGGGCTGATAATGTGACAGAGATGTTAGAAAGACACAGATCATATCCCTTCACAAAACTGGGGAGATTGTTTTCCAGTCTAGCACTTGTATGTATTCATTTCTCCAGAAAAATAAGATTAGTACCAAGCTGGTTCTAAACTTCTAAAAAGCTTTGGTAATTAAAGGCTTACTTCAGATCTGAACTGTCTAAAGTTTTCTCACTTCTCTGTGCTGACCTCTCAAATCTCAGTGGTCCTCACAGTAGATTTTTACTGTTTCTGAAACACAGTATGTGTTGTGGTGCCACAGTACTGAGAAATCCTCTTGTCCAGATGTGCAGAAAGCAGATGCCAAAGAGCCCTGGTCCCATCCCCTCTCTGCCCCACCATCCAGACTTCTGTCATGAAAAGTGAGCACATCTGGAGGGAGCATCCTTTCCTAGGAGATTAGAGCATTTTAACATCAAAAACCAAACAATTATGTGCATGTATGTATACATATACAGAGAAATACAAACATATATGTGTGTATGAACTTGCAGGTATCAGTAGCTCCTCACAGCAAAGAGAGGACAATAACCATTACTTTCATATTTATATAATTTGCATATTCTTCAATTAACTAAGATAATGACACTGTGAGACAGATATATTTTCATCATTGTAATCTATCCACAATGTCTTGGAGTAAATATTTAAAAGCAGAGAAAGGGGCGGGGATTACTTCTATTCTTAGGGCCCTTTCTCAGCCAAATTTTCTGAGATCCTTTTCAACAAGATACATCTATCTTTGTTTGTAAAACTATGCCAGCATTGGCCATTTTAACTCATTTATCTAGCATACAATCATATTTTTTACAGTATTTCATAATAAAGAAACTTTTATATAAATAATGCTAAATAAAACACAAATCAGCACATAACTTTGAACTCAGTAAAGGGGTAATAAGGAAAAAACATTTAAAGAGTCCTAATTCACTTGCAAGAGAAGAGGGAAAAGAATGAAGGGCAAAAGAAAAAGAGGAAATTGCTGTAAATTTTAATTTTTTAAGGGTCTAATTTAATTCCCATGCATATCAGTCAGATTCTTTTTTATGGCTTTGAGATGTGGACCACAGATAAAACTTCCACAAAGATTGTACTGTACGTTTCTTCCCTCATGGTAACAAGTTCCTTTCCGATTTATATCCTAAATTAACATCACCAAACAAAAATAGCCCAGCATAACATCTGCAAAGGTCAGGGACAGAAATGCCCTCAGTTGGAAAGGTTTGTGGGGCTGCCTGCACGTGGTGGACATCCTGAGCAGGCACAAGGGCAGTGAACATGTAGCTCAGCTTCCCATGTGCTTCATCAGCTATTGTTCTAAACACAATTAGCTGATAAAATGATTTCTCCAGTTAAACAAGTAGAACATTTTGTGTGGAAGGAGAGATGCAAAAGGTGAAAAAGTATCTTTTCTTACTTTTTCTCCTGCTAATAACAATTTTAAAAGCAAGATGTTTTTTATATTATTTTACTTTTTTTTGATCTGACTAAAGGAAAGTGGCAGCTTTTTTTTTCCCGTTTCCATAACAATGATTATGCTTTCTAGGGGTCTGTTCCTTTATTATCAGCCAAGGACAGATAAGGCCAACATGTAACATCCACAATGCTACCAGCATTTCCCGAGACTAAATGTTTATCTGAAGGACAGTGCAGAGTTCCATCAGCTGCTCTGAGTATCCATGCTGAATTAAAATCCTGAGCACTTACAAATGAGGAGGTTAATTTGCTCTACAAATATTTGCTGCTTCAGGACAATAGCAACAACGTGATTCATGTAGTTATATGTTGACATAACCATCAGACACTGACTTCTCAGCCAAATTCTCCAACTATGAGGAACTAATAGAAATTCTTTACTGCCAAAGGATTGTCACTGACAAAAATGTAGTCTTGGGCTTCTAAAAAGTCCTTCTGCTAAAAATACCTGAGATTGTACAGGTATTCTCGGTCAGGAAAGCACAAAATGAGGAGGGTAAAACTTATTTGACATTAATAAGAAGCTACCAGAACCTATGCTGTCAGAAACTTGTTTGCAAGGTTTTAGAAAGCTTGAGAGCTTAAACTTAGTTACTGTTATGATTTTTACTGCTTCCTGTTTAAGGGCAAGACAAGAAGTGGAAATTGCTCAAAAATAGCTTCTTGGAAGTTGCTTCCATACCAGACTAAAAGTGTTTTTGCAATATTTCCAGTCCCATTTTCTGTATCAACAAGTTCTCATAAATAGCACTTGAACAGCATGTTGCTGATTAGGACCACACCAAACTTGTAAACCTTGAATCCACTTGCAAACACAATTCTAGTGTTTGAACCTCAAAGTGTAACTGACAAGTTAAAAGCAACAGATGAGTACAAGTCCTTGGAGGTATCAGGGTGGAAGATAAAGTTTTTTCAACACAATGAATGGCTGCTCACTTAGCCCTAGCCTGAAACATACATGTTTTTTTTGTATTTTCTGAGTGTTTAACTGGTTGCTAAATATGCTTTCTCCTGAATAATTGTATTTTATTTCCAGAGAATGATGTTTTAAAATATTTGCTTTTCAATTATAAAACTGTGTAATATGGTCCTAATTAACAGATGCATAAAAGTGAGTGATGAGATTTATATAAATCACCAGCAATATCTGGCAAGATAATATAGCAGAGATGTAGGAAACCAATTGTCCTTTATGGCCTTTTTATGTTCACAATTATCAGAGAGGCAGTATGGCTCATGCAATCCATCTACACCTCACTGCACCACTGGGAATCAAACCAGACTGACTCAAAGACCTGTCCACCCCACAGCATAATTTTCTTCATAGGCATAAAATTCTAATTGCTTATTTTTAAAGCATTTTCCTCTGTGCATCTCTTCAGGACACTGAGGCAAATTCAGTTCAAAGCAAATGGTAAAACAGGGAGAAGTAGAGAGAAACACAGCACCAACGTGGTTCTGGTGGCTGCTGTATAAATGCTGTGACAGCTAATGTCACCCACACACCAGCCTTGTCCTAGACCTCTCTGCCTGTAAAAATGCAAAATCTTTTAATGAACCTGACTAAAACCACTGTTATCATATTAAACGTCCTCAAATGCTCTTCTTTCCCTTTCTAAGTTCTTATTTGTTCTCCTGTCTCCTCCACCAGAGCAAGATATTTGGGGTTTGAGGTCCATGGCTGCTGCTTCATGGTGTTTGTGGTAAAAACCAAGTATGGCAGCTGTCTTAATATTCAATCAGCTTGTTTTTTTTTTCCTCAAAGAACCCGAGGTGAAGAGGGGGAGAACCCCAACAAAACATAAATGTCTGAAGTGAAATCTTTCGGCAGGCAGACTTTATTCAGAATTTGTTTGTTCAGTTCTGATGCTCAACCAGGCATAGCAATCACTAGGGTGACTTTGGAGGATTAAAGTCTTAAGGCCTAGTGGATTAGTATGTTCAAACCTACATCTTTCAGCTGTCAGATAGAAGAAGGGTTGCTTCAGGAGTAGAAATTTTTTGTAAGTGCTTGCATGCAGAGAGCCCAATTTGTCAAAGTATTGAGCAGCTCCCAAGAATTAACGAATTTATCTTCCAGGCTGCCTGGAGAAGTGGAGAAGGATTATCTCCAGTTTATAGTTGTGGAAGCAAAGCACAGGAGGATTAAATTACTTGTTTTAGGTCACATACAGGGCACTCAGGCTGCAGGGGCACTTGATGATTTGGAGCAGAAACAAAAAAAAGTGGTCCTTTGAGTTTCTTTATTAAGAAAAGGGCCCCATGAGCTTCTTCACTTCCCCACCATTTACAAGGTGCAGGAAAACCCCTTCCTTGTGCCTTTGCCACTGAAAGTTTTAGGAAGGTTTTGGTGAACTCCAGAGCTCCTGATCTCTCCATCAAGGCCTTTCGGTAATGGTGCTGATACTAGCCATTAAAAACAGCAGAGCAAGGCATTGGCTTGATGCCCTGGATGTAAAGAAGTACATCTTGGCTGAAAGAGGTGAACTGGGCAACTCACCAGAAGGTTTTGATTACTGCCTCAGCCCACAGGTTTTCTTCCGTTAGACCTGTTAAGGGAAGGAATGTTAAGTAATTGGTATAGATCAGAGCCTCTGGGAAAACTAAATTGGAGGAGTTAATCTCAGGAATTCTGTATGTCATACGTGAATCACAGCACTTGTTTTTAGTGCTGTGATTAAGAGAGGTGTGCTGAAGTACTAAAATGTCTTTTGTTCTTCCAACTGTTCTTTTCTTCGTAGTCAGTCAAAATTATATCCTTCCCACTTTTGAAATAGTTGACAAGAACAGGTGATCATTCTGAAAACTCTGGAGATCAAGCATCTTTTTTCCATGCTGTCATTGTTTTGCTCTTTCTGGAGGTTGTTGAGATTACTTCAAAATATTTGGAAGATTTGGAATCTTCTTCTAGAAAACAAGCACGGGAAATGTACCAAATATACATACTGTAGATAGCTACAAATATATTCTTTCAAATCTAAAATATGCAAGGGTTTTCAGGGCATACTTTAAAAATATGTATTAAAAATTAGATAAATTAGATACTGCATAATTTGAAAAGGAAATAGAAAAGAAAAAAGAAGGAAATCCTGATTATGCATATTTAAAACCTTTTGTTACCAGAGACTTCTGTGCTGATGGACACATACTGCCCTGTTGACATTGTAAATCTTCCTCTCCCATCTTTCTGTGAGACTTCCAAAAATGAAACAAATCATCTAGATTATGTGGAAGCCAAGAGCCTTAGCATTTATCTTTGTATTATTGAGTTAAAACTTGAGAACACACTGATAACACTCTGCTAATTTTTCAGGGATGTCCTGGTAGCATTAGTAGAAGTCACAAATGTTTCATTTCAGTTCCTACAAATGATGCAAATATAGATAAGAGCACTCATCATCATTTGAATCTGAGAAAGGAGTCCTACATCTGTCTCCCCACTTCATTTCCTTTCTTTTCTTCTAGCTTCACCTAGCCTCACAGGCATGAAGTCGTGTCTGGATGTTCAGCTCTCTTCCGAAAACAACCTCAGACCTGTTTTTTCCCTGACTATCACAATAGTAGAGCGAAGCAAAAAGCCATGATCATTTCCTGTTGTGTGTTGGTTGTCTAATCTTCAGAAAGAAACATCACTAGTCTGTATAAGAGGTGTATAAAGCAACATCAGGTAAGATACACCCAGAGAAGGTATAGTCTTAGGAACGTAATATATTGGCCTTGTCTTCTAATCACAGGGAAAGTGAAAACCACATGTTCTGACCCATCCACACTTGTCTGGGTCAGAAAACTCTTATGGTTCCTGATATTGCTCTTGGGGTTTCCTCTAAAAAATCAGAGCTTTGCTGTATGTACTGCAATGTAGCAGAGCTGAACCATTTTTCCTTCACATGTGCAGGTAAGAGGTGCTTAAAAATGTGGAAGGAGGTGAGCAATAGGAAAATTTCTTGTAACTATGTGTCCTGCAGGGTTTAAAGATGTTCCCAGTAATACAGCACTGAATTGCTTTTAAGGATTTATCTTTGCTATGGGTAATCTACCTCTCTGCCTTTTATATGCAGCTGATTTTTGAAGGTGTTTATAAAGTTTTATACGAGTGCTGGAAAGACAATGGAGCCATGCAGCTCTTCACTTACCCAGGCTCCGTGCTTTTGGCCACACAGATGCCCTCAGAGCCAAAATTCACTGCATGCATGCAGAACAGTTGTCCTGCATGGGTAGTCTGGATCCTACCCCTTGGAGCACATGGCACCTGTTGCACTTAAGCACAGCATGGCACTCATTGCATTTAAACACACCACACTATGCTGACAGTGCAAGATCTGCAAAGAAGTCATGCAGTAGGAATGGAGGCAGGTAACAGAGCCCCTTGTTCCACCCTGCATCAGATTTTTCCCAGATGCAACCACACTTCTATCCCACAAATTTCTGATGTCTTTGATCAGTACCAGTACCAGGGTGTATCTCTCAAATGTTGCTTAACAGCAAGTGAATCAGAGTTTCATTTTTTTGTCTCAATATAAATCTACAAGCATGGAATTAAAAATAGGAAGAAAGCAAGTTTCCTCCTACACCATGATTTTCATTCATCACAAAGGTGACACCAGGAGGGTATTCTGGTATATATTATTTATTATATATTATTTTGTGGTGCAGAGATCATTTTTCAAATAGAAATGCAGTCCACATAGTCATTTATTCACAACTGGATACAACTTTTGGGTCTGACTGAAAATCATCTAAGCTTCTTTACAGACTTAGGAATGATTCCAATGCATATGTAAAGGGATGCTTCTTCACTTTGGTGTCATTTCTTTTTCAGAAGGCTTTGCAATATCAAGCATTTTCTTCCATTAAAAGAGTGAAATCAATTTCCTCTAAATGTGCCCCCTCAGCAATATTGTGGTTTTACCAATACTAAGATTATGTAAGCATGTCTGGAGCTTACTGGTGTGCTTTCTGGACAAACAGAAATAAGTTTGTAGGAAAGAGAAGTGGCTGAAAACAGTTGATTCCTCTTTGTTGTTTCAAAGGGGCCTGTTGCTCTAAATAGTAACACGTATGCATTATGTATAAAAAAAATGTCCTCCCTCTCTCCAAATTTTAGACATCCAGTTTTTCATTGGAAATTGCATATATGATGATGTGGCCTCAACCTATTCCAATTGCAGAGTAAATGCAACTGTCAAATGAATCACTAAGGGCAAAATTTGAAATGAAATATGTTTCCAGGCTGGTTTCACAGTGAGCTGCACCATATATCACTTAAGCATAAATTTTAATTCATGAGCTTTTATCACACTCTGGCTATGAGGTTGTGCCATGTTGACAAAGCTTTCTCTCAATCCACGGAAATTATATCAGTATACATAAATCAGAAATGTTTTACTTATATTAGGAAGAAAAAATATTTTAGCACTCACCGAAGGACTGTTTGGAAATATGTATTTATATTATTATATTTTGGATATATCCTCTTTTATCCTTCAAAGAATCTCCAGAAATAGTAAGGCCCGTAACTGGGGATGAAAAAAATAAACCAGGTAAATATTTGGGCATTGATTTCACGGACTACAGAAGTGGTGGGCTGAAGATTAATGTATATATGCTTGTTTTCTTCCCCTTTTGTTTTATTTTTCTACTGATCTTGCCTGTCCCACTACTCTAATTCAACTTTCAGCAAAAGAGAACAGTGTGTGGCAATGTAACAATGTAGTTACAGTAAGAAGAATGAGAACAATTCCTTTTTAAAAGCGCCTAAAAGTAAATATAAACCTAAAGAGTTCAGACCATCTAGAGCCCTTTTCAGTAGTTTAACAGCATTCCTAAGAGAAAGGTTTCAGACTGGATCTCAAACCCAAGCTTTTCAGGTAGGACAGGAGTTGCAGATGAAGCTTCCACCTGGGCATGCTTCTAGGATGCTGAAGTATCGAATTATTTTCATCACTTCTGTCTCTCTTCATTTTTCACTAACTACAGATATCCATGCCTCATAAGGAATCCCAATTGGGTGTAAACAGAATTGATTAGCATAATTTGTTGTGCTATGTAATTAAACAAACAGTGTAATTATCTGAAATTAATGCAGGAAAGAGGAAATGGAGCCTAGCAGATAAAGAGTTTTCACTGCTGCCAAGGTAAAATCTTAAAGAATGTTAAATAGCCACAAAGGAGTGAAGAGAAAAATTTGAGAAATGGATTCTGCTTCTGTCAAATTATCTGACATTTAATATATTAGGTAGAAAGAGATTTCATATATTGAGGGAAAAGAAACTCAGTAGGGTAACATTAACCTGACTACTGCAGTGCAATACACATTAACAGATCATATATATATATATGTATGTACATACCATACAACATTTTTTTCTGGTCTATGTTACATCTAATCATTACTAAATTGTCACTAGGAATAAAAATACACAGCAAACCACATATTAGAAAATTAACAGATACTTACATATTTTTTTTTATACAGAGTTTACCATATTCAAGAAAATATTCTCTTCATGTTTATAGGCTGGTGTTTGAGGCTAGAGTTGAATAAAGAGCAAAGAAAGAAGGCGAGGAGAGAGGGAAGGGGAGATAGGATTGGACAGAGAAGTAGAACATCTTGGTGCTCTGTGGCCTGGAGTGCTTTCTGCATCAGGTGATGTCAATAGGGGCACATAGTCTCAGCAGTGATATGGAAGAGAGTAGCGTAATATAATAGAAAGAGTGATAAAATATAATTACTCCAGTTTGATTTGTTATGCATGGCTCAACACTCTGTGTACATATTCCAACTCCTGCATTATGGTCCTTCGCTTTCGCTTACTGTTGATTTTTCTGAGGCAGGTATAAAGGAAGAAATAACTGCATTCAACAATATAAAGGTGGTCATAGAAGTTATCTGAAATCTGAAATTACACTGTTCAGTCACTAAACCATCTAAAGCAACAGAAGACATGATCTGAATGTTGAACTGAACTTCTTTTGGAGGGTCACAAATAGAAAAGGAAAAAATTGAGAAACTAAAACTGGATGACCTGAGTAGTAGGGGGAAAAATGTGGGAAAAATATATGATGTGTGCCTGAGGATATCCAGAATATTCTCTGTTAAACTGCTGTTGAATTTTAAATTTAGAAAGAGAAGGAATTTCCTTGGATGAATACTTAAAAATAGAGCTACATATCATAGACTTAATATCTGTCAGGTGTCTGATTAAGAGCTATGACAGTGTCTTCCTTCCAAAGATAACCTGAGCCAAAGAAATGTAACTTTTTCTTTAGAAGTCAAGGAAAAAGTTAATGAGTGTTTCATAGCCTTGCAAACATAAATCCTAAGATATTAGGATCAAATGATATGACTCCTAATTGAGCAAATCTCCCATGTATTTGCCTTGTGATCAATCATGAACCCAACACATGAGCAATCACCACTTAATGACACAAAATCTGTTTCTGGACAACTTTGAACTCTGTAGGGGAATGGTACGGATACATCAACATTCCTCCCAAAAAGATGTTTTGGACAAACTCCAGCTTGGCAGATTTTACACAACACTTGCTATCTGATGAATACAATTAACAGAAAGTGACCACTCTTTACAAAAGAACATTATTCGTCAATGTGCAAGGATAGAATGGATAAGGAAAAGTTTATCTACATGAATAATGTTATAAAACCACACAGAATAGGCATTCTTGTAAATAGTCAACTAAAAACCAGGTTGCAATGACTCCTTTCTTCTGCTCCAGTTGCCTATTGAGGGGAGCAGTCTCCCTGAAATCCTTTGTTACAATAATTTAATCTAGTTAACTCATATTACTTATTAATATTTCTATTCTGTATAATAGTATATATGTTTTATTCAGATATATACCTTTGTGGAATCATTGCTCTGCAATTTGCAGTAAACTATTCTGTAAAAGGATAGGTAGAATCATACAAATGAACATGCAGAAATTACAGAATCGAACTCTAAAAATAAGGATGACTTTTCCATATTGAAAATTCTGGGTTTTTTCTCTTCATGAGTGACTACACAGCTACAGGATTACTCACAGTGTGCCTGCTACTCCGTTGTAAGTGGTTCTGGGACCTGCTAGTCATCTGCATGATGCATTTCCTAAAAAAGATGAAGGTGTCCTCTGGCAAGGACTGCACACTGACAGAAGCGGGTGAAACACTGAAGGGAAAAGCTGATTGCTGCTTCCAATAACACTTGATAAAGTGCTTGATAAGAATATATGCATATAATGATCTATCCTTCCCAACTGAATATCTCTCTGCAATTAAAATTGTGAGAAGTTATGTCTCTGATCAACATCCTGTACTCTCAGTAGTGAGTAGTTTCCTTCTGGCTTTTTACCAAAAATAATAACCAATCTGCAAACTGAATGAAAGCTATTCCAAGTCAACTGCACCAAACTGAAAATGCTTATTAATCTCATTTCTCACACGAATTTCAGGAACTTCGCATCCCCTCTTTGAACTCTCAGAAAGGCAGAAGCATTTTCCAGTAAATATTTCCCATAATTGTTCAGAAAAATGGTACATTGAAATTCCAGACACCTTTACTCATTGAAGCTAACAATGTTTCTTTTGCGTTGCAAGTCTGACTGGAAATTAAAGAGAAAGATCCTGGTTACTATGCTCAGAAGTACAAGGAAAATCATTCTGTGTTCTGCAAAAGCACTTGAGTTGTGGTTCATTTCTTGACATCTAGAGTAAGAAAATTCACTGGTACTGTATATACTGAGAACACTTTAATGTGGATGATTCTAAATGTTCACTAAATACAAAGACCCAAAACATCCAAGACAGCCTTTGATCACTACCAAAGATGATTTCAAAAGGGGGGGCACATAAGACCCACAGCAACCACCAGAGTCCTCAACATATGGCAGGCCATAGATACACATCAAAAGGCACACCCCTGCTATAATTTAGAGCATAAGTTTGCTGACTAGAAATTAAAACTTTATCTTACTGGTTAGTGCGGAGCTTAGGCCAGTCTCAAAGTCCAGTTTTCATGTAGGGACACCAGTCTAGGCAAGCCCCACCAATTGAGAAACAGAGGCTCCACTGGAATGAAATCCAGGGTTCTTGTCCTTCTTTTCCTCCCTCTTTTACCAACAAGTGTATTACCAGTCTCTGGCATGATCAAGATATTTACACAGAGAAGCAATGCCTCCTGCTCTGCCCAAGCATCGCCTTGTGTTTGGTTGATCAGGGCAAGGCAGAGTAATGCCCATGAACCTGCCAGTTTCCATTCTGCAACTCTTTCAGTTCTACAAGTACATTTCCCTACCAATTATCGTTCTGTTTAAGCCAATAGGAAATTGTGATAGCTATTTGAAGCTGAGGATCTGAGCTACTATCATAGATATGAACTTACTATCCAAGAGTCTTCCAAGTTCTGACCCCAGAGCCTTTCGTTCCTATCTGCAACTGGCACAATTTATGGCTCTAATAAGGGGTATACAAAATCCATCCAACATCTATCCTAAAGTATCTCTGTTCATCATTGCAGTCTTACCTCCAGAGATTTTATAATTTACAGAACCATAAATATTTGAAAACAATGTTAAAGTGACTACCTGGGGACAAAACTTATTTATAAGTTTTCCCTTTAAACCAGTTTCCTGTTACCATTTACCATATTTTATGATGGTCTCCAGCATAGATTTTCCCACATTTAAAACAGCAAAATAGGCATTTCTAATTGATATCAGATTTCAATCTCTTGGGATTATGTTGTCAGGAGACAACAGATGAACCGTCCCATCTTCTTACTGCTCATGGACAAAGTATCACAGATGCCTGAAGGAACCTTTACTTTGAGATGACTAAATTAATGTCACTCATTTATAGACTGGACCTGACTTATGAGAATCTAGAATAAGTCTGAGCTAACATTTTGGGTAGGTCGTGGAAATGGCTTAAATATATTTAAATAAATAAGAAGTTTCCTAAATATATTTGAATAAATAGGAAGCTTCCTGCAAATAAATAGCATTTACTCTGATTTCTGTATGTTTCATTGTTAAGGATAAAAAATATTATTCCAATAAGTCCTACAGCAGGATTTTAGCCGTGTCAAAATTGAAAAAAGAAAAGACTTCTGACAAACAGACATTTTTGGTAGAAAAAGTATCCTGTAAACCATGCAAACAATTGTACATGTAATCTTGTAAAATGCTTCTTAAGCCGCAGTCCTCTCCCATATCAGGCAGTATTTTTTTATCATCCTGGCAGAGCTGGTAGAGTAGCACTTCATGCGCAAAGTAAAAAGCCTTTTGAAAACTGACTAAAGTGCATGAACCCTACTTTTCTGATCTTGAGATGAAAGGCAGCCCCTCATTTCTTAGGTAGTGTTATTTCTATTGCTGGCATTCCATCAACCACTGGAATGTGTGGCACACAAAGCAAATAAGTTACAAGCATATCTAAACACCACCTTCTGCCTCCCCTCATTGTTATGAGAATAGATTGTATTATACTCTGCTGCCCTTTGATGAGACAGATTTTGCTCTTCATGCCAAAAAACTTGTTTTGAACAGAAAAATAGAAATAAAAGCACTTTTTTAATAAAAGCAAGATTCTGCATGTTGGTGTTGGAAGTTACAGCAAAACAGAAAGCTCTCGTATAACAAGTTAGCACTAGATCCATAGAGGTGGAGAAGAGAGGATGAACTGCAGGGAGCTGGGGCTTGACCCGTCCTGTGAAGTCGTACCAAGAGCACCAGGATGAACTTCTGCTGGGACAACCCAGGCCTGATATTTCATATTTCATCAAACTCTCAGCCGCTCCTAACAAAGTTGTTATTTGGGGACACTCTGTCTTAAGACACAACTTGCATTCTGGTCTCCTTTAGAACAAGTGTATAAGGGAAATGATAGAGGTAAGTTCATATCTGTGTGCAGATTACTCCGTATCCAACCAGATGATATGTTTAACTTGCAGCTTCCCTCTGGCTTGTTACACAATCTCTATTTGAGTCAACTTGAACATTTGGCTTAAGACAAGCACCCCGCATGGAAATATTGCTTTCTTACACTCCTACTGGGCAGAAAGAGAAATGGAAATATGACCAGACCCTTTTGAATATTTACTTTAAAGGGAGGAATGAAAAACCTCAATCATCCAAGCACTGTGTGCACTTTAGGCAATAACATCTTCTTTCCAGGAATGCTTGGTACATTAGGAAGAATTTTTCTTTCAATCTCATTGAGAGATACTTTATTTATCAGATGTTATCTGGTGGCTAAGAAGGTTAGCAAAAGAATAGATGTGAAGATGAAAAAGGTTTGCAAGACTTGAACACACGAGCAAAGCAGTATTAGCTATTGTAACTGTTTCATAAGCTATACAACGTTAAAAGGTGTAATGATGTAAAGAAAATAAAAGACTGTCTCTAGAACCAGCTTTGCTGTGTATAGGGCTTACTACTCTATTGAGAGATAAAAGACAGGAATATAATATTTTCTGAACAATACTTCAGCTAAAATAAAGACTGATTCTGTCCTATTCTTCACCCACTGAGACTCTGGCCTGCTGGGATCTCATAGACACATGCAAAAGACGAATCAACCTGACAGTAGCATATCCAACATCTGCTGAGCTTTCCTTAGCAGTCAGGTACCCAATGTAAAGATTGTTGAGCTGCATGGTGACAACAAAACAGAGTGTTCCATGTGACAAAAAGTCTTCTCTGGTGGTCAGTAAGCCCAAATAGAAGCAAGGAAGGTGAATTTGTGTTTCAACAGCTGAAGCTTACAATAGTAATAAATTGTATCACAAGTTCTTCCTCAATGAAGTTCTGAAGGACCAATCATATTTGGAAAGCTCCAACAATAATACTTCTCAAATAGAATATTTATCTGCTCTAATGCATTGGATGATACTGTTATTTAACTCTGTGCCATTAATATGACACTTTTCTGCCTCTTGCCAGGAAGGTTAAAGAGAGTGGAAGAGGTAAAAATGCAAGGAAGAAGGTAATACCTCTTCCGCGCAATCAGAAAGGAAGAACACATTTGGGAGTTACCATCTTACAGCTTCGTTTCCAGCTCCAGTTGTTTGGGGAGTGGTACTTACTACCAAATTAACTTCTGCACTAAATATGACAAAATGCATTCAACAGCTGAGTTCACATCCTTCTTGGAGAAGATGAGACATTTCATTAGCCCACCCTCCCCAATGTATGCTACTAATGACAATAGAAGAGTTTCCTGTCAGCTCTAAAACTTGGTTTTAATGATGTCCATATCACAGCCCTCATACTTGGTCCTGCACCATTGGCTTGGATTCAGGGAAAGACAAAAAAAATGTCTTGTCTAGCCAATTAAGTTTGTCTTTAAGGTCAAAAAGTCTGATTGTTATCAGGTTATGCAAGTTACTATTATTAAATGGGTTAATGGCTTACCTTTTACTGCTTGTCCAAGCAGACAAAAGAAGTGATTCCATACAGAGAAGTCCAAATTGTGACATTGCCAGTTTATCTCACAGATTTGGTTATTTCAAGTGAATTTTAAGAAACACTTGTGAAACTTTTTTTCCATGATCTGATATGTTTCTTTAAAGTAGGTTGAAGAGTAGATTTTCGTTGTAGAGTACATTGAAACTTTGAGTGTACATGTTAGTTATTATATTCACAGATACCTGATTTCTTAAGCATCTGGCAAATGCCAAAGTATTTCTTTACAGTACCTTTTTTTTTTATCCTGTTATTAATCAACCCGTCTGCTTATGGAATTCAGTTTTTGAATGTACAGATTAAACCATGGGATTCAACGGACTTGAACAAAGAGGTATTTTACTTGCTCCATGGAAATTCTCAAGATTTAACAAAATTTTCACATTCTGTCTCAGGACTAACACAAAATGTAATGTCTGTCTGATTTCTCCCAGTCACTTATTACTGAAAAAATTCTATTAGAAAGCCAGAGTTGCTTGGTCAGCCACTCATTATCCAGTAGATATTTACTTAACCAAAGTACAGAAGTCACAGCAACAGGTGCTAAGGATGTGAAAGACCCTGTTCCAGTCTGACAAGCAGAACAGCCACAGCAGGGGAGTAATGAGAGAGCCCACTCCTCAAAGCCACCTGGTAACATTCAATATCTGTGTGACTGAGTCAAATCACCACTCCAAATCCACCACAACAAAAACCTTGACTGCTGTTTGCTGTATCTTAGTGAACATCTTAACTGCTGTGTATTAGATCTTCTCTGCTTTATATTCTGCAGAAAATACATACATCTTGACAAGATATTTTGCCCAAAATAATCTATCTCCAGTTCAATTGACAAAAGTCCAGCTATTTATCATGAGTTCTTTTCAGTCCCCTTTTCCTGAACTTCAACAATTCCTCTCTGACTGCAGACTCCTCCATTTAATTGCCTTTCTGCTATTACCTGATCCGGCAGGCTTTGTTTTTATTATCCTCTCTTTTACTCTACAAGCAACAGAGGACAATAGTTACTTCATAATTAACTGATTTTTTTCCCCCAGGATATTTCTAATGCTGTTTTTTTCTGAAACAAAGCAGCTAAATAAATGCCAAAATGTAACATTTAAATGTCCACTCTTTCTTCCAAGGGTCTTGGCTAATTAATTGTTTGCAGATTCCAAGCGTAACAGGATTCTTGGTCTCTTGTACATAAACTTTCTTAAAAGTTCAAACCCTCCTAATGATACCGACCAGTTTCTAGGAACTCATTAAAGGATTTTCAACAGATTTGAGATTTTCTCTATGCTAAATCCTATCATGTGGTCCTGAGATTGTTTTCACTACCAGATTATGGCATGAGAGGGATCATATGACTTAGAGCCCACATTCTCAACACTATCCTAATTCTTCAAAGAAGACCTCCAAGAAAAATCTCCTCTCCCATCTCCTTGACTATAGATTTTACTTTGCAGAGTGTTGTACTTTCCATGGGTTATTTCTGGAAACTGTTGATTTTAGTTTAACCAAATGCTGTATTTGTTTAAGGTTCAGTTCTTCATGATATATACATACCTTTAATGAAAATATAATTCAAGCATTCAATAACATGAGAGCAAGGAATGAAAGCAGAGTTCACATTACTGCCTTTGCATGTTTAGTAGATGTGCCAGTCCTCTGATTCCTCAGAAAACCCTGTATATATCTTCCAGCTCTTTAGACTTTCTTCCCTTAGACAATCGCCCAAACTCAGTTGTACAAAAATTGGTTTAAAAAAGCACACTGTGTTTTGCCTACCTCAGTTTATCTCCTTCATGTTCTTAGGCTCCTCCTGTAAATGTCCAAGTGCAAAACTGGCAAGAGCCATTTTTCTGCCCTAGGAAGGGCAGAAAGGCAACAGAAATATATTTCAGTGAAAAAATATCCTCTTAAATCACCCCCAAAATAAACTGTGGCCACTACCCAACTTTTCCTGATAAAGTGGATCAAAGCTCTTTGCCTAAAATCACAATTTTTCACATCTCAAAAAAACTTAGAGTGAGAAATCATTTATGAAGCAACACCTCTGAGAAGTTAGAAGCCATTTCTTTATGTAGCCAGCAGGATAAACTCCAATCCTCATACACACACACACACATATACAAACTTACATAAGGTATAAAGGTAAATTCCCAAATATTTGGGAACATCGGAAGGTTTACCAGGCTCCAGAAGTCCACCTGGCCTGCTGCTTGAAAACTGAGTCTCTAACATAGGTAGATACTTTCAGTGTATCAGTCATGGAGCAAAAATACCTATTATGTTTATCTTAGGCCAAATTTATATTTTTCCAGATCATCTTTGCCTGTTTTCTATATTGAAACAACAATACAGCTTCTGCTCTTGCAGATATACATGCAGTTTCAGGGAAAGCCAATACAAATTGTTGTTTGTGAATTTCAAAACAGTTTCTAAGCCTTAAATAGGGCTTTGGAGGAGTTTGGGGAGGGGAGACATTTCTATGGTGATACAGTTACTTGTGATTTTGTTCGTGTGCTCTTGCTGTGAAAACTTAATGGGTGCTAAATTTTAGACTCCTGAAAACAATAATGAAAAAAGGATTTTAAAGTGTTATCTTTATTGAAGTGTATAGGAAATATGAAGCACAAGAAACACACACACTAATTCAAATTCCTTTTAGGTTTTTGCAATGGTAAGGGAGAACAATCCATTTCAGATATCTCATAGCTTATCCTAATTATTTGGACACATAGTTCAGAACTGGTGCCTGGAAAATTATATGAGGTCTATAGAGTTTGGACTTAGGCATGTGATCTACTCAGTGTTCATGTCACAGAAAAAAGTCCTTCAGGGTTTAGCAGCATTTAGGTCATGTCCCTACTCACTCTAAGAATGCGTGGAAATTTTAATTAGTCCTTTGGAGGCTCTTATGTTGGATTCTGTTTCTCAGACAGATTTGTAACTTTGATCTCATCACTTTTGAGTTCCTCAGTGAGAAAATCTTAACCAACATTTTTTAAACAGAATGCAGGTAAAGTTTTTGCCAGTAAAAGATGCCATATCATTCTGTGTAGTTTTTCTTTTGCTTTGGTTAAAAATCTTACTGAGTGTAATCTGATTTCAATAAACATTCATTTTTGGGGCAGATCTATTCCACAGTGCCAGTTAGCTGGGGTTAAACAAGGTAGAAGGGAAAGAATTTGCCAGCTGTGTTTAAGGTAAAGATAATGTCTCAATATGTAATTTTTTAAAAAATAAAAAATACTTCAAAGAGTAAGTTAGAATAATTTAACTGGCAAGTGAGAGTTTAAAAAGCCCTAAAAGGTCTGGGGGTTTAGGAATGTTTTTCTTGCCAAGAACGTAACAAAGACAAACAGGGAGGAGCGACCTCTAAGCATTCAAAGACAAGAATAGATATTAATATTTTGATATGTACAAAGTAATAAATAGAATTACCAGCTTGCCATGGGCAACGTTAAATTTTCAGAGACAGAAATAATATTCATTACTTCATCAGACTGTAAATAAAATCTAGAAGTGTTTTCTTTAAGTTAGAAGTGTTTCCTTTAAGTTTTGCAGAGCCAATGAAGAATAATTAGAGATAACTACTACTAACAAACATAAACTGTGCTAATGACCTTGAACACATCTCAAAGTCACTGTGAAATCTTAATGTCAAGAACTAAGGACTCAGGCTCTCATCCAACAATTCTGTGCTCATGCAAAATCCTCATGCTAAAATATTTGATGGATGCAAATTGTATTCCTTTGCAGAGCTGAAGACAGTATTTTTCTTCCAGGAGCAGCACATTTCATGTTACCGACTGTACTGAGGGTAACATCTGGTCCTACCAGGATATCAGGTCAGAGACAAGTGAAAATTTTTTTAAAAGGATGAGACTTGGGACCTAAGATGAAAATTTAGAAGTGTATCATAAATTTTGTAAAGGAACACAATACACTGGAAATAATTTCTTCTTCAAAGTATCTGGAATAATTGATAAATATATACCCCTTGTATTTCATACTACACCCACAATCCTCAAACTCATTCAACTGCATATTTTCTCTGCTTGTTTCAATATAAAGCTGGGATTGGGGTTTGACCCTCTCATTCTTGCTGCACTTTATCTATATCTGCCACAAATATTATGCTTGAGACTGATATTTGACATAATTCTGTATAAGTAGAGAGATACATTTTTGCTGCATACATTTGGTAAATGCCAGTTTCAGTGCTTTTATTACAGAGTGAAAACGTGGTGCCAATATATGTTTTAAATGTCTTGTGAGGTACTCAAATTACTTAGCAATTTCCTGATTTTTGAAATTGTAGAGATTTAACTCTCAGTAAGAATAAATGCTTTTCCAGTCACTGAAGATATTTATATTTTAAGTAATGAAGTGTTTGGATGTCTTATGACATACAGAATGATTATTGATACATGCATTTAAACACCATCGTTTCCCTTGTTCTGTATTTTGGACTTTGGCAAATGGAAAATTTACATGCAGTCCTGTGACTGTACGATTAAATGCATAAAAATAAAACCATGGGTTGTGTATCTACATGTGTTGTAGACTTTCCTCCTTTGTATAGATGTGGATACAATTAATTCCTATGAATTGCTATGTATGTAAGTTGGTTCCTTGGCTTTAAAATTAACATTTTGTGCTTACATTGTCAGCTGCATTCAAAGTGTTTCAGAGGGACTCCTAATTTAGTTTTTCTTTAACTGTTAAACATTCATAAATAAGTTATTTGATATCAATCTTTTCCTGACAAGGTTATTTAAATAAAGGTGGAAAAAAGAGCATCGCTTTGTTTTGTTATATACCTGCTGAACTCAGCCTCATTCTCAAGACAGTAAGGTCAGAACATGTTAATTTCCTTGAATTCAAATGCACACAGCCATTATTCTGAAACATAAATATGATGGAGTAACATGAACTTAATTGCAAAAACACTTCCTGGGGTATCTGTTTAATCCACAGCCAAATGATAAACAGCCCTCTCAGAAAGACCTGTCTCTTTGCCCAGTGGAGTCCATTAGCCACTCAGTTTTCACACCTTCCAAAACTCCTCCTTGTTTGCTCTTTAGTGGGGATTCAAGTATATGTTCGTTTGATCTTTACAATGATAAAACAGCAAGATGCTTATTACTCGCAAAGATAAATTCAATTAGAACAATCAAAGGGTTTGCTTGAGTTCAAAATTATTAATTTAGCCTACTTTCAAACAAGAGTTTGAAATTTTAAAAGCATGTCGATCTACAACTCTATACAATAAGCATATGAAAATCAATGCCTTAGCATTAAAAGACATTTATTTTTCTGATGACTTGCTGTGAAGATAGCAGAACATGCAGAACTGTTCCCAGCGCTGGGCAGTTTCACTCCTGCAAAGGTTATTGCAAACATTTTCCTTGGTTTCATTCTTTGTGGATTTACACCCTTCCCTCTAAAACTTTTGTTTTGGTGATGTTCAATTCGACAGGAATGTTAAACTGACCTTGATTTGATCTGAGGACCACTAAAAGATTATTCATGACCAGGGTTGACCTCAAAACTCAAGATCAAGGCATAACTGCTGAGTCTCAATGTTTTGACATTGAAAACACAAATGTTTAATGCTCTCAGAATTAAAATTTCCATTGGCTATAATCTTGTCTTAGAATGTTTTCTCATAACTAACTTATAATTTATGAAGGTTCATGTAGAAAATTGAAATGTAAGATGGATATGTCTTTTATCATTCTAAAAATATTGATTTTACAAAGATAAATAGTTGAACATGGGAAATAAAGAACATTGATAATAATTCAGCAGAGCATTTAATCAGATGCTTAGAGCCTTAATTATCAGTCTGTAACCCTGAGACCTAAAGGTTTGTGACTTTCTGTATTTATGACAAAACAAGTATTTAGGTGCTCTGCCAGACACAGTACTGAATACCTGTGCAGTGCCAAACAGATGCTTAGTTTACAACAGGAGCTGATTTACACTGAAATGAGGTCTGGTGTCATTGCTGCCTGCCCCAGATCAAATTTAGTATAAAAACAGAGATATTAATTCATCAACATGAAAATGTGCCACTGACAGGAAAAGAGATGTACATCTACCTAAATGTAGGTGACAAGTGACCTTCTAGTGACCTTCAAGTATGTCCTGCCTAATCTCCAGAACCTGTTCCAAAAAAATACAAGTCTCCCTCCCATAAGATCATGTGTCTGACCTGTGTTAAATAACATAAGGCCTCAAAAAAAGATGCATGTGTTCAGGCACCTGAATTTCTCCAACTGGCAGAGTGCTGTGGTTTTTGATGTACTGCTAGAGGTATTTTGCTACATGCCCTTTGGACAGGGGTATATAATCAATTCCACTTAGAAGAGCAGCATGGCATTTTCTGGGTGGTTGTTTGTTTTAAATTATTATTCTAAATAATTTCTGGAAGAGGCAGGTCAAGTGGGCAACCCTGTCAGTCAATCTGGAAAGCAAGATTTCTACTTGTACTCCTTTGCTATAAAAATATCTCTCTATCTATATCTCTATCTCTATCTATCTATCTATCTATCTATCTATCTATCTATCTATCTATCTATCTATCTATCTATCTATCTCAAATATCTCAACCTTTACTACATACTAGATTTCTAAAGCAGCTGTTCTCAACTGAAGAGTCAGATGGAAGAATCACCAGCCTCATCTGCTCCATCGGTTCCTGTGTTTTTATGTCCCATTGTTGAAGAGATGCAATGTAGGCTTTAATTGTATGAATAAGATTACCCAAAAATAACAAACTTATCTTATATGGTTCCTCATTAAAGTCCTTTTTATGCAAAAAGAGAGTGAGATTTATCCCAAAGTAATATAAAATTCATCTATCCTAGTCTACATCACTTCCCCCTTGTGTTGAATGGTGTCCCTTATGCAATTGATAACCTTCTATACTTCAAACAGATTATTGCTATTATGGGAACAGGGCTGGACAAAATAATTATGAAAACTCAAACAGGGGTGGGGAAAAATCAAAAAGCCTATCAAGACCAACTCTGGAATCACCCTGAAGGACAGCAAACAGAGGTTATTTGTTGTTATTATTAACTGGCAAAAATTGCTATTAGAAAAAAAAAAAGTATGCCATTTTTTTCTCTCAGGAAACAAAACCTTAATGAAGAATGTCCTGTCTGTATCATCTTTAGAAAACGTTATCTTATCTCAGACCAAAATCTGTGTGTGAAATGGCACTACTAGTCAAGAAAAACAGGCTCAGACCCAAGTAAACATTCATAAGACCTGGAGGCCCATGGCACCAGTCTCATATGTGGATGAGAAAGGAGCTGTAGTCATTTAGGGGAGAATGTGGGACAATGTCCACTGCCTCCAAACTCACAGTCTACATGAAGCTGCAAAGAAATTAACTTGTTTACTTTTCATAACTCATGCTTTCTTTAGCCTTTTCTGTCTGTTATAGCCAAAGGCTTAATTCACCAAGAATGTGCTGATAGGCCAGACCAAGAAATAAAACACACAAGCATGCAGATTCTTCCCACCCAATGATCAAGAGGAAATGTAATTAACAAATGCATTAGAGAAGCCAAAGTTGCTGTCATGAGGATGGTGCTTGCTTCCACTGTGAACAAGGCAAATCCCACAGACAGTATGATCTCAGGTCTGTGGCTTCACAAAGCCTCATGGAGGGTGCTAGATGGAGTGTTAAATAACAAAATTATCCACAGGGACCTGATGATGAACTTATCCCACAGGGAATTAAAAGCGATGAATTAAAGCATAGATCACTTGTTCACAGCTTTAATCCTCAATTTACAAGAACATATTTTAGAAATTATAAAATAAATTTCATCATGCCAGGTAAAATTATCTTCTGTGTAACTCCTTGCAGTTATAAAATGCAAAAACATGCAGATCACATTTTGTAATCCTGGCATTCAAGTGTCTTTTACTTCCAGAGTGATCTTGCCTTAAAATGTACACCTGGAATTATCTTATATGTGCAAAGCTCTGGATAAATGAGAGTATTTAACAACTGACATTTGAGGAAATCCTAATTCTTGTTCTCACAATTCCCTGAGTATCTGAATTTCATTGTATTTCACAAAAGTTTCACATTTTTCACATTTTAAGTCTTCTTTTTATTTTTTTTTTGTCCTGGGTCAACTGTCTCACCAGACGTTCCTGACAATATGAGGGAGCTGCTGTCCTGGACTATTTTACCATTTTCTAGCTGCTCCATTTTAGATCAGACTGCATTTTTTACTGTAATACCTTTTGATTAGAGGGTACAAAGGCCACTTATTGCCATTCTTTTAGACATTTCCAGGAGTCTTTGTTTCTTAGTGTGCATTACAAAAAGTCAGACTACAGAGTGGCAGCTGTCATTTTAACTGAGCCATCACTATTTTCTTATGCTCAACAACAGCAGGTTGAGTTCAGGACCAGAGTTCTCAACTCTACTTGCTTTTATTTTACTTACATTTACCTCCAAAAGAATAAAGCCATGGCCATAAAATATGATATTGTGTGAGATCCTCTCATTGAGCCCACTTCATATTTGCTTCCTCATTAAATTTACACCTTCTGCTCACATCTTAAATTCTTCCTGTCAATTCTGTGACTTTTATATAGTTCTGACTGTTGTTGCAAAAATGTCAAAAAACCCCTCCTAAGCATGTTAGCTGAAAAAAAAGGTAGGCCTAGAGAATTTTAAAATTATTTTTAGTTTTGAAGAAGATGTGAGGAAACTATAAAGAAATGAAAAGATACTTGAACATGATTTACTGTATAAAGCCTGAAAGATCAAAGGATAATGTATATTTTTTAAATGAATGTTTCTGAAATTGGAAACAAGCCTTCTGTCAATAGGGTGGAAATTATAGTTCATGTAAAGAAACCATCAACCAATCAAGAGAATATTATTCCTCTAGGGTGCGTGAACCCATATTTTATTTGAGGTTGGGCGTAATGAGTACAGTACTGTGTCTCTGACAAAGATCAGTGCTAAATGCTGGCAAAAGTGTACAAGAGGCAGAAGAAACATTTCATGGTACTTCTCCCACTATGTCCTCCCAGCTTCTAGAAACCTGTGGTGCTGAGACTTCCTGAGTTCACAACTCCTCCAGGAAGCTGTCAACCCAGGACATTTATGTCTTTTCACCTTCTTTCCGCTATCATCGAATAGCGGAACTAAACTTTCTCTTTATCCTGCACATAAGAGTACTTCTCTCTGTTTCTATTTGGACTTGATCAACCTGTTTCTCATTTAGGACTCTCTACCAACAAATTTCTTGAAGAGTCCTTCTAGTGATCTCTATCCACAGCAGTTTTTGGGACCAGTTCCTATTCACAATCTCTTTGCTCTTCCTTTTGTCTGTCCTGCCATCCATTGACTTAGGGATTTCCACTCTTCCCTGGTTTTCACTCTAAAATTTTTATGAACTTTTTGTCTGTGTCTCATTCAGATGCATCTTACTTTCCCTGCTACTCCTGCTGATTGCGGTCATGAATCTTGAGTCCTTGGTCCCCATTCTGTATATTTTCTCCAAATTACTAGCCAGTGAGATAGGTCTGAATTGTGAAGGATCATTGTAGAGGTCTAAAGACTCACAGAGAGTGAGAAATTCTGTGAAGATGAAATATCAGTAGTCCATTTTAAAATGAATCCTGTCTGTCCAACCCTGTACAGCACTATAAGCCAATTGAAAGTTTCTGAGCTTCTGCATTGTTGCTTGATGAATACTGAAAATATGTGGGTCTCTATGTCCTTTCCTTTTGCCTACAGGTTTCCTTTTCTTCTGTATATATAAAGTATTCTGGGTAATGAAAATTATTTCTGGTTCAGTTTGTGTTTGTCTTCCACTGAAGACCCTCTTCATGTGTTTTCAATATAAAACATAACAGATTACACTGCTCCCAAAAAGGATAAAAGGTTTTATAAGGTACAATATATTTATAGAAAGAACTAAAATCACTTGCATTATACATTTTTTGTGCTAAAATGAGATAAAATATTGTAGAAAAAGATCTATGTGTTCCTCTGAATCCTTCATAACTCCTGTGGGACTCTCGCAAATTTATTTGCAAATAGAAAACACATGCATTGTCAAGTAGTGCCAGACAAGTTTGCTCACAAAGACTTTGGAGCATTTCAAATGTTCGTGTTTATAGCAAACATAATGCTCTTCCAATAGTGAATCTATCCAAGCATACAACTGTCATACACTTTTAAAGCCCACAAGATCTGAAATATTACAGCTCTAAAATGTCAGGCTTTCATAAAAGCAGGCCCTGTCTTTGGCTCTGGAGATCCAGGGACAGCTGGAAGGCCATGGCTAGCTCTACCAGAGGAGGTCTGGAAGGCAGAGAGGGCCAGGGACCACTTCCCAAGGGACACTTTATTTGTGCCCATCCTGCTTCTGAGGTCTGGCAGAGTCTGGTAGTATGGAAGTGGCCAGACTGCTCGGTGGCTTCCCAGTCACTTGGTTTACTGCCAGAGATGGCATCAGTAGTCCTGCACTGATGGTCATTGTGCTGCCCATGCCAGCAGCTCCCTCAGGGCCAAGAGGAGGGACCAGGGGGTGCCAGGGCTGGCAGGACAGAGCCTGGCCACCAGGGTTTGCTCCCACCTAGCCAGCCAGGAGCAGAACAGCTGGGGGGATGAGGGCAGGCCAGGATGTGACATGACAGGGTCCATGTCAGGTGGGCTGTGGGATGCTGGGGCCTGACCCTGCTGCAGCATCACTGAGACAGGGGCTGATGGCCCTGGGGGACTGAAATGGGGTCCAGGGCCATGGCTAGGGTGGGGGAAGACTCCAAAGGGATGGGCAGGAACAATGAGGCAATAAGTGTCCTCATGACCATAATACTGAAGTTTTGCTTCCCTTCTTTTATTGATTTAATTCTCTTGTACACTCCACTGTAAAATAGACAGCTTTTTTAACACAGATGAGTGGTTGCCTAAAGAAATCAGCACACAACCTTAAACACCAAAAACACAGCTACATCAGCCATCTCTTGTCCTGCTCCAGCCCCGCAGCAGGTGTCTGTCATTGTGCCCATCTCACCACCCCATGTGGACACTCTGGGGCTCTGGGGAAAATGGGTAGAGTATTAATGAAGAGCAGACTTCTGCTGCTTTCTGAACAGCTACTGAACAGAGGGACAATGTGATTACTCCACATTGTACAGACACCCTTATAACCCCAGAAAACTTCTTCTGTCCATATGGAAATATTGTATTAGGTAAAGGATCTAATTTTTCCCCCTGCTACCTAAAATATCTGAAATTTGAACCTGTACCTGCTTTCATAGCCCTGAGTGCCTCACAGGAAAATATTTCATAAGCAAGAACTCAATTCTTTTTATCTACAAACATCTGCCTTAAACATCTGCTTTTAATCAAAGTGAAACCAATGCACTCCTTCAGTGGACAATGTGGTGCAGATAAAAAAGGCCGATGGTGTGTTGACTGTAAAGCCCTCAACTTTCTTATTCCCCACTTCAGATCCTTTGCCAAAGAACCTTTGGTGTCATTTCAGTTTTCCAGCAACAACCCAAATTTAATGGTCAAAATTTCAAGGAAAAACTATGTATAAATATGTTCTTTGAGATTCATTTTTATCTTATTCTTTTTCTGCAAGCAATGCTTCTTTGAAAGAAAAACTAAATTTTGTTCATTCAAGAATAAAATATATTTTATCGTCTCTGAGGGAACTGTAGATGATTATTTAGTGTGGTATGTACTGGGGGGAGTTAACCGCATAATTCCTGTTAATGATAAAAAATGAGTAAGCAGTTCAAAGTGTACCAATTTAAAAACTCTCTGAATGTCACAAATATACATGTACATGGTGCTTCCAAAGAACATATTATTGGGGAACATAAATAATTTTGCACACATATGTGACAGCTTGTAAAATCCTCATTTCTGCTTCAAGAAGCGCTTTTTGCTGTAAACCTAGATTCTTTCAAACTCTATTTAACATAAATTACATATGCTGTTTACATCATAGAATAAGCTATTTGTAAATATCAGATTTAAGTCAATGAAAATAAGAACATGGCCTGAATAGTTAATTCTTTTGAAATTAGATGCTGAGCTGGTGACTGAAACTGGGTGAAATCAGTGGAAAAAACTCCAATTAACATTATTGAACTTTAGTCCATCAGGTCAAGCACTGGCCTCACTGTGCCTTTTTACCATTGTTGCCAAGTGAACCAAGAGTTCACACTCAAGCACTGCTTGCTCCCGTGGGATTACTGATGTACTGATTACGTGGTGGGAGCAGTTTTCTCTCAGCCAGATCAGTTCAACCCTGGTTACACCGGTTGCATGTATTGCTCATGTAACCGCAGCATGTTTGTCAACTGAGCAGCCAGGGATATTGTAGAAACTATTCTAGATCAACAAACTAGGTAATATTGGCAGTTTTAAGGAAGCTATGTGTTTGTCCCACTACCCCAGCACTATTTTTAGGTGTTTGCCTTTCCTTTTTTAACATTAGTCTGGTTGGTTGACTGCTATGTTATTTTGACTGCTCTGCCCTCTCCACTGCTGAGTTGTGAAGGCCAGCTGGAGAGGTAGTGCTGGTCCGACTGCAGCTCAGGATGTGACCAGATATTACTCTCAAATGAGTCAGCAATTTTGGCTATGGAGTGCTGGAAAACACATTGTTTTCCTTTTTCCCTTTTCCTTGTTGCTACACACAGAAGGAAAAAGGAGACCTGATTATGTTGCTCTGGTTTGAAAATCTGACAATGACAAGAGAGAATGCAGATTGCTTTTTATGTTGTACTCTGTCCTGGAGCATGATTGCCATTAGGAAAAAGTCCTGTGAAAGTCTATAAAACTCAGTACCTATGGATCACTATTTTAAATTCTATCTGTTTTCAGAAAGACTCCTGTAGAAACCTGTTGCAATTCTGTAGATCTTTATGCTTTATCCTTTTGAAATTTTATCCCTATCATAATTCCACAATAAGGCTCTAATATTTTGAATATTGACTGAAATATTCCACAGATTTTTCCTATATCTTTTGTACAGACCAGTTCAGTGCAAAGAAAACAGTCCAAAATATGCATTTTCAGGTGAAAGAGGAAACTGACAGGTGAAGTATATTTTCCATTTGACTTTGCAAGTATTCACTCTGTAAATATATATACATGTATGTATGTATGTATGTACGTATATAGTTAAACTCTGCTAAAATGAAAGTGAGCAATAGGTAAAAGGAAAATTAAGAGTGTCCTGGAGGGAGTTCATACTTGCTTTAGCTTCTCAAGTTTCTTTGTCATAGTTTCAGCTGCTAAGAAAAAAGGCAAGAAGCACAGAGATATGAAATATCACCTTCCTGTCTAATCCCCTACTCCTGTGCTCTTGTTCAGAGTAAAAGTTTAGGGGAAGCCTTACACAGAGATTATTTTTTTTTTGTCTTTGGTCAGTTCCCAAAGGACACATTATTTTGAAACAATAGCTCAATGGATAATTAGTGTCCGTAATTCTGATCTCATTTATTGACATGTACACCCAGAAAAATTCCCTAAAATTCTATGTAGTTGCAGTGATGAAAACTGGGTTTATGATGAAGGAAGATCTCTAAAAACTCAAGGCAACATATTTTCAGGGAAAGCAGGGAGACATTATTTCTACTCACCTGAATGAGATTTTCTTCTTTCTCCCTGCTGCACAATATCAAAATTTAGGCCTATGACTACAGCAGCTTTTTAATCCAGAGACAGTATGTGATAATATTGTTTTAAGGAGAAGATAGGCCAGACAAAATTTGCCTTTAGAGCATTGCACATGGAGGCAAGTGTTCCTCTTTTCCAGTTATAAATTTTATCAAGTTTTGAAGAAAATTCAAGCATTTATCAAGCTTTGAAGAAAATTCAAGTACAAATGCATTAAACAATAGTGACAATAGCACAGCAGGATAAACGCTTTCTTAACAACGTTTCAACTACATGCTTATTGTTTATATCTTCAGCATCTTGTGTTGCATCACATTGGCCTCCCAACACATTCAGCCAATTTGCAACAGGCTGCTCTGCCACGTGTCCAACAGCAGCAAACTGAATTGTGCAACACAACCATTGCCACGCACTGATGTCCACTCCTTTTTCCATCATGGCATTCCTAATCCCACTTCAAAGGCCATAAAATGAGTAACCCAAGGAGGTACTCAATGTCTTAGCAACTTTCACCCCAAGTAGCTTCTTGATTTCTGATCCTGCTTGGAGGTTAGCAGTCTGTATTTTGGGAACAGAAAGCACTTCCCACTTTTGTAGAAACGGTGTTGGCTTTTGATATCCTTGTAGTTTCTGATTTTCCCTGCTGTTTGCGCTGAACCAATTTTCTTTCTATTCTTTAAAAATTAGGAGTGGATGAAAATAACATGAAAAGTTGCAAGAAACAAGGTAATGAAGGGTCTGTGTATTTAGATTAATGATTTCACTTCATTCGGATAAAGGCTGTGCAATGGGCTTTTTTTTTTTAGACAGTTGTCAGTGATCAGACAAAACAGATGTACACATGCTATTTGCTTGTTTGAAAGAAAGAAAGAAAGCAGAGCCATTTCATTGTATTCATTCAGAGAAGTTAAATTTTGAACAGAAGAACTGCAAATGATGTCATCATACTGAAGATTCCTGTCATAGGCAAGCACTTTACCCATTTCCTCCTCACACCAGTAAAAACACCCACACTTTTTATTGTTTTTGTAATAAAATCTACCTGAAAAACTGGGGAAGATTTTCAGAAAATTTTTTACTCTTGTTAAAAGAGTTTGCAGTAAGGGCAGCTGAGAATAGGCTTGATCTAAAATGTTTTGAATCGGAAATGCAAAGCTCTTTTTTTAGGGTCTTACTTCACATGGGATTTTCATGCCTTCATATCCCAAGGTGGAGAAGAGGGAGTGGAACAAATAAAACTATTGAATAAAGCAGTGTTGTTTACATCCCCAATGTTTTCACAGAGAGAAGATAAGATTTTACTTCGTTTAACCCAAGCAGGTGCAAGATACATCAGGGACTTGGCAGTTAAAGGATAGGTTACAGATGTTACTCTTGGCCCTGACTAATGTTTCACACAGCATTGCAGAAATTGCGTCAATTATATTGAATTTATCATTCTTCACATTTAATTAGTATGGATGTCTTCCTCTGACTGGCATTTATCTATGCTCAGAGCACAGCAAAATTTTCATAGAGCACTCAGCTATTACAGCAATGCTTTAGCATGTATCAATTCTGAATTTTGCAAACTAGGTTTGATACAGACAAGGATTGTGAAGTTGCCACCTTCCTGATGTGTGATCTCTGTGTAAATCCATTTCAGTCAGTTCTAGCAAGTATGTGAAGTTTGAAATTTACTTTTTCAGCCACTTCTCAGTCATAGTTAAGATGAAAGATTTATTCACCCAAACTACAAAATATTGCTGCTGGTGTCTCACTTGATAGGTGGGGATAATTTATTTTATAATGGAGATAGAACTTACAGAAATTTCAAGATAATAAGATAGAAACATCTTTCTTAGAACATATACGTGTGTAAACATGCTTCATACATTCACACCATGCAAATAAACTACCATCTCTACTACTGACTGCAAAAAATAAAAAGTGTCCACTTACAATTAAAGGGAGTAAATCTCATTTATTCTAAGCAATGGATTTCTTTTTTAAGAATTCATTCTTATCCCATCAATATGGTTTATCTCTAGCTTATGCTGAAAAACTGGTGCTTATAGAGTTGTTAAAACAATAAAGATCTCATCAGCATTGCTTTAAAATCATAAAACATTGCTCTTTTCTAAGCCATGAGCCACATGGATCTTTGAGGAAAAAACATCCACATTTTTAAAGTTGCACTGACTCAGAGTTATGGCAACTGCAGTTTTCCTTCAGAAGTACTGGTTTCTGAGTCAATGCTAGTGGGAATATATGGTTTCAAAGTACTTCATGGGATATAATTTTCAAAGGGATATATGAAAACCATACACTTCCGATTAACATTAATGGGGAGTTGTGTGGCTGCACAGAGCTTTGAACATTCTGGGTAGAAGTTTATATCTTAGTGAGCTGCACATGGTTCCCCTGCTCTGAGCAGATGGTTTTTTATAGATTGCAGAAGAGCCTGCTGTGGATCAGCAGACACCATGTTGAATGCTTCTCTCAACTATATATTTCATAGGTAACTCCACTAGGAGACAGGAACCTTTTCTCTATCAGCTATCATATTTCATAAGCTTAGCTCTTGAATTATACACTATAGCTATCTATCATAATACAAGAAATGTCCTCATGCAAAATCAATACTTCCTTACTCACAGTAACTCCATCATGCCCCACCAAGCAGCCCAAATTGCTGTTGTGTTGCATTCTTATCAGAGCCACAAACCACTGGGGAAAGTGCTCAGTTAGCTTTACTCACAATTTGCATGGTCTGTGAAAGATTTTACTGTATGTCTGTGCTCCAGGTGATACATGATGATAAAGCATTTTGCAATTGCAGCACACATCACTTGAAATTGGGAATGGAATAAAGGGAAGCCATGCAATGCTGAGTGGAAAGAGGCTATTTGCAATGTGATAAGACAGTATGGAAAATGATTGCGTGAGTAAGCGTATACAATGAATTCCCATTCTCATTTGCTAGTCAGGAGCTGGAAGCTGTTATGAGGAAGCCTCATATAATATGGCATTATAGAATTGATGGCATTAGTTATATGTATTTGCCTGCTTGATATCTAAGCAAATGATCTTTTTGAAATATGGATTTATCAATCTTTCTTTTTCTCACTCAGGACACTAAAATGCAACATGTACAGAAAGGCAAATTGCCTCCTGGTGCTGACCATTTGCATGATTAGGATAACAATCAGCGCTTGTAGGGCTCCACGAGGCTTTTCAACCAAAAAAAAAAAAAATCAAGAGATCTTTCTCCTCATATCTCTGCAGGTGTTCAAAGACTCCTACTTATTTTATTCTAGATATTAACGTTGCCAACTTATTGTTTCTATAACAATAGCTTCTGCAGAGCGTGGGAAACCAGGCTTTTAGGTTTTCACTGCCTGTGTCCCAATTCAGGACTCAGCACAGAGATCCAATACGTGCAATAAACCTCTGGCATCATAATGACTAAACTACATAAACTGCAAGCTCTGTTACATATGATAATCCATAACTCAGAGATAAATCTAATACCTCATATATTTTCTGATGGGGACTATAGAGATACAGGTTTGAAAGAAGAAAACACGCTTAAAGAATAGAATTTTCAGCTCTCACCATCTATTGCTTACTGGTCCACAAGTTGATTGTCATTTTAAAGTGCTTATAAGCTTTACAAAAGTAATAGAGCTGAATGCATTTTACCTCCAACACCAAAACCAGGACAGTTTTTCTAATTTGCTGGAATGACAGAAAAGATGGATGGAATAGCTTCACCCATTTTGTGTTACTCTTTCTTGGAAATCAGTGAGAGTCACGCATTAGAATCTGTAGCCTCTGGAACAATCTCCAAAGATGGCATTTTTACAAATCATCCTAAGTGAACTGAATCACGACTTTTGACTAGAGTACCACTGAAGTCAGAAGGATTTAAAATTTGTGTTTGTCATGGAATCTCAGCTTGTATCTCATCATATATCCAATCATAAAATGTTGCCTTTATTAGTAAATCATTTCTATTAGTTACTTCAGGAAAAAAACCAAAATTTTCACTCAGTTAGCAGTGCTGGTATTATGATTTTATGCAAGCTATCAAATTGAAAAGGTGTCATTTCTTAAAGAATCTTTTGTTCTAAAAATGTAATCTTTCTTTTTAAGCATCAACGAAAATTATGACAACTGAAATATGTTTTTTAAAATGTTCCCATTTTTATAGGTCAAAAGTTGTTATTGGAAATATAGTTTTAGCAAAACTTAAATTTTATGACATATTCTGTTCATAAATATTGCTGAGAATTATCTTGAGCAGATAAGTAATATGAGTGTCTGTTTTTAATTACGCCCTTTCTCCAGAAATCAGGTAACTTGAAAGATCACTGTAAAATGGGACCTTCATTTTCTAAAAAGTAGAAGGAATATGACACTGCAAAACCAAGATAGTTAATTAGATAGAAATTTTCATTTGCATGTTTAATTCTTAGCTCTTGCATAATCTAAGAGGAAAAACACAGTAAATGGCAAGCTTGTGCTTTAAATATTTGCAAACTGAGAGAGCTTAAAACATCTTTCTACCTTAAATTCATGTATACTCATAGCCCAAAGAATAATAGACTTTAATGTGCAAATCAAAAAAATAATCAGAAAATATTCAGCTTTTTTTCCATATTTGTTCAATCAGTTTGTTGTAGGTGCCACTGGTAGGCAAAAACATGAGCTGGTACAAAGTCTTTCCTAGTTGTTAATGTGATATTTTGTACATAACTGCTTCTTAAAATAATATAAAATTAATATATGTTTATGAAGGCAGTTAATAATAGAGGTCAACATATTTTTTTTCTTTTCTGAAAAAGTCTCAGAAATCAGGCAATACAATCCTAATATAACAAGATAATCAGTTCCAGTTTTATTTAATAATTTTTTCAGTTCCGTTTATGTGGATAAATCTCATAAGACAAGAGAGTGTATATTTTTGTAACTAATTTCTGATGAAATGGACCTTGCACTTCTGCCCTATTCATTGATATAAGTTAGCTTTCCAAATTAATTTTTATTTTTGGCATCTAGGAATGAACAGATTGCTTTGTGGTAGAGAGTATTTCCAATAAACAATAAAAAAACATGGACGAGAAGAGGCTAATATCAAATCCTGAATATGAAATAGCATCTAGAGGTCTCAAGTCTGGAGAGGTTTAGCTTATTATGTTGATTAAAACACATCTAACAAAACCACTGTCACTGATGTATGCAGATCTTTGCTCCTTTGGGAGTATCTGACTTTCAGAAGAATATCACAACAAGGAAAAACTCCCAATTAATTCTTCTCTGTATATTCATGTTATAAGCTCTCCTACAGCTCTAATAGAACTTTCCTAATTATTTCCCAGAGCTACCCTATTGTTCCTTCTTCAGCCAAATATCTTTCTTTTATTGTTTGCTAACGGGGCATTTCCTGCATTCACATTATAAAAGATCAGACAAAATTATGTATCCTGCACAGGGTACTCACCTGATTTGTTAGACTGAGCATGAATAAAGTTCAATACAAACAAAGACTTTAAAATTGAAATAGCTAAGATGCCATTGAGAAACTCTTGGCCATCAGTGGAAAAATTTTAGATGCCAAAAGTGTATCTATTAATCTTGCAACACACAAACATGCAGTTGGAGCAGTAAGGAATATTTTCATTCTATCTTTAAAATCAGATCAGACAGTTCAATGGTTGAGTGGCTTTTTATCTAACTGGACAAGAGAAACTTATATTATTTATTGTGGGACTGTTTTCCTCAATTCTGCCTGATAAGGCAGTGATCCAAAATCATATTTCCCACTTGGGACCAAGCAATTCACAGGTAAGTTATGCAGAACAGATGAAGTATACTCTACTTTCAGTCCCTTACTTTGTATTTATTTGTCTGTGTGACTGAAAGCTGAAAAGAAACAATTATTTGAAATTATGATAAGTATGCTTCTTAGTATGATAACACTCAATAGTTATTTTTATGACTGGTGTATGATTTGGACATGAATATCAACTTTGGTTAATATATTTATACATTATATTCTTGTATACTTTAATATATAAGAAATAGCAACTTCTAACAGAGGAAGAATTTGACTGACTCATTTAAGGCCCAAGCTTCAGCTGATCAGTGCACTGGCCAGTACATTTTGCAGTCATACATAAAAACTAAATTATAGAGAGACTCTAAAAATATCACATCTATAAAAATCATTCCAACAATTGGTGCCATCTTAGGGTTTTACCTGGAAATGTTGTAGCATGGTGGCCTAAAACACTGCTTAGGGCAAAAGGCATTTCATTACTGGTTTTATGAAAAGTTTCAATAAAAATATTGTGGCTTTCCGTTTAAACATCTCATGCAGAGCAGTGAAACCAAAGATAACCATGCTGAGTTACTGCCGAGAGACAGGAAGATAAAAATCAACATTAAATAGAATTGGAAGAAAAGTGATTTTATTGTTCAGACAGACACAAAATGTAAACAAGAAGTCCAAATACACTGGAGGGCATATTGGATTGTAGACCATGGTTTTATTCAACATTTTTCGGTACTGATTAACACAGTGATCTTTTAACATATTTTTAATAGTGTTTCTTTTTACAATCATTAACCTATCAGGGTTAAGAAATCACTTTATCAAATGTCAATTTTGTGCTGTGGCAGACGATGGAGCTGATGCAGTCCCATAAAGATTTTACCTCCTGACCTTTAGAACAGTGATTTTATTGTCTTAGGCAAACCTTAAAGTTATGCCTTGGTATTAGAGAGTAGTACAGATCTATCCCATCCTAGAAAGCTGGTGCCTGGAGGTACACATTCCTTATTAACTAGTAGAAGAAAATTTTGTGAAATTAGTCATCTTTGCCTATAATATTCACATGACAAAGCTCCGTATTTTTTCAAATGTCGGTACCATGGTGTTTAGAAAACAACAAGATTTTAGGCGTTCTTCATGACTCAGAAGTGAAAAGACAAAATATCACAGAAAACTTGCTCTATTTCCTAACAAATTTATCACTTCCTGTCAGACACAGTTTCAGTGGATTTCAGTGGTAATCAGTGAACATGGCAGCTCTGACAGAATATTTCTTTGCGGGAAGAACCAATTTTGGAGGCTGAAGTTTGTTTGTATTAGGGGCACTCATCTGTAGATTTAGACATGAGGTCTAATCTAACTTGTTTCTCCTTAGACTTTCCTATCCTGTGATCAGGTCAGTTTCTAGCCTGTCCCCTTCAGATGCAGGTGATTTTTATACAGTAAAACAGCTCCATCAGAAAGGAGGGCAAAAATTACACCATGGTACAACCAAGTTCTGTCATGGCTGTCAGGGAGGCAGAGAACAGCTCAAAGTCTCTTTGAAAGAGGTGGAGTAGAAGTCATGCCTTTCACTTTTGAGGTGAGTGTTTCCAGGTAGCTTGAAACATTCAACTCAGTGGTTCTAATGAAAGACTCCAGCTTGCCTAAGGTTCTTCATGCAGAAATTGCACCTTCTGCTCTCCTCAGCAGAACTTGATACCCCTTTACTTGCCATACTTTATTCTCCACTTACTGTTCTGCTAGAAGAATGACAAGCAGGCAAAGTCTTACTGCACCCAATTTTCCCCTTCATACCTTTTCCCAAACAACCTCTATTAGCATACTTGTGTATTATCAGCTTTTATTTTTAATTTGTTCTGAATCTATGCAGTATCACTCCAGAACAATGAAACTCTCCTGGAACTGGGAGCAGTGGGGGCTGCTGTGCATTGCCATCATATATCCAAGTTGAGGTGTTTTTCATTAGCAACAGGCAATAAGAGCTAGACACTGAGCCTGCCTGGGTTTTTTATTTCAAAGAGGAAAACTGAGCAGAAGGTACTGAAATTCTTTGCTTTTTAATGTCTAGAATATGGGGGGATAGGTTGCTGCTGATGGTAGCCAACTCAAGAAGACAGGAACAATTTACAGTAATAAGTTTTAGTGTGCCTAGAAAATCTTCCCTGCATTAAAGTGATAACACTTGTGCATGCAACACTAAATTCTTCAGTGACACAAAATTGTCCTCTTCCTGTTAGCCCTTTCTCTGTACAGTTCCCTTGGTCTGAAGTCAGGATATACCAGAGGCTGTTCCCAGTAGGAACTATGTACAACATCATTTTGTTTTGGAAGCTTATATAGCCTCCAAAAGCAGAAATCCTGGTGATTCCGTGTCTGCTGGTCTCACTCCTGTGCAGCTCTCATTGTCTTTTTTAGAACACATGTAGCTGTATTTACTGACAACAGTGGTGAGAATGCCTTAAATATATAAATTTTAAGTTATCCGTGGCTTATTTACAAAATTTTGGTACCACCTTTACATTCTAAGTGCATACAGTAGGGGTAAAGCCTGTGGTTTTTCAGTAACCCTTTGGATCACAAAAATTTTACGTTCCAGTTGTGAAAATTGAACTTATATTGGATATGCTTGAAATTATGGATATTTCTTTCCTTGACTGAAGATAGAACAAATAAACTCTTGCTCATGGATCTTGAGACTTTTCATGTTTAAACAAGTCAACCTGAATTATTTTAGTATACAATATTTATATTTTCTATTGAAAAAAAGCCAAGAAAACAGATAGAAAATAATTCTGCAGGACTTTTTTTTCTTTTCTTTTTTTTTTTCTTTTTTTTTTTTTTTTTTTTTTTTAATACTAAGAAGCTCTAAATAGAGCTACATAATCAGAGAATAGCTGAGGCTGTGAGTCCCCTCTGGAGATAGTCTATTCAAACCATTTGCTCAGAGTAAGATCATCTAGACCAGATTCCCCAGGCTATGTCCAGTCAGGTGTTAAACAACTCTGAGGACGGAGACACCACAACCCTTTTTGGCAATCTGTCCTAGTGGTTGATCATGTGCATAGTAAAAAAGGATTTTTTCTTCTGTTTAAATGGAATTTCATGTATTTTAATTTGTGCCAGCTGACTCTTTACATTTCATTCATGCTACTGGAAATAATATTTCTTTTTACCACTCCACACTGAGTGCTCATACACATAGTTCAGATCCATCAGAGCCTTCTCTTCCCCAGCCTAAACTCTCAATGTCTCTTCATATAGCAGGTGCTCCATCCAGAATGTCCATCTCACTTTTGTACTGGAGTCAGCATTGGACTCAGGATTCCAGATATCTTTTACCAGTGCACAGTGAAGGGGAAGGATCATTTCATTTGCTGGTGAAGATCTTAATGCAGCCCAACGTGCTGTTGACTGCCTTTGCAACAAGGATGCATTGTTAGCTCATGGTCAACTTGTTGTCCTCTAGGACCCTGAGGGCCTTTTCTGCAAAGCTCCTTTCCAATCTGCCTGTCCCCAGACTGCTGTCATATCAGGTTATTTTGGTCCAGCTGCAGGACTTTGCACTTCCCATTGTTAAATATCATTATATTCCTACTGGTCCATTTCTGCAGCATGTTTGAGATTCCTCTGAGGTGCAGACCTGCCCTCCTGTGCACTGACTATTTCCCCCATTTGATACAACCTGTGGTTGTTCTGAGGGTACATATCAAGCAATCTGCAAATACTGCAAGCAACCACTCCCTCTCTTGGGAGTCTAGTTTTATATTGTGTTTAGCTACCAAGGGCCACAGGCAACACAGTTGGGTGACAACAGTAAATGTGTCATAAAGTACAGGTGGGCAGCTTTTAATCACCTCTGTCACTTCCCTGTTTAATGTTCCTCAAGAGATTAGCATTAGAGATTTACCCCTGCACATGCTAACAGCGTTCCAGTGCTGACAGTCTGAGATTGCAGACTCAGCACCAAAGCTTGATCAGTATCTACACACTACGTGCTCCTCGGCCACATCCCTTGTAGGACTTGATCCAACATAATCTTCCAGAGGAGACTCATTAAAGATACCCTTGCTCCAATTTATATGAGCATGTCAGAAGAAGACAGCAATGTTACCAGTCTTGCTTATATAAAAACTGAATGGACAGGCCAGTCATGTCTGAGAGAGGGTCTGACAGCCTGCATCCACATCACCTCTGAGGCATCAAGTCCATCTCAAGCTGAGTGTTCAATCTCACCTATTATTCAGAAAAAAGTATTCAAAAGTTGGTGAGTTGCACACAAAACAAAAAAAAATCAAAACAAAACAGTGATTTCCTGTTTTCCAAAGAAAATGAGATTGTGAAAGTCACTCTGGAGACAACTGAAGTTTCTAAACCCAGGCTGAGCAGGAAAGTTTTTAAGTATTGTGCAGGACAGGTACAGCATGAATTCTGGCTGTAGATAAAAACAAACGACTACTCTATGCCGCTGCTTCAGACTGTAGAGGATCTGTTGGACTCCCTAGTGCAAGATTCTCTATGGACAAAGGAAAACAATTCTTTACACTGCTCAAGTCCAAATGTGATGGAGGAATGTGGGTTTCTAAGTGAGAGGAAAGTCATCAAAGAAGAACCCGTGATCATGAGTAGGACAAGGAGAAAATATCCAAAATAACCAGCTCAAGGTTTTTATATTGAATCTGGCGATTTTCTTAGTTTTTTCTAATAGCCTTGCAACCAGAATTTCTGAACAGTACATTAGAATCACGGTTAGCACAACAGGAGGGAAGAACTAAATGCTGAAAATTGTTATCTGCAGACACATGGGGAAAAAAAAAGGACTAAAGGAACAATGGCCATAGACAGCAGAAAGTATTAGCTTGATTTTTATATCCCCAACTCATAATAATGACCCAGAAAAGCAAAAAAGGGATAATAGATCTCAGGGGGCTTATGTCTCAAACACCTGAAATACCTACACAAAGGCAATGAGTAAACCTAAAAATCCATTGAAGTTATTAAAGAAATTATGTAATCACCATTTACAGGTCAGTCATCTGTAAAAAAAAAAAACAAACAAAAAAAGCAGTGCATGGCAAAAGATGATGAAATTAAAAATAGCAGAATTAAAGCATCACTCTCCCATGCTACACAGACCAGGCAATTCTTTTTACTCTCAGAAAAAGAGGGGTTCAAAGGTCAGCTGGTGTTAAACCTGAACACTAATGCTTATGCCACGGGGGCTGAGGACTGGGAAGGTGGCCAGAGCATCTTAGCTAGTAAAATATCTCAAATAGCTGCAAACTCTTTGCCAAGTTGCTCAGACACATAATATGGCTCGCCTATCTCATTCAGTCAAATACTTTCTGAAATTCAACAAATGGGACTAGACAGAGGCAACTGGAGGCAAGCAGTGATGGTAGAAAACTTTTCTAAGGAGGACAGTTTTTCCACTAGAAGGTACTGATCACTAGTATATAATTTAAATGTAGACAATTATTAAAAGTTCTTATATTTTGCTTTATTGTAGGCCAAAACCCTCCAATCATTGCATCTCTTTGATGCTTCTAAAAGTAACTTTTACCCTGCAGCTTGCTGGTTCAGATCCTGGTCTGTTTGATTATTAAAAATCCCAGTTCCTTCCACATTATGCCAAGTAAATCTGAACTTGATTCTTTTATCTTGTATCTGACACTGTAGCTACAAAGCTATAATTTCCTTTATACTCATTTTCTCCTTCTCTAGTTCTGACACAAGTATCTGTCTGATTGTGTCTTCACAAAACATTTTGGATTTACTAAAACAGCATACTTTGGCAAAGCAAAAAAGTTTCCAGGTCTAACAAACAAAACTATTTTCATACAGGTACTTACATGTGCATACATGGCTATATTTCTACAGTGCCTTGAATAACTATTTATCTTTATCTTTATATTTTATTTTAAATATTTATCTTTAAATATTTTCTTAGATCAGCTTTATAAATATCTTGTAATAATTTATTATAGGCCATATGTTTCAAGTTTTCTCATAGACTTTATAAAAGGAGTGTCAAAAGTCCTACTTAAGTTATCTCGTGTCTTTGAATTCTTCATCTGATGGGTCAATCCCTGTAACAGAAGGATTTTAAACTAATCTAACATATTTTGGCCTTGAGAAATTTAAGTCTGCTGTTTTAACTCATCTTTAAGCATGTACAAATTGACTGTTCAACTTCATGTTTGAATATCTCCTAAGGTACTATCATTTGTCTGACTAATGTGCTGAATCTTTATTCTTCCTTTTTAACCTACAAGGTATAAATTTGCTTTCTTCATCCCCCTTGAGTGCCAATTGCACTGAAATTCAATCTTCATTCCCAGACCTTTTTGAAGGATTTTGGATCATTAAGCTGTGTCTTCATAAAGTGATTTTTTTTCTTGCAAAGCTATGCTGGATAGTCACAGCCCTTCTCCATGTTGAGGAAGTGGCTTGTCTGGCCTTTGAGTAGATGGTACAAAAGAGACATTTATTGATGTAGTTTTGCTTATTTATTTGAAGGGGATCCTTGGACCAGTTATGCTTACTTTTTTTGAAACTGAAGAAAAAGTATCACAAAGGCCATCTGTTTATTGGCCTTAATCTCAGCACCACCTTCTTTATGTATATATTTATATATATAGATACATATAGATATGACCTCACTTGTGCATTTTTGTTCTTTTTTTTGGTAGGCAAAGAATTTTAAAATTGATTTTTATATTCTACATAGCAGGTAATTCTTTATGTGGGTGCATTTCCTCTGTGCCAAGTCCTCTCTTGAATAATAATTTTTATTATTATTATTTTGTTGTGAAGATGTGGAGTCTTACCTTAAAAGATTTTTCTCAGTTTGGAGAAAACTTGCAGATTTCTTTGTGTGTAGGTGTCTATCTTTTATTTTAAGGAATCTCTATGATGATCTCTATCCATCCATTTAAGTGCACTAACTTCTGTGTCTGAGGATATTTCTTTTCATATGAGTTCTTGACAATTTATGAGCTGTACTATACCTAGCAAGCAATGAACAGTTTTCTAGTCCCCCAGTCTCTTCTTCCCAGTTGTTACAAGTTTTGCCTTTCTCTGTGCATGTGTGGCCTGCAATAGATTTTCTTGGATCCAGCTGGCACTGGCTCTATCAGACACAGGGTAAGTTTCTAGAAGCTTCTCACAAAATCACATGCATGTGAATGTGAAATGAACACACACACTCACACACACACCTTTCCACTAAAGTGGGTCAAGTGATCACTTACAGTGGAATTTTTCCCCTCTAGCATGGGTTTTTCCTCAAAATTACTGGGCTACGTTTGAAGCTGAACAAGCAATGGGAGAATAGAGCTGAGATCTTTTTGGGTTTTGTTTTTTTGGGGTTTTTTTTTGGCAGAAGTACACCTTCCACATGGGCAAGGACCTGCTGACTGGCTACAAAAATGCAGGGAAACTTTTTTGAAGTAGAGATAAAAGGAAACTATGATGCTATGATATCAAGGTCTGCATTCCATTGTCATCTGGACCCTCACCTCTATTTTCTACAGAAATGCAAGACTTTTTAGACACAGAGTTTGGGTTTGGTAGGCCTGGGTTTTACAACAAGGCAGATGCATAACTGGAACTGCAATTCTTTTTGAAAACTAACTTCTACTTGGAGCTCATATATAGCCTTAAAACACATTATTTGCTTTAAAGCTTATCTTTAGACCAAAAAAATTGTTATTCTAAACAGTATTGCTTGCTACTAGGTAAAGTGAATAAAACATACACAGTAACTAGAGTTCATAAAGTCTATACCAGGTAAATATGTAAGAGGTGAGCAGTGTCTTGACTTGTCTCAGCTTCAGAACGATTTTTTTTCACTGTTTTAAGTGGGCTGTTATAAGTACATATAATGGACTCATGAGTTTATTTAGTCACAAAGTGTATAGAGAGATGAAAAATTTCAGAAAGCTTTGTAATACAAAATGCACATTACTGTTTCTAGCCAGCATGCAGTATAAGACCTTTTAAAATATTTTGCAACTGTTTTATGTCTTTCCATTCCCAGGCTATGCCATCAATTAAGTCTGTGTAAGTAAATGAAATTATGTTAGTGCTGAAGTAGTAAGGACTGTATTTGAATCCAAGCCTTTTCTTGGCCTTTGAAGCTGTTTGTGTACAAAACTGTTCCTTCATGTGCATATGGCTAGGGATTTGACTGACTCCACACCTGTGCAAACATGTGGTATTATGTGTGGGGATTCTCTAGTGAATGTTTGAGTGCCAGATATCCCACTTGTGTACCGGTAGTGTTGAAGAGCAAGTCAAGTGTGGGTGCAAGTGTTTGCACTGCTGGATGTGGGAAGGTATAATTGTTGGTGCAACTTCACAAGTACATAAAGGAACCAGCAGGTTGAATATCTGGTCTGTAAGGCTGAGTGGCAATGGCTGCACTGGCATGGGTATATCAACTCACAGCAGAGCTCCCAAACACACACTGATTTATTGTGTATCTATACCTAAAATACCTCACCCATGTCAAATTTGAGCCCTGGGAAGTCAAGTCTACGTCCCTGGAAGACTAGACAGTGAGCAGGAACAATTTTCTATGTCTCCCCACTTGTGCTCTCTGCATGAACAAGATTCATGGTGTAAAGCAGATGTAGGAAAAAGCAAACAAAGAAGAAAACACCATCAAGCTTCCTAACAAACCAACAATAAAGAATCCACCTCCCCCACATGGTTTTCTTCAGCTGTTTACCCATCTCACACACTTTCATAAGTTCCCAGACTTGCTTCCAGAAAGTTTCCAGAGCTTATCTTATTCTGCCTTTTCCTCTCTCTTCAGTGCTCACTTAGCTACTTGGAACTATTTTAACAGAGAGAGAGCAATTGTAAAAAAGGTAATTTTTTCCAAAGGATAAAAACACCTGTTGATGAAAGGTGGCTACTGCACAGAACTTTCTCTCAAAACTCTATTTGGTAATGAGGGTTGAGTTAGCAGTAAGCTGTGTCTTCAGCAGAGGCATCTTCAAAATGGAAGTGTTGATGAGTGTATAAGCTGGGACACATTGCAATGTATTGTCAAACTCAGTACGCAGTGTCTGAAGAAGGTTAACAAAAGGACTCGATTACTTTAAGATGAAGTGAATAAGAAATTGAAATACCATGATTCCTTGATTGAGGAAAAGGAGACTATTGCAGAAATTTACTCTGCTTGACAATGATGAGATTAAGAGGTGTAGGCAATGATAGTTCTAATAAAAGTTTCTGTGTTTGGAAAGCAATCTAGGGAAAAAAAGTTACTGAATGGAAAACACAATAAGAAACAATTATACCAGTTGTCTTAAGCCTATTCAGGCTTCTGAAAATGTCTAACACATTAGAACACTGCTTGGAATACAACATCTACCGCGATACTGTCAATATGCATTGCTGCCACACCTCATTTGCACTGACGGCTTCTTGTTGGCCTCTTCTGACTGGGGTCACTGCCATCTCATCCCTTTCTTTGGGAGGAGACGTCTCCTTGAGCAGTGTTGATGACATAGTTAGGGTTGCCTTATATCTACCACATTCAGAAAATTTCCTTTTTTCATTTTCCCACTTGTTCCCTTTTATTTTCTTTATGTGTGAGCACTCTGCACTTTCTGCACTAATTCCCATCTTCTTTGTTGATGCGCTAGCATGCCATAAAGTATAACAGCAAATGGTAGGCAAGCCCAGCCTACTGCATTTCTTAACCTGTGGACTGGAAAAGAGATATTTTTCTTGGAGCAGTGGGCTTACAAGTAAACAGCACTCTGAGAAGATGGGAAGGGTTATTTCACAGCGACAGGGGACAGCTAGATATACTGTGAGTCCCAGCTACTGTGTTTTGGTTTTCATTAAGGTATTTTTAATCTAAAAATATTTCATAATCTTACTGTTTAAAGTTCTTTTCTGTGTGATTTCTCACATGCAAATAACTCACTTAAAGGCAGACACACACCAACCCTTGCAACTTCTCCATATTGTTTGGGCAAATTAATGAAAACTCTTATCAGTGGCATGATTACATTTTTTTCCTCTTAAGATTCACATAAATTAGGTTGCTGTAATAATTTGTTCCAGGCATAAAACTTAAGGTCTGTAAATAATTAACTCAAAAGTTATTTAGTTACCATACATATTAAATCGGTAGGAGAGAAATATATTTTTATACATTTATTTTAAAAAAGTCAAGCATTTTTATGAATGAGTGATAGTAAACATACAATTTGGTCACAGGTTTTTAAACCTTTACGTGAATTTTCAGCAAATGCATTTTTAACTTCTAATGGCAAATGCCATATATCATGCATATCTGAAGAATATTGATTTTGTAAGTCTTGCATTTTTCTGTTGAATTAACTCTTAATCTGGCATTTACTGAATCCAAAGGCTTTTCTGCCAAACCTCATCTAATTTGGTGACACCAGCAGACATGATAAATCCCATAACTGTACTGTCTCCTTTCCTATTCTCTATTTTTATAGGAATCTGTAACAAGAAATGGCGACATTCTTTTTGTTTGAGCCAGTTTTAGCACTTGAACTTTAAATAACTAAGATTACAGGAATTTTTGTTTGGTTTCAAACTGATGATCTCTTTATTATTCCTTTGCTTTCTAACTTGTAAAGAATGAAACAGATGTGTATTTACGAGACAACTTGTTAGAATAAATTAAGGACTGGCTTCCAAAAGTTACGAGCAGCTTTTATTTCTTGTCTAGACATATTTTTAAATTGGAAAAGAGAAAAAAATGTTTATTGTTTTTATAGTATGACAATGTTTTGATTAATGTTGTATTAAAAAAAAAACAAAACAGAAACCCACCTACTTGAGGCAAACAAAGTTGCATTCTGCAACACAAATGAGACAAGCAAAGTTGTATTCTGCAACACAGCCTCTCATTGCAGCAATCTGATATTTATGTGAGGCTCAAACTCTGCTGACTGATCCCATCAGAGATCTGTCCTAGTGAAATGAGCCAGAAGGGAGTGGTCAATATTTTTGTCAATACATACACAAAAACGGTTTCTGTCTGAAGTTTAACAATCTCTCTTGCATGAAATAATTTTACTGGAGAAAATTTGATATCCAGGTTTCTCCTGAAAAATCTTTCCATGTGCATTGACTCTCAACTAATTTCCACTGTCTTTCTTCACATATAGAAAGGAGTTCAGTTCAGGCTGTTTTCCTGGACATGGTGTTTCGCTTCAACTGATACTTTAAAATCCAAACAAGAAAAATACAGTGAGACATGATGAGAAAATCTCCAAAAATTTAGAACGTGGGTTCCAAAAGTATGATCCAGATGTAAATTGTCACAGACATATAGACCTTAATGGAATTGTTCTGATACATGCCAGCTGAAGGTCTAACCCAGAATGTTCATGGGAAGACTTGAATGTGTGAAACTGGGCGTCCAATTGAGAATAAATTAACTTTCTTGGACAAACCAGATCACATTCATTTGGAAAGGAGCCCTACCAGTTGGCATTGATTTTAAAACCATTTTTTAAGTACCTTTAATAGTGCCTGATTCAAAACCAATGAAGTCAGTGGAACAGCTCCCTTTAATGGGTCTGGAATCAGGCACATCATGAAAACTGTTTCACCATATGTTTCAATGACATTTAAGTTCACTCGTCTTGTTTGAAGAATTCTTTATTCAACTACTCACAGCTTGAGATTCTCAGTTCTTGGGACATTTTTGGTCAATTTCGTTTTTGTTTGGAAGAAGCTGGAATGGGAAGAACTCAGGGAACTTTTTAGGCTAGGAAAAATAATAAGCATTCTGGAGTTAGCTTGAGGTATTGAGATTTTATTTTAATGCCAATTTAATTCTGACTGCTTGAACATTGATGCAAAAGAGAATATTACTGGTATGCCGGAGATAGAGAAAGCTTTAAAAATTATTTTTTCAGATTTATTTTTATTGAAAGGAGGAAGAAAATAGAAGCCAGACCCTACACTTTGAAAGATCATGGAAGACCATGTAAGATGGTTTTTGGTGTTCACAGCAGCTTTACTGATGAGACGCATTTATTAGGGGGTGATTATCCTTCAAAACTGGAATAATGCACCCCCAGAAATATGTCTTTCATTGCTCTCAATACTCTTACTATAACAGTGACAGAGATTTGTGATACACCTCTAACAAGATAGGTATGATCCTGTGGGAAGAAGACATATTTATGTATAAACTTTCATAGAATTGTCTCATCTTTAAGAGCTTAAAATCTCCTGTGAACTGATGAACATCTAAAAAGAAAAACTGGTTATTACTAGAAAGACCAAATACGAATGGAAAATAAGAAAAATGTGTGTACAAAATTCATGTCTGGAATTCGTTTTTCTGAGTTATGAGGCACTAGTTAGTCTAAAACTAAAAATAAAGACAAACTGAAAAGAGTCCTAACAGCGTGGTTTCTTTTGAACTGCAAATTGACACAGGCATTTTATGGGGAGGAAAAAAATAAAAAAAAGAGGCAAGTCATCTACCAGTGTGAAACAGTGAACGTATCCTTCAAGGGGTATGAATTCCCTTACAGTGGTGATAACTTCCATATTCAGCAGAGATGGATTTAAAATGTGGTTGAGTCATGCTAGTTTTCTGCTGTCAAATCATTGCAATTTCAAAGCCATGACCAAGGAGTTATGCACATGGAATATATTACCGTGAAATGAGGAACAGGGCCTGTGGTAATAAAAATATTTACATCTACATATACTTTAAAAAAAAACCCAGACAAGCTTCCCCCTGCTGCAACCCACCATCCCCTATAAAAGCAACCAGAATAATAATAAAAAAGAAAAAAACAATATGGTTAAGGAAAAATTTGCACCTATTGGCTAGTCTCCTAGTGTTCCAGGGGTTTATCTGTCCTTATAAAAAATAAATGCTTAAATGCAATTTTTTTTAAAAAAAAAGGTTTGCATTGTACTGTCACCCTAGATTTCTGGACTGAGAACAGCACGAGAAGACTTCTGGATAGTTGTTCTTTATTCAACTTATTTTGTCTGTTAAGGAACCTTCATGGTTCTTCACAAAATTATTTGAACATCCTAGCATAGTCCTATTGAAGGAAGTATTTGCATCTGAACATAAAATTTTAATTGCAATAATTTATGTAAATATGAATGTGATGGGATTTTTGAAACTGTTTTATACCTAATGAGTATTCACAATCTCTTAGATATCTTCTTCCTCCATAGTCAGCAGTTGCATTAGCACACTAGCTCCCTGAGGCAGCTGGATCCCTGTTTCCCTTTGGAAAATCCCCATTTTCACCTGTGCTGTATTTTTGAAAGCACTATGAATTGTTTCAGGAAAATCAAATGTATTCATAATGTATTAATAAACAGGTCTTTGCTAACCTAACTAACTCATTTGGCTAAAATGGGTTAGGAAACCACTGCAAGTGAAAAGTTGACAAGTTCCAGCAGAGAGGGCCCATGAGCATTAGGGCTGTCAAATCTCTCAGCCTTTTCGTTGAAGCCAGCAGAATGTGGATATAGCCTAAACCTCCTACCAAATGCACCCAAAGGTGTCCTCCACATAGAAATGAAATTCAAATCTGGTTAAATCTTGTGGAAAAGAACATAAAGGGAGAAGATGGTAGATATTAGCCTGTTGGCTTGCTCTGTTTTGTGTTGCAGTTAGAAGTCATCTTGATATGATACAGCCCAGCATAAGCACATATGGAATGAAATGTGACATTCAATAAACAAAGCATTTTAAATGAAACCTTTTATAGCCTTAAGAAATAGAAGAAACAGTCACACGCTGCTCATTAGCTTGTAAAAGTAGACACAATGGCTTGTTTTGTAGGAAATTTCAATTCATGCCCATAAATCAAGAAACAACGTAAGCAGTTCTGATTCTAGTTTGTGGGAAAATGTTTAATTGCTTATTTATTTGATTTGTTGCTCTAAAATGTATTCTTATACGATGTATTCTTACATCTTGCATCTGCAAAGAGTAGAGAGATGTTTCTTAAAAGCGTTTTTTAGAATTACTTGGTATCGGTCCAGTGCTCTGATGTCACTGGAATAGAAACAGGACTCTGTCTGGATTTATTAGAAGGGGAAAGACTCTTTTTACTTTTCTCTGTTTTATTGCATCTTTCTTGACATTAAACTCGGGTACTCAGTACAGCCTACTCCAGATGTAAAGTTTTTCTTTAAAGTACTATGCCAATTACTGACACATAATGTCATATAAATTACTGTAAACTATTAGATAAAATGTACTAATAAAATCAGGCCTATTAAGCACTTGAAATTTGATTTCTCCTTTTAAACCAGCACATTAAAATTATGAAATGTAGTATATTTATTCCATATAGCATATGTTTGCATAGTAAAAAATAACAAAATATAAACTTAACTCTCCTTATTACTGATTGTCAAATAAATTTTCTGATAGAGAGACTTTTAGTAGCTTCTGTAGGCTTTATTGCAAAATTATATGCTTTCTCTGTAGTACGGTTTCAAGACAAAGGACCGATGTCATAGATCTCTTCCCAAAAAACCTGACTTCTTTCCTTAAAATGTCTCATTTTTATCTGTAAGATGTAAACTCCAACTCCAACTTGTAAGCTACATCCTTGACTTCAGTGCCTCACAATATGCATTTTTTATCTTATTCCGTTAGATAATGTTAACTTGCCATAATATTATCCACCATCATAGTGCTTTTGGAGATTGCTTTTGCACTTATTGGAGAATGTAACCTTATTTCCTCTCTTCTGTACTTAAAAGCTAAAATGTCCACATTAGTTCATTTGCAGATATTTAGACTAAATGCTCAAATATAGTATGAGGCTAATTATGCTTATTCACCTGTTGTAGCAATCATAAAACCTTAAGCTCATATAAACCCTTATATACTCATTTAACTCTTCTGTTCAAGAAGAAATACTTTTATGCTTCTTGGAGAAATAAATAAATCCTTTAAAAAATGAAATAAAAAGCATAGATATTTGGATTTGTAAAACCATTATTTCAAGAATTATCAGTATAAGCCATAAGTTACATCAAACACTTAACATCAGACAAAAGATCATGTGGGATCTCAGACATTAGAGAGAGAAATGTACTTCAGTCATTTAAACTATATATAGCAAGTTTTGGCTTATTTGGAAGGGTTTGGAGTGGTTTTCTGAAATTTCTGAAATAACTTTTTTGAGTGATCATGCACAAAATATGAGCACCTTTGAGTAAATAGCTGTTGTGGTTTAGGTTCTGAGCACTTCTCTAAAGCCAAGAATTAGATTGAGGTGAATGTCAGGCAATTTAACATAAAATTAAAGAAAAGAAAAAAACCATGTAGATCACCATAACAGAAATTGTCATGAAGTAAGCAATCTATTTGATAACTTTTTAAACATTTTTAAATCTATTTTGAATTGTTAGTAAGCCATGCAGTGCAGTTACTCCACCATGTGTGGTTATATTGGCAGATCTAATTTTGAGCAATATGTAAAAATTAGGGTACTGTAACCTTCATGATTCATTCAAGGCAACAATTAAGAACATTAATTTATAGTTTAACTATAAAGAATTCAAAGAATTTGATTTAGAGCTCTCTGAAGAGTTTGTCTGCTGAATTTTTTTACTATTCTTTAGACAGTGAATTTGAGCTCATAACATTTCTACAGCTACTGGGCTAAAAGGCATTGCAGGTAAAGGAAGGACAACAAAGATTGATAAGAGATGTGATAACCTTTAGTTTGATCAGATTAGGAATATCTGGGAACATTTGGATGAATCAGTGTTTCATAATTTCCCAAACTCTTGCACAACAGTAGATAAGACATTAGCAGGTAGGAATATTTAAGAGGAAAACAATTACTCCATTCCTAGTGCACTGTAAGTTTGAAAAAAATATAAATTGTATTGTTTCTCACAAAATATTCTTACAATAAAAATAATAAAGGAATTTTCGGTTTAGGATAAGTAAGGAAAAAATAAACCTATCATATGAAAAAATTGGCTTATTTAATATAATAAAACAAAAGTTAAAAAGGGATATGACTCTTCCTCATAAAATATGACCAGCTCAATAGTAGAGCAGGAAAGACAATGCTGGCACAGGAATAAATAGGAGAAAACTGACCATTAATAAATTAAAGTTGAAAATTGCAGGTCTGTTTCTTGGTTTCTCTCTAAAAGCCCAAAGAAATGTACAAGTAAGGGTAAACAAAAAATGTTAAGTAGTTCAAGAAAAAAACTTTCATACATTTTATTTAAATGTAAGAGTTACATTCTTGTATTGAGGAAGATTGATTCATTATACTGAATATTGTGGGGGAAAAAAAAGTGGGGAATTCAGTCAGGAAAGATTTTGGTCCCTTTTGCATTTGAAGTTAAATTACTCAAAAGTTAAGTTAAATAAAAAGTAATTTTTTATGTTCAAGTGTTTCATAGACAGTGCATAATTGCATTTAATTTCACACTAGATACACTGCTTCATAAGGTTAGACTAAAATTATATTCTTGCACAAATTTCCTCCCTAAAAGGCTAAGAGCTCCACTCTACCATTTGACTTACTGAGACTGAGCAGTTTTAACCTGGAGAGAAAAGGGTTTGGGACTGGGTTTTTCATTGAAGTCCTTGTGTTTGCCTGGGGCTATGTAAACATAAGTGACTCATCATTTAAGGGAAGAAAACAGAAAAAAAAAAAGAGAGGGAGAAATTAACTTACCCTGTTCCTATATAATGGGCTATTACTTTGTAATGAACTTACTATGAACCAGTAATTGTGATATTAACCATTTTGGATTTGAAGTAACCAGAGACCTTCCACAGATTCCAACGGAAACCTTATAGTCAAAAATATGCTAATGAGCCATAAGTATGCTAGCAAGATGTTTTAAAAGGAAGATGTTTTCATCCTCTCTTTAGGATGGAAAGAGAAAATATTGCAGCATCTTACTGAATGAAAATTCAGGAATTACACTGCCCTTTCTCCCTGTCAAGACAGACATCCCACAGGGAATACTCAGGGTTTTCCCAGGATAAGAGGAAAAGCTCCAAAGAGTGGGGTGCAACATCTGTACATCCAGGAGCATTGTACCAGGTCTGGATTGTTCTTTCCCCATACTCTATCCATATTTGACAGTGCACAGTGCCTTCAAGTGTGTAATTTAAGTTTGACTGCCGTGTTCCTTAGAAAGAGCCATGGTTTATATTTCAGAGACTGCTCTAAGGCTTGATTAATAAACAGCCTAGGAGGTTTCTGGAGTGTGTGAAAGATAACTTCTTGGCACAGCTGGTGAGTGAGCCATCCAGGAAAAGTGCCCTGCTGCACCTGGTGTTTGTGATCTGAGGAGGGCTGCTGGGTGATATGATGGCTGGAGACCATGAGATCACAGCATTCTCTCAAACACCCACCTGCTCCAGGGGGGTTTCCTCCACAGGCTGCAGGTGGGTCTCTGCATCCCATGGTCCTTCACGGGCTGCAGGTGCTTCATGGTTCGCACCATGGGCTGTTGGGGAATCTCAGGTGCCTGGAGCACCTTCTCCTCCTCCACTGACCCTAGTGTTTCCAGGGCTGTTCCTCTCACATATTCTCATCCTGTTCTTCTCTGACCAAAATTACATCTCTGCAGTAACTTTTTTTCTTCCTCTTCTTAAATAGGTTATCACCATTTCTAATTGGCCCAGCCTTGACCAAAGGCATATCTATCCTGGGACCTGCCAGAGACTGGCCCTGCTGGACATGGAGGAAGCTTCTAGCAGGTTCACACAGAATCCACCCCTCTAGCCCTTCCTGCTACCAAAGCTTGGCCACAAAAACTCAACACACAGCCCCCTGCAGCACTACAGGTGGGGGCAGAGTGGCTGGAAAGTTGCTCAGCAGAAAAGGACCTGGGTGTGCTGATCAACAGTAGGTGAACAAGAGCCAGCATGTGCCCAGGTGTCCCAACTAAACCTGGCCTGTACCGGACAGAGTGGAGCCAGCAGGATCAGGTCAGTGATCATTCCTCTGTAGCTGGCACTGGTGAGGCTGCACCTCAAGTTCTGTGTCCAGTTTTGGGTCTCTCACAAGGAAGACATTGAGGGGCTGGAGCATGTCCACAGGAACTGGTGAAGGGTCTGGGGCACAAGTGTTGTGAGGAGTGGCTGAGGGAACTAGGGTTGTTTAGTCTGGAGAAAAGAAGGCTCAGGGAGACCTTATTCATCTCTGCAACTACCTGAAAGAAGATTGTAATGAGCTCTTCTCCCAGCTAACAAGCAGTATGACAAGGGGAAATGGCCTCAAGCTGTACCAGGAGAGGTTTAGGCTGGATATCAGAAAAAAAAAAATTCTGCACAGAAAGGGCTACAAGCATTGAAGCAGGCTGCTCAGGGAAGTGGCTGAATCACAATTGCTGAAGGTGGTGCAGATGTGGTGCTCAGGGCCATGTTTTAGCGAGGGGCTTGGCAGTGATGGACAGTTGGACTCAATGATCTAAGAGGTTTTTTTCTAGCCTAAATGATTCTATGATTTTCATCTATTCCCAATGTTGTATGAAAGTCATTTACCCATTGGCCCTAGAATGGCTGATTGTCTGTGTTACTCATGTCAACTAAGCATATATTAGACCCCATGGGTTTTCCTAGTTTCTATTATGTGTTGTTGTTCCTATGAAAACTGGTGTAATTAAGGTCTTTCACTTACGTACGTGAAAAGATTAACTTGATAAAATGCTAAGTGTGAAAAAAAAATCTGAGGAAGATAAAAGGAAAACATATTCTCTTCATATGAATAGAAGGCATAGGTCACTAAAAGCACATGGGCTTTACATCATAAAAAGTGAACACAGGTGAAAGGATTTAATTAGGATGGACAATCAATTCCCATGTAATTTGGATTTCTATGTCAAGATTTCTCTTTATTGTTTAACATTTGAACTGAGGATGTAGGGTAACGAGAGTAATAGTTGAACCCTTTTCATTTTCTTCTTTTAGTTTAGGGGCTTTTTGAAATTCACCACATGGATAGTTGAAAATTGGCAGTACCAGTTAGGAAAAACAGAGTCCAAAAGGCAGCAGAGGTGAAGGGAACTTCTACTGATTCTCCAAAGATACTGTTGTCTTGAGACAGACCTGGGAAACAGTTTGGTAAAAAGAGGCAGCAAGCCTCATCCTAAATGCCCAGCTTTGGCTTTGATCACCTTCTCCATAGCACTGGTGTTCTAGGGTATTTCCTTAGCTGGGACTCCTGAAAATCTTTTTGGAACATCAGGCTAGCAGAATGGAGTATATTTTGTGTTTCACCCCCCCTCTCTCTTCACTTTTCACAAGTGAAAAAGTTCCACTTGAGAAAACATATTCTCCTCCTGTCTTCTTTTTGGGAACTACTTAAAAGAGAAATCTCAAGTAGCCAATGAAGTAACAAAAGCATTTTTGGTGTACTGGTTCTTTGAGAGGTTTATAAATCTGACCTTTCCAAAAGAAGAATTCCTTTAAGAAATAGAAAAAACTTCCTTTAAAGTTCATTCTCTTAAAGAAGGTATTTGTCACCATCTCAAATCTAGTTAAAACATTTTCCTAAACTGTTTAATAACAAACATGACTTTTTTCTTAAGCAGTAAAATATGTACTGCTAGCATATTCTCTGAAGCCAATAAATACCAGCTGATCAGCCTTGAATCCTTTTAGGAAGTTTAAAACAGCTGTGCTGCAAAATGAAGTGAGAAAAGCAGCAGGAACAGGCTTTGGCAAGCCTGGATTTGTTCATAATGAAACAAAGGTTCTAAATTATTACAGTGCTGGTAATCTGCAAACTGTAACTCCAGCTATTCACTTCTGTGAGTGAATAGCATGCACGAATGACCCAACAGACAAATTAATTCAGCTGCAATTGGGACACAAAAAAAAAGTGACACCTTTATAAAATTTATTTATAAAATATGTGTTCAAACACCTTGCAGACTTAATATATGTCAGTTAGATCCACCTGAACTATTTGCAGAGTCAGAAAACTGATAGATGAAGTGTGCTTATTTAATTAGCTTAATACGAGAGAAAAAGCTATTAAATGTACTCAAAGGCATTGTACAACAAGAAGAATTTAGTCCTAAGTATTGGGCTTTTTAATCAAATTTACTAATGGAGTAAGTTGTTTCAATAAATTGGTTGCAACCCAGTGTGCCATTAGGTTCGCCTTCATAGGCAGCCAATCTTTCTTCAGTGCACTCATTCCATTGCTGGGCATATTCAGTAGAGAGCCTTACTTAATGGTTTATTTCTTTTGATGGTAACAATTGATAATTGTTTCTTGTTTAACTACCCCTTACAGATTCAGCAAAATGTTGGACTGTTGACTTGAATATTAGCTGTGGCTTTGGCACCTCCTTTTTCCCTGGATGGATTTTGGTCAGCATACATGGATAGACTTATTTATGGAGATAAGAGTTTTTACTTTGGTAAAGCTCAGTTCCAGATTCTACTTCTGCAATAGCTCTTTGAGAGAAAAAGAGGACATAACCTTATTTGATGTTCAGAGGAATAAAAGCCTACCAGATTCTTACAATTGTGGAAAGAAATAGACAAGTGTTTGTTGTAATTCTAGCTCCTTTCTTTTATCTTATTGAATACAATTCAAGAGTTATTTCTCACACAAATAGTTTGCATAAGAAATTTACTTCTGAGCATTGGCCAAAATGTCAAATCACCAAATTTAGGGGTTTTAATCTTCTTTGCTAGCTAATGGGCTTTCTTACAGATGAGATTCTAAATGCAGATTACATAGTCTTTCCACCAAAGAAATTATAATTAGTCTATTCACAAATTTTGCCAATCTGAAAGTGGTCCATCAACTCAAAATGCCAGTAACACCTCATTGTTTATTTCAAGAAAGCAGTCAGTAAAAAATGTTAGTGAACAGCACTATCATTCCAGTGAAAATTTCTTTCTTCTCTTTAGGTTGTTTGTATATGAAAGCATTTTGACTTTTGGTTTTGATTCTCCCTTTCTGCTAATATTCCAAAGTATCAAGTGAAATGATGCCATATGTGTATAATTATTCAGGAAACTCTGGACAGACATTCAAGGAAATGTTTCTTGACACTTTCTGATCTCCTCCCCAAAACATTCCTACTCCTATTGAGGGTTTTGGTGAAATGTCCTCAGAAAATAATGGATTCCAGGACAATACCTCAGCCTTTGACAAGAACTATCCAGTAAAAACATCATCCTGAGAATCAGGAAGCTTGTTCTCTCAAACTTACACCCCACCCTTTTCTGTTCACACTTGCTTTTGTGAGCTACTTTAGACAGAATGAGGTTTCTGGAGACCAGAAGTTCTTAAATATTGCTGCCTTGTGCTCTCTCTCTCTCTCTCTCACACACACACACACACACACACACACACATTCTGTAAAAATTAAGGGTCAGAGGCTGGTTTCTCACAGTCCCGTTCAATAAGGCACATTAGGAGAATCAGAGAAGACAGGGCTGAGCACATGAAGGTAGAATGAGTGATCCCAGAGCTGCAGCAGAGAGAAAAATACTCACCAGACAACACCAAAGTTAAGAGCAGAGAAAACTTTTGTTTACTGGGTGCCTTTTTAGAACTCAGTGTTTCAGGTTTGATCACAACAGCATATCCAAGCAGCAATTTCCTCACACCCAGGGTACGCCTTATTTGCTCCCCAGCAGGAGTCATCTAGTTATAACTTTGTGCTTTTCCTCTGACCCAGACACCTCTTTCCAGTTGAAATCTTTCATTTCACACCCACAGCCACTGGAGCAACACTTCTTCCCAAGCTTCATATCTCACTCATCTATTCTACAGGGGGGATGACTTCCCCACACACATCCCTCTGTGCAAGGGTGACTGCTCTTATGAGTCTAGTTTACTGACAAGCAAGAGAATTTTTAAATAATCCTATAAGGAATAAGAAACTGGCCATAAGACAAATAACAGTATCTATTTGAAATAAAAAAGAATTAAGTAAAACTTCTAGCTGCCCAAAGATGATATAGCCTGACAAAATTTCTACCTAATCAACTATATATGCACCTGATTTTTATTCTTAACAAGGTAAACTGCATACAAGATAAGACATATATTAATCTGTTTATCGTAAAAAATCATCAGCACCTATGGACACTCAGCTGGCAGAAACACCTCTTGAAAAAGCAATACCTTGGCATGCACAGGATTCAAAATCTGACACTGCATTTTGAGTGCACAGCCCAAGGAACTCAGATGGTGAGATCTGTAGCCAGCAGATCCAGATTATACTAAATTCCTCACCTCTGATCTAAGAAACATACTGTGGTAGATAGATGCAGAGACAGGAAGTTGCTAATGTGCATCATTAGCATTTCCAGAGTGGTGCCTGTTGCCTGGGAAATGCTCCCACCTATTCTTGAGGTTATGCAGAGATTTTGACAGCAGTAAAAGACTGTAGCACTGATCTTGTTTGCAAAAAACTTCAGGAAGGAATTGAAGGTCAGAAGAAGTTCAGGTCATTGAGTTCTTAGATCAGTATTAGCGATAGTAGGAAATGAGAGTAATAGAAATATGCAAGGAGATTACGAGAAAAAATTCTCCAAGGTAAAAACATGTGAGATACATCTCAGGTTAGAACAATAATGTCGTTGCCAACTTTTAGCTTTTTACTGAAAATGAAAGTTATTAAGTTCAGAGCTTTCTGATTTTTTTAATGTTCTGTTTATATAAAATCGATCATTTCCAACGGATCAAGATGCTAGGACAATTTCATGGTTTCTGAAGGACTCATCACGTTTGTTTGGCTTCTGCCTTTGCAAATAACCAGCAGAGTAGCTAATGTAGATGACAACAGCCACACCTACAATAGGCCTTCACAGAAAATAATCAGGGAAATACTTTCTAAATTAGCTATATTTCTGCCTCTTAAGGAGTTCCTTTCAATTTCAAAGTTTCCTAATGTGTCAGATTCAAGTTGTAAACAATTCAGATGGTGTCTTTCTCTCTGCCAGATGGGGCTTTTCAGTAAAATTCCCAGTAATCAGTCTTCAATATTCATCCATCAACTATACGGAAAAAAAAAAAACCAAAATGTTTAACCATTCCATGTTATCATGTTGAAAAGAAGTCCAAGCTTATGGTCTTAGTAAGTCTAAGTGATAGGCAGCTTATCAGTAACACACCCAGGAACTCGTGGCATCAAGCATAAAATCCAAAATTTTACAGCATTTTAAGTCACATTACATCTTACCTCAGTTATAGATATTTGGATTATCTTTTTCCCTCTCTTTCATTTTTCTTTGTTCTTCCAGCAAATTCAATATATTTATATAATTTATGGTGGATAACTAGTACCGGGGAAAAAGTTAACAATTAGTAAACTTGCATCTCTATTGCACCTGTTGGTACTGGGGGCACTAAGGCATTGCATTAAAAAATAAAGAGAATATACTCTATGATATCCCAATACAGCACTGCTTTAAATAGCCAAGAAACATTTGCACTAGGATGTTTGGTAAAAAATGCAAATTATATGTTGTTTGGATCCTTTCATGCACCCTTACAGCAGTGCTGGGTTAGACCTTAGAATTACTGAAACAAGAAGCAAAACCCAGGCACCTTCAGAGGAGGTGTCTCAGTTTTCCTGTGAATGTCAAATTAGTCATCTAAGAACCAGGTGTGTTCCAAGACAGCTGTCAGTGTAAGGGTGTGAGGAGTGGATGTAAAATGCATGGAATGAGTCATGCTCTGAAGGTGCTGACTTTTCTCTTTGCTTCTCCTTGGACTACAGAATGTGCTAAGCCAAGAGTAAGCATCTAACACACAGAGAGGGTCATCACTATGTACCTTAAAATCCATCCTAACTCTATTCTTGCCTTCACCAGGATGACTGATGGAAAACTACTTCATTCATTAACAAAAGCTACCTCTAAGCAGGCAGAGTTTTCCACTGAGCCACCTCTTTTGCGGTCCATTCTATTTTGTAGAAAGCAGCAGTTCAAGAAAATATTTTGCTGTACTATTTCTGTGCTCATTCCCTAAAACAAAGACATGTCTATATTGTAAAGAATTGCATATGCAATTAACTTATTCTAATTTCCCTGAGAATAAGAAATAAATTACATTGATATAAATTAATTGTTATTTTCAGCAGGCTTACATATTTTGGTCATTCATTGTGTGTGCCTGTTGTTTTTTTACTACTTCATGACCCTTGTGACATCAAAAGACACTCTTTTGTCTTTTGGCCACATTAGCAATCCCGAAACTTATGTCTTGATCACATGTTCCTATTGTTCATCAGCACCCTGCGTTATACATTCCTCAGCAGAAAAACTTCACAGTCAAAACCCTTCTGGGAACAAAATGCATGTCTTAATTTTAACTCATACAATGCATAGGCAACTGCTCTTTAAACTGTAATTGTTAGGCCTGAACAAGCATCCATTGAAGACCTCTACATTGTTGGTACCCTGGTGAGATCACTTGGAAAGCCAGTGGTTAGTGCTGTACAACAATATGCTAAAATGCCCAGAGGAATTAGGACGCTTTCTTAGCGTTGCCTGTAAACTTTTCTTATTGGCTTGCCTTTTCTTGTATATGCCACTCATAATTAACTACAGCAAAAGAGGGCCCAGCAAGGAAAAGCAATTTATCTGAAAGCCCCTATTCTTTTCTCAAAATGAATGAAGGCTTATTTTGTACTTCCAGCTGGCCAGCATTTCCTTTTTGTTTGCTGAATAACGATCTGATTGTCTCAAATAATGGAACAGCTTCTAGAGAAGCTCAAAGATGATATAAATTTGCACTCATCTTTGCTGTTGGAGCTTCTATACTGGTAAGGAGTCACTGCCTTTCCTGCCTAGAAGTGACAAACATGTATGAATACAGCATGAATAAGTAGATATTTCAGCAGCTATCGCACATGATTAAAAAAAAAAAAACAAACATTGGGATGTTTGGGTCTTTGGGCAACAAAATAGCCAGTCAGTGTTATCATCCATGTAATGCCATTTATGCTAGCATTCCTTCATCTGTAGGAAAGTAATTTCTTTCTTCATCTGTTAGAGACAGCTTGTTGGTTCCAGTTTCTTGAGGAGAGTTCTTAATGTTGTGGAAGATTCTGCATTTTTCCAGCTTCTGCACCAGGCAGAGTGTTTAACATGGTAATATTGTCTAAAAGAATCATGTATGCAACAAGTAAAACACATTAAAAGAATCAAAAGGCTGCGTAAGAGAGAAGTATGCAGATCAAAAGCTCTTCCACAGAAATAATGGTCCTTCAGAACAAGTTTGAAAGGCCTGTGCATGGCTGATTTTCCACATGAACCTTTAGGAACTGGTCAAACACAAATGCTTTGGACTGGCCTGAGGAGGAATCCAATCTCTGTAAACAACTGTTACACTTATGGCTGAGACTCAGGCTTGCAGGAATTTGTATTTTTCCCTTTATATTTTGCTTTTACATGTTAGTAACAAGTTGCTTTTAAGAAAAGGACAAACACTCCCATAGACACAAACATAAAAGGACTCTCTCCTCTTAACCGCACCTTCCCTGAAGTGTCTAAATGTTTGGTCTGGACTGTTTCATCAGTGCCTTGTCCTCTATGCCAAACGTCAAAGACACATCAAGGTTGAACAAAAGTCCACTGAAGTGGGTAGAAATCCCTTCAGTATCTTTAGTGAGCACTGGATGCAGCTGTAAACTTACAGGTTATTGCCAGGAAGAGGTGTCTGCTGCCACCAGTTATATACTGACATGCTAAAGGCGTGTTTATTAAAAAAATTAATTAAAAATATCACTGTGTTTCCCAAGCAGCACACAGAAAAATAAAGGGAAATTTTCAGAATGGAAAGAGAAACTCTGGAAAATAACAATTTTTGAAAATGGGAGGTATTGTTTAAAAAATTTCTGCAATTGCACTGATGCCTTGCCTTCTCAGTCTGTGCTTGCCGAATGTGGGAAATGCACACTCAAAGCTATTTTGAAGTTAAACAAACCAAAGGTGTTTGTAAATCTGCAAGCAGTTTCACCTCCTGTGTCCTAAAGTCAGTTGAAGCAAGGTTATTTAAACTGAATTTCAAGTGACTGTTTCTGGCTTAATACCTCCGTCTAATTTTTAACAGTTCAGAGCAGTATTTTGGCAGAAATTACACATCAGTGGAAATAGGCCTTTTATATGGGAAAATGAGGAACACTTCTGAACTCTTACAAGACTGACAGTGAGCACTGCTTAAATACTGTCTGCAGAGGTTGAAAAGCTTCTTCTTATCTTTGGGCTTACAAAATGACCTGCATTATCTTGATTTTCTCCTCACTGAATCATTCAAATGTCTTACATGTCATTAAAGGTAAGGGAAAATTGTTTAGTGAACTGTTAGCAGGTACAAAATATCTGTTTTTCTTAAAAACATTCCCACATAAAGAGTGTTTGGAGTGGCTGTTTAAGAAAAGGAAGAAAGTATTTTACTTTAAAAAAAGCCAAGACCTTCAGCAAAGATGAAAACAACATCAGTGATTAGCTGTGTGTTGAATGCAGTAGCTGTAACTGGCAAAGACAGAGCTTCAAATGTGTAAGTGATTAAAGAAGATTTTTTTTCCCAAGTCAAAGATGTAAGAGATATTTCCATGCATATATTAAACAGCATTTCTCATCTATTTCTCATGGGCTACTAACCAGGTATCCTATCATCCTGGTTTTTCTGATGACTCAGACTGCTGTGTAATAATGTTTTTCAATTAAACTTCTTGGAGAAATTAATAGAGTTAATTATTTTTAAAAAAATCCCAAACTTGCTCATATTCTTACTCCATATGGGCCAAAGGAGTTGTCTTCCTTGTCTTCTCAAATAAGCCCTGTAAGGGATGGTTATGAATCCTAATCCTGCATCCAAGGATGCAGTGTTATGGACACCTGCCTTTTATACCTTTCCTCTTATGCTGGCGATAGTGTAGGAGAAAAGACACTAATGGAAGCGAGTTTCCCTCCTATCCATCACTGCAGGCTAATCTCATGCCTCCACATGCCGTCTTTGCTGTCTGTTAGATTCCATATTTCTCTAAATTATATTCAGTTCTTAAACTGACAAACCTTCCTGTCTGCTTTACTTGCACATTTCTCCTCAAAGCATTTTGTTAGACTTGTTCTCTGCTGCTTGAGATGTCAAAGCTTTATTGACTAGTAGTTATTCAGCATTTGCCAGCCTTTCTCACCTTTCCAGACCCATGCTGGGGTCAGGACACTCCTTAGATGTAAGGCTTTTGGCACTGGAATTACATTTCATCACTCAGGGAAACACTACAAAGCAGTATATCTGGAGTCACTCCAAAGCGAGTAAAACAATTCAAAAATTTCTTTGATTGCCAGTTTGACTGTCACACAGATTGGGTGAGAGCCTATATGTGCTTGTATTTGGCAGAATTCCAGGCAGAATACAAATGCTGGACACAAGACAACTGGAGAAAAGATCATCAGAGGCATCACTGTACCAGCCTTTATGAAATTATGGATGTGGGTAGGTGGATAATGAGCTTCAGCTTCCCTGTTAGCTTTGCACTTACATTTAGTGGTGCAACATCATGGTAAATGCAGCTGAGCGTTGATACATGTGTTTCTGTACTTCTTTGAGGTTCACATTTCTTTCCACCTTACCTTCTGTATTCTAGCTTAAAACCAGCACAATACCCTCTTATGAAAGCCTTCAGTGTCTACCTCTGAATCTGAGATCATACAAACAATCCATAATTGTGTGCATACTTGAATTGCAGCCATTTTTAGAAAATTCACGTCTAGGCAAAGTTTTTCATAATTTCTTCTTAATGGTACTGGAAACCACCTCCTGTCTTGTGTAAATAACATTTGTACCTATGGCAGTCCTTGAAAGACACAAGACCTTCAGTCAGGGTATAGAGGGAACTCTTAACACTCTGCAGTTTCATTCTTCATTACTCATTTATCATTTTTTATCAGCCTAGCAATACAAGCCAGATTGTATTGGTTTGAAGTCAGTGCTAGCTAGAATAATGAAAATTAAGGAAAGTGTGTGCATGGCTGTGAACTTTGGAAGAGGTATGAAAAGAGAAATTAGCTGTACCAAAATTTTTGGCATTGTTCCTAAATTCAGCATAATATATTAATTGGGTCTTGAATGCACTTAAGTGAAACAATAAATAGGGATCTGCTCACCAGTGAGGCCAATGACACTGCTCATTCATTTCCACTGCTTCACTGTCCAACAGCTTTGATTGATCTGCACTTGCTTGAGTCTTCTGGTTTATGTGTTCATTTGTATGAACAAAAGTCACAAAGCACAATGAGTATTTTTTTCTGGTTGCAATACTAGAGGGACATTTAAAAAAATATCAGTAGCTGAATAAGTTAGAGTAAGAGAAAACCTACAAATCCCAAAAGCCCACATCCCAATCAAAACACTGAGTTGTTCAAAGCTGATACATCATAGATACCCTCTGTACTCGGTCAAACCGGTGATGAGCTGCTGGTGCCTTCAGGCATCCTCTATTGCTCTGAGCAGGACTATAGTGAACATAAAATGAAGGATCACCACATGAATCCTTTTTCTTCACCTTTGAATGCAACATCAGTGTTGAGAAGCTGCACTGCACTTTCATCCACTATCTTGGATGCCAGAGTCATGCCACCTCCCTTAGGCGTCTGTGAAGATAATAGTGTTCACAAATGCTTTGCACACTCATATTTCTAAAAAGCCAGGGGGACCATATGGATGCTCTTGTCTGACCTCACATAACACAGGTCATAGAATAATTTACCTTGGTACTTTACATTAAATCCAGTAGTCTGTGGCAGAAATACAGCATATATTTTTGATACCTATCTCAATTTAAAGTTGTCAAGGGGCTACGTGATTCACTCTGACTTTAAGTAACTAGTTGAAAAAGTTACATTTGTTCATTTTTCAAAAACTATGCCTTATTTCTAGTTTAAATTGTTTTCATTTCAACCTCTAGCCACAGACATTCCTACACTTTTATCTGATAAGAAGTCCTTTACTATCACAGACAGGTTTCCTGGGCAAGCATTTTGGGATCCTGCTCAGATGAAGTCTCACTTTTCTATACTTAACTCTTCAAACATAATTGCCGTTATTCAAAAATAAACTGATTAAGTTATTTAGTGGGTTATTAACACTTCCAAGTGGCTAAGACGCAAACAGCTAATAAACATTTGTGAGGCAGCATCGTGCCAAGTATACAGAGGAGACTGAAAGCTCTCCAGAGCTAATTTAGAAATGTCTCCTCTTGATGTCAATATCCTAATTCTGAAATAGCACTGGAGCTGTTCTGCTAACACCTACCTCTAAAGATTACTGGTTATGTCCTATTCCAGATCACATGGCTTGGCTTTATTTGTATTTTTTGTCTTCAAGATAACACATTTTTACCCATTGTATCCATTATTGCATTGCTAGAATAGTTAATTTATCTTTGATGAAACTGAGAGGGTCAAAAAATGAGTCTGGATAAGACAGTAGATTGCTCTACTTATACCAATTTGATTGAGGCAGCCATAAATCTCAGCTTGACAGCTCTTTAATGCAGTTGGTTCATGAAAGCACACACTTCCTGATTTTCATACATTTGTCTTTGTCAGGAAGAAGACAGCTGCCAAGCTGAGCACCAGCATGTTAAGCTGCAGGATAAACAAATTTTATCTGTCTCTGAAGCTGTAGATCTGAAGATTTCTCAACAAATTCCATCCTGAATAAGCACCAGTTTTCAGCGAAAACTCATACCTACCTTAGTACACCTCCTCACTTATCTACGATAGACCACACAGTGCAGATCAAATGCAACCACACAGGAATATGTTATTCCAACCCTATACTATTAAATGGGTTTTCTTTTCTAACTATCTGTGGCTTTAGACAGAAATGTGAATTTTATAACTAAAGGTAAACTTCCTGCACAGGAAGACAGAATTTTTGTGTGTATTTTTGTGTGTCTGAATCACTTCTTCCTGTGACTAGGCACATCTTCATTATTAAAAAAAAAACAAAACAAAAAAGTTCTCTTTATATCAGCTGTAGATAATATTGTACTGTTATGGAAAAGATAATAAGTCATAAAACCTTCACTTCTGGAAAATACTGCACATTTTGAACATGGTTAGTCATGAACCAGAACAAAGCAGTAATGTGTATTCCGTTTCCCTGCCTGCTTTGAGGCAGTGCTTGGAAAAAATTATGATAAACCAGATTAGAACTGTGAAATCACTTTGCCACTTTTATACGCTGTCAGTGCCTTGGTGGATGAATAGCCATGAAGATAAGTGCAGCTATGCCACGTAGCTCCATTCCCTCCTCCACTCTGCCACCCACACTCAAGTTCTGATGCAAGCGCAGCCCAACTCCTTCAGGGCTGTCCAGGAAATTGCCACCCAGAGATTTCCGTAGTAGTGTTTGCAGTCAGCACCACCAAAGGAGGAGATAAAGGTTTGTTCAGAGCTAATGCCTTGAACTACTCTTTCCACAGTCAGTAATCATGCCTTAAGCCAGCTTGTGATCTGCCATCTCATCTTTGTCAAAGTTTCTGGCATTATACACAATCCTTCTTTGCTCATGTACAGTTGCCGTGTGTGTACAAATGCACACAGCACTTCCCAGAGTGAAAAAAAATAACCTGCAGAAGTGAAAATTTATTTTAAGAGAAAGTAGAAGAGGTAACACCATATAACAGCCTGACTAGGATTTCTGCAGCCGTTTCATGAAATCTGCCTGATGTTACAGGAAGCACTTTGCAATAAGTTTTGCTGTGTAAGACACTGAGGCCCTTCCTTGTAATTAGCTTCTCAATATATCTATCTATAAAACTTCTTAGAAAGTGACTTTTTGAAAAGCAAGTGGATGAGAAGTGACCCCAGAATTTAGCTCAGTAATTAATTGTTATTTTTTCTATGATTACTAGAAGAAAAGTTTACTTTTCCAGAGAATGTATGATGTACAATGTACAGTGGTATATCCAAACATTGTAAACGCAATACAGTCACAAACCTTCTAGAGAATCTTCCTTTAGCAAGAGATAGTTATCAAACCACTCAGTCATTGGCTGCACTGTACACATTGCTAGAAATCTTGGCTAGAGACAGAAGTGATCACTTTCAAATGGGGAAAAAAAAAGGAAGAAAACAGAAGAATAAACTTTCAAACACTGAATTTTCAGCTTGATGAGAAACAGGGGAATCCAGGAGGTTAATGAGTCCATGCAGGAGCTAAGGTGTACCACACATGCTTTTGGAGCTGAACTTAAGTTAGGCTGGCTCAGAGATGAAGTTTTAGGTAGAAGAATTAGTAAAATTGCCATGAAACATGCCAACTTTATGCACCAGCTGTGGAGATCATGTTACTGATAAGGGTGGAAGATGGCTCAGGGAGCTGTAGCAATTCCATAGACATGACTTCTATGCTGAGCAGCTTCTGAGCAGTCAGATTTCTGTTCGTGCTTCCACTCTTCAATGAGAAACTTGGTCCTCTTAGGCTCCTCAGAGAACCAGTGGCATGTCCACTTAGACAGAAGTCTTTGTGCCTTTTATATCTATAGAAAAACTGGTGCCTCAGTGCTCCCCGGGGAGTGGGAAGGGTAGGGAACAAGCAGCACCTTCTGCTCTCCCTGTCTATGAAGGACAGAGGTGGACACAACAAAGATGTAAAAATATCTGATACAGATCACTAATATTTTATTGCTCAGATGAGAACTTCAAAGTTTGGACAAAACAAAGCAGGATTTCCTTCATTTTACTTAGATTTGTTGGAGAGTATTCTTTAATGGCAACTGAGATAGGTTCTTCTCTCAGAAAGACCAAACATGAGAACAAAAGTAATTCAAGTTCCTGATGTTACTGAGAACTCATGTGCTCCCTACAAAGGACTGTAAGGAAGCCAGCAAAGGCTGCAGCGGAGGAAGGAGCAGGAGCAAGAGCAGATGACGTTGGCTCATCCAAGAACGCACATCCTTGCCAGGAGACCTTTCCAGGTCTCAGACACAGAATGCTCTGTGCTTGCATCTTGTTTTTCTGTCCTACGCATGACAGCACTGAGGTAATACTCTGTTGAGCATTTGCTACTGGATTTGTGCCCTTATATGAAGTGGGATGACTCGGTACAGACGCAATGGCAGTGGTTGAGAAGTACTGAGAAAGCTGATAGTTTTTAAGTTCCATCCCCGGCATTAATCAAAAAACTGATTATGGGACCTCTGGTTTTCTGAAGTGCCCTGTAGCTTCAGTGCCAGAAGCAGGGGGAGGCAGGTAGTGGCTGATAGCTCTTCCCCAAGGAAGCTGTAGGGTGACCCCAATGAATCATCATCCTGATCCAGAGTATAGCAGCAGTAATCATAAATTCAATCCCCTGTTCTTATAATATTAGCATTTACTCATAGAGGACATGTCCCTGCTTACATATATAATCCATTGCATTATTAATTATTTCAAAATCCTTGTCATATATTGTCTCCTTTGCATTGTGGTGGGGAGTTGGGTTATGGAGGTTGTGGCAGCAAACATTTCTGGTGTTTGTCTTTTATTTTGAATTCAATTAGACTTTCATATTTTAATTAAAAAACACAAGCAAACAAACAAAGATCTGGTTCCTGCTACTACTGAAGAAAAGGTAGTCATACACTTGTCTCCAGCCTTGGAAAAGCCCAGGAAGAAGATGGCCCTGGGTTCCAACCAAAAAAGTACTTAAAGTAAGTCTTTTGGCTCAAGTCACAGTCAGAAAGAAAAAGGAAGGGAAAGCATTTGTAACTGCAAAAGCATTTTCAAGTAAATTATTTGACAAATCTTGAGTATAAATAATTAAACCTCTCATGACTGTGAAATTACATAGTATAAGATAGGCATTTCTTACTAATCCAGTACTCTTTAATGCATTCGTTTTAATGTCTTTCTTGCCAACAATTATCTATAAAACTACATCACTTTCCATTCTTTGTGGTGTTCACATAATGTATAAACTTTTCCAACTGTTCATGGTTTATAGTATTGTTTAAAACGCCTAACAGAAGTTACACAGAGGCCCAATACACCAGCAAATGTACTCTGTTCTACATCCTTAAATGTATAAAAACCACAATTATGCTTCCTAAGTGCCTAAACTTTTTCATCCAGAATAGTTGTTTTTCTATATTCCTTCCTTCCTACCATTCTTGAGTGGCAGGAAAATGAAAAAATATGTGAGTTGATCTGCCCAAAATAACCAAGAGATGGCAGCACTCCATTCAACCCAAACTTGACTTGTCATACAATCTATATGGCTGCAGTACAGCAGTCGGTGCAAGTGGGAATCGCGAGGGAAACGGAGCAGTCAGCCGTGGAGTAAGCTAGGACATGCATCATTTCACCAGTCACTCTCCCTGCTTGTCATGGTGAGGCTGGGAATCACAGCAGGCATGGAAAGTTCTTGACTAAGGGGGAGAAGGAGGAAGCTTGTGACAATTGCATTTCTTCCTGGTGCCCTGTCTACTGATGGCAGCAACATTCTCTGAGCTTCCGAAGCCATTCCTTGCATTTGAAAGTGTAAAGAAAAATAATGTCATCGTGAGGAAAGGTGTTAAGGCACATAGTGAACACATTCCAAATTGTATTAACCCTTTTTTTTTAAAGACCACTGAAATTTTTGCATATGTTAGAGTGGATCAAATTTTTTGCAGCATTCTTTCCTTTCTCTTTTAAATGCTGGAGTGACCTCCCCCTAATTCTCCTCAGTCTTCATGCACTATTCCCTGACAGTGCAAGCTACAAATTATGAGCCACTTTTTCTAGTTTGCCAAGGTGCAAATGGCCATAGGGTGAAACCTTATTGGATGTCAGGTGCTCTGGATTCTTTGGGAAGAGAGTTAATGTTTGGAGAACAGAGTGCTAAGGATTTTGAAATTAACCTTGAAGCAACTGTGACTGATATAGTGGTACATTTTGCATTTTTTTGTCTCCAGAAACCTTCAGATGTTTTTTAATCTTCCTTACAAAAGGCCAGGTACTCTCTGATACTGATGATCACTGCTGAAGCTTGACTCAAACATTCTTCCTTGCATGACAAACATAGATGCATTCACAAAAGGTAAACTTTCTTTGCACTTAAATGGCTGTGTTTATATTGTATGTTCAGTAGGTGGATTCCAGTCTGGATTTTGCAGTACATGTTAGGGCAATAACTCCATTTGGTTTTATACTTTTTCCCATACATTTTTTCACTGCCAAAATGTGGGAGGTTTTAAATTAGCACGCAATAATTATTATGTTGCAAAATCCTAGCAGAGATAAAGCACCTGACATTTACACCGAGTCAGCTCTGTAAAATCGCTGCTAATGCTTGAGTCATGCTCCATGACAGCAAAGTTACAAAGGTGTATGACCACTAGGGTGTTAGAGTAGGAGCTTACACTCATACAAAATCCATGGTGCGCTGATTAAGTCTCAGCTTTTGAACATATCAAGAATTCCAGGATTAAGGTCCTCACCTTTCCCACCATAACTAGCTGCCCTGTCAGAAGAACATTTTGTAGCTTTCTCTCTCCCAGCCCACTCTTCCAACATAGGCATACAGGGGAAGTTTGTGTCCTACTTCAGCACAATCATTAGCCACTTTAGTTAACATTGGGAGGGCTAAAGAAGACAGATGGCTTTTCAGATAAGGCTAAATTAAATATTTAGGTTTACCTGCATTGAAATAGATGCAAATTCTGGGTATTGCAAATGAAATCCCTAATTTATGTATAATTAACATGGATGGAGTAGCTGATGGTCCTTTCCCATTACAGTAGGCTCTATCTTCTATAATCCATTAATTTTGCCAAGAAAATGTTCCTTTCACCCCACTTTTGAACAAAAGATTCATATCAGAGACCACTCTCTAGAGATCCTCTTTCCATTAAAAAGTCACTGTTTAAATCAAGCAGAAAACAGTTGGCAGCACTCTGTGCGGAGCTGCTGTGTCACACTCTGTGTGACACCATCAGGATCTTTGATTGTCACAGGCTGTGGGCGCTCTGCTGCCAGGTGTCTTCTGCAAGGCAGCCCCCAAGCAGCCCTGCATCCTTAATGCCACGTCAGACAAGTGCCTGCTGGACCTACCTCAGACTTTGCACATACATAGGTTCAGAGAAGTCCAGAAATGCCTTATGGCTTTATCACTCAGGACGTAAGCCAAAGACAAGTAGAGTTTCTGTAAGAGGAAAATGTAGGCTCTCACATGCTGAGAGAGGGGAAAAGAAAAGGGAAAAAGAAACATTTTTGACAGGACAGAGGAGAAGATGCCTTCAGAGGAAAGAAGCTGAGCTGCAGAGTGTGCTTGGAGAGCACAAGTTGAGCCATGCTTTGGCAGGCTGCAGCACACATTCCCCCAGGGCAGCAGCATATGTCAGTAAGAGCTGGGCCTCCCCATACAGAGTCCCTCCTAATGTTACACTTGGATCTTTTATGGACTTCTCTGGAGTGATTGCTACCCCCACACACTCCTCCTCCACAGCCTTCTCTGTAGTCTCCACCTTCAACCTCTACCCCTCATAAGCTTAACCTGCACATAATACGGTGACCTGAGGTGAAATGATATATGTGATGTTCACTATCTAAAGTCCTGATTTATTTACTTTGGAGTACGTGGAGGAAATAGAGGTATTTGAAGCAACCTGAAAAGTTCAAGAAAGCTCTTGATTAATATGCTGCTGGACAGGATAAAATTAATATTGCCAATGATAACACAATAAGGCCAAGTGCAAATGAATGCTTATATTGGGCTGGGATGGTCTGCATGGTCAAAGAAAGGCTTTTGAATTAACTCAGAGAATCAGGAAAAAATATAGGAATGACTGTAAGAAGAGCGACGGGAAAGAAGGAGTGTGTTGGCCCATGTGTCAATGAATCGGCTGTTGGCAGCACATAAATGTTAAGGAGCAGCTTGAAGTCTCGGACTATTTGTAGCCTGATTCCTAAACCAAAGAAGAAATCCAGAGCAGTACTGGATACCAGACTACACCTCTGAGCCATCACAGCCTTTCACTTGCACTAAGGAAAATAGATTATTGATGCTGGCAGGAACACGTGCTCTAAAAACAGACAAGGAGATTGCAGCCTAATCCAAATCCAAACAGAAGCAAGTTGTCTAAAGCCAAATTCCTTTTACAGTCCCTTAATTTCACTACAAAATTGCTTTCCTTTAGGTTTTAAATTGTGTAGTATCCGAGCCAATCTAGCTAACCCTTGCTTACAAGAGCAGTCTGTCTGTGCAGGAGTGGACCCATTAAAAACTCAAAAGCCTAATGGTTTACAGGACTCAGGGTAAAATCTTGGCCCCACTGAAGGCAGTAGGAGGCTTGCCAAGGACTTCAGTGGGGCCAGTATTTTACCTCAGTTCTTTACAAGCAGCAGTGTTGCTCATTTAGAAGCACAAAAACACCACTGTGAATTTCCTGAGGTCCAATCACCACCTTTTGCTGGTGCTTCCGTCGTCATCACATGGCTTCACTTTCAAACCCAAAGGAAAGAGGCTGAGAAGTGAAGCCATATTCTCCCACTAAAAGCCCTTTCCTTTTACATGACCTCTGCATGATGTTTAATTGCAGGGAAAAGAGGAAGAAACCCATAACTTGCTTGTTTTTCTTTTCCCCCTCCCTCTCATTCCCCTGAAATAAACCTCCTTCCCCTGCAGGGTGGCGTAAAGAAGCTTTGCTAGAAATGACGGGGCTCAGGGCTGCTGCTCCAGCCAGGATACCTGGGACATGACATGTCCAGAGAGCGGGGCGGGAGGCACACAAGCCTCGGGCTGCTCTGGGGCCCCCACCCAGCAGATGACCAGGCTCTGACACACGGCCCCATCGGCTGGACATGCCGCCAGGCCAGCACAGTAATTGAAAACAGAGTGACTTCTGCCTGCAGTCTCCAGTGTGAGTGCTCGGGAGTGTGTGATCATGATCAATAATGCTCCATGGGAATCTTTTAAAGTCCTCCCAGCCACATCACTCCAGTAAAGGATTTGTCAGCTTTTCCATAAACCCCAGTTTTGAAAAGTTTATAGCGCAGCTTGTTTTCATTACCTTGAGGTGAAAGTTGCCATATAAAATTTCAGACCAGAAACCTTTTTTCCCTTGCTAATACAAAATACCATTTAAAACAAATTTTAGTCTCCAAATTTAGAGTCCTGGTAAGAGCCATGTTATTCCCTCAGTCCTTTGAGTGTGCTGCTCAGAACTCTTGTGTGAAAATCTAGTGAATTCAAGAATTAACAAACAAATGGCAAGCTCTTCTGTTGGATTTTTAAACTACTGACTAATACATCCAGAACTACCGATTTATTTTGCTCACCCCCAAGAAATGCTGTAAGTCTGTGTCAGGGACTTCTGTGGAAGAGGAACAGACAATGTGCCTCTGTCTCTTCCCTTTCCAGCAGCTGGAATTATGGTTTTGCACCACTATGGCTTTTTTAAGGAGTAAAATTTCAGCTCATATAAAGTCACTGTTGCTCCATTCACAACAGTCTACTTTGCATCTTCTCTCTGTTAAACAGTTTCTATACTGCAGTCTAGAAGTAATTGAACTTCCAGTAACAGACAGGACTTTTCCTGTTACAGGCATGAGTCACATTCCAGCTACCTGCTCTTACAGAGCACAGTGGGAGAAGAACCAAAGCTCAGCCTGTGCCTCACACAGACAGGCAGAGTATTTCTCATCACCTGAGTAGTCATAGCTGACCTCTTCATCACCATCAGCTTCCCTCACTGCTGAACTAGGCCTTTGCCCCTCACAGTACAGTGGCATCCCTTCTCTGCTGCTTTCTGACCTTACCAGTAGGAACAGACTACAGTTGCTGCCTCTCCTGGGAAGGAGAGAGCTGTAAGAGCCGCTGTTTCCAGGCCTGCAAGCCTAGTGCTGCTGTTTTACAGCTATAGATGCTGGCAACCAAAACAGTGGCTAAAAAACACCCAAAGGAATTTTGTACCTGTGCATACCATCTTCATGTATCTATGGTTGGAAGGATTAAGGCTTCTTTACTTTTACAAAGTTAATTTCACACAATGTTCTTACAAAACAGAATAAAGAATGTTGCAGTCTACTATCTTTGGGGACTGACCCAGGAGAACAAGAACTACTGTCATGCAGATGAGTTCATCCATGGAAACCAAATGCATTTATATTTGCTAGATCTCCAGTCTCTGAAATGTCCATCCAAATGTCATATGACCATGTTACTCTGGGTGGAATTAACATATTCTGGATATTTTCTTGACGAGACGGTATATTTCACTTTTTTTTTTTTTTTTGCATGGCCTATGCCTAGGATAATTTCTTCTTAACAGTGGATTTTTGCTGGTGAAAGAGAGCTTGGAAAACTCAGAGAAGAAAAAGATGGTTTTTTTCCTAAGCAGTGCTTTGAAAAAAGTATCTATGTGGGTATTGAACTGATTAGTGGTGGAGGTGTTTTTGGATGAAAGGAAATAATACAAAATATTTGGGAATGCACAACAGATGAAAGGAGTCTTCAACAAAATTTAAAATGTATTAATATTGTCATTACAACAGGAAGCTGAAAGTGTATTGCCAACTATGGAACACCAAGTATAAATATGGCAGATTTGAGTCTTGTTTCTTAAGAAAATGAGGCTTATATGATTGTGTGATTGTGTACTTATAAATCACGTGTCTTTATTCTTCAATAGTTTTTTATTCTCTGGAGTGAATCAGGAGAACAGTAGAGGTTTCAAAGTCAAAATATTTCAGTGAGGGTCCTAAAAGCTTGAAGCCCATCAGGAAAAATAAAGCTAAAACTAAACCAAAACAAAAAAAAAGGCCAACTCCCCCCAAAACTGTTAGCACTTCCACCGAAGTAAATTATACTGTAAAAACTCATCTGCTTTTGAATCCCAGAAAATCCACAAATGGTAACAGACAGTCAGAGCACTTCAACAGCTGGAAAGGTTTTACTTTAAGCTGTTACCTTATTAGACACCAGAAAGCCTATTGCAAAGTAAAATACACAGCTCTCAGACTAGATTGACAGGCAAAGGCAACAAGCATGTACTCTGTCTTCAAAATTTCCTGCAAGTTTTCAGTGTTATAGATCTTGTAATCTTCACAGGATGCCAGCCAATAGACAGTATCAACATAAAGCTAAGCCCAAGCTAACTGAAAGATATATAGACCCTTATTGAAAGGATTTCCTTGGCATTAATTTCATGCTGTAGCCAATAGACCATATTCCCTTTTCATTTCTTTTAAATTGAGGCTGTTTGGACAGCTATAAATTCTTTGTAGGAAGTAGATTTTCCTCTCCTATTATCCTATTCAAAGGCTGTATTTCTTGAGGCTTTCCTCTAAGTAAATCTCATGGAGAGTAAGTCACCTGTTAAAATTATACAAGCCATTTGCAAATGCCTTTCCTAGCACTGGGAGCCACAGGCAGAATGAGAATACATTTTAAGCAACCTTCCAAAGGAGGCAAGAAGACAAGCTTCTGTTTGTTTCATATCTCTCCAAGCTTTCCACAGGATAGTCCAGCAAAGGACAACAGTAAACAATTCCCAGATTTCTTCATTGTGGTAGAACATTTTCCCGTTGTCCCAGTTTTCTGTTTCCAGCTGCCAGCTTTATGCCCAAAGGTATATTTCTACTGCCACCAGTCTCCTGTGTAAGACACAGAGTGGGCAGAAGAATGAGTCTTCTCTTTTGTTTTCTGCTGTAATGGGAAAGTCTGTGATGCTGCAGGATTCCCAGCCTGCTTGAAGTGGGAGGAAGGGCACAGTCCACACAGCCTCCAGTGCCTTTGTACATGGCCAAGGCCTATCAGCCACCCTGACGCTCTGCCAGTGAGCAGAGAAGCAGCAAAAGAAAGCCAGTTTCACTGAATGAAAGAGGGAAGATCATGTAGTCCAAATGAACAGCAATTTAGACTTTTTATGTACATAACCCCTGCCTTCTTTGTGCTGTCAAGAATAGCAAACAAGTGCTAGTAGTGAGCAAATCCATCTGGTGTCAGTTCCATCCCCCTCAAACACAGATTCTTGGATTAATGCAGCCTCACGCCAAGTACTTTGACTGGCATAGATATTAGGATTTATTTTCTCTGTTGATAAATAGCCAGAGCAATGTTCCTGTCCTTGTGAGGCTGATGGAAATCCCTCTGAAAGCACTCATCTCTCAGTATTTCCACTTAAAACACCACAAGATTCCTGCTCAGCCTGAAAAAGAGAAGGGTAGGAGGAAGAAAAATTGTGTCTTAGGTTTATCTCCTTGCAGTTTTTTCAGAGATTTTTATGGGTATTAATAGCAGGCATGCTGAGAAGAAGGAAACCACTCACTCTGCAGCATTCCTGCTGCTACTGCTGCTAATGAAACTATGAAGAAACCTTCATGGTGTTCATGATCTTGTGCCAAATCCCAAACATTAAATTACTGTGTGCTGTTGGGCTTCCAGTCATGAAAACTTAAAAAAACAAAACAAAACAAAACAAAAATGGCTTTACAGTTTTTTTTATTTTCTGCATGGCAGTAGGCCTGGACATTCTTGTTTCAGATCCACCATAAATATTTGATTCTCAAGTCACTCATATTCATGATTCATATTGTTAACAGGTTAGTAGGCACACTTTGGCAGAGGACTCACCATGCACCAGCTATTTGGAAACCTGAACACATTGGAAACTACCTTTTTTGACCATCTAATATTCTATCTTATCAAATTGTAAGCACAGGAGAGGACTTAGGGACAGACTGTTCTTGGCCCACAAAAAACAGAGTAAAAGCAGTTTGATCAGTAAACACAGTTCTTGCAAAGGAGTAAAAGCTCTTGGAATACCTGCCACCTTGCAGTGTGCACTTGGAGCTGACACTACAACCACTGAGGACAGGAAGAGATGGGCTGCTCAATTTATGAGGAATTTTATCACTCCCCATGCAGGAAAAGGTATAGGAGAGGGACAAAGCCAGTAGCAGCATCTGTCCTGGAATTTTATCACTCCCCATGCAGGAAAAGGTATAGGAGAGGGACAAAGCCAGTAGCAGCATCTGTCCTCTGCTGGAGTGAATATGAGTGACAAGAGGGGGGACTAAGCACAGCATGCATCTGCCAGTGCTGACATTGAAGAAATAGAGACAGATCAAAAGGAAACAAAACTTTATCTATATTTCAAAGTCAACAGTGGTGCAGTGCCAAAACTGAGGAGAACAGCTGAGAGCAGCTGGAGACCTTCATTTCTCTTGACCACACTTGGATTTCTCCCACAGCGTGCCTTACTGGGATCTGAGCCCTTTCCTGGAGCAGAGTGAGAGCAGGAGTGGATGGGAAGGATGCTGAAGAATGAGTTGTGCATTGTGGGAAGAGGTCAAATTTTTAAAAAGAGTGTGGATGAAGGAGGAGAAGAATGAAAAATTACCTTCCCTGAGTGTCTGTGATTTTATCTGTGATTTTAAAAAGAGGAAGCCAAATTCAGAACAAAAAGTGTTTTTTCACTCCACAGAGAACCGCTAATAAGGTTTAAGCCTGGTCCTTCCACAAGGTATTTTATATGCCAGCTGTGAAATATCACAAACACTTGACAAATGTTTAACAATCCAGCCTTGCTATGTTTATCCCTTTCAAACAATACCTTGTTGGGGGCCTGGTTCTGAGAAGCAACTGTGCAAAGAATGTGGATGGGAGGAAAAGCAGCTTGTCAGAAAAGAGAAAAACAGCTCTGACAGAAGCTGCAAAATTTCTGTGCACTCTATTCTTCTGCCAACATACAGATGTCACTCCCTGGCAGGTGGAATCAGTAGAGAGTGCTCCCTAAGCATTGCTTAAATGAGCAAATGCTTCATTTTCCAAGCTCAGTTGTGATAGCAAACTGCTGGGGAAGTTAATTGGTGAGTCTGGATACATCTAAAGCATAAAGAGCCTGCAATCATCTCCCAGCATCCATTTTTTAGCAAATGGCTGTGTTGAGCAGGAAAGACGACCTACCACAGCTCCATGTCACAGCCAGTGTCTTTACAAGGAAATACTTTGATTATTGCTTTTACTTAGTGGCCTGTTGTCCTGCAGGAAACATACTTACAGATTTATTTGGTCTCCGTTGTGCAATGAAAGAGGTATCAGAATTTCTTTCCCCAGGCAATGAAGCACTAGAGACTCCCTCATTACCTTTAACTCTGAAATCATCATTCAGAAATTTATGGGCTGACCTATAGCTCCCCAGAGAAACTCTGCATTACTTTTCTTTGCCTTTCTCTCATATGCCTGCCTTTTCCTCTGTTGCCTTTTCCCCCATCAGAACTTCCTTTTTATCCTGATGGCTCCAGTTCTGTTTATGCAGTGAAAAGAGTGAATGTATTAAAACCATTTTGGATGACTTAAGCCCTTTTGAACATTTTCCACACACATCAGGTATTGTCCCACCAGCACATCCCTGCCTTTGTTGGAGCCAGGTCACAGTCTAGTCTTCGAGGAACAAAGGCATAAACATTCTCAGGGAGTTGTGTATTCAAGGTAAGAACTCATTACCCAGCTGTTGTGTGTGAACCTTGGCAGCCAGCTAAGGGAGATAGAATCAGAAGGGTAAAAGTGAGAAAACACATGGATTGAGATAAAGACATTTTAATGTGTTAAAAGAGAAAATTAAAAAGGAATACCAAGGGATGAAAAAAGCAACAATTCACCACCTCACTCAAATGGCAGCCATTGATAAAGTCTCTGCAAGTTTTGTTCCTGAGCACAGTGTTACATAGCAAAGAATATTCCCTGTCTGACTGTGTCTCTTCCCAATCTCTTGCTCACCTCTAGCCTACCCTCCTACTGGCAGGAGAAACGGAGAAGACCTTGGCACTGTGCAAGCACTGTTCAGTAACAACAGAAAATGTATGTTAAAAATGTTCTTTGAGCCACAAGTCAAAAACATAGCACCATACAGACTGCTGTGAAGAAAGTTAACTCTCTCAGCTCAGCCCAGTACACCAGCTCATATGGTGACAGTTGTTTGGTTACCCAAAGTAATGCACAATCTCCTTCCTTCAAGAGGACTTATACCATCCAAAGATTATCCAGAAAAGCTTGTCCTTTCCAATTACATCTCTTGCTCTAAAATAGAGTAGGACCTTTTCTGCACATGTTAAATCCTCTCTTATATACTTAGGCCACAAAAATTTAAAAATCACTATTCCTTTCCCTATCATCCATTAAGTGACAGACTGGACTATAGGTCCTGCTGCCATGCAAGTTCTGCACAGCCTCATCTGCATGTATTTGGACTGAATGAAATCCCCTGTCTTATCATGTTCACAATATTCTCCCATCACTTTCCTAGGTGTGAGATCTAAGAATATAAAGGACATGGCAACCAGGGACATTGGGCATTATCCTTAGAAGGCTAGGGTTAGGAAAAAGCCAGAAACCTATTCTGGAGCAAGCACTGGAGGCTTCAGTCCAATGAGGCTCCTGTCCAGTGACGCTTTGCCTCTGGGAGAGTAGAGGCTGGGGCTGCCCAAGCCCAGCTCATTAACTTTAAAGATCTGGTTGGAAATTGGGAAAGAAAGAGATGTTCACAGCCTGAAAGCAGGAAAAGGATATGGCCTCACTCATGGGAGCCCTGCTAAAACCTTTTCCTGACAAGGGAGATTGCATACTTGGAAGGCAGATATCAGCAGTTCTGCAGCATCCAAACGGCCAGCATTGAGAGAGAGATGTTCTGAGAAAGAGAAAAGGGAGAAATCCTGTAGGTATCTAAGCTAGGGAAAAGAGTATATCCATATTGAACCACTGAGCCAAAGTGGCTCAGTACTGATCCAAAAGACTCTTCAACAGTAACAGTGGCGAGTAAGTGGCAGTACCTGTGCTGCTTCTGCTGGGCGCTGTCGCTGGCACAGCAGTGCTGGCAGGAGCCACCAGCAACAGCAGTGGTGGAGGTTTGCTCTGTAACAGGCAGCTCCCTGCCTTCCCTGCTTTTGTGAACCCTGAGCTGTGCCATGGCTGTAGGGAGGAAGCTCTAATCCTTGCTGTCATGGCATGCAATCTCAGCCAACCTTCCAAGAGGAAGAGATGCCAGGCTTAGGATGTCAATCTACAGGTAGTATCTGTTTATGAGTAAAATAACCCACCTTGCTTGAGAACAGAAAATTTGGTATGGAAGAGTAAGAAAGGGTAAACGAGAGTAAAGTGCTATATAAAATTTTGTGTTAGTAATGCCAAATGACTCATGGAAAACTTAATAATCACCTCACTTCAGTTTCAAAACAATGTAAAAATGTTTTTAGTCCCACGTCTTCACTTGCTTCCTTCCCCACCCCTTTACAGAGACCCTGTCTGGTGGCAGGGTACAGATTTTCTGTGCCAGAGCTCAGGGCCAGAAGGTCTCAGCCAACACCAATTTGAATTTAATACAATACGCCCCACTGAGAATCTCTTCAGACCGATCAGTTTTGTTCTTTTTGTATTAGACTACAGGTAAGTCTGGGGATTGGATTAACTTTTTTTTAATCCAATTTTTTTTAGTGTAGACATTTACTGCAAGCAGCCAAAATTTGCAGAAATGCAGTCATGAGTTTTGTACCCATCATTACATACTTGTATCACATCCAGTACAAAGAGGGATTGGTCCTGAGGGCTTTGTCCAAGTTACCATACTACAGAGAAGCATCAGGAAAGCCAGATCTTTCAGCTGACCAATTTCATTGGAGTCATTTTGCATTTATACAGTCAGTCAAGACCAGCAGATACTTAGACTCTGTTTTATCTGGAAAGAGACTAGCTCTTAGCTGGACTTCATAAACTAGCCTCCATCCAGGACCCAGCATCATATTCAAATGAATCAGTTGAGACAGAACAGCAGAGGAGAGGAAAGTAAATGTTACAAAGATCTTGAAAGCCCCTGCATCACCCTGCAATTTCTTTGCAATCTCACATGTGCACACACCAGATGATGCATCTGAACTCAAACGTTAAGTTTCTAGATCATATTTCATCGGAAACTCTGTGTTCATTTAATTCAAAAATAAAAACTTAAAAATCATTTCAGAAAACAAATATGTCTTTCTCATGTAAAAGAAAGATTTTGAGAGATCTGACTTCAATAATTTGTCTTGGTCCAAAAGCCATATATAAGCAAAAACTGGGGTTTGGATGAGCCAAAACGAAAGTGTTTGTTCTGATCGCTTTGTGCTGTAAGGTTATGATTTCTCTAAACAGTCAAAGTAGAATTCATGGTTCTGCACCACAGAAGGGGAGGAAACCCTACTTCCCTGGTATCCATCTACTCTGTTCATCCCCATCTTCTCAGGTCCCCTCTACCCAGCTGCCAGCTTTAGCACTTCTCTGCCTGCCGAGGAAGCTCATTCTACTCACTAAAAGGGCCAAGAAAAAAAAAAAAAGGGGGGTAAAAATGCAGGGGCCTCCTGTTCCCGAAGAAAAACAAGATTTTTTTTTTTGGCAGGGATTAAGCCAGCTCCTCTCCTGGTCAGAGGGATGCCAGCACTGTCTGCAGGGTTGGCTGACTGGTGGCTAAGCAATGAAAGGCTCAGGCAGGGAAGTGCAGAGAGCAAGACTTCCCCCTTTTGGCAGCTGGAAGCTGTTAGTTCAGCTCACAGTGGTAACTTTAATCCAAACCGTAAGTGAACTGAAAAAGCTGGTTTTCATGCAGTTCTCACCTTGCACCTGTAGCAAGGCAATTGAAATTATCAGATTAGGTAAATTATTGATTGATTCTTAAAATATAATTTGGTACCCACATTTTATATGTTTCTTTATACCTCTAAAAAGGGATCAACAACAGTAGTGCTAGCTGCATGTAATTTGCATTCCTAAGCACAAACTAATGTGCAATTTCAGCCAAGTACAGGTTTAAAACGTTTCCTAAAGAGTTCCTGAAAAAAACCCCAAAGGGATATTTATATTTGGTCCCTTCTGTAAAGACAAATTTACATCTATATCTAGATATACATGTACAAAGACAGGGTGATGTGGACAGTTACACATGTGGAGTGGGTCTTTCTGCCCCGACCTTTTCAACACTGTGTTTGTGAAAGTAGGACAGAGACTAACTGCAGCAAACCAGAAGCTATAGTAATTACTCTAATTCAGAAGTTACCAACCTTCTGAGAAGGGAAGAACAGGAATAGAATCGTGCTTAAACACAGCCCATTTTGCTTTGTTCTTCAACACAGTCCCATTCAAAATACTTTGGAATTTATGAGTCTACTGAAAGTGAGGTCTCATAATGTGCACAGCATGTTGCCAGTTAACTTGAATGAGTTTCTCCTCTGTTTTCTGTCTGATTACTATAATAGGTCTCTTGAAAAGAGGCACCTCCTTCTAAAACATACGTATTATGATGAAGGAACAAGCCAGTCCGTAAGCTGTCCAGGTAGGTTTGTGCAGCTCACCTAAACATCTGCCTTCCAAAACTTGATCTGGTGTCCCTTGAAGCCATTTGGAGCGATGCATCTCTGCGGCGCTCTGGCCCCAGCCCTGCAGCAGCACGATTCTTTGTCAGCCTTCCAGTGTTTCCTTGTGCAGTTCAAGAGACAAATGCTCGCTTGCTTATGGGACTGCAGCGCTTTGATCTCCACTTCCAGATGGAACCAGAAGTGCCGAGGCACGTAGAGAAAACAAAAGCAAATTTTTGCAATCCGCAGGAAAGATGCCTAAGAATAATAGAAATGTATTTCTATATGCTGACTGCCTTTTTTTTTTTGACAGCATCATAACCTCAACCAAACAAAAATCTATAAAGCACCAGACAGAAAATAAGGATTGCAGATTTTTTTTTATTTTAATCTTTTTGACATTTAGTTCTCCCAAAGACATAGACAAAGCTTCTTCTGATCTCAGTGGTAGAGGATTTGACTCTAAAAGTTCAAACCACAAACAATGAAGCTATTGCTGCTATGATTCATCTGACCCTCCACAGGAAAAAAAGAGTACCCTGTTCCTATAGATGCAGTGCTCACTGTAATTATTTATTAACTGATATGCAGTACTGGAATATCCAACATGTTTAGATGGAGATTAGCTCTATAGCACTGGCATATTGAAAGCACTCAGCTGTAAAAATTACTTTAAAAATAATTTATGCAATCTTTTGCATGTTGATCTTTATTTCAGCTGCAGCATTTGAAAGCTGTAGAGCTTTGTGTACCCTTTTAAATTGATTTCTCAATATTAATTCCATTTACTGTATCTTGCATTAGTCACATTTATGAGTATGCAAAACTAGCTTGAGAAATGCATTTGCTCCCAATATCCTTTCATTGTGCTCTGCTCAGAAGTACTGGAATGACTTTTCTCCTCGTTAGAGCTATTCAAACCCTTTAAGACATAGTGGCACTAACATTTTGAACTTATGCAAATAATCTGATATTTTTTCTGAAACTGACAGAAAAGTGAAAAAAGTTACATTTATAGGAAAAAGATTGCTTGATACTTGACAGTTACAAAATGGGTTCTTTTTGCTCTCCTTGAGGTCTCTGGGAATTAATTCCTTTCACCACCATGGTATAAATCTTATGGCTGCTTAATAACCTGCACAACATATATTGGTCTCTATTTGTAGAGAAGAGATACAAAGAGTGTTTCATCTGAGAAGTTGTACCTTGCTTTCACCATGAGCTTGGCCTTGAAACAGAAGGGAGAGAGCTCCAAGGCTCAGCACAGATAGGAGCTGCTGGCTTGAGATGCATGCGTGGCACAGACACAGCTATCTTCTGATGTCTTGTCCCCCTGTGTCCTGGGTGCAGAGCTGCAGCTGGGGCAGATACTTCATGTAGTTGATGCCCTTTTCATACTCAGAGAAGATCTAAATTTTTCACCCTGTCTTCTAGCTGCTGGAGCTGCAAGAGAAGCATTTCACTTCAAGTTCCCAATCAGCTGTTCTGATTCCTGGGAGTTTGCCGGTCTTCCCCCACAGCCAATTTACCACCATTCTCCCCAGAGTAGGTCACCAAAGGCTGAGGAGACCAATCTTGCCTTTCCCTGCTACAGTCCTGTTGGAGAAAAAAGATTTCATTAAGGAGATTGACTAGGATCACAGCTTCTCTTACCATGTCACCAGCAGGCAGCCAAGGACTAGATGAGGACTGAGCCTGCCTTTCCTTTCCAGTTCACCCTGTCACCTGCCCTGGTTTTGGGACAGTGAAGGAGGACCAACTGCACCAATGTGGTACCAAGTCTTGTGTCCCGTGCCAGCAGTAGCAGGGCTGTGTGGCTTGGTGGCAAATCTCACAGTCTGACTGGACATATCCCACCCCACATCTGGGAAGAAGGGGGTCACTGAGGGCAAGGATGTCAACTGTGATGGGTCTGTTCTCAGGACAGGAAGAGATATTCTTTGTCCGGCACTGCTGAGTTTTGTGATTGTGGGTTTTCTTCTTCTTTCTTTTATTTTCATCTTTTAATTAAATTGCAAGCTCTCATTTTTCTGGTAAATTCCAGTTTTAAATAAACCATGAGCTATTTAAACACTATTTTACTGGACATACTTAATATTTGGAGGGCTGATGATGGCAAGAGGATCTGATGTGATGTGCAACAAGTCCTTTGACAGATGATTCAAAGAGAGAGTATTTGAAATAAACATCCACACAGGAGCTATCAGGAAACCAAATAAACAGACATGTTATGATCCAGGAGTAGGACATTTTAAAATTTCATCCAATTTCAGGCCCAGATCTTGCTAATTCAGTGTACTATGTGCTATAGTTCAGAACCACCACATATTAATGGAAAGTCATTCACCTTTGAATTGATTTTAAGGCAGTTTAGGTATATAACTCTTTCTTATCACTTGCCTACATGTGCTGGTAGACCAGGAGAATTATAGCAGTATTGTAAAAAACTGCAGCGATATTGACATAAATTCCTGTAGGGGGCCTATGGGGGAATGAAGTCACTATATTTTCTGTATAATTAATTCTTTCCCAAACAAAAGCATTCTGCTTCTGCCAATAAACCTGCATTTTAAAAAATCTCCATCTAGTTCACCTCTTTGAAATGAAGGTTTAAACACTGTGACATTTAAAATCTCATTTATTCAAACGGTCAAATTTTTTTTAGGCTACATAAGCAATTGTCCCTTTTAGAATAATAAACATGTTTGGAATTATTTTAAAAAATTTTATTTAATTTCTTGATTATTTTTTCAAGGGGAAAAGAATAAAAAAGGGAGAGTTAGAAATCCTAAGATAAATTCTTTCATTAAAAAGAAGATCATAGCTTTTCCCTCAAGAATTTTAAACATTGGGGTTTGGCTCTTTTGTTTACTTCATGTCATAGTGACCCTATGACAGAAGGGGGATGATTATACTATTAAATGAAAGTAACTTTACCATTGTCAATATCACTTTAAGATTTGTGTCCATATTTGTCTGCCTAATTACTGTTCTTCAAAACTGATATATCACAAAGATGCAAAAATACAAATGCTACACATGGCATTGATAGAAATAAACTAGGGTTTTCTTTCTCAATTATTTTCCTTATATCAGTCTTCAGCATTGAAAAGAGTGCTGTCTATGCTCTGTGCTTTATTCCAGGGGGATGCAGTTATGATTACACTGAAAAAGGAGGCTCTGTAAACCACAAACATTTGCCAGCTTTGCCAGCACATCATTATTACACTACCCAGTATGCTGTTTTTCTTCTGTTTTATCCAAACAAAATTCACACTCAGTGGGGAAAAAAGTACATTATCAAGGCATGACTTAAATCCCTCCTAGACTCAAACGCTCCATCCCATAATTTTAGAGTTTCAGATATGCATATTTCTCTCATGTCTGTGTCTTAGTTTCAGCTGATAAAGGAACAGTGTCAGGGGAGATTTTACTTTTTGCCTGCCCTGCCTTGCCATGGTAGGTCAGTTTGAGTGGAGCTACTTGATCTGCCAGCAGTCAGTTTCTTCCCACATTCAAGTGACCTTAATTAAAGTCTGGCTGGAGATGAATACAAAATACATGAGAATTATACACATGGACCTGGTTAAAAAAACTGTTGTAATTCAACCACTGAACAACCAAGAAAAACCAGAATGAATGTGCAGCAGTGCAAACATGCGTGTAGGCAGGTTAAATTAGAAAAACATGAAAATTATCATTAATGCCCCTTAACCAATGCGTTACTAGAACAAAGCATTAAAAGTATTATCTGGGAACTATGCCATATACAAGAAGTATAAAGAAATTTCAAACGAAAATAAAGTTCAGACCATCTTTTCATTATCATTTCTTTCTTTTCTCTGAGTAGATAAAAAAGACCATTTGTTAAATGGAAATCAAAAAATCTGACCACAATTGTCTTAAATGTGTTACTTATTAATAAGTGAGGCTCTGTGTGGATATTGTCTCTGGGAATGCTCTTTTCAGATGTGGAAGGAAGCTCTGCATTCCAACTCCCTGCAGCCCTTCTTGGGAGGCATGAGATTTTTACTTGTCCTAGCAAGCTGGATGGTATTTATCCATTTCCATTATTCCAGCTAGTTCATGCCACCCTTGATGGGTTGCAGAAACTGTGAGAAAGAATACAAAGCAGTGTGGATATTCGAGGCACAGGAATAAGGTGATAATGACTTTGTCTGCTTATGCACAGACTTATCTAGGAGTGCTTTATTCCTCCATATGGACATCCATCAGAACTCAGCCCTGATGTGAGAGGTTTTAGGACACAGAATGCAACTAGTTCAAAGGACACTGTGAGAATAATTACACTGGCATATCTTTCATGTTTATGGAAGCAAAAAGGCCAGGTGAAGCCAACTTCTGATTCATCTGACTGCCAGGATCTCTCAAAGCCTCACCCTTTTACTCACACAATTCTGGCTAGAATTAACTTCATTAAAGTTAGTCCTATTAAGGCTCATAAATGTGTTTTGGGAATACTGACAACTTTCTTCTGGAATGGTAGTTTGTGAACAATTTTCTTCCTATTCCACACACCAGCAATGATGCAACCACGGTAGGACAAGGTGGTGTCACATGCTGGAAACCTAATCTGCATTGCAAATGATAACATCCACAAGTGGGTGAGAAATCTTTCTGCCTCAACTTGTGGACCCTTGGGAGATTCCTGGTTTTGATCTATGAAAATCAGCTAGCTGTGAGAACTCTTTTGTTATTTCAGGGTAACTTTTAGTGAACTCAGATGAAAACCAAATTAACAACAATCAAAAAATCTATGTTTTCCCTTCACACAAAACCCGTGTTATTTAGCCAGTTTCAAGGCCAAAAACAAAAGAACAAGGTGTTGGGGGTAGTACATGAAAGAATTCCACTGTGGTATTTTCAGTGCTATCTATTGGGAAGAATACATACAGGAATGTCCTCAAATTGAGCAGAAGTTCCCAAAGATAATAATTCAATAACTAAAGTTGTTTCAGCTACTACTTTCCAATTATTTCAATACTTAAAGTCTTTGAGGGTGGAAAGTCTCGAGAACCAAATGAGGAGCCACCCACAGGTGCAACCCCATTCCCAGCAGTACTTTTGGCCTCTTTCCCCTGCTGGTGCAGGGAAGGCAAATGCTCCTGAATTCCTTCTCTGGGGTAACTGTGACACTTCACTCAACACTGCGTCAATCAGCCTATTCAGCATGCACAGAGGGGGAAGATCTTTGTGTAATTCACTGTGAATGGACAGAAATAAGACTGAAATCCTCTAAGCCTCTTTAGTTTCCCATCCGTACACCAGTCAGGCATAATACACTGCAGCCAGCAGTTTTTTTATCATACTTTCATCATTCACATACCCACAATTACTATTTTTGCATTAAGTTGTCATTGGAAAATACTCATTTTGTAAAGAAATTTGAAACCCTCTTCTTTTCTTGTTGCAATCACAGGCATAAATTTTTCTTCCTATTCTTGAAACATTCATGAGAGTCCAAATTATGCTAACAACATAGTAACTTTCCCATACCTTGTGGAAGAGAAAATGTTATGTCTTTGCAGGAGCGAAGACAAAACAGAGAAGCAGCTGTTTCATGCATAAAGGTACTGAACTAGGTCAAGTCCACTGAATGATGATAAAAAATGATGTGTAGTGAGGCAGAATCTTGATAGCAAATTTTTTGGAACTGTAAATTTTATGTATTAGGGTGTTCCAGAGCAACTCGGTTGTCCTTTTTATTAGTACCTGCTTTTTAAAAGATCCTTATTCAATAATTTAGAAATCAAGTATGTTTTGGGCTATCCAGCCTTTTTAAGCTTCTAAAACTGCTGGTCATTTTTACATGTAAAATGAAGAATATGGTATTCAGAGATAGAAGCACAAGTCAACTAATTAATTTCATTTATTCAAAAGTTTATTAATTACTTTTATTTAATGCATTCAAAAGTTAATAAATTACTTAAAAAGTCATTGCATCCTATTAATCCAAAATTTAATGAATAAAAGCAGATATATGCTTTAAGCCAAAGCAGTTGGGTTTGGAAATGTTGAGGTCAGTGGAAATGGCACAGGCTGTTGCAACATGGAACAAAAAAAACCAACACAGATATGATCTTGTACATAAGCCTCCTACAAACTTCAGAGATTAATTTGGTTACCTAATTGCAAAGGATAGTGCTTCAGGTCTGTTTTTCAAAACATGGTGGGGAGAGGGGATATCTATTTGTCTCTAAGATGCAAATAGATAGCAATTGAGTTTTTTAATTTAGAACAAGAGAAATCAAGTATCTAATGTTCTTTGTGTTCATAACTGCATAGAAAATCTCATTAAACATTACTTATTTGGGCATTGTTGTTTATTTCCTTGGAGACACCATCAAATCCTAAAGTACAATTGAAATCAATGACAAAACCTTCATCAAGTTCCAGGAAAAACAGTTCAATTCTACAGTGAGGTAACGAGTTTTTATTTAAAAATCCAACAAAACCAACACACAAAAAAAAAAAACCACCAAAACCTGAAAGATATAGTCCACTAGGAGCTTTGAGTATTTCAATGTCTCTACTCCTTTGACATATAAATCAACTAACTCACATAGATTTTAGTTTTGAAGAAGAGTGGTAACTGAGTAATTGCTAAAAGGTCAACAACAACAAAAGACATGGATTAAGCCCTTCAGTTGAAAGAGGGATTCTTTTGCAATAAATATTTCTGACATCATCTTGGGTTTATTGGGAACACACACACACACACATACACACGGGCACACACCTTAATCCATTTTTGTCTCAGACAGAATAGAAAGAAGCGTAGAGGTGAAAATTTCTGTTTAAACCTGCTGAGCTCACTAATTTAGGAAAGACCAGGGAGACAAACCAGAAGAACTTGTGGACATGACATTGCAACTGAATGAAGTTTGGCAGAGGGAATTGTGGGAGCTGCCATCATGAACTTATCCCATAATTGACGTGTTCATCAACCAGAAAAAAGCACTGAGATGAAAAGGTCTGGGTTTTCAAGCTGGTGTCAGTGTAACAATGAACTTACAGAGAGATGCTTCCATAAAAAAAAAGAGACGTGATATTGAGACATACAAGGGTATTACCTTGCATGATTCCCTTGTAGAAGATGACACAGTGTGAAATAAAGCATTCAGTCCTCTGAGAAGAATGATTTTGAACTGGAATCAACATACTGAAGGAATAATGAAAGACTGCTGAAAATAAAAAAGGTGTTTAAAAGAGTTTTTGCATTGTCATGTTAAGCAAATCTAAGGCCTGGACAGAAAATGCCATTTTTTAATAGACACGGCTGAGACAAAAACAAGCTGTTAATAAATTTAGGATGGAGATGAGATTACTTATCCTTCCTGAACTAGGTTTTTGGATCAAGTTGGTTTTCGATTAGTTATTATAAATTTGTGCAAGGATTGCACGACAGAGCCACAAGTAACGTAAAGGAATGGATCTCATCGATACAGAATGTTCCTTTCCTGGGAGATTGAGTTGCTTGGTTTTAAAAACACAATTATAGCAAGTGCTGGGGAAAAAAATACCAAAACAAACACAAAACCAAAACCAAAACTAGCAACAAACCCCAAAAAATGAACAATAGCAACAAAAAACCTTTGCAAAGTAGTCTAAAATTCACTGAGCAGCAAGAATTGCCCTCTAGAAATAGCTATTTTTATTGTTCAAAATAGGAACATTTTCTTCAGATCGTACATTAGAAATTGCACGAATCTGATAATAATTTCAAGGAAGGCATACAGATTAACATAAATTTTGAAATTCATTTAGGTTTCAACACAGCACCACCTATTGGAATGAAAATAGTAACAATGAGTCTGAAACAGTGAAAACATAGCTGGAGTTAATAATGATTATTTTATAAGCCTAAAGTATGGAGGGCTTTGTAACTCGCTCTGCCTTGTAAACTATCCCTGCTAATATAAATTTGACATCAAATTAGGTTTGGTTGGGGTTTTTTTCCATTATATTAGAAAGGAAGATTTACCACAGTGTAGGTGAGGTAAAGTTTTTCTTTGAGTCATTAGAAATAGCTTGGCACAAACTGAAGATATTTACAGAGAGTTAAATGAGATAATAATACACTTCCTAGGAAAGAGAGCATTGTGTATGGCAATTTAAATGAGCTGCAGATAGATAGATATAAGTGATAAAACGTAGGCGCTTGGCCTGTCATTAGAGAACACATCAGCCACTTTAAAATACACTTCACTTAGACTAATCACCACATTATTGCTATTCCAAATGAGGCGTGCAGGTGTAAAACTGAAATAGAGCAGTCCCTTCTGCTTGATAATGAGGAGATTATAACGCGTTGCAGATCAGAGTTTCAGGTGAGCAGAAAGCACAGGCACTGAACATCATCCAGAGAGCAAGATGGGACATGTGTGGTTCAAAGGCAACTTGGGGATTTCTCTCTTTTGTGTTCCCTCTGTCCTCCTTCCTTGTGGGGAAAAAAGAAGTCCTCCAACTTTCTTTGCCTAGGAATTTTTTTCTTCTCACAGCTCTAGAAAGCAAGTTATGGGGGAAATAGCTGCTTTGCATGGACATTACACTGGCAAAGTTTGAAATACCAGTGTCCGCATACCCACCCTCTGTGGCTGCTTTCCCTCTCAGCCTGTGGCTGCAAAAGCAATCCAGAGAAGACTTGTAAGATGTGTGGGGCCAAAAATATATAGAGGCCAATTCTTTGTCTCCCTGAAATGCTAGGATGCAGAAGGGTGATAAAAAAAATATTAAAGTCCCCTTGGAGTAAACAGCTTGCCATCAGTTGGCCAGGAGTGCTCAGAAATGCTGCCTGTCCCAGCTTTCACAGTGATGGAGGAAACTGGACTCTGCTGAGCTGGTGTGTGGCCCCATCACAGTGGCCAACCTATCAGGGGCAGCACTGGTGTGCTTAAATCAGGCCAGGAAAGCAGAAATTCTGGATCAGGAGGAGGAGCTTCCCCAAGCAGGATGCACACAGAGGGCAGCACTGACAGCCATGCAGAGCTGCTGAGGGGCGCAGGCACCCAAAGCTGGAAGGGCTTGGGCTGGAAGGGATCTTAAAAATCTTCTAGTTCCAATCCTCCTGCCATGGGCAAGGACATGGTCCACAAGACAAGATTTCTGGTCTCCAAAAAATTCCATCCAATCTGGCCTTGAATGCTTCCCAGGACAGGGCACCCAAAACTTCTCCGATGTCAGGCAGAGGCAAAGAGCTCAGCCCTCCCTACCTCCCTCAAAAAAAGATCTCAGTTTTATGTCTCACAAGAGTGCCAGAACAGATGCCACTTAAAGGAAAAAAAGTGCTGGGGAGAGTGGGGGTTGGAAGGGTGAGTGTACAGCCGTAAACTGTTGCATTTACTGCTGGCCAAAGGATCTTTCAGGATTCCCAGCCACAGACCTTGGCTTGCCAGGAAAACACAGCCCAGCGCCAACTCCCCTTACTAATGACTGTACCCTCAGCTGGATGAGCTGATAGGATTTGGATAGGACTTTATATTTGTTCATTTGTCTCCCTATAGGAGTAAATAAAATAAAAATTAAGATGGCAAATAGATTTTCATGTGCAAATAATAAGCATGATGACATTTTATTGTATTTACATTAGTTAGTTGTGACTTAGACTTGTTTTTAAAATCTTTATCATTGTGTCTCCAACTGCCACCTGTCAACTAAGGACCTCAGTTCCATGTTCCTTGGAGTTTAGGATATCTCTGGAAGCACTGAGATGAAACTGCTCTCTCCAGGGTAAGACTGATTATAGAGCTGCTTAAAGAGAAAGAGAGGAATCATCATCTGCATGCCTTCCCATCTTTCTTGAGCTAGCCTCAAGTTAGCTGAATCCCAACCAGGAAACATGACAATCTTATAATTTTAATGCTGGAGATCCTTAGATTATTAATTGCTTTCTAAAAAATAAAGACTAGTATACCCACCACTGTAGCAGAGAGTATGCAGAAACAATTTGCAAACACCACACTCCCATTTAGCAAGAACATCCATGTCAAATGAGACTGTTCTTTTGAAATTCATGACCATGAAAACAACAGTGTTCAAGAACAAAAGCAGAACTCTTGCATTTCATTAGTATGGCTGTAGTATAGAAAATAGATACAAAGTTATGATTCACACTAATTAGAGGATACCAGTTCATTATTTAGGCAAATTTACACAAATTTTTTTGTAGAGTTTGACATTTGAAAGTCTCACACCTTATTTACAGTCAAGCAGCCACAAGGATTCACATTCTGTAAATATTTTTCCTCTCATTAAGTGGTTTGAAATCTTCACTTGCCCTCTGTTCTCACCCCCAGACAGAGTTTACACAACTAGAAGGAGATTTCAAATGTGTGACTTTTTTTTTAAGAGACAAGCACAAAGCCTAGCAAAAGCTAGTAACAACGTGTGGGGTTTCAGAGCATGAGGTTAAAAGTTGTCCTATTTGAGACATCTGAGTCATCAACTTCTCACAGTTTTGCTGCAGGACATGAGCTCAAAAGAAAAATTCTGGAATACTTTTAAAATAGTGATAAAATTGGGATTGAGAGAAATTATCCTCTTTTTAAAATCATTTAAAAATTCTTTATACCCACAAACCTATGTTGTTGTTTTTTGTTTCCACTCCATGAACAGCATGATGTTTCCAAGTGGCCACCAAGGAGCTTTCAAGGTAAATATAATTCTGATTGTGATTCTACTGTGGCCTACCATTACTGCAAATTTGTTCATTTGTTTCCCTATATGAGTAAATAAAATAAAAAATTAACATGGCAAATATATTTTCATGGGCAAATAATAAGGATGATGAAGTTTTATTACATTTGCATTGGTTAGTTGTGACTTGGACCTGTTTTTAAAATCTTTATCATTGTGTCTCCAAGACTTTCATGTTCTTATGCATATCTCAAAGTCAATGTCAGTCTAAAGCAGTGCGTTTGCACTAATTCCAACTAAAAATGAACCTTCTACTATTTCTTTTTATTCTTTTCATAGATTTCCAAAACTATTTCAAATAAATATTCCCCAGAAGTATACTTTGCCATTTACTATAGTGTAGCAGGTAGAATTAAGCTGAATGTGTGCCTTCATTTTTATAATGAGTGATTTCGGAAAAGATGTAAACTGAGTTTCACCTCACTGTCTTAAAAAGACACATAGCCTACACTACAATAAGTGTGAAAAATATAACAGTATTCTTACATCTTTGCATAGACCATATATTTGTTGATGTGCATTGATCTGATAAAATTATTTTAAAAATTGTCTACAGACTCCTGAAAAACCATTTGCTGCAATGTTACAGCACTACATGCCATTAACCATGAACTGATAGAATGAAGAAAATATCTGCATGCTTGCACCCTGACATCAGAAGATTTACTCGTTCATTCTCCAGATCTGAAAACAACTACATTAGTGATGTATTTTTGCACTAAGATGGATCCTTTGGATTGTAACACTCAAAAATACCTTTTCAAATTTTTTTTCCCACTACTTGTTGAAAAAATCACATGCTTTTGTCCTCTGATTTCTCTCTGGAGTATTTTGAGGCTAACTCTATGAATCCAGAAAAGTTACCCAGCTAGAAATCCAGCCTGACTTTCAAATCCACTGAATATTAGCCACTCCTACATCATGGATATTGGTGAGTACTCAAATTTTTACAAATTGGGCCATTTATGGTAAATGCCATAGGCAGTCTGAGTTAAAAAATTGACTACATCTTTATTTTGAAAGACCTGACAAACTGCCAACCGTTCCTAAGTTCCAGTCATTGTACTTTCTAAGAGAGACAGGGAAGGAGGAAGCAAATGGTTGATTTTACAGCTGCAAAAACCTCTGGTCACATCAGCAGGAAAATCCTGGCTATGGGACCTTATCCTGCGTTACTGAGTCACAGCGCTGCTAGTGTTGCTTAAAGACTTTTCCAGGGCTGCAAGAAATCACTGCACCATGAGGGCTGTTAACTTTATTTCTGACCTTTGAATTATTTTTGGAAATGTTTTCATAGAAATTACATTCAATCCTGAGCATATTGTATTTACAGTGTGTATGTACATATGTATCATTGAAACAGGTGCCCAGAGACACTGTGGAGTCTTCATCCTCAGGAGTGTTTACAGCTCGGCTGGCCAACACCCTGAGCAAGCCAAGACAGCTGCAAAGTTGACCCTGTTCTGAGTGGGGGCTGGGACCAGATGCCCTCCAGACAGCCCCTGCAGACAGAACAGATTATCGGATGATTCTGTTGTTCACTGTCATGGTAGCAAACAATGCAGGTGCTTCCTTTTTCTGCCATGTATTTAACATTTTTCTCATTATGTTATTACCAAATCCTGGTGTAATGAGATTTCAATGCTTTTTAGTATTTTAAGCAGGTACAGGAAATAGAGAGAATCATTTGTTAAGAAGCAATACCATCCCTAATTAACTTTGTATACTATTTGCATGCTAATTTGTCTTAAGCATTTTTAAATACAAGCAAAATATTAATTGAAATTACAAAATACTGGGTGGAGCTATTTATATTCTTCATCAGATCAGAGAGTATATCTATCAGTTCTCATAATAGTTTTACATTGGCTAAATTAACTATTGCTGATATTGCTCAGCTTTTACTACAGAAGGTAATTGTCAAAGTTCATTTCCAGTCCCAATATTTTTTTGTCTGGAATATAATCGGATATAAATTGAGATCTCCTGGGCAGTCCAATGAACAAGACATGGGAGTCAAAGGCTTTGGTATATTCATATCTCTGCCACTGAATAAGTTCATTCTTAAACTGGGTTGGGGCCTGATTCAAGGTTTATCATAACTAGGAAGAAGCTTTATATTAACTTCAGTGAACTTTTTCCTAGTGTCCACTTGTCTCCGTTCTGATTCTGAAAGTCTCACGCAAGTGAAAACATCCATTTTTAATCTTTAATAGTAGGTGCTAAATGCAATCTCAGTGAGGATGAGGAATAGAGTTATGTAAAAGAACAATGATCCCTGTTCATGCATTGTGCAATATGTGACACCTAATGGATGGAGAAGGAGGGAGAACCCTTTCTCTCCAGATAAGTTTTCTCATTAAATACTCACTAATTTGCTTCAGAAGGCTCTCATGAACATTAATTGTTTACTGTCATAATTGTTGTTGTATTAATTGCTGTTAATTACGATACTATCATAGTAATGCCTTCAGCAAGGCTTTCTAGTTCAGGGGAATGGGAAAATACTGTTCAGTTCCTACCTGTAGGAGCAGGATTGTTTCTTAGTTGTTAAGAACATTTAAATGCCTTCATTATGTTAAAATCTCAGAGATTTCTAATTCCACCTGTCCTACAGACAAGGAAGCATTTCTTTTTTTCTTTGGGTTGGGTTGGTTTGGGCTGTTGCTTTTGTAAGAATCCAGTGTTAATAAAATTCACCCTGCAGGTCAGGAAGTCCTCCTGCAGGCAGATGGAATTCAAAGATTATCGAGAAACACCGTCCAAAACTGCCTGTATCTGGCAGGGATGTTGATCACGGTGGGAAAAGAAGATCCTGTTTATGTCTTCGTTGCTGCAAGCACATAAATTATGGGATATATATGAACCAAACCTCAATTCTGCACATCTCTTGCAGGAGTTCTGTGTTTATAAACACATAAACCATCTGTTCAGTGCTTGCATATTAAAAACCTGGTTTTTTTAGTACAATTTAATACCTAGTTTCAAAAAAGCCTGTGACATCTAACGAAGTTGCACAGGCTGTTGCTTGACTGTTTGCAAGAAATGCAAAATAATTACATAATTACATAATTACAGAAAATGCCAGCAAATGCAGCTTACATTTTCCCGTTTCAGTTGAATTCCTATGTTGAAGTAATTAAGTGCAGCTTTGCAATGAAAACTTTGCAAACATTTCAGATTTTTCAAGTCTTGTATAAATTTTTGTGATGTGTATATCTTCATTGAGGAATAACTGGAACAAGTGTTCATAAAAGAAAATCAGTTTTACAAATAAGCAAATACGTTATGTACTCTGGATATATTGTGTGACTGTCAAGCTGACATATCTACCTTTTCATTCATGGAAAACATCTCCAAGTCACTGTTTATGTCAGCAAACACTTTCCAGCACTGAGGGGTTACTAGCTTTCCATAAGAGACACTGTTTGGCTTGGAAAGATGGTTTGGCCTCACAATTGAAAAAGATACTCAGAAAGCCAAGAAAACTCAATCTCCAAACTTTGAAGACGTTAAAATAGATTTTGATGTCCTCAGTTAGGATAGCTGGACGCAACAAAATCTCACAAAAGCATCTATTTGCATTTTTGATTGCCTAAACACATTCTCCAGACTGGCCTTAAATCAACACTGTTAATCAACACCTAATTAACAACCAATCACTTAAATCAACACCTTAAATCAACATTGTTCTGCAAAAAGATGCTAAGTCTTTTTTTCAGTGTGAAATCAGCCATGAAAATTCTAGCACATTTCTAAGTATGTTCCATTGGATTCTTTTTGTAGCAGTAAATCTACATAAAGCTGTTTTATGAGGAACATGCCATAAAGCTGTTTTATGAGGAACATGTTGGTCAGCTCCACTGAAAACTCATGACCCACCAAGAGTCTGTCAATCTTCAGTGTATTTGCTCTGACAGAATGGAAACCAACCTCTTTATCAGTGAGCACACCCTGCAGACATATAACAAAATTAAATGAAAACCTCATTTTATTTAAGAATACAAAGTAAAATTTTCTTATGACGCAGCTTATTTTTACTTTATCCAGGCAATGCAACAAAAATGTGTCATCATCCAGCTGCACCAGATCTTTATTAATGAATGACTGTAATTGCCTGATGGTTCATGCAAGGAGTTTTGCTCTGTTCCTACTGGAGTCAAGGGGAGCTTTGCTACTGACTACAACCAAGTATCTTGTCCTTGTGTGAACTTAATAAATGTGTCATTTCCATGATTAGTATGCAACATGTTTTGTGATGACTATTTGGTCTACTCATATTTGATTATTGGTCATTTGAAACTTACATGTTAGACTTTGGTATATAGTTTCTCCTCTGAACTAAGTACTTTGTGCAGCCACAGTAAGAGAAATGGAAAGATATTGGCACATTAGGGACAGATAAGAATTCATCTGCCAAAGAGGGTTCCCCAGATGGTGAAGGGAAAAATAGCTGACTCTTATGCCTTGCAAACATCAGGCCCAGGACATGGTGTTAAAAAGCCAAAATCAAGGTGATTCCACTCATTTTTAGCTTTTAAATGGCCATGAGAAGCCAGCCAGTATAGAGCAGTGTCTGCACATCTCAGAGTCAGCACTGCAGAAACAGAAAGCTGTTATCTGTCTTGTAATCTGTGATATTATCTCTCCTAGGCTGGGTTGTTGGCTCCTGAGTCTGAACACCAGGATATCAATTCCTCACCATATTAGTAGAAAACACCTTTTGAATAATCCCTGTAATGCTTTATACAGATGAGTTTCTGACACATCAAGGAACACCTCCTGATTTTTCATGCAACAAGGAGCAAGGACATTTTCTGATCCTTTCCTGATGAAATACAGAAAAGTTTTTCTGTCTCTGGTACACAGAGAGGGGGAACTTGAGGACTGGAGATACTCAGATATGTTTGCTCATGTGTTGGAATGAGAAAGGTTGAAGAGGAAGGAATGCCAATAACTCATATTGTTTCACTGAAGACCTTAGACACGGAGCTGTAAGCCACAGTCCCTGTGTGATGTGCTTCTCATTTGTATCTACTTCCATTCTACATCTTTCAGCTCATGAGAGCTTTTCCCTGTCTACCTCCAGACACTTACAGTAGCAGTGTTTTCTCTCCCCATGACTTATGGCTCCTTCTAAACACTCTAAGTACAGGTAAATGCTGTGATGGTGATGATGGCTCTGGGCAGTTCTGAGTCGGAAAGTGACAAAGAGCAGCAGGCACAGCAGCACCAATGCAGGAACAAGCACAGACTCCTATTCCCTTCCTCATGTTCTGCTTGTGCATGACCCTGCTCACTTGGGTCCTGAGAGCTCCCCTGTGCCCAGGTGCTTGGAGACAATCTCAGCTTGGCAGAGGTTGGCCCATTGACCAAGGCACTATGTTGTGTTTCTCTTCTTACTCATCTGTCACTATGGGGAAATTTTCTTATTCTCAAACAAATGTGTTTTCTGCTTAAGAAAGTATGTGGCCATTGGTCAGCCACATTGATGTGGCCACTGTGATTTAGGGAAGGAAAGCAAAAAAGCATTGGCTTCTGGAGCAATGTTCCACCTTGTTCGCGCACACCACAGGAGTTTCCATGAACCCCTAGAACAGTATCCTTGTATCCAGGGTTTTCAGGGTGAGTTCAAAAACTCTCAACTATCAATATAACTTGCAGTATGTAGCAGAAAACTGCAACAGATGAAATCAAATATGAATCATCCACTTCAACTGCATTGCCTGTGCAGCACCACCAGTTCCTTTGCTTCTGTTTCACTGTCCCTTTACAGAAGACTCCTCACACTCATGGACATGTGTTTCTAATCAGAAAATGCTCAAGGAAAGACCACCTGCCTACAAAGGATACTTTTTCCCCCAGTCTGAGTGGGTGTCTTACAGACAGGTTTTAGTACACAGCAAAAAAACAAGCAGAACAATGAAGTGAAAGGGCAGATTTCTTCTAATGAAAGCCTACACTGTTATCTGACATGTTTGTACAAAACTAGGAGAGAAAGCATTTCTTAATGATTATTCCTGGTGAAAATATAATGAATAAATTCTTAATGGGAGAACACAGTAATAAGAATCTTTGCTTTGGTGCTTTTGCTTACTTTGTCTTGTCTAATAAAGATATTTTTTAAGAAAAAAGTCTGAATGTACTCAAACAGAGAAATAGAAGTTTTTCATGACTGCTGACTTTTAATCAGGGTTTTCTGAGCCATCCTTAAACAGTAAGCAGTTAAAAAAATCAATGCTGTTGTTTCTTGAACTTTTCAAAAGTTAACCACAGAGACTGTTGGACAAGGAAGCTAATCATCTTTGTGGCTTATCATACTGATATCACGTGAGCCAGATGTTAAAGTCTTTTAAGTGGGAATCTCAAGGAGTAGGAGTCCAATCCCTTGCATTTGAGGCTTGATCCAAAATGGACTTGGTTTAATGATTTCTGTTGACTTAAATGGACACTGGGTCAATCTGATCCGCTCTAGTACTTTCAATTTCACACAGTCATGCCTTTAAGAATAATGTGATTGCACTGTGAGAGTGATGGAAGCTTCACTTGGCTGGACCATCTGCGCAAAAAAAAATTGAGGCCAGTTAGATACAGCAAGGACTTGGCACTATGTGTTTAAGAGCTAAATAAATAAATAATTAAAACCACTAAAAGGCTTTGTAATCAGTAGAAAAAAAAACTTAGCAATTAAATGATGGTCAGGGTCAATGACACAATGGTAGGGATCTTCACCAATGTCAATCAGCACCTAAATAAATGGGCACATAGGAAAACAGCCCCTTCTCTCACAGTGGTTGTCACTGTATGTTCTTTTATTCTAACAGAAACTGGGGATGAAGATTTCTTCCAGTCCAAAGGGAATCTAAGGAGCTCATCACCCAGGAACAGGAAAGGCCTCTGCAGTCTGAGCCTGCACTAGACAGCTGCAGACAACTCTTGTTGCTCTACAGGCTGTGTGCCACATGAGAGGCCAGCAAGAGAACCAGCAGCAAACCCATGTGCTGCTGCTGCTGCTGCTGCTGCTGCTGCTGCTGCTGCTGCCAGATCTCAGGCTGGAAGGTGACAGCTCAGTATCCTGCAGCTGCCACGCACCTCCTGCGTGTGAGCCGAGGTGGCTCAGGGTCACTCTCCACAGCCAAATGAGCGTGGGAGGAAGGCAAGGAGTGACATTACTGTCAGCCTGCCAGCCATAGGAGGGGGTGGCTGCAGAGCAGTGGCTCGTTCTTGCACATACACCACATGCACACGCAGACTTTTGAGCCAAATTGCTTTCTAACAGCTCTGCTATGTAGTAGATATAAAATCCATGGCTTAGGAAAACATCCCTCTCTGTGCAGAACTTCACTGTTTTTACAATAATGTTACCTTATGCAATTCTTGCTGATGGGGACTCTATTAAAAGCTCAGGGCCTGAGGACACAAAATAAAACAGAAAGCTGAGCAGAATCATGTAATCAACAAGTCATAGTGCTCTTTTAACGAAGAGAAAAAAAGCAACCTAAACACTAAAAAGGCTTATATCTTTAAAAGTTTTTAAAGGTCAAGACCATTATTAATTTGCAAAACTGATATTTTTTCTACACTTCTCTCTTTTCAAAAGTTGAACACACACACCTTTCTTCTATAAACCTTTTTATCTTTAATTACTTTCTACTGCACTTTCAGGTCCGAGATAACAAAAAATGGGATAACAACAAAAAAAAAAGCTCCAAAACCAAAACAATTGTAATCCAATAGCTGTCTATGTGCTTCCATCTAACAGTTCTGAAAAGATGGAATTTAAACAGGCTCTTGGGGATCCACTTGGGTCATGCAGTGTCCACCAGAGTCCTCAAAAACTTCCAGTCTAGCTCTTCTACATGCAAGAAAAGGCAAGAAAATAATGTGCATGGACCCACATACAAACATGTTTGCCTCTTAATCACCCACACAGTAGGGATAAGCAGATCAAGCAATACTTTATAAATGGAAAATGATGTGTACTTAATGATGTACAAAATCTCAAGTAGCTTAAAAGTTTGTTTAGAACCAGCTGGGACTTCCTGTTCATCCAGGTCTTAATTGAGCAAATCAGGTCTCTCAACTTCAAGAAAATAGGGCTGGAAAATTAAGGGTGTTTGTCTATTCACAATATTTCATGTTGGAGTTGGTGACTTTATTTCAAACAGATATGGGGAGAATATTTCCTACACAGTAAATGAGATAAAAGGAAGAGATGGAAAATTTCTGCACTAAAAATACTCTGAATCATCCAGATAACACAATTTTGAGCACATAAAGTCATCCAGCCACTTTTTGCGTACATTAGTGATGTATACTTCTAAATGACTAAATTTGCATTGGTTTTAGGGTGAAAGCTGAAAAAATCTGCTGCCAGACACTGGAAATGATGCTATAAACAAGTTCTTAAGTCCAGTCCTCTCTTTGGAATGAACTTGCAACTTTGGGTTTTGCAGTGCATGCTGGAATCACAGTTCTCTAATGCTATTCCATGCTGACTGGATTAAAAATTAGTGTTTTTCTCCCATCTTCCACATTTCAGAAAAGTTTTGACCAAATATCCTAATCTCCCATTAATTATATACTTTATGTCTTCTTCACATGTTCTAATAGAGGTCAGCTCAGCTGCAGTTGGAAAATACAGGTGAAAATAAATAAATTTATACTCAAGACTTGGCATCCTTCAGCAAACTTGCATATAGTTGCCATCTGTCTCTGCTTTTCACCAATAGCCATGGTGACGCCTCAGTGTCCATTTCTGGCCATGCAGTACCGTCTCTGTTCAGCACTAAAAGCTGACCCAAGCCAAGGATTTATGCAAGGATTAACAGGCTGAGCTTCTGATAATGCTACCAAGATTTTATTTCTTTCTTGACAGACACAGTGATATTTGTGCTAAATTATACATCCACTCCCAGCATTTTTTCTCATCCTTTGCTCCTAAATCTCCCAAACTCAATCCACTTGAAGTGTTTTTAAATTACTTACCTCAACCCAGGAGATAAAATTATTTTCTCTTAGAAAGAGAAGCTATCATCAAGGTTTCTTCAGGAAGACTCCCTTGTTTGGAAAAATTTCCTCAGCATCCACCTCAGGTATTTCATAAATAACATAGGCACTCTAAATTTTCCATATTGTGATAACAGCAGTGGTTGATGGCACTCCAACAAAATTTTTGAAGGCTTTGGTCAAAGCCCAATGCTGCAGCCAGACAGCTGCTACAGCTGGCATTGAGTTTCACTAGAAAAACCCACAAGTGGTTTGTGATCTGTCCAAATGGTAAAGAGACTTCCCATGCAATTATGGAAGCACATGAAAGTCCAATGATAAAAGTTAGACTTTCTGTCTCCAACTGGCAGTAAATCTATTGTGTCATTTGACTATTCTCCAGAGACTGTCACAGTATGGGTCAGAATTATCCCTTCTCTTACATTACATATAAATTCTTGCTCAAAATAAATAAAGAGCATGGAGGGCCAGGGTAACTCTAAAATACTTGGTTCTCTCTCTCAGTACCAGACACAGTGCTTATTCTTAACAAACTATGTAAATAATTTAAAACTGCTAAAGAACAAAGAGAAATAAAGCTGCTAAAATGTAAATGAAGGCACATGTGCTTTCAGACATTATGTTCAGAAAATCTGACGCCTTTCACTGTTCAACCTATGTTTTATGAAAGATGGACATGCTCTCTCCATTCTGCCACCATCAAAATCCCCAGCTGGAGTTTAGCCATGTGCTTTTGTTTACAGAAGGCCTGTGATGTTTTGTTTGAAGTGCCTTTGTTGGCTTATCAGTGTTACCTGTGCTAGAGGTGAGGCTGTAAACAGCACTTGCTAAATGATCTCTCTAGAAAATTCTGAAAGATGATTAAAGTTCACTTTAACAATTACTACTTCAACATAAACAAACATTTTTGAATGTCTAAAACATATATTTCCAGCTCCATAAACTTCCAACTCCATTGGCTAGCTCTCTCTCTGTACACATAAATTATCTAAGATTTAGACATTAGTCACTAGCTTTTATATAGGCTCTTCAGATGTGGATAGTTTTGTCTGGTTTAATGAAAGAGGAGGTTCATTCATAATATTACAATGGAGAAATGATGTTGGCCTATCATCTAGACTCTCTAATTTAACCTCAGGTTTTTCTCTGAGGATCTTAGGAACTCACTTTGTATTCATATGTTTTGGTCTAGATACAAATCTTGGTCTTTACAATTCATTAACCTCTTTCAACAACATCATTATGTCATTCTTCAGTGTCTGGTGAATTCTTATTTAAAGGTTTGCCCCAGTTTCCATTTAATTTCTTACATGTAATTTTCTGCTTAAGAAATTCACTTTGGTCCCTAGAACACAAGGACTAAAAAAATCTCTGCTCTCCATATTCTTTAGGTTTTTACCTTATTATCTATTTTAAAGCATGTTTTAGCATTTATTTAATTTGGGGTTTTTTGTCAATACTACAGTTGTGAGCAGGATCAGCTGTGCTATGTACAGCTGATACATACACCCCTATAAACTGATAAACAAATGTGAAATGGAAGTCTTTCCCTTCACATTTTGAGTATATAATTGTTTATGTATGTCACTAGTTGGCAAGGCTCTACTTTCTTTACTTTCAGGCATATATGTCATTCTGCACGATAAGAAAGTTCTTTACTCCTTCCTTTTCTTACTATCTTTTGGTGTCCATATCATTAATTTGAGAAGATGATTGATGGAGGGCTTTGCATTTTCTGGCTTAATGCCTAATCTTTAGGCATTTCTTGCAAGAGGCCACTTACAATATACATACTCATCTACAGTGAGCTAGCTCTTTCAAAACAGAAAAACCCTTTGTGAGCTTGAGACTCTTCCAGCATGCCTTGTATTTTGTTTACTGGTGCAGTTTGTTCTCCCCTCAGTCCTAAGCACAAGTCTTGCAGTATTCCTCAGCTCTCCTTCTATCCCTAATCCTAACTTCATTACTTACAGAAATGTCAAATTCACTTCTACCTGAACTTTGAAAGCTGTCATTATTCATAAAAAGCAATCTGTCCCAGAGTATATCATTAAAGGCATTTTCAGAAAAGCAATACATAAGCTTTGTTGCATTCACAGTTATAGATCCCTTTTGCATCACTATTCAAGTCTGAAATTGAATAATTTTCCAATAGCTACATGGAAATGGGACATGGCTTTCTGTTAAGTTTTACAAATCTTCAAAAGTCCTTCTCATCTCTATGAAATTCTGTAAGTGGACAAGGTCTTTGCAGATAAGTAGCCCTGAGAGAGTTATTTGCTACTCCTGTCTACCATGTCAGACACAGGGAATTAGTGCCTACATTTTAAAATAAAATTGCAATTTTCACTGGTTGCACTGACTTCCTTAATTTGTCATAAATTTTAATGATTTTTAAGTGTTCCTTGTCAGCAATATTGTTAATTCTCTACCAGGATATTTCAAGCTGAAAACGTCTGCCTAACTTAAGTATGGCATGACTGGAATTAGAGTGGGAGAAATATCACTACCACTCAATGACAGGGAGTAAGATTTCATATCTTCTGCTTGTTGAATTTTAAAGTGAGCCAGCTCATGAGGCAGATAACCGTTTTATATGGAAAACAAACTTGCACAGTCATCTTCCATCTTAATTTGGAGTAAATCAACTGTTTAGAGATTATGAATGCTATAAACAGCATGATTTCAAACTCAAATGAATAAGAGGGTTTCCCATAGCAGTTTTTTTCACACACTTGTACCAGACATCTAGATTCAGGCAACTGCAGACAATTATTAAAAATGAAATCATGGTTTGTGTCCATATTTATATACATTTGAAGACAGCTGTCCACTGCTGTGTGAAAAAGGAACCAGTGACCAGCTGCCACTACTTTATTTCTTCACAATTCTAAATTTCTCTCAAGGTCAAAAATCCTGGGAATAGAGAAAAAGACCTCTGAATTTATTTAAACATTTCTCTACCCTCACATCTTTGATTCACATTCCTATACAACTAGGAGGATAGTGACGTTACATGAATATCTAGGGGCTAATTGCACTTACATGTCTGATGTCCATTAACAGCAATGCATCCAGATACATACTCACTCAAAATTAAATAGACAATCATTGTTCAATGCCTGCCTTATCTAATAAACCCTATTCCATCCCAAAGCTGGACTGGCAGGATATCCACACGTAAGTCAAAATCTGTGACAAAAAATTTCACCTTACCTTTTAGATATGCATTAGGATTTAAACTTCACCTGTCCTCTTTGCCCAGCTAGTAGCACCTCAGTCCTGTAAGGGCTGGAATGCTACATATTCATCCTCCTTCCCTTGCCAAAAAGGGAAAATGTCAGGCCAAAAGTCAGAAGGATGTGGCAGAGTAACTGCTTGAATATCATGGGAAGGAGCACCGATTTTTTTTCTGAAAGGTGCTCTCAAACCAGATTGACAGTGAAGCAGTTAATGAAGTATAAAGGTCCTTAGAGAGGTATGAAGTGGGGCAGAAATATTTGTGCAGATTCAGGAAAACTGTGGCATAAAACGGGCAGGAGAATTTGCCTAACTTTTTTTGAACTTACTAAATTTTCTCAAGACTGCCTAACTAGAAGATAGTTATTAAGCCAAGAAGCTGAAACAATATCACATAATGAATCTATTAAAGCACACCTAACTACCTCACATACTTACAATATTATCTGCTAAAGTGACCAAGCTATTGTATAAAAGCAAAATATGTAAAAGAATAAACATACAAATTTATATGTAATTTGAAATTTTTTACATTTTGGCAATAGGCAGCAAAAAAGATTGATTAATTCATTATTTTTTTACTGATCAAAGTAATCAACAGAAAATCAACTGTGGCCAGTTAGAAGAGCATGGGATATTGCACATTTTCCTTCTTCTGCTGCATTGTATTTAATGGAAATTAAATCCTCTGCGCCTGACAGTGGAAAAAAGAACCAACCACATTATTTTTGTTTATCAATATACCATATACTATAAATAAGTAAATCCCCAAGATTGTGCAAGTTTTTTGTTTAACTATACCAATGGACTTAGAAGAAACTTAGCTTGAATTCCTGATTATTGCATATTCTGCAAGGGCCAGATTATGACTTTAGAAAAGATTTAGGTAATCTGATCCTCTTCTATATATTTGTTTAATTGCTATGCAAAATATGGCCAACGGTTTTCTCTCAAAAATTGTCTCAACATCTCTCCTTGGTCCTAAATTTAAACACCTTTCAGGTTTACCCTTTTGCGTTCAAAAAATAATTTCAGCAATGTGGATCTAATTGATTACCTAGGTCTAGCAGACAAAATGACAGGTAAGTAGGTAAGACAGATGTTCCTTTATTTTATTAGCTCTTATGTTCATTAAACCTTTTATGTTGGTTCTAAAATAACGTGGCAGTATCACAAATGACCACCTTGCAGTATGAAATACAGCAAATGTTCCACAGCAAATAATTCAGCAGCCAAATCCCAACTCTTTTCTTGTTGGTGAATTTGTATTAAGAGAAAATGTTTATCATTTTAATTAAACAGGAAAATTGTTTTGCAATATTCTGTAGTTTATTCAAGAGCATCTGGTTTAATTTTCCTAGGCTGGGAAAGAGAACTGCTTTGATTGGATGCATTAGTCACAAGATATGGGTAAGAATGCTTCCACTTGGCAAGTATTCCTCCCTGTTACTTTAAAATGTGCTCTTTCAGTAAACATTCCTGAAAAAAGCTCCCCAACAAGCAATGGCCCCAGGAGGCCAACATTTAAAGTCACAAACTAACATATTTCAGAGGTGACTGCGCCAGAGTCCCTGTTTGACTAATTCGTTCTCCTTTTCTTTGATATACAGCAGATGGAAGAAAAGATGGCACATTGATTGTGGACCATGGAAAGCTTTGCATCTGCAGCAAAGTCTTCTCTGAACATTAAAGTAAAATCCAGGGAGTTTTTGCTGCTGAGAACTAGCAACAATGTTGGACCCAGGGTAATTAGCCCAACCAAATGTCTTCCTTTCCCTGATAAATCACCAAGTTTCACCAAGGTCATCAACATCCTGATTCCCTTTAGAGCACAGTAATAAGGCATCTCCAAAATTCCCTCACTCAGACCTCTTAGGAAACCATTTTTGGTCTTCCAATCTGTCTAGCCTTATCTAACAGCAGAAGTAGATTTGCTGCGCATGGGTTTGTGGTGCTCCATGCTTGTACAGGTTCACACTTTCCAGAGGAACTGAGTGCAAATCTATTGCTGCCTGGTTGCCACAGAGCCTGCAGATCTGTATGGAGTGGACTGCTGAGGATGGTTATATAGGTTTTGCCTTAGAGTTTTTAAGTAAATTCAGGCTTTAAGGTGACCATAAGATCATGTGTAACTACTGGCGTGGACACAAAGAAAGTGGCATGCAGACAACACAACATCCTGAAGGATCTGGCTTTCTTTGGGTTTGTTTTCTGACTGCACTTTGGTCTTAAGTCTTAATGAAAAAAGATAAAAACAAGAAAGGTTTATAAATAGTAGACACTGAAGAGACCTGGTTTTTATATTCAGTTAAGGATCGGTCAGTATCTAGCAAAGAAAAAAAATTAGTGGTGTTTTAAACCAATTTTACCCTCTGTGATTTTCTGTTTATTTTGTTTCTTTGGCCAAACATTTGCAGAAAAAAATGAAGATGAAAATCTTGGAAGGAACTTTTAAAAACAAGAAATGTACTCCACCCTTATTACAACATTATTCTTATTTAGTCAAACATTTTTCCTTTAACAAATGATCTGATATAGACACATACAGAAAAGGCATAAAAGACAAATAAACAGCCAAATATTTTCAGATTAAAAAAATTAATTAGGAAAGTTGAAATATGTGAATAGATGAGAGAAGGCAAAGAATGCAAAATAAACAAGAAAGTAATAATCTTTCTGTGAATAAAATTGAGGTCTTGCATAATAATTCCTTGAGTCCATGAAGACGAAATTATACTGAAATAAAAATCACATGCATTTCATGGTTGTTTCCCACTGTGTGTGGATAGTGGGGCTCATGTGACTAAGCAGATGAAGAAGACAATAAGCACATGAGGAGTGGAAGGGGGATAAGTGAGTAAATAGCCACAGCAAAATAAGAGTGACAGGGGTAAGCATGTTAAAAGTGAAAGCCACAGTAACCTGCGCCTTTGCTTTATGAGATGCATAAGTGAGAGGAAGGCTTAAAAAAGAAACTTGCAATCATTTCAGGAAGTTATCAAAGATGTGGCCTTTCCCCGTGTTTATAGCTGGATTTTATTGCCTGGATGGTGTTCTGTTCACTCAAGGTTAGCGATTTATGCTTCCAGTCTCTTTCTGAGAGCTGGGCTGCTTGCTGCAAGAGCCCCTTGGGGCAGCAGAGTTTTCAACAGAAAGTAGTCACATACATCACCAGTTCCCTAAAGTGTATATAATTGCCTTTGCTGACCTACAGACTGACATTTAGTGCATACTCTCTCCAAGAATTTCCAGAAGAACTTAAAGCAGGGATTATTACTTTTCCTGATGCCCTTCACATCTCCCAATACAGTTTTCTTCTAAACCTGATTCAACATAATCTATGCCAAGAATGCTTTGGTTTACATTGATTGTTTGCTCATTATAAGCCCTGCTAAAGGAGAGACCACTGAATCAGACTTGTTTTCAAAGACAGCTTTGGCTACTGCGTGCAGTCACTGGCTGCATAGCAGAATTCTTTCATGCAGCACAGGGAGTGCAAATATCTCTCAAAACAGCAAGTTAAAAACCTATTTTGGAGTAATCCCTGATTTGAGTGCAAGGGCTTGCACCGAATGATCTGCAGAAGTCCTTCATGACATAAAAGTTTCTGTGATTCTGTAATCCTATATGTCACAATATTGACACAGCAGCGACAAGCGAGAAGGGGGCATAGAATGTGTTTCTGTCACCAGTATACATTTAATCACACCAAGAACATGGATGCTCAAACATTACAATTTCTGTATGAAATCCAGAAACTGACAAATATTTTTATAACTGTCATATATTTCCTTTTTCAAAGAAAAATATCACTAAGACCATTACTGCAGAATTTTGCTTATTAAGAATTACTAGTTTTTACACTTTTTTTTTGTCAGAAATAGTTCACATATCCCTCCCTTAGTTTTAGAACTTGCAATATCAGTCTTCATCACTATACAGGTAGCTAACCACAATTAGTCTTATAAGGGAAACTGGGTTACTGCACTGTTTGGTTTATGTCTGTATGAGAATAAGTGAATGCAACATAACCAAAGGAAGTTTACACAAGTTTCACAATAAAGTTGATTCACAATAAAGTTCAGATTCACAATAAAGTTACAACATTTGTATTTACACTATATTAATGATCTGTGAATAAGATTAAATACCACAGTTTTAGCTGGTTGAAGATAAAACTTTCTCTTGTTTGGCAACAGAAGGTAGTGCATCATAATAAAGTTGATTAACCTCATCTGAAATGTTTGCGCTATTTTCTGTTCTGTACAGTCAGTAGTGGTGTATAAGAACAAGGAAAACATAGTCACAGGGTGAGAAATGATGCCTTATTGACTTTATAGTCCAACAGGGTGAAAATCACACCGAACATGAAGTATTTGCTAAATGGCCTCATGCTCTGTGAGCTAAATAACATTTTAAACCTAAAATAACTTGCAGCTTTATGCTTTACGAAGTTGCACCTGGCAGGCACCTCAGGCTTCAAAATAAAACTTCAGTTGTTCTATGACTCCAGTTTTCCTGCCACACCTGGCTTGTTCAGGCCTCTTCCTAAGGTTAGAATATCATTACAAGGTGCAAGGAAGAGTTTCTCCTTGTCCTATTCAAGCTCACCTCTGTGATCTACTGAGTAAATACTGGATCTACGTGTAAACTTATCTGGCATGTTAGGATAAATAAATGGCATTTGTACACAAATCTAAAATAATACCTTTGTATTCCTTTAGATACAACCCATGAAACCATATATTTACACCTAGTAATTGATAATACAACACTCTCAGCTGTTTACTGTTAAATCTCCACAACTCCACTACAAACTTCAATATCATTTTCCTCTAAAATAAGAAAACCAGCAGGTTTTAGCAAACAGGGCAAGAAGAAGAAAGTTGAATAAAGAGCTAAGTCAAATAAAATCTCCTTTTAAATATTAAGTGATGTAGAGAACTTTCCTCAAAATTCAGGTACAGTTCACTTGCTGTTTTCCTTCTTCTGTTATCAAGAAATAATGAAACCAAACATATACCTGATCTCTCAGGTGTCCTAAAACAGAGACTGTCTGTCACAGTGTCTCTAGTGCTCTAGAGATAACGCAGGACAAAACATTTCCAAATCCAGCCCTCAGTCATCTTGGTTCAACCAGAAATCCAGTTTTTCCAAGCAGCACATAGGGCTACATAAACCTTAAGTAACAGAATATCAGTCTGGTGAGCAGTCTACTTTTCTCAATATTGCTGCTTGTATCTGTTCAGTTTGAGCTCATTTTCATATATATTTGCTATAGCTTTTATAAAAAAATAACTGTTCCTCTGGGAATTCCCCTAATTTTATTATGTGTGTTTCCCTCAAAGTGTGAGGCTTTCTCAAAGCCAGTTCAAATGTATCCTTTCAATTCCCAATGTTGTTTCAGTAACTTCAGACTAAATAAATAAAATGCACCTGGATTTGAGAGACAAAATCTTAACCACTGCATATTTAAAAGGAAAATAATTTATTCAGATCAGAACATACAGTTTTCCATTCCCCAAACCTGAGAATTTCTAAATTACTGCTTTTCACTCCATACTGAGATCAAATCTCTTCTCAAAACAGCAAAAATTCTCCATGACATGGGATGAACACTTCCACCAATTTCTAGCAAACTACCAATTTCCCATAAATATTCTTTGGCTAATTTTTCCTTTTTTTTCCAGCATGATGTTTTCCAGTTTGATTCCTAAAAATGTTCGTCTCTGGTGTTGTGAAAAGCAGTCTTTTTTACTACTGAAATATGAAAGTAAAAACATGAGTGAATTCACCTAAATTATATTTCCTGCCAGCTGAAGTTCATCCAAACAGTGAAGCAGTCAGTGTATATTCACTTTTAGGGTAAATGTATTCAAGAGTATATAAATTTTTTCATGAAAAAAAGGTTTTCCAAGCTGGAATACTTGAGTCTGTCATGAATTTTACCATTTTGACACAGCAATACCTAAAACATATAATTGTATCTCCAGGTATAGTTATGTAGAAAAAGCTCCATGAATCTTTTAGCTCTTTTTTGGACTGCTTTTTCTTTCCTTTTGAGGAGTCTCATTATTAGAAAAACCAGGTTGATATTTTCCTTTTCTTGCCATATAAAGATGTCTTGGCAAAAAAAAATTCACCGAACTACATCTGTGAGCCTTGTGGCAGAGTTAGAAACATCTTCAGATTGATTTAGATTTTTTTGAAGCCCCATTACTCCATATCCATGTGTTCTTCCTTGGGGAGCATGAAATCATCTCAGGTGGAATTCTTAGTGCTACTGAGTTCTGCCATCAGCCTAACCTATTTTTTTCTTAGAGAGGGGGCACAGCTCTAGCTTTGAGCATTTCTTTCCTCCTTTCTCTCTCCTTTCCTAAAGGTTCCAAAGAATACTGGCCACAGAAAATTTTACTGACACATCTGGTACGCAGACCATAGAAAATTTTGCTGACACATCCTGTAGACCCTTGCAGATTAACACAGAAATGTCTGTGGGTACCTGCATTACATTCTGTAGAATATAGCTGTACCTTCTGACACATTTCCCATTCCTCTAAATGAAATGCCCGCTTTCAGCTGGTTTGCTTGAAATCAGCTCCAGGATCAAACCCAACACTGGGGTAAAAAGCTGTTAATTCTATAAAGATAGAGATAGAAAAGGCAAGACAAAATATTTGCTGCCTTTCTTCTCATATGTGTTTTTACATGCACTCTTGATGACAAAGACAAGATGGAAACAACAGGGAGAAGCCCCAAAAAAGAAACTGAAAAACAGGAGATTAGGTCCTGGATGCCTTTATTTGAGGATATTAAATCTTTATGCCGTACAAGTCTGAGCAAACATCAGTTGCTTCACTGAGATGTCAGATGTTGCTTCACTGATTCACCAAGTTGCATCCACAGCTAGGAAATCACAGCTTCAGTCTCCTAGCAAATCACGTGTTCTTATGAAAGAAGTTTTTATTCATATAAAAAGAACACATGTAATTTATTTTTCTAATAAGTTAAGTCTCCCAGTAGTATTTGCCAGGGAACTGTTATTCTAATACTTTGCTTGTCTTTGCAAGATGATCATCTTGATAATTTGTCATAGGATGTTTGCAGGAACAATAGACCAAATTCCTGAGCTGGTGTAAATTGGCGCGACTCCACAAACATCAAAGAAGCAATGCCATTTTCCACCACATCATCAATGTTCACAAATTAAATGGATGTTTTGTGGTTTACTACATGTCAGAAAACTTGTAGCGCATCTCAAGCCCTTATAAGCTATGCTGTAAAACTATTTGATTTTTAGTAGATACACAAAAACAAATTTTCACATCAGAGTACTGACCTCAAATGGTTCTTTAACATCAGGGTTAAGCCATACATCTTTAATGGTTCAGGGAATGACTGGGCAAAAGATGCTAGTGGCAAATTCCCTGAAGCACAGGCCAGATTTGTTCTGAATGCAATGCTTTACAACACCTTGATCATGAGACTGTATTTTCAAAGTTTTCCGGGTGAAGTTTAATTGGTTTTATTCTGAACCACTTCCCTCTTTCTGACAATAAAGGATTACCTTAAGAAGCACATTTGAGATTTCAAAGTAGAGATTCCATCATTCTTTTCCTTAAGTATATGAACATTATTCAGCAAAAGCAACATCTCAACTTGTTCCAAAGTTTTGTTTTAATCCTTTTTTGGCTCATAGAAAATCTACAGCTTTTAAATGTAATATACATGTAAGTACAAACACTAGATAGACTATTTATATATTTTAAAATAAAAATTACATAATGAGGAACTATGAAGAATGAGCATTTCTAACATTAATTGTACATTAAATACATTGTAAATTTACATGAAAATAATAACACTTAGAAAAATATCTTTCATCAAGTGGTCCAAAATCACTTAACAAATGTCCTGTGATCCTCAAAATGTTCCTATGAGACAATTGATAATGAACAGATCACTCAGCCATGTTAAATTACTTTTTCCATTCAGCCTTGTTAGGAATAGAACCAGTAAAAAATAGTTCATAGCATTTCCAACAGGAAAGAGAGGTGTAGAGTAGAAGGGTGGGAGGGCACTATGGGATGTGGCAGAAAAGCAAGGGCATGAGTTTGAAGGGAGAACATGGCAATGCTGTTCGTGGTAGCACAAGAAAGAGGAAGGTCTGCCCATACAGCAAGCTGACCCCTCAGAACCTAGAGTTGCTCGTGCCCAGAAGTGTCTCATACTCTTCTGAGAAATTCCAGGTTGCCTAATTCTCAGAAAAAATCTTGACATTCACTTTGTTTATATTCCACTCCCTCCGTCTTTACATGCTCAGACAGTGTGCCTGACAGTCCTTTCTCACTCTTCTTTCACACCTTGACTGCTGACTGAAAACTACTGCAGATCCTCTGTAGACCATTTGCAGCTGGTAGGGCTGGAAGACCCATCTGAGGTTTTATGTTGCGTTTTTTTCAAAGGGAAAAAAATCCTGGCTCCTGCTCCAGTAGGGATTTAAAAACATGAGTTGCATATGCCAAAAATCCATTGATCTCAAATGTTAAGGTCAGAGAAGTAGCCATGTCTGATGAAACACATGGCAGCCCAAATCAAAGATCCTGGATGACCTTAACTATTAACATTTGCAGTCCCTTTCTATCATTGCTAGATGGAATGAAATAACTATGCCATTAAATCTTAGTTTCCTTTAGCATATTTATTATGATAGAAAAATTGTGCATAAGTTGCTTTTGTCTTAATCCATGACTTGTTGGCTTTCACAAATGTTTTCAAAACCTGCCAACTAAAAAGGCACTGCTACTACACCAGGATGTGGTATGGTCCTAAATGTACTAGTCAAAACATTTTACAAGTGTACCTTTTCATTAACCTTGAGATAAACAAAGAAAGGAGAATTCCTTATCCCTTTTTCTCTCTGGAGGAAGTAGAAAATCACACTCAAATTTACAGCAGAATGGTAGTCACATTCCATAGCTCTAGTTACAGTATTCTCTAAAATCAATAGAAACTGAGTTGATAAAGTACTTACAGAAAATCATCAGTCTGCTTGACACTTAAGAGAAGGCTTAAAACTGAAGTTGTCCTCTGGAATAGCACATGCCAAGAGATAACAAGTAGCAGCATGGATAAGAGGCTGCAGAACAACCACTGTCAGGAAAAGTCAGTCTGCCACAACCCAGTGAACAGTGTAGATGATGCTTTTTTGATGCTGGTCAGATAGAAGCAAGTAGTTTTTGGTTTTTTTTCTTAAAGCAATTGTCCCCAAAGCATGCCAAAGAACTGTCAAAGCTAGTAGCTCCAGTAATGCACATTAATAGAAAACTGCAATATTTACAGGCAGTAATACAAAAAGTCTGCGTACACATTTCTTCTATATAATTGCCACCAAAATGTCTGCCAAGGCAATTTATGTCACTGCAAATACTCCTTCTCCTTGTAAATGTTTCTTTGTTATGTTTTTCTTTTACATACATTTGCAGTGAAAGAAAAGGGTGAGCAAAGCTCTTAGTTTTCTCTACAATAACAAATAGCTCCTAACAGACTAATGAACAAGGACAACAAAACTCTGGGCCATTTTTCACAACCACTACAGCTAAAATGTATCTGCCATGTCTAGGAAGAATATTTGGTCTAAAATACATCCTAAAACACCCCCTACATAATGTGCAGGGGTCTCAAACTACATGTATTACCAAAAGATGTATGTGTTCTGTTGGAACATTTGAATTAATTATATCCAACAGGACCTTCCAATAAATTAGTAACACATTTTGAACACTGTTTGCACTGTTCCTTCTTCCCTTGGAGAAAACCCATTGTGTTTAATTGAGGAAAACATGAGAGATGCCAAAAATGGTAGTGATTTATGGTTTCACAGTAAAAGTCAAATGCTCCTCTGAAATCTGAATAAAGAAATAATGCATGAGCACTGAGAATATATTCCAGAGATGTCATTCAGCTTGGTTCAGCTGTACTTGGAAGACATTTCCTGTCAGTGGAGTGCTCTTCAACACGGAGAACGCTGCAGTGCTGTGGACTTAAACACTGGAATAGCTATATTCCTTTTAGACTGCTTTTATATTTCATCTTAGCTAGAATATGCACCTGGAAATGTTCTTTATCGTCTAATTCAAAGGAAAGAGCATCAGGACTGACTGCATCATTTGACCTCTGGTGCTACTTTAATACAGAATGAAATGATCATAATTGAAAACACCACTTGGCAAGTTGGTATTAATTATGTATTGGATTATTGCCTTAGACCCATGTTGCATTTAATTCTTGTGTTCAAAGGTTCTGGTTTCTATTGTGTTTTCATTTTTTGGCTGTGGACCAAACATGAGTTGTAGCATTATCTGCAGGATCCTCTTCAACATTTCCTTTCAGCCAGGCTGCTGGCTGCAGGCAGCCATGGCCTGGCATATTTTACATGAGGAACACTAGAAAATACAATGCAGAGTCACTTCTGATTCTGCCTCAGAGCAGACAGGGATCAAGGCCTCCTGACAAACACTTTCAAGCATAGCATGACTCTCCTGATCCTGACTCAGTTAGCAGCGCAGCAACTCTACTTTGCCACATGTGCATTTACTGGATCAGGTGACTGCTACACTTCCCACTTGAATTCCTGAGGAATTCCCATCTCATCTCGAGTTTTCAGAGTTTCCAGCAATGGGTCTGTTATCCTTAAACTATGTCTGTGCGTTCAGCATTAGAAATGTGGTTGGGATCCATCTTGGGCACATCACTGCTTTGAATCAGCCCGGGGTATCTGATGCAGAGATCATGCTGTACTTAAACTTGTTTCTTGCTCAGCATGATACAGGTAATACCAGAAGGGGCATAGTATTTCAAACAGATGATATATGATCCAGCACAGAAGCTACTTATAGTAGGATGGTCCCTCACAACATTTTGAACAAAATAGAACCAGCAAATTGAGTTTATATTGATTCATCCATTTCTTTCTTATAGTTACACCTGTTTTAATCTGGTTCATGAAGACATCAGGCATGATTTATTGTATTGTAGAACCATAGCCTCAGTTTCACCAGCTTGCTTCTTCTTCTCTTGAAAATCCCCGAGCACCAATAAAAGGCAATTTATGTTTTGCAGAAATCCTTCAAAGTATGAGACATTTCTGTATCATCAGCTGTCGTAGACCCATTGAAACCAAGGGAGCTGGTTCCCAGTTGGCTCCTGGTGAGGATGTGACTGCATGTATCATACCCTTTCACAAACCAGCACTCTTTCATTTGTCTTTCTGTTAAAAGCTTCTGTCAGGGGAACAATAATATCAAAACCTACAATCCACATTCAAGCAAAACTTTTTATTACAGAACTGAAAACAAGCTCAATAGTTGTTTGAGCTACAGAACTAAGGACCTGTAATGTTTTCCAGAAAGTAAATTATGTCATTAATTCAGTGCAGTGAAACTCCTCACAATAATTAAGTTTAAATTAAGCTAATTTTTAACAGCATACAAGCTGCTTTTTTTGAAGGAGCAGTTGGTTTATTCTCTCATTTTCATCCACCATGGTTCACTTTGGGACAAAGACAATTTTGTGCAGAAAACTAACTCTGCATTTTCATTCTGTTAAATGCTCAATGATTTTTTTTTTAATATAGACTTATCCCTGAATTTCCTGGAATGTTAATGCTTGAGAACAATTATAAGATCATTTTAACTTGACTCTTTACCTGTAAAGCACTTTACAATTCTAGGCCTTTTTTATTTTTCTGTCCTTAAGAATATGTAGTGACATTTCTTTAAAATCTCTACATCTATGACAGAGATTGTATCAGAGTTGCAATCCTAATATATACTAACAAGTTTCATGTAACAATGAGAATTACAATAATGGGATTGCTAAGTGGCATGATTACTTCATCTTAATGAGTTGTTTATGATGGAGAAGGTGCAAATTCACTTGTAAATTAGGCAATTTTTTCTTGTCCTCTTTAAGACCATTCTTTATTTAATGTTGTGCAGAACTCATATAAAGAGGATATTTGGTGGCTGTTACCGTTAGCATCAGGGCATTCATTATCCCATCAGTTTTACCATTAGCTGTGCATATACCTACAAAACATAACAATTCTAACTCTGTTGGGCCATTAAAGGTTTGAATGGTTGGTTATGTTCGCCAGGACTGTTGAAGCCAATAGAACTAGCTATTCTACTTAACAGGGATAACTAACATTATTAAAATCAGCAGCAGATGAGCCAATACTATTGTTCCCAAGAACATGTTTTCAGATGGGAGCATCTAATAATTCAAAACTAGGCCATATACCTTTAACCAGAATATTCTGTAACTCCATGTAGCATTATTTCATTTATTGAAAAGCTGTGACTTTTACTTATTGTCTTTTCAGCTTTCTGAGGTAAAAAAACCCAAAAAACTGTTTTCTTAAAATCATGCATTGTGTACTACTCCAGGCATTGTTTTATTTAAACATCATTCAGGCCTTGACAATGGCAGGTGACCCCCTCTGAAACCCTGTTTTATTTCAAGGCAAATGCAGGAGAAAACCTTGCATTTGAGAATTCTGGTGCTCTACCACAACAGTCAGTTGGGACTGCTTGCCATGACTCTTTTCTTAACCACCATTTTAAACATTGGGAGACTTTTAATCTCTTTATTTCAACTTTATAACAGCTCTTAGTGTTGCACAGAGAATTATGCTGATTTAGACTTAGTCATGGCCTATAAGTGGCTATGATTCTGCTATTTTTGATAATGCTCCTATATGTGAAAAAAAATGTTTTGACTGCTGCTTCACCCAAGGCACACTTTACACATTCATGTTCTGTGGCGTCTGTTCTGATCTGCAATGCTGGCATCCTTTGCTATGCTACAGAATAGGCAGTCTGTTTATACTTGTACTCTCACAAGTCAGCATTTCTCATAGTCAGAGAGTTGTGTTAGTCTTTGGATGTCTGCCTTAAGATCAGTGTACAATTTAATATGTTCATCCTGCAGTTTGGCTATCTTTTTACCAATGGAGAACCATCCCACCACACTTCCCAGTCTTTTACAAGCGACTTTCCAGCACCTTGCAGAGTTACATTTTTTTCAAGTTAAACTCTTGCCTCCTTTTATACTAAAAGGCATTTTAGTAGTTGTTCTTACCAGCATCAAAAGAGGCATCAAATGCATGTTCACAGCCTCGGAGCTCTGGTTATTACAGGCAAATTGACACTGGCCTGGTCATTTGCATTTATGACCTTGCACAAGTTTTCAACAGTTAACATCCATTTCTCCTGAATTTGTGAATCATCCCTTACAGACTTAGCAGCTCAATCACTTTTGTCTTTGGTGTGTACCCATATAAGGGTGCTGTTAGAGTAAGAAAAAGCAGACAGAGTTTTGTTTATTTACATCTACTGTTATCCAGGCTCTATGAGTATCTAGGAAAAAGTAATCCAAAAACTTTAAAATTAAAACAAAACAAAACAAAACACCAAAAAAAAAAAACACACAAAAAACCCCCCACCAAAACAAAACAAACAAACAAAAAAACCAAAAACAAACAAACATGTCCTAAAAGAAACTCAATTTTTTCCTATTCTCCAGAGCAGAATTTGTTAGTAAGGTAACTTCTGTAACCATCTCTGGGTCAGATTTGTTAAACTAAGAGCAGATGTCAACTCCCTCAAAGGCAGGGAGGCCCTTCAGAGAGACCCTTAAAAATTAGAAGACTGGGAAATCACCAAATATTTGAAGTTCAACAAAGGAAAGTGCCTGATTCAACACCTTGGAAGGGGCAGCCCTGGTTGTTCATAGACTGGGGAATGAGAGGCTGGAGAGCAGCCCCATGGAAAGGGTACTGGGGGTCCTGGTCAGTGGCAAGTTGAACATGCGTCTGCAGTGCCCTGGCATCCAGGAGAGCCAAGTGTGTCCTGGGGGCATCAGGCACAGCATTGCAGCTGGGCAAGGGAGGGGATTGTCCTGTTCTGCTCTGAGCTGGGGCGGCCTCACCTCCAGTGCTGGGGGCAGTTTTGGGTGCCACGACATAAAAAAAAGACATTAAGCCATAACAGAGGGTCCAAAGGAGAGCAGTGAGGATGGTGAAGGGTCTGGAGGGGAACCTGTATGAAGAGCAGCTGAGGTCACTTTGTCTGTTCAGCCTGGAGAAGAGGAGACTGAGTGGAGACCTCACTGCAGTTACAACTTCCTTGTGAGGGGAAGAGGAGGGGCAAGCACTGATCTCTCCTCTATGGTGACCAGTGACAGGACCTGAGGGAGTGGCCTGAAGTTGTGTTGTGGAGGTTTAGTTTGGATATGAGGAAATGATTCTTCACTCCAAGAACTGAACAGGCACTGGAACAGGCTCCCCAGGAAAGTGGTAACAGCATCAAGCCTGACAGAGTTATTTAGACAATGCTCCCTGCACATGGTGTGACTCTTTTGGGTGGCCTGTGCAGGGCCAGGAGCTGGACTTGTGATTCTTGTGGGTGCCTTCCAACTCAGCTTGTTCTGTCATTCTGTGATCTCAGCATGTGCCTGGGTAGGCTCAAATCTTTGCCGTGGCCTGGCTCTCCTCTTCTTTGTGATACCCCTTCAGTTGACAGGACTTATGTGATCTCTAGGACATCAAAAGATACTTGCTTGTGATAGAGAGAGGACTAGCCCAGAGCTGTATCTGCACAGGTCTTTCAGGGCTGGAGTGGTGCAGGCTTGGCATCAGGACAACTCATTATGCCCATTTGAACAAATCACATTAATTGGTTACTGTTACATTGAAAAAAATAAAAAAGCTTCCTTTTACTGAACAGTGCCTAATCTTTACAAACTAAAAATTGGCAACATAGAACACTTACGTTCCTTCTGCTGAGCAATTTTTCTGTTCATTGGTATTATCTTTCAAATGACAGTACTAAAGGTCTATAATGATCTGTACAGAAGATACTTGGCAAAGGGCTCATTAACAACTGAGATGAGCTGTAAAAGAAGCACATAAAATGTCAAGCTAATTTTAAAAAATCATGTTACACTGTGGAATGGTCAATTAAACAATAACACACAGCACAGTAAGGTCTGAAAATTAAAATATAGGAGCGACATATACTGCTGTTGTCAGGAATTCAGCTCAGCTCCCATAGTCCATAACAAGAATCAAAGTCCTGGAAATGTAAGGAGAGACATAGAAATTCAGCATGAAAACTCAGTAAGCAAGGTCCCTGCTTCAGGCATACCATATAGCATGAGTAACATGAACTCTATATTCTAATAGTCAATATAGGGTGCCAGCCTTTATCCCCAGTGTCAGCCTGTCCAAAGAGACCTCCAGTAGTAGAGCAGGGACTGCTGTAAGCCGGTGTGGTACCACTGCCAGCAGTGTGGGGAAAAACCTGTGACAGAGTAGGAGAGGACAGCACACACACATGGTCTTGAGCTGAGCTTATGAAATAAATTCTGACTTAGGTACCTGGTATGCACTCAGATTTTAAACACCTAACAAGGCATTTCTAATGTAAATACCTATATTCCCTATATAAAATAATGGCGACCTCCAAATGGGTGACCCTGACCTGCAGCAGCTCCCATAAGTAGGACAGGCAAAATGGGTGCTTTACCACAGTTTTTCATTCCTTGACCTATTCATCATAAAGCTTTAATTATTTTCCAAAAGAGCAAGAATCATCAAAGAAAGATTGTGAACTATAGAATCACTGAAAATGGAGACTTAAAAATGTTGATATTTATTCCTTGCAATTTGACCATTAGCTCACATTGTACTCCCAAGCAATCTTTCTGCTTCTGTGTTCATAAACCTTTGCCATTCTTTTTAAGCATGATGAAATGTCTGTAGTTCAGAGGGCTTCTATCTGTTACTTCATTACTGAATTTCTCAGATGACTGAGCTGCGTCACAGATGTTCTGAACAAGTATTTGAGAATTCAGTTAAAAACTTTTAAAATGCAGTTCATGTCCCTAACTTCCACCAAAAGCAGAGACTTCTGATCTGATGTTTCACAGGTATGTGTTGTTTTTTATTTAAAGATAATAATTATGTATTTCTGTGGAGCTATTGAAAAGTTAAGATGTGCACGCTTGGGCTTCTTGTCAACAAAACATCAACCATCTGCTGCTAAAACATTAAAAAGTGTGCAGTGAGCCCTCCCTGTCACTTCTTTAGTTACCAATTTTAGAAAAAGTGAAGTAGGAGTATTAAATTTTTCATAGTTTGTTGACTTATTTACTGTTTAGAGATTGTTTGGGGTTTTATTTAATATGTTTCTTTGCTCAGGAGAAGCAGCTACTTGTAGGATAGGACTGCTTCTTTTGTTTGGTTGTTTGGTTTTGTTTTTTTTTTTTTTAATTTCCATTTGAGAAAGCAGCACTTAAACAGAAAAGCAATATCTAAACTCCTCAGTCCATTTTTGAGTTTTGAGCAAAAATATGTCACTCTTGAGATCCTATTGATAACAAGGGGCCATATGTCATGTCAGGAAAGCATTTTTTAAAGCCACTTAAGAAAGACTAACTCATTATGGGATATGACACTGTAGTAATCAATAAAAAATTTCACTGAATATGACAGAGAAGGCAGATAAGAAAATGAAGACAAGATGACAGAAGAAAAATCCAGCAAAAGAAATCAGTTTCAAAAACAGAATAGAAGTAGAAGCATGGAATTGGACCACTGAGGATAATTAGGGAGTTCACCACTTAAGTATTGTTCTCACACAGCTGGGAAACAATCAAGTAGTTATGGCAGATTTTTTTACGTATTTTCATTCCATTTCCATTCACATCCCAAAAGCCTGCAGTCACTTAACACAACTGTGGTGGTGGAAAAGGGAAAAGAACGTTATAGTTGCAAAAAAAGAAGCCAGACTTCTGAAGATATGGGGTTTTTTTAGTTCAAGGATGGATTGGACAATTTTGGGAAGCCAATATTCTGAAACAAGGAAAACAATAATGATATGTCAACTGTTCTAAGAAAAATGATTCTGACAAAAAAAGTTTGAGTCATGGGAAATAGTCTTGAAACCAAATTCTGTTGTTAGCTTTATTAAAGGTTTTGGTTTGTTCACTTTTTGACTGCTATGTGGAAACTCAAATCCAGCATTCAAACTGCAAAACATGCATACAAAAATAAATATTGGTGCTGCTGAAGAAAGATATTTTTTAATGGTTGTATGTCTCAGGCAGACAAAAGCTCATCATGAGCCCATTCTTAAACATTTGCAACATATGGGATACATTTGAGATTTCTTCATAAAGTACAACTAGCATGTTAAAGTGCACACAAAGTTTGAGCCAACCCCAAAAGCTTTTCTTTTATGAGCTTCCTTCCAGTTAAAATAATATGTTCTACCACACACACACACATATACATCTATACACTTCATGTATATGGAATTGGTTTTATATGTCAAAGTATGGTTTTGCCTAAATTATTTTATTATTTTAAGGCACACTTTTAAAATTCTTAATATTGGAGTGAAGATACCCTAGTGGTGTATAAAGTTTGTTTAATTCATTGATTTGCTCTCTACCTTTACCAAAAAAAAAAAATAGTATTCTCTTTGGGCAATTCACATGGCAATTCACAAGTTGTGCCTTCATTTTCTGGCTCCACCATTGCACTTCATGTATAGCACTTGGCAGAATACCAAATCCTTTTGCTTTATGAATAGGAATAAGATTCTCCCGTAACAGGAGGAGTATCCAGGGGACTGAGACATGATCATATATATTAAAGCAAAACAAATTCTGTAGGCAGCTTGTGGCTGCACACAGAGACATCTCTCTACTGACACATCTTCCCACCCACCAGAAAAATATTTTGTTGCAGCCCCCTCCTCTCTCTCAAACCCTGCTCCCAATGGTGGGAGGGATAAAAAAGCCATTAGGGCTCTGTGTTCCGTGGGGTATATCTAACGTATGTCCTTTGGTTAGAAGACCAGGCCTCCTTAGGTGATAACTTCCATGAGTGGTAGACACATAAATTTCTTTATAAATCCTTAGGGTAGGAGTATAATAGCCTCACCAGATGTCTGCATGGTGCTTAAGGTACTAGGACTATAAGGCAATACTGGAACAGGAGAGAAATAAAGTAACAAACTTGATAATCAGATTAATTAAATGTCATTCTCAGTAGCCCCAATGGGCCCAAAGAGCATCATTTTCATCTGCTTTAAGATCTGATTGGCTCTTCCTTGTTTTTTTTTCCTGGTCAGAGAGGGTACTTGTTGAGACTCAAAAAGTCACTGAGTCAATTAAAACCAAGCTTTTAAAAAGGTATTTGCTTGCAGAGTATGTAGGCTACCTCTTTCTGACCTATCTGTCCTAATTACTTTGAGATTGGTCTATTTACAAAGCTAATAATTCTATTAGATATTATAATAAAAACTGCTTCTTTAGTCATCTTCAATTAGGTTGTCATAAACAGAAGGTACACACAGAACTAAGCTCTGGCCTGCTTGTCCCATTGCACACTGTTTTTGGATTTTTATCTGAGTTTTTTCTCTTCAGTTTGGTACTGAGGCCTCAAACAATGTGCAATAGTGAATTAGGCATTAATATCTGAAATGTAGTCACATATATAATTGCTGTACAGGTCACACTTGGTAGTAAAAGATGCAATTAAAATGCAGCACTAAATTCTGCTCTTAGTTTCACCCGAGAATTTAAACTCATCATTTAGTGGCTCAGAGAACAGCCCTATTGATTTTTCATATCCCAGAAGATGTTCACTGCAGTGCAGAGGCCCTGGATATTCTTGTCTGGCTTCTGATGTAGGTGGCTTAAGGAATATTTAGTCTCTTGCAGCTGTGGACTCGCACTTATGCCCTGCTGGAGAGTTACCAACTACTACTTACCAGGGAATATTGTCTTTCAAAATTTTCTCTGTTAAGTACGCCCAGTTTTCCCCAGCAGCTGGAGTTCTGAAGGTGCTCTCTCCTGAGGTTCGTCAGGAATTCTGCTCTGCTCTGTGTTTTTCAGGTTTTGGGAAACCTAAGCCTTTCCATATTGATACTATATTTTTTTTAAGCTATACTAGCTTAAGAATGAGGCAGGAAGTTTGTTCTAGTAAAGAGATTTTTATTCTTATTCTCACTTGTTATTTGATTTTCAATTAATTAGTAGCATAAATATTTATGGTTAGAGACTTTTCTATTCTAAATTATTTGTAACAAAAAAATTGTCCTTGGTTACCCCTTGGGGAGGTGGGCAATATATTCTCATTTCCCCTAAAAAACTGCAGATATTGTCTGCCCTTTTTTTTCTAGGAGGAACTTTCTCCTCTTTCATGTGTTTTTACTTTCACACTGAATTTTCTGCAAATGTAGCTAATTAAGGCCTTAATCTCTGCCCAGAGTCTTATGACCTGCTAGGTGGTCAGAGTACTTTTAAGATTATTGGAATATTTTATGAAATCAGGTGGGATTAGCAGTGCTCACTATGGTTTCAACTCCAGACCCTGAGCTGCCATGTGGTTAAGCTGTGCCTGTACTGCAGTGTGATGTGTCATACACTTTCTGAGTCTTTGCCAAAGATCATGGAAAGTGAACCTTCATACCCACACACTTGGATTGCCATTGCAAAACAACCAAAACATGGTTGTTCCAGCCAGACCCTGTTATGGCCCACACCAGCGTCTAAGAATTTGGGACAAAATGTTAATAATAAGAATAATAATCAACACCTAGGATAATCATAGCACCTAGGTGATGTGAGTAAAGTAGAATTACATATTGGAGAATCTGAAAATGCCAGTGGACAGTGCATCTCAAGATGAAGTGGCATTAGCCTTCATACTCTACTGCAGCATGCTCATACCATGTCAGCTATCTCACCTGTTAATCTTAACAGTAATGCTCAGTTTGGAAATGCAGAGATTTTTTCTGCATTTCATGATCAAGAATGAAATCAGCGGGGCTTTTATGGCCACCACAAGAGCATATTATAGTTATTTGCATTGTCATTGTCCCTATTCTACCCTAAATACTACATAGTAGAATTCAAGCACCTTGTCAAAATCTGATCTGACCAAGATGGGCTTCCCTCCAAGAGTCTTTAATCCTACTAATTAATTTAATTTTGCTTTTTGATGTTTTGTTTCCATTTGGGTTGTTAACCTGCCGGCTCAGTTTAGAGGTCATTACCACCTCAAGGTTTCTGTCCCTTTTATGGCCTTATTGTGAGTCTTTCCTGTCCAAGACTGAGTTTTCCAGTGTTTCAACAGTAACATAGTCTTTATGGACACCTCTCTCAACTGCAGCACCTAACTTATTTCTTTCGGGCAAGGATTTCTTCTCACTCTGTCAAACACTCTCTTTTCTTCCCCCTCTTCTGCCATCTAATTTAATTTATTTTACAACAACACTTTTTTCCCCATAACAATTCTATTTCTGTAGTCTCTTTCTCACCCTAAACACAGCAAGACAAAGTGTAGTTCAGGACAAGCTTCTGTTTCAAACTTATTTTTTTTTAATTCCCTGGAAATAAATCAAAAAACTAGCACCATAAAACCCTCTTTACCCTCCTTCTGCAGAAAATGAACAGCAAACAGCTTCTAAGACTGTGCTGTCCTGTTGGCACAGATCTTCCTGGTAACTGGTTCTTGGCTGAAGAAAAGTTACGCTCCAGGTCTGCTTCCGTTGCCTAAACATAGGCATCCAGTGCTGCTTCAGACACCACAGGAACCCAGCTTCCAGCTACTGAATGCCCAGAAGGCCAAGGTTTCTCATAAGTCCTGTGTCGTGCCTGCCAGCCCCATGATGATGTTTTGGATGATCTAGGGCACCTCAAAGACTAATGAGCTCCTATATTTAGGAATCTGGATTATTTCCCCAGCAGTACAATTGTTCTGGGATTAAATAAATCATTCTCTGTAAGACACATCCTCTCCATTGACTAAAGAGGGAACCTAAAGTACTTGTTTATGTGCTCAGCCTTCAGACAGTTATGCATGAGTGAGAAGAAGCTGAAACAATGCCTGCCCAGAAACGATGCATGGTGGTGGCAGATGCCTGCCTTAGCAAGCTGAACCTTGGCCAGGTAAGAACAGACAAAGACAACATGCCATGGAGCCAGGATCTGAAACTACCTATGCCACTGGCCTAGATCCTCCTAGAGAGCTCATAGGCTGGCTGCTACCATGTTCCGGAGCTGACACTGCCACGTCTATACAGCTGCCATCTAAGAGCTGCTCTGCAGGCTTAGATTAGGTTAACCAAAGTACAATAGCATATGGTACCTTCATTTTCCTTATTGATCCATTGTAATGATTTAACTTCCTCCAGCATAGTGCAGTTTAATTGAATGTCTACAGCCATCTTTTTCTCCATTATTGTCTACCAAACTTTTTGCATTTGGTTTTATTGCACTGATTTGTTTTCCCAGACTACTCATTCCACTTTACTCTCATTCATTCCCTGTGAAATCACAGTCAAAAACTTTCTGCAATAACATTCTCAAAGAATAGTTATTCAAAAGGTTTTACTACCAGAGTCATTGTAACTACCCTATCAATACAGGGTAATTTTCCAGAGAAGCTCTGGATGCCACATGCCTGAGAGTGTGGAAGGGCAGATTGGATGGGGCTCTAAGCAATTTGATCTAGTGTAAGGTGTCCGTGGCAGAGGGGTTGGAACATGATCTCTAAGATCTCATCCAACCCAAACCATTCTATGGTTCTGTGATATGACAATTGTACACTGCAGTGTTTGGGACAATAATTGAGGAATTCTGCAGCAATTTTCAATTAGAGTGGTTGGTTTGTTTGTCAGTTTATTATGTCCCTTTATTGCCACAATCACATCTGCAAACAATAATTCTTCTGTTTTGTCCTCTGAGTGTTCAGTTATGGTTCATGAAAAGATGCCATTTTATTTCTCTTTTCCCACTGCTCACATCTTATAAACTGCTCCATTATATAGATGGTCTTTGCCTTATTTCCACATGTGCACCCCAATATTATACACAGCAGTGATTTCTCCAAAAAAAGCACTTCCTCTTGCACAAATGTCAAGTGTTACTAAAGGATTTTAGTCAGAACCTTCAATGCTATGTTCATAAGATCTTTTTCATTTACAAAAAGACTCACAGCGTTACCAGAGTCACAATCTGTGTATCAAGGGATACATAGATAAAGAGGACATGCTGGAGATTGGGTTACACCCCCCAAAAATGTTAGTGGTAAGGCCATGTGAGTTGGAACCCTCTCCATCTCAGGAAGAACTGCTTGTTTCCACTGAACTGCAAATTCTTCCCTCATGCTGATGCACAAGTGAAAATTATATAATCGGAGTATGCTTATACCTTACACAGAGATGTCATTGCTTAAGCGTAAACCTAAAGGTATTAGAGCAAAGGCATAGAAAGTCTATGGTCCAGTGCTGCCATTTATCAGAAGTTACGCTTGAATTATGTCCCAAATAATAAGTTGAAACTGAAAACAGTTCAGAAATGTGGGAAAACAGAAATAGGCTGAAATGAAGTTAGGCTCAGTAATTTTCTTCTGACTTTCTATTATTTGCTGAGTAAATTCCAAACAAATTATAGAATAGCATCAGTAGGAAAGTATTTATGATTTACTGACAAAAATATGGCTGCGTTGATGGAAATTCTGACTTAACCTTATTAAAAAACTCATTTCCAGAAGCCAGTATTTTCAGCTGATACATACCTTTGCTCTGCTGAAGCCCATTTTCCTTCTTATAGTCACTAAATTCATTCTTTTGCCTGGGGATAAAAAAAAATAAAGCAAAACAAAAAAGAAGGAAAAAACCTCAGGAGATAAAAATTATCTGTGACTGCTTAGCTGTGCTTCCTGTACCTTTAGTTTATGATGTTCAATACCTGTAAACTGTCCTGAACCAGAATTAACAATTTGGAAATGTTATTAACACTTAAGCCATAGTTGCCAGTGTAATGGATAAGTATAATCCAGGTACTGTTCAGGTACTGAAAGACAAAAGATCTGTCAGTGTTGTACTGTCTCTGCTGAGAAATTGCTTGACCACCTTACTCAGTTCGCCCAGCAACTCTGACTGGCATTGTGCTCTCCAGTAAAGTGAGACCAGCCACGTTCAGCGTTTGATTAGGAAGCTTAGACTTCACTGCAGTGAATCACTGAAAGCTATGAAGGTTAGAAGTGAAATTTACATGAAACTAAATTTAGTTTCCAGCTTTATTACCAATTCTTCCAGTACTCAAAGTTGAATTCAATCAGAAAATAAGAAATGGAGTTGTTCTTTCTGGGGTGACTTCAAATACAGACAGTAGTCTGCAAAAAAGGGTTGGTTTTTCTTGGGAAGACTTGAGTCTTAAGCACATCAACCCTTTGCTGGCAGATGACTCAAGAGGTGAAATCTCCACAGCTGGAATTGATGCAGAAGCTTTTTAGCTGCCACAGCATACTGAAGCATGCTTCTCTGTTTAAAGATCACCTGTGGACCTAACAGAGTCCACTCTGAAGTACAGGTCTAAAGTAGGTGAACAGATATTTTCTAAAACAAACAATCTGCCAAGTGTTTGCTCCATCTTTACACCAGTCTATAAGTAGACTCTAATAGCCTAGTTCAACTGCAGAAATACTTCGGGTTTAGGCTGATTTTCCAGATTAACAAAACTGGTACAGACTGTACTAAATTCCTTCGAGATTCTAGATTTGACAAGGACAGAAGGAAAAATAAAGATTTCTTCATCCTCCTTTATGACTTCCTTCATATCCAAGGAAGGAAAGAAAGAAAGGGGAGGGGAGGGGAGGCGAGGCGAGGCAAGGCGAGGAAAGGAAAGAAACGAAAGAAAAGAAACTAAAGAAAAGAAACGAAAGAAAGAAAAGATTTCCAGGAAGTGCCCTTTAAATTGGTTTGTCTGTTGTCAGTAACCTTCTAAGAGGAATGTACCTGTGTAATCTACTGAATGTAGTACAAGTGTTGCAGTTTGGGATTTTTGGCGGGGTTTTTTTGTTTGGGGGGAGCAGGAGGGCTGGGGAGGAAGAAGGCAGAGGGCTTGGTTTCAAAAGACATGACATTGCAAGACATGTAATTGTTTATCTGATATCTGCCTACAAACCCTATTTTCAAATGTGTTTTCAACATTTTGAAAAAATTATTTAAAGGAGACATGTAAGACTCAAAAATTCTGCAAACTAAATGTGATGTTAGGGAGAAAGATCCAAACTTCCATGTCTCTACCAAGAAAAGGCAGTCAGAATTAGTTTTATTCAGACACAGTTTCATGGTCAGAGACTGTACACATTTGCCAGGAGCCAGACCACATATGAATAGTTTCACATGCTGTCTCTGACCACTGAAGTGTCCACAGGACAAAAGACAGTTCATAGGAAACTGAACTTCATTAACTTTGCTGCTCACAGAATATCTTGCTGTTATAAACTGGAAGACAAATTTTTGAGAATAGGGGAAAAAACAATAAGAAAGGGAATTATATGGTCTGGCTTCAGAACAATGGTCCAGTTACTAATTTAAAACAGATGTTCTTTTCTCAATACTTCATAAACAGATGAAGAAAGAAAAGGGAAACTTGTACTTGAAATGTAGTAGATCTCTGTCTTAACACATTTGTTCAGATACGCACTTGAAAATTTGGATATCAATCCATTGGATCCACAACACTGGTCTGAAAGTCTCATAAAAGCACCCTTCCCTTGCTGTATTTCAAATATTGTCTATTTCTGGTATCAGCTGAACTGCAGAATTACTAAAGCTTGAACACAAAACACAGGAGGAGTTCAATTAATCACACTATTTTTAAAAAGTTGGGTTTATTTACACATTTAGGATTTTAAATTGCCCTATTTTACAGAATCAAATTTTCCTTGAAAGAAGGAGTTTCAGCTATGCACTGATGCAACCAAGGTACCATGGATTTGTTTTGGAAGCAGTATTCCACGAAGTTCACTGGAAGTGGGGGATGGACAAAGTGTTTCTCTACAACTATTTCAGCTAAGTATTAGGATCCTCTCTCACTTTCAGGCAGGAGACTAGTGAGTGAATAAATTATTAATTTGAGGTGGACAAGTTAAATCTGTTGAGACTGTTGAAGTCAAGTGATTTTCTTGAGTCAAATATTCTGGCAATCGAGCACACACTTCCTCCTTCTCACACAGAGGGACTGCCATAAGCTGCCTCAGCAACTTTCAGATCTTCTTCTCAGTAGAAAAGAAGGAATGCAAGGAGGCCTCCAAAGCAGACAGTGAATCAAAATTCTCAGGCTGCACTGTGTCTCGTCTCAGAGGACTTCACTCTAGACTATTGGCAAAACAGATCTATTTGGAAATGTTACTGTCTTAAGGAAAACTGTAATCCTATGACACCTGTCGCATAGATGAGGTGAACCACTCCTTACATAATTCTTTGTTTTGTGTGAATTTCTCTACTCATTTCATTCACAGATATATTTTTATCTGTTATTATGATTTAGTTTGGTATCTTATGGCAGATTTTCAACTTCTCTATGTGAATCTATTACATTATATATTTTGAATAGTTCATCTATGAAGAAGTGTAGATGATGGATTTGATTATTCAGCTTGGAATACACTTGACCCACAAAGCCATGCTTCACATTTAGTCTGTGAACTATAGGATCTATGGGATTATTCACAAGATTGAAATTAAGCATATGCTTTCACACATTGTTGGATCAGAAACTGGAGTTATGGTTTATCTGTGCCAAGAGTCATATTTGTTCTCATGAGGAAATAGAATGAACTACAAACCTTACATCTGGAGGCTAATTTGAGCTTCCTTCATATCCAGGAAACAAGGAGGGGATTTTAATGAATCCTTATTCACTATTATAGGAATCTATTGTCTATTAAAGGTCACATAATATTTTCCCATCTTTCCCATGCCACTGCAATTAGTGAAATTTATCTACTGTGTTATGACGTTATTAACCATAATAAGATATTGTCAGTAAGAGGAGTAGACAGAGGTATTTAGAATTTAAATTAGCAATCAGAATTTTTTTAAAAGCCTTTTTTATCGTAGATGTAAAGCTAAACAGTTGTAAAGATCATTCATTTTCTTTCTTTTAATCCAGAAATACTTAAATAAAGTATTTTCTAGGTTCTGTTTTTAATCAGCCTTTACAGATAATTCAGGGAAACAATATCAGCTAAGATGGTAAGAAAAAAATATTAATGAGTGTTGCGACTAAACATCCATTACATTATGAAAAAAAATACTGAAGGATATTTATATTTATACTGAAGGATATTCCCTTCCCTTCCCTTCCCTTCCCTTCCCTTCCCTTCCCTTCCCTTCCCTTCCCTTCCCTTCCCTTCCCTTCCCTTCCCTTCCCTTCCCTTCCCTTCCCTTCCCTTCCCTTCCCTTCCTTCCCTTCCCTTCCTTCCCTTCCCTTCCCTTCCTTCCTTCCCTTCCCTTCCCTCCCCTCCCTCCCTCCCTCCCCTCCCCTCCCCTCCCTCCCCTTCCCTTCCCTTTCCTTCCTTTCCCAAAACTTCCCTGAACTTCCCTTCCCAGAACTTCTCTTTTCAATAATATTTTATGTGCCTTACATGTTTTCTAGTCAGTATGCTATTGATTATGAAGTAGTTAGCACTGAATGATTTAAGGAATTTTTTTGTGCATTCCATGATTTTTTCACAATTAAAAGAAAAATGCAGGGAGGAAAGGAGTTTCAAGCTTGTAGTTGGAGCATTCACTTAGAATAGGACCATAATCATGGTATGGCTATCATTCAATGTAGAAATTGTTTTTATGTGCTTTTAAGACATTTTGGTCTCTATTCCTCACCCCTGAAAATTAAGAACATGTACATGGATCCTAAAAGTTCATCTGTCTTGGCCTGAGGAAGAATTGGTCCTGTTCACTTCTGGTTTGGGGCTAGTAATGGATGTAAGAGTTAAATACGAATTAGCTTGTATAATTAAAACGAATCTTGAGTCACTTATTTAGGAGAAGGGAAAAGCAAATGGAGCTCTCAAACTGATGCAGGGAGTTGCATATAAAAGATGAAGAAAAATCATCATGGAATGGAGAATGTAATGCAGCAACATCAACAACAACAATGTAATAGTGAGGTTAGTGTCTTATGATTGCTTAATGTTGTGTCAAATGTAATGCACACAGAAAGCCTTCTGAATTCAGCAGCACAGAACTAGAAAGAGGAAAAAAGGAAAAGCAAAACAAATTGCAAAGAATTTGCGTCAAGGGTGACAACCACATTGCTACTAAGGATGCCTCACATCTGCTCTTCTGCTAAGATATTTAAGAAGCAATTTTACATGTGTTAAGCACAACAATACTTGTCCAGTAGCTAATATATGCTTGCATTTTTTTTTCAGTGGGTCCATAGCCCTCAGTGCAGTTAAGAACTGTGTCTTTGCAACAAAGACTGCCAGGATTGTTCTGTAATGTAGACCAGAGCCAGACCTGTGCTGAGGAGGAAATGTTATAAATAAAAACATGATCAAGATGTTGGCTGATTATTACTGAATATATTTGAATGTAAAATCTGCTAGAGTGAGGGTTCCCTTCATTAATTTATTTTATTTCTCATTCTTTAAGCCTTGTCTGGACTTGATCATGAACAATAGAATTATTGATTCTACTCTTACAAATGAGAGCCTAGGGGCCTGACTCTGCCAGAATGACCAGTCTCAGGAGAGAGCTGGGAGCATCACTGTGATTTCTCACATGGTTGTACTTAGAATGTCCATATTTTAACTTCTGGAGTAAACATCATCTGCTTGTCAAGGAGCAGATATGACTTTAACTGCCCCCACAAATGTTCTGTTTTCACAAGGTTCAGCTGTGAAAGGACTGGAGGTGGCCTGCAAAATCTTGTCCAATACTTTCTGACATATTTTTCTTTCCTTACTTGCTGGAGATTTTATTTCAGGGCTCAAGGTTTAGGGCTCCAGTTATCACAAGTTGCCACATATCACCCAACACCTGAGTGCACGGTCTTAGAAGAAAACCAAAACTTTAGGCTACGATTTCACTAGCAAATAAATCAGTTTTAATTGATCACTAAAGCCATGGGGACCTGTCTTATTCTCTTCCCACATAGTCTTCCAATTTTTTGCCTTTGTCCTTCTCCCATCTTGTCCATTGTCTCATGACTGTCATAGAACGCCAAGAAAACTCAACATCACTGAGTTGACAGAAAACCATTCAGCTCTTTTTATAAAAACTTTGTTGGTTTGGGATCTTTTTTGCAATGTTAGTGAGCTAAATCTGCTTGTGGTGGGATGTCCTGTGTGCACATCAGGGTTCAATACATTCTGACTAAGTTCTGTTACATATTCCACATGAAGAGAGTTTAATTTTTAATACAAATTTATATATTTGCATGTGCTTGGCATGACATGGGATTTTGATTCAGCACCATGGTACCACAATATACTGAAATCACAATACAGACATAATATAGCAGTTGCAACATAGAGTTAAATTACAGTACAGAAGTGATTCCCACTTACCAGAACCTGTGGACTCCATGTTGTGACAGGGGGCAGCCCCCATTTACAGGAAAGAATACATGGAATGTATGGAACATGTATCTTCCCCAAGTCTTTCATCATAGGCTGTTTGGTGGACTGTCAGGGGTCCAGCTGATGCAGAATAAGCACAGAGAGCTCAAAGCAAGGAGCAAGAAAAGAAGCAGAAGGGATTGGGAAGTATAGGATGCTGAGTCAATTGATCTGGCCTCATGAAATTGCAGCTCTGGTTTAATTCACCATCCTTGTGGACTAAAAGACTCCTGCCTGGTACTGAGAGGTATGCATACTTGTAATCCCACAGAAATTCTACATTCTCTGTTCTTTGGCATCCCTTCTGCCATCTAGTATCTACATTCTCACTACTATACTAGACATCACTAATTTCTGGAAAAATGATCATGAAAATCAGCTTCTCTTGGACAAGGAAGAAGGAAACAAATTCTTATTGCCTATTACTGATCTCTGCTGTTCAAATCAATCCGAGCTGGTCCTAAACCTGACTTACTGAATACATCCTCGTGGAAGATTTCAGAACCACATAGAGGCCTCCATGCTACAGATAAGTATATTGCTATATTGCACTATTTCCCAAACAAAATTACTTCAAGTAGGAGTGATCTTTGAAAGACATAATTCACCTTGTTTTGCAGGTGATTCTCTGTGGAGACCTGAATCTGCAATTTCAGCAGCACTGCCAATTGTGGCCAGTCCAGAGAGTAACATCTTAAGCAGAACAGCAGTGCAAAAAGCACAAACACATTGTCAAGCTGGCTCTGACAGAAGTTTTCCATGTTTTCTAACTTCAAAGCAACACCACTAATATCAGTCTGCAGCAGCAATTCTAGAGAAACGATGCAGATTTTCATTAGTTATGGAAAAAATATTTTAAAACAAGAAGCTGTTGGCTCAGCTCACCCTCATAAGGACAATCAGAATGGAAGCCTACAGTCCAAACTCACTGTTTTATAGAACAGAAAAAATCTTTACAGCTGCCTGTAACCAGAGGCTTCATTTACTGCTGCTTTCTGGCAAACAATATCTGCTCAACCCATTTCCATCCTTCACATTTCTTTCAAAAAGAAGGAAAGTAAAATTTGCCAAACTCTCAGTTAGCATGCTGGGACCCCTTTCTCCTCCACCTACTGCAACTACCTGGAGTAAAAACTGTCAGTGCTTGTAAAGAAAAAATGTGTCAACTTTTTGATTTGCTATATTTTCACATTTTACTATATGTGGACTACTTTCTATAAGGGTTTTATATGCCTTAATGGCTTACGTTCAAAGCATTTCTGGAAGGAGCTGTTTATCATTTTCATTAAATGAAAGGGGAAATGAAGCTCACAGTTGAAAAGCAGTTTGGACTTTGTCACAGAGACAATGAATTGTAGATAAATGCTTTGGATGCCTCTCTCAGCTCAAATACCAATGCCTTCACCAGTCTGAACATTCTTTCTCACTGCTTTGTTACTTTTGCCATTCTATAAAGATACAGGAAATCACAAATGGAATAATAATGATTTTTCATGGAAACTTCGGTGAATATTTCATTGAAATGAAAACAAGTTACTGTGTATACCCAGACCCATAGAGCATGACAAAGTTCTGCCAACAGATATGTCTGGTGCCATAGGTTATCCATGACATCTACAGTGGGGTGACAAAGAACCAGGATGCGTGGGAGACCGATGCTATTCTGGGCCAGCCTCTGAAGGCCATGCAAGGCAACTTGGGGCATCAAAAAAGGCAAACTAACTAACTGCATGGAGCTCCTGACATCTGCCTTTTTATCTCAAGTGCTGAAAAAGGAAGGGGACATAAAAAAATTCTCATATCTGTGCTTAAATACAGTCCACAACTTATGTTTACAATATGTGCTTTGTATAGCCAACATTTGCCAAGAATTACCTCTGAGAAAACACAGTAATTGTCCTAAGTTAGCTCTAGGCAAAGTTTTACTTTACAATGAGGCCCACTGCAACTGTATTGCCTTGGGGCTGGGGACTTTTCTGGATTTGGGGTTGGGGGGGTTTCTTGTTTTTTATTATTGTTTTAATTATTAGGCATCTTTTGTACAATACTGGGAAAAACATCAAGTTAGGAAAAGTCAGTTTGTGGGTTACCCATGCAATCTTAAATCATCTCCTTCATTTAACAATGAAAGATTTAATTCCACAATCATGGAACACTTATGTCACAAATCCCTGGCCTCATTGAAGAAAAATTGCATGTAACAAACAAGCAGGGCATGGTTTTTATGTTTTCAAGACATTTGCTGATATGCTTTATTAAAAATATTGGATGAGAACCGATGAAAGCCCAGACTTTCTCTGCCTCACCTATCTTCAGTCACACTGGACAGGATTCTCCCAGAGCAGGGTACCAGAGTAAAACTGGATTAAGATGGTTTTGAGAACCTGAATTATTACATCTCCTACCCCTGGCTCTTCAGTTTGAATTTGATCTGTTTTTTTTCCCCTTCGGCTCTGTTTTAGAAAAAAAGCAGAACAATTGTAGTAAAGAACTGTGTCAAAATTATGCAAGAATGGAGTGTCACCAAATAACTGAGTTAATCTAAGAGTTTAAAACCATAATTTTTTAAGCATCTGCTTAGTGAGGTATGGAAATTGTTCTGCTTTAATGACAAACTAAAGCCTAAAAGCCCTTTTATGTGGAGCTGGTATTAGGATGAATCCTCTTCACACATAGCAATGTGTGAAGAGGATTGTAAAAGTTTTTCTTAAAAGCAATGGAACTGGAATTCTGATGAATGTGGTTCTTTTAGGTCATTAAGCTGTATGGTAGCATTAGGCATGGATATGCATTGTCTCATTACCACCTTCTGATTCTTTGCCATCCTTGTGTTTAGCCAATAATTATTGGCTCTCCAATGGATCATGTCACTGCTGCTGCCCATACTCTAAAAGACAAATTATGCTGTGCATCTAAAAGAATTGCATAGCTACAAAAAACTGTTTACTAAAGGACTAATTAGTGTATAAGCACCAACCACAGCTACAAGCACTGGAAAAGGAATTCATATAAAGGGTTTTTATTCATCTATTCTAGATAAAAGCAGGTGTAGTGATTATACTGGGACTGATGGCATTTGGCTTGTACAAAGCATAAGAAGCCTTTCATCATGATACTGCTAGTTCTGGCATGGGGAGGGCTGCTTATTTAGTGAGACCAAAGTCTTCTGAAACTGTGAGAGATTTGCTTCTCCAATTAGATATGCTTAATTTACTCTATGTGTACTCATTGTCTGTAAGAAATGACCCATCCATCCTGAAAAACTGTTTCTGTTTGTAGCGTGAAACTTGACTGAATTTATAATAGGAGATGTTCTGCATCAGTTATCCAGTTAAAAATGAACCAAAGAACTGCATTGTTTGCCAAGACCCCAGTTCAACGAGAATGCGTCTCCCATACAATTGTTGATGGTGATTTTAGCAACCAAGCAGAGTGGGTAGCTCAATCCTTTGTTCTTCTGCAGAGCGTCAAATGTGCAGATGCATCTTTACTGGTGCAATTTGCACGTGTATGGACAAAGCTGGGGGACAAACCTTCTTGCTCTCAGAAGAACTAAAATGCAGTTCCTGGACCATTTTATCTATATGACATGGCTTCGTGTATTATCAGCACCATCTACGCAGCAAAGGGTCTGCAGCAATTGGCACCTCTAAGAGATAAGAGAAAAGCAGTTTCTAGTTACTGGTCAACTCTCATCTGTGGTCAGACATAGGACAGCTTCTTTCAGAGATGTGAAAACAAATGCTCCAGACCTTTCTTTCCTTATTTTTCTTCCACCAACCTAATGCTGTTTCATAGGCTGAGGCTTCTCTGAGGTCCTGGTTGGAATTTGTCCAGGGGAGATATATACCAGGAAAGGAAGTCATAAATAAGCTACCGTGTCAAATAATCCAAGAACTGGAGATTCTGTTCCTATAAATTTATATTTTTCCACTAAATCCAAGTTTTTGACTGGTGAGGGTGAGAAGAATCACAGCTATCTTTTATGACATATCTTGGTCTGGGTTTGCATCACAATAGACCAACATACCTTTCTCAGCAGGAATCTGTCTCTGCTTCTGGTATTTTCTATTCAGAAATGATGATCTGGGCCATTTTCTCTGGCTGATAATTGCTATACATTTTTCACCCCCCTGTCTATGTAGCATTTGAATGATCTGTCTTCCTTAAGCATTTTTAGGGGTGATTCCAGAGCCTTTGGTGTGGAATACAAGTACACTTGTGCATCTCCTAAAGAGCCTGCTCAGTAGAGAGCAACTTGTCTGTTAGCCCATTCCTGTGCTGAAGCATGGAGTAGTCACTGTGTCATCATGAGATGAGCAACTAATGAGTAGCCTGCTGTTCCCCATTAATTTCACATGGAAACAGGCATCTTTTTTTTCTTGACTCCCTTTTGCACATTGTTCTCCTATTGAGCTATGCAAGTTAAAGCATCATCAAGGAATTTCATGCTTAATTTTTAAGCTTCAGAGGTTTAAGTCACAAAAACTTTGATGTTGCCAACATTTTTGTTTTACAGTTTATTGCTCAGCAATTAAAAATTATCTATGTGCAAAAAAGTGCCAAACTTCAAAATAATTTAATATTTGAAGTGTTTCTTCTGTTTACTTGGATTGGACAAAGCATAATTAACATAGGCCCCAATTCCCTCTTCTGTGACAAAAAGATGTAATGAGGTTGTTTCTCTGCATTCTATTTGCTTACTAATTTTTAACAGTGTCTCTAATCACAAAAGAAAAGAAATCACATTGTGAAATGATAAGGTAGGAGCTTTAATCTGCTCTTCATATCAAACCATAACTTTTTCAGAGTTATTGTTTGACATTTTCTCTCTCCCCATTCTTTCCTGAAATCTTTTTCTCTCATAAAAAAAATCCATTGAGAATGCATTTTAATACAAATAAACTTTTCAGCATGCGTCTTAGTGATCTCCAGTACATCCAAGAATTTCAGAATAGACCAGGAATCTCCTCACAGAACCAACTGAGTTAAGCACACAAGGGAAAACATATGTATTTCTGCTTAGCATGTTAAGTTTTGCTGAAGAAACAGCATTATAGGCTTAATGTTAAATTAAAAATAATATGAAAACAAATGTCTTCGTACGGGGAGATGATCTCTGAGGTCTTCATTATGGCTGTGATCTTGATCATATTCTTATAGCCACAAAAGTAATTTTTTCTTGTCTGTGCTTAGCTAGAGCTGGTTGTCAAATTAGAATTTGAATATATTATAGAGTATTTGATCCAAGATATCACAAAAGCTATGAATTAACTTCAAAACGAGACTGAATGACTCTAGAAGAACAATATATCTAGGCCTGACATTAGAGCAGATGCCCAGGCCCTTCAAAACTCAAAGCCACATTTAAAGAAGGGCAGCATCTCAGTGCAGTGTCACCAGCTTTGTGCATTTTTCCTTGTTCCTCTTTTATTATTTTTTTTTTGCTTGTTTCCTGTTCTTTTCCAAGAAAGAAAGAAAAATAATCCACCAATCTGTAGGAATACTGCAGATGAAATCTCATAATCTGATGCTGGTTTTGGAGTTCATGTGGGAATCTAGGATTATACCAGCCCACCAAAATTGATTTCACACCAGTCCCCAGAATTGTATTTCTGAAGACAAAAGGACATGACATAGGTTTTAATTTTGGCTTTATCTCAATTAAAATGGAAAAGTCTACAAACTGTTCTTTTGCAGAAAAACTGTTTTGGCTGTCAAAATATAACAGTGAAAACATTCTTGCCCTGAGGAGAACACATGACAATACGGAGAAATGACAATATGTCCAAAATTTCCTCATTTATACTCTCTGGAACTGCAATCCTCATGTGTAAGTGCTGATATTCAGAAATACTGCTTCTTCATGTATGCAGAAATAAAGCTGCACTCCCACAGCTTGCTTCTCTGTTTCTTTGTCTTCCCACCCTTCTCACAGCATGTGAGCAGCTCTGGAGAGTTCCTCGCTGTCAAGTTATAAGAGCAACCTCAAAGAAGTGAAACAAGCCAAAACATATTGTCACATCTGCCATGGTATTTCTTCTGGTTTTGTGATTTCTTTTTTTTTTTTACATTAATTTATGGCATATTTCTGTCTTTCCTCAGACTCTCTTGTACTCTTTATAGCACACTGCACAGTTGAGTCATAACTGTTTGTGTTGAAGGATGACAGAACACGAATCTTCTCCACTGAAATGGTGAAAAGCAACACGTTTTTCTAACAATCTTCTCTTTAAGTGCTTGAACTCACCTGCAGGTAGACAGTACTAAGCTGGCACACAAGAGAGGCAGGAAGGCTGTTGGTTTAGAACTTGGAACAAAAGAAAAAATATTCTCTTGTAAACAATAACTCATGCTTTGCCATGTTAAAGAGATGCTGCTTTATGAAGAATCATCCCTATCTAAATAAAATTACCTGTATTGATTTAGTTTAAAACTCTTTATTGTCTCAGCTCAAGCAAATCAAATATATCTGATACAGCTCAGAAGCATTTATCACATCATAAGAGCATTAATTTCCTAGATAACCGCATCCTGGAATTTCACTAAACAGTTAATTTCATCAGTTTTAAAAATAAGACAATTTAAAAATATATTTTATTCCAGCAAAGAATTTCTAGAACATTGCACAACTGTCTAAATATCAAGTTGAAACAAGGACTTCAGAGGAAAAGTTCTATTTTTGACAAACTTGCCATCTAAAATGAAATTTTGACTGTACTTCGCTTTAGAAGACTTGATCAAAATTTGTTTCTTATGCATCACGAAAAGAACAAACCAGAATAGTAGGTCTTTTAGGAGTAGCACTGTGCAGTAAATACAATACTGTTGGAGTTGGATCATCCATTCTTTTTGCAGTTTGGAGGTAGCTTAATTAAATTTTTCTGCCTCTATTTTTTCAGTGCACAGTACTTGCTGCATCAATGAGCATATTTAACTTTTCATCAACACAGCAGAAAAGGTATTTCTTCCACAGGCAAAATGCATGACAGGCTTCACACCTGACTCTTGGAATATAAGACATGTGACTCTCTTTCAATACATAAACAAAAGGTCTGATGCCTCCTAGTTGCCCCATACTCCCTGCAGGATAGACAGACATACATATTTTGATAGAGAAATCTCAACCTTGGCACATGGTGCTAATTAATCATACATCAGCTGTGGTTACCTCTAAACATTCACTGAAAATAAGTGATATTTCTTGAAAAGGGAGCTTATTTAAAGAGGAGATGATTATTCCAGGTTAGAAAGTCTCTCATATGCTTGACTCAGTAAATTTGATCCAAAGTTTATGAAGCCAAAAGGAGGTTTTATCTCAAGTTCAGTGGCTTTAAATCAGGTCCCAACAAATGCCAGAGGGAAAATTTGACCTAGTAGTTTACAGGCCTTAACAAGAAACTTGTTCCCCTATGGGATCCTAACAAGAATATTGCTAGAGAAAGTCATAAGAATGACTTTCATAAGTCATGTAGAATGACCAGCACTTAAAAAGAAATGTTCATGCATTTTCAAAGGGTTTGGGTGAGTTTTGAACAAAAAAGCAGAAGGATTCAGGTTGCTAAATTACTCTTTCTCTGAAATGTTTTCCTGTGAGAATGTGAATGTGTAGAGGTATGGCATCATCAATGTTTTCTCTTATGAGTCTACCATACTGCTCAGATTTCACTGGTCTTTTAACGATGTTTCTTTTTTCAGCCCTTAAGAGAACTAGAAAGTTTTAAGGGTGGTCTATTAATGCTTCATAACTTTATTTTGCCTTTCTGTGCTCCAGTAAATGTTATCAACTTTTGTGCGCTAAATTCATTTACTGGCCAATTTAAAAATTCACCCTCATAAACATTTCACCTTTATTTCTTTTCATATCAGCATCACATGGGATGAATAATAGTGTTAGCTTGCCCAAGCCTGACTTCAAGGGCCAGTAACTGCAGTACTAATCTGGAAAACCATGTGCTCCACAGGAAGGATTGACTTCACAGCAGTAAATGGGGCTTCAGCTTTGCCAGGAATTCAGAACAGCTTTTTGACCAGCAAGAAGTTTTTATAATGTACCCTTTGTAGAAAAATAAATAAATCAATTGATCTCAAAGAACATTGGATTTCTCTTTCATTTTTGTTGTAGGTAATTCTTTCCTAAGACCTTTCCTTGGTGCAGCAGTTTGCTATTACCTTAAGAGTGAATATTAAAAATCCTTTGGAAACATTAAACTTTGTATCACATAAGAAATTCGGATAATAAAAGCTGTCCTGGGATATAATATAGAGGAGTTCTAAACCAATATTTAGTTTTCTCTGCAGTGCCCCATGTTGAGGCATATATCAGCTTATTTAGAAATACTAGGGCTCTGTGCATTCAATTATTGGTATCCTTTGCTTATCTCTTTAATTCTTGCTCCAACTGTCATTATCTTTAAATTTTCGGAGTGTGGGTGTTGCTGTGGCCCAGTAACAAAATTATGTTTCTCTAAAGTGAAAGTGGAGTTTTAAGAGGCTGAGCTTTTGCAAAATGAGGTAGTGGTAAAAATAACAAACTAATTGCCTACCCCTTAGAGACTACAGATGTAAGAATCAAAACTCAAATGGCATAATGGCAAAATTTTAAAAGAAATTTTCCTTTTCAACTCCAGAAATATGAACCATCTGTAGAAAACCCCTGAGGGAACAGCAGTCTGTTAATGTCCTGGCCCCTGTTGTTTGCAATACATCTCAGGCTATCTTTTTCCTATGTACATTTCATGATCTCTTACACTAATTGTTTAGGATTCAGTTATTATAAATTCCTTCTGTCTCTGCAGTGTGGCAGGCCCACTGGATGTTCACTACTTTTGTGTGCCACAGAATGAGTATTATAATGGACTTCCAGACAGAGAAAGATAAACTGTTTTGTTGAGGAGCATTTACTTTAACAAGGCCAAATATACTTCTGTCAGGGATGCTTTCCTTTCCTATTTTGATTATAAGAAACAAATCAAAAAACATTATTGGGACAACTTAAATTATCTTTTAGTTGTGTTTCTGCAAGCATTTCAATGTTTTTTAAATTATGCTACGTTATAGAAATAAGAAATTTTCAAATTCTAGCTCACAGAGCTTTTGTTGGAAAAAAAACCTCAATATTATTGTGGTTGACATTTTTGCTCCTTGTAGAGTGGTAAAAGAGCAGAGCCTGTCTAGGCCAGAGACAGAAGACTCCTGGAGACTGGGCTGAAGTACCTCTCTCAGGGGCTGAATATCTCACAAGCCACGTGCCCTTTCATCCCAAAAGACTGAGATCTGTCAGCGTCTCATCTCTACCTCTGCCTTAAAATAATGTATGCTTTCATCAAAGGAACTGCAATGTCACATACCTAAGGCACTGGGGAACTCCATGCATGACATCAGGCTTTGCCAGGGGTCAGAGCTTCTCATTTGTCCCAGAGAGTTAGAGCAAATGATCCAAGCCTTCTCTTCTTGGCTTGATGCCCATGCAGTCCTTTTTAGGCCATTAAGTTATCAGAGTTCTTGTCAATATTTTCCATGAAAGTATCATCAGACTGTGGTTTCTTTCTGGAAGACAAATTTAGGAGATGAATCCTACCCCAGTGACCCCTCTCTGTTATCCAGCCTTCCATCTCTGAGATTCCTTATGCCCCAAGAGACAGCACCACCATCCTATAACCAGGGAAGTATGTTACCATTAACTTTCTAATCCTATGGGGGGATCAGGAGGGTCACTGGAGCTGGGCTTGGTAATTTACTTATGTAAAATACCTTTACAGGAGACCAGAATTTGTAGAGCCTTCTGACTTAAAAAGTTTTCCCTTCTGCCCTGCTGTGTGGATCTTTAAGTCAGCATTCCCCTACTATGAAGGAACAAGGTTGTCTGAAATTAGGTGCTGAGTGAATCTAAACCAGGTACTCAAACTTTTCAAACTTATCTTCCAAAACATAAGCACTTGAATTTTATTCCTTGTTTTAAATGGAATCCAGAATTTCTAATCTAATTCCAATGCTGTCTGGAAGTACTAGGAACCCTGGCACAGGTCTTGAGTGACTATTTGTCCATTCAGTGTGAACTGCATGGGATCATGTCCAGCCAGATTGAGTGAGAAATTGTGAGGGCTTCTGCCTGAATTACTTCCATAAAAAATTCTGCTGCTATCACTTTAATTCAGATTTACATCTGAATGAATGTGGAAGCCAAGGATAGAGTGTGCCAGTTGCTGCTTTTAGTTCCTAATGCAATAGGATGCAATTCATATCAGTGTTTGACAAGCTGGGATCTTTAAAGGAAATTGCTTAGTCCTATATTATTAGAAGTGGCATTTATATATTCTGGATATTTTCTTGTGGTTCTCTTTTTCTCTGTAGTTTAGCTCTCTGGTACTAAGAAGTTTTCCAGAACAGAAATGCAATAAAGTCAAGCAGTGATTTATGTGCTGAAGCAGAGGTAATTCTAATGTTGAAAACTGATGTATATTTTTTTTTCTTACCTTCTTTGCTATAAACAATAAGGAACGAACTAGATGAAATTTCTTCATCTTTGAAACCTTTATCCAGTGTGCACCTATACCAGTCAAATGCCAAATGGATTTCCGATCAGGCCTTTAACAGTGAAATAATAGGATAGTATGAAATAAGCAGAAATACACACATTTTTCTCTTGTATGGTGAAGATCCTGCTGTTGTGGAAGTGCTGTTTCTACCATCCAATGCCATTATTTGTGCAAGTCCATTTTGTTGTTCTTATTCCCTCAAGATTTTTTTACCAGTACCCTTTTTTTTTAAGCATTTCTTCCATTACTTGGTGTATCTCTGTTACCCATAGGTAAGGCTTTATAAAGGGAAGGTCTTGGAACATGGCTCCAGCCTGTTACTTAGGCTATGTAGAAGGGAACTATGGGAGAGTGATTTGGCTGGAATAAGGGTAGAGAAACGTGAGAGATGAGAAGTGAGAGATGTGAGATGTGCTGTATGACTGCCACTTGTCCACATCCTGTCTGCATTGTGGTGCATCGTGTTTGGTTGACTTGGGCTTGTTGTGCCTTAAAATTGTGTAAACTGGTAACAGGCTAACTGCTTAGAAAGGCCAGATTTTTGGCAATAAGGAGCACTCCTTTGTACCTGCCTGGGGTCCCTGTGTCGCTTATTACCACAACATATCTGATACTGTGCTGTGGCACAAGGTTAACCTGTTTACGATTCTGTGCAATGTGCTCTAGAATGATCTTGCTTGAGCAGGGAGTTTGGAGCCACTGTGGTGCCTTCAAACCTTAGCCATTCTGTGATACTGTGATCTCTGTGTGTGTTCCTTCTGTAAGGCCAAAGCTTGTTCCCCTTCCCGGATCTGCAGCTACACCCATGCCTAGACCACAGTGTTTAATTCCCCAGCCCTGCTTTCCCCCAGTGCTCACTCTCCACTCTCATCCCAGGTCCCTGTTCTCTGCAGATCCAATCCCAAACCCTCCCACTTGCTCTCCTCTCCTCAGCACCCTCTTCCAGGGCCTACACCCTGCTTAGAGCTCTCCCATATCCCTTCTATCATTCATAATTGTATTTTCTTTGACTTGAAAAGCCACAGTGAACAGCTAAAACAAGGGACATTGTTTTGCTGGAATGTGATAGTAGTCTTCTGAGACTTTCTGAGACTAGGACTTTCGTCTATAGACAATTAAAGAGCTGCTCTGTCAACTAACCAAATGCCAGGGACTCTGCATGTCTCCCATTTCATTCTTTAACATTCTGATTTCTATCCAAACCCCTAGGTTTCAGCCCATTGACACAAGGACATTCCACAGAAGTGGCTAAATGTGGAGTTCCAAAGTTACTGTACCAATTCCAAACATCCAGAGATGCCAGTCTGCAAGGTCTTATAGCCTCAGACAATAAATATAACCACAAGTGTCCCATATTTACTGTCTCTCAAGAAACAAATGTACTTTCTGCACAAGCAAAAATATGGTTTTGTTTTTCTAATGATCACCTTTGTCATCATAGGCTGGACCTTGGCCCTCACATCTGAGTTCATTCCTTCTCATCCATCAACAGCAGTACCAGCAGTCCTGCAAATCAAATAAGGCCCTGTTCAGCCTTGTAAAAAACAATTTTCTTCCTGCTGTGTTCTCAATGACTCCAAGGCTCCCCTGTTCTTCACAATAATGCCTCTTTCAACCATTCAGCCATTACCAGGTGGTCTTAAAAATCAATATCATGAGCTTGGCTTTAAACTAACCTGTGTGTTCCTCCAGATTTAAAATGTGTGTGGGTTGCCCTCTCAACCTTTTGTTTATCATTGTGAAAACTAGAGTAGAATTTAAATGTTGCTACCTGCAAACATTTGATTCAAAGAGGAAGCTTTTAGAGCAACACTAAATACTGTCAGGGGCTCATGCAGTGTTGCATAGAATTTATTGCAACTGTCTGCAGTAATCTGTCATTCTGCCATTGGCAGACTGGGTGGGTGAAATAAAATCCTTGGCTCACTTTGGTTTTAGGTCTGTGATCACTCTACACTGACGTAAGAAGCAGCTGTTGCCAAAAGGGGGTGGTCTCATTCCTGCTACATTTCTTGCTCTGATTCTGCTTTTCAGTGACTGCATCATGAGTGGATCAGCAAACTAATTACTCTTCTACAGGATAATTGTAAGATGCATCAGACCCTAACACAAAAAATTATGTGTATGCTTGAATTTTACTGGTATTAGCATTTCAGGAAAAGACAGAATGTGAAATTGAGGAAAAGTACCTAAATAAGAAAAGAAATTTTTAGCCATTTTTCAGGATATAAACCTACATTCTCCAAACAATATTGCTGCAATTTCCACACCAACTTGAAAACTGAACTTAGGCTTTGCAAGGAATCAGCTGCATTTCCTATGCAACTCCACAGAAGTTATCCCTCCTCTAAATGTCAGATTCCTGTTGCTCTACTGCTGTGTGGATTATGACTAATGGATGCTGGGTGAGCATCATCTACCTGTTTTGTGGGCCATGAGAGCACTTATGCTATACTACACAGGAGATGAAGATCAGCAAATACTTCACAAGTCTTCTCACCACCAGCTTTCACTTATAGCAAATATAGATTCTGTATAGATTCCACCATAAATATATACGCTGATGAATACATTATAATAATATGGTCCTTCTCCTTCAGGTTAAGGGATTTAAGACGCAATATTCCATAAATCTTCCTTGGTTAAAGTATGAAAATACTAATGTTAAGTGAAAAAGATCTCTATGAATTGTGTGAAGTATTTTGAAGCTATCTGCATAATGCTTTACTCATATAGTAATTATTTGTTTAGAGTGTAGAGTTGTAGTAGTATGTTCAGTACTTTTAAAATAGTGCATTTACTATTTTTTTCTGAAGGAGTTTCTGGATAAATATTATTTCCCAAGCTGGAAGATCTCATAGCTTTTTTAAGGTTCCAATATTTGTTTTTTCTATGGACTATGGAAATATTACTGCAATATCTGAGAATTTTTTCTGACATGGTCATTTTTCATATAAATACATATAAAAGACAGCTTGAAGATTCATTTTTTAAGTTTCATACCAAAGTAACTCTTCTTGAAGCAAAGTTATTATTTTCTACCATTGAAAACATGAACTGTCTGTCCATGCTGACAAAGAACTTGGCTCTCCCTATTTCTGAGTCTTCCAGACAGCTTTTTGGAATTTGCTTAATTATATTCTTTAGCAAATATCTGACTCATACTTCCTGATGTCCTTAATTAAATGTTCTAAGATTTCCCTCACTTATGAACCCTTTGATGTACGCAGATTTATTAGAAACCAAAGAAAGAGTGAATCCTGAGCTGAATTGTCCAAACTTCCCTTTCTGCAGAATCCAACAGCATAAGCCCCTTCTAGAAAAAGTTGGAAATTATTTTAAATGGTGTTAAAAGACTCTGCTGTGCTCCCTTATTCATCTTCACAAAACTGGCAAAAGTGGATATTCTAGGTTTCCAAAGAAATGTAGCCTGAAATGAAAAGCAGATATGGAAAATTTCAGCTTCCACAATTAGGGTGTCATTATAATCAACTAATTTGAGGCACTCAGAATATACGAATCTACCTTAGTTATAGCTTTTGTTACCACTGTTTCCTACAAAGGTTAGACAGGGTGACAGAAAACCTTACCTAAAATGTTATGCAATATCTGAGTTTATCTGAGTAAGGAAGGGTTTGTAAATAAGGAACTTTATCACTGTGGACATTTGTGACATGCTGCAGTGAGGGTTATATGATACACTGGGCTTGTTGGTGAGCAGCAAGACTGAATTCACTGTTATTCAATTCAAGCACATTCTGCACAATCTTCCAAGGAACTCTGTTAAATTTGACAGGATTTAGTTCAGTCACTTTAGTAAAACAGCAGTTTGTAATATTACCTTATTCTGACACATCCTTGAAACTAAAAAAAATACAAGTATTAATCCATTCCAATCCCTGACATATAAAAAATATTTCAAGTGTTGTTTTCCAATACCACACAAATAGACATTTAACAGTCCCTTTAAGTATAGGTATTCCATGGGGACATGCAGTTAAGGAAACACAACTATTAAACAAAACCAGTGGCTTTCTCAACAATTAAATCCAGTTATACTTACTCTGGTGCAAGCAGATTCAAGACAAGCAGCAATTAATCAAAGTGTTAAGGGACAATTTTTTTATGTTTAAATGCTTTGAGCATTATAATGTGACTGAGAGTTTAGAATTGTTCCAGATGTTGAAAACATCATTTCATAAAAATGAATAGAAGTTCAGAACTCTATTGTATCCCATCAACTTCTCTTCAGGCCAGCTCTTCTAGCACTGACTCTAAATCACTGATTTTTTGGAGATATGCCAGGAAAACAAACCATTCCCTTGCTAACATCTTCTTGTCTATACAAAGTTATTTACAATTAGCTAGTCTCCAAGAACGACACTAAGGCACCATTTACAAATTGAAAGAAGCAAAATGGCTTTCAAATGAACATTCAGGACCCAGATGAAGAGAATATATAAACATAAATGTAAACATAAATGTGAATATTAAAATATACATGCACATAAAATATATATCTATATAGCTATATCTACCTGTCCACCACCTGTACATCACATACAGAATATTTCTGAGGCAAGAAAGCACATCCATGTGGAATACTTAGAAGCAGGATTTAAGTAAAAGGATAGGATAGATGCTTGTCCCTCCTGAATCCATTCTGATCATCCCCTTCTCCTTTGGTCCTTCCCTTAAATATCTGTGAGTAAGGTTTGCACCTTCCCACAATCCCATCAGCAAGTTTTACCCAGTCCCACATCTGTCTATCCCCAGAGTCCACAACAAGCCTTGTGCCCCTGAGGGCAGTAATCCAGGCCAGTTTTTGCAGTGTTTTTCATGGATGTCCTCCTGAAGACCGTGGTCTGATCCTTTTTAAAGAACTCTGGAAGTGGCCAGACGAAGTGGGACTCTGTTTGAATAGGATAGATAATGGGGGCTCCACCACCCATCATTGTTTTTCGGTGCTGAATATGATTAACCTTCAGTAGCATAACCTAATATAGCAATATTCTACTTATAACTCATTTGTGTGCATTCTCACAACTTTGTCTCTTCTTTCCTCCTACACTGTGCATGTATCACTGATCTGTAACAAAAACCAAAAATGTACCAACATGTTATATTAATAAGGATCCAGCTGTGGAGCATGGTATCCAGCACAAGATAATTTATCTCCGTTTGTTAGGCTTCACACATTCCATTAGGCTTCGACCTGTGTCTACTAAACACTCTGAAAAAGCTTCATATTCCTCAGCATTGCAAAATGTTGTGTCTAGTATTTTCCCCTTTTTCCTCTGCACTTTTATCCTTTGTCCAAATGTCCTGTATGCGCTTCTGCAGTCAGACAAACCTTTGCATGTTTCTTTGCTTACATCATCAGACCTACCTATCTCTGTCTCAAATACAGTACTGTGAAAACCAAACTCCTTCCCAACCAGTCTCCTCCTGTTTCCTGGCAATGAACCTCCTCCCCTAGTCCAGGTCATTTTACAGTTTCAGTGACATTTTTATGTTCTTTCCCTGTTTCCTCTCCTCTGCATCTTAACACTTTGTGCTTGTCCATGCCCATGTCCATGTCTTTCTCCTCTCTGCTCGAGCTCTTATTATTTGTTTCTTTTTTCTGCATCAACCTCTTCTCCAGCAGCTTATCATGGATTCTATTTCATTACTTTATACAGCCTCCCTGCTGTCTGAAAAATCATTCATGTTTTCCAAAATCACTCCCTATCTGCGTCTTCCTTTGTCTTCTGCACAAAGCTGCATTTCTTTCAGCAGCTACATAATAAGCCAGTCATTGTCAGAAAGTCTGATGTGATTCATAGAATGCTTACTAAATTCTTCTAAGGGAAGACTTTAGTAAGCATTCTATGAATCACACCCTTTTGTATAATATTTCAGTATTCTCCAGCTTCTGTTTAAAATTCTTTATTGGCTTCTTCTCAATAGAAAGTCACTATTTTTTCTTACATCTGAGTTGGGAGGTAAACTTACATCTGTATTGAATGCAAAATCAAATCTCATATTAAAAAAAAACCAAACCAAAACCAAAACAAAACAAAAAAAAAACAACAACAACAAAAAAAAAACCACCTCAAACCAAAAAAACCTGCTACTGAAAAAAGCCCTACCTAATAACAGCTGCTGGATCAAGACATCATTCCAGTCTTTGCTACTAAATAATTTTGGCTTCATTTTCCTTTCATCTTTAGTTATTCTTTCTCAGCATCTCTGGTTCATCAAGATAAATTTTGGATCAATTTTCCTCTCTTCTACCTGAACCTCTGCCTGCCATTGAGATTGTTATTTCTCTGTATTAACCTAAACTTAGTAATATCCTACTCATTCCTGTATCATCTTTCCCTTTAAATAACACTTCTGCCCTTATGTTCATAAAATTGGGCGTTCCTTCAAGGACTTCAAAACACAACAGGCAGGAGCTTAGTATTTTAGGGCAGATAAAGAGAATGGGAAAAAAGTGGATGGCAGTTAATTTTAAAGTTTTCTTTTGAAAATTTAATCCTTTTTCTTATGACTAGCTGTATTAATGGAGAAGTCAGCAGCTAATGAGAATAATATTAATTTTGCAAAAGGTACTGGGACTTAAAGTGCATGTGAGGTGGAATATGTCCTGGGTTATCTGATGCATTCAGACATCTCTTAGCAAATGGTCATGGCCCACTGTGTGCTTTGTCTTCTGCTGATATTTGGCAAGAAGAATGTGTAGAGGCAAAGATTCATAACTGGACTTGGCAGCTTTCTATAGCTGAGTGGATTAAGCCAGTGCAGTAAAGAAAGAGGTGAGCAAGCTTAAATTATTTCCATATGGGAGAAGAATTTTGATATCTTAAGGGGATTTTAAGCCTAGAAGCTGAGCTTTCAAAACTTTCAAAAATTATAAATGCACCTTAGCACAAAAGCCTGAGAGTTATGACTGGAGTCCTCTCAGAAGCCTGAAAACCATTACAGTGCTGATGTCACATATCTCTAGATCTGCAATATCTGATAAATCTAAAAAATAATTTAGTAAGAAGAAAAATAGTCTGATAAAGGAGGGAGTAGCTAAAATCTTGTATTTAGTCAATAGCCTTTGTAGCAATTAAATATGGCACAGAAACTTCAGAGTCAAAATATGGTCACACACCAGTGCTTCTTTATTACCTCCAAAACCTGGTAAGAGGCTGGTTTTACAGGTACAACTCTATTGTTAGAAGTTTACTTGTGTAAGATGGCACTTCCTCATCTGTGCAAGGGGATATTGATATCAGGGAGATAGACCTTCACATGGAAGAATATGCAGAGCCATTACATCATACTCAGCACCAGCTGAGGCCTGAAAAGCTGAAAACCTGCCAGACAAGCAATTTTAGAAATTGGGAATAATAGCATGCAATATTATTTTTGATAGCCACCCACCCAGACACATTTGTAGCACCTGGGATCACTGCAACTCACGCTGCAATTATTATGCTTCATTTGTACACCTTTTCATGTCTAGTGGGAATTTCAGCTTGCACACAATAATTGCTTCTTCATCTTGATGTTATCATTTGTTGATTGTCGGAGTTTTATCTTTGCACCATTAGGCTGAATAAGTTTCTATATTCAGCCTTTTACTGTGAGATTTATAACCTGCATTGGTTGACTTTAAAAAATACTTCAACAGAAGAAACGGGGAAAATGCTTTTTTTTTTTTACTGATTTAGGACATTTTTAAGGAGAAAATCCATTTTGTATGAAACTTTAAGTATGAAACTTAAAATTTTCTTTTCCTTGCTTGAATTTGTCTTGTTTTACTTTAGTCTCCGACTTTTGGGGGAAAGGGAGAAAGAATATGAGACTGAAAGGCAGAATATGAGACTATCTCTTTTTATTGATAAAGTATTAATGCAGATTGGCAGTACAATTTGTAATTATTTCATCCTGAATAAAATTCATTTCAGGCTGTTGGAGGAAGACAGAAATTGCAGAAGAAAATTTCAAGACAAGGCAAGGCAAATGTAACATTTAGCCTAGCACTTATTTTGAAGAGGGTATCTTCATGTAAATTTAATCTAGACTATTTGAGATGTCTTCTCTTCAGTAAATTCTGATTCCTTGCATACCTGTTGCTAATAACAGGTATACATCCTAATTTTTCTTTGGCTATTAATTACCTTTTATTTTTAGGAAATTATAATTTCTACTACCAGTAGTCAGCCTGTATCTGTAGAGCTATATACCATAAGAAAATACTACATAATAGGAAATCTAAAAATATTCCCGTAATTAGTCCAGTCCCTCATAGTTATACAGTGATTTTGTATTTTTTAAATAAAGGTACAACAGTCAGGTATATCACTGGCTGCTCATTCTGACCATGTGAGATTTAAATTTGAACATGTGAAAAAGCATGATGCAAGCTACTTGCTGTGGGCAAATGTACTATTTGCACTCATTATCCTTCTATTTTGCAGCTAACATAAGAACAGTACAGCCTGGATTTGGAGCAGATGGAAATTTTCACAATACTCAAAGACTGGCCAAGAGAGAAGCTGTGAATTTTTAACCAATCCAAATACAGCCTTCCATGTTGCTTACCACAGTGGGTATATCAAAATGACCCAGGGAAAGAACTGCATTCTGCTAGCTGGAATATAAATTCTGACCTATAGACTTGCCTAAGCTTACAGTAAATATCCCACTGATGTAACTGAGATGTTTGGACAGAGTAAAGGCAGATTTTGTATGACTTAGATGCCAGTTTTTATTATTTGTGCTGCAGTTGTCACCTAAAAATGGGGGACAGGTTGTGCTTGAGCACAAGTAGTTTGCCTGGAGAGTGCCTCTGTCTCCCTCTCCTCTCACCCTTATTTTGTTCTTTTCCCTGTTTTTCCTCCTTTTTTGTCTCTGTGTTTTTTTCTTCCCAAGAGCATTGTGAAACCACTATAGTCACAGATTTTCCTTCTATGTTTGTCTCTATATTCACTACTGAGACTAGTTTTACAGAAAAAATAGATGTGACGTTTGCAACATAGTTATAAAACTGTGTAACCTATATATCAAATCACTATCTCAGGCTGAAGGAGACTACGGCATTTTTAAAGGCTTTGTTTATGTATACATCATAGCTGTGTGGTCTAGGAAAACGTTTTTTAAGCTAAAAAGTACATGAAAATACAGAACTTGCAGAGGTTTTGTAGATGAGGTAGAGCAATAGATTTTGTTAAGTTGGGCAGTACATAGATTGCTGTTTGAATGCTTGATATCTGCAGGTTAAAACAGAAGGCAGACAGGGAACACAGTCTTCAAACCACAGAAATTGCATCTCTCCAGTTATCACATACTGAGATCTAAATAATTTTACTTTAGTCAAAATTTTCAAGTCTCATAGGAGTCCAGTACTGCATAAGGACTGATCCCTGACATTTAGCAAATCCTAGCATATCTTTCTCAGCCAACTGACGTTTTTTAACATGCAGTTAATATTCTCAAAAGAGATCTTCATGCTCAGTAACAAGGTTTATAGGTGGTAAAAGAGGTACACCTACTAGCAAGCCCAGAGAATGACCAAAAAAAAAAAAAAAAAGATGGCTTGAAGTGCCCTTGTGCTTTTGGCAGCAAAATTTGAAATATGGAAATATGGAAGCACATTTCTTAGGCCAGATGAACACTACTACTGCAAGCGTCCATTTGGGGACACCTGAGGAGTGTTGGATAAGACTGACTTACCCAGGTACAAGCACACAGTTTGCATACAAAACAAGGAAATATTAAAAACAGGACAGAATATAACATCTGCTTGAAAATACATACCATGAATACCTTCATCGGTTTATCTCTTGATCAAAATTTTGGATATATTTATTCCCTTGTCCTATCAAGTTCACCAAAAGACATATATATAAAAATTACAGGTTCAGGAAAATTTTTTACAGGTGAATAAGTACATGACTTTAAATAGGCTTTAATTTGCTCTCTGACATATTTTTTATGGCATTTTTATGGCAAAGATGATATTTTATGATACTTTATCAGTTTTATGGCCACTGCCAGACTTTTTAATCTGTTATACATTTAAAGGTCAATAAACTCTTTCAGTCTGGATCTTAGCAAGATTATAGGACAGGGCAATTTGCAATATTTTTATTCCTTCAAAAGCTCATATGTCAGACAGCAATGCCTATAAATCCCATGGGTAAGTGCTGGAATAGCTGTGAGAACTCTGTACAAGTGACACTGGCATTTCAGCAATGCAGAATATCTGCTCGACAAAATACCAATATCTGTTTACAAATACAAGTTTAACAATTATAAAAATAGCTAAGGCTTCTCTTCAAAGCCAGGGAGCTACTTCTGAATGAGCAATGTTTATATCCACACCAAAAAGCCACTTGAAGGTCAATGTAGGCAGAAGCCAATTTTTTGTCAAAAAATTCATAGCAAGTTCCAAAGCTGTTCAAAAATAAAGTCCACTACAGGTCTATATCAATTACTGTGGCCAACCATTGAGTATACAGTGTTCCTGAGCCATGTAAAATCTAAATATACAAATGCCATCTCTATTGTCTTTCCAATGAGGTAGGTAGACCAAAAGTTCCCAGAGCACACTATAATAGTCTAAAAAAATAACCCCTTAAATGCTAAGTGTTACATGATTTCAATTTATATATATATATAAAATATGTATATATTCTATTTTAAATAAACTGTTATATATTATATTAAATGGATGAAACTAATTCTTGGAGTAGCACAGGCCAGCCATTAAAAGGAACTTTGAGGAAGGGCTTAATTACATTTATTACCACAATAAATATTATTGTTCTATAAAGAAAATCTTTTGAATATCACTAACTTCACTGTACTAAGCCCCCAGATAGTTTCATTTAACACTTCTAACATTAGTTAGGAAAGGCTTTCTAAGTACTGATTTTTTACATCTCAGATTACTCCTCCTGCAGTTGTTCTAAAGAACTAACCCAGTTCTTACCCTGTCAGTAATATGCACCAATTGAACCTTTAGTGCTAGAGAAGACAGAAAACAAAAATTGGCTCTGAAAATTGTTAAAAAGGCTAATGCACTCTAGAGTGAACTGGGTTAAATGTTAATTGGTAATGTAAAATTGGGGTAAATGTAATTGGTATGTAAAAAGCTCACCTTCATGATTATATTTATGGTCACATTGAGAAGGATGTAAACATCTGGTTGAAAATTGAGTTGTTCATGGTAGCAGTCAAAAATTAATTGACCTGAAAGCTTTTTTCTTTCAAGATTAAAAAAAAAAGAATTTTTGGGGATGAAAACTAGTCCAAGTTCATCAGGATAATTTGTGTGTTCCCTTCCATTATATGAGCCACCAGGACCACAGAATAATCTCTAGAACAGTCAGAAAAACTAGATACTTTTAAATGAGGCTGAGGCAGTTTAGGAACTGAATTCTGTCTGACAGCAGCTTCAGCTGGATGTCATACCATTAAGGGAGGAATTCAGTTGCCCTGCCACAAGTAGTAAATGCCACTGTTGACATGCTAGACTTATCTGAGACATCCTCATGCGACCAGCATAGACATATGACCTGCAGAAAACTTTCTGGGATGGCAGACAGAGACCAGTAAAGATTCTCAAAGTTACTAACATGGTCTAGCATCTCTGTCTAAGCACTTAAACTGATTCAAAGAGATTCACTCCAGTGTTTTGTTCTTGTTGAAGAGATCTGTTCTTGATGTCCTGGACTAACTCTGGCTCTACCTTGTCTCAGAGTGCCAGAAAATACAAAGTCAAGCCTAGGTGTTTTCTCCAGCTGTATTCCCATATGTCAGACTGCTCCACAACTGGCTAAATCAGCAGGCTAAGCATTCCTCTGACCTGGGAATGGGCCCGAAAAGCAATTTTGTATCTATGTTAACATAATTTTACTGGATTACCGCAGCTTGGATTTACATCAATCTGATACCTAGACTCTTTTTCAAAAGGATTGCATCCAATTATTTTACTTTATTACTATGTGGTATTTGTCTATCTACAAAACATTTGGCTCATGCAAGCTCTTATTTGGGGCCGGACATTGTTTTTGTAAAAACAAAAAAAGGGCCTGAGAAGAAGTAGTCAAAACCACACACAATTACTGCAGGATGAGGATTCTGTTTCTTGTTCAACAATCTCTCCATGGATTCATAATCTCAGAGAATGCAAGTTCATTGTTACTAATGATAAATTTACCCTTATTCTGGCTTTAAATAATTTCCCAAGAAAGAAGAAAATAAGGAAAGTCCCAAGCAAGCAGGTTGAGGGTTAATAGGGAATGCATTGCTTTCCCCAAGCTGCCTTTGGAAGAATGCCACATTATAAATAACACCTGGACTTCATACAAAAGCGCAAAAAGTGAAAATTTTCATAACAGTTAAGAGCATCTATTTTCTGCACATAATTTTGAAGATTTTCACCAGGTCTGACAGCAGAAATCAACAGAAGACTATGTTTTGAGCACACAAGACAGTGTCAGAAACAAAGTTTGAACTTTCAAAAAATACCCTTTAGAAACAACAGAAAAGCTTTACTACTAAATAGGGATTTGTAAGGTCATTTGCATGTAAATTTTTATACAACTTTTTGTTCAAATAAACCAAGTATTTTTAACAAAAACTCCCCCTATGTTCAGGAATTGCAATGTGAAATGCAAAGTCTTTCTGACAGGCTAAAAAATCCTACACTTTAAAGTGTTTTTAAAACATAACTGTTCTCTGCTTCTTATCAAAAATGCAATTGGGTTGAGCAAATTTAGACTAAGGAAGCTCTGAAAAGCCTATTCTGTAGGCATAAAGTCAATGAAATTATTTTCTTAGGCTTCATCCACACTGCTTATTAAGCCTCTTTGAATGCAATCATGTCTTTGGCTGTCTATTCCTTTCAAGTTTCCCTTTCCTCTGTGTCCTCCACTGACACTTTTCAAGGAACCTCAGAGTCATTTTTTCCAGCTGGGATTGGTGAAGACAAAAACTAGGATCAAACAGAGGCATGATATAAAAAAAACATTTACTACCTTCCTGTGTTTCCAAAATTTCAACATGGAAAATAAGCTGGTGGCCCAACAAGACCACAGGTACGGTGCTTGTAGGAACTTATTCCAAAGAGACTCTTCCTATAGATTCTGTAACTCATGTCTCTGCTGTCCCTCTTGGTCCCTGCCTGCCAGAAGCCACCAGCACTGGGGCCTGAAGATCTGTAATAATCCAGTTTCTTTCATATTACTTGACCTATTTTTTCCTCATATTCCAGTGGGAATACTTCAAACCTCCAATCCTTCAAATCTTTCAAATCCTTCATACCTGGTATGGTATGTTGTTTTCCTGGAAAAGTTTTTCATTTTTTTAAAAATACCCAAGAATCATGGAAATGGTCTACGAAGTCTCCTTCATACTACAAATGAGGAGGAAAAAATTTAGGAGCAATAAATAGATCCTGTAGAACAGTAACTTACTTAACAGCTATTGTTGGCAACAGGGTTTCCATTTTTATGATTATTCAATTTTTATGACTCTATGAAGGCTGAGGAAGAGACAGGATCCACCTGACCAAGTGAGGCAAAGCATTTTTGCCAGCAAGCTGGCCAAACTGATGAGACATTTAAACTAGGAATAAGAGGATGAAGATGATAACCCTCAGTCAAGTGAGGAAATGGTGGACAGGGCTGGCAAACAAATGGTGCCAGCCAATGTGGCCAGAAGACATCTCCTAATAAAAAAAAAAAAAAAAAGCAGCACAAAGGGAGCCCATCCCAAGTTTCAACAGACAATTAAAGAACTGCTGATAGAGCTGGGGAAGCTCTCACACTTTTTCTACCAAATCAGCACTTTTGGGTGCTTCTCTGAAGCATACAGAAAAGGGAACAAATAGGAAGAATTTGAGATTTGTGAATGGTCACAGGGCTGCAATCTTATCAGGAACAAATAGGGAGGTAGCTTACATGGCTGGACCACTGCCCAGGATCATACAGGGAGTTCAGGAAAGGATGAGGAATGGATGGGAAACAGAGTTGCTGTTTACATTAAAGGAGAAATGTGTGGGGCTCTGCCTAGGGCTGGGTAATGAGCCGGATGACAGCTTCTGGGTCAGGACTGGGGCACCAGTGAGGTCATGGTGGGCATCTACTACAACCTGATCAGGAAGAAAGAAGCAGATGAGGCCTTTTTCAGACAAATGGAAGCAGTCTCACACTCACAGATCCTGCAAGGAGGGCCTGTTGAAAGGTCAGCACAGTGGACACAAACAATCCAGGAAGCTTCTGGAGTACGTTGATTACAACATTCTAACCAAGTGTTTGAGGATTTGGTGAGGAGAGCTGCTCTGCTGGGCTTCATACAAGCAAGAAAGAACTTTTTGGGAATGTCAAGGTTGAGGCAGCCTTGGCTGAAATGACCATGAGATAGCAGAATTCAGCATCCTGAAAGTAAACTGCAAATAAAAAAGCAGAATCACCACCCCAGAGTCCAGGAGAGAAGATCTTAGCCTTTTTAGGGATCTGCTTAGAAGAATCACGTAGGATTCAACCCTGAAGAGAAGAAGCATCCAATAAACCAGGTAATAATTTCAATAATCACTTCCTATATGCTCAAGAGTTGTGATTCCCATGATCAGGAAATCAAACCCAGGCAGCAGGAGGCCTGCACAGCAGTACCCCTTCGATGTGTATGGATACCTGGTGGGCATCTGGAGGAGTTGGAGGCAGGCCCTTCTCTGTGGTATCCACTGACAGGACAAGAAACAATGGGTGCAAACAGAAACACAGGAAATTCCATTCAAAATAAGAAACTCCCTTTTTTTACTGAGGGTGGTCAAGCATTGCCATAGGTTGCCCAGAGAGGTCATAGAGACTCCAGTCTCAGAGATGCTCAAAACCCAGCTGTGTGCAGTCTGTGGCAGCCTGCTCTGGACAAGCAGGGATTTGGACTGGATGACTGCCAAGGGGCCTTTCCTCTTCAACTGTCCTGTGATTCCGAATACTTCCCCAAGGCTGGACAGTCCTTCACTGCAAAAGCCAGCAAGCAAAACAAACCCACAGCCCTCCTGGGCTGCAAAAATGTTATTTGCAATGTTGGTTTTTTTTTAATGAGATCAGTCTACTGAAGTACTCTTTTAAAATTTGTCACAACAGATGTTATTTTTAGACAATACTTATACACATCCTTTTTAAAGTTTAGCCATAACATTTGACTGGAACTATTTCCTGCGGTAATGGATTCTGCAGGTGAAGTCCACACAATGCTGAGGAGAGACGCTTCCTTCACTTTCGTCTAAATATAGTGGTCAAGAATGCAACCAACTCCACCTAACCTTATGTTGTTTCGGTTTCATGATAACCCCAAAAGGTGTAGATGTTGATACCAACAGGCCCTTTTTAACTTAGATCTTTTCTTTGCTTTCTGTTTTTTAAATTGAAGAAAAAATATGAGAGGAAACAAATCAGAGTAAAATTGTGAAATTCCAGGAAGTGCATTTGGCAAAGTTTGCCTATTTTCTGACAAAACAGGCCACATAGGAATGTAAACAACTGAGACAGAGAATTATTTGCTAATAAAACCTGCATATGAACAAACCCATGAGAAGACCCTTGTATCTGATAAGTGAAAAACAATTCAGAATTAAATGGATCCTATTCGGCTGAATACATTCAGGTTTGAAGCTCCTGGGAACAACACCTGAGCTTTCATTTTAAAGCTTTCTAATGAGGAATGGAAGAGGAGCTCCTAATTCTTTTTAATTACTGCATAATTACTTGTGCTTTGTACACATTTAGGCTACATATCTGGCTAGACCAGGGGAAGGAAAATGCAGGAGCAGGAAGTTGAATAAACTAAACTAACTAAACTAAACTAAATCTAAATGCACATAAAATAAATCTAGCTCCAATGTGGTTTCCAAAGCTACTTAACCTCTCCTCTTCCCCAGGAATAGGTTGAAGGCTTTCAGGCTCTTAATCCTCTACAAATCCTGCTGCATAAAGTATGTCAATTTAGCAGCCCACATTTAGAGTTTGAAAAGAGAAGGGAGGTGCATGAGGTTGTTTCAAAAGTTTTCAGTGAAGTAACAAGTAGACAACATCTGTGAAACAGAAAAGCTAGGTAATATTTTAATGATGAAAGCAAAAATCAATTGTTTCTTTCAAATGTGGCCAAGAGTATCTGGGGCTAAGGGAGCCATGAGGCCAGAACAACAGTAAACAACAGGGAGCATGGCGTTAAGAGCGTAATGCTGGGAATAGGGAATCCTGGTGCTCTGGATCATTTCTGGGCCTTGTCCAGTGCCTGTCTAAAGTAAACTGCCTTAAAAACTCAGGGAGCCGGCAGCTCTTTCCTAGTGTTTTTATTTGCAGCAGAATGAATAACAGCAGCTCTGCCGCCAATCTTTCCTCTTTGACCCTGCTTCTGTAAGAAGGCATTCACAACCACTGAACCCAACTGTGGCATGAAATCCTTGGGTCTTTAGAAGATTTCTAAACACCAAAATGTGCAAAGGCAGAAAATATGCACCTAGATGCTAAGTTCATGGGCAGATGAACTAATTCTATCCAAGTATATATAAAGCTCTCAGACACCCAACTGCATAATTTAGATAGGGAGAGGGTAGCCACCCTGAAATCAAATATGCAAATTTCATCTAATCTTTCCTTTACTTTTCTAAAAACTGTTTTTTAAAAGTTAGTCTTCAGCCTACTTAAAATTGCTGCTAGAATGTCCACAGTTAGAAAGATAAATCGACATTTAGCCACTGGAAAAAGTGACCTGATTTCCAGAGATGCCAAGGAGCCAAAGTTAAGTTTGCAGCTCCTGCTGAAAGCAGAGTCTAGCTATATGTTTACATGTTAGGTTGAGGATGGCATCAGCACTCAACATTGCAGATAAACCAATGGGCTTCCAGTAATAAGTTTTTTAGGAAAATGTGTATAACGTGGTAAGGTTTAAGAAGACAGGGAAAGCAGTAAAAGAGAACATGAAAAATAAAGGAAATCAGCTATATGCTACTGGTGAACAGCTGTATTGTGAAACAATCTTTTTCTTGTATAGAATTACCTTATTTTTTTAAGGTGTATTTTTTATTATTTATTTGTGATATATATCTTGTATTAAACAGCAGACAGGTACAATAATAGATATTTCCCAACAGTTCCATATTCTTCCCTTTAACCCTTGAGTCTCCCTCCACTTTTCCTTATCATGTAGCAGTAATCCATTACTTTTTTGCATCTTAAAACCATCACCTATAACACAACTTAGATCATCAGCTTTAGCCTCCATCTTTTACCTTTTCAGCTTCATCTCAATGTCAGTGTGTGCAGAATTTCTTCAGTACTAGATACTTCCCAGTCTGGTAGTTTATCAAAATTTTGCTACCAAAACTCTCTTAAAAACCAAAGAATCACGCATAGTTTTCCTCTCTTCCTGACCCACCAATATTGTTGCTAACATCAGCAGTTCTTCCTTTCTAGCTCCGTTTCTTTCTTGGATTTCATGCTTCTTTCTTGTTTGGCTTCCCTCCTACTCCCAGTTTTTCATTACATTCCTTGATGTTACTCTACTTTTTGCTCTTCCTTTGCTCTTTATGTCTTCTCCTGTCCTTCATCACCTCCTCTTCTGCTCTGTGGTAATGTCTTCCACCAAACCAAATTCAGGTAGTATCTCAACTAAATATATCACAAAACTGTATTTTTTATTTGAACTTCTTTGATCCCATGCAAACCCAAATTTTAGCCTCTGACATTTTCTGAGGAATGTCTAGCTGTCAGCTCCATTGTCTAGCTGTCATTATTAAAAGACAGCACATAACATTTTTCACAATATTCCTTTTCTAAGTTTCTCTGTAAAATATCCCCATTTAGTCTTTCATTTTGGCATGTCATCATGAACAATCTTCAACTGCATCCACGACCAGAGCTTCATGTAGTGATAACCATAGTGAGAATTCCTATATGACCTCTTGGAAGCATTTTGGTTCATGTTGTGCCTTGGCTTGCACACTATCTCTTTCTCTGCTTTAAATGAAGGCAGTTTTCACTTGCACATCTAGGTAATCATTTCATTTGCTGTCTTTTTTGACTATCTCTGCTCTCCTTTACTACAATATCAAACGTAAGCACCTTCCTTTTCAAATCATGTTATGTGCTAGTTTTGCTATTTCTGCTTCACATTGGTATAAATCACTTATCTCAGAACTCATGGTATCTCAAATCAGGGAGGAAGATATCCACATAAAAATATAGGATCTCATTTTTCCAAAAGCAGCTTAAAATGTCATGTTTGTCAAGAGGGATTACACATTTTTTACATGTACATTTCAGATATGCAAACTTGTTCTGTAAACAGTAGAATAACACAGCTATAGGTAATAACTTATATGCAATAACTAATAATATATATTCATTTTTATGCCAATTCATTATGTAAATGAGAAATTACTTGATTTTGCGAAAAAGAAAATTAAAAAGAAATCCATTCTGACATCATAATTCTTTGTTCACTCTAATTTTTGTCAGATTTCTAGACTCTCTTCTACAAACATGCTTCTGCATCTGGTTTGTTTCTTTTTTTTTCTGGAATTCAATCTATTTGAGGAAATCTTCATCCCACCTGGAAATTAGGATCCATGAAAACACAAGTAAGTCCAAGATTCACAGTATGCTGAGATTCACACATATCTCACTGTAAGAGTCTAAATTCCCTTCTCATGATGTTCATTCTCCCCAACACACCTTATGAACGCTTAAATGTAATTTCTACTCTCCAAAGAAACTGTGTGATAAAGTACCTTGCTGTTTTTGGATTAGAATGATTCAAACCTTCTAAAAGACAACTAAATGGTTACTGAGAAACCAGAATAAACTGATGGACAGGGACAACTGCCGCTGCTGAAGTCCTGGATGTTGAAATATCTCTACTCCTTTTCTGTCGTAAGCTTCAAAAACCTACCAAAGAAATTTCCTATAAAGGACACATGAAAACGCACTCACTCTTCAGGGCCTTTTGTTGGTCTCTGTTAATGTTTCTCTTGGCTCCTTCTCAGTGAGGTTTTGAAACAGTTTTTAGACCTTGAGTGCTCATATAAAGTGCCTTATATTGGACTTAGGAGAATGGTAGTTCAGCAGTTGATTTTGTCATAGCACTACCCTTGTAGTTTGCCTAACAAGATCAACTTTACAAAAATAACAACAATATGCTTTTTCTAATTTGGCACAAGCCACTTTCATGACTATAAACCAATTGCTGCACTGCACTTCAGATTGAAATTGGATTAAAGAAGTGATGTGGGGACATCAAAATAAGTGACGAAAAATAAGAACAAAAAAGAATTCCAGTAAAGTAACAGAACAAGAATGTTATGTCTTGTCTTGACTGGATTAGTGATAAATAAAAATATTATCATTGAAAAACAGCTGATGCTGCATGGAAAAGTTTGAAAAGAATTCTGTTTAGAAACAGACCTACACAAACAATTTTTTTCCCTCATTCCTGAGTGACATCATCTTTTGCATGGGGTCAGGGGAGGCCAGACACACAAATTCTGACTTTGGGCACTTTGGTGATGACTGTAAAGCTAAGCTATGCTAGAATAATTGTCCCAGCTGGACTGGACATGAGTCATCCAATTTTCATCCCAATGCTGGGTTTTCGGTGCTGTCACTTTGATCCTTAAGTTCACTTCATGACCAGTCTTCTTAGGTCACTTCTTAGGCCTTGAAGACAAATATGTGTTTTGAAGTTCTTCTGAACTGATACATGTGCATTCTACTAGCTGTGCAGTACTTGCCAAAACTTACAATCACTTATAATCAATGAAGCAAATGCATGTGGATGGTTTATTTAAAAATCAGCATTTTAAATAAGTGCCGATAAAATGCAGATACTGAGCTGCAAAGCACACTGTGCAGGTCTGAATACAAAATACACTTTCCAAAATAAAGACACCTAAATGAACACTGTGTTCCTGCAACACACCCATTTTATGCAAGTATCCCTGTGGGCACTCAGCATATGATTATGTGTTAAGAACATGTGGATATTTAAGATAAATGGGAACATACCACAGGCAACTTGTATGACAAGTGAATATAAAAATCACAGTGTGTCAATAATAGTTCTGCAAAGAAACTCCCTGGCTTTAAACAGAGATAAAGTAACACAGGATTCAGTTACCCACTGCTTAGGTTTGTTTGTTAATTTCTTACTATTGTATTAATGTTTACATTCAAAATGCAATAATAATAATTATACTAATCATTGACAGAGAATTTTTACATCTTCTATGTTCAATAGAAATGAAATAAGAAATATTTTCATACCCACTCTAAGATAGGTAACTGCAACTATGGAATCATACTTCTATCAGAAAAGATTTCAGCCTAAAATGACCAGACCTGAGCCCAAAAATAAATTTAACTATTAAATTACTGTTTTAACTTATATTGGCACATGCTATTCTGCAAATCTCAGTTAATTCATGCAAAAAAAAATGTAGCTACTGGAAGATATCTGACTGAAAAAGACCAGTTTCATCTCCTATCAGAACCTCATAAGCTGTTACCCACAAGATCCATATGAAAATTAACTGTGAGTTCTAAAAAGCACATAAAAATAAAAACAAGCATATATGTCATGCTATGAAAATCAGACAGCCAAGGGTTTGGTTTTTTTTTTTTTTTTTTTTTAATATTTGGGGTTTTAAAGTATAATAAATATAAGTATAATAAAAGGTATATCTGAGTAGTATTAGGAGTGTGATTTCTCCTGATCTCAAAGACATTACTCACACCTTAGTCCCATTCCAGAAAAAAGTGAATGCAGATGATATGATGATTGATATATGATATGATATGATATGATATGATATGATATGATATGATATGATATGATATGATATGATATGATATGATATCTTCAGAAGCAGCCTAGTGAAGAAGAAAGTGGTGCTAGCTTTCTTTCAAACAATCCACCAGGGTATCTCCACACAGGCACGAAGGAACCATTTCTAGGTATCAACAGGTAGTCTTTGTGCTCACTCAGCCTATGATTTTTCTGCAGAGAGTGCCTCAATAAGTACATTTCCAAGAGCCTCTAACCTTGAGTAGAACTTTTGAAACAACAAGTAATTTCTCAGAGCTGCAGTGTAAGTTGGAAGGGGGATAGAACACCCTTAGGGAGTCAGAGCTAAAAAAAATGCACCAGAGTAGTACTTTGGCAAATGTTCCATAACACTGCAGCCAAATTAACTCACTGTTTTCTGTGCTTTCTTTCAATACAGTGCTGCTGGACATAATTCCAGACTGTTTCTTCTACTACTTTTATACATGTTGAGTAATTTCTTGAAGGACTGATGCACAGACACAGACAGTCTTATTCTACTTTTTATAATCTTGAAGAAATGCTTTAAGTCTCTTTAACATGTCTTACTTGCAAATCAGTTTCCAGATTTTATTTTCCTTTCACCTTTCTTGTATGCTTCCCCAGATGAGTTCACCCTTCATTCTTTGCCAAAGTCTCTTTGCCCAGAGACTGTGCTCCCATGATCACACTGCTAACACTGTGACCAAAAGCTAAGCATCAGCAAAAGCTGTCATTCAGCTCTGAACCTCAGCCCTTTCCACTGGAGTGAAGTTTTCTTTGGCTATCCAAAAATGAAGTCCCTATTTCCTTAAAGTGAAATTGCAGCAGAGGAAATAGTGCACTCCAGCTGTCTGCATATGAGTGACTGAAAAAAAAGCAATGAACATCTTGAATATTGTGTCCCACACTGTAATAAGACAAATAGAAGGTGGAACTTTAACTGGCAGAGGTGAAGCTACATTTATTATGGAAATTAGGATATATATTATAAAATGTAAATATGCCTATGGCTTTCCCTTCTTGATCATTTTGGGAAAAACTATGTCATACCATATTTGCCATGAAGAACTAGTTTTATCCACCCTTTCATTCTCTCTTTCTGCCCTCTCTTCCTTTCATTTGACTTACTGCTGAAGTATCAGGGTTAATAAATCTTGTCTTCAGTTCACACAGTTGTCCTGTTGTCCAGTATCCAGGAAGTAGCACAAAGCAGGGTTTTGCCAAGTCACGATATCCTCACATCGTGTGAGTGGAAGAGTTTCCTGGGAAGAAGGATAAGCAAAGTTGCATTACTAGATCTCCCAAACTTTAAGCTTAGCAACAGCTTTGTCCCAGAGAAAATTATTCAGCTTGAGCTTCTCTAATGAATAATGCAGGGGGACTTGGAGTACCAGAACAATCTTCTTGCCATTTATGGATGCTAAGTTACCCAAAACAAAAAGCAAGATGCTAGTTTTGTAAACAGCTATTCTTTGGTAAACATTTTGGAACGCTTCCTTTTTCCACCCAGAAGTGAAGAAATCTTCATTGTGCCTGTAAAACTAAAACAGCCTTAGCACAGAAAATCTGTGTTAACCTCCTTCACAGAAAGAGCCAGAACAACTTTGAGATGTGCTTTGAATTGGGAAAAAAAAGGAAAAAAGAGATTATTGGATTTTATCTCCAGGGCAATATTTTGTCAGCATCCAAAGTCACTGCATATCCGACTACAGTTTTCCTGATCAAATGGTGATAAGGCAAGGAGAGAGCACCAAATCATGACATGAAATTTGCTGAAATTAATCAGACTCTGGACATAAGGTCTTGCTTTAAATAGGCTGAGATTCTTTTTCCGGGGTCTGCCACATGAGGAGCTGTGTCCTGAAGCCATAATACTTTACTTGCTGCTCTTGCTTTCAGTCTGCATTGAAACTCAGAGCAGCCCAGTCTCCTTGGCAATGGGAGCACAGAGATAGGTAGAGTGTGTCACTGAGAAAAGACACATTCAGCCTTGCCTCAGAGAATCAAGACCATCTCAGAAAGAGATGAAATCATGTAAGCCATATTTTCTTCACCCAGACTTCTATTTAACTGAAGTGTATTTCTTAGTGTGGAGTAGGGCACACTACAGGGGTGTTCTATGGTTTAGCATTCACTGTTCCTAATCCTGAATAAAAAGCTTACTTTGAACAGCTCTCGTACTAAAATTTCCTGCACCACTTCCGGAGCGTTGGCAAAGCTACACTAGTTTTTAGGGAACTGATGCCAGCATTCCTGTCTAGAAACATCCTGAGCCATAAGTTAACTAACAAGTTTATATTGTTGCCTGTACAATTTCTTTTCTCTACCGATTTTGGCTGTGCCACCAAATGACTGGAATGTGCTGACAGGACGTCCAGTACACTGCAAGTGTAACATTCAACACAGTGCAAGAAGAACTGGTCTCAAGAGATGTCAGAGCAGCTGTTACACCCCAGCACTGTTTCAGTTTATAGGAAAACTTATATCTGGCAGGGCATTCTGAACCCATTCAGGACACGTGCTAAGCACTTAGAGAACTGCTAGCCTTGGGCAGTGTGACACATGGGCTTCACTGCTTGTGACTCAGTGGGTGGGGTTAATCCTGACCTACAACTTGATTCTGTACCCATGTTTTTTCCTTTGTATATTTGATTTTTACAAGCTGGTCATTCAAGTCAGAGGAGAAAAAGGCACAGCATTATCCTTGACGGGCATTTTTTAAAGAGACTGCCCCTTTGCTGGTAGATTTTCTAGGCATGGAGATATTTTTCAACTTTGCCACATACAGTAAGATTCACCTCAGGATTTTGTAGTTTTTCAGGCTTTTCTCAGATGACTGAATTCCTCAAGTTAGCTTGTAGGCAGCTCTGTATAATTATTATAGCTAGAAAAACCTGGTTTAATTTGCACCACAGTTAATCCAAAAGGACTTTAAAGAACTGGGAATGGGAGCTCTTTTTCAACTTAAAAAAAAAAAGATGGAAAGTTCTAGGAATTGATTTTCTTAATTTTTCTATTCTTTTTTGGCAAATGCAAGACTTACCTAAAGCAATCCATCAAGAATTTCAAGCTTCAATACTGTTTTTCTGGACACAGCACAAAGGAAGCTTGTTCCTCAAATAGCATTGAACATCTTTTCCCATGAACAAAGACTCCTTTCAAGTATCTCAAACTACTACTCTAAAAATCACACACCAAAAACAGCTAAATGCATAGAAAAATTCTGAATAGTTGGAAACTCTGACTTTATACTTCTTTTTGCTTTTTGTTGGGTTTTTTAATAGCATATTGATAGTGTGAGTTCAGAAACTCTATATGTGTGGGTCTTTGAGTATTGGGACCATAAGCTCCAAGGCTTTCCCCAGTAAATACCTGGGGTCTATTATATGCAGTCTAGGATCAGATTATGTGGGAGAATCACTGTCAGTGATCACTGAATCAAGAACTTATAAGGGATCAAAAACTTAGTGTCTCACTCTGGGCCCAAGATCAATAAAAGCTATCCAGGAAACAGCTTTAAAGACAAAATTTGCAGCATCACTTCCTTTTAAGACTGAAAAAATACAGGATACAGGGTGTCTGTACATGGCAGTACAAACACACACAAAATAATTATTTAATATTCAAAAGGAAAAAAATTTCTAATTACCATACTTTCTGGACAAGGAGATATTTCAAGGAACATGTGTCTTTCTTATTAATTTTGTTACAAAATGTTCAGTTTGTACACCAACAATTGTTCAACTGTACCCACAGCAAGCACCAGAAAACCCCTCCTGTTCTGAAGCAATACCATCAACCAGTTTCATTCAGTTGAGCTGTCATGTCCCAAACAGTGAACTAAAAGAGAATTAAAGAATAATTCCACTACAATAAATTAATGAAAATAATACTTCGATGTGTAGAGTAATTCATCTTCCACAGCAGAGATGCTGGGTGATGTTGGTTAATCCTTGTGGACAGCTCAGCCCCACACAGACACTCAGCTTATAGGAAAGCAGGGTGTTTCCATGGGTAATGGATACCTGGGAAGGCAAAACGTCACCTCCTCCATCTTTCCCCAGCTTTATATGCTGAGCATGACATCAAATGTTATGGGATGTCCCTGTGGTTATTTGGGCTCAGTTTTCCCAGCTGTGCTCCACCCCAGCTCCTTGTGTACTCCCAGCCTCCTGGCTGGTGGGGCAGGTGGAGAGGCAGAAAGGCAGCTCTCTGCCAGCTCTGCTCAGAGGTAGCCAATACATCCCTCTATTACCAACACTGTTTCCAGCACAGATCAAAAATCACAGCCTTGTACCAGCCTCTATAAAGAAAATAACTCTGTTTCAGCCAAAATCAGTACAGGTGAGCAATGAACATTCTTAGCTATTGAACTACTGCATCACAAAAAGCTATGTTGAAAGTACTGGGAAGGGAAAAATCACTCCCTCTAAAAGTATTCTGTAGAATCAAAATATTTGATGATCATTTATTTGCTTATGCGTGGGGACTTGGAAAACATGCTTACACATGTAGCGAATTAGACTTCAATCAAATGTAGTCACTTCAGCTTTTGGAGGACTACCAGTTCAACTTTGAAGAGCCAAATGCAAGAAATCATGTGATGAAAGTTTCTGTAGGAGGTTTTTGTTGGAGTCTTGGGCTGTCAAATTCTTCAGGAGTGTTCTGATCTTGTTCTTTGGTCTGAAACAATGTATGAAGAGATAATCAAAAGAGTTTGATCAGATGCAAAATTCAACATCATTCCTTTCCTTCACTTGCAAAGTTGACATCTGTTCAAAATATTCAGGTTACCCAGGTTATAATATTTACTTTTCCATATTCATGTACTGGTGTCTGCATTAGTTATACTTGAAATTCATGTTTGCAGTTTAGACTTGTAATTTATACATTTTCTAGAAAAAAATCCAGCAGATTTACACCTCAGAAAAGGGATATGTGAGAAGGGAACAGTCTATGTAATATATGCAATAAATGTAGTGCTGTTCCTTCAAAGTGAGCTGCAGGTGCTATGCAAGCTAAACAACTCAGTCAGAACCTGTTTATCCTGCATCATCCCACTAAGCTCAGTGAACAAAGACAGCACTGTACAGCACATAAAAGAGGGAATTATGATAAAATCCCAGCAAGTCCTATTCATAAATTCAGTTCTATAAGAAAAAGTGATTCTTCCAGTCCTGAAGGAGTAAATAACTTTCCATATTCAAGATTTTTACTCTTTTGTAAAACACCAGCCTGTGTCAATTATTAAGATGAAATGTTTTCTAGTTTCTAATATGTCACGCAGTGCCGTGCAGAAGTGTCTCAGTTGACACACAGAAGACCTACATATGCTTCTACCAAACCTGATACCTCAGCAAATACTTCTCACTAATAATATTTAAAAAAGGATCTCAGGTATTTATGAAAAAATCAAATTACTGTTCTCATAAAACAGAAAAAAAACCTAAAAAAATGTTTTTTCTGAAGCCTGGTCAAGGTTGAGTAAAATACTATCAGAGAAAGGATCAAAATACATAAGCAGAGATTTGGATGACTAGAAAAGCAAAGAGCTAAGTAGGACTTCTGGTCACTATTCAATTTTTTAGGATATTTGTTGCAGTTAAACAGATTATGGTGTGCAATAGAGTTGATTTGCAGGCTTCATCACTTGGATGTCTCCAGTGTTCAGATTTTGCCTTTTGGCCACTTTCCTACTGAATGAACTTCCACAAGAAATGTGTAGTGTTCAGCATTCTTGTTGTTCTTTTTCCCATTGTCTCTGTTAAATTAATAAGGACTACATATTTCATTTCATTTCTGAGACTATCAGCCCACAAGTCAGAAGAATTTTTCAAGTCCTGCAAAATTAGCATCTCATGGTTCCCGTAGCAAGTTATCACAACAATAAGCCTGCCTTTCCATCTTTCTGAGTTACTGTGATATTATCCAAGGCTAGTTATCGAGTTTCCAGCGAATGAGTTCTGAAGTAAGGCCAATTTTTCTAAAGTCTCAAGCTGTTTTTTCTATTCTCAGAAGAGAAGGTAGACCTATGGACATCTGGTCTTTCTGTTTTCTAGAATTCTCCTTTAGTTTTAGATAATTTTTCATTTTTGGCATGAGCTCTTGTGAATGAAGCTGGTTCTCAGGAACATAAAGTCCAGATAGCTCAATTCAGTCAGACTGATATTGTCCAAAAAATAAACAAATCAACATGAAAAACCTTCTGGGGATCCAGCTCCATTTTAGCACATCTGTTCAGCTTCTCAGAAGAGGCACATCCCTTGGTATCCCTTATCTTTCATTAGATTCTGCAGACACTGAATATCCCATCTGTGCTCCTCACTGGAAGTCAGAAAAGCTGAATAGCGGCTGAGGTGAACGACACCATCCCAGCACATGGGAAGCACCGCTGATGAGCCCTGCAGCACTCACAGGAGTTGCTGCATGGCAGCCTGAGCTCCCGTGCCTGGCAGTGGTGGGACAAGCACCAAGCTGGTGGGGGAACAGGCCAAGGAGTTCACCCCACACCTGGCTGCAGCTGGTGAGCCATGCTGGGCGGCTGCTGTCCCATGGCCGGGCTGAGCAAGGCTTTCCTGGGAACTTGTTGGAGCTTGACTCACGATTTTCCTTGGCTGTGCAACACATTTCTGTTGCAGAGTCTCCGGGGAATTCCCACACCCAAAACAAACACCAGCAGGCTTCCTTCCCAGACTAGATTGTGACTTTTCCCTACATGTTTTGTTAGTTTGCATGTTGTCTCTTCTTGCTTAACTGTGCTTGTGGAAACTGCTCTCATTTCATCTGAGGTTACCTACACTTAAATCTGCCTGAATGGACATGATTCAGTAGAATAGGCTTCCAAGAGACAGTTGTTCTGCCATTAAATTTCAAAGGACAGTGATTGAAGGGAAGATACAGTTTACGCTTGACCCTTATGCCCACTGAAAAACTAAAAGACACAACTATATGCTCGGATGTAAAAATGTCACAGGACCATGATGAATATGATATTGGTGAACAACACATCTTTTCCTTCATTTGCTTGTAGCATTAGAACAAGAATGAAACCCTAATTTTAATAGGGGATCTATCAATGACTCGTATAAAAATTTCAAAAATATTTCAATTTTGTGTGTGGGAGTAGATAACATGATACAGACAGTTGAAACTGAGGGGGTTGCTGGAATTGTGTCCTGCTAGAGGTTTTATCAGTCCTATCAGTTTTGTGCAGTTCCCACTTTGTTCAAGGTCTGCAGGTGAGAGGGGAATACACAGATCCTTCCACAGAAGGAAGCATTTGAGAGGAGGGTTTGGTCACCCAGTGTCCACCAACAGGCAACATAGATGTGTGTGCAAAATACTGCCTTCCAGCACATTGTCAGCAGTGATATGCTCTCCTCAGACCTTCAGTGTCCTCACCCTGCCATCAGCCCCCTGACACAATCATCTCACAGAGGGACCAACACTTTTGTTGCTCACAAGTCTGTTCTTCATCTGAGCTCAGAGCCCATCCTTCCCCAGCAGGTATCCTCATGGCAATCTGCTACCATTTCTTCTTCCCAGTTCTCAGATGGAGCATTACCTTGGTTCCCTCCATCTGCCTCTCATTTCTTATTCCAGGCTCCTTGCTGAGCCAATGGTAAGCTTTGGGGTTGCCTCAGGCTGCTATAAATTTGTTTTCCAAACAACATTTTCCAAAAGCTAAATTATTGGGGAAGAGACAGTTCGTTCCAGCTCTTGACATCTTCATTTTGTAACTCTTTAACTCCTCCATAGTTTAAAACTGTAACTTGTGAGTCCTAGTCAGCAGCATGGTCCTTCTGACTGGGAAAACATAATTAATGTCTTTACAAAAATCTGCCTATGTTCAAGTCTCTCATGAATTCTCCTGCTGACCACACTAAAGAAAAAAGAAGGCATCAACCCAGAAAAACTAAAAACTGTTCGAACAACACGCTGCTGTTCATGAAGGGCTGTTAGCTCCCTTGATAGGGTGAAAACAGAATGCCCCACTTTCTTGACCTTGCAGTGATTTTATGCTGGTATCCTGCTTAAATCTAGGAGAGAGCTGGTTGATTCGAAAAATTAGAGTTGCTTGTAATGACATTATGAAGATAAGGGAAATTAGTTGATGAGCACACATAGTGACAGTGGGACCAGATAAAACAATATATAGTGGAGGGCACAGGTGGGAGTAGGGTAAAGGAATCCACCCACCCAGAGTTTGAATGAACTACCATAGAAGAATAGTTTGGGAACAGAAAATTAAGACATCAGGAGAAGACAAAGGAAAACTTGTTTGGGTTTGCATGACAAGGTTTTGGTAGTCAGGGGCCTGCAGGGATGGTTTCTGAGAAGAAGCACCAGAAGTTGCTCCAATGCCAAACAGAGCCAGGTCTAGATAGCTCAAAGACAGACCAAAGTAAATCCCATCAGTGGTGCTGGTAACACTTCTGGGACAGCACATTTAAGAAATGCTAGATAAAACCTGTGCAGCACCACATAGTAGATAGAAGAGTGAGACCATGTGAGTAATGGCTCTGCAGAAACCAACATCAGCAAAGAAGGAGGGGGAGGACATGGTCCAGGAACTAGAGCAGAGTTTTCCCTGTAGCCTGTGGTGAAGAGCATGATGAGGAAATTGTGTTCCTGCAGCACATGGAGATCAGCAGTGGAGCAGAGATCCACCTTGTGGCCCTTGGAGGATCACCCACTGGAGCAGGTGCATGTGCCCTGAAGGAAGCTGCAGCCTGTGGAGAACCCATGCTGGAGCAGCTTTTCCCCACACTGAAGCAGAGGAAGTGTGAGGAAGGTGCAGCAAACATAAAGAGTTATGAGTTAACTGCAAGACCCATTCCCCATCCTTTCTGCACCACTTGGGGGACGCGGTTGAAAAGCTGGGAGTACAGATGAGCCTGGGAAGAAGGGAGGAATGAGGAGAAAGGTATTTTTAGGTTTGTCCCTATTTGTTATTACTCTGCTTTATCTATAAATAAGATTAATTTCCCCAGGTCAATTTTGTTTTGCCCATGATGGTAATTACTGGAGTAATCTGCCTATCCTTCTGTTGACTCACAAGATTTTAGTTCTATTTTCTTTCCCCTGTCCAGCTGAGGCAAGGAGTGGCACAGAGGCTTGGTGGGCACCTGGCAGCCAACCAAGGTCAATCCATCATAAATATTAACATTGTATTTGAAATCTGGGAACATTTTCCAATAGAGATGAGCATAAGAGAGGATCCACATGAAAATCTGACAAGTATGTTGTTAATCAGATTTTTTAAGAACTATAAATGCATAAACTAATTAGAATAGAATGAAAGCATGAGTAGTTAGAGTAAATAAGCAAGTATAAGCACTGAGTGAGCCAAAGCTGCTCTGAATAATTAGTGTCATCATACATCTTGGGTCTTAATTAAAACCACACAAAACACGTTGTTAATTAATAGAATCGTTAAGGTTTGAAAAGACCTCCAAAATCAGTGAGTCCAACCTTTGACTGAACACCACCATGGCAACTAAACCATGGCACTAAGCACCATATCCTTGTTGGGTTCTTGAATATCCAAGTAGTTTCTTGAACACTAGCTGAGTTGGTGACTCCATCGCTGCCCTGGGCAGCCCATTCCAATTCTTAATCACCCTTCCAGTGAAGAAATTCTTCCTGATGTCCAGCCTGAACCTTGACTCTTCAGAAATCAACTTTACAAAAGGTATTGTATTTATATTATTACTTAAGAGTTAACTTGAAGTGCATATACGTGCTTGTAGCAGCTGCATAGAAGAGCTGGGAGAAAGAGTAACTGACAAAATGGGTCATAAAGTCATATTGCCTTAACTGTCTTAAGTGCATCACAGATGGACATCAGCTATAGCCTATCAGCTTTTGTTGTCTCTATGGCAAGGCAACATTACTTATGATTCATGATTAGGATAATCTTAATACCCATTTAAAGTATTATACTGGCACAACCAGTCCTTGAAACAAAACCAAAACCTGTATAGAAGTTTAATTCACTCACAGTATCACAATGGGTCGGATTGGGTGAGTCAGTTTGGAAGGAACTGCAGTGGATCATCTGGTCCAACCTCCTTTCTCAAGTAGGATCACCCTAGAGAACACAGGATTGTGTCCAGGCAGAGAGTGCTTGAGTATCTCCAATGAAGGAGATCCCACAACCTCTCTGGGAAACCTGTCACAGAGTGCAGTCACCCTCACAGCAAAGAAGTTCTTAACTCATATTGAAATGGAACTTCCTGTGAATCACTTTCTGTGCCCCTGTCCTTTCCCTATCCTAACATGCTGTGGTTCTAATACGGAATCTCATATTTGATTACATCATTAGAAATTAGATTTTTAAACAGCTACAGAAAGCAATGTCCTTAATTGATTTACATTTACATCAGTACATTTAATCAGTCAAGTTAGACAAAAAGTGAAATTCATTTACACAGTAGGCACCATGCCTCCATAGTGCCTTTTGATACTACTGTGCCTCATATACCAAATCTTCTTCTCTTCTCTTCTCTTCTCTTCTCTTCTCTTCTCTTCTCTTCTCTTCTCTTCTCTTCTCTTCTCTTCTCTTCTCTTCTCTTCTCTTCTCTTCTCTTCTCTTCTCTTCTCTTCTCTTCTCTTCTCTTCTCTTCTCTTCTCTTCTCTTCTCTCTTCCCTCCCTTTTTTGTTCCTTCCCTTGCTGAAGATGTAAACAAGTGCTTCTGTGATACTAACAATTTCTACACTACAGTACACTTGATCTTAGCCAAAGGCTGAGAAGCAGCCTATAGATTCCTATACATTTATGTTTGATGTTTGATTGCCTGTTAAAATTTAAAATTTCAATTTGGTTATGTAACAGCTTCTGTTTCTTCTACTTTATCTAATGATCTGAGCTTACATTTAAGTTTTTCTTCAGATTCAGTTTCTCAGGTCTCTGAGCAGCTCTCCTTTCTTGGCCATCCTAGTGCCAAGAAACTTTTGTGGTTTACTCCTTAGGTGTATTTATTTGACTTTATTATAGACAATTAAGGAGTTTGACATAGACAATTTCAGAGAATATGAAAAGATGAAAGCAAGTTGGAAAAAATTTCCATCTGCCTCCACTCTAGACCCCTACATTGGCTTATCTGTGATACTAGCCTTAGAGGACTATCTATTCTTACTAGAATTAGTCCAGGAATGCTTTAAAATCACGCTCAGAAAGCTGGCAGTGAGTAAGAGGTTGCTGCATGAGAGGTAAGGTGACAATGGTGATGGAAAAAACAAAAAAGTAGGGCATGCCAGAAAGGAGAAGCATAGTAGAGTGAAGTACCAGGAGCGAGGCAGGGATCTTGGAGGGCAGTAACTGTCCCTAAACTGGTTGCAGCCTTCTCCTTAAAGCTGCTGTGTTCCCTGAAGGCCCCTCTGTGTTTTCAGAGGCCCTTTCTGAGCTCAGGGTGTAAATCACTATGTCACAACTGAGCAGAGGATTGTGGCCAACAGCACTCACAACAGAGCACTTCTGCAGAACCAGTAGGGTTCATCATTTGGCCCCCAGAAATCTGAGAAGAGCACAAATGCCTAGAAATGGATTTTACATCACCTGAGCCTTGCACGGTGCTGGCACTTGTCATTAGCTGTCTGCACAAAGGGACTCATTCTGCCAGTGACTAAAACATGCTGTGATACAGCTGTGTAATAGGTGGCAAATATTATGCATGTTTAATCTCCTCTCCTGGACAGACTTTACCAAAGGGTGAAACTAGCCACATCAATTCCAGTATTCCAGGTGACAACACCTCTCCCACAGGCTGCTCTGCTCTGCCTTGTCCCAAGGAATGGACACTGTGCTTTAAGCAGTTGATTATTCAGCAGCTAGATAGCATGCTGCTGGCAAACTTGTGAATTAGTTATTAACAATTATTCCACTCATTTTTATTTAACACATACCACATGACACCACTTTTATTAATCCTTCTGGTTATACCCATGAAATTCAAAATTAGTTGAAACCATGAGAATTTTCTATCTTAAGAGCTATGGTGCTCATCTATTACAGAGATAGCATGCTCTTTATTTGGTTTTGAAATTACTCAGAAGAGGTCTCACTCAACAGAAGGTTTCACATGTCTGAGGAAATAGTTCAGGTGGCATAGCAGATTGTAGCTGCTATTGTGTGCCTTTGGTGATTTCTTTCTCTTAAAATATATAATTCATTGTACTAATGATAAGCATCAGTTATGAGGCCCAGCTTGTGTTTCTAGTTTGAGGCATATTTATCTAAGATCTTTAGATCCAAGCATCCAGCAGTTTCAACTAAGAGCGTCTTAACCAAGTGGTGCAAAAATTTACAAAACAGCAATTCTGGGTCTGCACTGTTACTCAGTGTGTAACAAGCTCAATATCAGACTCCTTGGTGGCCTTGCACCATGGTCATATCACTGCTCCTCAGTTTCCCCACAGAGAAAAAAGAAAATGGACTTCCCAACTGCCTTTGTTGGGAAGGGATGGTGACCCCATAGATGTTGTATGAGCACCACAAGCTGAAGTCCAGATCTACAGAGTAGAAGTTTGCACATGAGGTAATTGTTTGGGCTCTCTTTGTAGTCAATGAAGAGAAAAAGAAAACTGCAGGGGATGATTTATGTCACACTAAAATAGTAACTTTAACTAGGGCAAATGAATCCCATCTTGGAAGTGACTGTTTGGCTGCAATGATTATAAAAGGAGTCAAGGAAATTATCTCTCAAGTAAATGTCAACACTACAAACACGTGAAGTTCATTAAGATTATTCCATCTGAAGGTCTCTGCAGGTCACAGCAGGGACCTCAGGATCCTGTTATTAGCCTCTGACCTTTGCCTGCTGAAAGAGCCTTTAGACTTAGAGGACCCTCTGACCCCTGCACAAGGGCAATCAAGAGAACAAAATAAACTTGTAAACTGCTGTCAGTCTACTCTCTGCAGAGATGGTGAGAAAAAAATCTCTATCATACCAGTACTATGGATCTCCAAAGCTCCAGACTCTGCCTGTGTGGCTAAAAAAGATGTGCTCTGCCATGATGAAGACAAATACATGCCATACTTATTGCAAAAGTCCCTAGGGAAATATGTTTTGGTCATAGCTCCACTGTACTAAGTGCTGTGCTTTTAAACTAGAGACAGTCTGCACCACAAACACCCTCGCAAACTGCCTCACAGGCAAGACAATCAAAGTATTGTGGTCCATCCCTTAAAGATGGGAAACTGAGAGAGACATTAAACACTGACTTGCCCAAATTATATAGGAAGTCTGCGGCGGGACCTTGTTTCTCCCAAAACATTGTATATAGCCACATGCTTGCAACAATATTGCTAGTCTGAGGACAGAGAGATTTTTCTATCAGGGCTGCGCTTACTGATGCTATGTGATTTGCTTTTCTGTAATTTGGCTTAATTTCATGTAAGTGAAATGTTTTGCAATGCAGTGCATGACTGTACAGTATCAAACCACATCAATTCCCAGCTCTTTGGTGAAGAGGGGATGGAAGAATTCCCCGGAGTGACTTTCAAGAAGTTTCAAAAGTCTCCTTTCCTTAGCCAAACAATGTGGAGACAATCAAGGCTGTAACAATGATAGCTTGAAAGCTAGCAGGTTGCTGGGTTATATTCTCAGCATGAAGCTAAATGTTTAAGTTTTTACATATGTAGAACCAAGTGTTAGCTGCTGCTAAAAAAAGTGTTCAGTTTCCAAGCACTGAAAATTTACTCAACATCTATTTGCAAATTCATAAAGTTTCCAAAATTGTGGGTTTGCATTTACAATTCAAATCCAAACTTACAAACAAGAATTTTTGGTTTCTGATGGAAACCAGATGAGAAGCACTTCTCAAAAGGGATTTTTTCCCCCTCTATAACATAAAAGAGGGAAACATCAGTGTGTCAAATACAAATGAAAAAAAGTTCAAGAGTAAATTGTGAGGTTTTGAGAAATGCTTAGTAAGGGCATGATTCAATATTAATATGCTATTGTGATCATGTAGAGTCACTGAAAAAAAAAAAGGCTCTGCTTCCATTATAAAGTATTAATCTTACTCTTTGGATAGAAATTGCGTTAGCCAGATCCCTGGCTTTCATGCTTTTTAATTATGGTTTAAGATCAACAATGAAATCAGCTGTTAAATCCTCATGAGTAAGTGATTTCTAATGGCTACCAGAATTCCCTATTATTCCCTATGATTACCTATTATTACTTCTGCAGATTGTAGTTTCCAGTTCTGAATGCTCTTCATACACAGAAGTCTTATATTTGTCATCAGAACTTACAGTAAAAGTATTGTTTCAGGACTGTGACCACACCATAGTTTTCTGTATCTTCCTTTCCCTTTCCATAAGAAGTATTTTTAAGCATGGTTTTAAAAAATGTAAAATAAATGCCTTCTTTCTCACACAAATCATGGATTCACATCCACATATCAGGATCTAATGTTGTGTATATCAACAATTTTATTTGAAATCTTGGAGATAATATCAAGAAATGAATGGCAAAGTCAACATATTTTCAATTTCTCTCACCAGAAAAGGAATGTGAAAGGCATGATTTAAGGCTGATAGAAGGCAGCAGTTGCATGCAATCTCTTTTATTCACTAAGCTAATCTGTTTTATTCAGTATCGTGAGGTTTATCTGAGGCAAAGAACTTAGCAGAATTCAGACAGGAAAGTGACTTTTATTTGGAAAATGAGACTTTCAGCAGTAAGATAACACTACAATAATTTAAAATTGAAACAAAAGGTAGTGATTCTACTAGAGGCCTAAATTTCATTTCCTCCTTGATAAGAAACTTTCAGCAGTTTATTTCCTAGTTGCTTTTGGGAATTTGATTAAAACTGCATCAGACACCAGCCTGCTCTTCTGATCCAGTGCTGGAGTAAGATCTAGATGAAAAGGCTTCCATAAAGTAATACCTTATCCAAAAGTGATGGTATATTCAGACAGATTGATTTATTTAGAAGAGCTTCTGTTTCAAAACAGCTGTTGAATCCCTGAGATGGGTCTGGGGAGCCCCTACCAGAATGCCAGAGCCTGAAAATGACTTCTCTGTCCAGCGTCAGGCCAGCAGCCTGCATTTGGTTTACCTCAAGTAAAAGGTGTCAAAAGTACATATATTGGAAAATTTTTAAATAAAATATAGGCATCTCCAAAGCAAAATCGTTTTTCCAAAACCTAAAGTTATAGTGGAATTTGGAATTATATGCTCTGAATTGCTCTTTGTTTGCTTTTTTTATACTTTTTATTTCCTGACTGACTTTTATCAGTACTGTAAAACATTTGATTGAATGGCATAGTGAAAATAGTGCCAAGAGCAGAGAAGATTTTATGCCCTTCCATTGCACCCTGTCTAGTCCCAGTTTACCGGGCCCATGAATTCTTGAACACTTCTCAATCCACATTCATCTGTTCATCAGGTAAATCCCTCAATTAATAAAGAGTCAATGGAGGTGTCATGTGGATTTTGCTACAGAAATATTTAACAGTCTCTCCAGTGATTATTAAATAGAGTAAAATCACTTCAAGGGAACTTCATGCAGCTTCCATATATGAACTTGAGAAACTAACCTTCTCTGCTTCCAGTGCCAGCAGCTGCAACTGGTCTGAACTCCTCTGGTGATCAGACACAGGTGCCTTGGGTCTTCTGAGCTCTGGGAGCAAAAATCCAGGTTTTTCCTATGCCTGCTTTATTCTCCTCACAGCAAATCTCTCTGAGGATGGCTTCATGCCCTGCCCCATGGCATGCTCTTTGAAGATACAATGCTCCACACCCTTTTTCCCAATCATTCCCTCTCCTTCACTATAGACCTCCACCTCACAAAAGCTGTTTCCCTTGTACTTGCAGATTTACTGCCCTGGAAAGACAAGGATATAAGCTCTCTAATTACCAAAACTTAGCCCCTGGGAAGTCAGCCTACAGCATTCATGTACTGGTATTTTAGACAAGCATTTTCATGCCCTTCTCCTGTCTTCCCCTTCCCTATATTCAAAAGAAGCATCCACAGAGTTACCTCACTGTCTTTCTTCCAAAACTAAAAGGCTAAATCCTTTGTAATTGAAGGCAATGAAGTATTTCACATTTCACATAGAGCCAGAGACCTCTATACTAGATGATCCCATAGATCAGAAACCACACAGACACACACACAAAAAAAAAACAAACCCACCCTGAAATCTTTAAAAGCTTAAAAGCTCCACATACAAAAGTGCCAAAATCTAGCCCCTCTCAAATGGACCAGGGAAAAGAGGGGGAAATGCAATATCTGAGGTCCATGTCATAAGCAAGGGGTTTGTTAGATGAAAATAAAAGAGAGGAAGGCAATTTCCCCATAAAAATCCAAATACCAATCCATTAGTGGTTTTATAGAAAAAAGAGTACATATCCTGAAATATAATGACTGGGTTTAGCCTTGAGGACATGATCAAAGCACGTGAGCCAAAATGATCTTAAGCACCTCAAGGACTTCTCACTGGCCACTGACATATGAAAGGAAAGCAAAACTCCATCTTTCTCAGAAGCAATATTTCGCACTGAAGGGTGGAAAAAAGAACATTCTTCCTTGTTTCTGCACCTACCTGGCAGAAACTTTGAAGCACAGAGCTAATTAAGTTCAATGTGATTGGAGTGCAAATAGACAGGATCATCAAACATCAATCAAGTTTTCATCCATCCTCTCTTGCAGATATCAGCAAGTTCAAGAGGCAAGTTGCAGATCTAAATCCAGGATCCTCTCTATCTTGCTGTAAATGCTTCATGCTCTAACATAAAGCAATTTCATTTCTTTCCTTTCACTTCCCATGTTGGAAGGACATTTCTGTGCTTCCAAGAGATACAGATCTAGCTAACTGCATTCAGGTAGAAATTGTGCATTCTGCTTTGAGCTATTCTTACATTTCAATAGCTCTTCCCTTTCCCTGATATTTACCTATCTCCAAAACATATCTTTGAATACTATATTCAACCTTGACTTTGATAGACAAAATAAGCACAGCTCGTTTCACTTTCGTCTCTCTCACAAAACAGGTTTCCCTATATCTGTTTTGACTTTGCAAAAAACCTGATTACCAGTTACCTTGTATTCTCCTCTGTCTGATTCTATCTGTATGATATCTGATTTTCCATTCAGATTGTAAACTCCTTAGGACACAAAATATTTTTCTGTTTGCCTCTATGAGCTTCACAGCGTGCTCTGAACTGTGACTGAGGTTCCTAGGTAGCATGTTGCATCAATCCAAATTTTCATAAGTAAAGGCAGCAAATGTATCTGAAATCCTACTAGAAAATTAATAATGGAATTGTGAACCTAATTTTCTTGATATTCCAAACGTGTCCATTCATATTCCACTTGAGTAATTGTTTTTTTTTCTTTTTTTTTAATCCAACAGAATGTCTGGAAAAGAGATCAAACAAATTCACCAGGTCTTACCTTCTCTACTATATCCTGAATGCCCTGACATGCTTGCTTTTTTAAAGGAAAGAAGATGAGTAATACAGATTAAAGAATACAAGATAGGGAGATGGTTGAGAACAGTAGAGAAAGCATCAGATAAAATAAAATACTTTTTTTATTACACTTAGCGAGTCATTTGGGAGAGGCACTGGATATGGAAATGGAACAGGCAATAATCTGAAGTAATATGCATACACTTCATGCCTCTTCCCAGGGAATTAGTGATATTCATCGTTCTCAATACAGGGACCGGATTGCGCCATTCCTAAGGTCTGCCTCCCCTTTCAGACTTTTGACACTCGTGTATTGGATTGATTCCTGGCTGGCATAGCTATGTTGAAAGAAATTCCTAATCTTCAGACAGTTATAGCATCAAACTGTCCCTTTTTTAGGGAAGGGTGTGTGTCTATGGCAGAACAATGCCCGGCTAACTGCACCCCTATGAGGAATACTTTACATATCCATCAGCTTATAAGTAAAGCAATCCAAGAATAAACTCAGCCTTGGTTACCACACCCCTGAAGTGAGGTGTGTATTATCAAAATGAATATACTATTAAAATAGTGATAAGTATTGAAATTTTTGTCTACATGCCTTATCTGAAGCTCATTAACCCTGTTTGATTTGTATCAACCTGGTTGTGCACAGAGCTTTTTAAGGGAATCCAAGTTACATCAACCACTGCATTTGCATTTTCTTTCAAGCATTTTCCCTGCACCAAGTGGTGGAAAAACCCTGAAGTTTTAATGAGAAATAATCCCTGTTTTTACTTTGTTGCAAGAGATGATAATTGCAGAATGTGGAGGCATTTGCACATACAAAAAAAAAAAAAAAAAAACCTTACACCTTATCATGTGCTTTTCCTTTACCTTGTCCAGAAAATAGTAAAGCAATTGCTTTAAGTGCTTTTTCACATAACCTGAAAAGAAATATACTTTTCAAGTTCACTTAAACTCTGCCTTAGAACATCCAAACACTCTGATGAAGAAAATTCCAAACAATAAAGATACATAATAAAATGAAAATAAATATTTTGTTTCTTTCAGTTTTATGAAACATCTATCCCTGAGCAAACTGTCTGTAGTTATCTGCCAAGTCAGTAATGACATGCTCCATGACTTATGGGGTGAAAATTATATCCAAATCCTTCAAACAGTTCAAAGGGTGATTACCATCCAACTCATAATTCTTAGATCATAAGAATTCCATTTCAAAGCTGAAGAATTCCATTAATTATCCCATTGTTTTTGGTCAGCAGATTAACTAGATTTGCATCATTGTAGGAGCTCTGATTCTTCAAAGGAAACTGGTTAAAAACTATGTTGTGAAACTATCATTTGTTTCCCAAGATGGCAGAACAACCCTCTATCTCGGTTCCTTTATGATTACATACAGGTCTTGCTGCTCTGGGATAGATTCATGCCCAAATAGAAGTAGAAAGATGAAAAACCTCTAAATTCTTACATAATTATAGTGTGTATCATAATAGACATATCAGTCTTACCATAAAAGAGGGAAAAGACAAGAATGGGTTTGTGCTACATAAGAAGTGGTATTTCCCTCAAGCACTGAGATGCTATGATTATCTTCATGAATCTTTACTTGTGTTACTGGCATTTGCAAAGTCTTGTGCTCTTTATTCCCACAGTGGTATCTGGCACAGGGATGTAGTGTCCCCTCCAGAGTTCAAGAAAAGGAATGATTAAAAATATAAGAAAGTAAGATTTTGGTGAATCAACAGGTGTGAAACATTTGTTAAGTATAAATGAAGCAGCTACAAATGCTAAAAAGTCAGTCCTACAAAATATATCAGTGTCAGCAAAAAACCTGGTCAACTATGGTTACCATTGCAGCAAGAAATCTTTCTGCCAGTATAGATAAATGTCTTTGAGGATGCCAACAAAAGGACTCCTTCAGGCCAACAGAATGCAGTTTTCCCAAAGAACTCTTGTCAAGTATAAAGGAATCCCCAAACAGCTTCTTGTAGCCAAGTTATCAGGTTGTCAGGGGATAGCAGGGAAACAAACTTCCCGAGTAAAATAGCTAACATAGATTAAATATGGATAGAAAAGAGCCCGTCTCTGGGTATATTACATCTATGTTCAGCCTCTCTACCACAGCTTGCTTGACAGCTGAAATACCTGTGAAACAGCTTCTGAACTATCAGAGCTACAGCAAAACCAGCATTAATTTTGAATTCACTTTATGTGGCAGAGTATAAACTAGTGGAAGTCTAAATATTATAACCATGGAACAGGCACTTATTTCCATGATCCAGTCTTTCGAGGAGACAGATTTTGACTCTTGCTAGTACACCCAATTGGAAAACTCTTGACGTAAGATCTCATTAAAACATACTCATCCAGAATTAGAATCTCTTGCTTTCTCTTTTTAATGAAAAAATTAGCCATGGTATTAGCTCATGCAATACCAGTGGAATCCTGATTCAAGTGGGAATGAGCTGATTTTTGAGCCATTCACCCATTTTTGCCATATTTTTTTACCTCTAATGGTAATGTTAGCCAATTTTTAAATAAGAGCCGGTGTCTTGTTTTCGGTAGACTGAATGGTTTCCAAACACTAGAACTTAACCTGAGCAGAAAAATTTTTAGTTTTCATTGATGTTCAGCTTTCTACTAATTGTTTTATGCTTTCTGGAGCAAAATGCAAATAGCACAATACTCGGAACTTAGAAGAGAAAGGAAGACTGTAACTTTCCTGGTGCTGGGTAACTTTTTCAAAATCACCTTGACTACATTGTGAAGTTGCTTGACTACATTTGGAAATGTCGCCCACTGATACTAAAAATGCATTCATGTTTCCATCTTCAGAGGGCTTCCCTCACTTTTCTACTACTTTTAGAGTACATTCTCTTTACTTCCCTTTACAGTCCTGCAGAATTATCTAGGCCAGGCTGGGGCTAGTTTTGGCAAGTGTCCACCCATTGACAAGATGGAGAAATGAACTACTGTTCCAGTGCTGATGATGCAGCATTCCCAGGCCAAACTAAAGCAGAAATAAACTGGAAAGCTTTTTGCAGACCAGTTTTGAAAACTCAAAGCATTTAGGTATTTTGGTGCTCATGTGACTCTAAAGCACTTCCCCAACCCAAGGTTTGATATATGCCATGAAGAAGTGGTTAAATGGAAAACTATTCAAAATATACTATGTATTCAGAGTTAATTTCATAATAATAATCTTTGGAAAGTAGAGCTCTGTCAGTGCAGAAACATGAAATAATTTTCAAGATTTTTGTTTTCAACCCTGAATTCGGTATAGAGTGCGCACGGATGTGATACCAAAATGTCACAACGATATTAAAAACAAATAAATATTATTTATTATATAAATAATATTGTATATAAATCTGTGAAAGATTAGTGAAGCTAAACTAGTGAAAGAAGTTGAAGCTAAAAACAAACAAATGAGAGCAGAAAAAAAGTTCTCCTTTATGAGAGCAGAAAGTGCAATTTCCCATTTCTGGACTAAGAAACATGGACATCGTGCCCTTTTGAAGACAGTATGAAGCAAACACACAAAGCTGTGCTATAACTCCAGTATGTCCATCAATCTTTTCTCCATTGAGCCTGACAGGAAGCCTCTAAGGACTGCTGAAATTAAAGCAGAAAAAAATCAGCTGAATCTTTTGATTTCTTTTACTTTAGGATTAACATGTCTTAATAAGCTGTTTTATGCATTTGTAGTGTCTTCAGGTATGAGTTTCAACTAGAAAGTCCTATTGGAGACAGGGACAGTCTTTGCTCTGCCCCAGAGAGAACCAGAAAGATGGTAGACCCTAAGATCAACACTTCCTGAGATCAAAAGGCCCTGCAAAATCCTGATCTCCACTATAATGTTCTCTGCTGCTAGAAATCACTTTAGCCATTTTAGAGGTCACTAAGCAGTAAACCTTAAAATTATTCTTCATGCATATCATAAATCTGATCTGATAGCAGACATCAGGAAATAATGGGCCTCAGGAGAAGTCCACACTGCAGCATCCATACATCCTGCTAAATTACACAATGAGCTTAACCAGCCTGGAAGGGTTCATTATCTCCTCAAACATTAAAACAAACAAACAAACAAACAAACACCCCAAAAACAAAACAAACAAACAAACAAACAAACAAACAACAACCACCAAAACCTGCAAAAAACCCCAAACTAACTCTGTTAAACCGCATTTAAAGTCTGTATTAACGCTTTAGGTGTTCTGAAGATTCAATTTAAACTCCATCTTCTCTTTGTCTGCATTTCTTGGGGTACGAAACAGGCTACAGTGTTTGGAATTTGCATACTAAAAACATATTCAAAAACATTAAAGAGTTAGTAGCTGAATTAAAATTTTTACACTAACTTTTCTTTTACCTGGTTTTTAGAGTAAGGAAACAGAATATTTAAATCAGCTGGAATTATATTTGTGGTTCTTGTAACTGTAAATTCCAGGCATCATACAAATTGTGCTGAATAGGCTTTCTATGTGAACTTGCTGCTCTGCTTTAATCTCCTTGTGGATATCCTTCTGCTGAACTTGTGACTTTAACATGATTTTTTGTATTTGGCTTGGAATGGACTCAAGTTAAATTGAATGAAGGATATCTTAATTACCAGATCAAGTGTCCACACAGTCTTGTAATATGGTTTGAATTCACATATTTAACTTGCTTATGTTAGTTTTTCCAAATGTCCCTTAATAGAGGATCTGTACCATAATTTGTAATTATCAAGAATTTTAGTAGAAGTTTAAACAATAAGAAGTATGCCATAAGCCACGAAAAAACCCTGTGAAAATTGGAATGATCAATAAAGCATACTGCAACACATCAGAGGACTTAAGCAGACCATCTGCATCTTTAATCAACCTTTTCTGCTTTGAAAAAATATCACAGCTATGTTTCTGCTCTATATGTAGATACATACTCAGTTGGGCTACATCAAGATTGAAACATTATGCTCCCAAAAGTCCAAAGACCAAAGCTACATATTTATTTTCACATGAAACCACAAAAGCACAGGCTTACACTCCAGGAGGTGGAAGGGTCATGATTTGGGTCACCTTTAGCCATTTCTCATTGCATTCAGTTTTTCCTGCTCATCTCAAGCCTGGTAAGTTTCATCAGTAAACATTTAAATTCATTTCCATGTTCACAGCTGAGACCCAGATTTCTATTTTGGCCAAATTAACTTCTGACATAATTCCACTTGTCAGGAAGAATTAGATCTTAAGTTTGTTTTCCTTTCATGTTTTTCAGAACTCTATATTTAGATTACATTTTTCATAAATACCATCTCTAGCTTTAAAATTAAATAGATTATATTGTGACACTTCTTATTTAGGAGCATTCAAGAATGTTCCATCAGCAAAGTGTAGTTCAAAACTTTTCATGCAGTATGGACATTCAATAGAGAGCAATTAACCAACAAAATAAAAAAAATTCAAGAATAATCTAAACTCAGAAGTAAAAAAAATTAGTTTGTGTGTCAGTGCTGCAGATAATTTGCTACCTTCTTGGTTTTCATCAAGAAAAGCAAACATATGGGCCGCATTACAAAATTGTTCAGGGACATATGGTATTGCATTGAAATGGTAAAATAAGTGACACAGGAAAATCCATGATCCAATGTATCAAAATGTTTTAGAAATCCTGGTGCTCTGCAGTCAACTTTTCTTTGTAAGTATGGCAGAATGTTTTGAGTTACATAAATGACCGGATTTATTGGCAGCAGTTTTATAGTGGCTGGATCAAACCCCCAAGAGATACATTATCCTGACTGTATCGATCTTCTCTGCGCCACCATGAAGGCAAAGAGAAATATAGATCAAAAGATTTTGTCCTGAAATTTTTATAACTAGTTTATTTGCTTCAAAGTAGAGTTACAGGGGTCAGGGAAATCTATTGGCTTAATAGGGAGATTCTGCATTTAATAACACTTTATAAGTTTGATCCTATTTATAACCACAACGTGCAAGTACAATGGAATTGTAATCATCCATCCATGGCAATGTTATCATCCATCTGCCTCTGTTTCTGTTTTCATGTACATAGCCTGAAAGAACAAGTCTTTATTTGTCTAGGTTTATACTTCAAAGATGTTACAAGCTATGCAAGCTTTCTTTTCTTCCCACCAGGTGGGGAAGCTAATGCTCCTAAGAATAAAAAGTCTTGACTTTAAAGTAGCTTGGTAGAACCTTCCTAATTTAGAAGCTTCCTCTTTTACAGATGGATGGTAAAGGTACACATTGATATAAAGTGTTTTCAGTCCCTGGAGAACAATTTCATCAAATATTATGTATTGAATATCAGCAAAATTCTTGTAAGGTAGAGGACCAAAACAAAACCCCTGAATCTTCCGTAGAGCAGAAATAATGTTTGCATCTAAGTCCTCAGATCTACTGCTTCAGTCATCTCACTTGTTTCTAGAGACAGTCATTGCACTGCACTCTAAGATTTTGTTCTCATACAGATAATCAGATAATAATGCAATCACAGAAACATAGACATTTGTGTTGGAAGAAATCTTAAAGATTATCTAGTCCCAAGCAGGGACACCTTCTACTAGAGGAGGTTTTACAAAGCTCCATCCAACCTGGTCTTGAACATTGCCAGGGATGGGGCATCCACAACTTCTCTGGGCAGCTTGTTCCAGTGCCTCATCACCTTCACAGGAAAGATCTTCATTGCATCTAATCTAAATCAGCTCTCATTTTGGAGCCATTAAATAGACCCCTTGCCCCACCCCTACATGCCCTTATAAAAAGTTCCTCTCCAATTCTCTTGCAAGCCCCCTTTACACACTGGCAGGCTGCTACAAGATCTCCCTGGAGTCTTCTCCAAACTGAGCAACTCCAGCACTCCAATTGGTCCATATTCTTCTCATGCTGGGTGTCCCAGAGCTGGATGCAGCACTGGTGGGAGTCTCACAAGAGTGGAGAAGAGTGGGAGAATCACCTCCCTCAATTGCTGGCCACATTTCAAGGAGGAGCTACTCCATGGTTTTGCCAGGCACTGAGTTGAGACTGACCAGCCTGTAGTTTTTTGGGTTTTCCTTATTTCCCTTTTTAAAAATGGAAGTTGTTTTCCCTTTTCAGTGGAACTCCACAGTACTGCCAGGAGTTTTCAAACATGACAGATAGTGGCTTAACCACTTCATTTGCCAGATCCTTCAGAACCCACAGATGCATGTCATCAGTCCCATGGACTTTGCATATTCCGGTTCCCTATATGTTCTTGAACCTGATTTTCTCCTAGTGTGGATAGTTCTTCATTCTCCCAGTCCTTGTCTTTGTTGCTGTGACTTGGGCAGTGTGACTGGAGCATGAGCTGGGGAAAAATGAAGCAAAAATATGATTAAGTACCTCAGAATTCTTCAAATCCTGGGTAATCAGGTTTATTGTTTCCTTTCAGAGAGGGTTCATGTTTTGCAAAGTGTGAGCTGACAATGCCTTTTAGATTGGATTCATCCTGGTTAAGGCCTGCAGCAATACAGACTGTTCTTATCACTGATGGACATACCTCTAGAAATCCATTTGCTTTGCCAAAAATTAACCTTTCAAAATGTCTCTCATGCTTCACTATGCAGAGTGAGCAAGCCTTGAACTGAAGGCCCAAGTAAAAGTGCCTGTTAGGAATAGTGAATATCAACCATTTGGGTATGTAGTCTGGCACAGTGCCCAACTGTGTACTTATGTAGGAATCATTTTAAACTGTGCCATTGTTCTACTAATATAACACACTACAGTGTTACAATGATAATGCATTCTCTAAAACAGATTATTTCATCCACAGATGTTGTGCCACTAGCACAAGGAGAAAGATAAAAAGATATATTAACCTGAAGAGAGTTCTGTGCCCTGACTCTGCATGCACACAGTTTGCCAAGTGGCTTGGCACAATTAAGAAAAAAGCACTGCTGGAACCTTCATCCAAAAGCAGATTCAGTTCAGCAGCAGATACTAGCTTAGTTTAAAGCCACTGGATTGAAATTTGGATGGAAACTGACACATATACCTTGGTCTGAAATAAGAGGTGATTTAGTAGCTTAGTGGAAACAGACTGGCTGCTTTAAAGTTCTTTTTGTCTACACTTTTCTTAAAGTCTCTCATGTCTCAGATATGCTGTTATTTTAACAGCTACATTGCCAGATGAAATAGCAAGCTTCTTTATGCTGTAGATTATCACAGCACAAAGACGACAGGGCATTTCAGTGATATACAATGATGTTCATGTGAAGGAATTGTCAGTGTATCAAAAGTTTCAATATTTCTTTCAAATTTTAAGCATGTAAAGGTCTCTTACAAGTAGCAGCTTTGATTTAAAAAATTAACTCCCCTCTGAGATTTTTTCCTAAGAAGCAATTCCAAAAAAAAAGTAGAGAAAAAAGACATCTTTGTTAGCTGCCTAAAAATAATGGTGTTTTCAAACTAATTCCTTTCATGTATTAGAAAATTTTGATGAAAAAATACTCAGAGCCAACAAAGAATTCAACTTTCCCCTGTTTAGCATCTGAGTTATCTGGATGGGAAAAAGAAAGAATGACAAAAGATCACTGATGCAATGGAGAGGTTATTGGTTGTTGGTGAACAAAAGCATTATAGGCAAGGGTGGGGAGTTGTTAGCAGTGGGTTTTTTCCCTCATCTCCTCAGAACAGAAATAAACTACATGTCTAACAAGTATGGAGAAGTCAGGCTTCTCCAAACATTTGGTTGGCTCTTTCTTTATGAGTTACAAGAAAATATTGTGAATCACCATAATTGAGCCAGCCTGGTATTAGACACCTAACATTCAATTTAGGCCTGGTATGAATCTGCTCAATACCACCGGTCCATTTCATAGCTTGGTCACCTCCAGAATATTTTGGACATCTATTGTCAAATTGCTTTAATTCCTTCCCTGAAGCAAGAACTGACCTTTTCTTATTTCGAATGACATTCTAGAAGCTAGATTGACAAGAGGCACAAGGCCCAGAACTGTAATTCTCGATGGTCTAAACGTGTATTTAGCTCTCTGTGGCTTGCAAAGTTCTGTATGAGCATAAATGAGGAGCAGTGATATAATTCCCTTTTGTGTGTGCTTTATAATGACCCACTGGGAAAAGGCAGCTTGAGGTTAATTATAAGAAACAAGGAGAATGAAAACATAAGACACACCCTGTTCCCTGGCCAGGCTTGAAGAGAGTATCACGCTTCTTGTGTTCACAGCTCCTGCAGCTATTTCTGTAGACATTGCATGTCAAGCATTGGCTATGTACAGTGTACCTTGAGATGGGAATGTTGCCTTGCCTCGATAAAAATTATTTGGAGGGATTTCTCTTACCCAACTTCTGCCACCAGAAAGTTACAGTCATCATCTAAGCTGGTCATCTAGACTCCTCAGCAGTCAACAGGAAGAGATGGCTGCCTACAGAAAATGACTCACTGCAGACACAGGCCAGGACAAACCACTCTCTGGACACTGCCGTACCCCTCCAGTGACTGTTAACTAGTTCAACTTGCTGCCTAAATATTAAATAGCTAAAATTAGGTGAGATGAATCCCACACAATGATGCTGTCAGGACTAGATTAAATTTCCTTAGGACAGGTCTGAGCAACAAAACGCCTTTGTTTTGCCATTCTTGGCAACTCTATTATGGAGCAAAACCAATCAAAACTAAACTCCCAGAGGTAATGATAGCAATGAAGACATCCTAGGCTAGATGTGAACACTGATGATGTGTGGTGCCCTTGGTGCCCAGAGGGCTTATGCTGTAGTCCATGTTGCAATCATGTCTTTGTTTCGCTGTGTAAACAAAGAGTAAGGTAAGTCTAGGTATACAAAACCAGTGCAAATTAGCTTTTCTGCACTGAGCCAATCAAAACCCACGGAGCACCAAAATAGAACTAAGGTGCCAAAATTTCAATACTTAGCACTGTGTTTCCTAGTGCTCCCATGCAAGTCAGGAAGCAGCTTATTTTAGGATTTTTGCTGTTTTCTAATGCTATGCCATGTAATGTCATGCCCACCTCTTCTTCAGTCACCTCTCATGGAAAAACTACCGAACTGCAGTGAATTTCAGCCTGGAAAAGTGAACTCCATGTTGTTTTGTTCTGACAAATTGCACCATGCCCTGTCTTCCTAGGAAGCTGAGATCATAGGATGACAGAATAGAGAGAATAGTGGCAGGAAAAACTCGGTGCCAAATTAGGCCAGTTTGTGCTTCTGGATCAGAATTTTAATGGAGAAGGAATAAAAAAAAGGCTTCCTGTGGAGTCATGCCCATGTGTAATTGCAATACATTTTTTGGAATAAAGTTTCATAGCAATTCACAGAGTTTGGAAAGGTTAGCTTACACTGAGAGCTGGTTTCATTCAGCCACCAGAAATCCATCAGATGTGTTTTAGGAAGGATTTCCTGATTCTACTGTTCAACACCTGCAGGACCCTGATGTGAACATTTGTGTCACACTAGCAAGTACTGTTGCTATTCAGGCAGTTCTGGTACTTTGCTGATTTCTCTTTTTCATGAGTCAAAACAAACAAAAAACCCCAGAAGTTTGCTTCAAGCTAAAAAATTCATTATTCAAGGAATTTCTGAAAAGTAAATACCATTTAACTGACTAGGTAGATAGCACCCTCTTTCTGCAGCAGATGAGGGAGGATTTGTGAGAGAAATGTCGTATTTGCAAGTCTGGAGAATTTTATACACTGTAACAATTTAAGATGATAAAGCCCCTAGCTGTTTGCTCTGCCACCCTACCAGAATTTATCATCCTACTGTCAAATAAGGAGTAGGAAAAACATGAAATGGCGTCAATCTGTTCAGCCAAAAAAAGAAGCATCATTTAATAGTTTTTGGCATAAGCATGAGGTGGACAGCTGGAGGCAGAAACACTATAAAAACCTTCCAGAGTAAGGTTACCCAAGCTGATCTGTTAGCTTCCCAAGTGAAGGGCTTTCAAAACATATTTTTCTAAGTGTTTCAAGCATAGCATGGAAACAGGCTTCATTTGAGGTGCCTACCATTAGGTTTTGTGATGATAAATTGGATCTTTGAGTTCTTCCTTAATAAAAAAAAAAAAAAAAAAGTAAACCAGAGATTGCACAGAAAACCTTCAGCCCTTCTATAGGCTATGAATGCTGTACCCAGAAATATTTGACTATTAAAGTAGTTTTATTATTTACAGCAAGAAATAATAATTTACAGTGAGGGATCACCTCAATGTTGCACAGAGTCCTACAGGTAATATTACTGTGGCAACAGTCAATATCACCAAATAACATGCCAGATTTCATCTATTTTATGCTGAAGACATGGTAGAGAAAAATTTTATTTTTTGGCATTTACCAAAGGGCATAAAATTGCAAAAACATAGACAAATCTTTTAGTGACTCTTCTGACAGAAGTTGGAGCTACTTATTCTTGAATAAGCAGATAGGCCTTTGGCACTGAAGTCAAACAGTGGTTACAGAGCAAAATTAAAGAACTAAAAGAAACCCAGAATTTCTAGAATGTATGCCAAGTCCACAAAGTTGACTGGGGCCAAGACTCTTAAAAGAACTTTCTTTTTAAATTTTAATGGCCATTTAATAAAGCTTTCTTGGCAGGCATTTCACTTCACTACTGTTCCTAAAGATTTTCGAGAAAATATTTCATTTAGCCCTTCTTATTTCTTTTTTTTTAAGCCACTTGTGTGTGGGTCATGTGACAGCCAGCCCGAGTTAGAAAAGTAAGGCTTGATGTCCACAGACAAGCTCAAACACTCCTTAATTGCAGGCCAGATGCTATTGACCTGTCCAGGCTGCTCAAACCCACTTGCAATTCAGGTCTGCTTGTTGCAGCATATTCTTCAGCTGAAAAGCCAACTGAAAGGTAAGGTAGTAAAAGAGGAAAAACTGGAAGGACACATCAGATCTGGTTACGAACAATGCACTAAACCCTGGAAATGAAAACAAAAATATCAAGACAATCTACACTGAATGCAAGACTAAGATGATGAATGGAGATATATTAATGTGTAGACTGATATCAGCTCAGAATCTGGCCCTCTGCAATGTTTGTACACATAAAATGTTACGAGTAGGCTGTCAAATTGTCAAATAATCTTCTGCTAGTTATGGACCTGCTGTGCCTGGGCAAACCAGCTGCTGTCATTCACCTCACACATTTTCGCAAGAGCCATTCAGAAAAACATCTTCTTCACTTTCTTGGGACATGACTCACCCAGACTTACATGTGCCAGGGAAGCTGGACCACCAAGTCATAAGAGAAACTCTTGTACCAGTCTTCCTATCCAGGGAGAAATGCCCTCAGGAGCTGTGCTTTGAGAAATTTTGCAGATGCTCCTCTTTAGGTGATGTAATTCTGCCCTGCCCTTCATTTGGGGCTATGTTGTTAAAGCAATAACTTATCCTTAATTGTCTTGGGTGAACTTGTCAACACCAGACTTTTTTTCCTTCTTGTGCGCTTAGCAGATGCTCCTCTCCATCTGTAACAGCAAGAAAGTATTATCAGGAGGAACATGCACAGACATATGCTCAGAAGTTATCTCAATAGTTCCTTATATTTTCCACTCATCTCAGACTTTGAACCTTTATTTGTACAGTCAGTTATGCTGAATTCCTGGAAAAAAATTCATATATATTACAAAGAGCTCTCTAATGCCAAGACATACTTTTCCTCAGCCAATTACTTTTGTCACAAATGGCAGTATGAGTAGCTTTTGGTATCACAGTCCTTTAAATTATTGAATCATCTATACCCTTCCAACTGCATTTCAAATTGTCATCCTCCTTTTCAGAGACAAGAATAATTTCCTGAATATAAGAGCACAGATATTTATTGTTGCCAATTTTTTTTCCACAACATTATATTTCCTCTCTCCAAACTGTTTGAAAAATACTTAAGCCAGGGAGTAAGAATATATTTTTTAGATTAACTACTTCCTAAGGAAAAAACTGATCTAAGTTGGTGCAGCAGGTTTCATTTCAGCAGAAGAACAGTGGTTTTAATGAGATTTCCCCAAATAATTCTAACCAAGACCTTAAAGAGGTCTTAATTTTTATGAGCCTCAATTAATTGGCCAGTGTTGTGGCCAGGCTACAAAATAAAAATTAAAGGCAGAAATTTCTCTAAGCACTCCCATAAGCCTTATGGTCACAGGCAATAAGGTCTCAGAAACAGCCCCTGATACTTGTAATGTTTCAAGCATTCACTACAGACAGCTGTTAATTGACATTTAAGAGTGTTTTAATTATGTACCAATGCATGGGCTAAACCAGCCAAAGGGGATGGGAAAATTACCAGCTGAAAACCAATTAGTAACCAGAACTAATTTTTCACTTTTTAGTATTGCCAATCTGTTGGACCCTGAGGAATGCAAGATCCTTTCTAAAATCAGATCTTTTAAATATCAAAAATATCTTACTGTGCTTATCTTTCTACTGAAGTCTAAACATTTTCTAATACCTATAGGAAATAATGAAGTGAGAGGGGTTTTTTTGTTTGGTTTGGTTTTGTCTTTATAACTGTTGTCTTACTGTGTTAGCAAATTAGAATATTCTTTGGCTGGCTTTGGTATGGTTTTCCCTCTCAGAGCACTGCTGAAAAGGAAACATGGAAACACCTCACTTCTGTGTGACCAGCACTGTCCCAACACTCACCGCTGCAGCCAAGACAATGAGTTAGGCACAAACTTAGCAAGATCATTTTTTCCATCTGGGATGCGCCCATGACATTGTTTCATTAGTCATAGATAAAGTTATAGTGATTTGCAGGACAAAACAATTGCATTTCTTTCATATGTCCGTAAAGCACAGAGCTTTTCATTGAGCTATCTAAATCCATAGCCAGAGACACAGAAATAGAGATGTAAAAAATGGTAGTTTTCTATTCATGGTCTTATCAAATATGTCAATTACAGCTTACCTAAATCTTAAGGGCATGGATATATGTTTGGATATGTCTTCCCTTCATCCCTGTTCTTGATATTTTGTTTCAATTTTTACATTTCATCTTCTATTAAAACACAACATTGGAAATTAAATTAAGCGAGAGGAAATTATATTACACAGAAGGAAATTAAATTAAGCAAGATTGTTACAAGGCTGTGAAAGGTTTGACTGAAACCAGCCTTCCAAAATTAATGTCTTCAGACATCTCCTGGCACAGGGATAGCTCTCAAGCAGCCACCATGATGTTCAGGAGAGGCTGTTCTTTCTCTGGTAATCAGAGGCACTTCTGGATACTGATCAGCATTTCTGTCATGGATCTCTGCTTCAAAGTCAATGCAAATAAAATATTGGATGTCACCATGACTTGACTGTTCTTGCTCTTCATGGATTTGGTCATTCTAAGCATGGTGTCACAGTCAGGTCAGTGTTTCATTGTAGCTAACAACTTACTTCCACCATCATGAGACTCAAGTCAAGAAAGAAATAAAACAAAAAGGATGTTACAAAAGCAAGTAGAGATTGTGATGAACATCCTGATCTAAGAGTGGTGGTGATGTGAAAGCCTGCTTTACACTTAGCTAATTTCTCAGAATCTTTCCCTAAGCATCCACTGCTGGCCCTTCATTCCATCAGGTATTCCCAGGAAAAGGAGAGACACTAGAAACCCTCTCCATCTTTGAGGGTGGAAAAAGAAGGACAGAGATGTAGGAATCCAAACAAATGATGGTATGACAGTGCCTTTGTAGATGTTGTGAGATGAAGGGCTTGGAGGAAAGAAGACACAACAAAGAGAATTCAGGGCTGATGGTCACTGAAGGTCACTCTCCTCCACTCCTCCCCAAGTTTCCACAGCATATTTTCCCAACCACTAATGAGATCTAATTTTAAATTCCATGCAGATGGAAAAGACTAGTTATTTATTCACTGTGTGTAATCAGAACTTTCAAAAAAAAAAAAAAAAAAAAAAAAAAAAAAAAAAAAAAAAAAAAAAAATAAGCCCAGCAGGGTAGGGTAACCCAACAAGATACTATCTGTCAGAAATCTTAGGGCCGAAAAACATTAATGACATGAAGTCTACTTCCTGCCTAACAGAACTGGTACAAATTCATAGAATGCCATCCATAAAATTACCTCATTCTCACAATTGGATTGGAAAATTTTAATTTTTTCCTGAAACACATCCAGTTTAATTTAAACACTCATGTGTACAAGAATAGCCTTGTAGCTTCTGTGGTATGCAGACATGGTCACAAAAGAATTGAGGCATTTTGGAGAAGTACAAAGTACTGCTCTACCCCAAACTGTAAAAAAGAGAGAACTGATGTGCTAGGGATATTACATTTGCATCTCACTTAATTTGTTATAATGGGTGAATGGAAGAAGGGAGACAGGGAGGGAGGGAGGGAGGAAAAGGGAGGGGAAAAAAAAGAAAAAGGAAAGAAAATGAGTCAAACAAGGGAAAAAAACCAGTCCAATGCCAATGAAAAAACACAGAGTTTTTTCAGCATTTTCTGAGTACAAAAATCAGTGTGTAACAAGGGTTTACAAGGTTCAAAAAAGACACAGTGAACATTCAAATTCCATACAGTCATGGTATTGGTTTTTTGTCCTTTTCATCCTTTAAGTCATGCAGGACCATAACTTGTGCAGCTGAGTGGAATGAAATTTTTAAACCTATGACTTACAATAAACAATTTATGATTAGCGTATTTTACTCTCCATAACACTAACTTAAAGAGTTTGATAATACTTCAGTGAAAACCACGATTATTCTTTCATAAACTATCTTGAAAACAGATAAGTCTGTATTTTCATAAATCAGATGCTCAGAAACTTCACATTGCAAATGAATGTTAAACCATGAAACATTGCAGTGCATCTTCTGGTCTGACATCTACCTGCTCCATTTACCTACAAGCTGGGTTGTGGGGGGGTCTTGTTTCATTTTAGTAGTTGAGATAATTACTGTGATCACATAGTCTAATACATAAAAAAACATGTCATGGTATCATTAGTTTCACATACCATGGTAAATATGGTACCAATCAGAAAGTTTTTCTGAAACTTACCTTTGTGATTTTAATTAAAGGAAGGCAAAAACACAAAACAAAACAAAAATAGAAATCTGTTGAATAATACAAATTTTCTCCAAATGATTTTTCCGTATTTGCTGCCAAAATAAACACATGGTACACGTTAGTCTGTCGGGTCAGCATTAATTTGTCGGCTGTAGGAACTGCCGTGATCCATTTGCTAAAACCTGCTGCACTAAACCCCACTGTTTTTAAATTGTAACTCCAAACATCCTTTTAGGCTTGCAAAGGATTTTGAGCACAACTTGCATCTATAGCATTTCTAAATTTCTCTGCACATCTTGAAAGTCTTGGCAAGGAGCGATATAACCAGCCTGGTCACAAGTTGATTTTCAGTTCCTTTTCTATCTAATTGCACAAGTTTCAAAATAGTGTCACTGTCATCTGTGACACAGAAGGCAAGGATGTGCTAAACTGGTTTGATTCACTTCTTCCGAGCTGTGCAAGTAGTCCAGAGACCAGCTGTGACTTGACATAGTAAAGGATGTGGGATCCTGAGATTTCACTGCTTTCTATGGAAAAAGAGACCTCATCATGGTCTCTTAACATGCAAGTGGACTTTTTGACATTCTTTAAACATACCTAATTTTTTTTAAGGATCCCTGATGGTGTCATCCAACTCATAGTTTCTTTTCTAGGTTATGTTCTGATTAGAATCCTCAGTATGTCGCTCTAAAGCAATCCACAGGAAATTAAAGAGCAATGCACAGGCTGTCCTCTGATGCAAAAAAAAGTTTAGTCTTTGTGCACGTGTATTGCTCAAACAACTTACATCAAATTCCTTGGTTAAAAAATGGTTCCTTTCTTACCACTGAATTAGAAGAGTCCTCAATGTCTTCCCCCATATCTAACAAGTCTTTAGGAGATATAGTAGACAAAAAAGTCTTAGTGTGATCATTATTAAACTTTTCTTTGTGGCACATAAAGGCTGCACAGTCATAACGGGGTAGCTGCTTGGGCCAGGATGAACAAAATGAAGTAAATATAAAACCAGAATAGGAAAAGCAGGCACAGGACTCTAAGACCAGCTAGAGAAGAGCAGAAAAAAGACATGAAAGAGGGAAACCAAGAAAAAAGCAGCAGATACTGAGATGAGGAGGTTTACTGGTGGGAGAGGAGAAGAAGAAAGGGAGAAAGGTGTCATCACACTTCTATGGCTCCTGCATTCCCCTGTCCCCCAGTTAGAAGCAGCTGCCAGCAATATTGCACTCTGGCACCCCTTTTCATGCACACTGACACCATGACCCACCACTATTTTTCTTCAGCAGCTCAGTAGCCATTTCTAGGGACACTGGGGAAAAAAAAAAGAGTGAGAATCCCTGAAAATATTAGTGGCCAGTCTGGAGGGGTTTTTGTAGGAAAAGGGAAGCTGATATATATGAACTAATTGCAGCAGAACAAGTAATTTCCCTCACTAAATTAGTGCTTATAATTTAAAATTCTCAAGTGTACCACAATTTTTCCAAACGAGGATTTCTCTCTTTTTAGCTAAAGCAAAAGAGCAACTGATTTAACGCATTTCAGAAGTATGTGACTTGATATATAGTCTAAATGTAACTTTCTTTAGGGTGCTTTAAACAATCATTAATGCTTCAAATTCCAGGATCCAAAAATGGCAACAGGAAAGGAAGTGCTTGAGGGACCCCATTGACACAATCAGCTTACATCTTTGCAGCAAGTGGGATCAATAAGAAGAAAATAAGGAACATGAGGATTATTCTCACCGAGGATATTCAGACAACATATTTCAGCATTTTTTCTCACCTTCACTCCAAAAATTAATTTTCAATTAGGACTCTTTTAAATATACATATAAAGAGCATCAAGACACATTTCATTACTTCCTTTCAAATATTATTTTACCTCTCCGTAATATTGACAAACATTTCTAAATCCTTTCTGCACTTCGTTAACTTGCTCAGATCCTTGGTGAATTACAGGTTGTATTATCTCACTATATTTTCACCTTGACATCTTTGGTCTCACCTTATTAAAAACATAAGTAAGAGAACATTGATGGCTGAGAAGACTGAAACTATTGGATGGTCTATTCACATACCTCCTAACTCAGGAAAGAAGCCTGGAATAGAATTACACTTTTCCTTTATTTGTTTGCCATTATGACTGAAATTTGTGTAGGAGAAAGGCATTGATCATCTCTTTTGCCCAAGACTCTCCACCTGATGAAAAAGGAGTCCCTTCTAGACTCTTGTTTCCATTCATGTTGGGTGGTCTTCTCAGAATGAGTGATTTTCAGATGAACCACAACCGAAAAATGAAAATATCCTTCAACAGCATATTTCTCCTCAATTTCCTAAATTTTTTTTATCCTGTTTGTAATTCGCATATTAATTTACAAAATCCTTTCCAGAAATTGACAGAATAGACTATGAAAACACAAACATATACAGACGATACAGATACAGACAGAAAGTGATGCAATTTTAGGAAATATTAAAAGCCATAGAAAAATGCAGATGGGAAATATATGCTGAGAATGGTGCAGGACAAAGTCTTTACATGGAAGTCTGGGCAATAAACCGGAGAGAGTCTTCAGAGTATCTCCAATTTTGGATGGCACACAGACACAGAGGGTAAGATCCTGGCTAGATCTCAGTCAGTAGCACGACTCCCATTTGCGTCAGTGCGGTCAGGATTCTATGCACAATGTATGAAAGAAACTGCCAGCTCTACTGTGCTCCTGGGAAGAAGAGAGGGGCTGCACCACCTAATAGCTACCCTAAGTGATGCTCAACTCTCACATACAAGATCAGTCCAACCTTTGAGACTCTTCTCAGGACAACTGCATTTGGTTTTCATTCCTGTGGAAATCTGTGCTGTTACACAGTTTCCAAAGCCTGTATGTGTCGCCGGCTAACCGCAGAAGTAGTGGATTCCAGCATTTCCTGTGACATTTAGGAGGAAAGTCAGGCCAGCTCTGCATGGTTTTCAAAAGCCCAGTCTTCACATAAAAGTTGTTTTGGGGGAAGGAGAGGAACACTTGAGTGCCGCAAGCACAACCAGTTTCTCAAGAAGTTGTTCTGCTCCCTGCAGTTGGCCAAGAGAGAAAACTTCTAAATTACTATCTTCACCACAGGCACACATAAACTTTACTGGTTCAGAGGAAATAGCAAACCATGCCTGTGTTTCAGAGATTAAGCCAAATTTTTTGTTCTGTCTCTAAACAGAACGTGATTTTGTTTCATAGCCCCTTTTTTACACGTTTATGTTTTCCTCCTGGAACTTGTGCTTCACTGTGAATTGAGCAGTCAGCTCCCATGTAAGGCCTAGAGTGCTTTACAACTCACAGTCTGTCTTCAGTGTTGACAAAACTTACCCTATTTCGTCTTCATCTTTGAGATGATAAAATTTGATTCAGGGACCAGAGGTTTTTCTGAGATCATAAGGGATCAGTAATGTTCAGGGAAATCTCAGGGGAAGGAGGCCATCTAGCCTTGGGGACAAAGGAATGAGATCTTGCCCTGGGCAGCCCTGAGGTGCCCCAGTGATGTTTGCAGAATCTGGGGCAGTAAGGGTGGTATCTGGACCCCCTGGCAACACACATAGAAGGGGCTCAGGGATATATTACACTGAGTAACACAGGGACAAAGGATTTAGAGGTGTTGCGTACAAGGTGAGACTGTTCCAAATGGAGTGGTTAATCTCCATACTTCGGGTGGGTGAACTTGCAGAAAGACATTTTAACAACCCTTGACACATAATTCTTTCACAGATCTACAGGTTTTCCTCCTGTTTAGACCATGCTTTCTAATTCAAAATGTCTAAAAATCATACTGCAAACCTATATACCTGCAAGTCAGATAAAATCCACCATGAGATCCCTTGCTCAGCTCCAGCAAGGCCTGCCACTGCAATGTCCTTCCTTGCTAAGCATTTCCTACTTACCAGATTCTGCAATACTCGTGTAACATTCTGCTTGCAAGTGGGCACCCTCTTAATCATGTAGCATTTGGAATATGCTATGGCTTAATTTAGTGCTATTTGATAAGGCTTAAGAGGGTTATAGGAAAACTGTACCTGTATGCCATGACTTCTGCATATGGTTACAGCAAAGAAACTGAGAAAAACTAGCTTTGAGAAATATGTTGTGTGCTTTGGTAGAACATTAAACCACAATTAATCCAGTATAACGTTTTCTTTTAGCTGGTACTGGGTGATAAAAAAACATTCTTTAAGAGAGCTTATCCAGGACTGTCCTGTGAGCTACTATTTAGCTGTCTTGAGGACTGCTTTGCGGTTAGTCACAACTTCAGATTCAAGATTTCTTACAATTGTATTTTTGCCTTCCACAGGTGAGGACCAAAGGCTGCCTACTCCTGCACTTTGAAAGAAGAGAGGGAACAAATGTGGGCTGTGTAGTTGGAAATACAGTCTGAAAGACAGACACTGCTGCCATTTCTGCCATACATAGTGGGAAGGATAGAGGTACCAACTACTGGTTTGAGGGGTTTGTTCTGTGTTTGTCTGTTGTGGAATAGAAATAGAAATATCCACAGCTGGTGTCCCACTGGCGTTCTCCACCACTCCAAAAGCTGGCACCAGGATGGAGCCACAAGTCAGCACACATCCAGAGCTGGGACCAGCTGCCCCTTACAGTTCTGCCCTAACCACAGCTGTAACCAATCCCCAGCTGGGCAGTGGTTTGTGAGGAAAGAAGCACAAGGAGAGCAGCTGGTAAGCAGTGTGAGAGTTAAAGGCCCAGACAGGGGTCAAGGGGCACAAAAGGGAAAATAAAGCACCACACTCTAAACCGCATCCATTTCTACGAGAAGAGAATTGGAGACAAGAGAAGGGACACGTGACTGCTGGGATCCCTGTCAGCAGTGAGTCCAATTCTATCCATCACTTTCTTCAGGTTTCTTACTTAGAAACACAGAAGTAGTCCAAGAAATGCCTCAGGACACAAGAAAAAGGGCATGGATGCTTTGAGAAGAAAAAGAGCAAAAGCTCTGATAGAGCAAATTTCTTTAAAAACAACAAAGTAACACACTAAGATCCTCACTTTGATCAAAAAATGAACAAGTGCATTAAATAGTTAGTTATTATAAACAAAAAGAGATTGGATTTACTCTGTCTAGGTTTAATATCTGTAACCCTTCAAACTCAGCTATTTAGCATAGCCCATTTGGCCTATAACTGACTTAGAAGCCTTTCAAGAACAGGATCAAGCAATAAATGCCCAAAATCATACGGTGTGTTGAAGGATTTACCACTATTTTCAGTGTACCCGCCTCAAAGGAAAATTGTCTTGTTAAAAATACATTGGGGGGAGGAGCGAGGGGTGGGAAGGGAGTTACTGATCGAACCACAGGTACTGGTTTGGGGTAGCACACATTTGGTAACAGTACAGTGCCATTAATTTCTATAAACTAAACCTGGCTGGAGCAGTGTGCTAATATGAGGTGATAATGTATATATTGATTTAATAAGTGCAGATGTTACAAACATTTTAACAGGTGCATGTTGTTAGATATGTGTCCGAGGAAGATGAAAATGGGGAAGATCAGATTGAATAGGATATTTGACCAAACTAAATTACCTAGAGCCAGACTAGTTACATTTGGAATTATTATTGACATAAATTCAGTATATTATCCTGAGGAGAAAACATCTTTCACTGTTCAACCACATCGAGTCTGTAAGTCAGACTGCAGCTTTGCTCCCTGCCAGGTAAAAAACCATTGCCTTACCATGAACTGTTACTTAGGAATTTCTTCCAGATCGATTCAGTTCCATTACTGCCTGTGTAATGTTTATCATTTTTTATTAACAGTTAAAATAAACATATTGATATTAATCAGTTACCCACAACTCTGATGAATCAATCATCTGCTTTGTAGTTGTTTTATACACGTCTTATCCTACTATATTGGTCTGATTTGTTAACACTAAGGTGATTGACCTCCATTCAAAATGTGCACTGTTAAATTCAGGATCATACATCATGTATTTCTGTTTCCCATTTTTTATCAGCAAAAGGGCTGCAAATAAACTGAAAACAACTATTCAAATTTGCGTTAATTAGTTATGAATATGTTCAAAATTGTCAAATGTGCTACTGAACACGGAAACTGAGACTTATGCAGGAGAATAACTAAATGAGCATATTCAAACATCATTTTTCTTTCATTCCCTGATTCCAGAATTAAATATGTTTTTTGTAAAAGATGGCAGGTTTTTTACTTACTTTCAAAGACAGCACTTTTTCTTAACAGGGAACTGAGTTGAAAACATCAGATCATTTCATATACTAAACCACAAAGATCCCTTCATTTTGCTCCCAGCTCTATAAATTCCTATTTTTTTTAATAAAGAGCAATGATAAAGATATTGAAATTAGTCAGAATGAACACAAATAAATCAGACTTCATTTAACACACCAAATGTTTGTGGTAGGAAAATTTAGGGAGAAGAAAAACAAAACCAGGAAGCAGATAAAATTTCCTGTTTGCTGCAGAGAAGCAATTGGTCTTTAGCTGTATATTTCTGAGATAAATATTTAGTAAAATAAAATATCTTTTAAAAAATTTGGGATCTCATTGCTGCAATCAGCTATGAATTTTTTCTTCTTGTCAGAGGTTGAACTGTGTTCTTTTCTACAAGACAGGAATTTTACTGCCTTGAACTGCCAGAACTTTTCATCCAAAATAATAGATAAATTCCTCGAATTAATTCTTCAAAACCATGTATTTGGCTATCAGGCAAAGTAATCTCATCAAACACTAACACTTTGTTACCAGAAGGTTATAAATGATTGCAGACCAAGTTCACTGAATGCATATTTTACATGTACAGCTTAAATATATGTTGCCTGAGCATATATAGGAAGGAAATGTTTCATTTTTTTCAAAGAAGATATTAATTTACTATCTGATATTAATTTATATTTATTTACTATTAAACTAGGCAAGCTATCTCTTTTAGTGGATTACTATATTCTGTTGTCTGATACAAAATGGGACACTGGAATCTAAAATTTGAATTAGGCAAGAAAGTAGTGCCTTAGTCTATATCGGTAAACAACCCCTTCTTGCCCAGGGAGGTCTGCAGAGGCATGAGAGGCTCTTGGGGATGGTGCAGTGCAGGGCCAGGAGCTGGACTTACTGATCCTTGTGGCTGCCTTCCAAATCATCTCCTGTGATTTTGTACAACGATGTCATTAGAAGATCTCCATCTTCTGTGATTTTGCACAACGATGTCATTAGTCACGTCTCCTATTCCAAGGCTGCTGTGCTTTCATGAAAAGCATTTAGCCTGAATTTCTGATGTCTTAGCTAAATGCCTTGACCATTGGAGTACCATGATAAAAGTGGTAACAAGATCACCAAGTCTCCCCTCTTTATCTGAGTGCAGTCTCCATCTTCAAAGAGATTAGTTAACAGGAACAACTGCTCCAGTGACTTCTTGGAGGTCACTAAAGGTTTTCAGGATGAAGCTGGACAAGGTGCTACATAACCTTATCTAGGCTTCTTTTCCTACAAGAAGTGGAACCAGGTGATCATTTGAGGTCCCTCACAAGCTGGGCTGTTTTATGCTTCCATGAACTCCCTTGTTTCCACTCAGGAAATGAGTCCCTAACACAAGTCATTCCTTAGGCACGCCCAGGAACACATCCCTGTTAATTAGCTTAAGCTGTTTGCTGCCTGTAATGAATCTCATTGTTAAGGAATATTCAGGGTGGGCAGTGCAGCTCTGTCTGAGCTACAGTCCTACCTCAAGATGATCTTTAATCTCCAATGTGTCCCTGCTGGTGAGGAACAACCTGCTGTGTGTAGTGTACCACTGTATCCAGTGATAAGTGAAATCATAAGACCTATACTGTATTTTGAATAAATTAAGCCTTGTATCATTACTTGCCATTCTTTGACGCATTTTTTGCTGTCACCTATGTCCTCAGAACCCTATTTGCAGGGCCCTCTCCTTCAGCATTCAGGTACTTACATCTCGCTGCCTTCAAATGACTTCAAATGACTATTTAGGCAATAGCCAAATTAGGCTAGACAACATTGTAGAAAGAACCTACACCTACAGACTATAGAAAAAACCCCAATATTTAATCAGGAATTACATCGCATGTTTTTAAGACATCAGAAGGATTTGCAGGGGAGGGGAGTGACGCACAGGGTTGGGGGAATTGCTGTTGTTTAATGTTATTCTTAACATCCTTACCATCCTTCTCTTTTACTGGAAGGTTCCTAAAAGATCCTATCGAGGCAAGCATGCTAACCAGTCTGTAGCTGTGTAGAAGACAGAAGGAGATCTTTTGTCATATCATGTTGGCACAAAAGCCTTAGCTATGACAGTGCAGATGAAGCCACCTTAAAGGCAGGCATTTTTCTTGACCATTTAGCTAAGCTGAGGCCTGTCTTTCATAAGGCTTTTTCATCTGCTCAAAAGATCAGTCATGTTGCAAATGAAGAAGTGTTTATAACTCAAATGCCCAAAGCTGGACCTGATTTAAATGAATTCTGACCTGAAATGAAAACCATTCAGAGCTCTGATTTCAGCTGATAAAACTGGGCTTTGACTTTTAATTGCCATCTTAGATACTGAGGTGGAAATGTGGATTCAGGATGACTCTTACAACTGCTCTTAAATATCCCTTTAGGAAGCCAGCTTCCCAAAAGGAAAGTCCCAGCATACTAAGGAGGAATTGCTCAAGACTTCAGAATAAAACTGTGGAAACATTAAACATGTGCAAATTCATTCCATATCCTGAACTCCTGGAGTCTCAGAGCAGACTAAAATTAGCATAACATTTCTGAGGTGAGACCTCTGTTAAATGCTTCCCAGACATTTCTCCACTGGAAAACTTCTCCAGTGAGCAGAAGCAAATGGAGAAAAGCAAACAGGATTTGAGTATCCAAGTCCTTTAGGCATCTTTGGATATCCTAACTGTGATGAAAACATTTTTCAAAACAAACAGGTTTTCTAAAATAAATGCGATGTATATTTGTATACGTAAAATGTAATGGAGCAGACCAATGCTAATTGCATTACTTCACTTTTCCTGATTGGATTTTATTCTGGTGAAAGGAAACAGTACCATGTACCATTAGCCTTCAACTAAATAAAATGCATCAAAGTGAAATATAATAGTTTGTTTGCATGAATTATAGTTGTGAGATAATTTTAGAAAAAGAAACACCAATAAATATTTGATAAACATGCAAGTGTAAACTTCCAAAATTGCCCTTTGAAAAAATTTTAAAGAAAGGCTCCTGTAGTACAGGCAGCAGTTGCAGAACTTAAACTTTTTCTGTATGACTGTAGCAATTATCTCCCATATTATCAGGTTATATAAAATGTCTTCCAATATCGAGGAATGGTAAACTCAGATCTTCGAGTCTTTCTGCTCTTTACTTTGTTTGACTACCCATAAAACGTGAAGATTTTGAACTTTAAGGCAGTAAGTGGAACCAGACAATTATTTATTAACAGCATCCAGCTGGGAAGCACTTTGATGGCAGAAAGCAAACCTTTTTCAATACATGCGTGGCCAGATCCTTTTTGCATTAATTGAGATTGACTGCTCTTCTGTAAGGCTCCCCCAGAGCATGCAGTAAAACACACTTTTCATTTAACAGCTCGACATGCCAACGTGTCTTGAAGCACACTTCCACAAATTCACAACACACTGGGCAGCTCTCATCTAAGTCACACAACTCCCACTCAACCCTAAAATTACAACCTTTTGTTGTTGGGGTGTACAAAGAGTGAAACTGGAGCAGGAATCTATTCCTCCATGGATCTGTATGGCTGGGGATGCCCAGAAACCCCAAATGCTGTCTGCTGCTGGGTTTTGTGAGGTGTCAGACAACAGTTCGTCTTCCAAAGGACTGTGGGCATGCTGAGCACATATTTGCAACTTGGGATAGGATTCCATATTTTACTGATATATATACTGTGGGAATACTTACTAAACTGTGAAAGATAATGAAATACATGCAAAACAGTCCTGGGTTGTATATCAGGATGAATTCTACCATCAGCATGCTGACATCATTCTGCTCAGAATGAGAACTAGTTTGTCCTCAATTGAAAGGTAATTTTTTTATGTATTTTTTTTAAATTGGAGTATCTTACTATGTTGACACTAGTGAATCAAATGTTCCTTGGACCTTTTTTGGCATCTCGGCCAACCATCACAGCAGACCCCCTCATCCATGTGAGCAAACCCTCCTATGCCAAAAGCAGAGCTAGTTTCTATAAACAGAAATACTCCTTGGCACTGTGGAACTTACTAGCACAAACCTATTTTATGGCAGATGGATTGAACCCCTCCACTGAATATGCATTGTAAGAAGCTTCAGTGACACCCGTGACATCAGTCAGGGTAGAACTTAGAGCTTTTTCAGTTTCAGCTATGAACATAGTTGGCTTCTGATGAGAGGGTTGAAGGATTTGATTGCAACTGCTTTGCAAATCTGTAGACTGGAAATTGAATACTCAGGACAATTGCAAACATGAAAAACACGTTCATTCAGCTTTGCACAGAGCTACCAAGTTCAGACAGAGAGAGAAATATGCATTTGGATTCACTAACAGCTCTCTGACTCCATTATTGCTGACTCCCTTGAACTTGAAGCCCAAAATGTATTTACGTGGTGCAGAGCTTAGGGAAATGTCTTTGCTGCATCTGTACAACACCAAGGCATCCCATTGCGCAGATGGTCTCCAGTCACTGCATTCTTCAGCACAAGTGTGCATATATCAGCCCACAGTCCCAGCTCCTCAGCCTTCCTGCCCTACAGACCTTTGTGTCCTTGCCAAGACATTGGACATCCCTAGGAGAACACAGATCTTATTCAACTAAATTTAAAAAAAAACCCTCAACACACAGAAATCAGCTACAAATGTTCAGGATAGAAAAACAAGCCAAAACGTGCTTTTCTAATTTATTTTCTATATTTAAAAAAAGAAAATGCGCTGAACATTTGTAGTTCATTTGTGATATTATGACTTCCTTTACTGCGTAGTTTTAATTTGTTTGTCTTATACTTTACCATTGTTGGCTGTTGTTGTCTCCTGCTTTTATCCAGATTCAGAGCAGATCTTGAAGTCTGCCTCACTGTTTTAGGAGAGAATTTATTATGATAGCTGCCATGGACATTCTCTGCTAGATGTTGACCTGCTTTAAGAAGAGATCAAGATTAGGCAAAATAAATGAGATAATGCCTGTCTTTGTTTAAAGATATCTAACTGTCAAAGCACATTCCTATTGCAAGTACACACATTTACACATTTTTGTGCCCAACTTCAGTGTAATTGTGTGGAGAAGTGTGCAGCCTTTTGGCCAGATAATGAATGTAACACATGATAGAGCACTATAGTACAATGTTTTTTCTGGCATCAGCTCAGGATGACTGCAGTCATTAAGGGTGAAGCCATATTATTAAAGGACACACTCCCGGATTAAGCAGAAGAAATCAAAATAAGCAGTCTAGTTCATAAGGGTAGTGATACTGAAGTTAATTTAAAGGTTAGCAATTATATATATATATATATATATATATATATATAAAACACAAATATTCTTTGCATATTAAAAGAACACCTAGGATATACATCTGAAGCAAATATATATATATATATATATATATATATATATATTGATAGGCTATATTTGCTTTTTAAGGCTGTAATACTTTCAGTACCACCGATTAAAACCCAGATGCTGACTGTAGAACTTCAGCCTTATGATGGGTGATGAAAACTGCAGCAGTCATTGGTAAAAATAACAACCTGAGGGGTCAGGATTGAGGACAGCAAACTGAAATGTGCCTGAACTCACAGTGGGGCGGCAAATGAACGATGGGAAGTCAGAAAATACTCAAAGACCATGTTAGCTCTGTCTTAAGAATCTTTCTGCATCCAGTTTGCCAGCAGGAGAATGTTTGTCCTACATCTGGCCACCTTGATGACACCTCAGACCACAGGAAGGACCCACGGACCCTTCCCAGGTTAGGAAGGAGCCCGGCCAAGGTAACTGCCAGGTGCTGAATAACAACATCTGGGGATGTTTGTCAGAAGAACTGGGGAGGTGCAGGTTTGGGTGTGCAGCAGCCTCTATAAAAAGTCAGCATCCAGCATACAGGTTTGTCCAGTATGGCACCTGAAAAAAAACGGGGCTCAATTGCAGACCTGAACCCACACTCTAAGACAAAATAGGTCGATTTTTAGGGAGCAGCAGATATAGAGTCATTGACATTACTCTTCAGAATCTGTTGTCAGATGGACAAAGCCACTGGGGGCTTTTCCCATAACAAACTGCATCCTACATTGCTTATCTCTTGTAGGATCATCTACTAACCTCAAAAGCAAGAATTTGTCAAGTACAGGCAGCCACAAAAGAGTCATTTAGTTAACTTATACTGATCATTTAGATTGAAAACATCAATGTTTGCATTATTCTTAGACAAGGAGTATATTGATTATTTTTTACCTTTTTTTCTTGATCCCAATGGTCATCAGTTTCCTCACAGAGCAGGTTACTTTCCATTAGTACATTATATGCATGACATTAAACCCATAAGCTTTTAATTCATGTTTATATGCATGCAGCTGTAGATACCCCTAAGGTACATACTCCCTATGCAGTAGTTGATATTTCTGCAGAAGTGCAGAGATATGTGAAAATCCCTATTGATTTCATCAATGATCCTCAGAAAGTACAGTAGTCGTCCCACAGAAATCTGATTAGTAGCTCTGCTTTCATGCTTCAGAGACCTTCACTACCTTTACAAATGAAAAATATTTGCTGCAATCCAGCACAAGTTATGTCCCTCTGGGAGGAGGAAGGAACAGTTCAGCCATTCCTCAGTGAAACAAAACCAAAAATTTATTTTAAAGCTGAGCAAACAACCATTTCTCAAGGATCTATTTCCAATGCAATTACTTCTACTGGGAAGTAATTTCTCTCTCTCTCCCAGGACTAGAGAAGGTCTAAAGAGGAGTTTAACAGCAATTCCTATTTTGAAAAGACTAACAGTAAGGAGTACAACTTCAACTTTATTTTCCTGTTATGATAGGAGAGATATTTTTCTTCTGTCTTTTCAAGATGTTCAGTGTCAGGTTAAGAAATGGAAATCTTACCTCTAATTCCAGTCCCAGTCAATAAATAAATATTGGTCCACTATCACAAAATAACTACTAAGCAAGTTAATGTTCTGAAATTTGATTTCTAGCATCCAGGATCTTGAGTACCCTTATGGAAGTCTGAAAAGAAACACAGAGTCCACCATCAGACAGTTTTGTTGGCATAGATTATTTTCTTTCTTACATTTCACTATATATATCTTCTTTTAGCTATAAGTACCAAGCAGATTTTTATAGCAGTTTTTGGTTAATGATTATTCCATTTACTTTAGAAGGAGTTTTGGAGTTTCATGAAGGCCACCAAAGCAGATGAACAGACTGACTGAAGAAATGGGAAGATCCAATCGGAAAAAAAAGAAAAAGGTTTTTGCAACTTTACAAAATTTAAATATAAAGCATAGAAAACTCAGAGTGGTGGGTGTTGGAGGTGCGGAAACACAACATAGTGATTTTGTATTCTAACAGTCACTTCCCAAAGTTTTTACTGCCTAATTGGGTATTTTTGAAACATCCTGAGCTCTTTTTCCTCCTAGAGCTATGAGAACATAAAAATGTCAGCGAGACCTCTCACTGTTTTTGACATCCCTCTTAACCATGGTAACAGATCACCGAAGACATGCACCAGACTCTCTCTTTTCAGTCTGGGAATAACATATAGCAGCATATTATAGCCTTTCTCTCATTCCTGAATTTAAGTCATTCTACCATCATATGCCAATAAAAAACCTAAAGGTTGTGCTTACTGAAGATTTTACCCAGAACCAAGAGTTTCCAGGAAAACATTGTGTTCAATCTCCCACATCTGATGCAGAAATCTGATGAGACAATGTAACCACTTCATATGATTTGGTTCTCCAGGTTGCCAGTACTGTGTGACTGTGGTATCTAAGGGCAATGAAACTAGAAATTTAGAAGATTTGGTTCTAGGAATCACTGATAAAAGATGAAAAGCAGAATTGCAGAATCACAGGGCATCAGAAGTGAGGTCTGGAGAACATCCGATTTAACATCAGACACAAAGTAGGGCCAGCTTCAAAGCTACAGAAGGTTGCTCAATGCCATCTCTGGTCAAGTTTTCAACATCTGCAAAGGTGGAGAAGACTCCACAGTTTCTGTGGGGAACCTGTCACCATGTTCCAGCAATCTCTTCATACCCCCAGGAACTTTTAATTTCAGTGGAGATTTTTTGAGATTTCTGAAAATAAGAAGGAAATTTCTAACAGAAGAACCTATGGAAATCTCTTGCTCAGAAAGATACTGGGAATGAATGAATGAATGAATGAATGAATGAATGAATGAATGGCAAAACTTTGTCTATTTGCAACTGGATGGGGATTTAATTCTTGAATTCCACTTGCCAGTCAGTCTAAACATTGGTCTGAACATGCCACTTAATCCTCATTTTCCTCCATACTGCAAAGTATTAAAAAAAAACTAAAAAGAGTTTAAAAATTAATTCATATTAGACATCCAAAATTTCATCACACAGGAAGTAAAAATCATTCCTCTGTACTAGGTGAGCCTGGAACCTGGTCCAACAATGACCTTCTTTGATATGGCAACTCCATGAGTTTAAGTTTCTTCAGAGATTTACGTCTCCCTGCTACCACTACAGATCAGAGGAGTTAGTCCAGTGATAGGAGAAAGGCAGAAATAAACTACTCTAAAAACTTCAAAAGAGCAGGCATTGTGGGTATAGGTTGCAAAGATTTACACATCCCAAAATCTGTAGTTCAAGTATGATGAGTATAGTGGCTAATTTGTAATCTCTTTTATAAATAAAGGAAGCAAAGAATGTGGAACAAAACAGAAAAAAATATGGACATCTGCTACTAGTGGTGCAATGGAGCTAGAAAGTGAAGCCAAACATACATTTAAAAGAAAAAAACAATAAAATTGAATGCTTCGCCAGATTAGCAGTGGGGTGTCCATTTCTTGAAAGCAGTTTGACTAAAACAGAAATTAATTCAGAAAGTTCTGAGGGCAGTATTAGGGCAAAAATATGATTAGAAGATCACCATGGTTACTCGTGCTCATTTCCAAATGGGAAAACACAGAATTGCAAAGAGAATAAAACAGTCTTGTTAAACTGGGAAATAGTCTCTCTGGGCATATGCAAGAATCCTTTTCATTTAACTATTTAAGACAGAACTGAATTATCTAGATGTACTAAAGATATATCCCGTCTTTGTCATGTTTTGGTGGGTGGAGTGAGTCCTTTCCAGTTCTTATGTTAAGGTACAAAGCCATTAGTGGGGGTAAAAAGCCTCCAGTAATGGGGACAGGGAGGGAGGAGGAAGGCTGGATGTTCCTTATCTCTAAAAGCTGTGCCCCAGATAAAGCTGGAACATAATATGATGCTTCTGAGCTCCACAGGCAAAATATTTCTGTTGCTTACACAGAGTTGTCAAAAAACAGCACCGACAGAATAAAGCAATTGGAGACAGGAGGAAAACAAAACTGAAATTTTGTTTCCACTCCAGAGTTTTTAGTGTTGCAACCATGATCTATGGCTCCTAACAATATTCCGGGCAGTAGCTGTTAAATACTGCTGCATAAATCCATTTATACCCTTGGCAGATCAGTACTCCCAAGAGGCTTCTGTTCTGTGTTTCTTCTGTCCAGGACAGGACAGAGTTTTAAGAACATTATTTCCAGGGCATTTAAAATCACAAATCTGAAAGTGGAATAAATATTTGTTTTGCAACCAAACCTTGTTCTCTGCAGCAGAGAGATACTTTCCAATTCTAATGTTTTTCTTCCAATCAGAAACTGACTGTAGGCAACTGATCCAGATCCAAGATGCAGTGATGGAGTACAAGCCTCTATGACCTGCAGAATATTTTCCTTTCCACTTCTTTAAACCCCCAATTTTTTAATACTCATTGCTGCTTCCAAAGGAACAGGATCCCAGCAGAGTGGTGTGTGGCCATCTGTCCACCAAATGAGACAAGAAAATCATCACTTTCTGTGTCGACTGGGGTCACACAGTAGTTTCTCAGAAGAATCATGATGTCCATCAACTGACCTCCCACTTGGATGGAACATAACTATTTTTTCAGATCACTTTTTAAGTGCTACTCACTTAGGAACAGTGTTTGAGCATTGGCACCTGCAGTCAGTGAGGTATTATATCTCACTCCACCCCCCTCGTAAGCCCCCACTTTCCAAAGGAACTCTGCCCAAGGACAGATGGATGCTGCATAGTCCTGGGGCCATGACAACAGCTGTGCTGCCAGATCACAGATTATTACACTGGTGACTCTCAACAGGACACCTGAAGTTCTATCATTACTTAACACTTATTCTCTTATTTTTCTACACTGAATTTTTACAGTTACATCTCATGAATACTACATCTGCTTGGTAATTAGAAATAAATAAAAATAAATTTAAAAAAACAGCAGAAAAAATTATATTAAATTGTCTAAATAAGCATAGAAAGGAGTTATATTTTACTTGTCTCTATTCAGTAAAATTGAGTTATTGAATTGTGAATGTTGTGATATATAAAATTTGCTGCCGAACTATCTGACAGATCAGTACTACTTAATGCCCACAGAAATACAAGTCAAGTTCACAATAGTATGCTGATCTGTGGGCCAATGTCATGCTGAAAGGACAGGAACCTTTCTAAGATGACTCTACACAAATTTCTTTCTGCAGCAGGAAAAGCAAGAAGAAGCAGGGAGTAGACATAGTGTCCAGATACGGGCAATGTTGGTTTGGTTTTATTTTCAAAGGAATTTTTATTTTGCCTTTTCCCTGAAATATAAACTTTAAAGTATTTCAAGAATTTCTTGATTATATTTAAATATGACTGGATGAGCCAGATGCCTGAAGTAAAATGCTGAGTATTTAAATCTGGTTTATATCCCCTGCTCTGAATCATTACTTTGTCATGGCTCTTGCAAGATACAGTAAAAGGAAAAAATAACTGACTATGGGAAGTAACACATTCAGAAACTTTCAAAGGCTAAGCATCAGTGTCTTTAAATCATAAAAAAGCATATTTTTAAGCACAATCAGTTTTCTTAGCCTATAAAATGATATAAGATTGTTGCATAGAAATAAATACAACTTACAAGCAAAAGAGGACAAATGTAATTTAATGAACACTATTGTCTTCTAACATGAGGTTATTTTTTTCACTGTGAAGAGAAGAAAAGAAATGAGTTTATACATAGCAGTGGTCTTGTGCCTGTCATTTTAAGGCAAGAATATCATAGAGTTTGTAGGGAAAGCAAATTTAGGGAAGTTTTCAGGTGCCTGAGATCTGAAGAAGAGCACATGCACACCAAATATTTTCTGTTCCTTCCAACTCCATCTCTTGTGGTGGATATTACTACCCCCTTCGAGCATTGTGATTCAGACATTAAGTTTACTTCTAAGTGTTATAAAATAGAAAGTATGCTTTTGTCAACACAGAAAGTTAATCTGTACCGGGGTAAGACATGTAAAATGTGTATAATAGCTACCACATTCAAAATTAGACATATATTTCCTATAACAACACCTACGTAGGAAGCTAATTGAAAACAATTAATCAAAAGTAGTTATTTAAGAATAAATTTCCATGTGTATAAATTCTGCAGGATAATCTTAATGCTGACAGAAATTTTCCTAGCACTTTAATGCAATGAAATACAACCAGAAATTGATCATACACAGCACAAAACTTCAATTCTGAACATTCTGAACAAGCAAATTAAATGAATTTTTTTAAAAAATGTCTTTAATTCAAGCCTTTTCTCTTTGGTGAAACTCACCATCTTCCTACTTGGAACACTCTCCAACTGCAACTCGGCAGGTTAGTTTAATCCGTTAATATTTACATTTTCTTAGTTCAAATATTTTGACATGTCAGTGATATCTGCTATTTTAGAATAGAGTTATTATTTTCTTGACACAGGCTCCCTGGATATACTGAGTTTGATGTTGTTTGTGGCAACTTTGTTGTCCTGCAAGAAGCTGGTAATACAAATACCTACATATTTATCTCTGGTTTTGATGCCCAAGACAATATTTTACTAGAAATTGGAACACCTATTTTTTCCACTATTGTCCCTGTTTCATTAAAGACAAATATATTTTTCAGTAAAATGCAGTCTGCACCATTTCTGATGAAAAAGTTTTCCTGAATTCTTGGTAGTACCTGGGATTTGCCTATTAATGGTTCTATCAAGCTGGCCATTAGAAGGCAGCTACTGCTGCAAAGTCCTATCAAACAGGGTGATTTATCCTTGGACTACTGTTGCCAAGCTTTTGGACATATTTATTTCTGGAAGGAAGATAAGAAAACATGTGCAGAGCTGCATTTATTCATTCTTTTCTAAGAGCACATTGTAAAACAAAAGGGAGAAGAAGGTCATGCATAAATAGGCAATCAGGCAAGGGAAAACTCTGGAAAGCTCCACTAGCCCTGCAAAGAAGTAAATTAAAATCAATAAATACTAATATGATGACAGACAAAAACACAGCACCATATATGAAAATCCACTTTCAACCTCAACCACATGTTAAAATGAAAACCAGTTTCAATTTAACCCACATCTGCATCACAGAACCTTTTGGAAAGTATTTAGCAAAATAGTGTTTGTTTACCGTCCCTTTTCCTTTTCCACCTCTTCCCTGTTTTTTGCTCACATTTACTGCATTCTCTGAGAAGGTGTTAAATAATGTCCTCTGTCCTACAACTGAGATGGCAAGTCCAACATCAGAATGCATCCAGAAGAAGGAACTCAATTTTGCTGACCTAGAATGGCATAACTAATTTTTATTATAGTGTCAGAAACTAGATTGTTAATAAAATGAGAGGAACCATGGTTTCTAGTGTTGTTCCTTAAGTCAAAATGAACCATATGGCAGAGTTCTTCTCAAAAGCCAGGAGGTTTCTCACTCACTCACCTGACCTGGATGTTTTTCACGGAGCTGAACGATTGTTGCAGCAACTGCCAGGATGTTGTGTGTGACGTTTCTCACAAGAAATATTGCAGTGCATGGGGTCATACTGCGTGGAATCTCTTGGTAAAATATGTGTTTTTACTATCAGAAGTATTTATTGTTGTAAAACAATAGTGGAAGCTGTTATATCGTTAACATGGATTGTGCCAAGTCTCCAGCTTGAACATTTCTATAATAAACACTAAGGGACAGAAATGAATTGTTGTGTGTCTGTACAATTTCCAGTCCTTCTGTTAGCGTGCGGAGACATAAAATCACACAGGCAATTATATGTAGGTGTTTTTATTAAGAGCTCTGGGAATCAGGGGCGCTTTCGCCTCAGATCTGATCCCACCATACATTGAAGAGGAACGGGTTTTTATATTCTATCGTTATATAACTTACATGTTAATTATTAAACTTATATTGTTCTATTGTATACATAGATTTTTAGCTAAACATAGCTCTCTTAAGTTCCCAGTGTAGTTTCTTATGATTCTTCCTATGATTATATAATAATTATATTTAATTACTAAACAATCATCACATCTAACAATTATATCATTTATCATACTGCTTACGTGAATGCACTGATCTGAGAAAACACAAAGCCTAACATTTTCAGAATCTATCTTTAGCATTTTCCAAGGTCCCACTATCACTTCCTTATTACCTCAAGGCATCTGTGGCTTTGTAAGCAGGCACACCCACCCTCCTAGCATAATTTCCTGGTGTGGACTCAGTCTCCATTCCAGCTACTGACTTGGACATTGGATCCTGAAAAATGCAATATGTAAGCTATAAAACATAACAGGAATACATGCTTTGAAAAGAAAAAAAAATTACCTTCAGCTGGGACCTTAGCATTTTAACTTTTATGCCTTTTTCACAACTTCTGCCTTATTATTGTTAAACCCATGCATTACCCTGCATTCAGTTTTGTGTGAGCTTGATCTGGTTCAAAAATGAAATGAGAACGGACGACAGCATTGTGCCACTCTCAATGGAAATTTGCTGAGATAACCAAGAATATTCAAACAATGTTTTTACTATTTGCTTATCAGTATTGTGATTTATGTACCTTGAACTTCAAGCATTGAGATGCAGACCATTAAAAGTGGAATTATGATTTCTAGGTCAAAAGCTCAACCCAAGAAGTTAATCGTGAAGCAAAGGAACTAGATACTGAGTAGTACCTGTGATAAGCACAAATGCTAGTCTAAACAAATGTCCAAATTCCAGATTGCATGGTATTCTTCTGTACCTCCATCCAAAAATGGGTTTAATTTTACTCTGGATTGCAATGAGGATCAACAACTGCAATGTACTATTGCAAGTTCAATAGGACATAACTACACCAAAATAGGTGCTTTTGACATCACAACTTAGAGTATTATCTTTTTTATCTTGGTATAACTTTTCATGTCTTTGGGGGAAAAAAATTAGCAAATTCTCACTATATGCATTATTAAAGCTAACTCAGGACTCCTTGACATCAAAAGATTTTGCTTTTGAACTGAACATGGACCTTGGACCACTTAGAGAAATGGAAATCTTTGATTTAAATCTAAGTAAAATACTAAAGTTCTTAAGCCAATATTACCCTATTAAAAAAAATTTGAGCACTTTTGAGAGTCCCCATGCCCAGAGGACCTAATGAACCCAATTATTGCTTCATCTGTCTCTTGAGCTGTGTTCTTCTGCACAGCCTGCTCCCCCACAGCAAAACTCGCCTAACAGAAAACGCCACAAAAACATGGGACAGACACAACTTTGTAATAAATCTGATAGCTAATCAATAAAAGGGACAGGAAAAGCTTAGAGATTGTGTCTGGTGAAAAAGCAGAAAACAGCAGCACTTTAGAGTCAAGTCTCTTAAAGATGACAAGAAAGCAGTAAAGCTGATACTTTTATTCTTGAAAGGAAGGAATAAAAGTCAAATGATAGATGGGAGTTGTAAATCTTTTCAAAGGCATAGTGAAGTTTTAATTACTTTTTAAGGGATATGGGAGTTCATAATCCACTTACTTTGTACCTGAATCACATTATATGTCTGATCTTCAGTAGTATCAGATATGAAAAGCTACAAAGCTTGTTTTACTTTATTGGCTTTCTGGGACAAAACATAGTAGTTAGCAGCAGGTTTCATTTTGAAAGATTTAGAAGCTTTAAATTCTTAAACTAACTAATAAAATTATTTGCTTTTAATGAGATGGGTTTGTTCCTATTTTATGCCAATAACATAATAGGAACAAATAGTTACATGCTGTCTCAGACTAAATTCTTGAGACTTCAACCCCTTTATATTGTTTAGATACTACAAAATCCTCATAATCTTTGACTTAAATTAGCTTTATTTCCATTCACTTGTGGTCCAAAATAAATTTAGCATATGAATCATGAGATTATAGTTGCAATTTTATATGTTTCAGGAAATTCGAGGAGATGAATCTGAGACCAACTGTTAAAATTCTTCAATATAATTTTTTCATTCAAGCATAGGGATCACAAATACAACTGAAAATATTTCATGTAGAACAAACACATACAGTATAAAACACATTATGTTTTTCACAGGACTTGTTAATATTTGTGTATGTGCTTATAAACAAAATATTTTCACATATCTAAAAATATACAGAGCTGAACACAAATTTATTACATGGAAATAAGCATTAATAGCAGCTCTCCTTTCTGGCTTTAGTACAGATATAGCACACGCAGTTCATTTCAACAAATAGAATGGATATTTATTGCATTAAAAACGTTTTGTAAGTCCCAATTCCAGATATGAGGGTTCTTTCTATTTTTTCCCTGGCCTTTTGAGGCAGCAGCTATGTTTTTGCTTTGATTTAAATATTTATGCTTTCTCAAATTCAAGACAAATACCTTTTTTGGTCACTGCTGTTAGTTATGTTTGAGGGCATTGAGGGTGTCTACTGAACAAGCACATGCTGCTCTTAAAACAATGGTTTGTCCTAGAAACCATCTGAGTCATCAACAATCTCTGCAAACATTTCTTCACTTCAAGACATAATTTAACTATTATCATGCCACAAGAAGAAACAAGAACTTGCCTTCATGTAATATAAAAGTAATATGAAAGCTAATCACAAAGGCTACCGCATTTTTGATTCCATGAAGGTTCAAACCTCAGCAATAGAATTCTGAAAGACAGAAACCAGCCCTAATGCAGAAAAATGTGCCCTTGGGAGTCTCTTGCAGGAAGAGATCAAAACGAGCTGTTGTGTCAGTCCTGTGCTATGCTGCTGTTAAGGTGAAGCAGAGAACCCCACCAGGCACACCTGAGTGGCCCTGCTGCCTCTAAACAACAACGGACTGATGCAATCAGTTGATCTACTCCTATGGAAGTCTTTCCATGTGGGAATGTAGGTTTTTTTACCCTTAGAAAGTCAAGCTAGCAGAGCCTGTCAAGTAAACAAATCTGCCTGCAGCCTCTCAGTGCTAGAGCTGCATTAAACATCAGACATAACAACATTCTTTCCCTAGACAGCAAAATTCCCAAACCCTCACCAGTACTGGGAAGAGCTGGCCTGTTTCTCTGCACCACTGTCACAGAGCTGGAGCTGTGAGAAGCAAGGAGCCAAGCAAGGAGGCCAAGCAAGGTGACCACCCAGGTGAGCAGTGGCCTCAGAAGCTCCCATCCCTCCAGCCATTCCCTGGGTCCCATCCCAGGAAAATGTACCAAGCAGAAAGACTCCTACTGGTTTCAGTGGGCTGCAGTGCTGGTTTGAGCTGCAGTAATTTGATTTTGTGGAGTGAAGCCTTCAATCCTTTAATCTTTCCAATTGCTTTGCGTCTAGGAACAATAATGTTTTAGACTGTAAACTCCAGGACACAATCGGTATATTCCTCCCTTTCTGGGCTCCACTGAGCTCCCTGCCTGTATTTAGCACATAATACATTGTTTTAAAGTACTTAGCAATGGTTAGTAGGATAATAATTTCTAAGAATAGGCATATTGTCCACACTGTACTCTGCCAAAAGTATTTCAGTGTTAGAAAAATTGCTCCTCTGATCTGTCAGCACTTGCCACAGTTGCAAAAAAAAAATAGTATAATAGAAATTTTCAAGTTTTCGATTTTTTTCTCGAATAATATCTGTAAGGAAGGACATGTTAGCCAAATTCCAGTTTGTCTAGAATATGTGTCACCTTTATGGAGTGGGAGACTGAGCCATACAGTGCTAACTCAGCGCCTTCATCCCTTGCCCCGGACACCCCCTTGCAGAAGACCCCAGCATCCCTCCCCCTCCTCCCTTCCGCTCTCCCTTGCTCTCCAGCAGTGATCACGCCACCTCAGCTCCCCTTTCACAAACGTGAACCAGCTAATGAGCATTCTGTTGGCCTGAAAATCCAGCATTGTTTCAGCAGCACTCAGAGACCCCACTCAAATCCCTGCTGCTCGGTCAGAGGCACACCGGAATTTATTCAGCTGCTTTTGGGAAAGGGAGATGTCTCCAATCCTCCAGCTGACCTTCTTTGCTCATCTTTTGCCCCAGGTTATTGTTTTAAATTCAGGAATGACAAGCTGTTCAGTCAGACCCTATTTCTTCATTGCTTTGTGTTTTCTTTGTATTTTGAGCACTGCACAAAATGCTGGAGGGACCTGCTGTGTTGACACATTTTGTGTATTTTCTGTACTTTTCTTCTCCCGCTCTTTGAAATAAGCCTCTTGGCATGCTGAAGGAGAAGCTGAAGTAAAAACTCTTATTCTTCAAAAAAATAACCATCTATTTAATGAACTATTTTTCTTTTTTGCCCCTCTTGCTCAAACCAGAGTTACCGTAATTTCTAAGCAAAGGTTATTTTTCTGGCCAAAAACCATGTCATGCAGAGATACACATACCAACTACCCAGTCTCTTTCAGAAATAATACAGCCATGTTAGGGCAGTGCTGCCAGCCCTGTTATTTGCAAAGTTGTTCAGAGTTTCAAAGCTTTAGTGTTTGATTGCTTTCATTCAATCTGACAGTCAATAACAGTTGATAGATCAAATCTCAGTGTTGATATTGTGAAATTTTATAAGATGGGTCAGATAATGGTCAGATAATGATTTAACAGATAGTAAATTGGTGGTTTAGTTTTACTTTTTTTTCCCCTAGAATTAACTGTTTTATTCACACTTGACTGCAAACTTGCCCATGAATCTATACCCTATTTTCAGTGTCTGCCACCTTAGGCACTCTAAAATTCACAAAAATCATTTGATATGTACAATCCAGCATGGCAAGATTTGTTGAGACCAACAGAGCACAATAGTTCAGAACTGCAACTGACATTTTTCCAGCTAATGAAACAAAGCTATGCATACTTGCTCCAAGAGAACTGAGGTTTTTATAGGTTAATATGATGGGTTTGGATCAACTTCACCTGTATTTTTAATGTCTCTGATTGGGCTTCAACACTCTCTCAATGTTACTGTTCACTGAGGTCAACAGAAAATATCTCTGGACCTTCTCAGATTTTTGTTTCCCCCTCATTTTTCCTTCTAAATACCTTTTCCTGCTTGATGCCTCAGATTTTAGCTTTTCTATTTTTCAGATTCTGTACTGCTTTAGTGCGGACTTCTGAGCTTCATATTAAAGGATAGTAAGTTCTCTTCACAGAGTAGGTAGACAAAACAATTCCTTCTCCAGCTGGGGACCAAGGACAACCAAAGCATAAACAGTTTATGATTGAAGAGAGAAAAACAAGAAGGATGGAACTTCATGGGCTAAAGCTATAATTGGACAATTAACTCCAATATGCTAAATGGACCAGAACTTATAAAAGTGTGAGACCCTGTGGCTGGTCATCCATTTTTTGTGACCATTTTGGATTTATCTTGGGTGTAGCCCTGGGTGGGCTCTTGTGCTGCCCAAGGCGTATCCATTGAGGCCTCCTAATAAATCCCTACTTTATTCTTTAGCTGTGTCTAGTCTCTGTTCTAGGTCAGCCTTCACAAGGCATCATGCTCACTTTGACAAACACTTATTGTGCCTTCAACTACTTTTCCCTCAAATTGGGAATAAAGGTGAAAAAACTGGGTCCAAACCATCTATGCTCACAGCCTCAATGTTTTACCCATTGGGTTTTGTCTGAGCAGCAGCTATGGCACTTCTCTTGGCCGCACCCTGAACCTGAACAGGACTTTGTGATCAGGGTGACACAGGCATAACCTAGAGCTGCTCTTAGCTTCACTGACCTTTTATTAAATGGCCAAAAGAACACACACACTCACACACACACATACACCTACAAATTTTACCACGTTCATATGAAATTTAAAATTTCCTATTGCCAGAGAATTAATGTTTTTCACAGACATATCTTTTAGTTGGGTACATTTTTTGCCAAATTCTAATTTTTCCAGGGCTTATTTATGGTAACCCAGTAGTCCCTCTTTTGGGCAGCATCTTATCATCTTGTCCTCTTTTGTGCCCACAGAGCTTAATTAATTAATTAATTAATAGTCCTGTCTAACCTAATTTAGTTAGGCTTTTTTCACGTACAAAATAACCTCTTTCAATGTTACATGATGGGACCCCAGATCACTACAGTTTGTTCTGCAGTGTGGTTTCATGCTTATCTTTAAAATGCAAAACCATCCAGTCATTAGAAAAAATCACTATTAGAAATAAGCAATCTTTTGTCAGAAAGCTTTTTATTTACATGCAAATTTAACTCTCAGACATCTTAATTATTCTCCAGAGTTTCAGCTAGCTGCATTTTGTTTTACTTTAGGAGGAGAAGGGTGCTTGTTTTCAACACGCCAGTGTATAGCTGTTATGTTTACAAAGAAAGCCTCAAAAATGTAGCCTACAGCCTGTCTGAATTTGTAGGGAACAAGAAATGACAAGCCCAAGTGTGAAAGAGTTTTATTTCTGCTTATACTAGACCTGATGGCAGCAAGGACACTTAAAATGTCAGCAGTTCCATTGGTCACCAGAGCATAGAAGAAATGCAGAAACAGCCCACACAAAAATAGGTACTTACTGCATTTGAATGATTACCCCTTTTAGCAGATCTTCAGTCACAGACTAATTAAGTGGCTGCCAAGTAGTACTGCAAAAGGGATACGATATTTTTTTCTGAACAAGGATTCAAGACTAAAATAATTGACAAGTAAGTTTTTCTTTTATGCCTAATCTTTCTCCAGTTAGGCAAATGTTTGGGAAATGAGCACAGGATTGCAGTTTGAAGTGAGTTTGCTTCGGCACACTTTTAAAGAAAAATTTTACATTTCTCTGACATCAGTTTTATTTTATTTTAAGAAAATTTGCCTGATAATTCATTTCTGTATGAACATTTTCCATGCTATTTTTCACCATTACATCATATATCGGGTTGATTAAGGCCACTGAAATTTTATTATTAATTTCTGCACATAGCGTCTTGCCAAAATAAGTGCTTGTAAAAGGTTTTTTAAATTACCTACATTATTGAACCTTAAGCACAATTTGGTACTACTGGAAAAGTAGTTACAGTTACATATTAAAATCAAAACATTTGATGATGTACAACTGAGCTGGATTCAATATGCAATTCCACTATATGTATGGTACTTTGTATTCTTCTTGCTCCATAGAGTTTGTGATTGCTTGACTGTATAAGAAAGAAATGGAAATTGAGCATCTCTCTGCTGGACTAAATAATGACAGTTCTGCTGAAACCTGGGGAAACAGTATGGCAATGTTAACAACAGAAGGAGACCTCTCCAGCAGCCATTAAACACCACAGGAAAAATGCAGCATTGCACCCCTGGAGGTTGCCAAACACTGCAGAAGTATTCAGGTAATGCATCTGGAAGGGAAACAGCATATCTTTAAGTTAAGCCTACACAGAACTGCAAAAGCTTTGTGCCAGCATGAGCCTTGGAACAAGGAATGTGATTGTGTTTTAGTTATGATCAGTCACATGTGGCATGCACCGAAATTAAACTAATGTGGGTGTGAAGTTTGGCCAGTCCAATTCACCACTCCATGAAACAACAAGAGCTAAATAGGTGCCCCATCAATAAAGAGAGAAATATTCCTCTCCAGCAGGTTACAGAGTGTCTTTAGAGGGCTGCTGCTCATTTTTTGCGCCCAATTATGAGCAAAAGTGTTACCCCACAGACTGCTTCTCTGGAAAAAGGTGGGGAAGTCTGCTGGACATTTTTAATATATTGTTATTAAAGTTAACTTTGCAGACCTAGTTTTTTATATGCTTATGGCTGCATGCCAGATAAGTGATTACTGTAAATGTGTCAGTTAAATAGTCCAGTGACAGGTCCATATGTGCTCTATAAAGAAACTAGTTAAGCTAACCCTGATCAAAACCAGAATGATTGACTCAAAGCTTCAGGAGCTCAGAAATACAAAGACTGGTTGGAGATCTGAAGCAGGTCTGATCATATTTCTATACCTGCTGTGATTCCACCTCCCCCCCTGGACCACATGTACATATACATCCTCCAAATTTATACAACATCTGTCCCCAGATACAAAAGCTCCTATTTGTTTTGTAGACCACCAGGGCATTTGGAGCTGCTGCTGTCACTGCAGTTGCCACTGGTACAGCAATGGCCAGAGAGCCTTCTGCAAGCTTAGTGAAAACCCAGGCACCCCCACAGAGGTGATGCTGCTGTCACCAGCTGCTCCAGGGAGACGCCCAAAGGGCCTGCTCTAGAGTCACATTGCTTCCTCAAAGAGCAGCACAGCAGGGGAGGAGGGAACCCTCAAAGCAATGTGTCATAAACACAACAAACACATCAGTCAGACAACCAACATCCCTGCAAAATTCTCGAAGGGCAAACTCTAGTGGCAAGTAGTCCAGACAGAGAGTGCATGTATCTTAAGTTTGTTGTGTTTCCTCCAAGAGAAATGAGAAATTCTGCAAAGATGACCTTGCTATATCTGCTGAGTTTCAGCTTGGGATTCAGTCTTTGAAGTGTTGTAGGAAATAATATTAACTGAAAATAGTTGGGTATTGTTTCCAGACTTAATTAGTTTACCTCATATCATCAGCTTCAAGAGCTTCAATATGTTACTAGTTTTCAGCCACAGAGCATGGCCTTTTTAAGCAGTCACATGATGAAAGAGCCTGTGCATGTTGCTTTTGTTGAACAGCAGAACTGACTTTGATATACTTGATGCCATTTGTACTGCAGCATTTATTTTCACAATTTTCAGACTTTCACTTTAAGGTTAAAGTGATCACCTCCTGAAAACTGATGATTTTTGTTTCATCTTGGCATAGAAATGAACAAACACAGACTGAATCTACAATATTTAGCATTACTGTGCATCCAAAAAAATGCCACAATGGCCACAAAGTACTACTACAAGACATAGACTTTCGACTAAGCAATTCAATTTAAGTTTCCACAGACACTGAGGTTCCACCCTGACCAGTCATCATCAACTGGTGAGAGACACTTTCACTGTGAGCATCTTAGCAGGAAGCTTCCATCAATCTTTTAGAGGCCATTTCTATCAGCCTGACAAGCTCTTTTAAGAACCAGTCTTCAACTTTCTTACTCTTTTATGGAGAGTAGGCAGTAAATGCAGAGTGCAGAAAGAACAGAAGTCAGGAAAGAGTCATGATGGAATTGTTATTAGTGCATCTTTAAGGGCTTAAATGTTTCAGTGCAAGAGTGGAAAGGGTGAGTTAGAAGCTGACCTTAATGCTGATCTCAGTTGCTACTACAGACATATGCAAAACATCTGTCCACTGGAGTAGTTACCTAATAAAAAAGTGAAGAACTAATTAAAATTCTATTTATCCCCAACTGGTAAGAAAATTTAAGTGAGAAACCTTCTCCTCTCTCATAGTAGGACCCACTGGAACAGTGTCCTGAGTAAGCACACAGCAGGTAGGTGTGCTTTTTGCTGGCCTGTAGCATCTTTGAATTAAAATTTTTTGAACATTTAGGCATCCTAAATAAGCTGAAGCAATCAATTAAAAAGTGTCATTGTGATTCACTTCATTAGTAAAATAACACTATGCAGCAGGAGTTACAAAGCATTCTGCCAGTGTGCTCGGAATGTCCAGAGCCTAAATAGATAAGTCATTTTTCTCTTGTACCTTTTCACAGTGAGTAAAGTATTGCTCTTTAAAAAAACAATATATTAGAGTAGATACAATCTTGTACTTTGTTGGCATATGTTCAAGAGCCATGTCTTTCATGGCTGTGGAGTTAGCAGTTCCTACAACTATAGACTTGTGGCTTGGCTTATTAAGATTTCGTGGAACTGCAAAGTTTTTCCAGCAATGTCTGTCTTTGTGTTCGTTGATTATGGTTTCCTTTGAGGTACCTCCACATTTTTATGTCCATTCCTTTAGTGTCTAGTCTTTCTTTCCACGTGTTTACTTAGCTGTGGTCTCTAACATTTTTCCTTATTCTGAAAACTGACTTCTCACCCTCGCTAAGCAGCATGTTTATGTGTTTTAAAGCAAATTCAGGTGGTGTTTAGGTTCCAAAATGTATAAATTGTGGAGTTATTTCTTTTGCTTTCTGAATTCTAGCAAAGACCAGTCTAGCAAAGACCAATTCTAGCAAAAACCAGTCCTCTGTTTCCGACACTGTTGAAAAAACAACAGCAGCAAAGAGCTGTGTTACTCTTTCCACGTTTACTTCCTGAAATGTTTGGGGGTTTGCATAGTGCCAAAGTAGTCCTGAAAGGCCTCAAGAAAAAGGTGGTTCTTGAATTAAAGAGCACATAAGTGATTGTGTCAGAAGTCTATTAAGTAATGTCAAAACACGTAACAGAAGCTGTAAGATGACATTACCATGAAAATTAATGTAAAGGCAGTGAGTGAAACCTTTATTCTGTTAGAAGTGTATCATCCCTGGCTACAATGAAGGCTGCAGTTCCCTTTTAAGGAGAACAGCATCACTGAAGCAATGTGCTCGTAAAAATGCTAACGTGGTCCTTAAAATTATTCTAAACAGATACTTTTAGATAAGATATGGAGGCATTAAGGCTGTTGTGCATAACAGTGGTGAGGCTTTATCTAGAGTACTGATACAGTTCTGTTTACAAGAAAAGAACTAAATTATTTTAGCTTGTTTAGGTGAGCAGAGACAAACTTTAGAGGGACTATGCGTGCTGCCTGAAATGTACATTCTTATGAGGACAGACATAAAGGAGAAGATAACTATTCAACCAGACAGCAGTAGATTATGGGTGAATGTAAAAACAGGACAAGCTGCAGGCCAGCAGAGATTTCCCAGCCAGCACAGCGGGCAGATTCTGCAACCATGTTGGCAGGACCTAACCCAAAGTACTGCTAGGATGAAGCTGGGTAAGTTTCTGAGGGTCATTGAAAACATAGTGCTGCAGCAGCGGATGGAATTGTAACCCTGATTTAGAAAATGGGACAATAGGATGTCTTCCAAAAGCTTTTTTTCTTCCATATGTAAGTTTTGCTCTCAGGAGCTCCAAATACAATGTCTCCTCATACCCCTTCTAGTCTTGTCCCCAGTTCATGCAGAAATCCTCCAGTGCTTGAGGGATGGTGAGACAAAGCACAAAAGCATTTGGGAAAAAAAATTTCCACTGATAAGCAACAAAGAACAGTATCAACAATTCCTAAATGTAGGAGTGAAATAAAAGTCAGTTTTTCCTAATTCTGTAAGCCACTGGGAAACAACGGTACTCAGTATATCACATAACTTTTCAGTATTTTGAAGATTTAACATTTCCTAAATAAATAGATTATTTCTATTTTTACAGTTTACAGTTCAGTCCAGGTCTGCTGACATGAAAGACAGTGTTTTCATGGATGTCAGCAACACAGGAACAGGATGGTTTTCTAAGTGAATTATGTACCTAATGAATCAAGTGGTTTGTCCCCATCATTCATTAGAATTTTAAGCCAGATGCAATGTTTCATGCAAAAATATGATTTCTTCTCCTGTGATAAATGCCTCACATCTAAACCCTGAACTTTTTCATGAAAAGCTTTGTAGTTTTGCTTTTAATCTTCAAGATTTCCATGGAGAAAAAAAATCTTGAATTCTTTTTTTGGTTTTCCCTATAATTTTCTTTTTGTCACTGAATATATTGCAAAAAATTTACTCAGGATCCTTCCTCACAAAACCAAAGTGCCCCTCAAGCCCATTTTCCTCTGATATCTGTTTACATGAAATAAGTTATGTTCTACAGAGTGCATTAGAGCTCTGCAAAAGAACATCTACTTTTCCTGTCCTGTTTTTGTACAAATGGAATGTCACTGTCATCATTCTTCAAGTGAGCTTATAGAGCTCCACTGATTGTTGTGAGATACAGAAATCTCCTCATATAACATTAGTGACTTCAAAGTAAGTTTGAAGTTTGGCAAAAGCAATTTTTGGGCTACACTGGCCCAACACAAAGACTGATTTGCAGACTTTGAACATGTGTGCTGATGCCCCAGGCTTCCTCAGAAGACCTCAGGATACCTGTGCAATTCTACTGCAGAAAATATTTTCTAGGATTTCTTGAGATTAAAAAAAGGTTTTGTTGTGTCAGGTCCACCTACACACATAATTTCCTTCTCTTGACTTTGAAATGCTCACTATGAATGGTGATACTATGAAGGACACACCTTCAGACTCTCAACCACCTAAACACTCATTACCCCAAGAAAAAGCATATCAATTATCAATGAGTAGAAAGAGAGCCGGTAATTAGCATGGACATACATATATTTTATTAACTTGCTAAATTAGGCCTTCAGTTACCTCTACCTGGACCACTGCATGCTTATAATGGGGAAATTTAACACCTATATGAAGGCCTAGATATTAAAAACTTGGTACAGTTTCCTTGAAATTAAGAAACTGTGCTTGGAATTTTTGTTCAGGCCCATCTCCGCTAGTTACTAGGGGTCCTGGGGGCCAGTATCCATCAGGAATTGGCCTTTGCAGAAGCAGGAGCAGAATAGCTGGCACACTGCTGCCATAGTTGTACCACTGAAATGGTTTCCTTTCTCATCCCAAAAGAAAAAGATCCTCCAGAAGAGAGCATTATCAAAGACACTAACCAAGAACTACAGAGGATATTTCTGGCCTGCTTGCTTCCTGCCAGAGAGCACTGGCTCCTATTAGAATATTTGTTTCAAGCAGCACCAATATTTCAACCTTCTACCCATCTACTGATTAATAAGGTCATACTAAGCACCCTGGGGGCAGTATTTGATTTTTGAAAAATGGTAAACCTTTACAATATCTGTAATGGCCTAAAGGCTGCAAGTAGGGCAGTAAAGTTCTCTATACACATTCAAAGGAATAAAGACTATGTTCACACAACAGTAATAAATAAGGGTCAAGGGGGAAAGATTATCTGAAAACCATAAGAAGTATCTTTTAGAAGCTAGTAATTATTTAAATTGTTCTTAAATTCCTTTGAAGAGATAGAGTTTTTCAAACCAGTGTTTTCAGAAGTTTCCATTACTGCTGGATTAATGGCCTTTTTTACCTGGAATGATCTGTATTTTGTACTTGGGAATTTTACAAAACTGACAGCACTTCCCATATGAATGGACAGAAGGACAGAACACTGTTTTTGTGATGATCATGATCATCTCAGCTAAGGACATAGAGGACTTAGCTATCTAAACTACAGGTTTAGGATATGGAAGCCCTACAGCACAGAAGCTCTGCTACCATAAAACAATATTTCCCCAGAATGGTGTGAACAGCCTGATCAAAACATGGAAAACATAGGAGACCTCACATCTGAGGCAGTGAGGTTTTTCCCAGGAAACAATCAGGTTTGTTCTAATTTCCTCTTTCAGTATCTTTAAACTTCTTCCTTCCTAAGGCAGGGAGACTGTCCATACCACTTATCTTCTGAGTTAGAGGACTTCAAGAGGAGTCCTGATCTCCTTGCAACATTAGGCTTCCTTCAGAAGTTGTTAGCTGCTCAAAAGCACTTTTCTGCATCTCTTTCACCTCTAAAATTTGTTGCAGCTTAAACAGCCCCATAATCCCCCATCTTTCCTGGGGTTTCTTCAGCCTCCTCACACTACCCTTCACCATGTTCACCTTCAGATTTCCATGTCTCCGGGGTGTAGGCTCTTCATGCACCCAAAATTTTAACAAGCTTGTACTCTCTTCCTTGATACTTTACAGCTGTTCCTACTTTAAACTTACATAGCATTCCTTGATCATGGGCTCCATCTGGATATTAAAACAACCCTACAGGATTGTCTTCAACAGAGTTGTATCCCTCATGAAAAGTAAAAAGCAGACAGAATTGATGCCTTACAAGCCCAGAAAATAACATTATAGCACCCACATAACCCACACCTTACCAGCCTCACCCATTAACTCACAGAATTACCACTAATTACAAGTTAAGCAAGAGTGTAGCTTCTAGAAAGCTTTTTTTTGTAGCTGTCTTTTGTAGCTGCACTTTCCCTCTCCCACAGAAACTTTCATTCTAATCAGCACAGAGCCACAAATGAAATCGATTCATACCAAGCCCCAAGAAGAACAGTACATCAAAGTGTTTTTAACAATCATAAGAGTTAAATTGCATTTCTATGAGGAAAGGAAAAAAAACCATTGTTTTCTTGTCTGCGATAATTCCAGACTTACCACTTTGACTTTGGTTAGACTTACCTCCTGCTGTATTTTGAAGAGACAATTCATGCCAGCAATGAATCCCAGTATTCATAGGCACAGCGGGGTCCTCCAGGTTGAAAGACATTTCTGTAGACGTAAAACACACAACACTAACAAGGAAATCTCTCTGCATATAGCCAGCTACCAGCAGAGAGATTTAGATGCAAAACAATTTCTATTAAACTCAGTAAGTTCCTATAAGTTAAAAATTACCTACTTTCTCTCCTAAATATAGATTAAATTGGCATTTTCAGCAAAAGGCAGCTGCTTTCTGAATTTTTTAAGAACAACAGCAGTTTTCTAAGGAAGAAGTCATCCTGGCTCATATTGATTTCATCTGAGTAAACTGCTCTGTTCTGAAATTTCTCCTTTTTTTTTCTTTTCCAGGAAGGCAAGGAGTTTGGTTCCAGGTTGATAGGACTAAGCTCTCAACAGTACGTACATGTACTGGGGATGGGCAGCTTCCAGAAAGTAGCTTAAAAAAATTACCCCTCCTAACAGCATACTGGTTTATAACACTGCGTGCTGGGTTCCTGACTGCACTCTTGTTATTTAAAACATCTAAAAGCAACAGAGAAGATGAATGACCATAAGCTTATGGGTTAACTAGAAAATTAAAATATCATTAATTAGAACAACAGATATTTAAACTGTTGTGACTGCCATAATCTGCAATTTCAGTAGAGAAAACCTTGTGCCTCACTGTCAAATCACAGCCCAACAGCTACATAAATAAAATTTATGACAGAAACTATTTATAAAGTATGTCCCTACATAGTTCAGAAATATAATAAGCTATCAAAAATATGATTAGAAGGTTTAAGTATATGTACATTTTTTAAAAAAATTAAGTAAAATACACCTTAGAAATCCTACCCACTCTTAAGGAGTTTAACTTAATGAGTTACAGGATTGTTTGCCCAAAACTGAAAGTATGTAATTGACATTAAAAGAGATAAAGATGTGAACTGATTGTGAGTAAAAGCTTTACCAAAATTTCAAATGTAAGTGAGGAAAAGAAGCTGCAGGGGTTCCACAAATGAAAGAAAGACAAACCTCTCTTGAAAAGCTTTTAAGAAGGAATAAGAGAAAAAGTCTGTTTCCTCTCTCCATTTTTTCCGATTACCCTATAAATCCAGCAGTGGAACTCCACTGACAAGAATCATCCAGAACAACAGCCATCACCCCTCCCAAGGGTTGGCGACATGTGAGAAGCAATGCTTACATTAAGGCATTTTAACAAAATGTTGGAATTATAAATTGTTTCCTTGAAATAGTCTGTTTATTGCTATTTCTCTATGCTCTACAGCATCTGGTCAAGCATCGTCCTTCTACTAACTGACCCTTGAGAAGACATAATGGAACCCACTAGATCCATATATATCTTACTGGTGATTTTAAAACAAGTAGATAAAAGTGACAAGAAATTAAGGATGAAAACAAGAGTAGAGAACGAATTTTTCTATTTTAGGCTCAGCTCAACCCCCAGGGAAAAAAATCACCACAGGAACTTCACATTTCTATTTCCTACATACAAGTCTTGCACGGGAGCAGTTAGTTTAAAGCATGTGACTCTCTACAGCACAATTCAAACAGCACAAAACACTGAAACTGAGAGCTATCTTGCCATTCTGAAGACACATGCCGAAACCTCATAGTTAATTTCTTGACATTCTTTTCCTTGTCTGCAAGAAGTATTGTGTTTATACGTTGCATTTTTATTAAAGTAGGTTTGCAAACCCACAAAGAATAGAAGTAGCAAGGAGTGCACTTTCAGTAATAAACCAGACACATCCAGGATACAGGGTTAATCTAAGAGACAATCTGTAAGTGAACTTGTATTCATATTAATTCAGGAAAAGGTAATGAAGGATTGTGCTGTTTCAAATGAAAATTAGTGATCTCTCAAGTAGAAAAATATTCTGCAAATCCTACGTCATACATTTTTAGGACATCTGGAGATTCTTTGTTCTTTGCAATTCCCACTTCTCTCTTAAAGACATTATTAAAGTGTCAAATAAAAATTGCTGGCAAGCCCTAAGAATTTCATAACAGATTGTATTATCATATATGATAATATCTTGCTAGGGTGTGAGAAGATGAAAAACAATATATGGAAAAACATTCAAATCAGAAAAATCAATACAAAGTGAAATAAAAATAGGAAAATTACTCTCTTTGCTCATTTGTAGATCCAGACAAATTCACATTGCTCAGAGGAAATGGCAGGAGCCTCCTTGTGTTGAACAAAGCACCAAAGAATGCCCTTAAAGGAAGGAACAATCATGAACTGAAACAAAGATAAACACATGCCCAAGAGAAAAAAAGTCCAGACCTCAGTTTTTGTTAACTTTTATGGCAACTCCCAAAATATGAGCATTCATTACTTGGAATAAAAAAAATAAAATTGAATTTAAAAAAAATAAAAATGACCTGCCAATCAGCTTCCCAGATTTCGTAAGGTTTTTAAATAGTTGATATGTTTCCGCTGCTATGTTTCACTCACTGGTCCTTTAAATCATTTCGACACCAGCATGACTCTATTGAAACCAGCAGGGTTGCAACATAACAGAGCAGAGAATTAGGCCCACTAGTGTGATTTCTGGTTGCTAGACTGAAGGAAAAACAACTTTGAGCTTCACATAAGTTCTTTTAATCACTACATGGGCTGAACTAATCCAAGAGACATTAGGCAATTACTGTACTTGGAGGACATCAAGTGAACTGGACTTATTTAATGTCCAGCCTTGGACACTACTGAACTAGCACAACAAATAGTCTAGGCATCGTAAATCTCTGAAGACTCTTGTAATGCTACAGATGTTACTAGCAAATTAATTAGCAGAATTAGCAGAATTTATTAACAGAATGAGAAGTCAGGATGAACCAGTGGAAGTTCAGGAAGAAGTTCAGGGTGAACTCATCTCGCCTCCCCTTTCACCATCAAATTTCAACCATTCTTTGAGGCCAGTAGCTTGTGTGTGATTAAAGCATTTGCTGTGTTTCAGTTTGAGCATATTTTCCCAAATGATAAACAGATCTGAAGGCTTTGAAATAAATTCACTATTTCCCCAGTGGTTAACTTCATGTTTTAATTAATTATTTTCTTTTAAAAAATTATAAATATAAAGGCTTTCCAAGTACATCAGTATGCAGAGCAAAGATATATCTGGAAAATATGTCACATCACAGATTACTGTTGCATCTGCCATTAATAGGAATTCAAGCTAGTAGCATCTAGAAAACTTAACAAATAGCTTTTACTCTTAGCAAGCCATGTTCTAAGGGAGGTAGGGCTCAAGACGTCTTCTCAGGACAGGACCAGGAGGCTTCCAGAACTGCAACAGCAAAAAATCCCTATTCTACTACATTCTCTGAAGAAATATCTCACTTCCAGGCAAAGTAACTCTCTGCAGCTGCTTGGGCTTCATGACACTAAACAATAACTTGCAGTTCCCAGAATTAAGTCATTTGCTACAGCTGCTAACAGCCATTTGCAGGAATAGCCTGGGAGGTCCCCAGCTTTTAAGTTTGTATGTAGAGGTCGTATCATTATGTTGCTTGATTCAATTGCTCCTAAAAATGAGAATTTACTCTTCTATTTAACTCACTATCAATCTAAAGACACTAAGTCAGTCCCAATGACAATTTTTGTGCTTTTTCCTTTTTCCAGGCACTCCGTCTCCAGAGATCAGAAAGTGTACTTGAAGATACTGAAATTATTCAACTGGCACTGCATTTCCAGCGCCCTGCAAGTCATTTGAGGAGGCTGGGGTATCTCTTTTTCTCTCGAATAGACACTATAAAGTGTTTACCTGTTTGACAAAACTGTTTACAGTTCATAAATTCCATTGTGGGGAAGTTGGACTATTAACAAAGACTATGTGATACAAAGACAAGAGATGACCACTCTCCACACTTGATCTGAACACTCACTGAACAAAGACAGGTTTCTCTTCTTCAGTTTGTACTTAATTATTGTGTAAAGCAATATCACAATATCCTTTACATTATCCCAAAACTCACTGTAGACTCACTATTTCTACAAGCAGATCTGAGGATTTGTGGCTGTGGGGATGGTGACAAGTGGCTGAATGGGACTCACATCTCTAAACTACTTAGCAAACCCCACTCATCAAATTCTCGTAATAGTCATAATGCCATTATGCTCAGCTTTGACTAAATGCTGTCTATGAGGCTATATAAAAGATAGTCTAATGTTTTGCCAGGATTAAAGCAAACATCGGGAAAAAGGTTTTAAGTAACCAACTCACGTGGCCTTTTGTAGGGACCACATCAAGTCCCACAAAAGAAGTTCAGCCTCAAATTTGCCATATCTACGTTGTTGAATGATGTGGGTTGGACAGTGCCCAGGCAGAAAGGGACCTGGGGATAGTGGTAAACAGCTGGCTGAACATGAGCCAGCGGTGTGCTCTGGCAGCCAAGAAGGCCAATGGCTCCTGGCCTGTGTCAGGAACAGTATGGCCAGCAGGAGCAGGGAGGTCATTCTCCCCTGTACTCGGCACTGGTGAGGCCACCCTGAGTGCTGTGTCCAGTTCTGGTCCCTCAGTTTGGGAAGGACATTGAGATGCTTGAGCACATCCAGAGGAGGGCAACAAGGCTGGTGAAGGCCTTGGAACACAAGCTCTGTGAGGAACAACTGAGGGAGCTGGGGGTGTTTAGCCTGGAGAAAAGGAGACTCAGGGGTGACCTTATCACTCTCTACAACTCCCTGAAGGGTGGTTGTAGTCAGATGGGGGCTTGGTCTCTTTCTCTAAGCAGCAACTGACAGAACAAGAAGAAACAGTCTTGAGCTGTGCCAAGGGAAATATAGGATGGATATTAGGAAAAAGTTTTTTACAGAAAGAGTAATAAAGTACTGGAATGGTCTGCCAGGGGAGATGTGGACTCAGTGCCTGCACAGTCTAGTTGATGTGTTAGGATATGGGTTGGACTCGATGATCTTGAAGGTCTCTTCCAACCTAGTGATGCTGGGATTCTGTGATTCTGTGTTTAGGAAGGTCTAGAGAAAAAATTACCACCGAAAACCAGCTTAGATAATACTAGTATTTCACAAGTCATTACAGTGCAAGTGTATGTGCCCACACTGGTACTTCTGACCAACAAGTGTGAGAAGATGGATCTCCTACTGAATCAGATTTAAAAGCTGGGCCCTAGCTTGTTACATTCTGAGAAAAATCCCACACAGACAGCCACTGTTGGCTCCTCCTGTGAGTCAAGGATGGACCCAGAAGTGGCTGTCCAGACAGGGCACCTTTATATTTGATAGATCTAGACATAGAGAAGACCTTTAGGATATTTTCCTGCTCTCCTCCTGACATTCAGCTATGGAAATAGCTGTAGTTGGGAAGGAGAGGCTCTGTTTCCTGGAAGATGGCTAATCGTAGTGGTTTTTAGAAGCCAGTTATGAAGGAACTGATGAAATTATTAAACTATGCTAAGGGTCCTTTCATATTTTTGAAAGCTGAGAAGCTTTGGGGATCAGTATGGCTGGGGTGAGGTTTGTTGGGGCAGAAAATGGGCAACAGTAGAAGTTTGCCGGATTTGCAGCAGCAAGAGAACTGCCACCTGGGAAAGAAGCAAAGCCAGCTCAGCCCCTCCCTGTCTTGAAGAGTAGAGACCAAATGCCTTACTGACTTTCTGACACAGTCCTTCATTCTCAGCTCCCAATACCATTTCTAGTCCAAATTTTGGATCTGGGTCATAGAATCACAGAATGGCTGAGGTTGGGAAGGACCTTTGGGAATCACTTAGTCCAAAGCACTAGCGCACACAGCTTTTTGTCCAAGACCATGTCCAGATGGTTTCCAGGGATGAAGATTCCACAGTCTCTCTGGAAAATGGTGTGAATGCTTGGTCAACCTCTAGGTGAAAAATTGTTTATTGATATTCAGAGGGAATCCTGAGTTTTCATATATACGCATTGCCTCTGGTCCTGTCACCAGGCATCCCTGAAAAGAGCCTGTCTCCATCCTTTTTACATCCTCCCTTCAGGTATTTATTAATATGCATTGATGCAATCCCACTGAGCCTTCTCTTCTCCGTGCTGAATCCCAGTTCTTAGTCTCTCCTCATATGACAAGTGCATCAGTCCCCTCACCATCTCTTTGGGCCTTTTCTGAGGTCTCTGCAGTACATCCCTTCCTGTCCTCGATGGGGGAGGCCAGGATTGGACCTGGTACTTCAGATGTGTCTCAGCAGCACTGGGCAGAGGGGAAGGATCACCTCCCTTGACCGGCCAGTGGCACTCCTCCTAATGAAGGATAAGGGAGGAAATGCCAAGGGGCCTTATCTTCACACACAGAGAAAAACCAGTGTGCACATCATTGTTCAAAACTCCTCCAGATTCTTCCTGCACATTTCAGTACATGTTTCATCAATATATCTAAAAAAAGATTGCAGTCAAGAGCCTAAACTTCACAAAGCCAGGGCATCTTTTGTGTTCAAAGGACAATTCTCACTCTGCAAAATTAGCAACTTGAATTTACTTTACTGGTAGTTGAATGAGTCATATGGCTGATAGCATCACTGCCCCAATAATGCCAACCTACAGCTCAGTTTGAATTCAGAATGATTTTTTTAAATTCCTTTTTTAAAAAAATCTGAAGAATGGAAAAAGATTGGAAGTTATGCGAGTAAAATTAAAACTAATTATGGAAACAATCCTCCTCACTGAAGTCTTAAAGAGTGTTTGTTCTTTGTTGGACCCAGCTGATGCATTGGAAATGTTGCGTAATTTTTCTATTTCTCAACACTTCTGGAAAAGAAATTGCATTTAAGCACCCTTCTAAAATTCAGGATGATATTGCAAATATTTGCCTGCTAATATCATTATATACCATCTGAGGATGACTTATTTTTACCAAGGACCCTGTACATAATCATCATAATGTAATCCACAGAACTACCTAAAGGATGTTTTTATCTTTGCCCCTTAAATAACAGTAGAAGATTAGTGGCTAATCTAATTTGAGTGAAATCAATACTCGTTCACTTACAAAAGAGTCTCTAAGAGTTTTGTGGGTTTTCAGCCAATGAAGGCCTTGAAATTGAAAAAAATCTGATAAAGAGAGGGACCTCAGGTCCTTGTTACCAGCATCAGCAGAAAAGGCCCCTGTGATGACCATTAAAAAGTAAGGAAAAGCGGAAGAAAAAGTGAAAGATACTTTAAAGCTTTAATACTTTTGGAAATTAGGTACTCAACTTTGGATGGATCAACATGCCTAAAGTTTCTGGATTTACAAATTCCATGTCTTTGGAGATCAGCATCTTATATCAGTTTTCTAAGTAAAAATGAGTTCAGATTGCAATCTCAAAAAGAAACAAATTTCTAGAAGGCTGCTAGCCAGGTGAATGGGTTTGTACTGGTTCCTGTGATATATGTTTCCTTTTTTTCCAAAGATTAGAAAGAAACCACAGACAGATTGTGGCATGTGTAGTATCAGTTCACAGCAGGACTTAAAGATGAAAATCTCTAGAGTCAGAGTTCATGACGAGCTCTAAGAATCCTTCCAGGTGTTTTCATGGAAATTGATATAATGGAGCACAGAGATGAAAGAGCAAATATATATTATTTTAAATCACAGCTCCAGGGCTTAAAGCTAAGCTCAGCAGGTACTAGGAGACCCAGCATGGATTTCAAAGCAAATGTACATCTAAAGAAAGCAATTTTTCATTAGAGTCATATTTTACACTTAATTTGCTTTTTTTTTCTTTTTGCTCACAGTTTTCTCTTCCTATACTATTGAGAAATATTCTTCTGCTACTTATTGTTTAAAAAAATCAGAAAATGAGAAACGTGTTTTTGCTTGTGCTTGTGGCCTTTTCATTTATTGTTTCCTGACTATATGCAGAATTCAGCCACAATTCAATGTACAACCAGGCAAGCCAACAGCTCACAAGTGGCATTTACAAAGGTAATAGTTTTGTAACAATAAAAATTAATGCAAAATTTTCTATGACAGATGCATGGTATGAATAAAAGAGAGTGAAGAGACAAGTCTTTTTTACATCTAAAACCTGTTTCACTAAAGAAAACAGCATTGTGAATGCACCAGTTCAGCAGTGACCAAAGGACAAGACTTCTGTCATATTCTGATAGCCATATATACAAAAATAATGCATTCATCTGGATTTTTGTGAGAGTATGTTTATATGAGAATATTGCTTTTACATAAGGGCCTCCTCCCTACTATCTTAAAAAAGCAAGTGCAATCTGTGAGCCACTTGCACCACTTCTCACACTTCTATACAGAAAACCAAATATATTTGTACAAAATTCTCCAGAAGCACAGCATAAGTTTTACATTGTCAGAGAGGTGACCATCATGTTTGGGTGGTTGAGCTCTTCTTTGTGTGTGCAGGCAAAGATTTTATAGACAAGTATCTGGAAAAATGTAATTATGGTTAAATTTGATTTCAGAGAGCAGTTTATTGATATTTTTGGAAAACCCACTCCATGTCTTAGATCACTGTAAAGACTTCCAAGATGCTTGATGGGTTTCATAAGGATGGATAGCATCTGTATGTATTGATATGATATTATCTGTTTGTATTACAAACCTTTGTATTACACAGAGGAGACACACAGTCTCTAGCATTGCTTACAAATAAATTTACAAAGTAGATTTTAAAAAATTAGCTCTTTCTTCTTTAAAAGGAACAAATGACATTAATTTCACCTGATTAGCTTAACATGGTCCAGTCCTTTGTTCAGTTATGAGCAAAACTACTTTATAACAGTTCCCTGGAATTTATAGATTTTTCCACTCACAAGTAAACTATTTTAAAGTTGTTAAAAAAACATGAAATAACTAGGAATTGAATTACCAAGAGAAAAACTTCTTTGAAAACACATTGAGGACAGAAACCATGATTTTATTGGACTCTTCCCTGGGTTTCTGCTACCCTGGATGCCAGAACTACAGCCACAGAAAGAGTAACATCAGGAAGCATCAGCTTTGCAATAGGGAACACAGAACAGTTCTTTCCAATTCCAGTTTTATAAGAGTAGAGTACTGAAAGAGGGAATTTTTATTTGTGAGCAGGAGTCAACAAGGGAATAAATTCTTGTACTCTAATAGAATTTCAAGGGTACTTCCACTGCCATATTTTGCTTCAGATAACTGCAAAGCTATGATATACATAAAAGAGTACTTGGATATAAGCAAAGAAATCCATATAAACAATATCAGCAAACAAATGTACAGAAACACATTGATTGCCCCCAGATAGATAGTAACTTTGTTGTGACAAACCACAATCCTGCACACTGATTACCAAATGCATCTAGGTACCAGGTAAATTCCATATAGGAGTATGTGAGAAATTGTAAAATAAAAGAAGAATGCAAGCAATAGAGATTGTGGCATTTTGGATGATAGCGAGACAAAGTTTGAGGAGAAAAGAAAGTAGAAGAGGCGAAAATATGAAAGTGGTTTGGTTTAGGTTCAGAAAGAAACCAAGAAATCAAATATAAATATAAAAGCATGAACTAGATATTTATTATCATTATTATTCCATACTACAATGGTACATGTTTCTTAAAATCTTCCAAAGATTCTAAAGTATTAATGGTCTTTCAGAAACTAATGAAGGTGAATGGCAAGGCCACTGGACAGAAAATTGAATTGCACAGCCATTGTGGGACTCATCAAAGGTCAGGCACTGAAATGGTGACATGTGGAAATTAAAGCATGAAGTTTCCATTCCAGCACCCTCATCTCACCACTGTACGTAATTTAAAAGTTTCTCTACTTCTCATGGACATGCTGGAAGAAGCTGAAAAATGTAATACAGCAAAGCAGTACAGTCTGTTGGGGTATTTTAAGTAATATTTTTCCATCTCACCATTTTTTTAGGAAGATTGAATGAAATTGCCTATACAAATATTCTTGCTTCAATGTCAAATGGACAGCTACAGCTATGGATCCTTTAGACATGCAATCAATATGACCAAGCAAAGTAGAATCTACCAAAATCAGAGGTACCAAAAAAAAGGACTGAACTTTTGTTCCCCTTGTAAAACTGACTTCAATACATATGCACATAAACTTAGATACATATTTAGATAGAAATAGATCTCGTTTTTAATTCAACATTAGTTAAATTATCCTCTGTCTCCACTAAGCATGTCTCACTGGGCACCCTCCCACTGAGGGTGTCTATTGTCCTGAGTTGAATGTCAAAAACAAGGACAAGTTAGTCATACAAACGGAGGCTACCATGACGCCATGTAACATGAGCACCACTGCAGCCACACTTAACACAACAAACAAGCTCTGCTGAAATGTAGTGCTGAGCAATGCAACCACATTAACCATTTCTGCTGACTGCTGCTGGCTGGGAGCACTGGACCACAGAGCTATCCCATGAGTCTGTGAGCAAGAGAAGCTGCATTCACACACTAAGAACAGTGGATTTCTGTAGCTAGCAGGAAGAGAGTTGGTGGTAAGGGTCAGGAATAAAAACCTCAAAATGTGCCATATATCTTGGAGGTTTACAGAATCATCAAAACTTTTTTCATTATTAAGTGAGCCAGATCAGTCCCTGATTGCCTGTGGTTTGTCTGTCATCATTTTCACATGTGCCATGATTACTCTGTTAAAAGCTGCCCATCTGAAAAACTAACCCCTTTATTTGGGGGTAAGCTGAAGACACATACTATAAAAGCACAGGGAACAAACAGAATCAGTTTTCATCCTTCCAATAAAAAGCCTAAATGGCCTTCCCCTCTTGAACTCTTCATGTGAAACAGCGGGCACAAGGCACTGTCAATTGTATGTTGCCAGGGAAGTCTCCAGAAATTTCTTCCAGTTTATCAAAGACCTTCATTTCCTGTGCTAACCTACATCTGAACTCGCACTAAAAAAATTAAAAAGGTTAATTATCATCAAGACTAATACACTGTGTTAAATTTAAACACCCAATGCCTGCTGGATCCCCATTAGAAGATATGCCACAATTGCAATAGATAGTATTGACTGCAATTTCCACACGCATGACTGCGGCTGAATCTAATTTGCTGTGTGCTTTTACAGCTATAAGCTGTCGAACTGTAGTGAGACTTACTGGCATATCTATCAGGTGTATCATGAGCAGTCTTGCATTCAGCCACCAGTAGTATGTGTTAGTATACTTCATATTCTCAATTTACTGTGACCTATTGGTATTTAAATAGGTCTTGGAGATGTAGTTATAATACTTAACTGCCTTCATAAAGTGTTTGAAGGTCTACAGGAGGAAAGACTGTATGTCTCCAGGACTGCTCCGCACAAGCAAAAGGCCCATTGCATGGTCACTCATGATTGCAATGGATAATTTCTGTGACTCATAGCATTCCTGGGACTTCCTCACCCTTTTGAAGAAATATGATGTTTTCTAGTAGTTTCAACAGGTAATCTGTGAGTCCTGTTACTAAAAGGTAGTGCAAAGTAGGGGTGGATAGCTTAGCCACAGTCCTAGATTTTTAGAATAAGAAGCTAATGCTGTAAAACTATGCTTCAGAAATCAGCAATGGATAGCTAGCCAAATTCTGAGCTCACTGATAATCCAAGTAACTCCAGTGAAGTAATGAATTTATACTCGTCCCAGCAAATGAGATCAGCAATAGGCCCTCTCTCAACAGAGCAGACCTCAGCTGGTGTTATTGTCACAGCATTGTAAAAATTATCAGTGTAGTTTATGTTCTGACTGTCTGTAGCTTGAGTTACAACGACAGTGCACTGGCAATTCTTTACCACTCAAGTAATTTAGATGATCAAGTCAAACTATTGATCCTCTCATACTTGTCTTTATTGTTTCTAAAGTTGCAATCCTAATTTAGAATGGTGAGTGGGAATCAGTGGCATATTCCTAGCAATGACATTGCCACTGATGTCACTGCTAGGAATATACGTGGTATGCCACAAACTCTTAGCTCAGCAAAGAACTGCTTCTTATAAACACGCCCTTCCCTCAGCTGGATTTTTGAGTTGCAAAGATGGAGCTTCACACAATCAGGAATATTTACTGTGGTTTGTCATCTCTGCAAGCTTACAGACAAGGTGTTCTGCTTCAAAAAAAAATATTTATTTTGGTTACTCGGATTACTGCCTGGACAGGAAATGATAAAGCAGATGTCAGGGAGCCAGATGAGTAATAGAATAATTCCAAAGAGTGATCTGAGCTGCTAAGAAGATGACACTTGAGAGGTCAGAGGCACAAAACATTCTCCACTTTCTCTCCTTCTGTACTCAGAGCTTGAAGGGTAAGCTCTGGGTGCTTCAGCCTTGTTGAGCTGGAATGATCAGTGCAGATATTGTTTAGATATATTCAACCATTGCAAAGGTCCTCAATGGTGCCATTTTGATGGGAGAAGGGATGGGAAGAAGAGATTTTTTTTTTTAAAGATCATAAAATAAAAAGCAGGAACACGTATTGCAGCTAGAGAAACTGTTTCATGCACTGTTGGGCTGTTACAGACTCAGAATTACCAGAGTGGCTGAGAAACCATTAGCTACCTAGCTTCTCCCTCAAGAACAGCCTGCACCACACAGCTGTGCAAACTTCCCCTCCCTCCTCCCTGCCTCCCACTTAGTGGAAAGCTGCAGTCAGGGCTGTAGCGGTGATAAGTGGATGTTGCATCATTATTTATGTTCCAGTGATAATGACAGCCCTTCTCTGTCCAGATGGGGAACCTTGCTCCTGTCCCAGTGCTAGCCTCTGGCCAAAAGACAAGAAGATACTTCCTGTCCCCAGAGTCTCCAGGCTAAGATGGCAGGGCAGAAAAAAGGTATGGAGTGACCCTGCTGTTATCTCTCCTCCAAACTGGGCAAGAGGGGCACCCAGACCTGAAGGAAGCAGCCTGAATTCACAATGAAAGTTTATGACAGGGCTGAGAGACAGTGTTGTCTCAGTCCCCAGTACAACCAAAAAACCATCTTCAAACAGAGGTTCCCAAAAGTGATAGCTCTTTACCCAAGGCTGACTGATATAGGTAACTGGTCTAGGTTGCCTTGTCCAGGGCAATGGGGACACATACAGACTCCCAAGCTGAGCAGCCAAATTCAGAGAGCTTTGGAGGGCATGGCACAGCTGAAAGGAGACCCCAAAAGACCATCCCAGACCCAGGGTTTGTCACAGCAGGCATGCCACAACACTGCAGGGACGAGTGACAGCTGCTCTCAGAGGGCTTCTGTAACAGCATTGCCACAGCATTAAAATGCAAATAGCAAAATATTCAGTGACTCCGCTTTTACTACCATACATTGCAAGTTATCTGTGGACAACTAACAGTCTTTCTGGGGACACAGTATCCCACACTGAAAGCTTTTTTCTTCAGAAAGCAAGGACAGAAAATGTCTTCATTTTCTTTGCTAAAAGGTGTGTCCGATGTACAGAAACTACACAGCATCAGGATCAAGCCACGGCACAGTCAAACAAGCCTGAAACCTTCTACAGAAGTAAGATGCTGCCACCTTCGGACCAAACGGAGAGTTAGAGGAACTCCCAAAAAGGGAAAACTAGCTCCGAGAAACGGGCAGGCAAGGAAAAGGCAAGAAACAATAGAGGTGTTGATGACGTGCTAATAATACTTATTTACATTCAACATTCACCTTCGACTTGAAAGGAAAAGAGCAGAATAAATGGTGACCATGATTCCTCGAAAGCTTAATAACTACTACTAGTATTTACTAGTAGTTATCCCACAAAATGCTCTTTTCTTAAAAATAAAGGCCTAGAAAATGTTTTAGAAAAAGCGCATGTAGGTTCTGTGTATTGCCACTTTCTGTTGAAGTAAAAGACAATAGAAATGAGCAGGAGAATTGCAGGAAACTAGAAATTAGTTGTCCAGGTCAGATTTGGGCTAACACATGGAGCTCAACGTGTTTTAATGCTCATTACAAAACCAGCATGGATTTCTTAATGGATATAAATTACATGAGCGTGATCAAGGAGAAGAAAAATGTAAAGGGAATTTTCTCCCAAATAAACTATGGGAAAAGCTGTCTTCTTTTTCCCCTCACCTCAGAGGAACTCCCTGAAATCCTCTGGTATTTGTATGGTTTTTAGGGATCCAGAAGAAACTTGAAAGTACTCATGAGGATGCTTTTTCTCTCAGCTTTGAGATTTGACTTCCCTTCTCTGCCAGCTCTGTGGCAATGTGACTCCACTGGAGTCAGGACCTCAAGAGCTTACCAGGTGAAAGAGGCTTACAGAGCCATCTTAAGATGAGATTCTGAAAAGTAGAGAGAGCATACAGCAAACTTAAGGAAGCCTGTGACTATATTTACTTTGCTAAGTATTTGCACAGAGGTGGGATTTTTGTATACACTCTGGTTGTATTAGCCCAGACAAGTTGAGGGCAGCAGAAAGTATGGCTGTCAACCTGTGCAAATCTGGCAAAAATGAAGTAATCAGTGGTGTAGATGAGCTCAGCTGATGTCACAGGTGGTCAGGAGCTCAGAGTCCACAAGATGGTACTCACAGCACTGTCCAAAAAGGACCTGCTACCTTGATCCCAAGCACTGTTTCCCTGCAGGGTCACAGCATGGTACTTAGCTGTAAGATCAAAGCACGCTGTTCTGTGGCTCAGCACAGCCTCTGCCTTACAAAGAAACAGCCAAGTTCCAATACTGGGTTTCCTTCTGAAAATCAGAAATATATCTGCAGCTTCACGAGAAAAGCCTTGAAAAAACCCCCATTTTTATGTAGACACAAATACATTTGTAAAAGTCAGTATTTCTTGTTAGCGGAGTTTCTTAATGATGACTTTAACTTGTTCTCAAACTTCAGTTATGCTGAAAAAAGCATAGCAAAGATCAGGCTGCATGGGAGTCTGCACCAGTCTTTTTATGTGCAGGAACACTTCAAAGGGCTTCAAGGGGTTTAATAATGGAACTATGACAGCCTGAAGAATAAACAGAATTTGAGTGGACAGATGCACAGGACTTAGAGCTTAACCTAGAAGTCTGCAACTTGCTGAAAGGAGCCAATATAAAGTAATTATGCACTTAAAACAATTACTATTTATTCTTCAAAGAGTCATAGTCAAGTGAAGTAACCCATTTTAAATTATTTCTGGTAATTGCATTGCATCCCCAAATTATATGCCTGCATACTCTTTGAACTAGCCTTAAAAAAAAAAAAAGAAACCAACATGTTCCTGTATTTTTGCTTAAAGATTACCCCACATCTTGAATAATTTCACAGTAGCTTATCATTTCCTGCAGGCATAATATAAGGTGTTAAACCTGAGTAAATCTGAGTAATTTTAGTTTCTGTATCTAGGCGAGAAGTCAGTTTAATAGTGAACAATTGCAAATGCCTAAATTGTTCACTTACCATTAACTTTTGATAATCTGGGAAATTCTATAAAAGTATCAAGGCATTTCATTTAAAATTGTGGTAGCTCACCAGCACATAATTGTACCTAGCAAAATGACGGGACACAAAATTAGGAAGGATCACTGTTCTGCTTTAGATAGCATAAAATAACTTTCCATTCAGTAACCTCAACACGTAAAATCTGATTTAAAATTGCTCCCAGGGCACTCACAATTTCTACTAAGATGTAATCACATTATTCTTGTGTAACGGAATATAGGAAGAAAATTCCATCATCAAAACCTTCTACTCACTTGCTGGGATGGTAGTGGGAATTTTACTTCTAAGTATACTTAACATAGTTTATGATCAGTCTGTGGGGAGATTTCCACACAAGAATACATCCTGCCCATATTTATGGACAGAGGCTAATTTTGAACTTTCTTGCTGCAACACGGCTGGCAGTGTATTTGCAGCAGAGGAGGCTCAGTACAAAACATGGGAATGACCTCTAAATATTTACTGGATCATTTTAGAAGCTACTTCTTCATTTTTTCTAAGTCTTTTACAGAATTTATTCAATATGGACATAAAGCTTAAATATCTGACAGCACCTAGACATCTTTAGGATCTGGTAATCCTTATGAGGACTTATTTTCTTAAGTAATTTCCTAATAAAAAATCCTTCAACATAACCTTTTTCCAAATTTATAAGCAGATGCAGACTGAAATAAATTCATAACTATGGACTGGAAACTTGCAGACAAGGCTATAAGGGTGGGTAATGTACAAAAGATTTTTTGTGAAAACTAAAACTTCTATCTCCATTGTAAATAAATGGATTGAGACCCTTCTTGCCACAGGAAATAATTAACATGTTATTGCAATGATTTCAAAAAATGAACACATGTAATGTCAGGTGTGCAGTTTAGGAACAGTTCCTTCTGTTATATCTTTGATTTTGGACATGAAGGGATTGCTTTCTCCAAATGCAAAAACGTGCAGTGATGTCGTGCTCTAGAGCACATGTTTATAATTGATGAATATAAGCGCTTTGCTCTGACTGCGTGCACTTTGTAAGAATATTGTGGTCTTATTACCACAATTTCAGCCCTGATATTTAGTCATTTATTAAGCATCCTTTGGGCTCATTTCCATAATTACATAGCAAGAAGAAATCTGTATGAGTATGAATCCCCTCTCAAGCGAAGATAAAATTATTCATCAACCATACCAATATATATCCTTTCCACACAATCAAGAAATATGCATTTTGCTGTCAGTTGAAGGAAAAAGATGGCTTCTGCAGTCTTCTCTCCTTGGCTGAAGAAAAACAAAGCAAGAAATGTGAGTCTTGAGTTGCTCAGTTCAGCATTTCTGCTAATACCTTGAGCTGTCTCAACCAAATGTGTGCATTAGAATTCAACAAAGCTTGTTTTGTTACTTGTATGTAAAGCGAGGTTCAGAACAACCCATGTACAAAAAACACCCTTTTACTCCAAGGCCAGTAGCTGTGCAACTCAGTTGTTATCATTATCTCTAGAATATTTTTTTAAAGGCTGACAAATATCCTTGCTCTGTGAGCCAAATAACAAAATCTTTGCCTACCTGAGAGCCACAAGACACATCCCACACCCTTTGATGTGGAGAAGAGAAGGAACTCCTGGAATAGCTCACAAATGGGACAGGGTAATGGTTCCAAAGGGCACCACTGCCAAATTAGGTTGGGAGGTTGGGAATGCCACTACATCCCCACAGTGCCCACACAGTCTTTGCTGAATAGCACTTGACTCATTTCTTCCATTTGTAAAAACAGAGATGTCCTGGATGTGCATCTGAATTATGTATGAAACATGCTGCACTTCAAAATCATGCAAGAAGATAAAGGAAAGACTTGGGTTTAGGGTCAACTTTTTCAGTGCTCAGAAAATTCTTTTACAAGTTTTACTATAAATAACTTGAAAGGCAGAGATTCCTTTTCTTAAAAAAAAAAAAAAAAGAAACATTTTTGAAATACAGTCTCAACTCCCATTTTAAAAATTTCATTTTCTGCAGAATTCTTTTGGAAAAAATATTTTAATGGACACATTCTGACAGAAAAACCATGCATTCTAGTCACTTTATAGGCAGCTTTCAGACAGCAATTTTTATGTCTTTGCACACATAGATTTTTGAAATTAATGCATTGTGATGACTGTGGGTGGAATACAGGTATGTTGGTTATAAAAAATGAATTGTGAAAAATGTTTTATCAGTAGTTCATGTTGTCCATATCCAGTGAACTTCTTTTGTCTGCACTTATAAGGCAGATATATAAGAATTATTCATGAACAGAACCTTTCAATTTTTTTCTACTCCTATGTGACATATGCTCATGCTCGTGCCACATCCAACTTGAGAAGCCAAAGATCATCCAGAGTTATCTTTTCAGAGTTTCTTATCAAAAACTGAACCTTATCAGCTGAAACTGAGTTGCTTGGAATAGTATCTCCAGCCTTGGCAGGTGAGAGGTGAGACAGATTTGTCAGGGAACTCCAGGAAAATGAGCTTGTGATCCTACTGTTCCTGGCTGGAGAATAATAAATATTTCCGTGAGTAGCTGCCTTCTCACACATTCTGTCACACTGTCTGACACCAGCAAACTTGATCTGTCCTGTCTCTAACACAGATAAGCTGAATTAGGGATCCAGAGCCATTTTGTCAAGAGCTTGCAGTCATAGGTGATGACTGCTTTGCCTCCATACAGAACTGGCCTTGCCTCTCACTCACACAGGAGGTAGAAAAAGAGCTATTCTCTGAAAGCCAAGCTCTGCCCTCTGTCCCTTATCCATTCTTACAGTAAAAGCAAAACAAAACAAAGCATTGCCTGTCTTTATATGGGAAGTTTCCTAAAGTAAGCAATAATAAAAGCCCATCAGTTTGCAGAATCCGAGTTTGTTGTCATATATTCTGACACATTTGGCCACCATATTGCCATAGTATTCGTACATCAAACTTATTTATTGGCAAATACTCCTTGTGGGGATCAAAGTAGTTTTAGAGTAAGGAAAAAAGATCCAGTCCATTAATCTGAATGTAGGAATATTTATTGATTCTTAAACAGATTCCAAGCTGGCTGTTCTGTCACAATGCAGGTATTAGAAACAGCATGTGCCATCCAGACACTGCAGAAGTGTCTTCATTCAGCTTGGCGATGTCATTTTTTATTTTATTTGTAGAAATATTCCAAATATTAAGAGAGAAGCTGTCAATCACAGTACCTTTCTCTGGGCCATGAGGATCTTGTCAGTAAAAAGCAGGAAGCCCTTTTCAGGTGCAGTAGTTACAGTGCAAGCATATTCCAGTCTCCTGTCAATAACAGTGGATCCACGGCCACCATGAGCAGAGGTGACACTGAGAATTATGTAGATTATAGGTGTATCATTAAATGAAGTGTGAAGAAAGCAGACCTTCAGTCACATAGCCAGCTGTGTCCATTCACATACTCAAGCATACTGAAATCACAACTTCCAGGAGCTTTCCAAAGCCCCGAACATATTGCTTTGGAAGGAGATTGGAGCTGCGCTCTGCCACACGCCTAATGAAACAACCAAACAACAGAAATAACCAAACTGCTATATGAAACATATATGTGTTTCCTTCATGTGAGTCCTTCAATACCATCCAGTCATTCCACAAAATTTTTTAACTACAGTATTATCTAAAGAGCATAATTTAGGAAAGAGTTTAAATTTTTCCTTGCTCTTTGCTTTCTGAGAGCACACTTTAACATGAGATTTATGAAATTACTCATGAAATTTCAGAGCAAATAATGAATACTAACACTGACAGGAACAGGGTATATTTTTTATAAATAAATAAGTCAGTGTATTAATTACAGATTGATATTATGGTGTTATCTTAGCTGAACAGAACAGAGTTCAGCCCATGAGCATATGTCTACCAACCCAGTAAATATACAGAGTTACTGAAAGCACGTTCTAGATCAATGACATTGATCAACAAACCAAAAAATGAATAACTAAATTGTTATTTACCTGAGGCTGCAGTCATACGGCATTCTGAGAGAGCAGTCTCATCCCTGTGAGAGGCATCAGCAAGGAAACATACAGATGATAACTCTGGATGCCTTTTTACACCTGGATCAAAACACTCCAGTCAGAGTCACTGTTTTCACTTGAATTTATCTCACACTTTCAGAGCTGGAGCTATACACACAGCAATCAGAATCAGTGTCCTTCGCAGATATTTGCATTTCATGATTACTTTAATGATTTTTTTTTAGCAATTAAATGCCTTGACTTTCTAAGTGGATTCTCAGTTTTCAGTTTCTTACAACAAATTAACCAAATCACTGACAAATTAACTGATCTTTTTACTCCTTATTGTGCTTTATTTGACTTATGGAGTTTTAATTGCTCTTACTAAGCAAAAGCTACTTTTAAAATTTTGATTCCATCCAGGAAAACTTAAAAGTAACCTCCATTTGCTTCATTTCCTTACAGTCAGTTTAAAAAGTGAAGTAGGTGGGCCTGATGCCTTCTTCCAAATAGTATTAGGAGTGCCACTCACTGTGATTGTAGGAATGCTGGATGAATGCTCTTTGAAAGCTTTTGTTCTGAATCTGTAACAAGGCACATCAATGGCTCCTTTCCAGCAACTCCCTGTCGTATTCCATTCTGACAGCCATTTTCCAGCTATATCTACAGCTAGGATCTAACATGAGGGAACAAGAACAAAAAGGATACCAGAAGATTAATGGTCTTTGGCACTATATCACCACAATCCCAGCGTCAGTCACCATAAATAGAAACACATGAACAAAATCAATATATCATGTTGGCCCAGTCACTGAATATGCTTTCTATAAACTTCAGAAGAATAGCACTAGGCTAACATGGGCCTCTAAGAACCACCCTGAAAATCAACTACAACATATTCAAGAATCTTTTCAGAGTGCCCCTTACCATGAAGAACTTCGTCCCTGATAATCTGCTCCCACAAGGAGTAGTAAATGCTCTTCACTTGAACAAAGAACCATTGCAGATGTTTTCTAGTACAGCTGATGTGTCTGCTGCACTAGAAAACCCGTTTTGTCCCATTTTCCATCCAGTCTGCCCTCATAGAGAAGTTGTGGATGTGCAGCACCTGATAATGCTCCATACCCAGAGCTCCTCTGAGTAGCCAACAACCAACCTCACAGATGTCTACACAGACCTCAACCTCTGCACTTCTGAGATGTCACGAAAGTAACCAAGATAAAGTCTGGACACACACCAGGGGACTCTGAAATTTTAGTTAAAGCAAAAGCTTTTCTCCAAATTTCTGATCTGTTGGGCTCAGAGGTATGAATGGTGCCAGGATTGAAATCCATTTATTGATACCTAACACTAAAAGACTTCAAAACATTAATGGCTACACACAAATATAGCTCTGGGCTGTGTAGCTGCTCAAACCCAGGCTAAAGACCCTTTGTGAGTAAATGGGATAAAATTGCACTGCTGGAATGAACACACTAGGAAATTCCAAAGTGTGCCTTAGCAATCACAGATTTTTTTTCTTGCATCAAAGGACTTAGACCATAAAAGGAGTCTGACATACAAGAAAAAAAGAAAACCTAATTAAATTGTATGGGAAGTCAGAAAGATAGGTGGCCTAATTATTCCCAATTAACCCTGCCCAGGAACTCACACACAAGATGAACATATACAAACAAATCAGTGTTGTAGACATCTTATTCCACTTAAGACAGAGGCAAATAGTACAACAGAATTAATGGCACTCTTATCCCCTACAAATTAAAAAATAAAAAATAACATATGTTGAACATGCCCCCCAAACACACTTCTTCCTGCGGTTCACCTTCTCTCTTAAGCACTAAACCAAACTTTTCCCCAAAGCCTCATGGCTGCTAGACCTGTCCTTTAAGATTTCCTCCTTTGCTATGCTTAATTCTCTTTGCCCTTCAACCATATTTAGCTCCAAAACTGGACTCACACAAACACAGTGGTTTGATTTCATTCAGACAGACAAAATTACTGCTCTTTTATATCAGCACATTCTGGGCAGCTGCAACCTTTATCAGATGCTAATTCTGTGTTGTTGAAGATGAACCAAACTGCAAAGTTTTTTCAAATTAAGTTCATAAGGAGGTAATACAGTCAAGTTAAGCAAAACCATTCAGCCTTGTAAAAGATCAGCTTCTGAGCTGCATCCTCTTGGTCCAAATCTCACTGAAAATGGACTAGTGTACACCAAGGATGGAAGTGGGATTAGGTGGTGCTCTACTCCGCTTAGTCAGGAGTTCCTTATCTATCTTGGAAGCAGGCATTTTTACGAAGTAAAGCTCATGATGACAGAGAATGAAATCCATCTAATTATATATTGGCATCCTGCCTTATGCATGTCCCAGAAAGATTATAAATTAATCTTGCAATGGCATGCCAGGCTTCAACAAGAATTAACAGCCTAGAAAGAAGGGTGGTTTTCTTGTGATGTAGTAAAACTTACCCCAGAGGAAGTGTGTCCCTTTTTGCTGTGGGATGATAACTCAATTCTGTCTGCCTGTACTATAAGTGCAGAAAGAACATAAAGCACCCTTTACTTTAGAGTAAACCATATTTTGCTGGCAGTTGTTACCTGTTACATAGAAAAATCCTATGTGATTTTAATTAATATAGAAACCAAAATATGTAAGTGATGTGTGCATATAGGTATCTTATTTTAATTTCATGCGCCAGAGACTAAGCAAACTGGAATTAAGTTAGAGGAAATTTCCACAAAGCAGTCTAATCCCACAAGTGCTATCACCAAGAATACCTGTCAAGCACTTAGCTGGAAACTGCACTTACATATAGAAAGAGACATGAAGCAGTAATTTCTCAGGAAAAAAAATCATCTAGTTATCAAGTAAGTTAGAAATATTTATAGAGCTTCTTTCAATGTTACACAACTGCTCACAATACCAGATCAGTAGGCAGATCACATGAAGGAAAATGTGATTTGTTTCCCTATCAGAGTTAATTCTCAAATATATTTTGTGATTTTGCTGTGATTGGTCCAGATCATTAAGCATTTAAGCATTTCCAGCAGTGATAACTTTTAATGCTTTTAAAAGTGAACTAGAGTGCAGGCAGTTTAGAGGTATATGTAGGGTTTATCAACACACCTGCTCAAGGAACAGTACAAGAACCTTCACAGATTGTTTCCAGGCTTGGCTGCTCAGTGTGTTGAGTACCTTCTCTCTAAGCCCAGCATGTCTCAGATTGCTGCCTGTTGGGCCCTTCCTCTGAGCATGTCCTCGGAGCCAAGCTGTGGAAGACACTGCTGGTGACAAACTGCTCCAGTGAAGTTGTTTTTCTTTTTCCCCTTGTCTACTGACAGGAAAATGAAGAGGGGGACCAGTGACCTAACACTTTCATAGGACACCTTGCCTTCTTTCTACTTGAAAATAAAATTACCACAGACTATAATTGACACACAGAGGACAAATGACAACTTTTTACAAGAGTTAATGCACTGACCTTTTACCATTACTGTTACTTTTTGAAATTACCACAGTGATATTTCAATAAATCAAGGTCCTAGGGGCAAGGCTCAAATCACTTGTAATAGTTCTGATTTGCCATTCTCTAGGGAATAGTGGATTGCCTCAAAGCAAAGGGAGGAAAGTATTTGACCAGCATGCTAAAGGAAGGTGTTGTGATTCTAAGTTAGTGAAAACATCTTTTTTTTAAATCCTGGCAGCATTACCTGTGCTAAATCTTATGGGAAAGACACAGATACATAGTATTTGCAGGATTATTATTATCTTCCTGGGACATAATCACAGTGGTTTTCCCTTCTTTTATTGATGTCTTTATCTCAAAAAATCCCCATACCCATAAAGTCTTCCAGTTTCCAAGTGTTTATGAGACTACTACCAGCCAACCCTGTACAATTAAGTAAAATTGTGGCTGGAAAAATCAAATACGCAGTTTAACGAAGACAGTGTGAACACCAAAATGAATACATCAATAAATAAATGAATGTAATCAAACTGGTGCTAGGAATACTTTCTCCTTTCTTTCCATTATGAAATCTATGCCTTCGTGTAAGTGAAGTCTAAAAATACTAGATTTTCCCTATAACAATGACAGTGTTTTTTTCTGTACCCAAAACAGCCATAACTTAAAATATTAGCTTTTTGCTTGTAAGAAAGGCTCACCTGTAAGGAAACATTCAGGAGTTTTTTGCATTGGACCAACAAAGTCTCTTATATCTAACCTGTAGGCTGTCACATTTTCAAATATTACTGAATTATTCTGATTTATATGAAGGGAAGAAGGAGGAGGACATATGATAACCTTCAAAATTTTATATGTAGAATCACCCTAGCAAAGACAGAGTGAATCATCTTTATAAAAAGTTTGCAAATCGTTTTGAATACTCCTCCAATCATATTTTGCTATCGTCATGGTATATACTCAAAAAAAGGATTTTGGGGCAGAACTTAAAGTATTTATTGGTGGGTTTAGGCTACCTAATCTAATTCAAGTGCAATTATTTTTTTCTTTCTGAGTCAAATGATAGGAACTCCCAGAAAAGTGTGGCTAGCACAATCAAAATATACCAAGCAGGTCACTGACTTGGTCTTTTCATCCTGTAAATGAGGTGATGGAGATAGAAAAATGAGAAGCATCTAAATAATCCTTAAGCATGGCAGCAAGATAGTGAACAGAGAACAATTTTTCAGTGTGCTTCATATGACAGGAACTAATAAACATCAAGCAGCTGGTACAAACAAGTAAAGGCAGATCTTTTCTCACACACAATATAAAACTGAAATTCATTGCCAGGGGATATTGTGGGTGGGAAGAAAAATCCATCAAGGGCTATTAAACACTGAGATATCACCTCTGGCGCAGGAAATCTCTGAGCCATAGATCACTGGAACATGAAAACTGTGAAGGAGGGAGACATAACAAAATAAAATGGCTGTAGAGATGATTATTCTTCCATAGGCATCTGCTACAGCCACTGTCAAAGAGCAGATGCTCCTTGATACAAAAGACAGGTCCTTAATCTGAACAAGTGAAAACATCTTTATGCCATTATATATGAGGGAAATTGAAAAACTGTGCTAGCTGTATCATCACATATTTCCCCTTTCTGCATATATACAAGTACACACACACATACATATGCACATGTACCTATGTCTGTATATACATGTACACATTCCTGCAAAAGTGATAGCCATGGTTTTCCTTGGTTCCAGGGACCCATTCAGCAGCAAGTAATGACACAAACTGCTGTCTTGGGAAAGTCTTAGCAGTCCTTTGGTACAGGGACTGTGCCACTGAGACTTGTGTTACAGAGACTCACGCTCCAGAGACCCCTAGAGCTAGCGGAAACTGCAACTTCCATAATGCTTTTTGACAGTTTATTTTTATGTAATGTGCCAGATTAAAGAAAAGAAAAACAACACACCAGAAACAAAACCCAAAAAGAAACCAGCTCAAATTCCAGCATGCAGCCACATAATCAGATCCACATGTGCCTTTTTCAGGGTTGGAACCTCTTGCTCTTCCACACAGACATCCGCCACTAACCAGTTCCTCAAGGCATAATCTGGAGCATCCTTGTCATTACTGCTCCAGTTTTCTCAGGTCTCCTTACCCCTGTCTCTTCAACCAGGGAGCCTCATCCTCTCTGGCTCTAAGCCTTGTTCTGTCACCTTGTTCCAAGAAATGTGCCTTTTCCCAGTCCCTCTCCTTTGCTAAATGTTTTCTGGTCTGAACGTCATCTGACAGGCTTCAGACTTCCAGTTACAGATATCTTTCCTCAAACTCCCAAACCCAAAATCTTTTTCCAAAATATGCCTCAACTGTGACCTTACTTGCCCTTTCTCCTCAATTCTTAGCCTGTCCCAGTCAGTTTTGCGTTCCACTTCTTTTTAATCAGGCTTTTGCCTAATCCCATCAGTTTGGTTTTTTTTCTTGTGTCTTCTCTACGCAAGATTTTTTTTCCCCATTTTGCATTTAAATCAGGTAATGTCCTTCTGCAGATTTACTCAGTGGGTCTACACAGCCATAACTTCCCTCCCCTTGCTGAATGAATCAACTGGGAAAATCCTTTTCTTCCCCCAAAAAATTTCTGCTAAAGAGGAAATACTTCAAAATCATTAAGAACATTATTACACAGCAGTTTTATGACCTAACAGTGAATATCTGTGTAGGGTATAGCTTTTTGTCTCCTTTGTTCATGGGTTTTGATCTGAGCCTTTGTTCTTGTTTTGCTTGGGTCACCAGAAGTGTGTCATCTTGGCCCACTGCCCATAAGGCTTGTGCTTCTTGTCTTTGTAAAAATTCCTGAGTTCTCCTTCTGGTACTGACTGATAACAGGCACAGCCCTGAGAAGGTATTTTGAGATCACATGTGTCTTTGCCGAGTTTGAAATAATTTACCCCCAGGAACCACCATGAGCCTCTGGCTCAAGTTCCAGCTTCTGGCCATCCAACTGCACCAGCAGCTCCTGGTAGCTGAAATATTTCAATGATATGTTTTACACATGCACACACAGCGCCTGTCTGTCACTGACATTTAGTCTAGCAAAATTCTCCTAGCAACAAAGTTTTATCTGATGGGCAATTGATGACTCTAGCGGCTGCATCAATAGTAAAATTAACTGCCAATTTTTCTTTTGCTGAACTGCACAGCGCAAAATTACAATGAAAGGGCATTAATAGACGTCTAACAGCTCTGGAAACCTAATTAAATATTAAAAAAACACCTGATTAGTCAAAAGTAAAATGATAATAACAAAGAGGGACATTTTCTGCATTGTTCTGCAGGCTGTACATGCATTAGGGCTTCTTCATCTGAGTTATTTAGGTTCAGTGTTATAAATATTCATATTTCCTTCACCAGCTGCACCCCTAGAAGAGACCAGGCCTTCTCTTCAGGTCTTCCCCATGCTTGCAAGGGGATGAGTGAAGCCATTGGAAGGAAGCAATGATGCGCAAGGAGGTGCAGGACAGCAACTGGGTCTGGGTGAATGAATATCATCCTTTTTCCTGTTCTGGGGATCTTCCCAGAACAGAAAGATGCTCTATAACTCCAGAATGGACTTCTCAGCTCAGAGAGCATCTAAACTTGGCTCTGCTGAGAGGAGTGACACAAACCACATACTGCCAAAACTCCCACAGAAAACTCTCTCTCCACCGTAGAGAAAGCTTGCTGTCCAAATATTTTTCAGCTGAGGAAAAAAAAAGATTTACTGATTTTCTCCTTTTTTTTTTTTTTTTTGTTTTAGCAGGGAGTGAGATGTTTAATGAAAGTGACCAATATTATAGAACTAAGATCTGTCTCACCGTGTTTCTAATCTAAGGAAATCTAAATCAACTTTTCATCTTTGCACTGTCATCTTATAGCTCAGATTTACTAAAGGTCATGAACTATGAACAGCTAAAAAGTATCGCAGCAAGTGAAACTATCCTCACAGCTATTTCACAATAAGATGGAGGATTTTCTTCTTCCTTTTTTTCCCTTCTTACTCCAGGTTACTAGAAAATATGAAACTGTTAAGAGAAACTTAAAAAGGGCAGCCAAGACATTCTGTTCACTTGTCCTTTAATCTTTCTGCTGTAATGTTAGTGTGATAATTGATACCAATTAATTTCATAATTCTGTCTGCAATTCTGTATGCATTAAGCAGATTAATCTAGTCCTTAGGGAAAAATAGTGCTGTACTTGATAATCTCTAAGGGAAAGAGCCATTTTATCATCATCGTTTTTTCAAGATTTCTATCCTTGTCTTGGGAAACAAGCTAAAAACACTGCAAAAAGTAAAGTCCTACCTAGAGAAAATTAATTCTACATAAAAAAACTGAACAAGTAAAATTTATTTATTAATACAATCACAGAAACACTGAATGATCATTTCCAACATGAAACTATGGAGTTCTGGCATGGTGTGGAGATATATAATTGCAGTAGTTTAAGAATTCTTTAAGCCATCATCTTCCTCAAAATAAGCCTTTGCTTGCAAAGAAGACTTGTAAAAATTGTACCCACAGCATTTTATGGGATTAACAACTTGCCTTAATGAATTATCTTAAACAGATTCCAGTTCCTAGAGAATATTAAGAGGACATAACTGAATACATCATACAAAATCGAAGTTGAATATATGTCTTTACTCTTTTTTACTTTTGCATTGCATTCCTATGTTTAATTACAATGACACACAATGATATATCTGTTGCACATTCTTGCAATTAGCTGCACATGGGTAATCTATTTTAGCATGCATATTGCTTTGTATATCCCGCGCTAGACCACAAAAGTTATTTATATGATATGTAAATATAAATTTCATTTACACAGTATGCTACAAATTAAGGACAGCAATGACAAAAGTAGTAAATATCTACTAGCATATTAGGCCAACCAAAGAGTCAGCCAAAAGCTGTCTAGATGGGAAGTTATATGCTTTTATTTAAGGTTTGCATTTAATTTAAACTGATTAAAAAAAAAAGTGATGTAAAAGCTCATTTCAGTTTACACAAGACTTATCTGTTTGTTTTATATCATTTAGAAATAAACCTAAAGAGAATTTGATCTTAAGGTAAAGAGAGTTTAAACTTAAGGTAAAGAACTTAAGGTAAAGAGAGTTTAAAGAGAGTTTAAACTTAAGGTAGAGAACTTAAGGTAAAGTTCTCTACTTTATTGTAGATAGTGAGTTCTGTATATGAACTTTATAGCCACAGCCTTCATTATATAAAATAACTGTAAAAAGTCTTCCCTGTATAGTCTGCTATACATTCATGAATGAAGTTGGAAAAACCCCATGCATTTTACAATTACTATCCAGTAAATGCAGTGATTAATGCAATAAGGTGCACAAGAAGCAGAGATATTAAGGAATTAATTTGATTTTTAAATTACAGCACAGTTTACAATTCAACTTATTTTTTATAACAGGGGAACAAGTTCAAACAGTTTATTTCATTTATTCTTCTGAAATATGTGTTGTCTAAAGAGCACCAGTGACTATATACTAGGCACTATGTAATCCACTGTATCATTTTCAGCTACCTCAGATTTAAGTGTGTTGGAATAAAAAATTTTGAAATAAAATCTTTTACAATGTACTCAACTAAAAAGAAAGTAAATTACTCTAAATAAATATAAATTATCAACAGTTCTTTACCACTTTCAATATTCACAGCTATTTACATTTTAAAATTAATAAACACACACAAACACCATATACACTTAAAGTATGACAAAAAAATTCAAGAGGATGTTCTATTAACTTCTACCTACATACAAAAAAAGGGAGAAATGCTGTGCAAAGTTAAAATCTTCAACTAGTTAAATTTTTTAGATTAAGATGTTAACTTAGTTAATTCTCAGCTTCTTAATTTATTTTGCTTGATAAACTAAATACAGGCCTTACTTAATTTGTTTGTTAACTTTTTTAAAACCCCAGCTTCCGTGTGAGAAGAGACTTCCTCAGTGAAGTAGAAAAAATATAATACAATGGGGCTGATATAGAAACTCTTGCAAATATTCTGACTTATCCCTCTGTTAAGCATGCAGATATGCTGCTTAAAGCCTTCCCCTTCCAGCCCTGATTCTCCTAGGAAAACATGTAAACTCAAGTATGTGGCCACCACAGTCAGATGATAGATTTCCTAAGGGCCATTCTCACCTGCCAAGTACTGCAAAGCATTTTCCTAGAAATAAGCTTCTATGAAGCAAGTAAAAAGGAAAACAACACAAACGTTTATTCCCAGAGTAAATCTATTTGCCTATTAATGTTCCCTATTTCTCAAGATTTTCTCATTCCAGGCTTACTGCCCATCCAGTGAGAGAGCTTTGTTTCTTACTGAATCATGTGCCACAAACTCAGAACTGCAAAGTGAATTTAATGCCACATAGCTGAAAATTAAAGCTTTACTCCAAGTCCACTGCTGGGGAGCTCTCGGTCTTACCTGGTCTCAAAAGTCACACTCCTGTGAGAATCAAGGGAATGCTCAGATATTCAACACATCTTTCCAGCTTCAGCTCTGTGGTGTCAGACTTGGCTGAGGTTGGTGAGTTCTCACTCAGACTCAGATCTGAATACAGAAAAGGTTCAGCATTAACAGCACTGAATATTCAAGTTTCCCACTGATGATTTCTGAGATGCAAAGTGGATATCTAAATAAGGATCTAGCTATAAATCTCAGGTTGTATCTACAAAATAGCCAAATAAAGGCATCGTAATTCCAATGCAGGTGCAATGATCTCGGTTTTAAAAATTGAGAGAATTCTATCTAAAGAATTTATAAAAACCTGTCATTCAATGAATTAGGTCAGATTTCTTTCTTGTCCAATCTCAAAACTGGAATAAGATCATCACAGGAAACATAACTGAAATCACCAGCAACATTCTTTCCTTACATTTGAGATAAACAAAACATGTGCTGTACAAGCCAGGGCCTGGTGTTGCCTAATGGACACAGTATTCCACTGAAGCAATTTTTCTTAGTGGTCATAAAATATCCCATTGCACAGATGTCAAGTCTAGTGCCCTGGCAAGATTCAAATGTGGAAAATGGCAGTATTCCATTTTCCTAAAACTTTGTTTCCTTCACAGTAGCACTTTTTATTTACTGTCCTATGATGCTGTATGGTCTCACTCCACGTCCTTTAACATTTTTCAGCAGCACCTTCATTTTAGTAATGTACTTCAAAAAATATTTCTAGATCTTAATGTTATACTAGCATAGATATTTATGAACTTCTGTATCCAGAGCCACCTTTCCACAATACCAAAAGCCATGACAAAAAAAAAATCCAGACTTGGATGTTTCCTCTCTTGGGAAGGGTTTGGGGCTGAAGTTGTTTTCCTCCCAAAACTTCCTCTCTCAAGCCCTGGGAAATCTGCTCATCAAAATCCAGCACAAGGCTGGAACTAGAATTCTAAAAGTACCCCATGATCCTAGCTGGCAACAAGCTCTATATACAGGGTAATCTGTACCATGGGATGTAGGGTTTGGGATAGGCCAGAAGTTACAGGCTCATTGCTCTTCATTTTTACTTTTGACAGTAATGGCACTAGTGCAGACATTTTCTGTTGTAGAGTAAACAAATTTTATCAGTGCTGTTTTAAACGACACAGTCTTAAAACTATTTTGTGGCACAGGCGGTCAATCAGCCTGCACTGCTGGTTTCAGTGTGACTGCCACCCACAGAGATGCTCTGCTGCTGCACTAGTGGGAGAAGAAGAGTAAATAAGAAAGTTACACAGCCAAGCTGCTTCTGCAAGAGCCAAAGCCAACCACTCACTTTGATAAGCACTCAGTCAGGACTTTCGTGTTTGCACTGTACTTTCCTTCTGCTGCACTGTTGAGGGATAATTGTGTTTGTATTTGTCCTAATGATGTGATTATGCATTGTGTTTGCCCTTTCCATGTGATGCCAAAGGAACTAATGGCATCCCCTCAGGATTTGACAAAGCAGTAAGCAAATCTCAAACCAATGTAGCTACTTCTCTGGGAATATATATATCCAAAAGAGCTGGGGAGAAAAACTCAAAAGGCCTGGCATCCTGCTTTACCTAATGGAAATAATTGAATTTTATGCATGTAGGGCCTGGTGAAGAGGGTTTTGAGGGTGGAGGGGTTCCACTTTTACATAAATACTTAAAAACTAGTTTACATATTTATTTAGATAATAAAATTTGATGTACTGAACATCTTAAATTTTAATAAAATGAATCCATTATCTCTAGATATACTTGCAAATTCTGAAAGTTTATTACAGATCTTTATTTGAAAAAGGACTTCTTGAACAGCAACAGTCTTCCTTTGCTTGGGAAACCTAAATTCAAATATAAATATGCACAAAGCTGACTAAGTAACATTGACCAGACTCTCGTCTTTCTTTCCCATATCAAATGAACTGGACTCTGTATTTTTATAATAAAGAATAACAGGAGTGCCTATTAAGAGGATTTTCATTGCCTTGCCTTCACATCAAGGCAGTACAGCATAAATGAACAGCTTCACAATTGAAGGGCTTGGGCTTTTTAAATTAGTGGCTATTCTATTTTTTTATTTTTTCAAGTGAACGGAAATTGACCTTCATTGTCTCTTTAGTCATTCCAGCTCAGAATCAAAGAGCAAGTTAATTATAACCATTTAAAACTTAACAGTTGAAGCCTTTTGATGTAATATCACATTCATTTCTAATTAACTGTACATATGTCTTGCTGAGTTATCCAATAACTCTTGAGATCTGTCAGCATAAAACCTTAATAAAAGCACGAACACTTCAGGATGAAGATCAGACAATCCTTATATAAGAAGAAACAGAAGGTGACAGAGAACAAGAGTGCCTATAGGAAGAAATCTTAGCCTTACTGCTTTTCCCTAACATTCTTTAAAATACGGCTGCTCCTGCTGCTGCTGCTACATAGTAGCTCACTGACTTGAGAGTCTGGCTTGTCACTTTTAGTTTTAGAAGAAAAACCAAATACATGTTAAAAAAACCAAAATATCAAGCACAAACATTTTCTTTCTGTGGCTATTTATGGCCAGTGTCCTAAACCTGGCCTTTCAAAAACAGTGAAAGCCATCCTGGAAGCTCAGTGGAGGAAGTTAAAGGCAAGAAGATGCTGTCCCTCTCCCAGAGAAACTCTTCTCTCCAGTGACCAGATTTACTGGATGTGATGTTTGAGTTGGGTTGTGGGCTTGCTAAACAAGATCCAGCAATGTGCTGGGCCTGTTGGGGATCTTAATTTTGTTTTTCTGAAAATGAAGCTACTAATTCATAAAGATTAGCATTACTGTCATTATCCCAAACACCTTTCTCCCAAAAATAAGTAATCTTGAAAAAAAAGACTTCACATCATGGTCCCAAATATGACTTTTGTTCCATATGACATTTAAGTTGGCAATGATCTAAAGAGGGCTCAGGTAAAGATCCAAAGTCAAGGTGTGCCTGCCCTATTCAAAGCTGCATCTATCACCCAAGGGATAGATTTGTCTGTTTTAACTTGGTGTGGGAAGGATAGGAACAGCTTGATTGTCCATTCTGCTTCTTCCCTTCAGCTTGTATCCCTGTATGAGGTAGGACAAAACTGAACCAAGAGCTATGCCCAGAGCTCTGTTTGCCCCATTGAGCCCAGCTGCCCACAGCAAAGGAATGCAAAATGGAGAGCAATCTCTTTATCTCTTTGCTCTGAGTAGTGACACTTAGGGGGTGGAGGTTGTCTTTGTCTACAGTGGTAACCATAAGCCAGGGTAAGAGTGATAGTCATGTGGAGGAATACAGAGACCAGAACCAAATGGCTGGAAACCCTTTGGAAAGAGGAGAGGAAGTTCTATGAGAGGATGCTGGAGAGACCAGAGCATCAAGATCAGAGGGAGAAGAAGCTATGCTAGTTTTTCTTGATTATAAATTGAATGTTGTTTGGAGGTTACTCTGGGAGAAAGGTTTGCAACACACCTCTGAGGAAGGCTCAGGACAACTGAAAAAAAAATTGTGATTCCAAATTATTCTGAGGGATTTATTATGGGTTAGTGCTACCATGGGAAGGATGAAAATCACTATGTATTGGATAATTAGAGCAGTCAGGAAAGGAAGCAAGGAGCAATATTGGGCACCATTGGAGGAAGTCCATATATTACATTTTCATGGATGAAAGAATGACACATCATAAGTTAGCTACTGCACATTCTGCTCTGCTCATCTTCATTGAAATCAGTGAGCAGACAGGAGTGAAGAAATGCCAATCACACTCAATATTTTCCATAATTTTCCCAAGAAGGAGTTTTACTTTATTTTATTTATTGATAATCCATTGTGCTTAGTAGATAGGTGCATTATTTAGTTTTCAATTCACTGGGTATTCTGTCCCACTGAAAATTGGTAAGCAGAAAGGTTATTGCTGCCAAGGTCTGGGAAGAATCAGACAGAAGGACTTCTGGTGCATAATTCTGTATCCAGTTAGACTTAAAATAAAAGCATATAATTGACCACAAAAATTAGGTTTTTTCCCAAAATCTTTCATAAAAAAATACTGAGAGGAAATTATGTCACTGAGAATATTTTGTATTCAAATGTTTTTGTTTAGCTTCTAGTCACAGCCAACTAGCTGTCATGAAAGAACTTTCATATTTACAATGTTTCTCAGCATGAATGAACCCAAAATGTTTTGGGTTTGGTTTCTTTTGGTTTCTTTTGGTTTATTTTCTTTTTCAAATGGGAAAAAAAAATCACCACTGAAATGCAGTCCCTTTGGTCTGGAAGAAGGCAGGCAACTAAACAAAAGGGATATGGAAAGGTCATATAACTATAAAATTAACTGAATTATAGCCAGTGCTTTAAAGCAAAACTATGCAGCATAAAAGTGTGTCCAGAATGAATTTAACATCCATACAATGTTTCTATTTTGAGGGTCTACACCAAAACTAAACTTTATAATAGAAATTCACTTAGGAAAGTAGATGCTGTTGGTCAATATTGCTCTGGGATATATGAAACCTAATTTATCAGCCTTTAAGTTCTCATTGCTCTTGCCCTAACCAAATGTAAGTTGAACTTGGGATAAATTCAAATGCAATTTTCCAATTTGAGCTACCTGTAGTGCAAGAAATTAGTATAATTAATTTATCAGCATGCTGGCCATTTCCTCAGGGCAGCTATACCAAGTGTCTGGTAACTGGATAGTATAATTTACCTTTTATGGGTCTGAGAAATTAATGGTTGAATCTGCAGGAACTTTAGGTTTTTTCCCATTTTTCAGCTATGACAATAGCAACCAAAAACAATTTATTCATGTATCACCTATAGCTATTCAAAGACTTCTATGTTAATTTTTTTCTTGCTTCTAATCTCCACTGGAAATTGTCCTCTCAACATCACCAGAAAAACAGTCCCCATTATTTACAATGTCCAGGTTTAGTCCAGTCTACTTGAAAGGATTGACTACAGATACATCAATCCCTTTTGAAGTGTGATGGACAGTTTAACAAGTAACTAGGAGTTTTTTCTAATAAATTTTTCCTACATGAAATGCCATTCAGGGATTCATTGCCAATGTCAAGCAGAGGTCAGCAGCTTGCATTATGATAAAATCATCATAGAGTCACTAGGTTGAGGAAATTTTCTGCACAAAAACAAGTTACAGACAAAAATGCAACAGCTGCTTATTATGAAAACCTGGAAGATTGTGATGACAGGACTGAAAATCAAGAAAAGAAACTTGCATTGGAAAGGAGTTATCTAGACAGTTACTTATATTTAATGAATACGAAAACCCAATTTGTGGAGGGGAAAAAAAACCATGGAATGCTCGTTTAGCTCCTCATATTTTCAAGCCAATAAAAGACAAAGCTGGGAAAGGAAGCCTAGGAACCAAACATCTGCTATCACACCCTGCCATGTCATTCTTTTCAGAAATTCCATCTGAAGCAGCTTAGGTTTTGGTCTGTGTTACTTGTGCTAGCAGGTTGTTCCAGAGCATCCAGACTCTGACAGTCAGAGACCACATTCTCCATTCCTGGATGGGTCTATCTGTGCTTCTCCACAGACTTTAGTGCTCATCTCACACAGGTTTTCCCCTTTTTAATTTTTAACAGTCTGTTGTCTTTACAGGCAACATAACCCTCTCCTCTCACGCTTTTCTCCCTGAATATTGTGATCATCACTTTTTGCATTATGAGTTACTACTTCTCTCAATTTTGACCAGTGCAGCCACAGCTGTCACCCCTAAAGAGATGGCCATCACAACACTTCAGAACTGAGAAGAAACAGAAGTTTTTGGTCTCCCAAAAATTCCATGTAGAGTTTTTCAGAACAGCGCAAACAAGTATGATGACATGAAATGGATGCTGTGACCTTTCAGGAGTCTTTTAGCCTGGGTGTTGAAAAAGGATGTTTTAATATCTGTCTTTCTCATCTGTGTTTCCCAATACAGAAATACTTAGATTAAGTTGTAAATTATTTCCTTGCCTATATTTTGACCAACAGTGTTCTCACCCTTGTTCTCCCCCTGTCCTGCTGCCAGCAGCAGATGGCTGTGGGGGTCCTTGGCCAAGTGCTGAGGCCAACTCTACACACATATAAACAGGGTGCACTTCTGAGGTAAAACAAATTTCTCCCGTTGTCCTTCAGGAACTCCAGTTAAAAGCTTAAACATTTCAGGTTTACCTTCTTATTTGTGTTTGTCTATAAGGAGCCTGAAGGAAAGAGTTTTCTGCCTTCCAGGAATCAGGATTTATAGAATACTGTCTGTTTTGGGAACTGAACATTGCCCAACTAGCAAGGGAGTCTCCTTATCCAGGTAACAGAAAGAAAGAAAAGGTCTGAAAACAGAAGAATGTAAAGGCAATATTGTTTACTCCAACTGTAAGCAGAAAATATCAAGTTTAGTAATACCACTTTAGACTGACTCCCTATGAAGTGTCCATCATCAGATCAAAGACACCACAGATCAGCAGGTCTGGTATATAAGATGAGAAATGACAAAGCCTGCAATTCCCAGTACAAGAAAGAGGAATAAAAGGGGATGGGGAGAATAGCCTTGAAATTGTGATCATATAAGCTAGATGTTTTCAAATCTGCTTGACCTTGTAGAGTTGCTTCTAAGATGCCAGCATATCAGCAGTTATTCCTGAGAACTCCTGAAGGAAGGGGGAGGCATCAGAGGCCTTAGAAATGAAAAACTGTGCCACTCATTAAAAGAAGATAACAGTATGAGTTGACAGAACTTCTGTTCTGTTTCAGATACAAAAAAAAAAAAAGAAAAAAAAAAAGAAAAAAATTAAAATTACTATGCAGAAGAAAAAGAGGAGACTGGGAATTTTTCAAGAATCCATTGTTTTAAACCATTCTATCTTTCTTCTAGGGCAATGTAATAACTGACTTTAGCAAAGCATCTATTGCCTACTTGTTCCTACCAAATAAATTCTAAAGTTCTGTAAGGGTCTTCGCTGGATGCAATATGTTCAGTATTCATATTAGCCACCTCAGGGATGTTATACAGAGTACACTTAATAAACTAGTTTAGTACACTTAATAAAATAGTTTAGTGGCAACACTAAACTAGAAGGGATTGAAATCACGTTAAAAAAACTATTTTGTTCAGGAAAAGTAAAGCGTTATTCAAGTATGAAACATTTTATACAATAATTTATTTGAAACAGAATTATAAGCTGCTGAAAACATCACAGTTCTGTGGGAGCTGATTGGAAAGTTATAAAGGATAACAAGTTAAACACAAGTTAATAACTTCATGCTGTTGCTATAATAAATTAAAAAAAAAAAGATACACTAGATTTCTATTTAGGATTACAGATTGCAAGATTTACAAAGGGATCCTTCTGTTCCATCCAACATCAACAGATTTTCTATAATATGTATCTGTTGACCAAAATTCAAGGAAGATTCAGAACAACTAGACAAGTGTGGAGCAGAGCAATAAGAACAATGAGAAGTAGAAAACACTTAGTTAGGGAAGCCAGACAAAATCAGAAGAGAGGGTGAGGTAAGATATAGTAAATCTTTCAAAAGCAGAATAAGCTGAAATAAACTGAAAAAGATTAGTTTATTCTCTAATGTAATTTTAGATGTCCTAATGTATCCCACTTGGCCTCAGTTGCCTGTACAGGACAGCATCCTGTAGGATTTGTTCTACATGGGCCAAGACTTCAGAGATGCCATAGGGCATTTGAAATGTCATTGGGCATCTCTGACAGCAATCTCCTTTTCTAAGGGAAGATGACTGCCATAGAGATTATGCTGTGGGCAACAGACCTCAAGGCTAAGTAAATACTGAGCAGTGTGCCTTCTACCTATACTCCATTACTTCCAAAAGTCTTATATCTGAAATAAATCAGAGGACTTGCACTCTAAGTATTTATTCAGCTCACAAGGGGTGAGCAACTAAGGCAGGTGTATATATACGCACTGTAAAAATAAGCAGTGATATGACATTGGTTTCCCCCACAGTACAAATAAATATTAACTCCTAGGTCATCCAATATTTTCACTCCATCACAAGTAATGATGCAAGAAATAAAAACTGAAGTACTACAAGCTACACTAAAAAGGTCAGGTAGTAAATCCTTTGATTATTCTTTCAACCTCTTCTGTTTTCTACTCTTCTGCAGAGTTCCACTAAACTTCCTGAACTCTGGTAAGAATCGCCATTACACACTACAGAAGTCATAAATCATGAAAACAGCATGACTGCTCTGAAGGTAATATCACTCCTCCAAACAAAAGGAAAGGAAATTTTAGCTGTTATGAATTCAACAGAGAAGTCAGTAGGTGCACTGTAATATGGTTGTGCTTGGCATTTTATCGCTATATTGCGTTTTAAACTTTGTTGTCAGATGCCATTAAGAAGATCAAATGAAGACCATATTTTAGCCTCACTAAAAGATGAAATGTTTTCCATCTCTGAAAACACTCATTCACAGTAATTGGCCATCCACCTAGCAAGACATAACCCAGAGCATTCGAAATTGGTATCTTTTAGTTTCATCTGTGTTTTGAAGGAGGGAAGAAAATATCAAAAAGGAAACAAACCAAAAAAACAAAACCATTTCTTCTCTGCAGAAATTAATTTCCAGCTTTCCCATTCTGCCTATTTACTCTGTGTCAAATAGTGCATAAACGAAAGAATGGTGAGACCATTGGTGTGACTTTTTTCTCATCATCTGGCAATTCAATAAAACAGCACCCAGTACATCTGGCAATTACAAACTCCTACTGGTGACAGCTTCTTCAAAGAAGTTCTCAAAGTAGTCTATACAATAAACAAATCTTCCATGACTCCAATTTACTTAAGCAGGACTGTGGTAATGTTTTCCAGAAAATTTTGCACTCCTTTAGCAGCATGGTGAAAAGCATGTCTAGGATGAAATGCATGACAGACTAGTCCTGGGTATATGTGTGTAAGCTATCAGCTGACTTGGCTCTTCGATTCCTTGTGAAGTCTTTGATAGACTCACTTATAAACTGCTGTTGAGCTTCATCTTCAGTTTCTGGGATGCAAAATGGTGAAGTTTACAGTATTTTTTATTATCTTTGTGGCACGAATACAAGCAAAGGATACAATCAAAGAAATTAAGCGAAACTGAATGGATTAGGCTTGAAAACCCTTACCAAATATGAAGTAAAAAGATCTTTTAGACATTTGGATCCCAACCTGTATTTTGCTTCAGCACTATCCTATAGGCAGTGTGATAATCTGAGATAACCTTGTTTCTAACACAGAAAGCAGCTGAAAAGTTTACATTAGTGTTTACAAAGCTCACATTGTATGTAGAGAAAATTAATGAACAAATAACTGCGCATAATACTTTCTGTTCTTCATTTACCTCTTGGATATCTACAGAACTGAACACAGCCACAAACTAGTTAGGCTTTTTGCAATACTCTTGTTGCAAAAAGCTCAGCATGCAACTTTATAATAATCAATGGTAACTGAAATAAAATTGATTTCACTCACATGGATTCTCCCACACCCCTATTCTCATTTCAAACAGTCTGGCTAGGGACACTTCAGTGACAAGACAAGGGACACTGGCTATTTGTGATATCACCTGTCTTAGGTGATATCACAAATCAAGCATGTGCTTGTTCCCTGATTTACCTTTTGTGCCTGTTAGGGCTTGACATGAATGCTGGTATTTTGCCTTTTCCACCAAGTAGCACTCCTATAAGTCATCAGGTAACTCTGATGATTTTCTCCTTATGCTTTGGATTCCATTTCCGTGTAGCATGTCCTTTATCTTACCCTGTCCTTCATTTTCCTTCCTGCAATGTCTTGAGAATATGGAAATAAATGTACTTATCAGTTGCTAATCTGAATGCCATCAACATGTGTCATTCTCTTATTCCTTCTTCTTGATTTTTGGGGTTTTTTGAAATTAATTTTACTGGTACCTTTATATATAGACACTCTCATTCCTGTCAGCCTTAACATTTCTATTGTGAATCTCTACATTCTTAATGCTGAAACCCAGTAGGGAAAGGTAAACATCAGTTATTTCATTAGCCCCTTCCCTGTTTATTTATGAAAACAGTAATCCAAAATCCTTTTCCTACCTGAATGCATAATACAAAAAGCAAAGCACAGCACAAAAACAAATATACAAAATACCTGAATGACAGGATCAAAATGAGAGTTAAAATGCAGTTCCATCTCATATATGGAAATTCTTTTGGCAATAAGAAAGCATCGAGGTGATAATTCTGAAATTTTCAAGGCAATCACTAATTGAAGAGCAATTAAAAAACTAGGATAAAGGAAAGCACTTTAAAAAATATGTTTTCATAAAAGGCAATTGCCACTCAATCAGCATGACTGTAACAAACCCATATTTAATATGATCCCCATCACTAGCCTGATACACCAAAACACCGTAAGGCAGGCACGTATTTCCAAAGTATCCTGAATTCAGGATACTTTGTCTAATTTTAGTGCTTTTTACACTGCCACAAGAAATGTAATGAGCACAGAGTCTTGAAAGATGTTTTTTCTCCTTGTGCTTGGCAATTCACTGCAACTCACAACTGCTCAAGGGCATTATGATACAAGCGCCACTACTCCTGCACATCAGAACAATAGCTGTTTTCAAAGGTAACAAAAGAATGATGGACAAATGGTTTCGTATGAACTAACAAATCTTAAAGGGCTTTTGCCTTGTCCTCTACCTGCCCTTTTGGAAAGGAGCTTTTGTGTTATCTTTATAGCTTAGCTACAGTGCATACGCCATTTAAGCGTCTAGAAACCTTCAGAGATATTCACATTCTGTCATTTCAGGGAAAGAATGGAGTTTTCCAGAGCAAAGCTATTTGTCAAGCATTGTCATATTTGAGATAATAAGGCTATCTACTTTATAAACCTAAAGGCGGGGGTTTCAAAACAGCTCACAGTATCACCACTCCTTCTTGATTTTAAAATGCTGCAACAGGACTAGAGAAAGTGCTACACATTGCAGCAGTGTAGAGAGAAAACATGGCAATTCTGGGAAAGTAACAGAAAAGGTCTGGTGGGTTAGAGTATCCTTAATTTAAAAAAGAAAGCTACCAGGGAGCTTTGTTTTTGGGAGTGTTTGTATCCCAGCAGAGAGGAGAAGGGAGATGGTTGCGATGGACAGAAGTCTCTCTCCTCTTGAGATGAAGGATAAAATGAAGCCCCAGCAAGCCCAGTACCACTGCAAGTAGCTGTCTCCACCATAGTCTGAAGGCCTAAGAAAACAGGACCTGACTGCCCAAACAGCCTCAAAGATCCCACATCCAGGAACACAGTGTAGCTCACAATATTTGGTGCAGCTCTATACTTACCTTGTTCATTATATAGAAGATTCAGGTACTCATCATCATTTTTGTACTAAAAATGCACTGATAGAAGGCATACAGGTTACCCTTTGTAGAATATTATGAGCAAAAAATTCTAGAGAAAATACAAACATAAAGAAACTCTCTCATAGAACAACAAAAAAATTACATGTTGAGGAATAAAAGGTTAGAATCACAATTTAAGTTTCTAAAAGAGACCTTAACTAAGAGACCTATCTAAAAGAGACCTTATTTAAAATTTATCCAAATACTAAAATCTGAAATAGGAACAGGTAAAGGGTCTTTGAAGGCACATTCTTTGTATCTCTTTATTCCTCACAGAGATGGGTATCTCTGGTTACTTGAAATGACAACTGGCATTCATGTGGAAGGAAGGAGTTTCTTTTTTCACTATTACCTCATTGTATATACAAAAATGTTCTTCTGAGAGATTATGTGATTTGACATGAAGTGAGGCAATGGTAAAAAGATTTTTTAAAGGTTTCTTTCAGCTTGGGTGATTCCTGTCAACTTACAAGACTGCCACAGAGCAAAATGTTTTGTGAATAATTAGCAGGTTAATTACCCATAAGGAGTGAGTAATTTGTATTACCTCTGTGGTTAGCTCACCACACTCAGACCACGCTGATTGCACATGTCTGTGTTGCACTACAAATTAAAGGATCAACCTTTCAAGGCACTGTCTCTCCTTGAGTCCTATTGTTGTTCCAACAGTGCACAACACCTAATCCAAAAGAGATTCCTAATGGATGACAAATGTGTGGTGGAATGGATGGGATGCCCTAGGACAACATATTTTTGAAAATAATAGAGTCAAGAAAAGCGAAGGAAAGGCAAGTTTAAGTGAATGAGCCCCACCACAGCAAAATGAAATACTTGTTCTTCTGGTTATAATAATTTTGCTTTATTGTCTATTCAGTATTCATGAAATCACAGGAATCATCTGCTGTAGGAAATGAGACAAACACTACTGCTGGAGTGGCCTCAGCTGCCAACCATATGCATGCCAACATCCCCTGCCTGCACCCACCCCATCCTGGGGCTTCAGGAAAATGAGAAATTTATTATTTTGCCCAGAAACACATTCACAGAGCTTGTCTGAACTTTCTTTAGTTCATGTCTGTTGTTTTCAGTCATACAAATACACATGCAATTTGTAGGTCAACAGAGTTGGTTACCCATGGTTAAATAAACCTTATTGATTAAATGTGGAGAAATTTGTGGAATTTTACTATATTGTATACAGTGAAACAAAAACTTCCCCTGACAACACTGCACTGCCAAGCTCCCTGGTGAATCCATAAGGTCATTTTGTGACCTGACCTGAAACAGATGTGTGGCAGGAAGGGGGTGGGTTCACAGCCTGTTCATGCTGCACTCCACCGGGCACGGCCCCAAGCACAAAGCACTTCCTGGCTGGCACTGGATCAGGGCGAGTTTAAGGCACATCACTGCCACCCAGCTGTCTCCTCTCCCACCAGGCTGTGCAGCCCACCTACATCTCACAAATGAGACACTGCTTTGAATAGATTTCCTTTTAATTTAATAAAGCATTGAGGTGAGTTACAGGACAACCTGTCTCTGAACCTTGCCTCAACTGGAAACTGTAATGCTAAAAAAGAAAATTATCAGTCAACAACAGTGACTCAGAAGTGAGTTCCCACTTTTTGGTATCCAAAAGCCATTAAGTAAGCATCAGAATGCCAAGTATCCTAGGCTGCCAAGAGAAGTATGTGTGAATGAGGCAGGAGGATAAAAAAGTATCCTGAACTATGTAGAAATTTTACAGTACAGTCCAAAGGAAACATGTCTGAATGAATAATCATGTCTTATTTAGTATAAAAGAACAGAGTCCGTTTTACTGCAGGCATAAAAGGCTTCTTCATTTTCTGCATGCTCTGCACAAATCTCTTCCAAAAAGAAGAGAAAGAAAGTTTTACTTTGCTTTTTCACCAAAATACTTAAAGGCTTACAAGGGCTTGGTTTCCCAAAGGCCTTAAAAATGTTGGTAGACAGAGCCGTGACTCTAGTGCCACAGATCCTACAACATGAGAATTACTCTGTCCTACTTTCAGGCAAAATCAAAATGCAAGCTGTAATATGGTATAAACATGAGCTCAGTCATTAGATTAGTGCTTCTGTAAGATGCTGCTCCAAATAGCAAGCGAACTAATATCCAGCATGCTGCAGCTCTTTAATTTGACATTTGCTTAAAGGGCATTTAACTCCATTTCTGAAACAATAAGCTTCTGCGGGTTCGAACAAGACCTTTAAATTATTTAAACACATTTATCAGAAATTAATTGTAGGTATTCTCCTTAGTTGCAAATCATCAATATGCGGTCTGTTGCAATGATGCACTTCCTTCTGCTCAAAAGCTGGGAGCAGAAGTTTTTCGCTGGTGCTTGAAATGTTTCCTGAAACGGTGTTTTTAACCATTGGAATAGCGTTAGCACCACCTAGAGGCGTACATAAAAAACACGCTTACTTTTGCCCAGAAAGACTATATCGAATATGTCCGTCTCTTACCCAAAAAGACCTTCATTTGAAATTGCCTTTATGTCACATCTCTTCAGTTAAGGGAGGCTCCCTTGAGCCAGTTGTTTTGGGGGCTATTTCATATCTAAAATTGTACTCCAACATCTTCACCAAACATGATACTTTTAATCAGAAAAAGAGGAATGTTTGTTTGCTTTTATCTTCTGCCTTGAAAGAAAGAAACCTAGAAAGAAAATTAATTTGGATTTCTTTTCATACAATTTGAATGGAAAAAGTCTCCACAGCAATGACAGCCAAAATCCAAAAATGGTTCTGTTTTAAACAAATTAACAAATGGTACTAAAATTGCAGTCTTAATATACATGATTTTGAACACAGTTGATCAGATCTGTCTTTCAAGTAAGCTCAGCCACCTTCAGCATCTCCTTAAGGCTCAGATATACTTTGCCTGCTGTCTTTTTCTTGGTCCATATCATGTCAGTGACTTCAAGGCATCACAGAGTGTTCCTGGTAAAGACTTAGTGATTCTGACTGAGGCTCACAAAAACAGTTTGGGAAAGATGTATGCCAACTTTTCTGGTCAATTTTATTCTGCTTTTAAAAGAGTATTAAGAGAACAAAATTAATTAATATGGGAAAGTGACAGTATTTTTTGGTCAGTTTGACTAATGATGTCACATTGAAGATTCTTTTTAAACAACATATTATTTTCTAAAATAGCTAAAGCCTCTGTGTGTTTTCAGGTGAAAAGATAGTAGCCAAAGCACTCAGTGCTTCTACACTATCATTCTCAATCAGAGTACTAAATCAAAGGGAAGTAATCATCCAGAATTGGGTTATAATGTCAAGAAGACTGAAAGCACAGTTTGGTAATTTAACCTTCACATTGAAAAGGTGAGAATTAGTTTGCCTTTTGTCTTCTAAGGCAAGAGATAGGAATGAAAAATTGAATGCAATTGTACGGACAGATTACTGGATTGAATGGTGTTTTTTGGTTTTTGATTTGGGTTTTCTTTTTTGTTTTGTTTTGTTTTGTTTTGTTTTGTTTTTTTAAAGAAACAAAACTGTATAAACCTAAAGCTGTTCTTTTAACTCAAAAGACTGAAAACAGAATATGTTTATTAAACCAGATCTCAAATATGAGGCCCAAGTTGTTAGATTAGCAGTGTGCCATTCTGGGCATTTGTTTTACTAGCTCAGCAATTCCTGGCAGGAAAGGCAATATGAGGTTTTGAAGGTCATGCTAAGCTTTCTGACAAGTGCAGAGCAAGAATGAAAACACACAATTAGCTCAATTTTTTAAACTGATTAGTATTGTTTAAAATGTTACATTACTTTGGTTATTTCAAACAATTGCTAGTATTGAAGAGTTACTAAAAATCTGTCTTCTGTTCTATCTTCCATATAGGTCAGCCTTCACAGAATTACTCTGCATCCTCTGTTCCTCTGAGTTGGTGCTGATTATTTTCCTGTGCAAAGATTAAGCCCGTACATGCTGAAATCTGGCATTTTGGAGTTTATAAAAGACTGTTACCATAATAAATACATTGGTTTGTCTTAGTCACATTTCTATCAACTTTACTGTAGATATATCTGCTTGACTGTCTTGTCCAATGTAGTATGTCAGAGCCCAGGCACAGAGGACAATTATTAGCTGCATAGGCAGGATTAATCTTTACAGCCTCAAAGCCCAGTACTTAAAGCCTTGCCTTAAAGCATTACATACCCTTGGGACAAAAAGTACTTGCTTTGGTCTAAAGGTTTGTGTTGTTAACCTGTCAGTAAAATGACTGTTCCTCTTATTTTTTCTACAGAAAAATGCAGTGTTTCCACTTACAGTACATCAAGTGTACTGTCTAATTTATTAATGTATCACAGGTTACCTTGTATTCAATGAAGTCTTATTGATCTGTTGAATCTGTTCCTACTTTGGTGTTCTCCTCTTACAAGACTGTAACATCAGCTTTTTATGATAACTTCTCACATTGTTCTTTCACATTAGTTTTCCAACCTAGTTTCTCTTTGTTGGTTACAGTAAAATTTAGGAGCATGTCATACACATGTAAGCTTCAAGCCAACACAGCAGAAATGTTTTACTAACATTTTACCAACAGATTTGTAGAACATGCTGTGATTCTATTTTCATTTTGCATAAATTGTCTGTCACATCCTAATGCAAGAAAACAGTTCCAAATATTCTGACAACTTTCACAAATATTTTTATTTATCCTAAGACAGCATGAAAGTTTTTGTCTTTGGGTTTTGGTGCTGGGATTTTTTTCATTGTTGCTGGTTTTTCTTGGGTGTTTTGTCACTTGACTACTTCTGACTCTAATTTTTACATTCATTTTAGCTTAACAGGTAAAAAATATTTTATATGGTATGCTTGGTAATTCAGTGGCACAATTCAGAAACAGATATAAAATAAATTGAAAAGGACTTTGTACTTACTAAAAGATAAGATTTTGGGAGAGGAAAAAGAATGCATGTGCATGTTTACATTATGTAACAGAAGCCCTTCTGATTTCGGCTGAGTACAATTGTCATATGTTCATCTTTCAGCTCCTTTGTTAACTTTCTCCTCTGTTTTCTGCCTCCAAATAAGAGTCTGTAAGTTTTCTTTGCTGTGAACTCTGTCCTTTTCACTTCCTCAGTTGTTCAGTTTGGGGTCCTTGGTTGGAGTAAAGGTGTGTCATTCTTTTCAAAGCACTGAGTTTTTTAGTCTAATGCTGAAGAATTTTTATGTATTAGAGACAGTGTTTAAAGTAGTTCCTCAAGGGTATCAGGATCCATAATGCAATTTACTTGGACTGAGAATCCAGGTACTATCTTTGTACAGAAGCTAAGAATATAGGCCAAAGGCTTTAGTGGGGACATGTTTTTGTGGTGAGTGGGAAGTGTTTGGGTTTTTTCCCTCTGGGTATTCGTCAAAATGTGGATACCTCAAGTGTCATTTAGACTTTGGAGTATTTGAAAAGGACCTTCAAATTCCAAAGGGAGATTTCTTTCTCTCCTTCTCTCTCTCCCCACCTCCTAGTCCTATTCTGGGGAAAAACTTCAGTCTGTTTTGTTGGTTTTGTTTTGTTTTGTTTTTCTTTTTCATAAAAGGTCAAAACTTTGGCCAAATCTTTGTCCAGTTTCAGCAGCTGAATGTACTGTTCTCCTGGCTAATGCAAGTCTTAATTGGTTTTTTTTTCCCTTTTTATTTGCACACAAAGCCATGCCATTTACCTTAAACTTTGTGTTTGTTTTCCATTACTTTTAAATTACTTTCAACAATTTATACAATATGAGTACATATTGTATACAATATGTACATATACAATATGGGGCTTTGCTAAGCAAGAGCAATATGGTTCTGGAAAGCAGCAACACCTCATTTTTCAATAAAGGTCAGGAAAATTTGCTGTGAAAGATAAAAAGTAACTTCAGTTTAAGCTTCTAGGTAATAATAGCTTGAATCTGTTCCTTGGTTTGAAATATTACACATCTGCTTGGTCTTAGGGCATCTCACAGATCAGATACAGATATCTTCTAGCCTTGGACCGGTCATATTGATATTGTAAGGTATGAGAGGCCTTTATGGGTGCTGCTGGAGAATGTCAGTACTGCTACTATGAAGTTTTTCTGGTTGCACACTGTGGCTACAGCCTCTATAGTCCTCTGTTGGCACTGTGGTACAAAAAAAACTTTTCATGGTGAGCCACCTAACACATTATCTTCAGTTAAAAATGTAAATTTTAATCAGACACAATTTGTGTCTGATTCTGAAATGCTGACAGTTCATGCAAATCTAACTGCTGTGTCTAAAGAGCTGTATAAACAGTGTTCTTAGTTTGGAATTTAAAGACCTCATTTTAGTTAATGTGAATGTTAGAAGTGCACAAACTTGTTTGTTCTGGTTCTTCAAGCTCATTTTCTTTCTGTTCTGTCATAATGCACAAAGGGGACAGACAGGTTCTTCTAAGGATCCTGGGCATAACAATGATAACACTAACCTGTAGTTACAATTAAAACTTTATTTTCTTCACAGTCTACTAGGATTAGTATAGAATGGAATTTACAGTTAGTATGGCACAGGATCTCTAGAAGCAGAATCAATGTAGTACAATTTATAACTCCATAATACAGCACTTGCAATGCAATTAATTTTACAATTTCTAATCACCTGGACTCTCTGCAGGTCAAGTCAAGTCTTAATATGTGGTTTGCTATATCAATATAACAATCGTAATCTAGACTCACATTCATATAGTCACAAGAATACAGTGACTCCCTCAAACCTCCAGTCACGGGGAGGTGTTGAGTCTCACAGTCCAGCAGCAGTTTGGGTCCAAGTTCTCCACTTAGGACTTGCTGACTTTACAGACAGCTCTGTGTGTTGTTAGGCTTCCCTCAGAGTCAACAACAGCACCTCCCTGGCTGGGTGCCTGGGGACTTCAGGGCTGGCAGGGAAGGCAGCAATTGTCACGGTGCTCAGCAACCTTGAGAGGGTCAGGAGGATCAAAAAGAAATCTCTTTGCTTTGTCTGCTTGGTTCACTGGACCTTTGGAACCTGATAACAGGGGGAAGGGGATGAATTCTCCACTCAGACACAGAGAGTGGTGGCTTGACTTACAAAATGCTGTTAGTTAGGCTAACCACATTGGGGGATACTGGTCGCAGACATGTGCTTTTTTTTCCATGAACCATTTGAGAATGTGAGGGAGATGTTGTGGATGCTGAGAGCTGGACAGAGAAGAAAGTCAGATAAACTTTCCCAAGCACTGCTCTGTGAAGCTTTGGGAAATTTCAGAGAAAGAATTAAAACAATTCCTAATCTTTGCAGCTGGTGTTGTTTTCTCATAAGAATGTTTACAAAAGGGTGGTGAGTCCAATCAGCCAATTAGCCAATGGTGTGAGGGATATTGACTAAGGACCAGTCAGGCCCACCTGCATCATAATTGTCTATAAAATTGTGTGGTTTTTAATAAACTTGGCTTTTTTTATCTTCTGAGACCTAGGAGTCTATGTGTTGCTTCATTTAGCTCTCCTCAACACAATAGCAACAAGATACTGACTAAAGTAAGTTGTGAAGCATTTGTTTAGTCTCTTTCCCACTGCTTTTAACCAATGGGAACTACCATTTTGGTTGTTTTAGGGACTGCTTTTATTCAGTGGGAACAACCATTTTGGTTGTTTTAGGGACTTTTATCCTGCATAGAAATGGTAAGTGTAGTAGATGGTAGAGATAATTAATGCTATACATGTATAAAATATTTTAAAAGTCCAAAGTTATGTCTTTGACCACTCTGGATGGGAGCAGAGTCCTATTTCTATTCAACCAGTTCCCCAATGTTAAGATAACATCGGGTCTGTTAACGTATGAATGGAACCTTCCAGGGCCATGACTGCTGACTTCCCTGGACTGCACCTGGGAAGATTGCATCTAATGAAACCTTCCTGGACCATGATTGCTGGGATGTCTAAGCTACTCATGAGACCTGCACCTGGGAAGATTACATCTACCATGCTGGCGTCACTCTGCTACATATGAATACAGACTCTGCCTAGATGCTCAGACATTTGTCTGGACCTCTGGACCTACCTTTGTCTGTTCCTGCACATGTATGGATCCAGTTCCACATGTGAAGAGACACAAAGAAATGTTCAGTCATCCCTGCCTCAGGCATAATAAACTGTACATAAGCTAGCTGAAGCATTCGGGGTGAACCACTGGGGAAACGCTGTCACTTTGTCAGTTGGATCCTGGTTCACCCAGCGCCTGCACCCGGGGCTGATGCTGTCTTGGCTGCGGTGATCTTTCGAAATTCTATTTTTTTGTTATCGATCTAATAAATCTTTGTTAAATTTTTTATAAATTTGGCTACTGATTTGATCATTTATAACATGACCTAGAGGAGATTGACAAGGCTTTAGTTCATCAGGTTCAAGGAAAGCACGATGTAATTGATTCCACAGTTTGATCATTAAAACAGTATGTTAAAGCCTTCTAAAGTAGGTATTTATCAGAGCTGAGCATGTGTATTCTTTCTTGGTTTATAGGTGGGAGGTTACTTGTTTTCTTTTCTCTACCATCATCCGCAACAGTCAAAATGATTGTATGTTTGAGTACTGCTGGAAAACAGTTTTTCCAATTTTTCTCTGGAAAACAATCCCATTATAAAACTGCACCACTGTTGGTTGCCAAAGGGCTCTGCTCAATGGGATTGGACAGATTTGCTAATGAAATGCAGTAGCTAACAGCTTACTGTGCACTGCATTTCATAGGCTGGGCCACTGCAGCTAATGTAAAGCACTGCCCTTTTTCAGCAATGTTGAACCACGTTCCTAAATAACATCTATAGGATCCCAATACTAACCAACTTAGTAATATTTTTTTTTTTTGTGGTATCAAGCACAGTAGACAAGAAATAGTCTAACTACTAAACTGAAGAACTCTAACCTGAAAATTAGATCTCTGAAGTCACCTTCTTCCAGTATGCAATAAATTACTTCTTAGATGTTCATGGCTCCCTGAATCCGGATTCATTAGCTTAGATGTCATCTTTTGAGATGCCTGAAGGTGGTTGAAATGTAGCATGCCTGGAGTGCCTTATGCCTGTTGCAGTTACTCAGTTAAGTCTGATGTGCAACTGATTTATGAGAATTAATTTCTTAAGCAGACTTTAACACCTTGTAAAAGAAAGTCAGGGAATCTAAACTGTTTAGCATGTTCTTCTACAACTTTTATTCTTGGAGAACCCCTAGTGATGAAAGCCAAGGAGTCAGCTTGAGAGCTGGTACCTCACTGAGACCTTTTCACAACTTTTGAACACTTTCCTGAAGAATTGATCCTTAAAGCTAATTCAGGAGACAGTCAGTGTCAGTACCTTGGATGTGCACAATTTCTGCTTCTTCAGGTGAATCATCTGTTCATGATGATTGTTAGCAAACTTCCTCTCCCACGTTGCTTCATGTTTTCTAAGAGAAACAGCTTCTGTAATACAAAAATTTCTTTTATTAAACACCATTACAATAATGAAGCTCCTCCCTGTCCCCAGGGATTCGATTTTTTCCTGCTGCCTTTTTCCATTGTACAAAATTAACATAAGAGTATAAGGGTGCTGCTTTCTCAATCTAGGGAGTTCCCAAAAATGTAATACTTTCTGATATATCAAGGCTTTTTTTTTTGGCCTAGATTTTTTGCTGTGCATGACATTTTGATGAAGTGCTGTAACAGTCTTGAGAGATTCTGCATTATGAAAGTACGTGAATCTTGCTAAACCAGTATCCTGATTTTTCACTATCATCTCTTTGCAGTGACTAAGTGTGGTAAAATGATATATATCAGCTGAGGTTTGTGGAGGGAGGTAGTTGTCTTTTATTACACTGGCTTATAATGGGACAGGCTGCCACACAAGCTTTTGGTCACATGGTGACCTCAGAAGGCTTATGTGCCCAGACGCTCATCAGGTTTTTTTTTCCAGCTATATTAGTTAATCTAATAAAAGCAATTACCTCTCCATAGAAACACTGCCTGACTTGCAGCTTTCATGGTCAAAATGCACAGCAACATGGTAACCATTATCAAGTCTGAACAGCATGCTTTTCTATGTAATCACACCAGTTCCCTCCTCTCTTGTTTGCCATATGCACCTTTCTTTTCAGGTCTAGGGGGTTTTACATTTGAGATGCAAAGTCCTCTTTAATCAATGTGAATTGTAATTAAATTGGGAAACAAAACGTGTCTAAATTGAAACGGAAAATTTTGCTTTGCAGTGCCTCTGGTGTGTTTCACCATCAATCTAGAGCACGTTTTTAGTAAGTGAGACCCAGATTTATAACTCTGGGAACCTAAAGGTCATCCATATTTCAGGTATAAGCAGGCATAATCTATCACCATGTCATGTTTGCTTTAAAACTAATGTGCATCAGCAGTACAATGCCTCATGGGACAATATTTATTGTTGCCTTCCAGTTACTGAGTGAGGGATATTAGAAACTTTACAAAATCTACTTTGTGCAAGATTATTTCCTGTTCGAGATAACAATTACACTTAAAAGCAGTTTAACTAATTAAGTGTTAGAATGTGTCAGTAATGGTCTCTTTACTTGCCCTGTTTTATCTCCACAGATCTCCGTTTTCATGTAAATAGGCTTTACAGAAGTATGATGGTTTTAAAGAGTTTAATGTTGCTTACAACATTCCAATTTCCCTTCACCTTTTCTTCTGTAAATGCTAGGCTTTTTTAAGATCCACTGAAATATTTCCCTTGGTCTTTCAAGGGAAAAAGAGCCCTTTGAAAGAAAATTATTGGTCTTAACGCAGAAACAATGAGGCATCAATTGCTCTATTAAGGCAGCAAGTAACCATAGTTTCAGAGCGGTGCTAAAACATAAAACTTGCTTTGGTTTAAAATTGTGTCATTATGTTCAGCTTACTAAAGTACTTCCGACACAGAGGAACATACTGGTGTCCACCTGTGTTTGCCAGCTGTACGGACTTCCAAGACAAATTTTGGCTTAAACAGGTAAAACATTGTGGAGGTTTATATTGCTTCTCTTCAGAATTTTTTACTTATACCTGATTATTCTGAGGTATTTCAGGTTAAATATTCAATGTCTTTCCTTATCTTAGAAATGTGTTTGTATATAAGAAGTATCAATATAACATATCTGTCTAGGCAGTTAAAATCATCAAGAGGAGGGAGCCAGCAAGACACCTTTGCTCTGGTGGTTTTCACACTGTCAACAATCCCTGTAGTACCTCTGCTTCATTAGCAATTTTTTTTTTTTGCAGGCAATTTAAGCTCATGGCTTATGTAAGTTTTTGGGGTTTTTAAACTGTGATCTAATTAGTTATTGAGAAACCTGATTTTTGTAAGAGCAGAAAATATAGTCATAATGCCCAAAAATATATATTTTCATAAACTGTGTGCATTTACTTTTCTATTAAAATGTGCAACCATTCCTCAAGTGTTCTAATGATTATCTGAAGAAGTCATATCTCTGTGTTTTCAATGTTATTGAAATTATAGTACTCTCATAAGTAATATATAAACCTCCAGCTGTAGCCTTCTCTGAGGCTTTTATTATGGCTTTTTTAACGGCTTTTATTATGGCTCTTGAAAGTTATATATTAAATGAATTTTGGTCAGTTGCTAGTAGGTTATCCTTACCTTATTTATTCTTACCTGTGTTATAAATGATCAAATTGTGAGCCAAAATTATCAAAAAATTTAGCAAAGATTTATTCATTTGTCTGCAAGACTGAAGTTCGGTCTTTGAAACCACCACAGCCAAAGATACAGCATCGAGCCCAGGGTCGATGCCAGATGAACCTGGATCTGACCTCCAGAGTGTCAGTCTCCCCCTCGGTTCACACTAGCTGCTTCTTGCAGCAGGGTTTTATACAGCTTATTCTGCCCAAGGCAAAGATGACCAAATTTCCTTTGTTTCTCTTCACATGCATCCATGTGCAGAGCTGAACAAAGGCCGAGTCCAGGTGCACCATGTCAATGGATTCCAGAGAAGCCATGTATTCAGATGTATCAGGTTGACGCGCTGACTATCTCGATAGATGCAATCGGCAAGGTGATAATCACTCTTGGGTGGCTCCTGACAACTCGGGATAGGTGATCATCCCGACGGCTTCTATTCTTACGTTAAGGCGTTGATCGTTATCTTAACTTGTGTCTGGGAACTAGGTGAGTCTACATAGACAGCTGTTCCCGGCTGGGATGGTCAAAAGACTTTTTTTTGGATTTTACAATATTCTTATACCATACATTAATAGCATGAATTATCCCTACCATGTATTACACCTGCATATCAGTACTCTTCTGATTCATGACTCTTTTATTGGTTTGGAAGTTACAGCATTCTTAATGTTAGGACAGAGGAATTTAATATAGTTAAACCCTCCTCATGGTTCTGCAGTTTTTGTCTTATGATTGGAAACAATAATTCACATGTTGCTTAGCTTGATTATGAATGAACATCTGGAGTTCGACTGATGTAGGAAAAATTACTTTTACTGACTGTGGCAAGTGGTCTGTTCTCCACAGCACATTCTGTCGTCCCCCGCCACTCCCCTCCAAAAAAAAACCCCTCACATTACAATCTTATAGTCTTGGCCTGACACAAAACCAACCAAACAATCAAAACAGTTAAATGAAAGCAATAGTGAAATTTTCACTTTCTGAAAACATTTGGCCAGGTGTTCTGCATCTCTACTATATCTGTCTGTATCTCTACTATAGTATCTCCTATGTGTTCCTCTTAAAATTTCAGTCTCTTTTTTCAGATCCAATTTAGGAAATTTCATCTTTTGATATTCAAGTAATCTAAATGTGTGGCTAGTGGGGTTTTAGTCCTTTTGCTTCACAGCTATTTGAGTGACTTAAATTTTATACTTCTACACAAGTGCTTGTAAATGAGAGACACCTTTTTCCAAACCAATTTTTTAACATAACACCTTGTGGTGTTTGAATTCTATGTCTAAATCTGTTTCAAGCCTATTTCTGAAAGGAACTCCTGGAAAATTTGTTATCTTAGAATATGCGCAGTTGGAAAGAACCCATCAGGATCGTGGAGTCTAACTCCTGGCCCTGCAAAGGAACCCCAAGAGTCACAACACATGCCTGAGAGTGCTGTCCAAACACTTCTTGAACTGATGCTATGACTACCTTTTTGGGGAGCCCTCCAGTGCCCAACCGCCCTCTGGGTAAAAAACCTTTTCCTGATATCCAGCCTAAACCTCCCCTGACACAGTTTCATGCCATTTTCTCAATTTGTGTCCCTGGTCATGAAAGTGGTAGGTAAGAAGATACACATATAGCACTTGTAATATTAATAGATTTAGATTTGTTTTTACCAGATGTCTTTCCCTTAAAAGTAAATCATGATCCATACCCTTGAGATAGAAGTTGAAAACTACTGGTCTCTACTCCCATAAAATTTCTTATGTTTGTTTGTTTGTTTTCTCTGCATTCTCAGCCAGTAACTGTTCTATCACAAACCCCAAGAACCTACAGCTCCTCTCTAGAGTAACCGGTGATGTTCAACACAAATTTCTTCTGTCATGCCTCCAGCTCACTCAGTCTGCATTCGAATTCACAGCTTATGATAGATGTTACAATTAACATAGTAGTTAATTCATACAGTCAGTTCTACTTGATCCTCTCTAAAGATGCTGAGAAAGGAATTCTTCCTCTCAGAGGTTTTTCATTTGTCCCTAGGCTCTAACTCTCATTAGTTTTTTAGCTTAGTAATAACTATCATCACTTAATACTGATGCAGCTAATGGAGTTTTTGCAGTGTTTGTTTTTCTTATTGCCAACGGAGATCTAAATAATGAAAACAACAAGGAGTGTATACACTGAAAAATATGAAGTAACTTTTGTGACCTCCCTGTAAGAGTGCTCTCGCTCCATTCTGCAGAGTACCAGGGCAATTCTTGGGTAGTCTCAGTGTTAAGGGGTGTGAGTGTTTAAATTAAAAGGAAAAACCAGGTGCTTAACTGGAACAGTTCTCATGTGTTCCGCTGTGTATTTTTCAGGGTCAAACATCTGATTGGAAAAAGCATATTCTTCATGGCATTGTAAAAATATGCCACATATGACAGTAATTCTTACTACCTATACATGGTCATTCTAACTTGCTGTTCTTGAAAATATGTTTATTTTTAAACCTTCAAGTTAATATCATGCAGTGTTGAATTGGCACTTGTTCAGTCTTGAGACAAAGAATCTCAAAGTTTAACAAAATGTTTTAGTAGTCACACTATACTGTTAGCACAGTAATCTCAATATTTGGAAAATGAGTAGTTAGCTTTATTATTAGACTCATCTGGAAAATATTCACTTCCTGAAAGATATACTACATAAAGTCTAGCTATGCTATTTAATATCTGAACTATTGAGAAAGAATGTTATGTAACTTGAGTTTAATCTTTTACATACTAGTTGTAAGGGGCTGTAATTCAGCAAGCATGGGTAAAATTTTAAATTAAATGAATACTTTTTTTTTAATATCCTTTGGATTTTCACCTGGGATTACTCATTTCCCTACTGAATTTTCAAGTGCCATATCCTTTTTTGGGATTAGAAAAGATCAATTTTCTGGATTTTAAAAGATTTATTTATTTTAAACTTCTGATACAATTAAAATACTGAAAGAAATGAGGTTTAGAGCCTTCAGAGAGGAGAGGGTTTTTGAGGGACTGTATAAAAATAGTATGCCCTACTGAAAGAGCAGAAAAATTAATTGGTGGCCTTAGAGCTGCAGATATGAGAGGATCATGTAAAAGCACTAAACAACCCGGATGACAAAAATAATATTGTTAAATGTAGTGATGATGATCAAAATGTCAGAAAATTTACTTTTCTCTGAAAAAGTGATTTTGGTAAATTCAATTAATCAAATTTCTGAATTTGGAAATATGTTGTTAGGGAGGCCATTCTTGATCCCTGTTGATGTTGATCAACTAATCAGTGTTATTAATGACTGAAGTTCAAAGCCCTCCTATGCTGTATAATACCTACACATCAGAGCAAACCTACTACTGGAATGGGCTGCCAGGGAGGTGGTGGAGTCGCTGTCCCTGAAGGTGTTTAAAAAAAGAATGGACATGGCACTTAGTGCCATGGTCTAGTCAATAATGTGGTATTAGGTCATAAGTTGGACTTGATGATGTCCAAAGTCTTTTCCAACCTACTTGAATCTGTGATTCTACAAAGATCTACCCTCTCTGTTGTCCCTAAGCAGTGCTGGAGCAAGGCCATTTTAGAGGTTATTCAATACTGTCATTTCCCCATTTGTAGCACTCTCCTCTTCACATTCCTTGTATAATCTAAGCTAAATTTGGATAATTGCTTGCAACATAAATTAAAGAGGGCCATACAGTTCTTAATTTTATTTTTGTTTTGCTTTACACTGAATAAAGATTTAATTGTTTCAAAGAAAAATGCAGCCTCATACAGGGAAAAGTTTGGGGCTTGGATTTTTTTGTTTGTTTCTGTTTGAGGGGGTTTTTTTGACTAAAAGCAACCACTGAGATGCCTTTTTTTTTTTTTTTTCTTCCTTTCAGAGTTTGGAAAATTAATGTCATGGGACAGGAAGCAGAACCAAAGTTGAAGCTGGAGTTGGTGGTCTTATCAATGAAGAGTTGGAGCAGACACATGTCAAACACAGAAAAGGATGGCTAAAGAGTAAGGGCAGTGTATTTAATTTTAGGAGGAAAAAAGTACCAGAATTTTTAGATCTAGCTAAGCAAGGAAGCTTAGCTTGATCTTGAAGTTTAGCATTGTGTAACAAGGAGAGAGCTTTTCTGTAATAAAGCTGAACTAATGTCCTTCCTTCTTGTATCCTGTTTGCCTTCAGTTGTGGCTGAAGTTGCCCTGATTCATGACAGCTGGCTCAGCATTTTCAAGCTTGTGATCACAGCTGGTTTGAGTTAACTGATTTTGAATTAAAAAGGGGAAAATTAGTAGTAGGAGAAAGGAAGGGTATTCTGTGGGGCAGGAGGGCATTTTGGGAAGGATCAGGAGATATTATGTTTGAATGTTGAAAAAGAGTAATGAGGTAGCTAAAAATAATGTGCCCTCCATAACCCTACCTGTCCTTTCTATTCATGAGTTAAGAACAAGAAATGGAGCTTTTGCAAGTTCTAGTAAGATACCAGGAGGCTGGGAAGAGTCCCTTCTGGTGATGGAACAAGGGTGAGAAATGTGAACATTTTTCTGGCTCTGTGGAGACTCTTTCCTTACAGACTTGCTGGTTCTCAGGGTATTACTTGTTTTTACTCGGTAGATTATGAGTTGAAAAGTTAATTTTGGGTTTTTTTGTTTGCTTGGATTTTCTGTTTTTGTTGTGAGCAGAGTTAAGGCAGAAATGGGCAGTGATGAGGACAGTGTGTTCAGTCACTGTAAGTTGTTGTGGTCAAAGAGTTGCTCCAAGTGAGTCAAGAGGCAGATGCATTTCAGTTCTTGCTGTTGAGTGTGGAGTTCTGCCATGTACAAAAGCAAAGGCCTCAGAATGACAGTTTGGGTTCAGTGCTGGTCTGAAGTAGGAATGAGTTTTTTTGGCTCTCTGCCCAACGAGTGCAAGTGCCAGTTGTTAGTGAAACTTCTCTGTTAAGAACGGGTATTCTAGCTAGGCTCTTAAAAGGGAATTTGAGTAGTATTCAGCATATGGGTGTGCCAGAATGAACGTGCATGGTGGACTCTGGAACTACCAGCTGACATGCTAATGAGATACACCTTCTTGAACAAAACAAAGACATGAAGCTGTTGCTGGTTTGAATCAACTGCAGTTCTTTCAGACAGCACAGTAATACTTGAGATGTGCCAGGCAAAATATGACAAATTTGAACCGGGTATCTTTTGGTTTAAAGCTGCCTCTCTAGAATATGCTTAAGGGTGTTTTAGTCTTTGGCATATGTTTTTGCTGATGTCAGGTTATCTTGCAGAATGGTAATTTAATGAAGCTTTTTTTACATGGATAAATTTTCCTCCATGTTTTCTGGTGGGCTGGTGTTGAGAAGTTGTTGAGCAAATGTGTCCTGTTTTGTGTCCGGTTTTCCTGCCATGCTTTAACTTCTTTGCTAGAATCAAAAGACCAAACAAGTTGATAGGCAGACCACTGTGTTTTGACTCCAAGAGAACAGAACAAAAGTTTAAGAAAATGTAGAGATTGCAGTCTGTGTGCTCCTGGAGCTGGCTACCCAAATAGTATGAGTGAGCGCTTCAAGAAGGCTGAGATTGAGAAGCTTGCTGCTAGTTCTGAGGAGCTCAGAGTGTAACTAACTGATTTCACATCTCTGCTGCAGGGTATATGAAACAGCCAGCACCTTATAAACAAAGTGAAAATTAGATCAAGATTTGCACAAGGTTGTGGTGTCATTACATTTTTTCACCCACTTCCCTGCTGCAGTCAGTAGAATTTGTCTACTCTGTTGTGGTTTGAAGCATTTCTGTTGTTTAAAAGATTTACCTCTCCTAAGTCTCCTTAGGCTTCCCTCCAATTGCAAGATCATTAGCTGAAACATTCTAAGAAATAATCCAGGTCTGGTTCCTATTTTCAGTGTAAAGTTATGGAAAAAAATAATTTGTTTGTTGACTATTTACTCTGTATGCACACAGAGGCGCCCATGTTGCTTGTGACTTCCAAAAATGCTGAAAATTAACATATAGTTGAAATTACATGCTTCTGTGATAGCAAATAATTTGACTTACTGATAGGATCCTCTGCTTTAGTGAAGAACTCTCCTTTTTTACACCCTTGCTCATACAGTTTGAGAGAGTGTGCATCAGCACAGTAATAAGAACACAGGGGTTAAAATGGAACTTACTCCATAAGAAGTTACTACAACTGATATGCAAGACAAGTCAGTCATTTAAGAAAAACACAGCTGTGGGCTGTGTACAACCCAAAATTTGTTCATCACTTGCATTTCAACTCCTGTCTGGCATGGTTACTAATCATGTTACCAAGAAAAACTCCATGACTGGATGAATGTTATCCTAAAATGTGCACAAAATCAAAGAAACTAAATTGTTAGTTAAAACTTCTGCTAATTTTATGCAATGAGGCGCATGTGGCTGGCTTCAGTCACTTTTGGCTGTTTTTTTCAGTAGGTCTGAACTTTTATCATGGTTACCTTTTATTGGAACACTACTAAATAATTTGGGCTTGCACAGCACATGACGAGTTAATGCTTTCTTTTTATTTTTAGTATGCTAGAACTATCTGTTCCACCCTACAGCATGAGCTGGCTTTTTTTTCCTTGGTCACATTCCTTACAGTTCATCTGCCTATAAATGTTTTTAGAGTACATCAAATGATGATGCTAAGATACTGCTGTGTGAAGTCATTAACAATAAAAATCAAACATAAAATTTTGTGGTTCATTTTGCCCAAACACATTCCACTACTACTACAAAATCAACCAACCTCTATTTTTAATAAAAATCTTATTTGGAAGCTTTTAATCTAAAATCAGCATTTGTGACAGTTGTTGATAATGTCTTTGGGGGACATTTTTTTCTGGTAAAATGACTGTGGTTTGCAGAAAGCAAAGAGCAAAAGTTTATTTGTAATTATGGCAGGCAGTGTGAAATATCTCAGACTTGGGGAGAATCTGAATGTGCTTTCCAAGACACTAAGAAATTAAGGAGCCTAAAAGAGGATATATTCCTGTTTAGCTAGCAAGTTATATTTTCTGAGAGGTGGGTGATTTTCACTTGATAATCTTCATTCAAAACAACACCATTATTTTGGGATGTTGTGGTATAAAGCACTGTATATTTACAAAGCAGCAGAAGTTGCTACTTCTTGCTTTACCTCAGTAATTATTGATCTAAAAATACTAACAAATTTACAGCTGCCTGCAGTTCACAAACTGCAGATTTTGCAGCAGGCTCCCTAGGATTTCTGAGCATACTTCACAAGTAATGCTTCCACTGGTGGAGCCTTGAACTTAAACTGCTTTTAAGCAAGAGTCATAGATCTTGTGATCCCACAGTGGAAAAAGAAAACAGGTGGTAGGGCTAGATGTAATGGCTCTTTCCATTTTTACCAATGCTCTGACAGCTTGCCCTAGGAAGCTTTCCCTTTAGAAAAGAGATAAAATAGTGCATAGAACTGGCCAGGCATATACAGTGCATGTCAGCCTCTGACTCTTGCCATAAACCTTTAAACCATAAATTAAGAATTGATCCTTTACTTGTTTATGCAGCAACAAAACATTTTATTCTTCCTTTAAAAAAAACCAAACTTTTTTTGTCAGTGTATGACATGCTTAATTCAGTAACACTGTAGTTAAATTTGTGTTGTCTGACAATGCCTATGCATGGCTTTAAAAAAAAGTCTTGAGTAATTGATTCAATGCAATATCTCTGTATTCTTTACCAGATACAGACCAGTATCTAAATAGAGTTGCATACACCCACAGTCTTCTATGTAATAATACTTATGTATTTAGTATCAGTGTCTTCCAACATGGTTCCTTTTCCCTCATAGTAGAAGAGGTTTTGAAATGAGAATTCTGTATATGTTTGAGTCAGTATAAACAGCTTTGCACTGGTATTGTTCTCATCAACAGCCACTCAGGGATGAGCAGAGCACCGTGTCACTGGCACAAGCCTAGATTACACCAAGAAAGAAGGAACAAGCAGAACTGATGCTACTTTATCTGTATCATCACAGCAGATACTGTGTTAGGACCCTTCAACACTCAAATGAGCATCGCATCCACATTTGGATCTTCCCTGTAAAAATGCTCAGGAAAATGAGGCTTAAATACCTGTGTGTAATATGTCACGTCTGGCACATCAGTATCCAAATCTTGGTGGGTTAACCAAGCTTTTTTGAAAAAGCATGTTCACTTACTTCACTGATTTGATATTATTTTCTTCTATGATTATTTTCTTCTTCTTTTCTTCAAACCCTTGTGCTAGTTAATAAGAATAGCAATGATGACTTACATGAGTTATCTCAAATAAGTATTTAAAGGGTTAGACTCTTGATTCAAATCATACTGATTTTATCCTTTAGATAGTGGGGTGACTCAAAATGCCTTTGTCAGATGTCTTTAACCTCTCCAGCTGTCCTGTCAGTGAGGATGAGTCAGAAACTGGAGTCCTACAACTAACACACCCTAAATGTGGAAAGCTCAGCTGTTGCCATAACTGATTTGGCAGCTTGGAGCAGGATGGGGACTGGTGTATTACTGAGGTGATAGCAGCTTTTCCAGAGTGCTCCTGCATCTTTCAGAGAAGAGAGGAAAGTCTTGCTGTCCTTTTTTTTATTCTACACTGATAGTAAAAACAGTATTTTCCAGGGGAACTGAGCTGACTGGGCTATAGTAGGAACACTGACTTTGGAAACTTCTGAGGCTGATAGTATGGAGCTTCCTACGCTGGCATTTGGGGCAAGGTGCTGAACTTGTATAACATGTATGTGGTGCAGGATGTGATTGGTCTGTGGTCCCCTTGAGTCTGAAGAAAGGTGTCTGGTCCAGGCAGAGAGGACTCCATTAAGAAGTGGGCATTCCTACTGCTTGGTGTATATATGTGGCATACACACAGACTGAATTCATGTGTTCAGTCCCGAGATATCTATACCTGTGTCACCCAATGCTAAGGGGACAGACAGGCTCTTTTAGGGATCTTAGGCAGGATGATGATGATAACCTGCAGTAGCAATTAAAGCCTTATTTTCTTAGCAACCTATTATAATTAGTATATCAAAGAATTTTTTGCTAGAATGGCACTGGATTCCTAAAAGCAGAATGAAGGTACTCCAATTTAGAAGTAGCCTAATACAGCATTTATAATACAACCTAACTTACAATTACAGCTCTGTGTGCTGTTAGGCTTCCCTCAGGATCAACAACAGCACCTCCCTGGCTGGGTGCCTGGGGCCTCCAGGGTGGCAGGCAAGGGAGTAATTATCCTGGCGCCCAGCAACCTTGAGGCGGGTTGGGAGGGGAAGAAGAAATCTCTTTGGTTTGTCTGCTTGGTTCATAGGACCTTCAGGGCCTGATAACGAGGGAAAGTGAACAAATACGTTACCTACTTGGCTACAGAGAGCAGCTGCTTGGCTTATAGAATGGCATTGGTTATGCCAACCATATAATGTAGGGTCAGGACCAGGGGGTACTGGTCTCAGACACATGATGATTTTTGTAGCACTGTCCTATGGATGTTAGGTAGAAATACCCTTCCTCACAGTGAGAGTCAGAAAATACTTCATAGAAAGCCATTCTGTACAAACTGTAGTTAGAGTAAGTTGCATTTGTGGCCTTTGCTGCCTTGAAGCCTTCCAAAGGGGAGCTCTGCACTTCATGACCACCTGGCAACTGTGTATACAAAAGAGTGATTTTACCCTTTTCAACTAGCCATAGTTATAAACTGCTATGGTCATATATTTTTTCCCCTATTCCAAAGAAACTCCACAGATCTAACGGCAATTTTTTTATTTGTATTGCTTTAAAAATTTCATTTAAAATGTCAGGTCTATAGGCATAAGGAAACAATGTTTCCTGAGATTTTGTTGATGGTTACTATGGCTGCATGTTTGAGTAGATTTGTGTTTTGGTTTTGCTTTCAGGGTAATGTTAAGGCTATTACACAAACAATGCTTTCATTTTAGTTCCACAATATCTACTACAGGCTTCAACAGAAATGCACACAGGAAAGGAGGTTTAGTTCTAGCATCTTCATTATTATCTTTAAAATGCAGCTTTTACAGCAGTAATAATAAAATTTTCAACTGTTTTTGCCTATTTTTTTTGGCTAGCTGGATTTTGAGTAGTCTGCTGAATAGTTGTGAAAATGAATTAGTCTGTATAATAAAGTTACTAAGCCTGAGATCTGCTTTAGTCAGGATCTGTTTTCAAGTACTTTAAGTATTTGAAAATAGAACTGTCTTGCTTTTATTGTGCTTCACCTCTCTTCAGAAATCCTTTGCTAGGAGGAGAGAATCCCAAGGTATAGTGTGCCCTAACTCAAGCTTCTTAGCTCTTCACTTCCAGTGCTAGGGCATTGTTTTGGCTGGGATGCTGCAACTGCTTTTGGATCTGAATTACTTGAACTGTACTATAGAACTCATACAGGATAAAAGCTTACTCCTCCCAGGTGCCTAAAGAATTATTTTTGTGTGTGTATTTTTTAATCCAACTTGCCTTGATCTAATAGTTATTGCAACCTAGGGTGGGAGGTAGAACAGCAGTAAGGGTGTGAAAAGCATTGAATAACACTGCATTGTAAGGGAAGACAGAGGGGAGAGAAATTGTTATTGAAGTAGAGCCTTTCATGTCCTTAGGATTCTTGCAGTGTTCTCTCTGTGAAAGAGCAGCACTTAGTGGAAGTTAAGAGCAGCAGTTTCTTAACAATAATGTGGAGAAAAACCTTTGTTCCTTTAAAAGAAGTATTATTTGAATGTAACTAGTAAATGTGCAAGTGGAATGTCCTACTGTGTGTTACTGGCTTCGTAAAAGAAGAACTTAGGATACAGCTTTCAGAGTACAGATTCTGGTTCATAATACTTGCCAGTAATGTCACACTTGTGAAAGAAAAAATGTGGCCAGCAAGACCAGAGCAGTGACTGCCCCTCTGTACTCGGGACTGATAAGGACACATCTTGAGTCCTGCGTGTCCAGTTTTGGGCCTCTCACTACAAGAAAATATTGAGATGCTGGAGCGTGTCCTGAGAAGGGAAATTGAGCTGGTGAAAGGTCTGGACAAGTCTTATGAAGAGCAGCTGGGGTTGTTTAGCCTGGAGAAAAGGAGACTCAGAGGAGATCTTATCACTCTCCACAACTACCTGAAGGGAGAGTATAGCCAAGTGGAGGTCAATCTCTTTCCCCAAGTAATAAGCAAAGGGACAAGAGGAAATGACCTCAAGTTGCATCAGGGGAGGTTTAGATTAGATATTAGGGAAAATTTCTTCACTGAAAAGGTGGTCAAGCACTGGAACAGGCTGCCCAGGGAAGTGGTGTCTTCATCCCTGGAGGTATTTAAAAGTGGACATGGTGCTTAAGGACATGTTTTAGTGGTGCACTTGGCAGTGTTAGGTTGATGGCAGGACTTGATGATCTTAAAGGTCTTTTCTAACCTAAATGATGCCATGGTTTTCTAATTTTCAAGTGCTTTGCTTATACAGCAAATTGTGACTACAATCATAATTCCATGATTTTCAGGTGTTCTAACAGAGCACCTGACACTTGTACCCCAGCACTGAAGGACGGATGTTAATGATGAGGAGTGAAGTCAAATGAATATTAATTTATTTGTTATGTCCCCAAAAGATGTATTGTTGGGCTATGACTGTAGCTCTTATCTAGAGCAGGGGAGAGGAGGAAGAGACAGTGTTGAGACTACATTAAAATTCCAGGATAAGGCACCAAACATATGTAAACCACAGACAGAATCTGCCAGAACTGTGAAGTCAAGATGCTGTGTTGAGCTCTTACAGTTGCATAATACAGAAAACTGCCAGTTGCAGGGGGTTCTCAACTTAATGGTCAATTTGTGTGGGGAAGAATAAGCAGCCTAGCACAGCAGACAACATTGATGCACATTCAATAAGGGCTTGATTACATTTGACCAACTTACCAAAGGTGATGACAGCTGCAATTGCAGTTACAGCATAGATAGCATTTCAGTCACCAGCTGTCCACTCAACTGTGGTGCATGGCTGCTTCAGCAGTACTTTTAACCAAACTGGGAAGGAAACAGCAAAATCCTGTGGAAACTACAGTAAATCTTTGGGGTTTTTTCCTAGTATCTCTGACAATACAGGAAAATTAGTAAATCTGGCCACGTTTCTGGAAATCAAGTAATTTTTTTTCTCTTTATAAAAACTTATGGGAGCCTGAACAAACAATGAGAACAGTAGATCAGGTACAGACATAGGATATTACAGTTCCACCTATTCAGATTCAGGTAAATAACATTGAAATTAGCCAGTTTGGTTTGTTTTGTTTCCAGTCTCAGTGTTTTAGGGTTTAAACAGGCTGAAGAGAGTTTTTAAATGGAGATTAGCATGGGGACACATAATATGACAGACTCCACACCCACAGAGCAGGTGTTTTTTATCCATTCAAATCATATCTCTGAATGGCCTTCAGAGCAGACTAATCTAATCTAATTTATTTTTGAAAATAATGTTAATTTTAAAACTTAATGAGAACGTTGCTAGTTTTCTGTGTCAAATATCTGGTTAAGGTTGCTCGCTGGTATTTTGCAAAGAATTTCCACCGTACTTTTGATAAGAATAAACCAATGCAAGAGTCTTGCAAAACAATGTAACTCTGCATTGAAGAAAGCTTTGCCATGCTCTGGAATTGAGCTCATAGAACAGTTATTATATGGAGGTCCTAATGTATGGAATGTGAAATTGCCTGAAATGGAGGCCTTAGAATAAGTAAATAATGGATGTAGTATGTGGTTTTAAACTAGCTTCTGGGGAGATGAAAGTTTCTTTTCATGTTTTACTCTGATTTATGAGCCCTTCATTGTCACAATGTTCAGAACTTCTCTGTAACAAAGTCTTCTTTGAAGCAGAGCAAATTGTGCTAACAGGTTTTTGTATCTATTTTTCATTTTAGAGTAAAACAGTGTTAAGTTTGGATGACCAAATGAGCACAAATACTTTGGGGTTTTTTTCTTACCATTGAACTTGCATAATTACTAAGACATGGTCACAGGAAGCTGCTCTAAAACTTCAATAAAGTTTTCTGCCAGGTGTACAGCCCATGAAACCCCCTTCCCTCTTTTTTACAAATCTACCATCTTTTCAAAAGCTCCAATATAAAGATTAACTTTGTAGAAAACTCTGAAAATCGGGTAATATGGCCTGAACTCATTGTTAGCAGGTTAAGAAATGGGTTTCAACTGAGATATTATTTTGTCTCCTTTTTTTAAGATAGCTTTCTTTTATGGCTTCAGGCATTTTAAATCTGGATTTTTTTAAAGACACTAAGTTTAATTGAATGCTATCTCAACTAAACAATGCTATAGCTTGTTTAAAATATACCTTTTCCAAGTTTGTAACTTTTCCTCATATTAAGAGAAAACAGTCTTTCAACAAATGCCAAGCATTTTCAAGGTGTACGGAAGATCCTGTCTAATTGGGAAAGTCTGTTTCAAGTATTCTTCACACATAAGAAATGGATACTACCTCTGTGCTACTGGCAAAGCAAGCTGTCTTGGAGGGTTTGTAGCCAATATGAATGTAGGTCTGAATTTTCCTTTCAAGAAAGAAAAAACCATGGATCATGAATGGAAGATGGTTTCAGTTATCATACCTTAATTTTAAATATACTGTGGGGAACAGTTATCAAAACTTAATTTTGAAACTTGATGCCAGCCTTTGTTTTATCACTGTCTATTAAATGTCTAGTGTGCTGACTGTGCCATCTGTTCTTCCTGCAGGTCCTAAGAAGGGCAATTAATCACTCAGCCATCCAAAACACTGAGTGGTACTTGAATCAGATACACAAGGATGGCATAACACTAACTGAATAGATATTACTTTGGAAGAATAATTGTCTTAGGGTGACTTTATGATGCTGAATTGTATGCCCATTCTTCTGTTTAGCCCAGAAATAAGTTTTGCACCTTTAAAACTAGATCTGAGAGTGAAGTGGGGGGAGAAGGAGAAGCAGTGGAATGTCTGAGGCAGTTGTTTTCAAAACATAGAGATAGAGAGCTTCAGCATTTTTCTCTCCTGGACTGTGCTATCTGCAGCATGGATGGACAGCAGGAGAAAGCTCTCCTTTGCTTTTTAGTTAGTGTTTTTTAGCTAGCTGAGGCAGTGAAGTTCCCTGGAATATGTTTTTTCTTTTTCTTGGAACTGTCCAAACCTGTTCTGGACTGAAAACCCAGAAGAGCACCAGCAGCTCACACCTGTGGCCCACTGGGGCCTGGGACGTGGCATTTTCCAGTGCAGGAGGGACTGATGAGAGATTGAGTGAGCCAAGCTACAGCCCATGACAAGGGCTTGCTGAATTTGCCATCTCCTCAGAACAATGAGAGGTTTTATTGTTTAATATTATTGGTTTTTTATGCTTGTGCATACTTTGCTTGTTAAATAAACAATTTTTTCCACTGTTCTCCAAGGAAATTTTTTCCTGAACCAACTGGGGGAGAGCCTGCTTGGGTTTGCCCTCTGGAGGTACCCCATTTGGAGGTTTCTTCCTAAATTTGCCCTAAACCACAACATTAACCTCTATAGAAGCTCTCTGAAAGGTCATCTACCTTGCCTACTCTAGCTGGTTTCATCACAAATACAGATATCTCAGACCATCCTTGGTTCAAGGAGGATTAATTCAAAGCTAGGTCTCTTAGGGCCACTTTTGATCTCCACTAGGAGATTCTAGTGTGTGCAGAGCTGGGACTTCCAGGAACATTTTCAGTTATTTAAGTAGTGTGATAATTTTTTAAAGGTGGAAGGCTTGCGTGAAATTTGGCTATGAGGTGCTCTGCAGTGCTTGATCCAGGATGGCCTACTTGTGGCTGGCTGCCTGTGCTTGTTCCAGGGGTAACATTTGTGCAAACTCAGTGTTTCATTTGTCTCTTGCCTTCATAGGGATCAATACAGATGAATCAATAAAGATAACCTTCAAATGCTGGCCTTTCAGGCAGGACAAATGGTGGTTGCAAAAAGAGGAGGGTATTGCCTTGAAATCTGTCCCCCTGCCTTTGTATCTCCTGTCATTTTCAGCTTCTTGTTTTGCATCACGCTGTTTGTCTTAAGGAAAATCTGCAGACTGGTATCCCTTGGGGAGTTGACTCAGGCTTTGCTCAGGGTCTGTTGTAACTGGAGTTCACAGAGATTGCACTGCAGACTTACAAGAGCCAGACCAACAGCACAAGCAGGGCTGTTGACCCCTGCTGCATGTCCCACTGTAGGGGAAGAAAACAGAAGTCAGAGAAGATAGGTTAAGTTCATATCAGAAAAGTATTGTTACATGAGGGCTGCCTTGAGACCCCTACTTGTAAATGTGCTGTGGAACAGAGTCCCCATCCCAAATTATTTTTCTTAAAGCATATCAAAACTGGACTATCAGTGGCCAAAGCTCCTATAAGAGTATGGGAGTGCTGTGGGGCTGCCTGCTGCTCGAGCATGAGAGGAACAGACCAGTGATGGATGTGATTTTTAGGCATCTGGGATGTCAAAACAAACAGTGATATGAACAGCTATCTAACTTTATTCTTTGGCCTCTTGCCCAGATTTGAGGTGCTGCTAACTATGTAGCCTCTCCATGCAAGCTGCAGAAAAAAAAGCCTTGGAAATCAGATGTTTCCTGTTGGCAGTGCTCCCTTACTCTCCAGCACTAGGTCTTAGTTGGAACTCTGACATTTGGGGGAACTATGGGCCCAAGTGAGGGGGAATGAGGCTCAAGAGGAACAGAATCTGCTGGGGCTTGAGGGGTTAGTTCAGAGATACGGGAAGAGATCTGAATTCCCAACATTTCACAGTACCTGAGAAGTTTTAAAGTGTTGTGTTTTTCTGGAGAGGGGAGGGTGAGAACTGCATCATGGAAGATTTAAATAGCTTGACCTGTCTCAGAGCTGATAATTACCAGATTTCTGCAAGCTAAGTGGAGGGAAAAAATACTGCAGTGTGGAAAAAGAGTACAGACTGCTTATGAAGATACTGGAAAGTCAAATAGCCCCAGATTAAAGACTGGTGAGTTTTGAAATGGCTGGATTGTAAAACAATGTAATCAAAAGCTTCATGAACAGGGACAAGCAAGTACCTTGCACTCAGACCTCATATGACAGTAAAATAAAAACCTAATGAAAGCCTTACTTGAGTTGTACTTATGTTAAGTATTAATAAATAAATTTCCAGTTCTTAAGCCTTGGGGCTTCAGAAGAAAACTTTTTTCCTAAACTGAGGTTTAGAAAGGAAGGTTTAAATACTTGTCTCAACTGTAACACACTGGAAATCAAGTTACACAGCACTCTTTTTTGCCATGGTGATGTTCAATCTACTAGGGAAATGAAAAAAATTAAGCGCATGGTTCCATGTCTGTCTCAGCCAAAGACATCAATATAGGGGTTTACCTTTTGAAATACTGCCCAACAATTCTGCAATTCAACTTCTCTTTCCAAATGGAAGCTATAAAGAAGAAATATAAGATGCAGAGCAATACTGAGTCCAGATTAAGTCACAACCATATTCTTCTCTCTGCTTTACAAATAGCATTTGTATAGGGATAAATGGAAGCCGGTGAGAGCTTGCTGCACATGCATGTCAGGATGAAAAATTACTTGGAAAATTACTATAAATTTGTGTTTAAATTCAAAAGGCATTAACTTAAGTTTTCTCATCCCAAATATTGACCCTGAAAAGCTGAGCCATAAACTTAGCAACTTTGACTTCTCTCAGGAATGATCTAGTGAATGTCAGTCAAAGGGTTTGTTACAGGCTCCAGCAGGCTGCTAATGATGGCAAAAGGGAAGCTGTGTGATACACAGCTTGAAACAGAAAAACTTAATTTTCCTGCCACCAACCCCACTAAAGGTTCTGTTCACTGTAAAGTGAAGCAGATAAAACTCACCGAGATTCATTGAGATTTGAGAAATTTCCACAAAAATATTAGTAACACTACCAGACAATGAAGGTTTGTTGTGAAAATACTGATTTTAGTTCTATAGAACAACTTCTTTAAAACTATCTGCAGTTAACGTGATTGAGGTTTGCAAAATACCTCAGAGTATAAAAAAAAAAATGTATTTCACCATTCATTAGGCTGTCTTCCTTGAAATACCCAGTTTCTTTTCACAGTTTCAGCAGCTGATAAGTCTGAAGTCTAAACACAAGTAGCCATGCAGAGGGGTCTGCTTAGGGCCTGCCTGAGATGCTTTTGGGGAGAGCTGGTTTGGATGTTCCTGTTGTGCATACGCCCTGTGTACTCGTTTTTGAGCTGATTAGCTACTCTTCACCTTTCTCCCAGGCGGTTCGGAAACGCCAGGCTGGGACAAGGCCTTCGGGCACCGTCGGAGGCCCGTTCGGCCGCGCCCGCCCGCCCCCCCGCCGCCCGCCCTCCCCACCGCGCGCGCGCGCCGCCCCCTCGCCCGCCGCCCGCCCCCTCGGCCGCTGCCCCCTGCCGGGACGTGCGCCCCGCCTCCCGCCCGGCCGCTGCCCCGCCCGCGCGCTGCGGCCCCGCCCCCCGCCGCGAGGCGCGCCGCTATTGGCCCCGTCGCGCCCGTGCCGACGCTGTTGTGACACGTGAGGTCGGCGCACGTGGGGACATTATGTAAGGCGCAGGGGGAAGGGGCGGGGCCGGCACGCGCGCGAGCTGCGAGGCCGCCGCGCATGCGGAGTGGAGGCGAGGGGCGGGGCCAGGCCGGTCTGGTTGTGCTCCCTCCCGGACAGAGGCCCCGGAGGCTCCCGAGCGACAATGAAGCAGGAACAGCAGCAGCAGCCGCCGGCACCGCCGCCCCCGCAGCCTCCCCAGCAGCCGTCGCCTCCCTTCGCCAGCCCGGGGGTCCCGGCCTTCCTCAGCAAGCTGTGGGCTCTGCTGGGCGAGACCCCCAGCAACCAGCTCATCACCTGGAGCCAGGTCGGCCCTTCCCCCCACCTCATGCCCGCCCGCGTGTGGCGGAGCCCCCGCCATCACCCTGCGCTTCGCCCCGGCGGGCATCGGGGCCTGCTGGGGCCTCGGCGTGCCCGTGGGGAGGACGGAAAATCACAGTAGGGCCACATGGCTTGGTTGGGCACGGGCCGGGCTGCGCTGAGCTGAGCTGTTCGGCAGAGGCTGGCTGGCCTCAGCCCTCAGAGCCTCTCCCTTGTATTTTAACTGTGGAGTAGGAGCTGCGGTGCCCGCCCTGGGGGCGCGTCCCCAGCACCGCTGTGGAGGGTGGGGGTGTCTGTCTGGCGGCTCTGACTGAGCAGGCTCGGGCGTCCGTGGGGGTGGGAAGGGGCCCGGGAGCCGGAGGATTTTGCCGTGCGGTTAAGGAGCCGGCGTGAGGGGAACGTGGGGCTGCGGGGGCATTTCCCACCGCGGGTTGGTGGGTGCGCCGGGAATGGGGCTGTTAGCCGGGGCTGCGGGAGAGATCCGGGGGATGGGAAGAGCGGCGTGCTCAGGCCTGATGCTGTTTCCTGGGTACTGCCCGAGGGGCCGGATCCCGCAGGGGCAGCGGGGGGCGGCCACGTGGGGCATGGCCGGGGGCTTCCCGGGCTCGGTGTCCACCTGCTGGGGTGGCGGGAAGGGGATGGGCCGCGGGGGAAGTCAATTTGGGCACCAGTCATCTTGCAGTGCAGTGAAGGGCTGGCAAGTTGCTGCAGTGAGCATCATTGACAGTTCTAAGCACATATTTTAATAATTGCTACTTCATTTTTTTCCCTGAATGTGATTTTCAATAAAATGTTCTCAAATCATATCAATATCTTTGAGTAGTATTGAGTTAAACTCATTTGAGAGCTTCTTATTTTAAATGCTCGAGAAATAATGAAATGTCTTAAATATTTTACTGAAAATTATTTACCATTACCTTCAGCCAAAACTTCTCAAGGAGGGAAACAGGAGGCCTCAGTAGATTATGGCAGCTTTTCTTTATTTTTTTTCCGTTTTGTTTTGTTTTAGGATGGGATTTTTTTGTGATTATTTGGGGGAGTTTTTTGGTTTTTTCCTTTTTTTTTTTTTTGGAAGAGAGATACTAAAGGCTTTATGAAGATTGATATTATCTACATTAAAAATGGTTTTTCTGCCTCATGCTTTTAATGAAGTATTTCCAAATCCATTGTTTATGTTTATCTGAAGTAAACATACCAATACCTGTGTAGGTATCCTTGTGTTATTTTTCTAATTAAAAACAATAAAAATAATTGTTTGAGATCCTCCAAGGCCGTTTCTAGAGGGGAAGGTCCACCCATCACAGTTGGTATTATTAGCAACCAGCAGTTCTTGTGGGGGGAGGTGTTGGGATTGCTTGTGATATGGGTGAGGAGTACCAAATGAAGCATTTGGAAGACTGCTGTATGCTCGAGTCATTGGCACTAGGAGCTGACAATCATGTTTAGCCATATAGTGAAGATTACAGGCTTAATGTCTGCGCAGCTTTGCTGTAAATGACTGTCAAGGCACAAAGAGCTCATGGATGTGTTTCCCAGATTTTCATGTGCTAGGCCTGGACAATGTCAAGGTGATGATAAAGTGAGGCATCATATGGAAGTTGTCTCTTGGTGTCACAGGTCACTGTAGTGTCACTTGGTTCAGCACCTTCAGTTCGTGAATTTCTCACACAGCATTGGCTAAAATAGTCTGTTCTTGCATTTCTTTTGCTTCCCCTTTTTCTTCCACTGATTGGTTCTCAGCAGGAGGTAGGTAGGCATTACTGGAAGTTTTAATCTCCCTGCCTTCCTCTCAGTGTTAAGGCCTAAGTCATCCAGTGGAGAGCCATTTGTAACATCCTGTTTCTGATGCTCCCTGCTGATTTGCTGGAACAAGCTGTTGTGGTTTAACCCCCACTGGTAACTGAGTACAGCTCAGCCACTTGCTCACTTCCCCACGCCCTGGTAGAGAAAGTAAAACTCGTGGGTTGAGGTAACCATTTAACACTGAAATGAAGTAAAGTATGTGATAACAGTAATAAAACAGAAAGAAACCACGAGAGAAACAAATGCCCAGTACAATTGCTTACCACCTGCGGGCCAGTACCCAGCCCATCTGAAAACAGCAGTTGGCCCTCCTGCTGGATAGCTCCCCCCGTTAATATATTGGGCACAATGTTCTCTGGTATGGAATATCCCTTTGCCCAGTTTGGGTCAGCTGTCCTGGCCGTGCACCCTCCCAGCTTCTTGTGTGCCTGCTTGCTGGCAGTGCTTGGGAAGCTGAAAAGACCTTGACTTAGGGTAAGCGCTGCTCAGCCACAACTAAAACTTCAACTTACTATCAACATTATTCTCTCGCTGAATCCAAAACTCAGCACTCTGCCAGCTACTAAGAAGAAAATTATTTCTATCCTAGCTGAAACAAGGACACCTGCCTTTGGACGAGGACCTTCATATGGTCTTACAGCTGGTTCTTTAAGCTTCTTGGGATCACAGAGCTGCTGGCATTTGAGGATAAGAGAAGTGACTCACTAAACTAAAAAGGCCTCTTAAGAAGATTCAGGAAAAGTGTTGACATTTGTTGAAGATAAGACTTTTTATTAACTACAGGGTGAGAGTATTGTGGATGTGTAGACAAAACCTAAACCATTCTGAAGTAGGTAATTTGCATTCTGCCAATTACTTGCCCTGTAGTTTAAATGGAGTGCAGTCATTGAAGAACAAAGAGCTGATCCTTCTATTTTAGTTAAAGCCTCTGGATTAAATAAATGATCAGTCTTCCCTCACAATTGGCATTCCAGAAAAGGAATCTTGCTTTAGGTGACTACCTTTTTGGTAACTCCAAAACCCAGTGGACACTCTCACCTCTTTGACAGCTTTATCTGCCCTACAGATCCTATCAAACAAATCATGCCTTTAACCTGAAAAGCAGATGGGACTGTCAGCTGGTTGTTGGTATTTTTTTTTCTTGCTCAGATTCTTTGTTAAGATTCCTTACCAGGGCTTCAAAACTACATTCAAAATTGATAGTATTGTCCTGTAGTGAAACTGTGATCATTGCTGGTAAACAATTTCATATCTTCAAGCAGTGTGTAGCAGTAGAGATCTTTGCCTTCAGATACAGGTAATGATGTAAATTGATAGTACTCAGTTGCTTTGCAACTGCAAGGTCTGTGCCCTTTTTGTTTTGGAAAATCGTTGGCAAGCAGATCAGTAATGTACTTCGTGCACAAAGGAAACATTCCAATCTGGTGATTAATTCTAAAAGCCCAGTGTGTTTTCTGCTATGGTTTTTAAGTAGCTTAATGTGTCTCTCTCATTTTAGAATGGAAAGAGTTTCTTGGTGTTGAATGAGCAGAGATTCGCAAAAGAGATTCTTCCCAAGTACTTCAAGCATAACAACATGGCAAGCTTTGTCAGACAGTTAAACATGTGTAAGTTCCTGAATTTTTGCATTCTAGCACAGTTCTAAATCCTATACATAAAAGTAAAGTTATAATTTCCTTTGAGCAGGTGCTTTGTGTTCTCTGCAATTAGGATACTGTCTTATCCTTGGAAATTGGTAACAGGATAGTTGGGACAGCGTACTTTGACTTTCTTAATGTGGGTTTTGAGGTTTTTCTTTTGTTTTTTTTAAAGATGGCTTCCGCAAAGTCGTCCACGTTGATTCTGGAATCGTCAAACTGGAGCGAGATGGTCCAGTAGAGTTTCGGCATGCATATTTTAGGCAGGGCCGGGAGGACTTGCTGGAACACATTAAAAGGAAGGTTAGTGAAAATTCAGTATGTGGAAAAGCTGTACTGTTCAGTATTGATGAATAGCTAAGTTCATGTCAAGTTTAACTGCAGGATTGTGAGTGCAAATAAGTTCAGACTTTATGGAAACAAACTTCCCTTCTTTCATTTGTATCTTGAGCTTGTTAAAGATATTTTGGGGGATTTGACAAGGTTTTTTTATGTACTTTGCTGTCATTGTAGTAAAGTTTCACAGGTGGCAAAAAAGCGTGAGTTATGTAATATGACAGTTTGCAAATGAGTATTAGAAGCGCAGAGCATGCTTTGACTTTACCATCAGCAATGTAAGAAACTGCTTGTTTATGTAGCTTGTTTCAGAACAAAGCTACTGTAAGCATTAGACTGGACCCCCAAGAGAATGGGGTAAACTTATAAACACATTTGTTATGCTTCTGAAACGTGCTCTGCTGCTGTTACTGACTCAAGTGCATATAGATGGCAAATAGAAATATGGCAAATGAAACTGGATGTCATGGTTAACTCCAGCCAGCAGCTCAGCCTCACGCAGCTACTTGCTCACTATCCCCATGTCAGGATGTGGAAGTGAATTGGGAGAGTAAAAGTGAGAAGACTCATGGGTTGAGATGAAGGCAGTTTAATAAATAAAACAAAAGCTACACACACAAGCAAAGCCAAACTGGGAATTCATTTACCACTCCCCATGGGTGGGCAGGTGTTCAGCCATCCCCAGGAAAGCAGGGCCCCATCGCATGTAATGGTGACTTGGGAAGACAAATGCCATCATTCTGAACATCCCCCCCATTTCCTTCTTCTGTCCCTCAGTTTTATGTCATGCTAAGCATGACACCATATAGTATGGAATGCTCCTTTGCTGAGGTAGGGATAACTCTCCCAGCTGTGTGTGTGCCCTCTCAATTTTTTGTGCAGCCCCAGCCAACTGGCTGGTAGAGTGAGGTGAGAAGCAGAAAAGCCCTTGACTCCGTGTGTAAGCACTGCTCAGCAGTAACAAAAACATCTTTGTATTTCCAGCACTGCAGCACAACTGCACAAGTGCAAAAACAGAGCCCTGTATTTGCTCCTATGAAGAAAATTACCCCATGCCAGCCAAAACCAGCATAGGGTGATGTACTTGTTATCACCAGGTTATTGTGATGCGGTTATGATGAATTAGAGCACTTGGGAAAATGCCTAAAGAGTCGGAATGTACACAAATATTTGTAACAACTAAAGCTAATGTGGTGACAGCTGTGTTTCTGGTTTGGGGTTTTTTTGGATACTTGGTGTATTGTTAAATTAAGGGCATATTTTGTCAGCATTAGGTAGAAAATATGTTTGACCACCAGAAGAGAATAATAGTTAAGCATGACTTAAAGGAAGTGTTGTTTCTGGATTGTGATCTTTAAAAGGTTTCTTCTTCGAGACCTGAAGAAAACAAGATCCGTCAGGAAGATCTCTCTAAAATAATATGCAGTGCTCAAAAGGTGCAAATTAAGCAAACAACTATTGAATCTCAGTTGTCTCTTTTGAAGAGGTAAGTTGCTTCATCAGTATCTGATCCTTAATGCTGAGTAATTGTGATACTAGATACTGGACAAAGACGTAATTCTAGGTGTCTGTTGATTTCTGGTTGCCTAATTCCAGTTACTGCTTTAGGAACATAAATTTCCATAGAAAAATTGCTTTAAAATGGAACTTTTTGATGTTATTAAAAGTTACAGGCAATGTTAGTGTTTGCAGAGCTGTCTAGTAGTAGGCAATTAAATAACACCTTTAATAATAGTTCCATATAGATGTTGAGTCTGAATATTTAAATCAGCTCTTCGTATAAAGTATGCTGGTTTTTGTCTTCAAGTTTGAAATAGTTACTGTATTTGTTTTGAGGCAGAGTTTGGTTTGTGCAGTTTGCATATAATACTTCTGTAGGACAATTAATGTCTATGCTCATTGTTTTTATTTTCCTGTTGTTTTTGTCCTCATGCCCCACTGTTTAAAATTGTGGAAGAGTTAATACCCATGAAAAAGTGTTTAGAAAATCTAATTTGGAAATTCATTAGTTACCTTATTGACAAAGAAACAGTATTGAAAATCCAAATGTAAATAGTTTTTGTAGAATTTCATTACTGCCTGCTTAGAAATTAGGATTTATTCTCAGCAGTGAGATATGTGTCACAAATTACTTAATCCTTTAGAATATGTAGATACAGACTAGATACATAAGCATAAGGTCATGCACTGTAAGTCACATCACCTCAGTAGAAACTATTAGTTTCTATTTCTTCTTCTAGAAGATGGTTTCATGACTGTACCTCTGTGCCAGAGGTCACCAATTAGTTCAGGTTTTAAGAAGTAAATTCTCTCGTTTCTAGACTTCAGTTCTAGTGACTTGAGTGGTACAATATTCAGAGGCAAACTTCTTTTGCTTAAGGCGTAGTCTTTGTTAGAATCTGGCCAGTCTAGAGTAAAAATCACATTTGCCCTTTTGAAATCTTGGGCGAATTTAAGTTGAAAAGAAACTCAGAAGGCCATCAGGTCCAAACTGCTGCCCAGAGCAGGGCTGGCTTTGACTGAAATGACAGCCAGTTGCTCATTAGCTGAGAGTTTGTAGAGATGAGAACATAGGGGTTGGTCTTTGACATCCATATTGTCATCCCATCAGTTTAAAGTGAATGAGTTAGAAACTGGAGCTAAATCAGAAGACCTGGTCCTACAAAACATATTGAGAAAGCTAGTGAAAAAGCTGAGAAAGTTCAGAATCCCTCAATTCTGCTGTTAATTTGGTGATGGAACTGTACTCTTTAAATTGTATGTTGGACATAGGAGCACTTCGAGTAGTACCCTTCATCACTGCATATGAGCTGCTGTTTCTGAAAACTTAGTTTAAGGTTTCCTAAAACCCCATACACCAGTGGAGTTTGCTTCTTTGTGTTGAAAATTAAACTACAAAAGAGAGGAGGGTGGTATGTTGTCTACCCATATTCATTGAAGCTTTTGGTACTCATTATCTACCTCTTAACAAGACATACACTGTGGAAGCAAAAAGGCCCATGGTTACAGTAGGGTAGTTTTTACACTGTCTCAGTAATTGGAGTCCTGTGAGTACTGGAAGAACCAAGGTTTCTAAACTGGCAGTGTTTAGAAAACTGCTACCTCTGACATGCTCCTGTTATTTTTTATCACCTAACATGCCTGTTTTGCTGGAGCTAATAGAGGTAACTGGTAAATGCTGATAGTTAATTTTTAAATGGTGAATTCATGGGTAATGATTATTGCCAAATTTGGGATTTTTTTTCCTTTAAAGCAGATGGAAATTCTCTGCAGGCTATTTGTTGTGTTTCGGTCTTGGTTTCACAGTTACTTTCCAAGGCCGCTTGCTGCCTGTGTGACACTCCCACACCAACCCCCAATCTAGAAACACATTTCAAAGAGTTTTAATGAAGCCAACTGATCTTTAACAGAAATTAAATACTAGTTTTAGTGTGACTTTTAAATCATCATTTTTAAACAGAGAGAATGAATCCCTTTGGAGGGAAGTGTCAGAACTGAGAGCAAAACACTTGCAACAGCAGCAAGTTATACGAAAGGTAAGGCTTCATTCAAGGTGTCACGTGTGCTTGAGTGAGTGCTTCTGAAGTAGGAATGCTTTGTCCTGTTACCTTGCTTTGCCCTTACTCAGCTTTTTATAATGTCAGATCTCTCTTTAATAGAAAAAACAGCAGGGTGGTATATGACGAACAAACCCTAGTAATACAAACATTCAGGGTATTTTATTGCATAAGCAGAAAATAAGGCCAAAGTCTTGTAAATATTTTCGAAGAAAGAGGCTCAAAAACATCCTACATCCATTATTAAGTTACCCTTAATATGGTCCATCCATTTTTTATTACTTTGGGAATCAGATGTCTAATTCTCTGTCAGCTGCTTGGGAGAAACTTTCTCACTGTAAGAATTACAAGATTCTGTATTTAAAGTTCACTGCTGCCCCACTTAACTGACCTACTGACTGCCTAGTTACCAGAGGAATAGATAATTGAGTGGAATCTATTGATAATATATTAACTTAGATTATTTAACAGATTTATGATCTACCAAAACTGATATAAATGCATAGAGTTTATAGATCTCTTTTTTTAACATACGAGAAAGGGCATCACTGCAAGTAGCCTTGTAGCAGAGACTTACTGATTTTTTTCCCAGTTTCTTCAAGCCAGATACATACTTTAAAGCCTTAGATTTAAAGCATAAGAAAAGGAAGGCTAACATTTCAGAAGCAATGACAGCTGATGAATACTGTTAATTGTACATGTACTTTTTTTTCTGAATCTGTCAAAAATGCCTTTCACCAGAACCAGTATTTACAGATTCAGGTTATGTATATGGTCCACATCCCTATATGCCCTTTGTCATTGCTAATTAAATTTTTTTTAATCATTTGAGTTGCTGCATGTCTTTGTGTCTTGTATGATGTTGTATAAAAGCTGGCTCTTATCACCTGCTATGTGAAAAGTCTTTAACAATTGAGTAACTATTTAGATATTATCAGCACTGGTTTATACCTTGATTTTTAGGTTTTCTGAACAGCTTTATATAAAAGTTATTATGCAAAGAAGGTGTTTTGCTGCTTATGTATAGGTGTTATTATTGGTGTCTTTTGCTATAAGATGCCTTGGTATTTATGTGAAACAATTACAAAGTGAAGCAACCAACAGTAGTGTTCTCTCCCTTACAGATTGTACAATTCATTGTTACCTTGGTGCAGAATAACCAACTAGTGAGCCTAAAACGTAAGAGGTAAATATGGTCTTGAAAACTTTCTGTCCACTTGATAAACTGACAGGCCTTGTTGACTAATTACCAAAGAGGTGGGTTTGAGATGACTGCCTTACTTTGCTCTTTTTGATGTAGGCCTCTACTTCTGAACACGAATGGACCTACAAAGTCGAATGTATTTCAGAAAATTGTGAAAGAACCAGCTGACAGTAGCCACCATGTAAGTTTTCTATCATGGGTACTCTGTCTGGATGGAGTGCAGGTGGGCAGATGGATCAAATTCATTGTCCTATGGAGACTATAACACAGCTGTGTACTGAGAGCTGTCAGCTTGTACAAGTGATAGCTGTGTTGTTTCCTTTCAGAAGCTGAAGGGGTTGATAATTACCATTCACTTTCCAATATAAGCATGTATAAACCAGCTACCTGTGTATTAAATACATGATTGTGCTGAAAGCAGTTTGCTTTTAAGAGTGGTGCTATTAGAAATAGCATGTATAATGTTGCATTGTTATCTCGGGAATGTGGCATCCCTGGCCCCATACAGGGACAAGGGCCCAGTGTGCTGCTTTGCAAGGCAGTATCCAACCCAGCAAAATCATGTCATGTTCCTGTTACATTTGAATGAGTCACACCACTGAAAGTTGTTTTCAGCTGTCCAGATAGTAATTGGTGAGGAAATTGTTAAAACAAGTTCTGTAGTGTGGCACTAGAATTAGTAGCTTTATAACAAAGTACTGTTTAAACAGCAGTCACTGTTTTAATATCTTTAGTTCTAATATCTGACAGTGCTATATAATTTTATTTCTACACCTGTAGTATTTACCAATTCTTTTCCCTGCAGCTGTTATTCTCCGGCTTGTTTGTTTACTTGTATGGCTTTTTCTATTAAACATAGATCTATACAAACAGCTTATAATCTCCAAGGTGTAGAAAAGCTCTTAGACTTCATTAGATGTGAAGCATTTTAAGATGATAACTGTCAAAATGCTGAAGCTCATTGTCCCTCTGCCCTGACTCTTTTTAAAATAATTCTCAGGTACCTCTCAACAGAAATGAGGGCTTAAAACAAAGGGAACAGATTTCAGATGACATTGTTATTTATGATGTCACTGAAGATGTGGGTGAGGAAGAACATCCCATGGCTGATGAAGAAAATCTTCCTGTTACACCAGAAACAAGTGAAGATACCACTTCAGATTCTTCCAAGTAAGAAGTCTCAACATGTGTGTGTTGATAAATGACTTTGTGTTGTATAACATGCACTAATTCAGATGTCTTAGATAATTTTTTTTAGTGAAGTGGTTAGAATTATTCAGCACTCCTGCACATACGGCAACTTCATCTGTGAAATTCACACTAGCTTTTGACTTACTGACCTCTGGATTTGTTCCAAAATAGTTAATTGGCTGTTGGAGTTTTAATATCAGGAGGATAGATAGAAACTGGTGAAAGCAGTCTGTATTATTGCATAATAGTTAAATATACTAAAGCCAGAGTAAGAGAAGTCTTCTTTACTTTTTGGTTATGTGTACAGATAGGAACAACTTCCCTTGTTTTTCCAGGTTTTTGTGGAAAAAAATTTACATGCGGTGTTTGTCAGGTTTTGGTGTGGTCCTTGCATTAAGCCAGTTAATTTCAGGGTTCTGGGTTTTTTACAGTCCAGTTGTTTTTTGTAATTGTGTTCCTTCCTGTCTGTATGCCAGTGCTACAGAAGTTCTTCATCTTTCAGCTACAAGCAAGTTGAAACTTGGTCCAAAACCCAGTCCAAGGATTTAGATGCAACTCTCTTCTTGAGTAGCATTGGAGTGATAGGGCCTGTATTATGCCTCAGTGAAAAAAAAATTAATATTTGTAGCTTATACTTGAATTGGCATGATTGTTCTTGCTCAGCTGATGCCTGGGAATGCATTCTCTGATAGAAAAGCTTCATGAAAAAAAGGCTGTGATAGAGAGGCAACATAACTAACAGCTTCTTAAGGGTGAAGAACCAGAATAGGCATGAAAGCAAATCATTTGAGGCTCGCTCTTGGTTTTCAGGTTTTGTTCCTGGTATGCATAATAAGGTTAACTACAAACCTGTTGACTGGGATGCTTTGTTGTGGGTGCTCCAGAGTTGATGCTGTTCAACAGGAAATAGTCAAAATATATACTGTCTGTCTGGCTTGATGACCTTGTATGATTTGGTACATATTTCACATTTAAATGCAAGCTTATGGTGGTTCTAATGACAAAAGTGCCAGTGTTCTATAGCTCTTTAGCAGTTGGTTACTGTAGTCTGGCACAAGAGTGTCTGCTAACTGTGCTGCTTAATTGTATTGATCATTACAGAGCTGTATCAATGGAAGATAAAGATTTCGAGTATCTTGTTGTGTTTAGTATTAAAAAACAGTAGAAAAGTTTATTTTCTGATAGTAGCTTGACTAAAGTGAGAGGTAACTAAACCTGTGGAATAATACCCATTTAAATGTGTATGAAATGCTGTAATTAATTTATCTCACATTACAGCTGTAGCTGTAGCTACCATTCTCCCGATATTGTAATTGTGGAAGATGATAATGAAGATGAATATGCCCCTGTAATTCAAGGGGATAAAAACACTGAATCAGTTGCTGTCCCAGGTAATCATCCAGCCAGCCATGTCAGTGACAGCACAAGCCCACTCATGTCAAGTGCTGTACAGCTGAATAACCAGTCAACTTTAACTGCAGAAGACCCAGTCTCTGTGATGGATTCCATACTCAATGAAAATGGAGTAATTTCACAGAATATAAATCTTCTTGGAAAGTAAGTAGTCTGTTTTTGTTTTTTCTAGTATTAGAACTGATTATTTGACTGAAGTAGAAAGAACTGAATAGCAGTTTCTACTGAGAACTTTAAACCTACAGGCTACTGATATTCCAGCCAGTTTCCGAAGATTCTTCTATTTTAAGTATTTTAAGATGCAGCCTCTGATTTTAATGGTTAAGTGAGTGAGTTGAGATGTTTAATCTGGCAGTGTAATGTTGTGGAGATTGTTTAAATCGTCAGGATTTATTTTTGTCATTCCTGCAGGTGGATTAGACCCATTAGGGCTATGCAAGAATTGCATCTCTGCCAGTGTCATGTAATAGTGTTATGTTGATGTGATTCCTGTGATACCTATTCCAGAGCACCTGTCTGCTGACTTGGGTTCTCTTCTTAAGAGGCTAAAAGTCTTCATTTTCCAGAGGTCATTTCTTGTGAAAGACTTAGTTCATTCTAGTTCTGGTAAAGATTTTTAGATGCATGTAGTACATCTGTGTAAAGCTTACTTAAGGATTTCTCTTACTTTATTAAGGGATACAGCAATAAAATACTGTTTGCCTTCTAGAGTTGAACTTCTGGATTATCTGGACAGTATCGACTGCAGTTTAGAGGACTTCCAGGCTATGTTGTCAGGACGACAGTTCAGCATAGATCCAGATCTCCTGGTTGATGTAATTTTGACTTAAAATTAAGTATTTTCATAATAGGCTATAGGAAACATTTGTGTGTATTGTTGCTGTTTAATATGGATTTAAATCACAAATCATCTTTTTTTCCTTCCCTTTACAAAGCAAAGTTATAAATATTTATGAGTTTCTGGAGCACTGTTATAAGTCTTAATGCTACACCACTGCTCAAGTGAATGCTTAAGTTTCTTACTGAACAGTGGCTTTCTTAATGAAATAATGATGATATTTGTTGTGATGTGAACTTAGATGTCAAGTCAGTTAATACTCTTGCTTGGAAATAACCCAGCACATTATCTTTGGTCTTCTCAATGAACTGGGGTTAAAAAGAACCTTCCTCCCTGTTGCAAGACTGTGTTGCTGGCTGGTAGCAGGGTGTTGTCTGCCATGACTCACACGTCCCCTCTGAAGTGCTGCTCCCTGTCCATTTGTTCCTTAAGCCTAACCTGTGCCCCGGTGCATGAGTTACTGGGTCCTGGTGACATGTGGCTGCTGAACCTGCTGGAGTGCTGTTGGCCCCTCTCCCACTTCACTGAGATCTCTCTTAAAAGCACCTCTGCTCTCCACTTACTGATGGCTCCTTCCAGCTTGGTTGTCACTTGCAATTTCATCCAGCTTGCAGACAGAATTATCCATGCAGCAGTGTCAGTAGAAATTGGTGTTTTAAGACTGCAGCAAACCATGTTAGATGCCATACAGTTGTTTCTTTTGTGATCAGGGTTCATGGAATTCCACATAGTCTCCAGTCCTCATAGAGGGTGGAATAAGTACAGGGGTTTTTCTCACACATACAGAAGCAATGGTCTTGTATTCTTAATAGCAACACTGAGATACCTAAAACTTGGATGTCTTTTGTCTTATTCAGCTTTTTACAAGTTCTGTGCAGATGAATCCCACAGATCATGATCATATCACTAATACCAAAGTAAGTCTTAAATCCATTGCTCAACACATGCACTAGTGAGAGATGCAAAATTCACTCATCTTTTGCTGTTCTTTACTGGAATCATGGCACTTTGTGCTCTGGCTTTTAAGACTTGCATGAGAATAGGAAGACTGCAGCCAAGTTCACCCGGTTGGGCTTTAAACAGCAAAGGAAAAAGCACCCTAATTAATTAGCAATGCCCTTTAAAACTTGTATTACCTCTACATTATATCAGTCTCTTGACTTTTGTATCCCCGAGATTTTTTTATTTGCAAACATGGTATGCACTTCTATCAGAATGGTTTCATCTGTATTGTCTGGTGGGAAGAGAAACCAGTAATAAGCAGTGAAGCAAAGATGTAGCACTTTGAATTTTTCCAGTTCATTTAAAGCATTAGTTTTGGTTCTCGCTTTGTAGCCTGTGTTTCCATTTCATGTTTTCTCAGCCAAGGTGTGCTAGTGTGGGTAATACTGATTATGCCACTGCATCTTATCACAAAATATTTGTCATAGTCGTTCAGCTGTTCTCCAGTGGCATTGGAACAGGTTTTAAAAGTGTATTTTAAAAGTTTGCTTTTGTTCCCAGGTGGAGACAAAGGGAAAAGAAGCTAACAAGAATAATGCTGGTCCAGCAGCTTCACAGGAAACACAAGGTATTAAGCCTAGATCAGGTTAGTTGTAGTCATCTATTGAAACATTTCCACAGTTGAGCATTACTCTAAAAGCCATCTCAGTTATTTGCTCCTTATCTGATTTTATGTTATGTTGACAAATAACCAAAACATAATACTTAGTGTATTTGCTTTTTAGATTTTTGTCTCTGCACTAGATGCAGGGAAACTGATATTTTGCAGGTGAATCTGAACTAATAATGTTATGCATGAACGTAACAATTCTTTAAAAACACAAACACCTATCTTTTTTAGTAATTATTTAAATAAATCTTTAAATAAATACTGTGGGTTGGATTTTTTTTTACTTCTGCATATAGAAAGGCATATGAATTGATATTCTGAGCATTTTCTTCCCCACAGATAAGCAGCTGATACACTACACTGCGTTTCCACTCCTTGCATTCCTTGATGGGAATCCAGGCTCTGCTGTTGAGAGTGGGGGCTTCACAGCTGAAACTCCTTCCACTGTTGAAAAATCCCTGGAAGGGGTAGAGCTCCTGGAGAGCAGCCTGGATCCCCAGCCCACCCAGAGCAAACTGGTGCGTCTGGAGCCACTGACGGAGGCAGAGGCAAGTGAGGCCACGCTGTTCTACCTGTGCGAACTTGCCCCAGCACCCATGGACACAGACATGTCCTTCCTGGATAACTGATGTGAGGGAGGCTCTGTATATAGTCATGAAGATGAACTATTTATTTAGAATATTGTTTGGTATGAGAGTTTTTTGTACATCACTGTTTTATGTAACCAGATATGTGGAATTTGAAGTACCTTTCCTATCTTATACAAGCAGTTGTTTAGCTATGGAGTTAGACAAGCCACCAGGCAGGCACAGCTGGTACTGCTGAGCCAGGCTCCTGCTGCACTGCTGTGAACACTTGGTGTTGCCCACATTGCTAGTATGCAAGTAACCAACACTTGTCAATAGTGAGCTTTGGTTTATGGTTTCTTATACTTCTTGTCTTACATATGATGACATAAACTAGTAGCATATGGTTAGGGAACACTGACTTCCTGTATTTTGGGGTTTTTATTTTTTACATTTTGTTTAACACACATGAGGCTTTTTTGGGGTGGGGGGACCAGGACGTGATGTAGGCTTTTTTTTTCCCTGCTTCAACTGGGAACAAAGTGCCTGTACCTTGCTAAGTCTTGGTTCTGCCTTACTTTCACTTCAGTGGAAGTGCTCACACATAGCACAAACTGGGGAAAAGTTCTTGACAGCTGCCAGGCCCCATGACTGCATGAGTACTTTTAACTTGGACCATCTATGCTGACAAAATAAATGTTACTTAAGTGTGATACTTGTCAAAAGTTTGTCTCTTATTCTGTGTGCCAGGTGGTTATGGATTTAACAGCATCTTATTTTCCTGTCATGATAGCTGTGCAAGGTCTGCTGTGCACAGTTCCTGTACTGAAAATAGTTTCAGTATCCCTAGCCTGACAGGTTTATTGATAAGCCTCCAAAAGAAGGGAGAAAACTGGGTTTCAGTAACTTCATACATGCAACCCAAAAACCACATTCCCCAACTCTGGCAGTGGATCCAAGGTTTTTTCCAAAGGAGTAATCTTATACAAGGAGCTGAATCCATAGCCAGAGCAGTCTGCTCATTTTCTGAATTCAGCAACTTGTTCTTTGCTACAGGACTCAGGAACTTTGTTACAGGATGCAGTAGAAGCAGTGTTCAGGTGTTTTACCCAAATTTAAACAGGTGTAATTCCAGTGAGGTGGCAGCAGTTGATGAAGCAAGAATGCAGTTCCAGGTGCAAGGCATGTTAGTGTTTGCTGGGACATGGCTGCCAAGGGCATTGAACTGTCAGAGAACTTCACCCAGGGAGTTACATGTGACCTCCCAAAAGAGCAGGGACTCTCAGGTGTGCTCTGCAGCACCGTTGGCTCTTCTCAGAACCTGACAGTGCTACAAAGCATCCCCAGAAGAGAGGATGAGGTTACACAAACCCTTGCAATAGCCACATCTGGCAGCAGCATGAGACATCAAAAGTCATGGGACATCCTCATCCAAATTTATTTATTAATAAGACAACAACATATTCCAAATTATTACAAGCCTCTACTAATCTTTCCATTACTGTCTCAAGTTTGACTTGACATGTCAGATTTTTTGCAGTCAATGTCAGTGTTCAGGTGCAGAATTAAAATAAAAGCTTAGAGAATAGCAACAGGAAGTCACAGTTACAAACACCACAGAAAGGGATGAGCATGACATCTGCTGCAGGCTCCAGGGTCACTCCCAGTCAGGCTGCTCTAGGCTCAAGTTGTAGCAAGTAACAGAGAAATTATGCAGCTTATGTACTTCAGTTACAAAGCAGCAAGCACAAAAGCATTTTAAGATTTCGTAACTGCACAGGAACTATGCCTAGGATTTAGACTTTCTAGGCTCAAGTCCATCTCTGGCATTGGACAACAAGAAAAATACCTAATACAGTAACAGATTTCAAGATTCAGAGCCCCAAATATTTTAAGAAACCCTTCAGTTGAAGCCTCAGTAAATGCAAACCTCCTCCTTCAGTTATTGTAACTTCAGTGCTCCTTTTTCTCCACTTTTTTTAAACCACAATACTCAATTCCTCCAAAGGGCTTACACAGCTTTTACCACTCGGCTCCTTGCAAACTTCTTGATTGTAGCTTAGCCAAGAAAGTGGCACACAAAACAGCAATAAATTACAGCACAGCTATTCTACTTAAACTACTTAAAAAAACCAGTAATACTATGTAGATGCACATTGTAAACAGGTGCCTTAAAAACATGCTTCTGAGCATCTGCTACACCAGGGTATTCTCCCCAGGGTGCCTGTCCTCCTGTGTGCAGTGGGACACACTGGACTGGCTCCTCTGCAGCTCCAGGTGCAAGTTTCCTCCCTCACATCTGTGCTGAAGGTACTGCTGCCCTCGGCCTGGGAAAAGTCAGGCTGGTAGTGCCAAAGTGCTGCAAGATGGCCAGTGAACCCACACGTGCTCCACTTTGAGTCTAATAACACTTACTCAAGGCTTACTTTGGAATCAAGGCAACAGGGATCATCAAAGGCAGACCCTTCTTCACTTGCAAAGCCTGACCTAGCACTGTTTAAGTACCCTAATTAACACTTGCACTTCTTTTCCTACAACCATTTAATGCAATTGAGGGGAAAAAACATACTTCCAAAAGCTCTTGATCTTACATCTCGCTCCCAAAGCACTCAAAGTAGGAGTAATCCTCTGAAAACCATCGTTACAGCAATGACCATTGAGCTCAGCTAGAAAAGTCATTTACTGAAATGACAAGACATGATTCAAGGTAATCATGCAGGATAAAGCAGGGAATACTACCTGGACAGCACACACACATGTATTTACACCCGCACTACTACCCGGAATACTGTTTGTTTCAGGGACACGTGGCCGCTAGCACAGCCTCCCTCCAGAGCAGCACAGCTCAGTCGAAGTCACGGTTGGTGAGAACCAGTGGAGCCACCAGAGTCCACACATACAGCACGATGCCAATCCAGCTGGAAGAGATCTTCACCCACACCGACGGCCACTTGCTGGTCATTGTCTCATAGGAAGAATCCGGACTGTGAACCAAGGAAAAGGATCATTTGCTATTTTTTTTCAATATAACATTCTTGTGTTCTAAGCCACCCTTCAACACTGTTTTCACAGGAGATCATTCTCCTGTGAAATGATCTCACAGGAGATCATTCTCAATTCACACATCAAAGGACCCTTCTCCCAGGCAGTTCACACCAGTCTGTACAAGAACACCACTTGTAAGTAGGTGTCACAGGAGGTGGAAAAACAACAACAGCACAAAAAATACTCAGTATGAGAAGCTGCCAAAAGGCAGAAATAATTACAAGGAAAATCTAACAAGTCTGCAGAAAGGCAGTAAATGGATAGCACTTAGAGACAAAAAGAATGTATTTTGCCTTGCCAACTACTGTTGCAATATGACACAAACGACACTCACACGCTGAGATGTCCAAGGCAAAAAAGAGCCATGTTTATTTCCCAACCTCGATATTTACAGAATTCCCAAAGTGACCATGGATTGGAGGATGAAATTGCCACCTCTCCAACCACACTGGTCAAACCAACAGTCCATCAATTCTCTCCTCCTCCAGAAAGGAATGCAAAGCAATCATCATTTACATGAAAAGTGCACGAGAAACTCCATTACAAAAATGTAAACACCAGAAGGCTTAGAAGAACTTTAGAAGAACAGGGCAACACACCACCTAGAGAAACTGATCATCTTGATGTCATACTGGACCCAAGTAGGGCCACAAATCAATTTCACAGCAGAACTATCTATTAAGAGTTATTTCTGAATGAAGTACCTTTTAGTGTTGCTTTTTCAATACAAATTGTTCTTTGCCAAGTAACTAGAGACCTTAAGCTGTACTTTTTAATTCTGAAGAACATCTGATCTAGCTGTTAGCAACAGTTCACACACAGGAGGACTATTTTATTGTGAAGATTTTTTCCAAGGATCAGACAACATAATTTCCTTCCACCAAGCCCTGTCAGAGAATGGCTGTGGTTGGAAGAGACCACTGAAGGTTCTCAAGTCCAGCTCCACTATTCCAGCAGGGACACCTAAATCCAGCTGCCCCAGACAGCTTTGGAGTGCCTCCAAGCATGGAAACTCCACAACTTCCCCTGGCAACCTGTGCCAGTGCTCAGTCACCCTAGCAATTTTTCCTGATGTTCAGAGGGAACCACCTGTGTCTCAGTTTGTGTCTTTTGCCTCTGGCTGTGTCACTGGACACCACTGAGAAGTCCTGGCTCCATCCTCTTTGCACACCTGATTCAGGTGTTTATCTACATTGGTGAGACACCCTTTGGGTCTTCTCTTCTCCAAGCTGAACAGTCCCAGTTCTCTCAGCACTTGCGAACAAGGTTGGCTACAGTTTTCAGATACACCACCCTTGAGAAGGCCCACTCTCGACCTACATTCCTGAGCATGCAACTTATGCCTCCTTGTCCAGCAAGAGATGGCCTCTTGTATGCTCATTATCAGCACAACATCTAATCAAACATAAATACCTGTACCAGTTGGTCAGTGTCATCATGATATACAGTGATGCCAGGAAAAGCATGAAGTGGAAGAAGGAGTAACTGTATGTAACTCCATCCCTCTCATTATCTATAGCTCGGTGAACATCATCTCCATCATCAAGGGAGCCATCACTCCTGGGCATTCCATCCTCTATCAGTGTTGATTCATCACTGGTCAGCATCAGCTTGTTAACTTGGCTGTTGTTGGATGTCCGGATGCTGGATATGACAGGAAAGGACATGGTACAGATACCCAAATAAATACAATTTCATATCCAACAATAAGAAGTGATACAAATGAATGTATTTTTTTAAAGGATTCTTACCTGGAATAGAGAACACACAGCAGAAACAAAACCAGTCCTACAATCCCTTGTGCATCCCACCACTGCACTACCTGACCTTGGGTTGGAATGGTGGTGCTGTTGTAACCAATGATGCTCAGGAGACTGGGGTTACAGCGCCTGTCTGTGAGGGAAATTGCATTAGAACTTACATAAAACAAGAACAGGACAAATATTTAATAGCACATTTCCATGCTGAATGCACAGAAATAGAAATGAACGTCGTGACTGTGACAGTCTTTAAGTGAAATCTGAATTTAATTTTAGCCTACTGAATCTCTCTAGAGCAGGGAAATGACAGTATATGGCATAAAAATCTGTGTCTTTGAGCAGATAAAAGGCTTCTGAACTTATGTAAGATATGCATCAACTGCTTTACTAGTCCATCTGACATTAGATGCAACAAAACAGAAATTTCTGCATAATAAACTTCAGAAATTCTACTGCTAGAAAACAAGTTTGACAAACATATTCTATAGACAGGGTACCAAGTCACCCCAGGATTGGAAAACAATGCCAGTATGTCAGTTTTTTATTATGAGTGGTTCCCAACGCATAGCATCCACAGGGTAACACTGATGAAACAGCTGAAAGTAGTAGACAATCTTATTTTCCCATAATCACTGCCTGAATTAGATGACTCATGTATTCCATAACACAGAAGCACAGAAGATTGTCCACAGCTAAGACAAAAGGGTCAGAGACCCAATTAAAACCACTAAAATCAATATCTGGTGATTTATTTTAATCATCATAATTTCTGCACTTATTTATTTTTAGAGACATTCAACTGTTTCCAGTCACAATAAACACTGACAACATTTATTAATACTTGTTATAAATCCTCAGGTTGGAAAAATATAATCAGTAGCATCTTGGTCACCTAAGAAACATGAAACCTGGTAGGGAGATGAAACTCCTAGACTCCTCAGGGGAGATGCACTGATCTGCAAAATCTAAGCTTTAGAATACTGCAGTTCTGCCAGTAAAGAACAGAAATTACATGCCGTACAAACAGGGGGAAAAGACCCGATCTTAGCATGCTGGTTGCAGAGGGGGCAGAGCTCAGAGATGTACGGGCAAGGCCATGTTGCTATTTTATACATCCCACATTACTGCTGGGAGCTTGGCTTTGGGGGGAGGAAAAGGTGAGCACACCCTGGAATAAGTGGCACTCTGCTTCCCTCTCCCCCTCAAGGGAGCTTGCCTGGACTAGCCATGCAGACCCTGCCCTCCCTCCCTGCTGCCCATCCCTTCCTATCCCTCAGGAGTGGGCTCCTAGCAGCACATGTAGCTGAGCCTTTAACACATGCACATTCTGTTACCCTACTCTAATGCTGCCCTGCAAAAGAGGTGGAAGTACAATTTGTTGCTGAACTGGTTACCCAAAAAGCTCCACATTGCTACTACACTTACCTGGCTCATTGGTCATGGCTGACCAAGTCAAATACATTGTGTAAATTGTGATCACTGAAGACTGCAGCAAACCAGACCTTGGCTGAGATTCCTACACAAGGAAGTCACAGAACAGGGAAGTTAGGCAATCAAAAGTTGCAGGCACAATTATATTGTGGTAACACAGGAGGCAACAGATTTAAAACTGTACCTGAATCCTTGGCAGAATTGACATTACAGAAGCACCAATGCACAGGAGCATATTAACACTGATAAATGTCTTGTTTTCAGAACAACCTTCTGGATGAGTGTAATAAACATAAAACAAGACAATAGCTACTAGAGACAGTAGATAGTTGACAGCTGTAGCTGAGAGGAGAGCTGTGAAGAAACAAAAACATAGTTAAACTAGTTAATAACAGAGACTACTATGATTGGAATAATACTGCATGATTACCAAGTGTGGGATACAATATACAACAAGAGTTCTGGGCACTGAAATGTAAAAGAAGTTCTCAAATAGCCTGTGAAGAAACAATACATGGGAATCCTGAGGCCATGCTTGATTCTCCAACACCCTAACAGTAACCAGGAAGAGCAAGGAGGATAAAGGAACATAGCTGTACTGGACACACTTTGGCTAACAGCTTAAAAAAGAAACTGAAGAAATACTTCTCCAACAGAGGCTAAAACAAGATCTAATGTCCAAATTATGTCTTAGTAAAAACACTAAATAGAAAAGTGGCCACTGAATGAAGACAGGCCATGCTGTCTTTTGAAACATCTAAATTATCAAATCTGAAACACTTTATTAAAATATCATATCTCCAGTGAGATGACTTTACTCTCCCCTTCACTACCATGACTTTTCACTCAGCATGTACCTTCAAAGAATGACCGACTGGCAACCAGAAAATACATTTTTTTGAGATGATTCTACTCAACATGAAGCACACTAACAGGTTACTTTGTTTTCAATCAGCACTAAAGGGATAGCAAAACCTCTGTCTGCAAAAAAAAACCCCAAAAAACCTCCAAAAAAGCTGCAGGCGCCACTTGTGATATCACGATGCACAGAAAGCTCCACCTGAACATGAGGAAGAATTTCTTTATTTTGTGTATGACGGCACACTGGAATAGATTGCCCAGAGAGGTTGTAGAGTCTCCCTCACTGGAGATACTCAAGAACAATCCTGTGCCATGTGTGCTCCAGGATGACTCTGCTTGAGCTAGGAGGCTGCATCAGATGAGCTGCTGTGGTCCCTTCCAACCTCACCCATTCTGTGATTCTGTGAAACTCACGCCTTGCTCCCAGGAACAGATCTTATTATTCAGAGGCTGCTGCACCTCTCCCTGCTTCCCCTTAGTTTACTTGACAACAGAAGGACATCAATGGAGCTGAACTACACATCTGAGAAAATGATACTCGTGCATGAGACAGCCCTTTCTCCATTGGTAAAAGGAACTATTCAGTAAGTAACTTATTTAACATAATGCACATTAAATTAAATTTAAAACTTGACTGTAGTACAGTCCCTCCTTACCTGCATACCAGCATCTTGAGTTTCCTTCCTCCATTTTTTCAACCCAAGATTCATTCCAGGAATGGGCAAAGTCAATAAGCAAGACCAGCTGAATAAGAATAAAGCAGAATGCTCCAGCCATACCTACATAAAACCACACTAGAAGAGAAGTAAAACAAAATCAGTTAAAAACCATAGGTGATTTATCTCCCATCATAGTGTCCCTAAACACAGAGAAGCACTACAGTTACACAGCTACAATTAAAACTGTATGACATCAGCATGCACTTTATTTAAAACTAAGTATGATTGCACCATGATACAGAGGAAGACAATATTCCCTCACCAGTTGTAAATGGTCCCTCTGGGATGAAGAAAGCTCCAACACTAATGGCAAGTGCCGTTGCAAATTTAAAGAACCAAAATCTAAAGGGAAATAAAATAAAATAAGGCAACTGTTAAGTCTGGTCTAACTCATACATAAAATACACATCTTTAAGTTGTTTTTTTTTTAATTTGCTCATTCTTAACTTGCCTCACTTAAAGCAGGATAAAAATTTTATCTGCCCAAGACTTTTGCCCTCTAAAAAATTATGCTTAAACTGTGCTAGACTGATACAGAGTTTGACATGCTTGCAGAGGTATCTTCTTACTTGTGAATTCCAAATAAGACCAATTGTGAGCTGCTTTTTTTCTTCCTAAGAATGTTTTAAACCAGAGCAGTGAGATTGTTGGATTGTCTGCATATCAGAAAAATGGGTTAAAAAAATCCCTTCGTACTTCTAGTATCAAAGATCTGATTGTGTCTACAATGACATAAAATATTATGTTGGAGCTCCCTACCAGTCTTGGTTCACTTCCTACATGAGAGAAATATACAAAAGTCTCGATTCTTCCCAGCCAGCTTCATATTCTTTAGGCCTACAGCTGATGAGGATTTATCACAAAAACAAAAGCAAATAATTTATCCTGCATAGAAAAGATGCAATCAAGTTCCAAGTCCCTACTTCAGGGCAGTGTCATTGGAATTTTTCTTCCAGTAAAATATATGAACTCACAGACCATCAAAAGAGATGAGGTGTTTCCAGAAAGCATACAAGGGAATATCCTTCACCAAAGATACACCAAACTCATCCCAAATACTGACTGTATAAATATACCCTGTATAGAGAACTTCAAACTGTTATGCCAACAAAACTGTAAGGAGGAAAAGACTATTTTTTCTGATCCCAGTGACAGGCAGCTCCAAAAACAGGCATGATGCCATCTACATGCACTTCAAAACTGAATATAACAGCACAAAGATATGCACCACACCCCCACCATGTCAAACACTTGTCAGTTTTTCAAGTTTTCTATCCAGTCCCATTTCTTCCCATACTTTGAACAAGTTTAATCTCTCCTGCTGGCTGTTACAATCAAGTGATGGATACCAGAAGAACAAATTCCAGTTGTGTGGAGAGGAACTATGTGAGATAACAGAAGTGCAGAATACAGAACAAAATGGACTCATTCCCTGGGGTATAGAGAAGTGACAAAATCTAATGAAAGTTGAATTAAATTGTATCACTTATAGTGCAATACAAACTCCACTAAAAGTAGTTTTAGAATGCACTTTTTTAAATCAATGTCATTCTCAATTATAGAAATGGGTTCAAGTTTATATATATTTAATCTCTAATTCTGGACTTTTTAAAGGATCTTACTGCTCTACCCCATTCTACAACTGCAAACAATAGTCATCTGAAGTAACACCTAAAGCTGCTGTGCATTCTGTACAAGCCAGCAATTATCTCATAGATACATTATAATTGATATTTTTCTATTGTCATCAAAAACCTGAGGCAAGAAACCATTCTGACTGCCATTAAAAAAGCAGAGAAGGTGAACATTGGCACCAGATGTATTACTGGGCTTAACTTGCATGCAAGCATGAAAAAGTTAGTACACATATATGCAAAAACCTGATATTCTGAACATTTCAAATCACTGACAAAAAGATTATATCTCAAAATATTACTGAACATACAGACAATTTCAAAAATCAGAAGCCATAATGCTTTTCATAAAGCTCACTGTAATGCATATTATTGAAGCAACGAGTTATTACAGAAGTATTGAAAGTAATATTATTAAATATTTCCTTTTATCCTAGTGCTGATGTTAGATTGGCTAAGAAGAGCAAACTGCTATGGGTTGCATAAACAGTTCCTAAATTTGTATTGGAGAGCACAGCTCCAAATAAGGTTATCAAGAAGATCCCAAACACTTTAGAAAAAATTGAGGTAAAAAACATTCCTCATCATATAAAATCACCATGTGCCTTTTTCTGAAAAAGAACCAAAAAACAACAGAGCTCTGATACAGAATGTAGCTGAACCATTTTCTTTTTGCTTGCAACAAGCATGTTCTCCTGAACAAAGCAGGAAGGAGGGAAAGGCTGAACTGAGTTACTCTTGCTAACATACCTTAATACTGTATTCTTTTTCTTTTCCAAAAAAACCCAAAAGTAAACAAAGCAATATTCTGCTCAGTCTTAATTATTTTCCCCTACAGAAATAATTTGAAGCTTTTTCTGTTTTTATGTTAGACATGTTTAATCCTACTATACTGAATATAAAAGCAGTCTAAGCAGTCTAAGCAATCACTGTGATCACCAAGATTAGGCACCATAAATGGTTTTAGGCTTTTTAGCATCATGTCCTCTTACAAATATTTACATTTCCTTGGTTCAAGGAGCTACACTAGACATAGGCAGAACCTGGATGAAAACTACCACTTGTGTCAATACACAAGCAGAAATTCCACTATATTCTTCCATCTGATAATCTTAACTAAAATGAAATACAAACGAAAATCCACTGAGAAGCTCAAAAACTAGATCCATAACTCATTTCTTTTTGCAGAGAGGCAACTGAGAAGATAGCAGAAAGAGAAAAGATACATTTTTATACATCTATATTGATACATATGTGTAACTGCTACAAACTTTAAAATAAAACTGCTCAGAAAAGAACAAAAATTCTTACAAACTTCAAAGTTAAGAGGAATATAATTCAGATGAGGCTCTTAAATATTTTTATTTCTTGAAAAAATCTTTGTGGAATGAAACAAAAATTAATCACTAACTCATCTCAGCATCATTTCTGCATCTTACCCATTGTGCACCGCTGCTCTGGGGTCATTGCTGCTCTTCACTTTGATCATCAGCAAGGAGAAGAGAAGGAAGAACATGGCCATGCCGAAGCACACACGGTACACGGCCTTGTAGCCAACCAGGACATCACAGTTCACGTGGCCCTGCACACCAGGAATACTTGTACCCAACCCTCCATCACAAAATCCAGGAATCTGTGATAAATACAAGGCACATCAGTCATCATTAAAAGACTTCCTGTCAGTAAATGAATATTAATAAATTTCCAATACTCAATTCATTAATATTGTAACATTGTGTAACTATTAACACTGTTAGAAAATATTATATTGAAGGACTGCATCATTAGCTGCAGTCCAACTAGAATATCAAACACATGCTAGATGAAAAAAAACCTGCATAGGCAGAATAAAATAAAATAAATCTTTTCATAAAATAGTTTGGGTTGGAGAAGACCTTTAAAGCTCACCTAGACTAACCCCTCTGCCATGGGCAAGGATGTCTTCAACTACATCAAGTTGCTCAAGATCCCATCCCACCTGACCTTGAATGTTTCCATGAGTGGGACAGGGATCTTATTAACAGGTTTTTTATGTTATTAGCAATTTCAGAACTTCTCAAAGAAATGCAGTTTTCCCTTGCTGATCTGAATCAAGAGATAACTAAAGATCTGTGAACTGGTAAATTTGACTTGACAGTTACTATCAGGCTTATGACATAGCTAGGAGGTGTCAGCCTGCTGACATCTCTTTAAAACAGACACGGCCTTTCCCAAAAAAGTACCATCACTATAAATTAGGTGTATCCATAATTTCCATACGAAACAGCTGAGAACAGTCTCTCCAGTCACTACCAGGAAATGAGCAACATCTTTCAGAAGTCAAACCATATTCCAGAAGGCTGTAATTTTCTTTCCTAGGTGACTAACATGGCTCTCACTGAAGCTCTAACATGGTAACTATACCAACCTACAATACACATTTACAGATGAATAATTTGGGGAAAAAAAACATGAAAATCATGCTTACCCAAAGCTACTATCTACTGAAAAAAAACTAAAGACTGCAAAACAGAACTGAAGTACATGCAACCCATGTTCAGTGACCCTGTACGCTCTACGGTAACTCACGTTACCATTCTCCAGTTTTATATTGCATCTTCATATAGCTAATAAACAGTAAGATCCTACAAACACTTCATAATTCCCTGGGTGGAAAACAGGCTATTATGATGAGTGAAAAATATTTTTGTTACAAACTGCAGACTTTAAAATAGAATTTTAACTAGTACAGCACAACAAAACTAGAAGACATCTTAGAGTGTGGTTATTTTTTTTAATCGCAACCACAATAAAAATCAATTAAGTGCCATAAATACAAGCATCTCAATAATACCTTATTTGGAACTACACATACATAAATTTCTTGTTGGATGCAAAATTTTATTTTTTCTGCTCTGAGCACTTAAAGAAGAGGCTTTACCTCAAAAGCGTGCTTTTCATCTATAGAGGGATCTTCCCACAACTTCTCTGACTCACAAACAAATGAATGGTGCCTGTGAAGCACAGCTGGTAGCAAAATGACATATTTCCAAATAAAATCCATGCTTTTCAAGATATCAATTACTATGATTTGTGACATTTGTTCTACCAAAAATGCTAGCAATAAATAACCTGACCTTCTTCAGCTGCTCTTCCATGCCTGGTATTAGCATCACACAGGCAACGCTCACGCCAAGAAGTAAAAAGAAGGCATAAATCAGCCGAGTTATGGTGGAGTTGTTTCCACTGGGGCAGCATCGGCACAGCAGGCACGGGGCACTTCCACACAAACATGGTATCTGACAAAAAGACAGAACATGAATTATTTAAAAAGCTTTGGATTACTAGATTTCAATATTTAATCAGGCTGTGCAGATCATCAGGTATGATGGAAAATTACTCATCCATTGTGCATCCCACCACGCGTGCAGACTAAGTCACTGCAACATGCTACAGAGCCACCAAACAACAGCGCTTCCCGATGTGACACTGCACAGTGAAATTAGTGATTTCTAACACTTCTCAATGATTAGAAGTAATCATTTAGCCATTCAGAAGAAATAAAGACTGGATTCAGGCTCATTTGTTCTCTTGAATTTTATTTCATTTCAGCCAAATGACATGCAAGGAATGCTTTTGTTAGCAATTACATCCTCCCTTCCACAGCTGCAGAGATTAAACAAACACACCACAGGAAAAAGATACGAGCACAACTGTTATGTAGGTACACTCTCAGCACCTGGCACAGTTGGGATAAAATCCTCACTGGGGCCATGAACATTTTCAAAACACAAAAAACAGGTGATAGAGCCTAAATCTTAGGTTGTAAACTATTTCATAGCAGCAGTTACTCGCCCATCACATAATTCTGTTAGTCTGCAAAATTAACTTATGCAATGTAAAAGGTACAAACAGTAAGAACAGAGTAAATATGCAGTACATGTGTTACTGATACCAAATATCAACAGCAAAAGTGGATGGAAATGCTGTACAGTTGTAATACTACAAGGGGGGAAAACCAAACAGGACAAAATTTACCTGTATTTAATTCTCACATAGAAAATTGTGGGAAGAAAAAAGGGAGCTATTTCACCAGGAAAAGGCTGGGAAGCAGGAAACAAATTCTCTGCCACGTGCAGTGTGACAATTTGGGAAGTAGAAGAAAGGCAAGGTCTCACAAGTAAACATTAGACAAAGGAGGAAAGGTACAATCAAAATAAGTGATCACTGCCCTTCTCTGAGCTACAACAAACCATGACACAAAAAGACACAGAACAGGGTTAAAACCCAGCTTCTCCCCCAGCACACATCCAAGTGTGTGGGCAACTCCACCATGGGACAAAAGCCACAGGTGTCCATCACTGTATGAGAGACATTCAGTCACCTAAGGACAGCAGCAGGCCACATGACCAGGACATTCCAATCACCCAGTATGACAGGCATGTGTCAGAAAGAGTTCTCAGCAGTTTAATCATGTGACAACCAAAAATGCCAGCAGTGTGCTGCTACCGGAAGAGCCCCAGGGGTTGCTGGGAAAAGCAGACAGACTGCCACAACACTCCTCAGAAGCCCTCCAGAAAAGCCCAATTATCATTCCTACAGTTTCAACCAGACTCACACACTGAACCCACAAACCTTGTCTTTTAAATAACTTCCCTATATTCTTTTTGGTACATGTTCCTTCCCAAGGAGCCAACAATCTTCACTCCACTACACTACAGAATCATCTTTAAATTGGCAAACTTTACCATTACATTTGTCTGCTAAACCACTGAAACTAGGCAGATTCTCATTGTAAGTATTTCGGGATGTAATACTAATTATATTGCCCCTTTTTACCTTCTCCTCCACTCAGCGCAGCACAAATAATTTGAAGGCATTGATTATAGGAGGTTTCATCTCAATATAACAAAGAAATTATTTACAATGAGAGCAACCAGTCCCTGCAACAACCTCCTCAAGGATATGGTAGAGTCTCCATCACTGGAGGTGTTCAAGATGCAAGTGGACAGGGTACCAGATCATCCCACTCAGGCCCTCTTCTTCATAAAAGATGGAGTAGGCGTCTCGGGTTTTTGTGGTTGAGAGACTCTTGAGGTATTAGAAAGCCTTTTTTCTAGCTCCGCGACTGAAGAAGAAGTCAAGATTTATTGGTTCTGCTTTTCAAGGTTGTTTATTTTATCTATTACATTCTTTATCTGACCTGCTGAGATTTGTCTGGCAGGTTGGTTTGTGGCACACTGACTGTCTTTGGGGTGGCGTTGACTTTTTATACTAAGAACTACGTATACTTTATTTACAATAATTTTCCAATACCTATTACTTATGTTAGACAGTCGGTCTCTACTCTAAACCAATCGAAAAGTGCCACCATCACAGCAGAAGACTGATGACAAGAAGAAGGACAGGACATACACAGATTCTTTCCTTTTGCTTCTTGAGCCCCCCTTCTAAAACCTCAAAATTCTACTTTTTCACTCTGTGACAAATTAACTATCATTCTACTTAAACTCTTGTGGCTTGTAAATCTTCACACAAAGTTGGTAATTTTTTCTATGGACTAAAATTGAAGGCACAGGTGTTTTTGACTCCGTGCCAAGGTCTCCGAGTCCCTTGCTAGGGTCTCAAATCATCCAGGGCAGCCAGAGGAATGTCCTGGATCCTGACATAGGTGGACCTTTGAGGCTGCTCTATGACTCTAGCAACTACACTAGGCGCATCTACACTTCGTTAGCAGGAAACATATGGCAAATATTGTCTCCAAATGCATCAGAATTTTATAGTACCACTGTCTTACACTATTTCCTACACACACATATAACCTTTCCAGTGAAAAATATCTATGTTCTCTGTTAAAAAGATTACTTTCTTGAACTAATTCTGTCTGCATTAATATTTCTAAACATACTTTTGAATAAAAGGTTGAATTTGGCAGAATAGAATATACGATTAGGCTCATCTGCTGCAGAAAACATGGGGACAGAAGCACTGGTTATGAAAATTCACTTCTGTAAGGAATCCCAGTGTTTGCTACATACCTAAATAATTCAAGCAACTTGCTCCTTGCCTCAGTGGAAGCACAAGCTTCTACAGACAGGAGAGACTTGCAGTAGTTGAAATGAAGACGATCGTCTCCACCTCACTGGAAAACAATGCCTCAAGAGAGGCCATACACCTCACTGGAGTGTCTGAGCTCCAACATCAGCTTTTAAAATGTTTTGCCCCTAAACAGCTCATGCACATCCATCTCTGAACAAGAGACAGCCGTTGATACATGACACTATTTATACAAGTTGGCTACTTACACAAGGAATCACGTTGCAGACCAATTCTCTCTTTCTTTGGCAAAAGAGAATAAAATACACACCATTCCAACAAAACAGTGCTATACTATCAGCGAAACTACTTTTTACAGACTTCACAAAGAACAGGAACCAAGGAACATTTAAGCCCATGGAATTCAGCTTATCAGCAGAGGAGACAAGGTGAGTTTGTGCTACTTTCTTCCTAAATTTAAAGCACACCTCCCACAAAAATTTCAGTAGTAGACACAGCAAGATACTACCATGGAGATCAAAGCTTAACTTCCCAGTGTGACTCAGTTGAGTCACATATGCAGACAAAAAGTTACTCCACAAGTACTTTTTCATTTGCTTCCATATGGAAGCTTAGGCAAAAGTTACTCAGACACAACTGAATAAAATCTATTGCCTTCCAGAAACTTTACTTACCTACCAACTCGTATCCTTTTACATTTTTGAAGAAAAATAAGCACCTCAATGGTGTTTACTAAGGCAAAATAAGAAAAGACAAACCCACACACCTATTCTGGGAGCAGTCAGCAGGGCATACAAGCTAATTCATGCCTGCACAACGAGTCATTTCTTTCCCCACGGCGGTGGAAATTGCATGAGGAACACGTAACAAGATGTACACTGACGGAGAGAGGAGACAGAAAACCCCACAAAATCATGGAAGGACAAATTTTACTGCCCTTGATGCACACAGAACAAGTTTTTAATATTAAAAACATAATCTTCCTACTGGAGTAATGACTAAATGATTATATATTGAATTAATTATTTGCAAAAACACTAAGCCCCTGATGGGCCTAGTCAGGGTTTAGCTACATCATCCCTACTCTTACACTTATAGACACTGAATTAAGCAAGATCTTTGCCTTGACAGAAAATATTAAAAGAGCAAAAGAGCAGCTCAGCTGTTTCAGAGAAGAGAACAATAGAGGCAAGACACAGCAGAGGGAAAACAGCACTGCCTTGTCAACCTAGGCTGTCAGGAGCAGAAGACTTTTGCTGAGATGGCTCTGCTCTTACAGCTTCAGTCTCATCCCCACCTCTGACAGGCTCCCCTTGCTCTTAAAAATGCTAACCTGCCTGACCAGCACAGGGGAGCGCAGAGCAGTCACACACAGCAGCAGCACAGCACAAAAGCCCAGAAGACACAAGCACGGCAGGAGGCCTGAGCAGAGCAGCTCTCCAGTTAGTAATTCAAGCCTAACTGGCTAAACCATTAAGTAGTATTTAAAATGTTAGTGAGAGCAAAATGAACCCTGACAGCAATTAGTTTAAAGGATATTATCAGTGTTCTAGTTGCTTATTTACAGGCATATCAGCCTGGAAGTTAATTTATGCAGATTTTCCAATTCTATGATAATTTAATACAATTTCTATGTGAGATTAAGGGATTATGGATCATCTTTCTTCATTAGAGGTCACTCTGTACTAGAGGGCCAAAGCCCATACATTCAAATGTAGGAGCCTGGATAAATATGAGATTTTGTTATATCACTAGAAGTGTGTGTATGAATGCTTTAATAATAGGTAATTTAATTTAATTCATGCATGGTACAATATTTTCACAATCCCACTGACATTCTTACAGCTAACATCTAAAAACTCACAAACCACTTGACTGTGTCAATATAGACAGGGACTAGACTTGGAAAGACATGTCACTTATTGATAAAAAAGCAGTGTCTCAGTTGAAGTTATGAGTTACTAACTTCTTTGCTTTCCTGCATCGTGCCAAGAAGTCTTAACGCCACCTCAATCTACTGCTTCCCATGAACAAAAATCACCTGACTGACGTGGTGACACATTACCACGGATTACTGTGCCGCCAGGAAAGGATGGCTCAGCGAGACAAAGATGCTACAAAGGGTGGAGCTGCTACAGACAAAGCCGTAAGAAAGAGGCATTAAATACAAATATTAGAATGGGGGAAACGGGCGGGTTTTGATTTTCCCGAAAGAAACGCTAGAGTTCAAAGAATTTGATCAGACTCTTTAGAGATTCGGGGAGAGGAGATTTCAGCGCACACCGCGGCACCTCCCGCGGATTAAGCGGCGCCCAGCAGCTCGACAGCCCGGCCTGTCGGGGTTAAGAACAAAGCTCCTCACAGCGCCGGCGAAACGGCTCCGACGGATCCCTGGGGATCCCAGAACAGTCCGAGAGAGGCACCCAGGCGGGGCCCGCCCACTCCAGCGCGGCGGGGAGAGAGAGAGCCCTGCCCGGCGGAGCGGGGGCCGCGGCCGCTGGGGCGGACAGAGCTCGGATGGGGCCGGGCAGGGGCCCGCAGCCTCCCCGTGCCGCAGGAGGAGGAGGGAAGGCAGCGCCGCAGCCGCCCTGGGTGACACAGGCGCGGGGAGGCGGCGGGCGAGGCCCGGGTGCGGAGGGAGAGAAGGAGGGGGGGAGCACCGGCCGCCGGCTCCGAGCCTGGGGCGGGCAGGGAAAGGCAGGGAGGGACCCCCGCGCCGTCCGCGTCTACCTTACCCAGCTCGCCATGGAGCAGAGGCCCAGGACGCTGCCCATGGTCCCCGGTGGGCTCAGGCTCGGGCTCCTCCAAGATGGAAGCGGCGGCGGCGGCTCCCGACGCCGTTGTTTACTGCTGCCTGCGGTGCTTCCGGCCGCCTGACGGCGCGGGTACGTCACTGCCGGCCTGGCGCGGGAACGCGCCGGGATTCTGTGGGGTCCGGATGTTCTTGGGGGTCGGGGCTCTGTACGCCTCAGGCCTAATAATCACAGAATCACAGAATAATGAGGTTGGAAGAGACCTCTAACATCATCAAGTCCAACCTATGCCCTAACACCACGTCAACTAGACTATAGCACCAAGTGCCACGTCCAGTTTTTTTTTAAACACATCCAGAGGTGGTGATTCTACCACCATGGTGGTAGAATCCAGATGGTGATTCTCTTCCCTGGGAAGAGCATTCCAGTACTTTATTCTTCTTTCGGTGAAAAATTTCTTCCTAATATCCAACTTATACCTTCCCTGATGTAGCTTGAGACTGTGTCCTCTTGTTCTGTCAGTAATCAGGAAAGGAGATCCAACCAGGGGAACAGCAGCAGTCTGTCAGTCTGTCAGTCTGTCAGTCGTCAGTCAAGTCTGACAGTGTCTGTCAGTCAAGGGAGCTAAAGCTTAAAACTTGTTAGTTGCCAGCTGTGGATGTAGGAAATCAAGGTGCAGCGAACTGGATGTAGTAAAGCAAAATGTTGTATGTCAGTAAAACAGCCAAGGACACCTGGCAGCTAACAAACTTTAAGGATGTAGTAAATCTAGGTGTTGGTGCATATCTATGGATACATTATTAACTTGGCAAAATATTTAATGTCCACGTGTCCTATAGCTGAACTATGTCCATTATAATACCAATAGTCACACAGGTCACAAAGACCCCTTGCCAGGTGCAGACCCTTACCCTCTGTGTGCACAGATGTTCGCTGGGGTTGTGTAGACTATGGAAATTACCAACTAATCACAGTAGATGAACACAGCCCCCAAAAAAGGAAAGGGCCCACAAAAAAAGAAAATAGTCCTGAAAGAAAAAGTAGGGCCTAAAAAATCTTTAAAAAAACAATCAATCGAGGACCAGAGAATTTAGGTTATACACTTAATAATACACACATTATAATATATACTTATACATATATTTATTTAAAAATATTTCATAATAAGGGTATTATAATACCAAGGATGACGTCTCGGCTGAAAAATACAACCCTTTCATTTGTAAAAAGTCTTAAGATCCAAAACTAGACACTTAAGAAGGATACAAAAATTGGATTTTTAAATAAAATATTTAGAAGTATACATCATTTTACAAGTTAACATTTTTGTCTCTTACAATTTTTCATTCTTATTAACATGCAGTCATTACACTACTACATGCTGGGCTCAGACTGGATTTATCTATGGATGTTGCTAAGTCTGTCCTTTGTAATTGATTTAAAGACAATCCTATTTTCAAAATCAAACATGAAAAGGCTAAGAAGAACTTTTGCAAGCTGAAGGTTTAAGGCTGCAATTGTCTAGTGAGAAAAAGTGAGAATAATTAATAAAATTGTTATAGCTATTTGTTTGAAAGGTAAGTACACAGAATACCCTTAGTTCGGCCAATAGATCCAGAACAGTAATTCTTAATGTTCACTCTTGTTTGTGCACTGATTTGAGCCAGTGAGGTGTGCTGTGTTCATCTCCCACATAGCACCACCGCAGGAGCCACAAGGTGCTGGAGGCGCAGCATCAGCTCACAGCTAACATTGCAGCTTGCTTCATGTGATGAATGCATAATCTCCATTCCCTCTCCTTTGTGGAACCTTTAATCTTCTTCAAAGATGAGTTTTCATTAGCTACTGATTTTTTTCCGCTTCAGTATTCCCACAATTTTCACAGTGTGCTCTTTTTCCTTACAAGAATTTCTGATAGCCATGGCAGCCTATTTCTCTCCATACCAACCTGATCTCTTTTTTTTTTTCCCAAATACTAAATCCAATCATTGTTCTCTGATTCAGTCATTATTTCTGCTATCTTATTTGGAGTATCCACTGTGGAAAGATACTGAAGCATTATGTACGCTTCACTGAACCACGTCCTGCTCCTCCTTCACTACATATCTTTTCTAAGAAATTGTAAAAGAGAAAAGATCTGCTATAGGAATTTCTCTTCTGGAATTGTATTCCATTTTCAAGCCATACAGTTGCCTGACAGCATTAAATTATATTGTGATATACCAGTTTTAATTCATTTGAAGGGGGGGTGGAATTCATCATACCCAGATGTATGTCCCAGATGGCTTCCCCAGTGTGGTATCTCGATTCCCTGTGACCCTTTTGAGTTTGTATGAGTATGATAATCATAGTTGTCCATTATTTGACTAGGTCTCTGATTATTTCGTTTTAGAAAATAACAGGACTCAAATAGCAGAAAAAGGGGTTTTTTCTTGTTTGCATTAGGGAGCTTCTTACTAAACCTGCCTGTTTGTCAGCTGTTTGTTGGAAAATGATAATTTTTCCAAACTAGAGACCACCTTTCAGTTTCATGGTCTGCACAAGCAACTGTGATCAGCTCCTTCAGTGAACACCAGATCTGCGGAGAGCCCAGAGCTGCCTTGTGGAGGATCCCAAACATGCCTACACAGGGTTTAACCTCCAGCAGAAGAGCCCTGGTAACCATTTTGTCCCCTGAATCCGTGTCCCCAGACCACTGAGAGGAGGGGTTTGCTCGTCCACTGCTTAAACAGGCTTATGCTTCAGACAAGGCATCACACACACAAACAGAACATGTGAGGGAATAAAAATGCAAGTAAAACATGGCTGTACTGTACAAAGCTCATCTTTGTGCTACTCATGCCGAGTTCATACCAAGCATCAGCCTAGCATTTGGAGGAAGCACAGTGTTCAGCCTTGAAAACTGAAGGGAGAAAAGCCACAGGGTGGCTTTTGTTCTCGCGGAGCGACAGCTGAAGATCCTTTCCCCTAGAGGGCAGTGCAACTTAAAGAATTGAAATCTCTCCTGGCAGCGTTCAAATGGAAATCGGCAATGTGAAGATGTGTTTTTATCTCAACAATGTTACCAGAAAAATACTCTACGGGGGTGTATTTTCTGGAATGAATCTGTGTACGCAGTACGATTCTACATTTCACTTAATTTATGTCCTTTTTAAGGGAAATCTACAAAAAAACCACCCTTTTTTTCCTCTCTTGATCCTCTAAATGAAAAGTAATATTGAAATAATGTCTGTGACAACAGATTTTAATACCCAGGTTTTGATCTCTATTGTGAGAGAGAAGTGGAACACGAAAGAATAAAATTATTATTTCTGATAGACTGTGCAAGGACTTGTAATAGAGCTATCAGAAAGTTAATGGAATTCAGAGGCCATATTATTCAAGGACTGACCTAGATATAAATCTAATAGATTCAAATAGATAGGAGTATAGGATAAATGTTCCTCTTTATCTCCCTCTTACAACTTTGTGGATTTTGTCATTTTTTTCTTCTAATACCTGTTTATGTAGATCAAAATCAAACAATGCAATGGATTTAAACGGTAAAGCATTATCAGGTATGCTTCTAAAATGATGTTTTATCATCCTGAAAAATACATTACTGAGTAGAAATTGATTAACAACATTCTTTTTTTTTTGTAAATATATGTAGGTTTAATCCTTCTTTAGAAAAAAGTGGATAATCTGAAATTGTTTTATACAGCTACTGCCATGAAGCAAAGAACAAAATATCATCAGATTGTGCAAATTGCTGTCACTCCATTTTTAGCAGCAGAAGATTAGATGCAGCTTGGGTCAAGATTGTTATTAACGTTCCTGTTAAGCCTCATCACAATCATTGCAAGTGAGAGAGGAAAACTGATTTCTACTCTGTTACTGTTATTGTGTGCCTGGAATAAATGCACTCGGAGGGTAAATTAACGAGACAGTTTCACATCACTATGTAATGCTACATTCTTAATTGGAATAGACAGAAATATTTGTAATAAAATCAGCCCCCCTTCAATTTATATAGAATAGTATGGTTCAGTGTTTCTAAATAATTGGCATTTTGGAGACTGCTGCTAGCATTGTAACAGGGTGTGATGGATGCCTTTAAAACCCAATACTGACAACTTTCAGTCTAATTCCATCTTCCCTACTGGTCCAGCCATGAGAAGCTTTGTGTTTGTATCGCTTATCCTGGGCATAAGTCTAAGGAAACAAATGGAATTCATCAAGGAATGATTTATTACCCTTATTTTTCATCAGCCAGCAAGAATTTAGAATCCATCTGTATTCTTCAGAATCACTCTGTCTTGTGTATTGGAGGTTCAGGCAGGTGAGATGCCTGAGACTACCTGAGGATGCCTGGCTGGCAGGGCATTAGGCAGGTTCCAGTCTCCAGAGAGAATCCTCACAGTGGCTGTGCTGCAGGCAGCCTTCAGCACGAGCTTGGAGGGAGGCTGGCCACGAGTGGTGTCCCCCCAGCTCAGGGCTGGGGCCTGTAAGAAACAACTGCTCACTTGGAAAATTTAAAAAGGTTTATTAAACCTTAACAAAAATACAACTAAGGACTACATAAGGAAAAAGCTGCAGTGCTGGGAACTGCCCCTTGTGCATACCACACGGCCAGTTCGTTTTCAAGATGGATGCTCAGTCTTTTATACCCCTGGGGGTTGCATCAGCCAGCCCTGGCCCTTCCCAAAGTCTGTCAGTCAGCTCTTCTTTGCCATTTTTCTATGGAGACTGCTTTCTTGCAACTTGATTGGAGGTCAGGTGTTGCCATGCCACATCCCCTAAGCACCAAGCTTTTGCATTCCCAACTGACCCAGGTAAGGGGACACGTGCATGCCTTCTTTTTATGTGACCTAGACAACAATAGGTCTAGGGAACTATGGACAACAATATGGAAAAAGGGAACTATGGGGAGAACAGAGGACATCTAAACTACAATAACATAACTATACATTACTAAAGCTTTTCTTAATATTCACACAATAGTTATCTTTTAATTGTGAGAGCCAATAATCTCATTATCCATCTATAACAGGCCAGTCCTGTTTAATATCTTCATCAACAATAGGGACAAGGGGATTGAGCAGTCCCTCACTCAGTTTGCAGGTAACACAGCTGGGGGGGAGTCATGATTTGGTGGAGGGCAGGAGGGCTCTGCAGAGGGATCTGGACAGGCTGGATTGATGGGCCACATCCAGTGGGATGACGTTCAACAAGACAAAGTGTTGGGTTCTACACCTGGGTCACAACCCCACATGGCGCTACAGCCTGGGGTAAGAGTGGCTGGAAAACTGCCTGGTGGAAAAGGACCTGGGGATGTTGGTTGACAGCTGGGCATGAGCCAGTGTGTGCCCAGGTGGCCAAGATCTGAAGCTGGTTGATTACTGAAATAAGTTTGTTTTTTGTTTTAATAACCCTTAAAATACATCCATTCATCTGTCCAGCCAGCCAGTCAGCCAGCAGAACCACTGGGGGAACATTTATGTATTTAAAGAGAAGATAATATTTTTATTTATTTTTTATATATGTGCAGGGATATTATTGAAGCGACACTGATTCACACCAGCTGTTAAAGGTGTGTTTTATCAATGACCTTTCTTTCATTCTTAGAGGCAGTCATTACCCTCAATTACAAGTTTCGGCTAAGAATAAAGTTTGTCAGTCAGGAGCAGCAATACAGAGGTTCTGATCTTCTTAAAAGGTAATCATGAGGAACTAAAGATGTAGGATTTTAGTATTTGCTCCATAAAAGCATTTAGCTGGAACAAGAAAGTAGGAACTTGGGGATCATTCTGCTGTTAGGACTGATGCTTTGGGCACTGTGGCTGATTTTGAAGACATTAATAACATTGGTGGGATCAGATGCAGCTTACCAGCTATTTTGAACAAATGTGAACATGTTGAACCACTAGCTGTTATTTAACTGGCTGTGGGAGTTGTCCCAGAAAAGAGGGAGCAACAAATGTAGTGCTACAAAGGCTCTGGAGGCACAGCTTAGACCCCTGGGAACACGTGCTGCAGAAACCTAATAGCATTATTTCAAAAAGTTAGTGAATGTATGAATAAGGGTGATTTGGCTTCTGCAGTTACCTAGATTTCTAAAAAAGCCTTACACAAGGTCCTCACTGAGGGCTTTCAAAGCAACTAATCAGTCACAAAATGACAAAAGAGGCTCTCTTTTCGATTAATAGCGACTAGCCAGATCCATCGAGGGCTATTAAGCATAATTGTCCAGCTCTAGTCTCTATTCAGAAAATACTTAAAATGGTAATTGCTGGAACTGGAATGGCAAGGCTGTCACCACCTGCTTGTCCTTCAGCTACACTCTTTCCTGAAGCATTTGCTATTGGTCTTGTTCAGGGACATAATGCTGGGTAAGAGGATACTTACCCTGACCTAGTGCTGAACTCTCAGCTAAGTGTCTTACTGTGCACTGAGTTGTAACAACTATGTAGGGGTTTTTTAATGATAAAAGGACTCTTCCTTTTGTAACTTAATAATTTTAGTTAGAAATAGAGCAATAATTTTCACATAGAATCATAGGAAGGTTGGGGTTGGAAGGGACCTTAAAGATCATCTAGTTCCAAGCCCCCTACCATGGGCAGGGACAGCTTTCACTAGACCAGATTGCTCAAAGCCCCATCCAAGCTGGCCTTGAACACTTCCAGGGAATGGGCATCCACAGCTTCTCTGGGCAACCTTTTTAGGTGCTTCACCACCTTCTGAGTAAAGAATTTCTTCCTAACATCTAACCTAAAACTGCTGTCTTTCCATTTGAAACCATTGCCCTTTGTCCCGTCACTATTTGCTCATATAAAAAAATCCCTCTCCCTTCTTTTTATAAGCTTCCTTTAAGAACTGAAAGACCTCATTAGGTATCCCTGGTGCCTTCTCTTCTCTGGGCTGAACAAGCCCAGCTCTCTCAGCCTGCCTTTATAAGAGAGGTGCTCCAGCCCTCTGAGCATATTGGGGGGATGCAGTGCTGAAATATGTCATTGCTCTTGTTTTTAGAAGACTTTGGAGAAAGGAACATGGTACCAGCAGTTTGCTAAGTTGTACCAAGATCCCTCCTCTGCAGAATCCTGAGAGACCAATCGGGGGCACAAGTTGACCATAATCCTTCAACCAAAGAGCTGCACTTGTGTGGGGAAGGCAAAGCTGGAATTTGTACATGTGTGGCTCACACAGCCACAAGCACTGGAGGACTGAATATAAAAATTTTGGATGATAGCATGAGCTCTGCATCTGTGTAAACTCACTTTAGAGAGAGCAACACTCTTCAAGTCAACATTTGTAAATCCAAGTGTTCCTCACTGCCGCTTTTTTCCCAGTGCAACCATACATGTGTTGGTGGCAGGTTCAGGTCTAGGAGCAAGCAGTGCTGGCCCTAAAACAAAGCTGTTAGGTGTAAAGATTTATGTCTGTGTACTAAATGGGCAAATTGCTCTCTCAATCTGTTAAACTGTCGTTATGATCTCTTGGCAAGCAACAACAGTTTGCTGCTATTTTTTGGAGTGGAACAAATTGCCTGTGTGCAAATATAGCCTAATAGTAAAACACACCATGGATATACTGATCAAGGAACATTCAAGGAAGTAAATCAGAGTTTATTTTCAGAACACTTTGACTTCATATGGAACCAGTTTTTAAACAGGGAGAAGAAGAATCACTGTTTTCAGCAATGACTGCCTAAATTAATATGTTAACAATTCCTCTGCAGTCCTGTTAACTTCAGCTGAACTGTCTGGTTCTCTGGACCTCCTGCTAGCAGACCACTCTGGCCAATCATGCCTAATTTGGAGTCCCTATTTCAAAAAAAAAAAAAAAAAACCTTGAGAGAATGTTTAGAGCCAAAATTCTCCTTCAACAGTTGCTTATTTGTGATGTTGGACAACTTACTTATTTTGCAGAAACCAAAGTTAAACTGATTTAATACCATGAAAGAAAAAAAAAAACCACACACTGGTCAACAAAAACATACTTCTGCCATTTTTCTTTCCTGGCTTGACAGGTTGGTTTCTGGAACAGTGTTTATTCACTGCTAAATCTGAATTTCATAATTTCATGGTGTTCTGCACTGGAGTAGTGGTATTGGAGCAGTCACTTTGTAGCAATGATGGAAAAGCCATTGGCTAGAGGAAGCATTCAGAAGCATTGGTATTTCTGAGACTGCTTTGGAATATGCTCAGCACTGATTTCCTCTCTCTGCCTGTGAGATTACCCAAGCACAGCAAGGTTTTGTTGCACACATCTGGTTCAGTACACTACATCTGGAAGTTTGCTATGAGAAACACAGGACTCTCAGTAATCTTCCTTTTTTAATAGAGACTTTCTGCCAGTTCCTCTTTGCACTCTCTTTTGTCTTGCACAAGCAGCCATACTGTTTTCACACCTATCCTGACATGAACCTTCCAAATGCTGAACTAGATTAACTCCTAATTTTGACTCTAGGACTTTAGCCAAGACAGAAACTGCCTATCCCCTTGCAGCAAACCTATTTCAGGTGGGCATGCAAGGTCTAGTAAAAACGGCAGTGAGATTTTCTGCCAGCTCTGAGCAGTGAACCAGAGCTTGAAGATAAAAATGTTCTTGCTTACCCACTTGAAGTCAAGGTTAGAAGAACCAGCTCCAAGCTACCCAACAACAGAGGCCCACTTAAATTTCAGTGCTTCAAGAAAAAGAATAAAATAGAATTTGTCTTCTTTCTGAAGTGGTAAAATCTGTGACAGCATTGTGTCAAGTGAGGCAGATGATATAACAGGTCTGAAGGAGGTCAGGTACAGTTTTAGGCCAGTGAGGATGGTGAAAGAGGAAGGTCTAAGTGTAGTGGTCAAAGTGGTGCTGGATTAAAGTCCACTATCCAGTGTCCATCATCTTGGCTAAATTACTGGCCCAGGGATGCCCTCATCTATCTCTTGCAATATACCAAATAGAAGGCAACTCTAAAGCTTTCCCAGTGCTTCCCTAAATGATGTGCCTGAGATAAACATCTGGTTCCCCAAGCTCCCCCACCCTATGTGGTCAGTGAGCAGATGGTGGTTAACCCACCAATGTTTTTCTTATTGATTTAAAGATGGAGACTTGGGGCAGAGGGCTTTGGGCTATTGGTGACAGGACCCCAAGTTTCAGGACTGGAGACGTGTTTCAGGAGGGAGACAATCTCTTTCCTGCCTGTATATCCTAACACAGATGATAGAGACTGAAAGTGGAGAGCAGCCTATACAAGGGCACAATCAGTGAATTTGAGTGAATCGTGGAATGCTTTGAGCTGGAAGACACCTTAAATATCCTCTAGTTCCAACCTCCCTGCCAAGGACAGGGATACATTTCAGTAGACCAGATTGCTCAGAGCTCCATCTAGCCTAGCCTTGAACACTTCCAGGGATGGAGATGGGATGAATCTGGATTTGCACATCTGAGCAGGCACAGTCTGGTGTCCAAATATGTGTGATGTAGTTTGGGCCTATAAATATGCAGCATATATCTTTGCATATAAAACACAGACATTAGTGCAAAAGGAATATGTTAAACTCATAATGAATTAATTTTCCATTATACCATGCCTATAAATTGAATTTACAGTGTTATGTTTTTATCCTTGCCAGCTTTGCTAGTGACAGATGTTGTCCTGAACCCCAGGTAACATTCCTAGAATTCCCTGTATTAGCAGGTATTTTCATATGCAACAGTATATATGCTGGAACTCATGTTTATACAAGTCTTTATGCACATTTCCTAAAGAAAGCACAACAGATAGAAAGTGCAAAAGAGCTGGGAAGGCTGGCACCATTTTGTGGACCACTCTGTCATTCTCATGTCAAGACTAGATGTGCCATTAGCAGAAAAAGTGGGGCTTTTAAAGGTGAAAAGGGAAAGGGAAAAGATCAGGCCCAGAAACTTTCATGCTCCAGGGAGTGAAAAAAGGGGAGCAAACTATAGATCCATTGTACTTCTACACTGGCACATCTGTGACTATCTCATGGCTTTTGTGGAAGGGAGTCTTAAGGCAGCAACACCACCTCAGTTTGCACTGTGTGATCTAGGAGAGAAAGAAAACCTAGATGAAATAAGAATATAATGAATTTGAAGGAGAACTGTCTGCAATAAAAATGTGCATTGGAACAACCAAGTTTAAGGTAGTTTCACCTTCAAACTGTTTATGCTTGGTACCATATTTTTTACTTTTTGCTCCTGATACCTATGACATTACCTTGTTACCCAGTTAATGTTTAACAGCAAAATAATCAAGAGGTTCATGCACATTTAAGCATCCTTAGAAGATCCTTAAAATGGAGAAAACCCCTATGGAAGTTATATCTTGCCATTTAGGTTTTTCGGAATAAGATGTCATACTTTTGCTTTGGATGTGGGCTATACTTTAATAGGTGCTAATTAAAACTAAAGTTTGGAAAATGTTTTTTTTTTTTCACTCCGTTTCAGTGTTTCAATGAAAAGCATTTTTTCCTTTTGTTAGTTTCACATTCTGATTCCAGACATTATTCTGTCATGATCAAGTTGTATTGTTCTAAATTAACTAAACTAAAAAACCCAAAACACCCCCCCATACACACAACTGAAAAGAAAGTGTCAGTTTTTCTGGTTGGGAAAAATCTTTTTGCTGCATATTTCACATCTGTAGTGTAGCAGAGGAAATTCTTGGTTCTCTTGCATGAAACCAAACCAGAAAAAATATATAAATCTATATTTAGCACTTCCCATGTAGCAAGAACCACATTGTCTCTATGTGAAGACTTAATTATAGTAGCAGCTCTATTAAATTTAAAGGCACATTCAAGTGAGTAAACATTGCATAAACTCTAGACAATATAGCAAATGAACTTTTCAGTGACAGCCCCTCAAATAATATGGTTACTTAATGTAGAAGACCAGCCATCTCTGCACATCGTAAACTGTCCCATGGTACGTCTACAAATCTGAAAAGGAAATAATATTTTCTAGTGGACAGTTAGAGGAAACGTGTCTTTCAGGGATTGTGAAAGTGGAAAAAACCCTCAGGCTTTGTGTCCCCTACATAGTGATGATTTGAAAATTTAGCATTCTACAGTAACCAAGCCCTTTACTGTTGCTAAATTATTGTGGCAGGAAGGAACTTCATTGTAAGGTTGAGTTACGGAAAGACTGCATGCACGATTTCTGTAGTTATCAAACTTTTGTGTGAATCACTGCAGCTGTTCTCACCATCCTGGAGAGCCTGCAAATGGAGGTGCTGCTCTGGCAGCCCAATAATGTATGAATAAATTGGAGATAGGCCTGTTCAGTGGCTTTGCATAAGGACAATGAATATGATTTCTTCTTGCAACTGTTTTGGTAGTTTTGGTTGGAAAGGTTCCCATTTTAATTACCACCAAGGGAGAAATATCTCTGTTCTGCTTTCTAAAACTTCTTATCTCTCCCCAACCCTTTGCTGATGGTTTTTCTGTTGGATAAATTCTAGCTCAAACTGTCTACCTCAGAACTGATCAAATCTCAGGTATTTTCATCCTTAATCTCTTTCCTGGTATGATATTTTGGACCTCCAAATCCATCATTCTCCTAAAGATCTTAAATATTTTCTGATTTATTAATACTCCCATCTTACAAGAGCCTGGATAATCTTATACAAGGTTATTTAAGAGGGTCAGCCTGTATCTTCAAATCCATTGTCTATGCCCTAGACATGTTCACTTCCTGAGACTAATAAACACAAAGTTAAGAACTTTGATCTTCAAGGCTGCTTAAATTTAAGATTAATTTTGTGACTAGGTGATGATTTTTTTAGGGGAAAATGTATTTTTGAAACACAGACCATTTAATGAGGGAGCAAGAATTAGACTACAGGTGATCACTCACACTGCTTGACAACTGAATTATAAAGATTAATTCTCCAGTAATGTTGGTGAGGCACTTCTGAGAAACTTCCTGAAATAAATTAATTCACTGAATCACTGAAGGTTCCTGAATAGTGAATACATAGAAACAGTCTGTTTTGTAAAGCTAACTTGATGCACTCCAAGGAGCTGATTCATTCTGAGAGGTTCTTTCATGAAACATCTTCTCTTGTCATTTTTCTTTTCTTTTTTTTTTCTAAGACAAAAAGTCCTTTCACCCCTCTTGGCAATTTATTTTTTTGCTTTTAGTATCTCAGTATCCACATGTTCTCTCCCTGGAGACTTCTCTCAACCAGCCATGAAATCAGTACCTCCCAAGAAGACAAAAAGCAAGCTTATTACTGCTTACATCATTCTTAACATAATGATCCTTATATCTGAAGTGGAAACTCAGATTCAAGTCCACTCTATTGTCTGATTTATTTTAGTCCAAATTACTTGCATTTAGTGTCTTCTATATCTGGAACTTTTTAGTCCAGATTACTCAGATACTAAATTTAAATGACAGCTAACGCCAAATTAATAGCTAGTGATGTGCTTAGAAGCCTGTAATATCAGTTCTCCAATCACCTTGTGATGACATGCACTTAATTCTTCCCAGTGCTGTTTCTTTTGTCTTTTGTCTGTCTACTGATTCATGTTTCATTTGTCACTGATGCATCTCGGTGCTTGTTTGCTCTTCCAGCTGTTGCAACCACGGAGAGTCCTGTTCCTGTCCCTTTAAAAGCTCCAGCTCCTTTACACAGTGCTCACTACTTAACAGAAGTCTGAGGATCAGCCTGGCTTTGTCCGGACGACCAAGGTAAGCTGGGTACCTTAACACGCCATGTGGGACTGCCCATCTGAAAGGAGCAGACAATTCCCAGACCTGGGAATTTATAGCTGAAAGAGAGTTTATTATTTGCTTTACTTTAAAAAAAGAAAAAAATTGAGACACTTAGACTTATTGAGAAAAAAAATTGAGACACTTATTGTATAACGCTTACAGAAGAATCAAGTACATTATAAATAGCATGAGAAGACCTCAGAGATGTCACTGCAGCCTGTATATGTATGACATAAACAAATGAACAAGAGGAATGCTGGCCCTTGTAGACTGTGAAAACTGAAGATTATTCTTCATATTCAACTATTTTTCTTTCTCTTGTTTTTTTCTTCAGTTTACTGCTTTTTTAGCACTTTCCCCCAGTAACTACAGTTTATTCTGGGCATCTGACAAGACTGCTCCTGGTAGGAAAATTTCCCAACATTTCTACCTGGGACTGGTTCATATCCCCATCCCATGTGATCCTTTTGTCTACTGCTATGGTGTGCAGAGGACAGATAGCTCAGAAAAAGTGAAAAAGTTCAGCCCAGGAATTCATATAGTTTCTGACATTATTGCAGCAGCCAGTGTTAGCAGCTCTGAGAGGCTGAACTGACCTTAGTTGTAAAGAAACACCTTGCAGACAGCCACACAAGTAAATGTCTTCTAACCCCAGAGATCAGGAACTGTGTGAATCTTCCAACTGAACTAACTTGCTATGTAATTTCTGTCACCAGAGGTTCAGGAGTCACTGAGTAGACAAGACAAAATCATGAACACCAGAGATGGTTAAGAAACTATTTCACAAAATGAGCAATTTTCATTGCTTTTCTCACTGCTAAAAAGCCAACAGACAAACATTTTCTAGTGCCTGCATTGTGCCTTTTCTGTGCCTCGTGCTGCAAAACTCAGCTATTAGGACACAGGTAATGGCCTGGCAACCTTTCTACACTGCTTCAGTTGCACTAGGAACTTGGATCTGTGTGACAAAAGGAGTCAATGTCTTCTCTCTAGATGATGATGCATAAACTGGACACCACCCCAGCAGAACCACGTGTGAACACACTCCAGCTGGTGACACACAGCTCTGCCAAGTCAGCCCAGGTCTTGACCCACACAATTAAGCACATGTTGATGTTGATGGTTGCAGTGGAGCAGAGCTTAAGTGGAGACCATGCTTTCATTTTAACCCTCTGGCAATACTCACAAGTGCCTGTGGCCCACCCTATGCTCCATTTGCTGCTCCTGGATCCAGCATGAGCCCACAGCCATTTGTGGGAGGTGATGCACCTTTTCATGGAGCTAAAAGTGACCATCTGTGAAGTAGGCAGAAGAAATCCTTAACTCAGTGTTGTTGCCAGCACATTCATATAATAAAAGCACAGTCTCAGCCACCTGTCTTTCTGTTGTAACATGGCAATATGTGACAGGCCTGGAGGATGTTTCACAAAGCTCTGGAAAGGCTCATGAACACTTAGGGTCTTCTGAGCCTCTGTGTGATGCTGCTTCTCTTCAGAAGTCCAGTCACATTTGACACCCTACCTTGCCTTTTTTGTCTTTTGGGAAATGTACTTATAGCTCTGTTGCTTTGGTCCATTACTTCAAACAAAATTTTTGTCTAATTATTGACCTGAAAGGGAAATGTTTCATCCCCAGCTGGGTGAAACAGAAATATAGACTGGGGAATGACTGCAAGCACATTGCATTTCTCCTTTTTTTTGGGATATCATCTATTTTTCCTTATTTCGTATTTTCACCCGAGTTAGCTGATGCTGTGTAAATTAGGCTGTTGATTTCAGAGGCATTCCTTTACTTAGTATGATGCTTTGTGAAATTGTCAGCTAAGCACTAATCATCATTTAGCCTGTCATTTTGTCTGTGTCTGACATATATTAAACTGTACCTCAGGATATACACATCTGGCTGTGACAGTCATTTGTTAATTGAATGTGACTTTTAATGAACTTTTCACCCAGCAGGCTATTCCAGGGATTTATGAACAACTGTATTTGTTACAAGTGCTTCTGTAATTTTTGGAAGCGAACATCGAACAACAGTGTCATGACTTCATGGCAGCTGCTGCAGCCCACAGAGCAGCATGTCTTGCCCATTAATCCCCACAGGCATCAGATTCACCAAAGTTATGTCTGACTTTGTAAATGCAGATTCCTAATGGCAGGTGTTTCATAGCCACTCTCAAATGCATCTCCTGAACACGGCTGCGCTTCACACCAGCCATCTCAGCGAGGTGCCCGCTCAGTGGCAGTGTCACCAGCCAGACTCGGCTTCCTTCTTCTCCATCCTTTGGAAAGCAGACTGCTGTCAATAGCATGGTGCATGTGCTGTTGGTGAGGCTGCCCGTGTGCCTGTGTTCCCCATGGCAGTGACTTGGGAGCTGCTCACTTTCCCTTGGAAACCAGAAACAGCCTTCAAAGGGTAGCATAAATTTTTCAAACAAAAGAAGTAAGGATGACCAAAATGGTAGGACACCAATCCACTGTGTGTATATCTGGGATGCAAAAAAACAACTTTATAGTGGGAAAGACCCTTTCCTTATTCTTTTGGTTCTGTTTATAATAGGGATTTGTTTGTAACAACTAGTTCAAGAGATACTTCTTTCTTTATCTCAATGTCTGATTGCCATTGTATATATTTCTTTGGAAGAACTGGAGATCAAACACAGAACAGGATGAGGGAAGCTTTGGAAATTAGCTATGTATACAGAGACTTGGCAAAAATATTAACAGATGCAAAAGAAAACTAAAAAAAAAGAAAGAAAACAGTCTAAATGAAGGCAACACACAATATGAATATGAAAAGAGAACAGTTTGGAAATGGAAATACATTTGGAATTAATGTAGACTCTTTCTAGGCCTGGCGTGATTCATGCAGTGCCAACAGGCTGTACAATTTGCATCAGTATCTATGTTTCAATACAATTTTGTAACCAGGCTATTTAAATCCTCTAAGGCTTTTATGAATTCATGTGCAAGCCTGGACATGAGGAGGGGCAGGAGGCAGGAACTGGATATCTGCAAGGCACATCGCACATGCAACCTGTCAGGGCCAACTCCGGGCTGAAAAAGCAGCATCTCTGATCAAACCCTGGCTTTGTCACTCTGATGCAAACACACATTTCAGCAGCAGATCCTCTGGGCAATGTAATCTTCTCCCTTCTCTTTAGAGTGCTTTAACTCGAAGTGCATTTAGAGCTGTCAGTTCTGTTCGAGGTCGCAGCAAGGCACGATGCTTAATGCTGTATCACAGCCTTCAGGAAGTCTGCACATGGAAGTTTCCATGTATTTGGGTGCATGCATGTAATCAATCGCATGAATCAGAAGCTTGAATTTTGCTTCACAGTTCCTTTCAACTTCTGTGGAGTTCACTCGTGCTTTGTGCTAATTCAGAGGCCAGTTGCTGGCAGCCAGCATGTTGGAGACCCCGTCCTGCTTTGGATCAATGTGAGGGTATGATGGTAACAAGAACAAGATCTGTCATTTAGAGTAAGTGTGCTATGCAAATTAGGGAGGGAGCATGTACTGCTCATGCTGCTGGTATTTTAATGGAAATAGAGGTAAATAAGTAAATTTTAAAAAATAGTATTCCTATTGAGCACCTTTCCCAACTAACATTCTCTCTGAGAAGATTTCTGAATGTCTCCAGAGTCTGAGCTTTCCTCAAGAAAAGACTACAGGTAATAAAGCTGCAAGAAGCTGAGACACAGATGATGCACTTGCTTGTCTGTTTCTGTAGCCTATTATAAGCCTTGTTGTTTTGGGTCATTTATTAGAGGCCTCTTATATATATAAAGAACTGGGAATTCTCAATTTTTGTGTTTAATTGCACCTGATAAATATTTCTCCCATAATTTGCACTTTTTAAACTATTTATGATTTTTCTTTTCTGATTATGTGGGCAAAGTGTCATTTAATAATGTGTGGCATAGAACAAGTACTTCTTTTTATTTGTTTCAAACACAGTGCCTAAGGATTTAATTCAGTGACCCTTTTCTTGTTTTGTGAGACAGAAGTTGAATCTGGATGACTTTCTTTAATATCCTTTAATTAGTTATTAATCCTTTTAATCTCAAGGTAGTTGAGACTCCTTATAAAGGTCTTCACAGTTCTTTCCTGAAAGACCTAGACAGAAGTATTAATGAAATATAAAAGTTTTCATAAATTGGATCATTTAGATACAAAGGCCTCCAGGAGATGGGAAGAGGCACAGCTTCCTCATAAGAATTATACTATAGAATCATACAATAGGATCACAGAATCCTTTAGGTTGGAAAACACCTTTGAGATCATCAGGTCAGCCATTAACCCAGCCCTGCCAAGTGCTCCACTAAACTGTGTCCCTAAGCACCACATCTACACATCTTTTAAACACCTCCAAGGGGTGGGGACACAACCACTTCCCTGGGCAGCTTCTTCCAATGCTGAACAATCCTTTTGGTGAAGGAAGTTTTCCTGATGTCTAACCTAAATCTTACTGGTGCAGCATGATTCCTTTTCCTCTCATCCTACTGCTTGTTACCTGGGAGAACAGATCAAACTCCACCTGGCTACACCCTCCTTTTGAGGCAGTTGTAGAGAATGATAAGGTCCCCGTGAACCTCCTTTTCTCCAGGCTGAACAACTCCAGCTCCTTCAGCTACTCCTCACAGGACTTGTGCTCCAGAATTTTACCAGCTCCATTGCCCTTCTCTGGACACACTCCAGCATCTCAATGTCTTTCTTGCAGTGAGGGGCCCAGAACTGAACACAGAATTTGAGGTGTGGTCTCACCAGTGCTGAGTACAAGGAGACAATCAATGCCCTGGTGCTGCTGGCCAAACTATTGCTGATACAGACCAGGATGGTATTAGTTCAGAGTTATTCATATGCCAAGTGATACTATTTTTTAAGTTATTTTTAAGTGGATTGTCTCAAATACAAATGCCCTCTGGAGCCCTTCTCAAGATTTTGTACCTTTCTATTTGGCTGAGTTCAAAAAGTATTTGAATGGGAAATTTACCTCAAACTTAGTGGGACAGTTGTTCAATACCTGACCTCTCAAGATACTTAGAGGTGAATAGGACTCAGGCAAGCTGATTTTATTATCCATTTTCTTTATATGAGCTTTTTTTTCCTCCTTCAAGCCATTCAATATGGGAAAACTCTGCAGATCTGATTTTTGTAAAGAAAGTGGATGGATATGAATGTCTCCAAGCTCTTTGGTAGAGAAACTGCAAAGAAAGAGTTGCATTAGCACCTCTTTCATGGCCTTTTTTGTGGGCCTTCTACTCCTTGGTAATCCCTCAGCTCTGCAGAACTTCCTAGTTCTTGTGGTCTAAGGTTTTATGAGTAACTTTTATAGTTGCCTTTAGCAAGTTGATCTACAAACTCTTCAGTTATATTTTTAAGCCTAATTTGTTTAGGTTTAGGATCTGTGTAAGTGTCCTTGCTTGCACATAACATCCACTTCTGGAAAAATGTCTTTTACCTTCAGATAAAATCTCTTCTATTTAAAATCTCTTCTACTTAAAATCTCTTCTATTTAAAATCTCTTCTGTCCTCTTATTTATCTAAGAATCATTTTTTTCCTCCCCAAGGAATATTGATTTATTTTGCACCTCTTAAGTTGATGCTTTTAAGGAGTCCAAAATGTCAGCTTTCTAAAATCAGTTCTCTAGCAGAAGGGAGAGAGTTCAGAAGCCTTTACTATGGCAAGATTCTGTCTCCAGCTTAGAGGGCAGCTTCATTGGTACATTGCTACATCCAGTACCACGGCTGCTTAGATCCTATGAAAGCCCAACTCAGCAAAGCTCTATCCCAGGGAAGGGCCATTGGCTGGAAGTTTTCTACATGGCCCACCCAGTGAGGTGGCCTACAGAGAAGGATGGTGCCCCTGCAGCTCCCCACTGCTCCCCAGCTGTATCCCCTTCCCCTCCTGGTGGTACTGCCAGTGCCCGCTGCAGAGAGCAAGACAGTCATAAAAGTCTGAATTTTGGTTTTGTTTCATTTTTACTTTATTTATGTCCTGTTTAAAATTTTAGATGTCAAGTGGAACATGGAACGTGGTCACAGGACTAGCAAGGATCTGGGCCACTGACTTCATTCCTTGTCTCCTTGGCACCACAGTAAACCATAATCTCCTTCATAAATTTCACAACTGGAATTCAGCACAGTCATCTACAACATTTTCCTCACTGTTTTGTTTCCTGTGACAGCAATTGATTTCATTAGAAGTGTCTTTGGGAATCTGAAACTCCCAACAATAAGTACAATATAATATAAAGAAAGATAGGCTGGCCTTTAGGGTATTAAAGTACACTACAAGTTTTTCCTAATCCTGCAGATATTTGAAAATATAGAAATTGCACAGAGCTACAATATGAAAATATTCTTGGCAAGGTGTACACATACAAAATCTCTTTTTCAAGTGACATTGATTTTGCTACAAGAAAGGAGAAATTAAAATAAAGAAATAGCAGTTTATAATAAAGAAATGAAAGAGCAACCCAGCTGTGGCTCTAAGTAGGGAAGCTCCACATTTCTGTCAAGGCATGCCCTTAGCAGAAAATAAGTTGATCCCAGCTGCTTCAAAGCAGTTTTCCACTGCTGAACACCACTAAGGTATCTGATTCACTCCTTTGCAGAAAGGATTTTTCTCTCAGTGCCACTCTGGGAACACACACATCCCTGAAAAATTGTTGTCATGGAATAATCATCTCACTCTTAGGTATCAGTGGCTCCTCCAGGTGTTCGTGTTGGATCTGATTGAGAGCAGGTGTCCGCAGGGCTCCACTCCAAACCCCACGCACGAAGTCCCACCTGCACACAGCATCTGCCAGCCACATCAGGAAAGGTGAGGAGCATCTCCTGCTACCTCACAACTCCTACCACTGCCTCAGCCTGAAGGAACACATGGCTTGGGTTCTCCCTCAGAAGACATACAGGTGAGCTAGAAGGAAGTCAAGGCCTCCATGTTACCAAGCTAAGTGCAGGACAGGACCTTGGCACCAATATCTGTGTATTCTCCTTAGCTCACGTGTTCTCACACAAATAAAACCCTGAAGGTGACCAGCACACTGGATTTCAGTTTCTGCTAAATGTAAATCTATAGTACAAATACTAACTTTGTGAGAGAATAACTGCAGAATCATTCTTCTGAATAAACCTTCCTTATAACCTGGGAAAGGAAAGACACCTACCAGTTATTTTTGTCATTAAGCTAAAAATAGTAGTCATAAGAGGATTTTTTGAGAAATCGAGCCATCTGCCCAAATAATGAAATAAATTGCAAAGAAACTAATCATTAAAGGAGATACAGCAAATTATATTCCAAGAAAAATATTTTAGAGGGAGTATTGGCAGGACTCCAAACTACAGCTCTTGTACTTTAAGAGGACATTTGGAAAGATCTGATAAAAATGCAACATAATCAACCAATTCTAAGCCATCACCTGAGTTATTTGGTGTTTAGAGTTCCCATTGTAAATAGGATTACTTTAACAACATGGCTTAAATAATGTTAAAAATAGATCCTAAGTATTCTAGGTCACGCCAGAAATATGTAAGAAATAAAACCAAGGGATTTTAGGTTCATGAAAGCCAACCTCATTTTCAAAATGGAATAAGTTTCTAATCCTCTGTTTCTCTTTATTTGTTATCATAAATAAATATGATAAAAAGCTTGACATGGTTTGTAGTGTAAACACTGAAAAGCACAGGTAAGATACCCACCTTTGTCTGCATTTGTCCAGTTCTCAGAATATAAATGGAAAGTTTTTGAGTATAAATGGAAAATCTCTGTGCAGATTCTCTTTCCATTTGGCTCTGACTGGATATATGGAAACAGCTGGATGAAGTCTCATATGTATATGTATATAGATAGATAGATCGTAGTGTGATTTTCAAAACTGTCTAAAGTGATTTCAAAATAGATTATCTAGAGTCCTTTTGGTGCAATTAAAAAAAAATAAAAAGCAACCAACAAATCTATGCTATGCTGAAAATCTCTAGATCTTTTAAAAAGCTTTCAAAGCCAGTTTGGTATAATGTGGTAGAATATGCCTGAAGATGTTAATTTTGTGTTTCCACTGAACACAGTCTTTAAGACAGAGAACTTGCAGCACTCTTCACAGGGCACCATTTTAAGCGGAAAACGGCAAAGACTGCTGCTTCCAGGCCAAGGCTGGGTTTTCCCAAACTCCTTGCATGAAGGCATGTCCCAGAGGCCAGCAGCCTTGACAGAGGCGTGCAGCTGCACCACGGCCTCTCCCTGTGCGACGTAACAAGGCTCGGAGCCAAAAAGGGTCACATATGGCTACATCCAGGTGCCAACTTTTTGTCACACGCTCGCTGCTTGCGTCGGGCAGGAGTGGGAGGATGTCCTGTGTCATTTTGCTGGTGCAGTTTGAGGGACTGCAGCCAAAAAGAGGAGAAAGAAAAGGGAGTAAAGTCAGCAAAGCTCCAGGTAAGCGCTGTTTTCCCCATTGTTTTCAGGGCACCGGGACCTGCTCTTTCCCCCCACCTCAGTGTGCAGCGGGACACCTCTGTGCGCTGTGAGGGCCGCGGGGGACAGGGACCCTGGGCAGGTGCGTCTCTCCGTGCAGGCTGCCGGGGTGTCCCAGCCCTGTCCCCGCTACCGGCAGCAGCGGCAGCCTGAGCCAGCCCCGCTCGGTGTTTTGGGGAACGGTGCCCCACGCCGGCCACCTCCGGGCCTGGCAGCCCCCGGGGCCCGGCCCCCCTCCCGCTGCTCCCGCCGGGACGGGCTGCGGGGGGCGGGCACGGCTTCCCGCCGCCTCCTGGCGCGGCACCCCGGCACCACATCCCGCGGCAGCCCGCCGCCCCCGGGCACGGCCGCGGCTCCGGCGCAGCGCCATCCGAGGGCAGGGACCTGCGGCGCCGGGTGAGGGCGGCGGCGGCGGGGGAAGCCGGGGCCGGGCGGGGGGCGAGAGGCGCGGGCGGGGTCCCGCTCTGCCCGGGCCGTGGCTGCCGGGGCTGGGTCGCCGCCCGGGTTGTGGCTGCCGGCTGGGAACATCCCGCAGGAGCGGGGGGGTCGCGGAGGGGCCGCTCGCCAACCGGAGCGTTCCCGGCGACGTGGAGTGCCCAGGTACTGAGCGCGTCCCTGCCGGCCCTGGGCAGCCCTTCGGGCATCGAAGGGAACGGGGAGAAGTTTGGAGCAGAGGGCGGGCGAGGAGCGGTGAAGCTGCTGGGGAGGGTGGTCCTGGGGACGTGGTGTCCCGTGTCCGACCACCGCGTCCCAGGCGTTCTTCGGGATAGGTCACGGGCGATCTGCCTCTGCCTCCCTGCCCTGGATGCTTCCGGACTGACCGGGTTTAATGTTCCTTAGCGCCAGGTATTATTAACCTTTCGGGGAAGCCGCTAATCTGTGTTATACATAGGCTGCCTCTCATCGGGAAGGAAACTGAAATGACTTTTTCTCCGGCAGAAAAGCAATCAGAAGTGCGCCAGGTGCGATTTTTAAGCACGTCTCCTTAATGAAATTATGTTTATGTGGTCAAATTAATCAGTGGTGACAACACGAAGGCTAGAGAGTAATTTACTGCTTAGGTATATCACAACACGTATTTGAAACATAACAGTTGTGCATGAAGTCCATAAGTTAAGTTGCACAGACACGATAATGAACAAGTAACATGTAGTTTGTGGATGCAAAATATATTCCTAGAAGACCAGTTAAAATACATCACCGACTTGCAGCTTTCTGTGTTTGCAAGGAATGTCTTTGTATTTAGATCGCATGCAAGGCAGGAATTTTTTTTTTTCTTTCTGATTGCCACTGAATGTTGACCGTAAGAGAATTGTTTCTTAATCCAGTTATAAATGATGCTTCTTTGCAGTTGTTGAAGTTATTTTTGGACTCTGTAGAGCAGGCAAGTGTTTTTAGCAAAGAGAGAAGTAAAGGAGTATTAAAAATTCCTGAAGCAATGGATAAAATTACCTTTGGGGGCATTGTGGTTAGGACTGGTTAATGTGGAAATACACAGGCCATATTGACTTACACAGTATAACTTCATCACCTTCTGTATCTAGGAAAAAAAACCAATTTCTTGATAAAAATTTGATCAAAACAGAGACCTTAAAAACAGCTGAAGGGAAGACAATGACACTTTGTTTATCTTTTCTGACTGAGGAAGTCATGGAGATGACAATGGTCTGAGTTACTGAATTTTTTTGTTTCAACTTATAATATTCTCTTTGAAGTTTTGAATTTGAATGTGCAAGCCATTATCGTTTTGAAATATTACATTGTGCTTGATAGCAAATACTTACAAATTTAAGTAAGATAATTTGAAACTTAACTATAAATACAGAACTTCTGAAATCACACACTTTAGTGCACTATTAGAGTGAAGGTTTAGTTCTGTACCTTGGTTTTGTAATATATCTTGTTGGAACAGAGACCAGTCTCTTTTCTTTTTCTCTTTTTTTAAATTAGATGTGTCATGACAGTTGCAAATTAAGGCAAAACAGCATAACACATCAGTTTGCTATAAAAATATGCATGAACTTGAAAATCATGACAAATGTAAAAAAATATTGATGCAAGTCATGAAATGCAGAGAAACTCAGGTCATATTGTTAATCTGTCTGAAAGTGCAAAACAGTTCCCTTGTGTCCATTCACTGACTTTCCTGTTAGCAAATAATATTTTCTATATACTAACTAATATATACTAACATATAACAGTATATGTTAGTATACTGATGAGGGTTTTTAATGAGCCTTTCAGAATGTAACTGTTTCCTTCAGTTTCTAAAACCTGGGGTGGACAATCTGTGAGGAATAATTTGTATAGTTGTCTCCGCCAGCTCAAGATCATATGTTCCCTGAACTCCTGCTGGCCTTTTCCTGTACTTTGTTGATTTCTCCTCCTTGGTGAAGATGCCTCAGGACCCCGCTCAGTTGTCTAGGCATGGCTTCCTCTTGACTGGCTTTGGGGGAAAAGTGAGGGAAATTGATGTGTTCTCTTCACTTGATGTCCAAAGAGCCTCCGTGCCTTGCAGCTTCTCCCTAGGGTGCACCTCGTTCTCTCAAATAGTTTTGTGAGCAGTGGAACAATTCAGGATTTTTGATCGATTTTTTGCACTCTGTGGGATCCAGACTGGCCACTCAGACCCATGGGATCACCCCCACCACTGAAAGGGGAGAATTACAAAAATAAATCCAAGTGATCTTGTCTGGTAGAAGTATTTAGACAGTCAAACATCTGTGTTAGAATGGATTAAGATTCTGGCGTTTGTGTTTTTACAAGGGGATCATCCAGATTTTCATTGCAGCCTAAGAGTGTGGCTTAGCAGAAATCCTAGAAAGTCAGAAATGGTGATCTGTTTGTGAAAAGCTCCCAAATCTGGCTTTCCTCACGTGAAATAATGTCTTCTGTACTTGACTTAAAGATTCTGGTTTTAGAAGTTTCTCCCATTTTAGATTTATGTTTGTTATTTCTTCCCTTCTGCCCTGACTATATTAATTTCAGCCTGGTTTCCTAAGGAGATGAAGCTGAAACAATAATAATGCTGTCTGACTGATAGCTCCCCTCATTGCCTTGGTGTATTTTGTTTACCCTTGGGGATTAATTTCTGCCAATATAAGCAGAAGAGCAGAGATTTCAAAGTGATGAAATTTTACAAACCTCAAGGCTTCTGGTAGCCAGGGAGATGAGGGAGATGGGGTTGATGCCCTCACTGAAGGAAGCACTGTAGAAAGCATTCAGCTTAATAGACATCAGAAAATTTCTATGGGTGCTCCATGGGATGCTGAGCTTTTTAACTTCTGCTGCTCAAGGCTTGGTGATTATATTTTTCAATTTGCTCCATGGGAGTGCACAGTTGTGAAAGTTTTGATCAGGCTTTTTTTTCTCCATAGTCCTCTCAAAACAAGCTCAATAGGTCTGAGATGTTTCTGATAATGAGCTATGAATACTAACACTGTCATTCCTCAACTTCATAAGCTGATGTTTTGCTTTCCTTGTCCATAATTTAATACTTCTTGATACAGGGTTGATAGCCAGTGGTGCAATAATTTTCTTTGTTTTCTTGACTCAGTGCAAACACTCGATTACTGTGGTCACAATAAAGCCTAGCTTCTTCCACAATCAGTTTCTCTCAATTGCTTACAAGTTTTTGATTAGACTTCAATTTGCTTCCTACTGCCACTGCTGTTTCTTCTGGTTAAGGCTGCATCTGAACGTCCTCTCCTGCTTTTTCTGCACAGCAGGATGCTGTAACACTCTCCCCGTGTCATGAGAAGGATAATGGAGGAGAAATATGAAAAGGTGTTGTGAGTTTATCTAGCAAGACCTTTATGAATACATGTGCTTTTATTGACTTTTAGGTGGTGGGTTTTGTTCTGATTATTTGTTTTGTTACACAACTGAGGAGCTGTGTTTACGGGTAATTGCCCATTTTCTCCTTTCTTGTCTTGCCAACATTAATAGCATGACAATACTTATGTGTCTTTTCTCTTTCATTATCTCCCTGTAAAATTACTGTGGGTAGGTTTTTTTGAGATGGTTGGGTTTGGTTGATTTTTTTTTTATTTTAATTTTTTTTCTTTTGAAAGATTTAATAGTGTATTAAGTTGATTTGCTAGCTTTTTTCCTGTTGTAGAAATTGTATCAACTAGCCTTGTTCTCTGGGTATGAATGTACATATATAAATAATAAAGTGGTCACCGAATAATGTTGATTTCTTTGAAAATATTTTTCTGCATTTACGTTGCACAAAGCTCTCCTCTACATCTTTTACAGTCATTTATATACATGAAAGCCTTCATTCCCCACTGAAGACAGAGCACCACCATGTTTGCATAGCAATTCCATTTGACTTTATTCTGGTTTGATATTAGCAAGAAGAAGGACAAGGTGCACAGTGATGTCTTTTTCTGGGAACAAACGCTTATGTGAGGTCTTGCCCTGCCTCATCCTCTTGCGCTTGGCTGAAGCCAAACATCCTTCCCTGCTGCAAGGACCTGGCTTCTGGCAGCCCCACAGGCTCTCCCTGTGCTCCAGGTAGCTGCCACCCCACAGCCTGGGCTGGGTGCCTCCCAGCTGGTGTCAGAGACAACTCCCACAGCAGTTTCTCACCAGTGGTTACATCGCTCCCAGAAACGTGGGATGTAGCATCGTACGTAGGTGCTACCCAGTCTGCTTCACTTCAAATGCATCCAAGGGATGGATATGAAAACCCTGCCAGGGAAGTGTTTAACTTGTGCTGTGGGGAAGGATTGGGTAGGATGTGCAATCTTGTGCCCTTACCTTGGCAGGGCAGAGAAAGGCAGTGACATCCTGCAGAGAGGGAGTGTGGCCTGTGCCCAGAGACCAGGGGAGGGCTGGGGTGGGCTGGCAGCAGGAGTCCTTCACATGGTTTAGCTGTGGCTGAGGCAGTGTGTCTGAGTATAGCCAAAAAAAAAACAGTCAGCAGAGGGAGGTGATGATTTTACGAGGGTCAGGTTTGCCCTGTATGTGGGGAGACAGATCTTGAGCAGCCTTGGGGTGTGGAGCTCTGGCCAGGTGCACCCAGGCTGAAGCACTTTCACAGGAGCATTTCAGCCAGCTTCCCTGAGCACAAAAAGCACTAAATATACGCAGCAGAGGTTTTGTGCATGTCTTTGCTTTGGTATGTGGCACACATCTTTCCGTGCTGAAACCAGAGGTAGGGGCAGTTTCTATGCTGGGTTGTGCTGCAAGGATGCAGCTCTGAATGAAAAATATTCAATTTTCTGTGTCCCTAGGAAGATCCCAGAAGAACAGTTGCAGATCAGGGAGCACTTGCTTTTTTCTTTTTGCTGCTTCTTCTTTTAATCTACAGATTAAGCAGTACTTACTGCACATATAATAATAGCAAAGCTGTCTCTGTTGTCTTTCCCCATCCTGTCCACATATTCCATCCAACAGAGGAAGGTGAACTGGGTTTACAGTACACAGTGATGTTTATGCTTGCCATTCTGAGCACCTGCTGAGGCAGAACAGAGGGAATAATTTATACTGCTTTCCAGCCCCCATGGACAAATGGGTAGCCTTTTATTTTAGCTTTTTTCAATTACCTTTGCAACTGATCCACAACATTCTGTTGGAAATCCAGAAGTTTGTCCATAGGCAAACCTGGAACTGTGATTAGTAATGCAGCTTTGGAGTTGTTGAAATGCCCTTGGAAGATGTGCAGCGTTCAACACCACACAACTTGATGTTCTGTCTGTATAAAGCACTGCCCTTTGCTCAGGCTGAGCATCCCTTTTAAGTTTTGTTTTGCTGGCTTTGGAGTCTTGTGTCATTTGTGTCTTTTAGCTGAGCACCTGACCCATCGATATTTTATGTCTTCTTCATTACAAGGTACCTTGGTCTTGCTCAGACAGATGCAGAAGCATTTGCAGCTCTTAAATATTTCATACTAAGTGAAGAAAGTGCTCTGTGGTATTTCACTGAGTAATGACAAAGACATTGTCATTGAGATGATTCTGTACCCTTCCTCTGCCTCATCAAAAATAACTTTAGTTCCTGGCCAATACATGGTATGCTTTGTTCATAAGCACTTTCTATCTACAGAGGTGGATTTTATAGTCCTTAACTAAGTCCTTAATTAACACCATTAAATAGTGTTGGTAAGATTTGTCCTGGAAATATACCTTGTTATGTCTCTTCCATCTCTTGTTGATGAGGTTTGGTTGGGTGAGAGGACTAAAGGAAGCAGAAGATGGGAAGATGATGCCTAGAAATTCTGAATGGACAAGCGGTTCTGAAAATAGTGTTTGAACTAGAATTTCCCCATAGTACCAAGTAGAAGGATATGGTTTGCTTGAAGTATACGTATTTCTCAGGGCTTAGCCAGTTGTGAATATCGTTTGCTTTGGCAGATGACACAAAAAGTGTTAAGCAATCACATGGTACTTCATCTTGATTTAAGTCCACGATACAGTGGGAGTGCTGAAGTTTTTCTGCTGTTTGTATGAATAGAAATTTTGAGGATTGGTTTTATAAACTGGTCTGAAAAAAAAAAAAAAAGGAAAACCACCATGGAACTGAGGAGCAGGGCAGAGGTCAGCAATTGTTGCCATTTCTTCCAGAGGATGGATGGGATGCTGCCACAGAGATAACTTATGATGGGAAGACAGTGATTTAGCTGCAACCCTGCCTGTAGCAGAGCAGGGCTTGGGCACAGGATTGTGGTTCCCTGGACACAGGGAGTCAGATGATGTTGTGCCATCAGTGTAGTTCACCTTTCCTGTTTCCTTGCAAAACAGGATGCACTCTCCTCCGGGGAAGGAGCCATTTTCTAGAGTACCAAAAGCACGATGGTCATGGCTGGAGCAGTTGCCCCATGAAGAAAGGCTGAGGGATGGGCTGGCTCAGTCTGGAAGAAGATGGCTCTGGAGGTGCTGACAGCAGCCTCTGGTACCACGGGGAGGGAGGAGCAAGCCAGAGGTTCAGATGGTGCACAAGGAAAAGAATCCAAGGAGGCAGTGGTGTGGGCTGCCCAGAGTGGCTGTGCCAGGTCTGCTCTGGGGAGTTCCAGCCCCGAGGGAGCACAGTCCCTTCTGACCTTGGTGCTGGACCAGAGACTCCGGAGCCCTGTCCAGAGTTGTCCCGTGACCCTGTCATTCCAAGCTCAAAGCTGAGCCTCTGAAAAGTTGCTGTGAAGCCTTTGTTAACTATTTATGCATGAAAAACATAACAGGGAAGAGGAACCTTATTTAACAGACTGAAAGAAGGCCAGTTGACAGTACCTTTAATAAAAAATAACAAATAGATGCTAGCAACAGCGTAGTGGTTTGCACTCCCTGCCTTAAAATATCTTGCCAATACAATCTGCTTTAGATATGGTTAAATCCAGTGTTGTAAAACAATTTCTAAGTGTATGACATGCGATCTATTTCAGGTTTCAAGTCTAATTAAGTCTGCTGCAGCCTTTGTTCACTTAAGAAAAGCTTTCTCCAAGGCACAATGCAGTATAATAAAAATGCAGGGACTTACGTAAACATGTTTTGCTAAAGCTTTAATGTGATAGTTATGTTCTGTGTTCAGAAATGAAACACTGAGCCTATTGCTTTCTTGGGAGTAGGCATCATGTGCAATGGTGTGACTTTAAAAGAAAGGTCCCTGAGCGGGGATGGGGTCTTCTAATGTGTCTCGCTTGTTTTTCTTCTTGGAAAGGTCAGGTGTTAGAAATTCTGTTGTTACCACCGTTCTGATATTTTCTCTAAATTTCTTCCCAGAAGAGCTGGATTGCAGTGAAACCTCTCAGTAACAAAGGCTCCAGAGAAGACAGCCACTGACTAATCTATCGTTAAGACTGTGAGTTGCTTCTGTTTAACAAAAAAATACTAAAGAGCCACGCCAAAAAGTAAACTATAAGCAATTGCTCCTACAATAGATGGAGTTTCATTTAAGCAAACATCAAGCAAAAAGCTCCTCTCCATGTTGTCAAAGCTGTTTCATAAGCAGTGATTGAACATGTGTTCCCTGAGTAATATAAAAGAGATGGCATTAAGAAGCCAGTGGTGCTTTCAACCACTTCCCCTCTTTTCCCCATCATTACTCAGAAACTGTCACTAAAAGTGCTTGCTGTTTACCTCAGAGAGCTTAAAAAAGCTTAAAAAGATGAATGTGTGAGGATTGGAGGAATATTTGGTTTTTTTCCCCTTGAACTTGCATTTGTTTGCTGGAAAAGCTAGAATTTTGGAAGGAATTAAATTGAATAAAAATAATTCTCAGCCAATTTCTAATGGAAACAACCTATCATTGATGTGATTGGAAAGTCTCCACTTGAACATGGAAGGTGTTTATCATAAGGCATGATCCTTTTAGGAGAAAGCATCACTGAAAAGGCAATGCTGGCTTTTCCTGTTCTGAATTGGTAGTTTTATTATTTACAGTTTGAAGAGAGAGTACATGCTGTCCATGTATTTCCTTTTATTAATGAGTAACTCACTTTTATGTGCCTTCTCTCCTTCTGGATTCTCATTAGTTATAGGTAGCTGGAAGTAACACTCCAAAGTAAAACAGAATAAATTGGATGTGTTTCTTGAACAGATTTCCCAAGAGACTCAGTGTATTCTATTCTAGCAAGTTTTTAAGCTAAAAAAAAAAAAATAAGATTATTATGATACTAATATTATTATACTGATTCATTTTGCTTTACTGAGTATTAAAATAATTCCAAATGGAAACCTACTTGCTGTAATCTCCTTTAAGGAGATGCAATTTCTTGGGTTGAGTCAACTATAATAATTCACACATCTTAGCATGGAAATTGAATGTTGTTACAGAAACTTAGTTATCTTGAAGGGATGTAATGAAACATTCAGCTGTATATTCATTGTGTTAATTAAGTGACTGGTTAACAATCCAGCCATTGTAGAGAGGTAAATTTTGTCATATAAAGGGAGAAGGAAGAAAGCTGGAGGCCTCTTTAGTAGCAGTTGGTGGTCTACAGAACATAGAAGAAAACTGAATAAATTTATTCAGCTGATCAATTTTGCACATCCACATGAAGTGATATCCGCCTCATGATTCTGACAACCAAAAAAGTCAATTAAAACTTCACACCTTAATGATTTTAAAAGTTGCTTGTTCTTTAGATTTTTGTAAAACCTAGAATCTGAAATTCTGTTGCTTAAAATTAAGTAAGTACTCTGGAAGAACTGAAAGATGAGATTTAGAGATCCACCTTTTTTTTTTATGAAGCTTTTTATAGTTTAATGGCTTGATTAATCCTTACTAGAAGTATTAACTATAATTTTTTTTTCTAGGCATATCTTTTGAGAGGGAATGGTTAATTTTATTTTTTTTATCTGTATCTTGGCCTCATTTCTGTACCTTTTCAGAATTTAGGAAAAAGCATGTAAGATCAGAGGTGAATCAACGCAAATTTAAAAAAGGTCAATTTTTACTACCTCCCCACTCTCACCTTACCTCCCTCACTCTCCCCACATGCTCACTCTCACCTCTCCTCCCAGAGCTGTTGCATTTGATTAAAGCCATCAAAAAGCTGGGATTTCCAGCTCAGGCCTTTCTGTATGGCTGCTTTTCAGTGTAGGATTGAGTGCATTTGTTGCTGCTCTATTCCTGGTTGAGAACTGGAGAGCAGAGATAACAGCCGGCACTGCCATCTCTGGGGCAAAGGATGTCTCCCATAATCCCAGTTTCCTTGTTCAGACTTCCCAGTGTCACTGTTTCATGGGGGAGGAGAAGTGAGGCTGACAGCCCGAGCTGCCATCTGACAGGAGTCACATTCGATGCACGGATGGCAGCAGATCCCTTGGCTGGGGCTGTGGCAGGGGAGGCAGTCCAGCCTTCAGGCTTAGAAAAGCAAGAGCCCCTCAAAGGTGGAACATAATTACCATCTGAAGTTAAGCTGTTCCCAAAATGGGGATATTTGTTCAGATGTCTTACCAGGAGCTGGCAGGGGGATCTGGCTTCAGTCCTCCCATGCCAGTCTGAGCTGCTTCTGCAAGACAGCAGGTCCAGTCTGTAGCCATATTTTCTGAAAAATCCTTTCCTTCTCCTGGGAAGCTGAGAGGCCTCAGGAACAAAATGTAAACAGTGATTATCTGCTGCTGTGGAATGCAACAGGTGCATCTGTGATTGGTCTCATGTGGTTGTTTCTAATTAATGGCCAATCACAGTCAGCTGGCTCGGACTCTCTGTCCAAGACACAAGCTTTTGTTATCATTCTTTCTTTTTCTGTTCTTAGCTAGCCTTCTGATGAAATCCTTTCTTCTATTCTTTTAGTATGGTTTTAATATAATATGTATCTAAAATAATAAATCAAGCCTTCTGAAACATGGAGTCAGATCCTTGTCTCTTCCCTCATCCTAAGACCCCTTTGAACACCGTCACACCAGTCTATTTATACAACTGAACAAAAGAGGTGTAGGGTGAGACCTCGTTCTGATTTTGGGGCAAAGGCCTCGACAGCAGAACACATAGAGACATGCTCTTTTGTTGGAACATGTTTTTTTAAGGCTCCATCCTAAGAGAGAATGTAGCATTCAGAAGCATGAGGATAGATGGCTCATCACTAAATGGGATGTGATGAGGGGGAAGATGCTCAGCCTCAGGCAGCATGGGAGCTAAAAACAGCTCAGTGGTGTTGGGAGATGTGTTTGCACAGTGCCAGCATAGCCACTGCTGAACTTGGGAGAGGCTGGAGATGTTCTGGAAATGTTCAGAGGAGCAAAATCCTCAGGGGGGTAATAATCCTGAAACTGAGGAAAGCTTATTCCTGTCTGGTATCAGTACGGGAGTTTCAAAAATTGTTAAGAAAATAAGCGTATGGACGGTATAAAAGGCACATAAGCTTATTTTGGGTGAGGAAAATACACAATGTTGTTCTCCTTTTTACATCCCTTCAGAAAGTATCTTGGCATGTTTTCTGTAGATCTGTGTCTCTGAATTTAGAGGGGGAGGATGAGGAGGAAGGGAAGCTGAGGTGAGGAGGAAGGAAAGCTGAGAAGAGAGTGCTGCTGGGATATGACAGAGTTTAGCACCAGTTTGTTTGCAAGTGGAAGATGCAGAGGACCTACAGTGATGTGTTATATTGTTAATTATGTTTCAGTGTAGCTCTGGAGTTGTAGATCCTAGGAGAAATGCCACTCTGAACAAATATGGCATTGAGAATTTGTTGGTGAACTGTAACATCTGAAATTATACTTCTCTAGAGAAAAATAGAGCTTAACTGTGCTAAACATTCAACAAACACTTATTGCAACTCCAATTTTAATGTTTAAACTGTGAACAAGGAAACACCGACTAATAATTCTGTGGCATCTGCTTTCTGGAGAAAATTGTGCCCTCATTTTTTAAATTAGAGGAACAAAAATAAAAGTTTATTATTTTATTTTCCTCCGATCATGCTGCTTGGTAATAAGTCACTAGTAAACAGCTCCTGAACTGTCTGTGCTTCTTGTCTTAGGTGTTGAGTTTCCAGGATGTTTACTTGGAAGCAGCCACCAGTGGGAGAGAGGGGCAGAGCTGAGGTGACAGAGCAGGGAGAGCTTAGGGAACCAGGTCTGTGGTACATGCAGAGGGCTTGAGGACCCCTGCCTGTACACTTAGACAATGGGCATCAATGCTACTGAGCAGAGGAGTGAGATTAAAGGTCAGGATGGTTTTGTTTTGTTACCAAAACGGGCAGGATGTCTGTTGAGGAGAATGGTGCCTGACTAAATGAAAGTACTTTGGCAACAGCAGTTGCACCCAGGTGTCATCTCATCTTTTGGGGGCTTTGGCACAGTATTCCAATGCAGGTTACTTTTCTTCTTCAAGGTAAATGACACTTTGAATACCATTTTAAATCTTGGGTAGCTCCATCCTCCATTAAAAATGAATGGATGCTATAAAAATACCAAGGCTAGAATATTTCCTTTGGTCATAAATTTCCCACAGAAAAACTGTTCCGTATTCAACAATTTAATACTAGGGTTGGTACTGATGCTTGGGTTCAATAGGGTTTATTAAAGTATCTTCATTATTCTGAAGAATAAAATTGTTTCGGTGATTTTGCATGATTTTGCACTGCATAAGCAGCACTGTTGTGGTGTGGTAAAGATTGTCGTATTTTTGTCTCCACAATTCAGGAAGAACTGGGACATTACAATGTACTGCTGAAACTGTATATCCAGAAAAGATACTGGTAATCAAACACGAGTATTGTAGGAAAGGTCATCTTAGTTATCAGATGCATATGCCCTTTTCCCATCCACGAGCTTGCTGTTTTAATGGCTCTGGGATGGCACAGATTTGTGACTAATCCTTGCTTTGAATCAGCAGTGCCTACTGAGATAATGCAGGAATTGTTCAGAGCTTTAGAGGGATGGATGGTTCAAAATTTAAAAAAATCAACCAAGAAACAAAAAAGCCAAACAGATCAAAAGAGATTTTCTATTACACTACCAAATTGATTACTTCTGATTCAGAAATTCATTTAAGCCATTCTTATTTTTCATAACTTGATCTTGAAGAAGCATTTTTACCATGTAACCCTGATTTTTTTCCGTTTTGGTTTTTTTTTTCCCTGGGGCTGAGTGGTGAGGGCAGCTATCCAGTTAATCCAGAATGAGCTTTAACAAAGCCTAGATGTGTGGGCTCACAGTACCTCCAGGCAGCATAGCAAGTGCCACCTTATCCAAGCATATAAACACGTCACTGGCTTTGGCCTCACACCTCCACCTCAGCTTGGTGGATTTGTGGTGATCTGTGGCCAGAATTTCTGCTCATCTTCAGCCTTTACTTCAGCCTGATGATGAGCCACATCTTGCTGTCAGAGTTGTTTTGTGCCGCAGTCTAGGCTGTGGCACATGAAAGATCACCTCCACCATGTGGTTTGGTGACATGGATGGTTGTGGGGCATCCTGCATTGGCAGTGTTCTTCTGTGGCTGGAGGCCATCCTTCCTTTGGGGGTCTTTCAGGTATGAGCAGCTTTTCTCATGAATCTCCAGCTTGTCCCTGGTAAAATGGGAAAACATTGCCTTCTGAGTTGTGAGATGAAGCCTTCAAAGCACAGAATAGACAACTGTGTCACCAGGGAGGCTTCTTGAAAGACTGAGCTGTTCGTGTCCTCTAGTGAGACGAATGAGTGATGTGCCCTGGATTTAGCTGTGCCTACCATGTGATAATAGAAATTCATTGTGAAATGTTTATGATCCCAGAGACATATACTGGCATGCTGCACAAAGCAAGGGTTCTGACACTGCACACTAGGCAATATTTTTTTCACTCAATTTGTTTTTCCCTACAGCCTCTGACTCCAGGTCCATTCAACTATTTTGGGTCACTTTGTTAGCAATCTGCAACCACCCTCTACTAAATACAGCTTTCCTGGACATGTAGGTTCAGCACATTTTCTTGTTGCATGAAATCTCAGAAAGGCTATTAGTAAATCCTGACTTTGATTTTTCTTTTTATAGTCGTTTACAATTTCAGATAAAATTGCCACTTGCACTAGTGAAGGACTTAGTGTGTACCTGCAGCTCACTCTCTTTTGACTAGGTTATTTTATCTATGTCAGTTTGTGATATCTGATGCCTGTTTTTCAGCCTTCAGTTCTGTAGCTAAAGATCAAAATTTCAGGAGAGTAGTTTATTTGTAGAAGTTGCTTCCTTTTTCTTCACGTAGATACAATTTTCTTATAAATATCAAGAAATTTGACAATCAGCTCCCAGATGTGATCAAAGCACATATCTCTAAAGAGACAAGTATTAGCTCATGAAACTCCGTGACCATGAAAACTGAGAGGATGCTGTGGGACTGGCTAACTGGTAGATCCTAAGAGCATGTGGTAGGAAGAGGGTCAGGCACAAACCCCTGACTGACAATATTTGGGGCAGAGTAGCTTTTGTGCTACTAACAGACATGATAGTTCTGCTAAATACCTGGTGTCTCCTCTCCTTCTTGCTGCCCTGAGGATTCTTTGGAGAAACAAAACATTACTAAGGACAAATAGAAAAAACTCAGAGCGCTGTATGATAATTTGACTGTAGAGCCTGGATATCCTTCAGTGGGAATGGATGTGCTTAAATTGCTATGCACGAATATTTTTATGATATTGAATAAAACTCTGAAAGGAACTTGGTTGAATACAGGGAATCTTAAGGCCCTATGCCATGTGTCTCTTCCTTTCTGTGACATGTATCCTGCCCTGTTTCTGTTTCAAGGGGGTTTTATGCATTTGTTTGGAAACAGTGCATCCTTGGAAGAACTGTTTAACAGCTCTTGGAAGAACAGTTTCCTGCCTCACAGGGTATTTTTAGCCAGCTTAGACCCACGACTGATCAAGACCTGAGAAATGGACCACTCAGGACTTGAAGGATAGAGTTTTGTGTGGGTACCTCTCTGCCTTGTGGAAGTTGAAGGTAAATTAGGGAGAATTTGGCTTCTGATATGCGTCAGAACATCTGTTACAAATCATGCCTGGCTACAGTAGCCTCTCAGAGGGATCTCTGCAGCACAGTGGTACACTGGCCCTGCTTTCTTTTTTATTAGATGTCCTCCGTACCAAGGGCAAATAAAAAATCTATAGGTCTGCCTGCTTGTCACTGTAAAGCTGCGTGGTTAATTGATGTGTGGCCTGACCATGTGCTTATATAGAGCATTGACATGTGATCTGTGTTCAGAATAAGCTTTCATCCTTTTCCTCAGCATAGGTGAAGGGAAGAATTCACTCCTGGAATAAACAGAGGGAATGTTGTTGCTGTGCATACCTGACAGAGATGGACTAGGAAGAATACCTGGTGAATTAATATCAGAATTATGTTCACTCACAGGCTGCTAAAAGCTGCACGGGTAGTCTCCCACCATTTCAGTGGTCTCTCTTTCAGCAGAGAGAAGAGCAAGAATGCCACCGCACTGCCTGAGGTTTGGTGTCACATTGCACCGAGTCTGCAGGTGACCTTCAGTTCTCATCCATGTGATACCCCACGTGCCAAGGCTTTCTTCCATTGTTTTATTTCAGGTTTGATCTCTGTGACACCAGAAGCGGGATATCACGTGGTCATTCACAGCCTGTGAGGTCAAAAGAAGCATTAGCAAATGCAGTTACAGGGTCTGCCTGATGGATACCCTTTTGCTGACAGACATGAGTGTTCTCGTGCAGGACACTGCGTGGGGGAAAGGCAGGAGAAGGTGCAGTGACAGTGTGATATGAAATTAGAGAGGGCAGCAGTGTTTGAAGACACTTCTCTTGAGGCTTTTCATCCAGGCTTCAGGCTAATTGTTCTGCTATTAATACCAGTTATCTGATATCAGCATCTTACTGTTGTTATTTGCTACATGCAGCTATAAATACCATGTTTTCATGACATGTAAAATTGCATTCCCCTACTGATAGCAGCATAGAATCTTGTAGGGAGGATTGCAAAGCACTTGTAAAAATCCTGTTTATTGAATGAAGCCATAATATGCAGAGGTTAGGGCTGGGGTTTAATAATTCCTGCTTTTCTTCTCTGCTCTTTGCAGAGATGCTGTTGTTCCAGGGAGTGCTAGGGAACCTCTTGGGCTGCAGCTGTGTCTGGCCTGCACAATGCAAGAATAAAGACTGAAGAAACCCCTTTTGCACTTCTGCTGTCCCTCTGCATCTTTTTAGGGATCAGATATGATTCATTGTCTTCCTTGGGACTGCCTTCCCCTCACCTCCAAATGCCATTCAGCCCTCAGAGAACCCCCATGTGAGAGCAGATTGCTTTAGTTAAACATTGGCAAGTGACCACATCCTGCAGCTGGGGTCTCTCTGGGCTTCTGACCTCTTTTCCTTTTTGTCATAGGTTTTAAAGAGGGATTTAGTTTTGGAACTGCTGACTTCAGCTCTCACATCTATGCTGATGGCTGTATTAATGGTAGAGGCATCACATAAATTGTCATTGTCTCCTGCTCTTGACTGCCCTATGTCAGAGATGTTACTGGAGCTATCTCTGTAGACAGGAAAGCAGGTGTTCATTCTTTGGGACATTTGACTTTTAAATTTCCTCATCATCACCTTGCTTTTAAGGGCACTGTTAAAGGGTTTGGTTACTTGTGTTGGCGCCCTTTCAGAAGGGCAGCACTGCAGGGCTGCCCTGCAGCCACCAGTCCCGAGTTGCTGGGTTAATGGGATTATCAGTATGGGAAAAGCTATGTATTCTTCATGTCTTTGTGCACTGTGAAACTTTCCATTTTACCATTCAAGCACAGTTTAGCCCAAGTGAAAGGGTAACACAATTTCAATAGGAAGATAAAATTGATAATCTTAGATTCTTTTCTGATTGAGCTCTTTCAGTCTTTAGAGTGCTTTTTCATTGTCTAATGCTACTTTGAAGTTAATGAGATCCTTTCCCATTTTCATCAGAAAGCTGATGGCTTATTAGCACAAAATACCCTTGTAATTTTCCACTTTCAAATTCTGCTTTCTACCTCTTGAAAATCCGCTGACACAGTAGACTTCTTGACATAGGAGAGGATAGTCCTTCCTCTCTGCAGGAAGAGGGGCTAGTTGTGGGGCTAGTTGGAGGTTATCTTACACACCAGTTCTGAGGTTGAAATCAAAATTAAATTTTTTTTTTAGTCTTCTTTTTGTTAGAAGCTTGATGTTCTGCCTTTTCACAGAAAGGACTACATTTTCTTAAACCAATGTTGAGTAAATTACTTGGACTTTTTTTTGGTATGAAAAGGAAGTTTTTCTTTGGCTAAGGACTGACATAATGGGGATTTCTTTTGGGGAGTTTTTGTTTCTCTACTTCTGTCGAGAGCAGCTGGGAACAGCTGAGCTGGTTCCTACGAAATGGGTAAATGGATATTTACTGTGAGTGTCTTGTTGCTGAGAGAAGTCAAAAATAAGAGAAAACATTATGAACATATGAAGGTGCTTTCTGCTGTATAGTCTCTGTGCTCAGGAGCTCATGGATTATTTGAGTAAGACGTAATATTTTTCTGTTTAATAGCTTTTGATAGATTTTTCTTCCTTCAGGTTTTTTATTACCTCCTCAACATTATCGATTACCTCCTGAGCCTCCCACCCATCTCTTTAGGTTGAACGCAGTTTCAAATCCAGGGTAGATTTGCTACAGATATCCAGAAATTGCTCCCTGAAACCACCTTCCTGACATCAAGCAGGTTCTGCTTTGGAAACAATTGATATTTGTTGCCTCTTAATTCTGTGAATATTTGAAATACTAAGATGATGTGTATTGGAAAGCAAACCATAAATCTGCGGAGGTGTGTGAATTTGCAGCATGTTGGTTTCTGACAGACATCTGGCCAAGTGACAGGACGTCTGGAATGATAGCACAATCTTCCCAAAGCCAAGCCTCGTTGCTGCCATATTTTACCTCTCTTTTGCATGGTAGTGTTGTCTCATCATCACCCTCTGCAAGCTGGTGAGATTCTCTCATTGTCCCTACCACAGCTGTTGCCACTATTTTCTTGTCTACTTCAGGTACGTAGAGATGTTGCCAGTGCATTGCAGACTGAGCAGTTTTGAAGGCAAAAGCATTGCTCTTGTGCCTCTCAAGCACACACATAAATAGTGTGAGGTGAGAAGTGGTGTATGTGCAGTGAACACCCCTCAGATGAGCAATCTGTTGATTATGCCAATGGTTGAGATGTCCCAGAAGAAAAGAATGAAACAGGAGCTATTTACAACTCTGGGAGAAACAGGAACTCTGCTCTGTTGAGGAGAACAGGGTTACTCATTGTATTTGAAGATCTGAAGAAAATGTATGTTAACAAAACAACCAAACTTGTATAAATAATACTTAAAGCCTAATTACAGCAGATTATTTTTACACTCTGTCATTTAACTTAAATTCTTAGAGATTCCACATGAGAAGTGCAGATACTCAGCAGGTCTGCAAATAAGTAATTCAGTATGTACTTACAGCCAGGACCGTTAAGGAAATGTTGCTTAATTAAGCCTCATTAATACAGACCGTTCTGTTTTTAAAAAAAAAAATCCGCTGCTCAAAACAATCTTCATTTATTTCTCATTCCTGAATGTTTAGAACAGATTTAGAGTGGTAAATGCTTATCAATAAATATTAATAACACTGTGTATGGATAATTTTTGGGGTTTTTTTCCCTGCATCAGTAAAATTTCTTCTGAAACTAGGAGGATGTCCTTATGCAAGTTGCTGGTAGAGGAAGGAACTGCAACTGTAAGCAAATTTGGCTTAAGCATAAGATAACCTACCAAGTAGCCATAGACTTTTTTTTAACCTTAGTAAAAGAACTCATGAAATGTCATTTTTTTACATATTTCACTGCAGACGATGCTTATGGCATAAGTTGTTTAGCTTAATAGTTGCAACGATGGGTTAAGAAATTGAATTGACCTCCAGTATCTGTTCAGATGTAGAGCCCACCTCTCTCTGTGTATGGGAATGGCACAAATGTGCAAATTGATAAGCTCCATCCATTTTTGAAAGATAAACTCCTCAAATATGGTTTTACAATGTGGAAATCTTGCCTGCCAATATCCTTCATGTTCAGCAGAGGCTGTGTAAGGAGGATTAAGTTATTGTGCGTCCTCTCAGGTTTCAAAGATGCTTCACAGAAGGCAGAATTACTTGCTGCTAGTCCAAATCTGTACAAAATACCCCTCTTTGACCCCTGTCCTGCATTTGAGATCCTGGAAATGTTCCCACTGATGTAAGCGTGAGCTGGATAAAGTATTCAATCCACCTTAACATCACATCTTTATTTCTTCAACGTAGGCACCTTTTTTTACTTCAAAGCCTCCAGAGACTGGGCACCATGCTGAAGTGGGGAAACAGTGCTTCAGATCAATACAATTACACAGTGCACAATCTAAATTGGTACCATATTTGTGTATTTCAGAAGAAAGAGCAAGTTTGCCTCTTACAGCCTATAAGATGCTGTAATTGCAGTGATGGAAGGAGGAAGCATGAAGGAGAAGAGTTTGTGTGTAGGCTGAAGTTTGGTCCCTCCCCTGCAGTGGAGCTGAGTTGAGCCAGCAATCTTGTGCCTCTCAACAACTGGTATAAAATGCATCTTAACAGAGCTCAGCACTTAGGAGGCTGCTCCTAACACAGATGGAAGCTCAACTGAAGGCAGAATGAGACAACAGTCACCATGAATTCTCTCTTAGGAGGCTGTGACAGATGAGTGGTTTAGGTCACTTAAGGAATCACTGCCAAAGGTAATAGCAGCAGCTGGTTTAATCTGAATTTGAGAAGGTGCATCTTGACGAAATTCAGTGGCAAGGTTCATTCTATGACTGGCTATACAGACAAAGCATACAGAGCAAACTTGGATTAGAACCAAATTTTAGATGATTTATGTGGAGAGCAAGAATGAAAAGTGATAAAGATCTAAAAGATAAGGGAGATGATCCAGATGAGTCGTGGGTTTCTAAGAGGACCCCCTTGCTTTCTAAATTCCTACTGGAGTGTTGGTGCAGCTGAATCCAATCTTAGTCCCTGGCTTGGTCAATGGTTTATGTCTAAAGGATTTCACAGGGAAATACAAGGAGTAGGTCGTCTGTCTCCAAATGTTTTTGAGCCTTTTTAAGTAATTTCAGGCCATGCTGCCAGCAGCAAGGAGGCAAATTTGTGCCTTTCTTCCACACTGCTTCAGAGGGATGTTGGTTTTGATGTTTTCAAGTGAAAATTCAATAAAGCACATTAACGTCATTAATCACAGTGTGAAGAAAAAGCCTGTCAGAGAACCTAGGCTTTATCTTTGCCTTTTGCTTTTTGAGACACTGAAAGGAGGAGAAAAAAAGACATCAGATGTGTCTGAGTGATAGTACTGAGACTCAGAAATTGTAACTGGACTGGGGAAAAAATCCTTTTACCGTAGGTGCCAGGAATGGAAGTCTGAATCTGACAGGCAAACTTGAAAGGCAGACTGTGTGAATTGTTTTGCTGGGAAGGTCAGCTGTTCTGATCCTGTTTCCTCTTTATGGGCCAAATTTTTATCAAGTTGTTTTTTCACTACTATCTTACACAAGTGCAAAAGGAAAATATATCATTAAATCTAGTGGGTTTGTGTTTGTACTTCTATAAATAACTCTTTATTTATTGCTACTGCACAGCATCAAGGGATAAAAAAGACTCCCATTGTAGATATGCCTACACAAAGATTGTATTCGTCAGGGAGCACTAAAAATGAGCACCAACCTAAAAGGCAGATGCCATGTCCACTATCTGGAGTCTGGTATTTTAAGTTCATACACATAAGGATAGTAGCAGCCTTATCAGAAAGCATCAGTTTAGCATATATTTCAAAACTTGCAGTACTGACAGCTCCTACAGCACTGATGAGTTGGCTGCATAGAGGTGAAAGATTTCCGATCTTCCTGTCAGCAAAAGCATATGCAGACCTGATAGAGAAGGTAATGAAAATATTCATGGCAATTTTGACCCTCACTGCTATTTTTTTGTGCTGACCCTTCATTTATAAATGGATATGGGAAACAAATGAGTCATCATTTTGTGGTGGCAAGTATAAGGTTCAGCTTCCAGGCAGAAGTGCGTAGTTAATTAGTTATTGACAACAATGCTCTTCCAGAGAGAGGGTAGACTGCATTTGTGTGTTTCACTGTGTAGATTGTCTTGTTATCTTTAAACCATGGATTTGGGAAGGGCAGGTTTTGAGTACTGTTTCACAGGCTGATAAAGCACAGGAAGCCATAAGAGCTTTCTCAACAACTCTCTTGCAGTTGCCTGATATTCCCTTGCCACTTACCTTTGCAAAAGATTTGGCATAGTTGAAGTATTGTTTCTGATCCCAGCCAAAATCAGTGGAATCAATGGATCTCTTCTGTCATTGATTATGTGCAGGTTGAAAATCATAACTGGGCCCTGCCACAGATTAAAACCCAGTACACTGTTAAGGACATCTTCATTTTGATTTTGGAGCTTTATATATCTACTGCTGGAGTCTGTTGCCCTGTTGAGCAGAAATGCCATTTACTATGAGACACATGTCAGAACCACACTGAATAAATGCAACTTCCACACTATGAAAGCAGATTTAAAGCTGGACTTCCTCATATATAACAAGACTGCATGACAGCTAGTGCTGACTTGTAGAACATCACAGACAGTATAAATACCTGGTACAGCTGCTGGGAGTTATTTGCATAACATAGTGAGGGCTGAGAACAACTGCCACAAATTTTACATATCATCAATTCCCTTTATTTTTCTAGCATCAAAGCAGAATGCCTCGCTTTTCTCCTGAAACACACCTGTAGGTAGAGGCCAATACTATACTAAAATTGGAGACAACTGGATTTTTTTTACCTACCTGAGCTAAACAAGTACAATTTGATATTTCAGATGGATACATGCGAAGTGACATATATATATAGCATAAACACCCAGTTACTGCACTTTCTTTCTCTGAAAAATCCTGATAGCACTCTTCTTGAACAGCAATGATCACATCTTTTTTCTAAGTGGCCATCTGATGAGTTAAGCAGTTAGTTCTGGATATAACCAGAACTCTGGAAATAAGTTTTGGAAGCATTTTCCTAATCAGCTTTTGTGTGCAGTGTAGACATAAGCTCAAACCACCTGTGGCAGCAGTTCCTGTGCACATAATCTGCTGTGGTTGCTCAGCAGTGAGGAGGGCACAGCAGAGGGAGGCCTGTTCTAGTGACTTCAGTGAGCTTACAAAAGCATGTCTCGTTACCTCCTTGGACTCATGCAGTTTTTCCACACATCTCCAGGGTGCTGAAAGAGTTTCTGTGCAGATTTGTTATCAGTTCTACAGCAGTTGGATATACAACTTTTGTCAGTCAATGGTATTTGCAGATTCAGTGGCTCTCCTGTTCTGAAATCTTACTCAGTAAAGGAGAGGCACTGTCAGAATGGATGATTATAGCTGTGAATTACTTGAAAAAGTGAATGTAGAGGAAATGGAAGATGACAAAGATGGAAACCATCTGAAAAAAATAGTCTTTTTCAAAGGAAAATTAAGAAGCAGACCTTCAAATTATGAAAGTAGCAATAAATTGAGATAGAATTAAATAAGACTATGCTGGAAATGCTGCTGAGGCTGTTGAACTTCCTGCATGAGGTATTTTCTGTGGTTATTTATCCTTACTGGGATAAGAGGAGGTGTCAGACTGTTGAAAGAGGCAGAAGAGCAGTCACAGAACAGAGAGCCCAAAGGCTGTTGGGCTGGAACTGAGCTGAAAAAAAAAAAAAACAACCTGCCAAAAACCCACAAAGACTTTAGCAACTATATCTGCTCTGGCTGCTGGATGTGTCTGGAGGGCAGAATATGCTTCAGAAACCCACAGTGCCAAACTGAGTGCAAATATCACTTCCTTTAACATATTTTTCTTCTTGTACCCCCACAAAGGAATACAACTATAATCAATGAAACTGAATTGCAGATTTAGAAAGCAAAAAGGGAGAAAGAAGCTGATTACATTTCTGGGTTTTTTTAACATTTGAGGGAAGTCTGTTGTCCTGAGAGGATGGGGGGAAATACAGTAGGCATGTTTCTATTTTGTTTTAGCAACCAGAGCATGGCTATATCCTCAGAAGCCACATTTTAGGCTCTGGGGGAAAAATGCAAAGTATCATTTACATGCCAGCTGTACTGTGATGTTTGTTACTCTTCTCAACACAGCACCATTGCCTTTTGTAATTTTTATCACTTTCATAAACTCATACAGGATAGGATTGTGTGCAGGGAGAGTCAGATGAAAAGATGGTAAGGTAGAACTTTCATTTTTGTTATAAGAGAGCATCTTCGTAGTTTCAGAAAGAAATCTCCATCTACAGTTTTCCAGGAGGCTGTTTCTTTAAAAAGATGTTTTCAAGATTGATTGGTATCAGGTGTTCACTGCCATGTGATGCAGGTGTTACCATGGTGACCACTCCACTCCTTTAGGTAGGCTGTCAGAGGCTATAATTGTGCTTTAAAAATCCTGTGTGCAGTATGATAACCTGCACAGAAATAAGCTGTAGCCTTGCTCAGACACAGGTCTGCCTCTGAATTTACTGGTTTGTGACTGCAAGCCACAGAAGATTGTATACTGATGTTTGGGGGAGATTTCTTTCCTCTCTCCCTTTCCATGAGACAAACAAGCACAATAGGCCCTACAGTATAATGGGAACGATTAAATTATTAGCCACGCTTCCTCCCCAGCCCCATTTGAGTCTGTGTCTCTTTCTGGTCTCAGGCCAGGAGATAAAGCTGGTTGGAGCTCTGCTGTGTCTATGTGGCTCTGCTTGTGCCTGCCTTCTGCTAGGGCACATGAAAAAAGGTGTTTTACTGACACACTGGCATGTCTGTGACTGTAGTCCAGACAGTGGCAAGCCTGAAGTACCTTCTATGCCTTTGGCAAATCTCTGACCAGGGATTAAAATTGAATTACCCTTCAAAATGCTGCTTGCCGACCCTTGTATTTCATGGATCCTAATGCTGCAATACTCATTTGCCTTTTTACAGTGCAGCTGGCAGCAATAGTACACTTGTTCCTTAGCTTCTGCAGGATTAGGGACAGAGGTGCTCCTCTTTCCATACACTGTTTATGTCTGTGGAAAGGTAGTTTCCATTTTGCCTGCCACAATCTGCATTTCTGCTTCAAGACAAGTTGTAGTTGACACAAAAAAGTGGTAAGATTGCAATGCTTATTTATTACCTAGAATTCTGCATCAGTAAGATGGAAGGTAAAGAGAAAAGTTGGTAAAGAGTGAGGAAATTATAAGGATGGGTTGAAGGTCAAGAGGCAAAGGCTGGAAGTGCAGTAGAGTTAGAGGCTATTGTGCATCCTGCCCCAATTTCTCTATATCCCAGCTACTGCTTCTCAGCAGCAGCCAAAAGCCCCAGGCTCAGCTTCCTATGGATGCCCTTAGGCAGGATGGTATCCTGGGAACCATGTTTTTTATAATTGGCTGTATCTTTGCTCTCTTGGTCTCAGAGGGCCTGTGCCTGTGGCCTTCAATACCACAGCAGCAAAAGAGCCTTACAAGAATGACCTAGTCTGTTGCATGAGATCAGATGTCATGGAAAACTCTTACTGTTAAAAAAAATTCCCCAATTAAATAAACCTTTCTGATGAAGTCTTTCACATTTCTTTAATTTTACTAGGGCTCGATCCTTTAAGTTGCTAAACAGCTTTTACCTTTCCCCAGAAGAGGCAGAGAATTGTAGACATCAGCAGTACTCAGTACTCTGTAGAGTTAAGAACAGAAATTGACCATTTGGACCTTCTGTGTCCTGGTAGTCTCTCTTAAGCTTCCAACTGGTATTTTGAAAGACAAAATTAGAAAATAAGATGAAATAAGTATTTATGGCCCCAGTTGTACAGAGTGCTTAAGAATTTGTTTTTAAGGATGCAGCTATGAAAACTGGACATGCAATCGAGTGCTCATGTGTACTGGAGCTGTGCACTACGATGTTGTGTAGCGCTACAACTTGGATTTCAAATGGCATTTGATTGTATAGTGTGCTTCAGTTTATTGATTTTACATTATCCTCTCTTGTATTTGAGATATCTTTTGCTAGGTATTAAGTGGGCTTTAGTACCACACATAAATGGAACACCTACACATAGTTGAAGGTGAGTGTAATTAGCATTTCTCTAGGTCAACTTTGTCATGTCCCCACTGTATTAAGTATGTGCCCTGCAGCTGTGCTGGGCATCTTTTAGAAGCCACAGCTACTCCAGTGTTCAGATTCTTAAACTGAAATTTCCCATTGGCTTTTAATTAGATTAATAAATGAATGTGCAATCAGTGAGCTGTAAGGAAAGTTTCCAAATATAGAAACAACTAAACCAGACCCTAATGCAGTCATCAAGCAGTTTGAATAATTAAATATCAAAAGCAGATAAAGAACAAAAGAAGTCAGACTTTGCATAAGGTAGAGCATGATATGAAGACTGACTGATATCTGAGGGGATGGTAAACAAGAGCATCTGTCCTTTCAAACACCACATTTATTAATAAATAACAAGCATTTTAATGGATTGTTTTGCATCTCACTGTGTAAATAAGACTGGAAAATGCCGTCCAAAGCTACTACAGACAGCCCAATCAAACACTGAATTGTTTGGCATAAAAGTGAGAGCTTCCATGGCTGGTTCCTTAGTGGAGAAAAGTGACACGGAAGGTGACGTAACTTACTAATTATTGACTCATTCTTCATGTTTTTACTTCTGTTTCTCTGATTCCTTCTTTCTTTGTGGGGAAGCGCTTCCCCTTCTGCTTTTTCTGTGTTCCTCTAAGCAACAGAAACATGCAACAAGAAAACCATCTGGAAACTGGACTCGGTGCCAGCCCTATTGAGAATAAAAAAAGCTGATTTTTGATGCCTGATTTGGAGTACCACATGCTCTGTTCTGTATGTCTCACAGCCAAACTGGAAATCTGTCACCATGCCCAGTTTCCAAAACATGGAGACTCTTAGAATGCAGATTCCTGCTGTATCAGTTCCCCATCTTTTTCACACTTGTTGGGTTGAGCAGCTCAACCTGAAACCTTTTGGTAACTGTAACCATCTTACCCTGCTCTGTGCCTTGCCCACAGTAAACTAAACTTTACTTACCAAGGAAGGCATAACAACATCCTGGGCAGCACTCATTAGACCATGTATGGAATATTGTCCAGTTTTGCTTCTGCCTTACCAAAAGGATGTTGATAAACTGGAGAAGGAGTTGGTCAGGGAGGAACACTTCAGGAGATGATGAGGAACAGGGGCTTGTTCTCTCATGTTGCTGAGAAAGTGGAGCCAGGCTCTTTACAGAGTTGCACAGCAAGAGAGCAAGAGACTATAGTTATGAGAGGCTATAGTTATGAACTAGAAGAGGACAGATTCAGACCTGGGGTAAGAAAGAGCCTTTTCTTCATGATGACAGTGAAACCCTGGCACAGAGAGGTTGTGGAGTCCTTGGAAATCCTTGGAAATATTCAATAGCTGAAAGGACAAATCCCTGATAAATGTGATCTGAATTAGTTATTGACTCTGCTTTGAGTAGGAGGTTGGAGTAGATGACCTCCTGAGGTCTTTCCCAACCTGAATTATTCTATGATTTTATAACACTGAGTTTTCAGCCTTGATATATCCTCTGCTTCTGGCTCTTTTCCAGTCACCTTCTCCTGTCCTGCTCTCAGAGACCTACACGCAATGCAGGGTAACACTGCTGTTCTCCACCAAGAGTACCTTGGTGGCATGATGAAAAGTGTGCTGGTTTTGAGATGTGGACAAACGCCCATTTTGATAAAACCCTGCCTTGTCTTCATAAGAGAGTTATTTAGCCAGGACTTTTAGGCAGCAGTCTCAGCAAGAAAACGTTTTCTTTCCTTTCCTGCTGCCATATATTTTATTTAGAATGATTCTTTGTTGTCTTTCACATTGCTGTTCATCTGGAAGCTGGTATTTGACTTTTCAAAATGGTGGCTGGCAAGAAGCCATAGCAGTAATTAGCATGAGGGCAGAACAGAATTCCAGCCAACACTTAGCTGAGATATTTTAGTATCGCAAAAATGAAGGGGTTTTTCTGCTTCAGCAAATGAATAAATAATACTGTCTAGAGTTCCAGCTTCAAGCAAGTTCAAAGAACTTGTATTCAGGGTCCAAAATAAAGTGGAGGAATTTCTGGGAGCAGGAGAAGGAAATGAGCCAAAGACAGTGGATACATGTTCATTTAGGCAAAAGGACAGATGGGAAAAAATTTTTAAACCACATTCATCAAAATGAAAAACCAGGTGTCATTGGCAAGAGACTGAATGACTTCTTGCATGAGAAAAGTGTAAAACATGTTTCACACCCAGTCAACACCTTGACTGATTCTGTGCCAGAGTTCAAACCTATGCCAGCCTGTCCCTGTGGCCTTGTAAATGTGCTTGGGGAAGAAGGTGGTTATGATCAATGCTGAAGTTTAAGCTACTGATTTCTACCTGACTGCCTCATCCATTTACTCCCATCTGAACAGAAGAACTTTGTTTTGTTAACTTGTTTTCACCATGAAAGAGTTGATTGTCCTTTTTTCTTTTTTTCAGGATGCAGACATTTTAGTGTATTCCTAAATTTATGGGTGTTGAAATTCTGAAGCAAGCATCAGTGGATTGTAGCCTCTGAGAAGCCACCAGTCTGCTTCCTCCCAGACCTTTCTTCATGTCTTATGCACCCCATCTGTTCAGAAAGTATTCAGCAAAGTCAAGCAGGATTCCTTGCTTTGATTTAAATAGGTTTTTTTTAGTTGTCCCAGAAGCAGTGACCCTAATTCATTTTTATATGCAGAGCTCTATTTCAGAAGACTAAACAGAATAAAGTTGAACTACTTTGTACTCTTCCTAATTATATTACTTGTTCCCTTCTCATCCTCAGCTGACTTTGAGAAGAGCTCAGCAAACTCATGCTTTCTTCAACAGCAAAGTCAGAATTCATATAGAATGGGCAGATATAAAGACATCATCCAAAGTGGCCTATGAGTAGTTTGAAATAATGACTTAATAATAAATCCGAAATAATGTTAGGAAAATTCCAGAATTTATTTTCTTTCCTAAAATTGAAGGGACTGCAAGGTCAAATATCTTATGTGGATTAATGAGTGTAAAGTGTCTAAAATTGTGTTGAAGTATATAACAAGAACACTCTTTTTGGCCACTGTTGAATGCTTGGTATTGCGTTTTTCTCTAAAAATGTTACTTTGAAGAGGAAACTTGCAATATTGGCTTATAATAAGGAGAACAAAGAGTCTCTCCCAGAAAACACAGGGCCTTAAGAGAGGTGGAGAGGTTAAGAGAGAGGTGGAATGATAAGTTTGCCTGTCAAAAGTCACTTCATTTCATCCAATTATGTCACCTTGAGAATTGGTCATCATTGTTTCCTTAGCAATTGCAGAATTCACTGACTTCAAATTCAGTTATCAACTTAGGATGTGCCTGAAAACTTCTCTCCAAAAAAGCCATGTAAGCAAGGCTTTTCAGAATTTGGGCAAATCAGCTTTCTATTTGGTGAGGGGAGCAAAAGAAGGGGCATTTTGTGATGTGTGATGAAAGACATGTTGTCATCAGTTCAGGCCTCGCTATGTGATGATACAGCTCTTGAACTTGGTGCAGCTTGTCATTGTTTGGGGATTGAGGCGACTGACAGCAACAAACACAAAAATTGATGTCCAGAGAGTCCAAAATAATTGCATAAATAACTTCTGCTTATTTTGGACATGTTTGTGGTCTCTTTATCTCTAGAACTGTGTGTGTCTAACAGCTTACACTGACCTCCTTTAGTATTTTCAGAATTCTAACTCCAGTATTCCTCAGAAACTAATATATGCCATGCACTTAAACTTTACCAAAGGCTGGCAAGAGGCATAGGGTTCTTTTCCTGAGTATAGTTGTATTAAAACTGTCAAATAACTCTCTTCAGTGTAAATAATCACTGTTTGAGTTTGGTATACGCAAATAATATAAAGAATTGACAGCTGACTCTTCAACTTTCTTTTAATGCGGTTACTTTCTTTATAGGTGTGGTAACTCCTCATTGGCAGGGACAAATTCTAACAACCATTCCCCCAGGGAGATCAGAAAAACAAACTATTAGGTGTGGTGAGTCAACATAGCATGCAAAGAGAGGCAATTACAACTGTCCTGTCATCAGATCAGTACGTCTGTGTTGTGATTAACCTCATTTACTTCCAGTTGCAAGAAGCATATAAATGTCATAATATGCTTTGTCACTCTTGTCCCCAAGAGAACAGTGTCTTGTTGAGGTCCTTTTTAGTCTTTTGTCAGTATTTTGGTAACATAATGTTGGCAATACAAGAAAAATATTCCTTCAGAGAAACATTCAGCAGTTCCTTGCAGCATAGCCAATGTTATTAGTGTCAAATCTTACTTGAATAAATATACAATGTTTTGGTTTGATTTAATTTTGGTTTTGTTCATGTTTGGTTTAACCCTTTCTAAAAGCTCTGTGCTTTAGACAGTTTTTAGCTTCCAGTTTTTAGCTAGGAGCTAATTGGAGAAAAGGACAGGAAAGAATTCATGGCTTGTGAGGAGAAAACAAGCACAGTTATTACAGTACTCAGATGGAAAAGTGGAAGTTATGAATGTTTGTCTCGTTCCAAGAACTCTTCTTGTATAAGAAATATTCACTGCACAAATTACAGAAGCAGGTTTCTTTAGGTTACAAGAATAATATTTTTCCTTTATATTTCAAGTTTTTTTTCACTCAATAAAAGCATTGCCTTAGTGGTTAAAGTGTGAAGACTAGGGCAAAACTGGAGTTAACATCAAAAAAATAGAATTTCAGTTATAATACTTTTGCACAGTGGAAAGTGCTATTGCTCAACTTAATTTCTTCCCTGGGGATCAAAGCATTCACCTAGGAGACAACAGCTCTAGGCAGTTTTTCTTCAAATCCCAAGATATTCCTCTGTGCATGTTTTCAAAAGGAAGAATGAACCATGCCTGGTGCTTTGAAGGAGTCATTGCAGAGGTGATGATTTCTTTATCAGCTGAAGTGAGCAGTGAGTAGATGGAGGTGCTGCCTGGCAACGAGAGTAAGGCAAAGTCTGTGATGAGTGGGATCCCTAGGCAGGCCCTTCTCCTAGGTGTTACCTGTTGGTTAGTTCCAGGTGGCTCTTCCTTCATATATGAAATTTGTAGATTGAAGTAATTTTCTGAAGCATTCAGCTTGGGAGAAAAAATGTTGGCATCTAGTTCGGCAGTTTGGCTTCTCTGTACTTTGCAGATCTGCTACCTCAACCAAAGGTGACACAGCACCTCTCATACATAGACATCTTCTTGGCTGAAGAATGAAGAAAATCCACCTCCAGATGCTGTGAAGAATTGTGGTGTGTGAAATGAGAAAAAAAGGCACTATCAGTTCCAGGGACAGTAGTGGGCCTTCATCACAACAGTCCACAAAAGGTTTTACTTTGCAAATGACTACTTGCACTGGGCTTAGCTCCACCTTTATTCACTTTAGACAGAGGTATGGGTTTATTAGTTTTAGGATAACCCCAAACAATTTCATATCCAATGAAATTCAGAGAACTTATTTTCATCCCTAGTTATCTCACCTTAATGGCTATGGCAAGAGCATTCAGAAATAGATGAAATTAGATGACATATCTCCTGAGACATCAGTGTAGGGATGTCCACACTTAATAATACAAAATAAATGCATGTTACAAATAAGCTGAAATGCCTTGATATGTGTCTCATAAATGTAAGAACATTCTGGACATCAATCCATTAATATGTTTCATGGTCTAATTTTGGTTTCTTCAAAAATTTCAAACAAGATAGCTTGGTTGGTCTTTAAAAAGACTTAACTGAGCTTCTCAAATGCACTAAATTCAAGTTCAGAATACTTTGTCCATATGTTAACAAATTAATAAATAGAACTTCTTATTGTAGAAAAAGTCAGCAAGTAAGAGTCTCAGAAGTATTATCTGAAAAATAAATTTCTTGAAATGCAGAAGCAGTTTCATAAATTATGACGTGCCAGGCTGGACTTTACACAACCCAAGTATGTTGTTTGGTCTTGCGCTCAGTGCTGCAAGACCAACAAAGTTCATCTGAATTTACAATAAATAACCTGTCCTTGCATATGTAATGGGCAAACTTTCATTAAAGCATTCTGCTGCATATTAGGAAGCTCTTGGATCATTATTTTATCTGGCACCAAGCCACTTACTAAACTTCAAAGTGTGAAATTTTGGTTTCTAAGTCGCAGTTTTGGAAGCTGCAGTAACTGCTCAGAAAAATCTGTCCTTTAGCTGGTAGAATCCCCAAAGAGCTGCAAAGATGTGTAATATATGTGCTTTTGTTCTTCAAAACAGAATAGAGAGAACCCATCAACAGACCTTTTGTATGTGCATGGTGTTTTCTACCTTCCCTCAGCACTCAGGTACCTATAAAGCAGCCAAAATCAATACACAAAATGTCAGATTTGAAAGGGCACGTGTGCAAAGAAAGCATTTTGGGCTAAGCCTGTGGTTCAAAGCACTAACTGTATTAACCATTTGTCCAGTAATGTAGTAAAAGCATGGGGTTTGGTCTTCAGGTGAGCCACAGATTTGGAACAAGACAGCATTTTAGCCTGAGATAACATTCACAATTTGATGCTTCCCTGCTTATACCAGGCATGAATTACTGAAGGGAGGGGAATGGAAGGAAGACAACAGCTTGGGAAAAGGGCTAATGGTGCTGTTGCCATTGCATTACCCCAGCTGGGCTGTGTGTGAGCATCAGTATGGTCTCAAGGACATACCTTCTTTCTGCCACTGTAGAACAGGGAGTGTGACTCTGATAACATTTTCGGTCTCCCTGTATTCACATTACTCTCTCCAGATCCTGGTTCTTAATTAGAACCCCATTCTTGCTTTGCCTTGCCAACTATTCTGAAATAAATGGAGCATATTTTGTAACTAGTGGCCAAAGAAAGGTACATCACTGAATTTTCTTCTGGATGGTGTTAATTGAGCAAAACCAATAAAATAGGCATAGCTGATATGCACAAGAAGAAAACTAATTTTACAGAGTGCTAAAACCTTCAGGCAAGATTGTGGTATTCCTGTAAATTTACGCTCTCTTTATTATATTAGCTACTGTGGCAGAAATGCTGAGGTGGAAGCTGAAAAGTAGCACAACTTAATTTGAAGTATTCTGAAATCCAGTAATTTCTCTGGGATGTACCCATATCTACTTCAAAATGCTGACCTTTGTTAATATTCTAATAACTTTCTGGAGCAGCTGTGAAACAGGCAGGAGTTCTCTGAGCCCTTCACAAAGTTTGTACAGTGTTTCATGAAGTGATTTCATTGTTTCTCAACATGAAAGTGCAGTGAAAAGAATGTTCATCCAAGAGAGAATCTGGGGAAGAAAAGGTTATACTTGCCAAGAGCTGAATTGTCGAGTTCATTTGTATAGACTTTAGCGTGGTTTCATATTGTACCCAAATTAATACATAAGTTGTTTGAAGGCTAAATAAATAGCCATTTAAACAAATTGTTTCCTTTTTTAACCTTTTTTCCTGTCTAGGTTAAATATTTGAAATAGAGGTGACACTGTAGAGAAGAGGAATATGTATGTAGGCAAATTATTTCTGTTTCTGCTACCTAACTTTATGTGTCCAGTGATATCCACTGAAATATCCCTTTTTCACTCTAGTAAATAAGTAATCAGCTGATATGAACAATTTGTGGTAAGACCCCTATCTCAGTTGCCCCAGTGCACATCTAGAGAAACATAACTCCTGTGAGATTTCTTTAGATTTATAGCAGCTGAGTTTTATTCAGCTTGGGTCTTCTGTGTTGGAAGAAACCTATTCAGTGGTAAATAAACCCCCTCCCCCTGCTTCAGCCCTCCCATTTGTAGGTGACTGACCCTTGAAAAATGTCAGATAGGGGCAACTTTGACTTGGTACAGAACATTGAATCATTTCCTCAACCAAGAAGTTAATTTTTCTTGATTGTTTCTTTCCCTTTTTTTGCCCTGCTGATGTACATGGCTCATCAGATGTGTGTGGCTTCAGATTGCTGCAGCCTTTCTGATTTTTACAAGCAGAGAGGCTTTTCCAGTGGCAATTTACTTCTCTTGCAGTTATGTGATGGCAGGTTATTTTTGTGGAGACAGTGGAATCTGGAGCTGCTGGCACAGCTTGAGTAGTGGCTCTCTTCTGTAGCTCATGCTGGCCCCTCTTGAAGCCATGCTGTGGGGCTGAAGGCATACCTGAACCATGAACTTTAAGGTACTTAGCATTTTGGGGGGCAGAATTGTGCAGATTACCAAGAAGCCATACTAAATGACCCCCCTCTTGCAGGCTTCTTGATTCTTCATCCAAATCAACTGACAGCTAATACAACGTTAAGCAGTGTGGTTATTTCCAGCTAGCTTTCTTGTCTGCTGTGAAACTCTCTGTGTTGAGATGCTGAAATACAAACTCTGGTTTAGATATTTGCTGAAAATGTGTTGGCAAAGTAGCATTTATCTTAGAGCAATGTGAAGGCAGTTTTTATGCCACAGTTATGTGTTCTCTGTTTGGATAGCAGGATGCCACAGAACAGCCACGGCTTTGTTGCTTACACGGTGTCCAGGCAGCAGTTGCCACCTTTGGGGTGAATGTAACAGCACTGCTGGTGCAGAGGGATTTGCCTTCCATTAAGAGAGGATAGAGAATTCCTTTAATGGCACTGTTGTTAAGGATTTGCTTTTGTACCAGAAGTGCCCTGAATGAAAAGGCTGAAGTCCAGAAGTCTACCTGTATGGCATGCTCTCTGTATGTGAATTTGTCATCTGTTCATTTATTTTAAATATAGGCAAGTTTATCTTCCTTCTTGGCAGCAGTTCAGCTTTCCCTTGGTGTTTTGCTGTAGTCAGCTGAGAAGACAGACATTGAGATCACTTTCCAGTTGTTTCTGGGTGTTTCTGGTATTTATCAGCCTCCTTTTTTTGCTGTCCTGTAAGTAGCTTTTTTCTTATGCTCTCGTTTGCTGTATTGTATTCTGTACCTCTTTTGAGCTGTTTTTAAAACATTTTTACAGGGTTTCATTAACATCTGCCTTTCCTAAAGAACTTTACTTAATGAGCTATGCTTGTTTCATTACTGCCTTGAGCAGACTAAGCAAACAGAGAAGTTCCCCTTTATTTTAATGTTCATAGCCTTGCCAGTGTTCTCCTGCTGCTGGGTTTCGCACACTGTGGGGGTCATCTTTGTCTTTTTTAGGCTCTCCTTTGAAATGCTAGAGCTAGCTTGTTGTTTGGTATAATAAATGTGGTTAGATTAAAAGCCAAAAATCATCTGTATTATATGTAAAAATTATGGGTTTGGCTGTGACTACCAGTGTTTTAGGGAGCTCCCTGCTGAGAAGTACAGAAATGAGTTCAGTTTCTCTGTGGGTACATCTTTTCCTCCTTCAGAGGGGAAGAGGGATTCATTGGTTGAAACTTTTTATTTGGCCCTTAAAATGCAGACTGTCAGGTCAGCCCTGCAGAGACATCTGTATCAGAGCCAGGTTTCTGAAGCTGTTTGTGACCATGAGGAGTCTGACATGGAGTATTGGACACAAACAGCCCTGAACTGAGCAAGAGTAACTGGTTTTGCTTGTCCTTGGCCTTCACACAGTCATCACAAATGTGAGGGACTGCAGTTGAGGGAGAAGTGCTGAAACTTCTCAGGCAGGAACAAATCTTGCTCTTAATTTTTTCCCTCTGTCAGCATACATGAGCAAGGGTTTTGTGGAGGGGGTATCTGCAGGGATTTATTTTCTGACAGTGCTCTCTTAAACCTCCATTTCATTGAGCAAAGCTGAAGTGGTTTGGTTGATGTTGTAAGGAACAGACTGTGACCCATGGTTTTAAAAAAAGACTAGCATACAGGGGCTTTTCAGTGAAAGGTTGTGCCTGTTCATCTGCAATCAAGAAAATGCAGAACTATTTCTGCACTTTTTAAAAAAAAACACAAGTTAGAAATAAAACAAACCTTTCAGCTGCTCATTTTAAAGTGATACATAACGATGCAGCAGGGAAGACCAGAGAAAAATGTTACCATGCCTGTAATCTTTGGTAGCTCTTCAAGAACAAGAGGTCATCTGCAGAAAAAGTCCCTTGAAATCGCTCTATCTGCAGTTTTCCATCCAGATTCATGCAAGGCTGTAGAGAGGAGATGTAGGCTCTTCTCATCTCCGGTGCTGAGTGAAGTTTAGAAAAAGAGAATACACCATCTCTAAGGATATGCACTCATTGGGAGACCATGACAAGCACCTTCATATTTTTGACCTTTTGAATATATAGGTCTTAATGCAGAAATAAATCCCTGTGGTAGTGTTCACAGGGGTCCCAGGATGAGAGAAGAGACGAGAATCTTGGTTCCATGTTTCAGAAGGCTGATTTATTATTTTATGATATATATATTATATTAAAACTATACTGAGAGAATAGAAGAAAGGATTTCATCAGAAGGCTTGAAAGGAAAGGAATGGAATGATAATAAAATCTTGTGACTGACCAGACAGTCTGAGACAGCGGGACTGTGATTGGCCATTAATTAGCAACAACCACATGAGACCAATCAAAGATGCACCTGTTGCATTCCACAGCAGCAGGTAATAATTGTTTTTCTTTTCCTCTGAGGCTTCTCAGCTTCTCAGGAGAAAAATCCTGGCAAAGGATTTTTCATAAAATATCATGGCTACAAATCCCAGTATATGAACCAAGGAGTAAATATTTGGAGTACTACAACATCAGCATAATCCCTCAATGATCTACATTTGTCAGTATCACTTCCAGGCTTTCTTTTGAAGTGTTCAACCCATACTTCCACAAAAAAGCCCTAAGAAACCCTCCTGTGGAATTTCCATTAAGGAATGCACTTAGATCTGTGTGTTTCTGGGAAAGACACATCTCTGCAGACTATGTTCTCTAAAATGGTCTTGGTGTTGGTTTCAATCTATCTAGAAACAGATGTATCAGCTTGCAGAAAGATTCACTCAGTGATAATGCCTATCTGTTTTTTGCCTTTTCTCTCTGTGCTTAATACGATAAAATAGAAAAAAAAAAGACTTCTGAGAAATCTGCATGGAAAACAAAAAAAAATCAAAGACAGATTAATTTACATTGTCAAGTGTCAGGCTGTAATATGATTATGCTGACAAAACTAGAAAAGGAAATGTTCACAGCTCGTAGGCATTTTAGAAGAGGTCATTAGCTTAGCAGATGGGAAAAAATTGTTTCTAAGCATTCTGCAGTTCCTGAATTCACACATTACACAGGTAGGTACATGCTCTGAATTCACACATTACACAGGTAGGTACATGCTCTGACCAAATGTCATGGAGGCTGCAAAACCTCAAGAGAAGCTTGCCAGGGGGCTGTTATTTCCAGTTAAACATAAAATCTGAAGGCTACAGAATGTCAGTGCTGAGCAGTAATCTTTATACAAAGGGAAATAGGTCCTTTTGGGCTCCTCATCCCCCTGCAGCAGAGTGTCTTCAGTGAGGGATTGAAATGGCAGGTGTGAGTAACTCCAAATGGCACGTGTGATTCCCCCTCTGCAGGTTGTGTTGCTCATTCTTGTGTCTTTCTGTGGGGAGATTCACCTGTGGTGCTGCCTGGGGAAGAGCCTCTGCAGGGATAGTGGAGAATTTTGCTGTGATCCTTCTGTGGGGCAGGGTGGGAGAGGCTGGGTGGGGGTTGGAGGGGGACACTGGCTCTTCCTGCATGGAGAGAGCATGTCTATGAGCATGTGGATTTGCTGCTGTAGGACAGAGAAAGAGGAGAGAAGGCATTTGCTGCCATGGGAGGGTAGGAAGAGGAGAGGGCTGGTGCTGTCTTTTTCAGGGTAAGAGGAGGAGTTGAGGTGAAGGATGTCCCATTGCCTGCATGACCTCTGTGGCTGTCAGGGTTTGACTGGTTTTGTCACAGTGCTGGATGAGAGCACAAAGGAATAAACCTCCTCTGATAAAGCCAAGCAATGTCTGGCATTTCCTTGCCTTCTAACCTTCTAGGAAATGTACTGTATCACTGAGGCTCTTTCCAGAGCAAGAAAACCCAGTGAAGTTATGTTTGTGGGCTAACAGGGATGAAACCACAAAGTGAAAATTTCAGAGTGGTCAAAGAACCTGGTGATTATAGTGGCCATATCCATAGCAACTCAAGATCATTGTCCTCCCACCCTGTGCCAGTCCCTGAATATTGGCAAGCAACTCTTCAGGAGCAGTCAGAGGTCTGTGTCTTTCCTGGACCTGGTGAAAAAGTTTTATTAAAATTGATTCAGGAATTACATGGTACCATCCCTACACAGTGGAAGTGCAGATTCACCTTTTTCTCTGAGCTTTCAAGATGAAAATTCTATCCAATTCTGCTCCAAAGGGAAGCAATGTTTGCTTAGACGGGCCTTGCTTATTGCTTCTGCTTCTCTTGTGGAAGAATGGCATTGCTCTAACATGTCAAAATTACCCACCTCTCACTCAGAATATAGCAGACTGAATGTTAAATTAAAAATAAAAAGAGGAGAAGAAAGCAAGCTGATTGTTAAACTTTTAAATCTAAAGGATTCAGTATGTGGAACTTCCACTTCATGTTGTTTGTATGGCAGATAGGAACAAGACTCGAATTGCTTGTTTATATTTTGGTTTTCATTCCTTCACTTTCCTTAAGCCCATGAGAACCTATGGGTCAATGGCCCATGCAGATTAAGAAAGTTTAAAAAAAGTTCTGTGGATCATGGTGTCCCAGCTAAAATAGCTTAAGTGTCCAGCCATACTTAGAATCATTCACATAGAATGGTTTGCGTTGGGAGGGATCTTCAGGGGTCATTTAGTCCAACCCCCCTGCCAATGGCAGGGACACCAGTGACAAGATCAGGTTGTTCAGAGCCTCATCCAACCTCATCCAACTTGAAAGTTTTGAGTGATGGGGCATCCACCATCTCTCTGTGAAACCTGTGCCAGTGTTGTACCACCTCCTGTAAAAAAAACTTCTTCGTCGTGTCTAATCTAAATCAATCTCTTTCAGTTTAAAACCATTATTGCTTGTCCTATCACAACAGGCCCTGTTAGAAGTTTTTATTCTAGGTCCCCTTTCAGTCCTGAAAGTCTGAATATTTCATTCAAATAATTTATAAAAAGCACACTTTAACCTTCTACTGTCATCTTTTAAATCATCCTGTATGTACTGGTGATTTTCACAGCCTCCTTATCAATTGAGATTTACATACACCTTTTTTTGGTCCCTTTTTAAAGCACTTAATCCAGGTGTTTCAGTAGCTGGGCATGTTTACTGAAAGATCATTTATCAAAATGGAAAGGGTTCTTTGAAAGCCATCTGCCTTAATTAGAGATAATTCTAATTGAATTAATTTAAAATACATTAATTCAACTGTGTGTGGAAAAGACCTACCTGCCAGCCTCATACATGCCCTGGAAAGGTCTGTTTGGTTCTTGAAAAACAGATAGGCTATAATAATTGGAGGTAGGGATTTGCTTTTATGGCTTAGATTTTTTGAGAGACAGTAATTTTTCTTAATTGCCAAGTAAGCTTGCTGAGACCATAAAATAATTTCCTTTGCATTTTAGTAGAATTCTGATTGAAATATGTCTTCTTTTTTATGAAAAAGGGTCTATAACTGTGAAGCCCTAAGATAGGAAGGCTGGTTTAATGTCCCAGGCTAAGGTCATTAGAGGGTAATAGAGATGATTCATATGTTCATAAAATAGAAGTATATTGAAAGGCTAAAGAAATTAAACCAAATTAATCCCATGTGTGTTTTACTGACTTGTTTGGGCTTGTAGCTACTATGAATTTTACCTATTAGACCTATTCTCCTAAGAAAAAGAGACACTGAAACAGCATGAAAGTCAGGGAGGTTTATAAATTGCTGTGATCGATGGTATCCTTTCAGCAGAGATGCAGAGGAAACAAAGTCATCTAAAAGTAGGAAGGGGGAAGCAAGTATAGCACTGCAGATAAACCCTTCACCTGAAATGCAAAATTATTCCAAAATAAGTTCTAAGGAAAAAAATTCTTAATGTGTATTATAGATAATCATATAGCCTATTTGTTTCCTTCATTACTCCTCAAGAGATTGTGGAATTGTGGATTTTTGATTTATTTTTTTCATTGGTGATACTCAGTGGATCAGTGCTTAGCTGGCTTATTTCCAGAAAATTTAAGAACAAGATGCTCTCAAATACTTATGCCCCTATATTCCTTATTCTGTGGGAAAAGCTTTTCCCCCAGTCTGAACCTTCTGGCAGAGGATTAAATCTCTGAGGATTTTGTTATTCTGAACCTTTAAGCCTGTGGGTGTAAATACCCTGTGGTCTCTGACCATGGTGCAGTCACAGATTTTCTGGTGCACAGGTAACCAGAGACGGTATCATCAGGTGTCCTATCCCTTGGAGATAACTCTAATCACCAAATCTGAGTGGGACAAATCTGACTCAGTGATCTGCTCTTTAATGTCAAAGTGCTCATTCCTAGTACTGTGTCCTGGCTGTATTATCAAATTTCAGTGGAAGCAACACAAGCCTTGCAATTAGATGAAGTATGTGGGGAACTGCAGGGTCAACTTGTAAATCTGTGCTATCAGGATATGTCTCAGTGAATTGTAATTGATTGAATTTATTTTTTTACTCACAATTTAAAGTCTATTGTAAATATAATTGAGAAAGTCTTGTGAATCAAGGTCATTATCTAACTTAAATTATAAGCCTAAAAGAAGACGGATTTCTCAAATCTCAGTCTATTTCCTTGGTGAGTCACCATGAGAGGGGGCAAATTTTCCTAGCTGTAATTTCATCAAAATCAGTAAATAGGGCCACTGCGAAGATTGAACAGGTAAACTGTGACCTCACTGAAATTGTATTAGAGTAAGCATGATGTATGCTGGAGAATGAAATGAAAATGAAGGATTATTCATTGAATATTGAAGAAATACTGTTTCTGAAGCAAAAAAAAAAAAAAAGCTAAAGCATAAATATAGTATAAATGGAACATACCGAGCAAGAAACTGAGGGTCCTCATTTTAAATACAATTGTTGAAGACAGTGCAGCAAAGTCATATAACTTCTCAAAATGTATCCATATGTCCTATTGATTTTTCATCTTTGTGAGTGTTAAAGTCATTGACGTGTCAAGGAGAGCAGTAGGAAACTTACTTAAGGAACTCATTAAAGGCTGTTTCAGGACACTAGGTTGACTTGCAGTTGGAGGTTAGCTCCATTTCCCTTGTATTAGACTTCACTTGCCAAATGGCTGTTTCCTGCCTGGGCTCACTTTAACAGTCACCAGATTAAATCTGAAAAACACAGTGTTCTCTTCTCTGTTGGTTCATCTTCCCCTGAGGGCAAATTGAACCAGAATGATTTTGCAGAATTTTCCAGCACCTGTGGTGGTCTAAGGAGTATGGTCAAGACAAGATTTTTAGGGAAATAAGTTATCTTTTATTAGTTAGAAAAATGTAATTGGAAAAACCTTTGGGTAGACCAGCAGAGATAGCTTTATAGAATTATCCTGCAGTAGTTTACTTATATAAGCAAAATCAAAGAACTTTTACTGTCCTTGAACTGAGTTAATAAAAAAATATTTTATTAACTATTTAAACATTTACTGAATTGAGCAAATATTATTTTCTTCCCCCCATCCTATTCAATGAAGAATGCCAAATGAGGTATTTTGGACTGGATTTCCAGGAGTATTCTTGGATGAGCCAGAAGAATAATTCAGGAAGCCCAGATCATTTGTGGAGCATGAGACCCAACCGAAGTGAGAAATAGATGAATAATTATGGGGGGAAATAGATATGCAGAGCTTCATGGCAAAAGCAAAGAGCACTGAGACTCCAAGAACCGTGTTTGAGAGAAGTGTTGGGGTCATGTTTCCAAGATATCTGACTTGCTCTCAGACTGATACTTGCTGAAAAGGGTGGTAGAGATGCTTCCATCAACAATAAGCACTACAGAAATAGCTGAAGTTGTCAACTGGTTTACCTGTCAGGATGGTGCTTAAGGAAGCAGGCAGAACAATAAAAAACTTGGAGTGTTAGATTTACAGACTCACTCATGACAAAGACAAGGAGGCTTTCTTGCAGCTTTCCATGGTAAAGAAAATTAAATTAGCCTTTATTAGTATGTTAGTACTTTTACAACTCAATAAAGAATAGATTTAAGCTTACTTTGTTTCAAATGCTGTTTCCAGTCCTCTATGCGTAAGTAGCAATTTAAATACTAAGTTTCACTTCATTTTTGTTGGTTTGGTTTGTGTTGGGATTTTTGCTGTGGGTTTTTTTTTTGGTTTTGATTTTTGGGGTTTTTTATTAGAACAGACAGCTATGAGTAATTCTTGTTCTGGAAACCATGACTCTGCCTTGTGTGTGCTTGCACTATGAAATCAGAATGCAGAAATTAAAAACTTAAATAGGAAGGTTTTACTCAGGGAAAAGAATGGGGCATGGATTTGTTTGGGCTTTAGCTTTTCCAAAGTGTTCATCAGACATAAACTATATCATTATAAGACAGAGAGTATCTTCTCCTATACTCAGGTGAAGAAATGCTGGGGGTGTGACTGCAAAACTGTCTAAGCCCAAGTATTTCCACATTAGTCAAGTGAAACTGAGATAAACAGGAAAGAAGTCAGTTAAGAGGATGGGATGGTCTCCTGGTCTGATCCAGGCTAAAAAAATACAGCTTGTAGTTGTGAAGAAGGAGTAATCATACAAATTAAATAAAATTAACCTGGCTTTAGATATAATTATAGAATGTTACCTGGCTGTGACAAAATAAAATGTCAGCTTTTATTTGCATAGCTAAATCAATAAAGTACTTCTAAGAGCTTCTCCTTGCTTTTTAGTGGAAATGATCTCAGTCCCATTCTTTGAAGGCTTAGGAGCTTAGCAAGGTGCCTGCAGCTATTCACACTGCAATTCCTGCTTGCTGCCAGACTGTTACCATCCAGCTGCTGGAAAGAAGTGGAAAGAAGCACAAGCTTCTGTCCCTCACCAATTTAATAATGGAAAGGTAAACTTTTCACCAAACCCACTTCTTCCTTCTAGGGACGCTCTGGAGGTCTTAATATGAAATAACAGGAACTTTTCTCCTAGGAATGGTGCTGCCTGCAGGGCAAAGAAAATGCAAGTCTGTGCAGAAGCTTTTATTGGAGCTGCTTGTTCTTTTGAGGGCTCCAAACAATATCAGTCTGTGAAGGTTATCACAAATACCACATATTTGGTGGCCAAGGTGTTGTAGCACGTCATGTTATCCCCCCTCAAAAAAAGCCCTGAGAAAAAAAGATCCTTGTGTAGTAAACGTTTTTTTTAATTAAAAAACTAAACAAACCTGTTATACTATCATCAAGCTTGTTTGTTGCTAAGTAGGATCTCCATTGTGTCCATCTCTCTGCTCATCCTGCACCAGAGCTGTTCTCCTGCGGTGTTCCTCAGAACTGAACAAGCCTCTTCTTCCCATCTTGCTTGCCTTCCAAAGAAACTCCTCACTACTGATTTTGCTCTTCTTCCTCAGTAAGGTTCCAGAGCTCTCCTTTCTTTCCATGTCCCTTTAGCTTCCCATGTAATTTGTCTCATTCAGACCCTCAGGTAATCTCTCTTCTCTACACAGAAGCACAGTTACAGCTCCCCATGGTTTTTACTGTCAGTCTTGTGCTCCCAGCTTTCAACCCTTTGTGTCCACGTGTTGCTACCAGGAAATTCCTCTCGCTCCACAACTCCTCTTCTGTAAGCACTTCCACAAGGACTTCCCTTCCTGGGAGCATACTGTATGTACAGGTACACTCGGATTCACTCTGAGCCAGATGGAAACATCCCTCATTTATGTCAGTAAGATCTCAAGGAGATTTGGGCCTTCCCCAGTGTGAGACTTTGGGTACACAGCCATGTTGGTTACGTGCATGGGATTGTTCCATTTCCATATATCTGCTAAATTCATCTTCTCACAAAAGCATTTTACATTTCACTGTGCTGATTCCTTTACTGGAGTGCATTGTGTAAGCAGACTCCAGTATGCCTCAAGCTCTTTGCTTCCCTCAGTTTTCCCAGTGGTTTTGTCAGAATAGTTTTCTTCCACAGAGCTGGCAAGTAAAGAACCAAATCCCTCGCAGCTTCTAACGAAGAATACAGACTGACGTACATATGTTGGTTTATGTAGAAAACTTGTCTGTGTTACAGAAGTGTTTGTGGGATGCACAGGCAGCAGATATCAAAGCAGAGGGAAAAATTTATTTGATGCTTCCCTAAGGAATTCCCAGTCAAATGGCTGAGGAGAAAGGAAATTGGAGAGGCTGGGGGATACTCATTTCCTTGTGTGCCTTTGAAAGTGCAAAAGATCATAAATAAAATTGAACTGCAATGTTGTAGTTGCAGGGACTCTGCAAGGCAAGATTAGCTGTAAAAGTTATTTCTAATTCTGAAATTTCTCCTCATATATATTCCTCAAAGTGGGCAAAATTCTCTTGAATTTCAGGCCTGATGCAAATTCTAAGAAAGGATTTAGCAGGTTGGAATTGTGTGGCTGAACTCAGAAACTGGTGTGTGCATTTGCAACAGGAATTGAAAACTCTGTGGGGATGAATGGACAAAATATAAGAGGAAGAATTAGGTTGGTCAGTTGATTTGTTACCACTGAGCTTCATTTCTTCTTCCATAGTAGGGGATGTGTTTGATTTCTTCCCAGCGTGGCCGATGAGTTAGGATTGAACTGTGTTTCCCATGAAGTTGACTAACATTTATGTCTGTCATTGCTCCTGGTCACTCACAGGCATTTGGAAAGTGACATGCTTGGTTGCCTGGTATCGACTGACTTCAGCTAATGTCACTTCATTTATCACTCACTGCAGATAACTTCTGATTCAGTTGTCAGTATCATGACCCCTTCTCCTCTCCCCCTTATTTTCTTTCACAAAGAGAAAATTGTGCCATTATTTAGAAGTGCAGTTAGTTCTGTAATGTGTTCTGTGCATCAGAGCACTGTGCATACTCAGGGGTCAGAGGAGATCACAGTCAAGCTTTCTCCTCTATATATGTTTGTAGAGGTTGAACTGCACCACTGGTATCTGCACATTCTCCAGAAGCTTAAAGGCAGCAGGATCAATCTTATGTTGCTTTTTTTCCCCACTTGTCTTTCCCATAAATATAATATTGGCTTTATGGAAGTGATCAGAAAATTCAACTAAAAGTTTCAAAGTTCCATTCTGAGGAAAAAAGAGTCCTACAGCTTTGGCTAAGTTTTTCAGATTCTGTGCCCTAAAATTATGGACTTCTGAGCAAAAGGATCAAGATCTTGGGTATTCATTTGATGCTTCTGAGAGCAGGAAATTGGAGGAATGGTGTAATCATGGTATCTCAGTCTGGCCATTTTGGTATTAAGATCATGTATTGAAGCCATTTTTGCTCATTATTGATAAGGATGTTGCTGCTGGTGCAAGAGTGTAGAGCAGGTCATGTACCCAGAGCAGAAGTAAAACACAAGACCTTTGTGTAAAATGTCTGTACAGCCATAGCCATGTACACTGCAAAAAAGCAAGAGGGAAAACCTGTTATACAATATACCAAACTTTCAAATATCATCCCAAAAATACCACCTCCTATATGGGCTGTAACAGACAGACTAAAATGTAGAAGGACATGCATCTTCACTGTAGATTTACTGAGATGGGATATAAGCAGTTTCCCTGCATAGGGAAACAAAAAAAAATTCTGAGAACATTTTTCTTAGAAAGGCCAACTCTGTTTGTAAAATCCAAATCATCTTTTTACATGAAATAATAAAAAGTACTTTTGTTTCTAGTTTAGTGATACATTAAAAAACCTGAAAAGTAACAAAATACTTCTTTTTCCTTAGTGGATCACTTCTAACATTCATATAGTTAGCTATATTCCTTCTGCATACCCAGAAATGTGTGATTTCTTGTCCTAAGCCCTAAATAAAATCGAGACCTGTGTTTGGATATACATATGGTAAAGATGTATTGGTAAAGAACACTTGCTTATCTTTCTGTGTGCTTCCCAGCAGTGGGGTTGCCAGTGTGTAACAAATGTTCCTGATTTGAAAAAACACATAAGAGAAATTTTTCTCACAAAATTTATGTGAGTGCTCAGGTTACTGTTAGTCATCATCATATTCTCTAGGCTGTCTTCCTTAAAAGCATGGATGTTCCTATGTGTCTTTTTTTCCTTTTCTGTGGTCCAGAAATGCCTCAGGATAAAGCATAATGGTTACGTGAGCATGTATATTGAGAATGTTCCTATTTTGAGACCTTTGGTAAGAGGAGACAAAGACGTGAGGATGCAGCTGCAGCACAAGTGGATGTGAAAGCGTGGCAACTGCATAGCAAGAAGACGTGGTTTTCATCTCAGTTGCACAGTGGGAAGCACTTCATTCAATATGTTTTCTGTTCTCCTTGCTTAGAAAGTTTTGAACCTACAGGCTTCTGGGGTAGAGGTACACAGAGAACACTCATTACAAGTAAATAAAGACAAACTAAACACCACTTAAAGGACTAAAGTTTTTTTTCTGAATATATTAAGATGCTGAAATGCATCTCACAGTGAGAGACCCACAAGACAGAATCAGTCAGTCTGGTTCTGAAAGTACTACTTGGCTATTGAATTTTTCATCTGTTTTGTGAGAGGATTTCATGCTTTCCAGTTTTTTTTCTGCTAAAGGGCATTCACAACAAACAGTGTTTGGGAAATGTAGCTTTCTCTGATAGCACAGGCAGAGACTATTCATAAGTTTTTGACAAAAGTGCCTGAATAGCAAGGAGTGATGTGTTTGGTCTTTCAGTCTCCTGCATGGAGTGGAGTTGCCACAGTGCCAATGCTGGGAACCTTTTGATATTTATTGAGGAATAGTTTGTCCTTCCAAGCAGAACAAATCTGGTGTTTTGTCTGTGTTAGACAGTAGAAAGATCAGAAGCAAAATTAGGTTTCACAAATACTTAAGGTGGTGATTTATCTATTTTCTAACAGATAAGAGTGAGGAACACTGACATTAAATGTGGTCTGTGGCACCTGCTACAACTGAGCACCTTGAAGCATTATTTCCCTTGATTCTCAACAGAAATTGTTTCAGGAGAATTATTTGTTCTTTTCCTGTCATTTATTTAAAGAAATTCTCACCAGATTCTGAATCATTTCCCCCCAAAGGGATGGCTATGCTGTCAGCAAAAGAAGACTCAAAGATTAACAAACTAGCTGTCTTTTAGAGAAAATGCCACTGGTAGTTTACTTGCCATTGTTTTGTCTGGGGACATTTACCTGAATATCTGATAGATCATTAATTGAGTTTTGCTTTTGGCTGTAGTCAGTTTTCACAAGCAGAGCATTTCCTTCCCCCGTGCACACCTGAGTCGTCTGTTGTGCATTCTGGGTGTTCCTGCAGGCATTTCAGAGGCATATATGAGAGGATTAATCTAATACTCCCAAAACCTCCTTAACACTGTCTTGGCCCAATAATGAGCTGCAAAGTTAGTCCTGGTGATGGTGTGCTAGCTGGGATGCCAGCCATAGCCTTCAGTCTCTTAACTGGTAGATGAGCCCTTCTGGGATGTACACCTGCCTTCCTACTATTGACCCTCTGCAGACAGCCTCCATCCCTGCCCAGTTGCCTTGTACTTTTGGGTGGACTGGGCTTTTGCTATGGCAAAAAGGGAACTGGGGTAGTACAGAACTTTGTGATTTGGAAATCTGGCACTGTTCTTTTGGAACTGTGCTCCATTAGTCTGGTGAGCAGTCACCCAGGAGCAAAATGATGACAGTAATTTGGAAACTCAGAGAAGCAACTGCGCACAGGCATTGGCAACATGGCAACATTGTCTTGGATAAGGCTGGAGCAGAATGGGTTCAGTGAAGCAGAAGAAGATGTTGGCAGCAGGAGGAGGAGGAGTGGATTTGAGAAAAATAGATGCTGTGCACACTGTAATTATTGTTTACTGTGTGAAGAGCATGAATAATACTGTGCTTAACAGATGCAAGGAGATGCCAGAAAGGTAGATATTTTCCAATGAATGTGTTAAAAAATGTAAAGGTAGAAACAGATGAAGAGCAGAGAAATTCTATATCCTTACTTGGATGTAGGCCTTAGAAAATACTGATAAAAGAGAGCCTCAGAAATTAAATTGAAGAAATCCCTTAGAACATTAATGAACAAAATGGCATTTCTCTCAAGTACAGCTGCAAGCTACTTTGAATAATGTCTGTCATATGTTGGGAGTTGAGTTTAAGTTTTTGGTTATATGGACCTATAAATGGACTTACGTTTTGTAATGTCAATTCTAAACCTCTAGGAGTAGTCCCTCATCTTTCAAATGTACTTAGAGAACATGCTGTGCTAGTGCAGTGTAGATAGAAAAAAAAAGGTAAAAACCCTTAATGGTAAATGTTATGTGTATAAAGGATGTATTTCTAGATAACTAAATTTTAATTATGTCCACCGATAGATGGATAATGAGCAGCTGATTTTTGTCTGACAGATATTGTAGATTTGTCTAGATTTGCATACTTTTTTAATCAAGTGCATAAATCAAAATTCACTTACGTAGAGGCATGTCAGACTGCGTCCTTCATCATCTTCCTGGCTTGTCTAGTATTATGCAGTGAAGGGAGATTACATCAGAGGAGAAAGAGATGTGCTGGAGAGGAAAGGGAGGGCTTTGAAACAGGTGTAGAAGTGCAAACTGTACTGCAAACTGTACTGCAGAAGAGAGGAGCTTCATATGGCATGAATTGTAGACCAGATTTTCTCAATTTAAAAAGTAACAATTTAGGGGCCAAAACATCCATGCAAGAGTGAAAAGTGGAGAGATGAAAAGTCCCAAGGCAGGCTTGAGAAAGTGTGTTTTGATGTTAATGTCATTCTGTAGATCTTACTGAACAGCAGCCTACTCACAACAGTACTTCTGGCTCCACCATATTAATGAAATGAAATTCATTATGAAATGAAATGGGCAGGAAATGCAAGCATGCTGGTATTTTGGCATTGAGAGTAATTTTGACAACTTTACTAAACAAAAGAAGACCCCAAACATTTTCTGTTCTGAAGTGTAATTTACAGTCTCTTTACTTTCTGTGGTGAGCATATGAGGACAAGGATTTAGGACACCTAGAGTTTAATAAATATTAACACCCCCAAAAAGCTATGATACTGTGTATGTAATCATGGATTTGTTCTCCTTCTTTTCATATTTTGTGCCAAGTGGTGATCTCACACTTTGATAGTATAACGCTAAATCTAACTGAGAATGTCAAGGCATGTTTGACCATTGGACTGGATCATCTTAAAAGTCTCTTCCAACCTTGATGACTCCATGATTTTTACTTATTTTCTGAAAAACCTCATTCTTGAATGCCCATGTATAGTTTTTACATTTTGCCACTGATGGAAAAGTTTCATTTGGATTTGACCTGTTTTCCTGCAGAACAGGAACCTTCTGCTAAATTTCCAGGTGAGACCTTTCACTTACTGCCCTTGGTTAAAGCAAGCAGTTTATTTGCATGTTCAGGTCACCTTTCAGACTTAGCAGTCCTAGTCGTGCCTTTGTTTCTTGTCAAGAAGGATTCATTTATTCTATTACAAGGTACTTAGAGATACAAAGAAAACTAAGAATATTTCTTCTTGGTTTTGGCTTGACACAGCTGAAAGACACTTTGATGGAGAAAAGAAAATACTTGTGGTAGAAATGGCAGGTTAGCATCAGTAATCAAAGTTCTGCCTCTCCTTCCTGCATGTCAGAGCAAATAACATATGATATCTATTTGTATAACTTTTTCTATCCATGAAATGAAAGCAATAATATTTTCCAAGCTTAGCAGAATTTTAAAAGGGGGACTGTGATGCTCTACTTCTTATATGAACAACACTAATGTGATTGACACTTTCCATATCCAGTTCTTAGTCTAAATACAGCCAGTTGTCAACCAAAAGCTGACAGGCTTCAGTCAGATTGGTCTCCAGTACCATCTGTATCCCTTCCCACACAAAATGTTGACCATATTTACACAGAGACAACATTCCTGCTCCCACATTGCAAACAGAACTCCATTCATATAGAGCAAGTAGCTATTGTTTTGAATTGAGTAATGGATAACTAATTATTACAAATTGGTCTGTTAATTATCACATTATTGTGTAAATGATTGTATTACAGCCTTTTGGGACTGCTAAGGGCAGATTTCACACTCCATGCGCCACTTGCAGCCAAGTATCCTTCTGCTCTAGGTGTTCACGCTTCATCTGTTGATTGTGACCATGCAAACATCTCTGAGCCTGATCGAAAGCCCATTATAGTCCACTGTTTTCACACTCAGTTCAATGGGCTTTGAGACAGGGATTGCAGGAGCAGAATACGGTTGGTTCCATTATTTCCAGGATTCAGTTATTTATTAGGTAGAAGTCACATGCTCAAGTGAAGGTTAAACCAGGCTGACAAGCAGCAGAGGAAAACAAGTGGTTTGATATGTGAAGGATAAAGAAATTATACAAAGAGTTTCAGTTTGTGCTTTGAAAGGTCATTTTATGTAGTTTGTTTCTTTGTGAAATGAGTTTGTTCTAACAAGATTCTAAATAAGAATCTGAACAAGATTCATAATAAGGAAAACATGCTTTACTTCACACAGACTGTATGACAACAGTTTTAGTTTCTTCCAAGTGGTTGTATGGCAAAACCACTTAAAAAAAGGGAATAGGTCGTAGTAAAAGGATGTAGGGATGGCTGGCAGAAAGGGCTGTTGCTGACCCTATTCACAGGTTTCTTGTCAGTGCAGAGTTGTTCATTGTGGTAGTCTGATGCACGGTAAGGACATGCGCAGACACTCTTCTATCCTCTTCAGGGGAAGAAATAAAGCTTACACACTTAGTATTGAAATAGATCCTTTTTAATAACAAAAGAACCATTGGGCAAAGCCTGTATCTATTGGACCATTGAGCAGGTGATTAGCATCCATCAGGCTACAGCTGTTTTCTTCTTTTGTTTGTTCCATATGCAGATGCTGCTATGAGGAAAGGAGTCAGCAATGACTGATGTAGAGCCTGTGGTCACAGATTTTGCCTCATCAGGACGGTCAGGCCGCCGAAATGCCTTACCAGATATCCTGGGCTCTCCTGCTGGTGCTGGGACTTCAGACCTGCCACACAAACTGGCTGAGCTCTCTGTTTCAGAAGGTAATGGCTGGGCATTCAGAAAAGGACGTTTATATGCAGTCATCCTTTGCTTCTTTTTTTTAAGACTTCCACAACCGTGCAGTTTTGATACCAATACTACTATTCCTTTAATCATTTAAATTCAACCTTCCAAAGCAGTTATCACTTGTGCCTCCTGATGAGACAAGTTAATATTAGCCCATATCCATCCACAGATCCAGTGTTAGCAGCTTAGGGAAACAGCTCAGTGCTGGGAACTGAATTTCAGTTCCCTTAAGGGTGAGAAAACACAGTTGTATGTCTGGGCAACTTGGAAAACACATCACTCCAGCTATAAATTCCAGTGTACTACTGCACTGAGGTAACTTTGCATAAGACAGAAGAGCTGTGCTGTTGGCACAATGACATCTCTCAGAATATACAGGTATATACATTAAGAGTATTGTTTATAGTATTTTACTCCTGCTTAGTAGGCTTTCAACTTTGCTGAGACCAGTGCCCTGTTTTGCCATGTCCTTTAATTTGATAAGGTGCTCTGTTGATATAGCACAGATCTAATCAACGTCAGCTTTTGAGTTCTTTTTGCTTTCAGAGTGACTTCAGATGAATTTTCAGATTCAGAAAAATCTGTTTTCTAATGCCTAAGAAACAAAAAATATGGACTGGCCCTGAGCATGGTCTGTCGCTACTTTTTTTAATCTGAATCAGAATTTTTTTCAGAAAACCTTTTCTTCTCATGCCCATCACTGTTGCTGTTGTGGTGCCACCACAACAGATGGTCCCACATCAAGGAGCAGTGATGGTGTGAGTGCAGCGATGGTGTGAGTGCAGCAAAGGGGAAGGCAAGCCTGTGCTAAGGTGTGAACAGTCCATGAGTCTGAACTGAAGTAGATTGTGGGAACTCTGCACATCACTCCGGATGTGAGGAGTCCCCCGAGACCACGTCGAGAGCCGAAACCCCGTCAGGGGGCTCGGAGATCTTGGCATGATGCCCGGAACACTTGGTGGCTGGATTTCGATCCTGCAAATGAATTGCCAGTTTGGTATGAGGGCTGGAAGGTGTCACAGGTTTAAAGGGTGTTTTTATAAGGTGTACACAGGGTGAAAATATAAGTTTTAAAAAATTTTGTATAAAGGTAATGGGGACAAGATGGAGGGAACAGGGCGTGTCTCATCCTTCTTCCTTCTTCTTCTTGTTCTCCATCTTCTGCTGTGGTGTTGGCACTCAGGGATTGGTTTGGGGAAGGGGTGCACTGTCCAACATGGGTGATAGGTATTGGAAGGTAAAGGTAAATATGATATACGTAATTTGTGGTATAAGAGACGGAGCAGCCTTGGGGGCGGTCAGAGAGCGTCGTGGCTGCCTTGCTGGTCAGACCTCTGTCTGCCAGGAAGAAAATTTTGTAGATAAGACTTAATAAACAACCTGAAGACCGAACAGCAAAGAGTCCAGTCTCATTCTTCAGAGCCTGGGGTCGCTCCCTGGACCACCCAACTCACCTCGGGGGCAGAGAACAAGCAGCCGACCCCGAGAGTAGATCATTAGAGGGATTCCTAGTCTCCAGGGTTGCATATCCTCCTTTTACATTGCCCAGAGAAATTACAGGACGCTAGGTGAACAGCCTTTTAAAGCACAGTGAAGACCAGGGAGAAGGATTTATTTGATCTCAAATTGTTATTTTGGTGATTTAATTTAGTCATGTGTTTTGGGGTTCTGTAATCTAAACCCCACATGGGCGTATCAAAGGACTGCTGACCAGGTAGAAAGAACACTTCCTGGAGGAGTGAGAAGGGTGGAATGACCATATCCTGACTTGAATCAGAAGAAATGAGGAAAATAAGAATCTGAATGGATTCTGGAAGACTGTATTATTTTGTGTTGAGGAGACATTTTTCTCTATGAACAAGAAAATTATGTCCCTACAAAGCAAACGGAAAAGAGTGCAAGTCTTTTTTTAAGAAAACTTACAGCATGGCATAAGATAAATATCTAACCCTCCGGATGACACAATAGTCCTCCCTCCCCTGGTCTCCATCCAATTCATTAAGAAGAAGAAATGAAACACAGCTATGTTAGTTTTAGCAAAACATACTGATGCTTTCTTAGAAATACAGGACCAGCTCTGCCAGGATTTGAAGAACAATTAAGAATGTGGAATTTTCCTTGGCTTTTGTCATTGACATATAGCTGTGCCAGAGCACATTGGAAGGCAACACATTCTGTTATCAACAGTTCACAGTAGTGAAAATAAGAAGTGAGCAGAGAATGCAGTTAGGTCCACTCTGACAGCGTGGGTGCTTTCTGGGGATGGAAATTCCGCAAGTATCAGATGGAAATTCCAGCTTCATTGTGTTGTAAGTTATAGTTTTGATGAGACAGCAAGCAAACAAAAGAGAATTCATCAAAATGGAGAGACAGTTTTGATGTTCAACTGCAGTGGCAGGGAAACTGTTTGTGAAACATTTGGGACTCTAGCAGGTATTTCTTTTGCCTATTTCTGACTTCAACAATAAGTAGTTTAAAAAGGAAAGTCATTTGCAGCTCAGAACAAAGAAATTAGATAAATGAGAGAAGTGGAGAAGATGGAACATGTGTCTATGTAAAGTATGCCCTATTTTGTTGCTACTCTCAAATTCAGATTCAGTGAAGATTATGGGAAATGGTGAGGAGGACTCTCCCATCTTTTTTTCAAATTTAACTAATGTTCATTGGATCACACATTTCCCCTTTCTAAAATGCTGTCAGCTACTGTCATAGTGAAAAGTCAGGAACAGGATGTGCTAATACTTGCTGGTTTAGAAGAGAAAAGAGACTTTGCTCTATTTTTTTTTTTTAATACACAAGGACTATATGATATATATATCCATGTACTCTGCAAGCCACACAGAGTTGGCTTGTGGGGATGTTCTTGTGGGATGAACAGAGGATATTCTGGCATCAGCTATTTATCTTGGAGCCTAACTCTGAAATGCAGACCATCTGTATCATATCTGATCCTCCTCTGGTGGTAAGTTTTGGAGTGCTGAGACTTTCCACAGGTGGTCTGGAACCACGTTGAATAGTTGATTAGAGTCACTGGTGATCCAAAGGTTGAAGAGGAGGCTGCAAGAAGTTTGAGAGCAAGAAGCCACATTTGGTAACCTTTGTTAGGGCACCATTTTGCCAATAACAGCAGCTTAACTAGCACCTATTGCACACCTAAGTGTCACTGAGTATGAGATTAGATTTCCTCTAACAAACTGTTTTCCTCTACCCCTGTCTGAAAGACTCCACTGATATTAGATGTCCAGCCTGCACAGAAACAGCCAGTAGAGGATATTGCTCTGTCTCCCTTTCCACAATACTGGTGTGCTACATAAGGCTGGAAGGTGTCAAGTAACTCGGTTCCTTATTGCTATAGAACTCCAAAGCCTCTGAATCTCTGAGCAGACTTAAAACATCAAGCAGTTTCTGCCAAGGGCTTTAGCTGATGAATTGTGTACAGTATTATATATTTGAAGTGATGTGTAGAGACCAAGATATATAACTTTTTTGGGTGTTTTTGATATTTTATAGCAAGTGACAAAAATGCACTCTTTAGATTACAACTGCGGGGGAGATAGAGTATGAAGTGGAGGACTGTACAGACAGATGTGATGAGCAGGCCTCTCTCTCCTTGTCCCCAAAAGCTATGGACTGCCATAGGTTTGGATATGCTATTGCCACTGGTGCTACCATGTGGGGCTTGAGGGTAATGTGAAAACTATTATTATGGTTTTCAAGGAAACCAAGGCACTGCTTCTCAGTGAGTAAACTTGATCAAAAGAAACAGCATGGATCAGTACATATAATGACCAGAGACACTGGGGAGCTTTTATTTTTACTAGTCATGTAAGCATTCTACTCTAATCTATGGAAAAGTGAACTTCCAACTCAGAGTAACAAAAAATCCCCCTAGCTTGTGAAGACAGGGTAAATTCACATAGGTATTTCTTGTCAAAGAAAGTCAGATAGAACAGTGGCATGCCCATAAACTGAAATGTTATCTACCTGAAACCACACAGTGCTCAAAGGAATGCGACATTTTAATTTGGTTTTGGAAATGATCCCTAAAAAAATAACAGTAATACAAAGTCATTTCCAATTTATTTTTTACAGCCAAATGCAGATCAGCCGGTGCAGGAAGTGGGCAAATCAACACCAACAGATGCCTCTCAAAGTTTTTTATCTCTTGAGATAATCTCTCTTTCTAAAGCACCCATGACTGTGGTAGTAAAGAGCCAGTCCAAACAGAGATGATCAGTGAACCCAAATAAAAAAGCATTAAAAAAGCTGTGAGAATGTGTGTGGTATAAATGTTTAATTTTGTCTCTGTTTAGATGCAGGAGCAGAGGGTGGAGAAGTGTCATCATCCAAAGCCTTGCTGGAAAGTCAAGAGGCGGAAGGAAAACGCAATGATTCCTAACACCTAAGGACTCCTGGGTTAATGAATCCCACCAACAAACTCCCCAGTTTCCCTGTGTCACCCCTTCTGAAGTGTGGTAGCAACTTTAGCAGCACAGACATGACTTTGCAACACACTTGTACCTAGATGATTATGTGGATGGCACACAGTTCTTTCCACTCTCATCCTTCTAAAGCAATGTTCTACATATCCAAACAGGAAGAAGACTAAAGAACGTATCTCTTGTTTTCAGTTTTCTCTCTAGTTTTGGTTATAGTATTCATCCTAACTAATCTTCTTTGACAGTTCCAATTAATATATCTACCAGGAACTAATCATTGTTTCAAAATAAAAACCATGTTTCTTAATTTCCCAAACCAGCTTCTTTCTCTCTGGCACAGAGGTGTGTTCACTCCCCACAACATGATATTAAGTATATATTAGATTACAGACATTATCTGTAATTTGTCTCCTGAGATTTTTGTTCTCATTAGACATATATAGATGGGTGTGAGAAAAAAAATAATTACATCAAATAAAATTTTCTCCTACTCCTGTCGCCAAAAGGTTTAACAAACTAAATAAACATCAGCGTTTGTTTTCAGACTCTCCTTACCTCTGTTTGATTATGGCAGATCATCTCAGTTCTCCCACTCTTAGCAGTCTTGCCACTTTGGCCATTCATTCTCATGCTGAATATTGTAGCTTTCATGTGTACCTAAAGTAAAATAGGTATGTTTGTATATGATGAAAATTGTTTAATCTCACTGTGGAAATTAAATATCTATAATCTTTTCTGTCTTCGGTTGATTTCTTAATGTTTCTCCTGTAACCCAATAATGCATATTTCTTTTATTTCATCTGTGTTTTGCTTTGTTATCTGCTGACAGTGAAGATGTTTCAATCATTGTGATTTTTACAAAGACTTTAAGCAAAGTTTTTTCTCTGCTGAAAGGACTTGTTTTGTTTTGGCAATCATGTTCCTGAGAATACTTGGCATTCATTCCCTTGTTGTAGGAGACTTAAGATTCAGGTAGAGACATGAACCTTCACAATTCCTTGGGCAGCAGCTACTTATGTACATCATAAAAACAGCAGAAGCATCTCTGATGGGTACATCCCACATGTGACTGGTATTCCATCTATGAAATATTTGTGTAATCTAAAAACCTGGCAGAGAGCTTGCAAGAGCTCAAGCGAGCTTGTAAGGCACAACTTTCATTCCTACTGTGCATTTACTCATAGCCTGGTTTTTGGGGACCATTCAATAAAGGATCCAGTTTAATTCAACTGAACTGACAATTAGTTCCCTCCTCTTAAAGCTGTTTTCATTTAACAAGTGCAACATCCCAATTTTTTTTTCTGATTTTGAAAGGTAAAACAACCTATTCCACTGCATCAAAACAGGTGGCTTAAGAAAGTCTGAGAGAGTGAGCTAGCTGACACTAGAGGACCAGAGCTGAAAACCACAGTGGAAAGGGACTAGGAGGTAAATGTAGTTGTGGTAAACACTCTTGTTCTGGGTTGTAGTCCCATCCTCCTATACCAGCCTCCTTTATAGAATCATAGTACATAAAAACAGTAAATTAGAAGAAGCTGCGGTGATCCCATCAAATCAAGTATTTGAGTATTACTAAAACATAACTCCTATATACTTTGCTCTTTGGGTCATTGCCTATATCAAATTCTACACTTTTTTCACAGTTGCAGCACTGGTAGATATATTTAGTTTCTTCTCTGATACAATACAGACATTGAAATTTGGGTTACAGGAATAGTACTTTAGGTACTTTGTTAATCTAAGCTAGTTTGAATTTTTTTTGCTATTAAACCACCAATTATGAACCAGCTGAATTTAGCAAATTATTCATGTGCTAAATTCTATGTTAAAAAAACCCAATCTATAACTATATACATAAAAGGCATTAATTGCTCACAAACATATGTTGTCATCTTATTGCAGGGGTTGTAATACTGTTGTCTCCTTATTGCAAAAGTTTCATATCTTCTTGGTATTTCTCATGGGCATCTCCTCAAAGCACGAGCTCCTCCTTCTTCACAAAGTAGCCAACTGACTCCAGTACTCTTCTCAACCAGCCACCCCACTCTTTTATAGCACTCTTCTTCTCATTGGTTACAGCTGTGGCCTGTTAAATTCAGGCCTGTTCCTAATCGTTGATAATTGGCCCAGCTGTAACTCCTTGGGGGTAAGATTACTTTCTACACTATCTTTATTTTCTTATATTCTATCCCGCTACAAATGTATAACTAGTCAAGAATGCTCGGCACCCTGGGGAATTTATTGTAAGCACTCAGGTGTTTACTTTGTACTTGAGCTAAATGAACCTGACTTTGAAAATATGTTGTGTATAAAAAAGAATTTTAACAGCAAATTTGAAAAAATGCAGTAGTAAAAACTAAAATTTAAAATAGAATTTAATTAAAAGCAGGATGAACATTTTTAAAATATCTGTAATAAGTTATATGTGTATTATCTAACTGCAAATTAACCAAGTTACAAATACAGAAATGCTTCTTTGCCATGTGCATGTACGGTTTGTGTCTAAACAAGTATTGGTCTAGACTGCATGAGAGAACTATTTTTCTAGTTAGTTGTAGCAGTAAGAATATTAAATAATGCCTGGATTTTACCAAATTTCTCTAGTTATGAGCCAAATGCATATTTCTGACCAGTATAAACTGACTCACAAACTGACTGATGTGGGACACATTGTACCATATGAACTTTGGTCTTTGGAGCAGAGTTTATTAGTTGTGCATGATTCTTGACTCAGGCAGAAGGGAGCTCACCCCTTTAGGCTGTCTGAGGGGCTTTGTGCCATGCTGTCCAGTACTCTGGGGCTTGGGCAGAGTTACTGTCTTAAGCACAGCTGAAGTTGGGGAAGCTTTGGTTCATTTTCTTGTTAGTGTGCTGAAGACAGATAATAGTCCTACTAAACTTTGGCTGAGTCTGTAAAGAGCAAAAGTGCTTCTGAATATGTTTGTCACTGAGCCAGTTTGTCGAGTTTCAACCATTATGCAGGCTGTACCAACCTCCCTTAGTTCAACTAATGGGTAATTGAGAACAATGCATTCTCTTGGTTCACATGGCCACAATGTCATGGCCCTGAATCAAGTGGGTATTTTAAAACATGCTTAACTTTAAATGCAGACGGGTTTTGCAGCAGTCAATAGAACTACTTAGGTGCCTAAAATTAGGTACATACCTAATTACCTTGATAAATGACAGCAGCAAACTTCTATTAAGGCTAATCTGGTATTATAATGCATTCATCCCAATTTCCATTCCAGCAAGTTTGGTACAGGTAATAGCATCTTTTTCATCATCTTACAGCACTATCCTGGGCTTTCATAAAGCAAAGAATTTCATTTTAGTACCAAACAAAAAAGGTAACTTTATGGTGTCCATATTTTAGAACATAATTGAGCAATTATCCATTCTTACCCACTCAGCATGCTAAAAAAAAGAAGGCAAGAAGTACCTTTGTAATTTTATTGTGCATACATAAAACAATTTAGGTATTTTGAATATACAGAAAAAATGCCTTGATGTTTTCCAGATATCATCAAGAAATTATAACTGCACTTGGTTACTTAAAAATTACAAGAGAGCAGCGGCTATAAGAGGCTTAAACTACACTTTACCACTACTATCATTTTACCTGCCACCATTAGTAGGCTAAATAGCCTTTGCGTATCATGCACATAAAGACAAACACTTTAAGATTTATCAAATTAATATTAGTTCATATTCCTCTCTTCTGTCTGCTAGTGCTCTGTATGTGATAAAGTCCATGAAAGAGAATTGAACAAAGACTTCTCCATGGATTTCTCCGTGTGTGTTCAGTGAGCATAAGCCCCAGAGAGTGGTGAGTGTGGGTTTCCCCGGGTCCAGACAGCACAGACCAGTGGGGCTGAGCCCACCGGGATCCCAGGGCACTTGCTCTGAAGTAGAAATAGCAAAGGCTTAAACTGTCCTGCCATCTAGTGGGATCCTCAGCCTGCCAGGAGGCTGTGCAAGGCAGTGGGGGGAGACACGTTTAAGAGACCTCAAACTCAGCTGCAAACTGGGCTGGTGAGAAGCAGAATGTCTCTACCTCATCCAACGCATTCACTTCAGGAGTTTTGCTGTGGGTCCAGATCCTTGGTGTGTCTGTATACAGAAATCCATCCGTGCAATTGCAAGCAGGAGGCATTTTGTGTTTCAACCCATAATCTCTTACTGTAAAACAGGTGCCCGAGTCTGGCTTGCAGCCTACTTTGCTTTAGGTGCTCACTCTGCGATTTGGGCTTGGGTGCAAATCCCACCACAGATGACTGTTTTCACTATTTTTAGGGATAATTATGTTTCATCTTCTCAACCTGAAGCTGTTCTAATTTCGCTAGAAAGTAGGAATGATTACTGAGAGCCCTTCCTTTAGTGTCTTGGTTTATTTCCCTCTTCAGCCCAGTGGGGACCATCCCAATGGATGTAAGCAACAGGAAGCCTGAAGGCCATCTCTTCACCTTGGCATGTGCCACGTCCTGATGCCAGATCTCTGGATTTTAGTGCAAGACTTACATTTGATAAATAGTGTTGTGGGGTTTTATGGTTGTTGTTTGTGTGGTGTGTGTGTCTGTGTGTGTATGTGTTTATTTCTTTGGGGTTTTTTTAGGGGGGCAGGGGCTACCTGTGGCTTTTCTGTATTAAATATATTTATAATAATTGCTTGCAATGTAAAGGCCCTGATGTGAGGATTTGGACAATCCCTACCAGTGCTTCATTCCTGGAGCTCTGCTGTGCAAGGATTGATGCTCTAAATCCAGAGTTTATCACACAATGTATGGGAAAGCTAATCTGTGAGAGACTGGCTTGACCCTACTGTGTAGGGCTTTCTGTGCTTTTATTTCCAGACTCCTCGGGCATGTTTGTCAATGATATATCAGCAATGCAAACCTAAAAAAAAGGAGCATGTGAACTGCTGCTAATGCCCGGCAGTATTCCAAAAGCAATTTTCCAATAACGCACCCAGTTTCCTAAGGGTGTACGGAGGGATGGGCTCTGCAGCCGTCAGGCGGCACCACAAGATGGCGCCCGAGCCCGCGTAAGCCGCACAGCCGGGCCCTCGCCTTCCTCACAGCCTCGCCCCTGTCCGGCTCCCGTCTCCCCGGGCACGGCGGAGTTCGGGTCTCCTTCCGGACCTGATTCTCCGGATCGCTGCCGTGAGGAAGAGCAGGGGCTGTGGCAACGCCGCGGGAGGAGGACGAGACTCCTCCGGGCGCTGGCGGCAGAGGGTGCCCTTGCCCTGGCGCGGCCTTCGCTCCAGCAGCTGCTCGTCCCCACACGGGCCCTGGGCACGGCAATTCCCGCGGCTTCCCAAGCAAGGGGACTGGAACTCAACAATCCAATTCTACCTCGTTCCTTCCTTCCCTCTTGATTTGTCCTCTTATTCCATTCAAAGCTTATACATCTACTCCTTTCCTGTCTTCAGTGCTCAGCCCTTGCTTCACTCACACCTCAAGCCCAACATCCAGCGTTAGTACTTAAAACACTCAGTACAAGAAGCAAATCTCTTTAATTACCTCCGTATTCACTAAAATAAGACAGTAGAAAGACAACTCATTTCTGTTCCTCTCACAAAGCACTGGATAAATTTTACTTTATCAGGCAGACTCATGAGACACCCTAGAGCCAGGCCCAGAATGGCCCTTGTCTCTAACACAGAGAGAGGGAAAGCTTCTGTGGAAAACAAATAACATGTCATTATGCAAGTAGAGGTGCTGTTGCAATCTAAAAAAAGTGCTGAAATAAGTTTCTTCCAGGCATAGCCTTTGAACTTTCCATCCTTTTTTTTTTAAGCATTGACTGTTGTGACTAGAAACTTCTAGTTAGATTTACAAAGGATGAACTGAAATGCTGGAATGTTAGGAGTATATTTAAGGGAGGGAAGACAAAGGGCAATGAGGTGGAGTTAAAGGCATGACAGTTGCACCTTGTTTCCTCTCCATAGCCCTTCTTTTATCAGAACATCTGAGCCAGTCATGGTGCGAGGAAGTCAGCCTGGTCCTGCACACTCCACTGGCTCTGGACTCTGGATGTTTTGAGCTCTGGGTGCAAGGCTGATCAGTCACTCAAGAAAGTTTCAAAGGTCTGGAGGAAGATGCTATTAAAAGCCTTGTTTAAATATTACAAAATTAGTTAATGATTTTGACCATAGAGGGTCTGGTTTATGGTTACTGTTGCCACACTGAGTGTAGGGAATTAGTGGCATAAAATGTACACATGAATGTAGGGAATTAAAGGAATAGTGGCAGTATCTATACCTCCCTACTGGCACTTAGTGCAGTACAGTCCACAAAGTGAGTCCCATGATTATCCAGGCAGGGACTACATGCCTGCTTTCCTTTCTGTGTATATCTGTACTTTTTCCCATAACAGCCTCTGGATTTGGCAAAGTACGAACCCACACTTTGCAAGTGGGATGTGTTTTTAAGTTTCCTGGTATAGACTTGTCTATTGTGACCAACTCATGTGAGTTCTTGCGTAATCCAGGATATAGAACTTCTCTGAATTACTTCCTGCATCATGTCCAATAGCTGTGGTTGTTAGCATAGTTTACAATTTGCAGGGTTGAAAAGTCTTGTAAGGCAGTTTGAAAGCTGGCCAAAGGCTTAAGTCTCCCCACAGCAAATATGCACTTCATTTTCAATATAAATTTCTGTAGGTCTAATTTTCCTTCAGTGACTGGAGTTTTGTGTACCAGACTGAAGAGACCACCATTTCTCTGGGATTGTCTCCAGACATCCAGTATGACCAAAATTTTCCCCAAACTTGTCTTGGTTGTAATTCTTATTTAAAGCTAGTTATGAGCTGTCATAACCCTGCAATGCTCAAGTTGCTCTAAAATTTTGTGTTTCAGGAAATTTATGTACTTAGACTCATGAAAACTCAGCAATGAGTCAGGGCTTGGTCACAAACCCAAATGTAAAGCAGGGATATGGTTGCACTCTTGAATGAATCAAGTTAGGTATGTAATTCCAGCTAGGTCACCCAGCATGAGGTTTCATTTCAAATGCCTGATCTGTGTCAGGCATTTATTCATCCGTGACAGGCCCATAAATTGATAACCTAATTAAATTATTTATCAAGACTGGAATTCATATATTTCTCCAGATTCACTACCAGTGCTCTTTAAAACTTCTGAGGAAACAGCTTGCTCTAAGTGAGAGATTCCAATTTAGAGGACACAAACCCAGAGGAGTGTGGCTCCAGCTGCATCTGGGAGATCATATCTGGCTCCAAAAGCCTGTGACTGTGTCCTGTCAGTCCCTAGCTCAGTGGAAGAGAGGAGGACCTTAGGAATATCCAAACGCAGGTAGTTAATGAGCTGAGTTTTAACTTTGCAACTGTTTTACAAATTCAGTAGTTGTTCTCTTAAATTCTTGAATTCTTGAAACTCAGTGAAATAAACCTGATTTTACTTCTTGCCTAAATCTCAGCTGGTACTGAGAGTGATTTCAGTATATTGTAGAAAATCGAATGCTTCGGATGGACAAACCTAATGAAGGTACATTAAGCCATTCTAAAAATTTCTGAAATTCAGCCCTGCAAATTGCACAGTTGTTTCTTGTTTTGCTGAAAGGATTTACCTTGGGATTGATTAGCTTGAGATTCATTATACTGAACTCCAAACAGTCATGCTTATTTATGTATTTGACAGCCTCCATAGTGTATTCTAGGACTACAGAAAGAGAACATGATATTTATGATGTATGACAACTTAAACTTGTACCTTTAACACTGTAAAATTTATATTGATGATGACAAAAATCATTCCCTCCTTTGCTATAATACAGAGTCCTTGGACCTTAATACAGAGGGTCTTTCTGCTCCATTAATATTCTCACTAGTCTGCCCTGAATACCAAATCTACACATCTCTCAGAATCAGCTGCAACAGGTCAAATGCAAGTCATCTAACCTCTTTAAACTTATGTGCTATTTTTCCATTCCTTCTAATAAGAATTATTTTATTTAGTGTGTTCCTAGTATTCATATGCCTTCTAAATTTCCCTGAGTTATTATTATCCCCTGAAATAGTCAGGTTGCTTATTTATACAAATTTGTTTCTTGCTTCCTTACATATACCCATGCTGAAATTGTAAGTCTGGAAAGCTGATTTCTTGTATTGATTTTTTACAGTAACTAGACAGGTATTGTAAGTGACACGCAGTATCAGGCATTTCTGTTACAGTTCAAAGGCTTTTAAATTGTTTTTCTATTCTTAAATGTAAAAGAAAGCAAAGACAAATATTAAAATAACAAAGGCCTAATGGCACAAAATTAAAGGTACTACATCTTCAATAAATTGAACTGGGAGCCAGGAGAGTGGCTGGCTTTAATGCAGGCTAAATCTTTGAGGAGAATGTCTGACTTGAGTAATCTAAATGTAAGTGACACAGTAATATTAAACAAGAGATAACAACCTCCCAAATGCCTTTCAGAAGCAGAGAACACCCTGGAGATATTTCATAGCATTTGCTTACTTTAAATCATTGTCAACCAGCTGTCCTCCCAGCTTAAACCAATCCAGATATATGTCTAATAGTTCATAATGAGGTATTAGTGGGTGTTTACTTTCCAGGACTCTCCTAAACTCATGTCACACCAATTTGAACAGAAGAGAGAGTCTACAAGAATGAAATGCATGATCACAGACCATTTAGTTTTCACCAATTAGCAACCAACACCAGAATTAGACCTTAACATGACTTGTGTCTAACGTTAGCCTTCCTGGCATTATTTTGCTTGAGCTTTATAGTGGCAGGAAACCTGCTGAACATGTTCCTAAGTTTTGTCCAAGATATGACGTGCTCTTAGGATATTGTGGTAACATGTCTTTCCTGCTCCTGCCTGCACCTCGCCTTACCTTGCACATCACCTATCATCTGGTCCAAAGCTCCAGCAAAGCCCTTCCTGTGGCATTTACACAGCACAAGACCGGATTCATACAGATGCTTTGTACCTGGGGCCATTCTGTGACCACTTGCTTGTGCAGCTGCATAATTGGGTGTCTTTTCCATGAGACATTTATCTCTTTTTGAACCTGGGATTTCTAATGAGCTGTCTGTTGACAGAGTAAATAAACCTAGGTATTTTCTATGGCTCACCAACAGCACTGAGATGGTTTCTTTTTATTAGCGGGATCAGCAAATCTCTTAGACAGCTAGGGGACATATATGATCATTTTAGTTAAGAGCATTCTACTGCCCTGGTTGACGTTAGGTTTTTCTGCAGCACCAAAAACAAAATCACACTCAGCCCTGAAGAATCACACTCATCCTGTCTGACACAATAGCTACTAAACTCTGTTCATTTCTTTATTACAGAGATCAAAGCTGCACAAAGATTTACAACAGGACTTCAAACAAGCTTAAAATTTGCTGAGAATGCCCTAGCATGCTGTCCATAAATAGAGGAAACATTTCAGCTGCACATTATTTTCAGTTTCCTTAATTCAAAAGTAGCTCCCTATATGTTTCATAATACTAAGAGTTTAAAGAAATGCCTAAGTGAGCTAGGACCCTGAATCCTGTTGGCTTTCAATGGAATTCAATTTCTAAAAGGCTTCTGAGTACCTACGTCTTTTGTACCAGGGGAGTTAGGCCCTGGTATCACTGCTGCCCTTCGTTGCACGTGTGGGTACAAGATGTTCTGCAGTTCCTGGACCTTCATTGCCAAAAATGTTTAAATAATGCAATCATCACTGCATTATCTGAAGGTCTTATAACATAGTATCCCCTTAGTAGACTATTGTACTACAAAGATGGTGAAAAGACAGAGATTAATTGAATTGGTGTAGCAAGAGAGCCCTGCCTGCGTTATATCCAGAGAGGGACAGAGAAGTTTTACTTTTCTACAGTGAGACACTAAGCCTTTAGTAACTGGCTGTTGTGGTTAGATGCTCAGCAGTTCCTGACATAGATTATGAGGAATCCACATATGACAGAACCTCATGGTCAGACTTCTCTACTTCAGCAGCCTGGTGGTGCTCCCTTCCGCCCCATACCCCTCACACCCTTTTTTTTTCCTGAAGAAGTAATTTTTTTTTTCTTTCGAGTACAGAATGAAGGCTGAATGAGGCTGTCAGCCTCATTCTCTGAATGTCTGAGAGCATATGAAGCAGGGATGTAACCGGGGGAAAAGTAGCCAAAAGCAGGTTGCCTGTCCTGTATACAAAGACTGAAGGTTAGAGCAGTCTCACCAGATGGCCTTTGGAAGCAAGGATTACTCATTACACAGGGATATCTTGCTGCAGAATGTTCATCTTTTAAGCAGACCTTGTACAGGGAATGCAAATGTGCCTACTTACACTGCTCAGGTGGTGTAAAGGGTTTAGTGTAAAGGAGAATGAGTCCCTGGCTTTCAGAATCTCCAGAGATACTATTTGTCACAGGAGTGCACAGTCTGTTAAAATTATCCAAGTGCTGACAGCACAAAAGAAACTCTAAGCTGGTATCCTGTGCAGCAACCCAAAATGCACACCAGATCCGTGTATTTCACACCAAATCTCTGTTTCAGCCATAGCAAAGCATTTATGTCACTCAAGATGACTTGTACTAGTTTTTGATGTTAGCATAACTCTTGCATAAGGCTCCACAATCAAACACAGAGCATAAGATGCTATGGAAAACATTTTGAACTGTGGCTTGTCACCCCACAGATGAGTCAGTAATGTAACATTTCCTACTGTTGATTTACCCTGGTCCCAAATCATCACTAACGCAGACAGGTGGGATCTCACCATCATAAAACATGATGTGAGGACTCTGGCAACCTATCCACTTAAGAAGCAATGTGAACATTTTGACAGACCCTGTTTTATATTTGAAGCATGGTGCAAAGTGTTCAAGAATGTATTCTTCTTAAGAAATTCTTATGTGCTTCCTTCCCCTTAAAGGCAGGTCATCCCACTAAGTACTTGTCTTATTTAAATACATCGAGAAATCCTAGCAGAACAGAGCTTTCCCATCAGTGTAGGTATGACTGCTTAAATGATGAAGGATCCTGAAGAGGCTGCCTCCCAAAGGCCTGGCTGCAGCCCTGTCTGGAAGAAGGTGCAAGGCAAAAGTGTCCTTGAGGAATCCAGCTACCAGGGGTGGCACTGAATCATTTTTAGGAGTTTTATATCACAAAGTCCATGAGGCTGGTTGTATACAAGCCCTAGTGAGCAAGACAGCACAAGCTCTCCCAGGTTCTGTACAAACATCTCCACCAGAATAATGAACAAGGGCTCCAGGGCTACTGCAAGCAAAATCTGTATGAGCAGATAACTTTTTCTTGTCAATACTGCGAGAGGAGACACTGCCAGTTCATGAGAATATTGCTAAAATAATTTAGAATTTAATATCACAGAGTCATAGAATGATTTGTGTTGGAAGGGATCATCCAGTTCCAAGCCCCCTGCCACGGTCAGGGACCATTCCACTAGTCCAGGCTGCTCAATGCCCCATCCAACCTGGCATGCTTAAATTAAAATCCCACCAGAAATGTCATTTGCCCTACACCCAAAGAATATGCGATACTACATGTGCCTGAAAGAAATGCAAATGATGGTCAAAAATTAGTTTTAAAATATTAGGAAAGTATCCCTAATTGTTTCTATTTTGTATGGCTAAACTAGGTGGAAAATTGTTGAGGATTGTTCCTAAATCACGTAAATTCTCTTTCACTCAGTCCCTGAGTTTTGTTGCAAAAGCTGAAGTGCTCTATTCACTATTGTGGAATCCATCCAAGCCATAGGTCAGGAAAAGCTGGCACCATGGGATGTCCCACAGAGGCTGCTTTCTGAAAAGCACTCAAGATGAGACAAGATGATCACCTAATGCCTTCAACAAATTTCAAAGAACAACTAGAAGGAAGATGTAAAAAGAAAAGAAGAAAAAAGAAAAAAGAACAAGAAAAAGAAATAGTTTTAAGCTCTTTTTCTTCATTCTTAACCTGCAAATGATGACACTTGTGAAGCCAAGATGCCGTTAAGAGACGGGAACAGCAAATGCTAGGTTCAGGCAGCATCCATACAGATGCCATTGTGGGTAAAGGGATCTGTACTTGGCCAGCACCCAAATGGCCTTGAAAATCTTCATAGGAAAACCTCTGGAGCTGGCGTTCTGCAGTAGCGTTACGATCCTGTGTTTTTCCTCAGTAGCCTTTCACGTTGTGCGCCCGTTTCTCGTTTAGCCCGCGCGTTCCCGTGACAGCGTGGCGGGCGGGCGGGCGGGCGGGGGTGTCCCCGGGGCGGCTCAGGCGATGAGTGGCGCGGCAGGCGGAGGCAGCCCCTCTCCCTGCCCCCTCCAGTCCTGCCGAGTGCCCGGCCGGCCACCCCGCGCCCCCTCCCCGGCGGCGGGAGCGCCCTCCCCCAGCGGTGCGGGCGTCGGGGGCGGACAGCGGCCGCTCCCCGCCTCCGGCTCCCCGCCGGGCGCCGGCTTTAAATGCGGGGCGGCGCGGCAGCACCGGCGTTCCTGTTATCCCCGGCACCGCGCTTGGAACACGTAGCCGGCCGCCATGGTCGAGGCTTTCTGCGCCACCTGGAAGTTGGTAGACAGCCACAACTTCGACGAGTACATGAAGGCACTGGGTAGGTACGGCCGGGCGGCGGCACCTTGGGATACCCTGGAATTTTTCACCATCCGGAAAAAAAATTGAAAAGGCTCCCCGCCATTGTCAGCAGTGGTAGTGATAGAGGGGGTGATTTTGGCGGCTGTGCTTCTATCCATAGAGCTAATTCGATACGAGTCATTCACCTGGGGGGGCGGGTGTGTTTGTGTGGGAGAGGCTCCGGGAAATGCCCCCGGGGCTAAGGGAAGCGTGTGAAGGACGAGCACGTGCTGCGTGCGGATAACTTTGAAACAACCAAGCAGAAAAGAAATCATTATGCTGGAATGATAAGGAATTGGAACCCTGAGCAGAGGAAGCGATCGCGGCCGTGCGTGGGACCGCGGACGGAGTGCGGTGCTGCCGTGCTCGGCGGCGAGGGAGGGCGCCGAGCTACAGCTGGGCGGACAGTAGCGGTGGAGACTCTTGGTACAAGGGCACGAGAAAAGCAGAAAGCAGCGTTTCACAGGGATAGCTTACAGCTGGAGAGCGGAGTGAAAGATCTCTGTACTTCGATATGTGGGGGGAAAAAATGTAAAAATTCCGAAGTTTGATGTGTTTCTCTTTTCCCTTGTATGGTCTAGGAGTGGGGTTTGCGACACGGCAGGTGGGAAATGTGACTAAACCCACTGTGATTATCAGCACCGAGGGGGACAAAGTAGTGATCAAAACTCAAAGCACTTTCAAAAACACAGAAATCAGCTTTAAACTCGGAGAGGAATTTGATGAAACTACCCCCGATGACAGAAATTGCAAAGTAAGTGAACTCGGGCTGCAGTCTCCACTCTTTTTCTTGCCTCCCCTGCCCCCCAGGCTCTGCCATTGGTAGTATCAAAAGAAAAAGATGTAACTTCTGCTGCTACTTGTTACAGCGCATCAAGCAGCAGGAAAAAATGGCAAGACTTGAGCCTTGCTTGCCCTGCCTGCTTACACACACCATGCCTTTTCTGAATGTGTTGCGTTGCCAGCTCCCTGTCTGTCTTCCAGTGTCAATTGTGTTAGTTGCCTGCTTTTCTCACAAGCCAAACATAATTTGGCATAACCCTTCCCAGTCAAAATAGTCAGATGCCTCTTTTCCTGCACTTTTGGGGGCTTAACATCAAATATTATTCCAAGGCACATATGAAGCAGGTTCTTGTGAGACTGGAAATCAAAGGAAACAACTTTTTCATCCTTCGACACTAAGAAGAGTTGTCTGGATTTCATGCTTAAAACGAGGATGATTCATAGCCTTGGCTTTAAAATGGCTGGGACTCTTTATCATTCTCGATCCACATCCATCTATTGAAGAGAATTCAATAGAGTGCATGCTGAATGTGTGAGCAGAATCCCAAGTACCTAAAATAAAGGCATGTCTTTGTGTTTCTGGGTATCTCACAGTCAGTTGTGACCCTGGATGGAGAGAAGCTAGTGCACGTACAGAAATGGGACGGCAAAGAGACAAACTTTGTGAGAGAAATAAAGGATGGCAAAATGGTAATGGTAAGTATGGAGCACACTGAGCATTCACATGCACTGCAAACACTCCCAGCTTACCCTTATCTCAAACTTTGTGAATGCTGTGGCTTAGACAAATCCTTAAACTAGTTGGTGGGGAAAGCTAGCAGGGATTTTTAAAACATTTATTTTGGTTTGGTTTGCATCTTGTTTTATTAACAATTAAAAATTGCTAGTGGCTTTAGGCAGGCCATCCTGTGGATTTCCAGAGTATATATGTTCTTTCTATACTTTTTGTAAAAACCCAAGAAAAAACTCCTGGTGAACTTGTAATGATACAAAGTTCTTGATTAGATAGGAAATTATCTGTTGCCACTGGCAATTTAGACTTCTTTAAAAACTTGTTTTATGTATACACACATAAATAGTATTTACTTACACAGAACAAATAGTTTCCTGTGAAAATAAAATTACAATATTGCAGGAGCCAATAGCATTTTCATATTTAATAATAAAGGATTTAGTCCTCCTAGCTTGTTAAAAACTATGATAAAGAGCAATTATGTGGAGAAAAGTCTGAGTTTAAATTCACCTGCTTTTCCAGACTTCTTAAAAACAAGACTATAGGGTGAATAAATGTTGTAAGTTACTATAGCTAATGTCCAGGATAGCACTTTTCATGGCACAGAGATGTAGCTTTCAAAAAAAAAAAATGTCTTCAGCTATACTAATCTATCAGACTTGGTTTTTGGAGAAGACTCATTATTTTGTTTCCTAATTACTTCAGAGAGTATCTGTGTGGATGAAGACTTGCAAATAATACAAACCTTAAAGCATACTGAAACACAATGTGGCAAGTGTTTCAAGGGAAAACCTATGCTTTTGTTTTTGAAGCGCTATGCACAAATCACACATATACAGAAAATGTTGTCCTTTGGAATTTGAATACAATGCAGCGCCCTGTTCTACTTCAGGAAATACCTCCAGAACACAACTGCAGTGACTTAGAGTATTTGGTAGTTATAGCTACACAGGGTACAGAATTCATTTTTTAAGACAATGATCTCCTCGAATTTGTATTTATGCATAGTAATATAGAGGCCTTGGAATTTTAGATTGCACATCTCAGTGGGATAAGCTTTGGGAAAATAAGTGTTAAGTCTGTATTAAAACAATGCTATATTTAAAAAAATAAACAGTAAGTTAAATTTTTAACAGCTGCCTTGTAATTGTGCATTATGTGTTTCTTGGCTGTGAAAGCAGCAAGGAGAAAGTATCATTTCTTGTGGGAACTACAGCTAAGGCTTGGCTTCTTGTTCATTTAAAGTGTCAATCTAGATTTGTTTTTCTATAAATTACATAATGTAAACCAACCTTGACCTAGCATGGATTTCATAATGTGTTGAACCATTACAGAAAATGGTCCAGTCTCTAACATGTCTGTCTTTTCCTTGGACTTGCAGACTCTTACCTTTGGTGATGTGGTTGCTGTTCGTCACTATGAAAAAGCATAGAGCGTACCTGCCTTCTATCCAGATGTTACTTCAGCTGGATGGATTAGTGTCTTGTCCATGATTGATTGTAGCTAAAATGCACATTTCTGGCATGAAAGGTTAATAAAGTGGGGGTTTTGTTGGGTTTTTTTTTTTTGGTTGGGGGGAGATTTTTTTATTAAAAAAAAAAGTCATGCCATCAAATTGGCATGCTTGTGTTGTATAGTGAAACAGGTTAAACTTGGCATTAAATTTCTGAAACACCTACCTCTCTCTTTTTGTTTTTTACAGTAAATATTTGAATTGTTTTGGAACGCAGATAAAACAAATTAAAAAAAACCTAAAAGGTTTTTTGAACCTGTGCTTCTTTTGTATTTAATCAGCTAGTATTCTGGTGTCCTGGAGGGAGGTGTTCAAAGTTTCTTTTTCTGAGCTATATGGTACACAGTGATGCAGTAGCCTTTCTATGCAGCGGAGAGTATTTAGGGAAATGAAAAACTTACTTTGGCTTTTTGCTGGAGAAATCTAAACTTAACTGTATTTATGTAGACAGAGAAGTGCGATGTTCACATAAGTTTCAGCTCTTGTCTTCACTGGATATTTGTTATTAAATGCAGGTTAAGATCACTAGTTTGACAGACAATGTTCCAGAGTTTGTAGTGTTTTGGTTTTAATAGTCAAAGAATTCTTAATTTGCTTTGATAAGTTTGGGTTTTTGGAGGTTTTTTTGTTTTATTTTTCTTTTGCTAACATGAAAATACTGAAGTCTTTCATAGGGTGGGAGGAAAGGATCTACAAGCTAATTCCCTTACATCAGTCTCCACAGGAATGGGAGGAAAACAGTACAACATGAACCTACTGCACTTGCCTCTCAAAGCTGTTGTTTCATAGCTAATATGCACAAGAGATAACAATTTGCACTGTGAGCAATTTAAAATAAAGGGCTTTTAAAATGAGAAATTAAAACCTTATGCCTGAACAATGTGTCCCTAAAAGGCCAGTGTGAGGAAAAACTGCCTTACTCTTAGGAAAATTGAAACAGATCTTTGGCACCATGGAGGAGATTGTTTGGAGAGTCCATGTTTTCTACACACTGACTCTGAGAACCACAGAGGGGTAGCTACCTACAGCCTTGTAAACAAAGGCAAAGCTGAGCTGTGGATTTAGTTGGTCATTGCTCTGTGAGTGCTGTGTGTGGCTGCAGCCAGAGGTGCAGGAGGGGCATCTTGCCCAACTTCCCAGGCCTCATCCTTCAGATCTGCCACGTGATATGGGAAGAGGCTTCTTGCTTCCCTGGATAAATAGGATAACATGGGTAACTCATCTGCTGAAAGTTCACACATAACTGGCACCTATCCTATACAAACATAAAATTTGGTGTTGTTAGCTTTAGTTTTTCAGAAAAACTAGTTTGAAATGAATATTCAAATCTGTCTTCTCTTGTGGGAAACACTATACATCTAGAAGACAGAGCCCTTAATTCTAAACCTTTATAAATACATTTCATTTGATGAACATTGATAGTTTTTAAAATCTAAGATCTATCTTAATCAGAGAAATGAAAAGTAGACTGTGATCCAGTGGTAGGGGGAGCTCCACTCTCTATGCTTTGGGCTGTTTCACTGGTATAGAGCAAGTTATTTTTAAGCAGCATCTTCTGCCATTTGGTTTTTTCAGTCTATTTAATCCTCAGCTTCAACACCTAATACAGCCTTCATCTGCCTCCCCTCTGCTGCTGCCTGCTTGCCTGTGGGTGCATGTGCCACATGACTGTCCTTACCAGCCACCTTTTCTCAGAAAGTTGGGAGCAGCTGCTTTTCCCTCACTGGAGTAAACAGACTTGCTTTCCCAATACTGCCCTTTGTCTGCACAACAAATGATTTGTGGGGTCATGAATTAAAAAACCTAGGTTTTTTTTTCTTAAATACTAAGAAAGGAATGTAGAGGCAAATTTTTAAGAGTTGGTTTACAAACAAATCTTGAATGGTAAATATTTTGTGTTACAGTCACTTTTAAAAAAGAAGAAGAGTAGTCCTTTAAACAAAAGTTATTTTTCCCTATTCTAAATATAAACAATATTAGTGTCAAATATGGGAAAGAAAAGTGGAGAAGTGGTACCTGTGAAGTAACTGACATTGCTCAGAGCAGACACGAGAGAAATATACTGACAAATGGGACTTCCAGCTGCTGCTGACCCAGCTTTGCAATGCCGACAGGAACAGCACAGTGAGCAATGGGACACTTCAGGGTAGCCACAGGATTCATGACATTGTTATTGTGATCTTCTCCTAAAACTGACACCAAGTACCCTTCCTCTATGCGGAACTACTCTGACTTAAATAAACAGCAGTTCTGAAAGCCTTGGCAGTGGAGACTTGTATTTACAATACACCTCATCACTCCCCTTAAGCTGTATTAAAGGTGTACTTGATAGTATTTTTCATCAAGTTGGGTGGTTTGGGGTTTTTGCTTTGTTTTGTCTTTTAAAGCCTTTTAAGTAATCGGGACCCATTTTCACATGTATGCCATGAGAAACCTTCCTTCCAAGAGATGCTTGAGACGGGTGTGGGGTGTCGGGCACAGCCTTCCTTCAGGCCGCCTCGCACCAGCCGGTGCCCCGACTCCAGCCCTGCCCGCGGCCAGGCTTGTCTCCTGCGAGCTCCCTAGCGCTGACCCGGGGGTGGCACCTCCTGAAGGTCACCCCGGGCACGGCCGGCTCAAGGCGACAGCCAGGGCCGCCGTTCGACAGCGGGGTGGCGGCCTGGGGCGGCTTCTGGCCCCGAGAGGTGCGGGCGGGGCGCGGTGGTTTCCGGCGGCCCCGCGGAGCGCCGAGGCTTGCACAAGCCGGCCGGGGCTCGCCTCTTTCCCGGCTGCCGGGGCGGTCACACGGCTGGAGCCGTCGGCAGGCCGGGCGCTGCCGCACGGCCGACATGGAGCTGCGGGTGGCGCTCGGGCTGGCGCTGCTCTGCTCCGCGCTGGAGGCGGCGCCGGCCGGCCCGCAGCGGCCCCGCTCCGCCGTGGGTGAGTCGGCCGGGGGTCAGCGGCTGAGGGGCCCGGCCGGGGCTGCCCGTGGAGGGCGGGGGAGGCGGGTGAGGGGCGGCCCTGCGAGGGAGGCCCGGCCGGGGACCGCTGCCAGCCCGGCGGCGGGGAGGGGGGGCGGGCTGCGCGGTCCCCGCTTGCGGCTCCTTCGCCTCCCCCTGGCACTGCCCCCCGCACAGAACCTGCTGCCGTAGCATTCCCTGTCCCAACTGACTTCGGCCACACGTGACTGCTAAATCAGTCAACAGGGCTCTTTTGAGGTACGGGGGTTACACGGGGTTTATATTTAGTTGCCCGGGCAGGCCGGCGGGTGAAGTGAGGTGAGCCCTGCCCTGCCTGTGTCGCGGTGTCCCGAGGCACGCACTGCAAACACCGCGTTTGGGGGCTATGCTGGGCTGTGCTGTGCTGGGCTGGCCGCAAAAACACACGCTCTGCCTGGCCTGATCACTGCTCGGGGCGTGCGTGCAGGTGAGTGCTCCGGAATGGTTTCCCACAGAATTCTCATTCCGTGTTACTCACACTTGCCTCGGAACAAGCACGCAGCAGTGTCCCGGCGATTGTCTTGTCTCCTGTTGGTAGGCGTCACAATTTTAGAGATTTTGAAGATCACCTCTGGTCTTTGATTCCTGAAATAAAACTCCATGGGGTACAGTCGTGTGGTGCCTGCTCAGCCACAGAGTTAGCATGTGACCTTGGGAAAAATCAATTTATATCTGTTCCTATTTCACAACCACTGCCCCAGATACATGTGTGCCTTTACCAAGTGCTTTGAAACTGACGGAAAGAAATTAATCCTATTTTACTTGTAACTTGATGGCTGATAGTCTTAACACAGATTTCATTCATCTTATTCAGCATATTCCTATACTTCTCGGTTCCTTTATCCATACAGTGCTATGTCACAGTGGCTGAGAGCATGTCAGCCTGGAAAGTAGTGAGTAGGTAAAGGCTCTGCACTTTATAGAGCACTATACACTGCTCTGTAGTGAGAAGCCCAGTCTCTGCACACATGCTGTTTCTTGCCTTTCTTTCGAGACATCTTTCTTGTCATCTTTTACAGTAGCTTCTGGCCAGGGAAGGTCTGGAAAAATAATTTAAAAGCAGCCCCCTTTCTTTTCAAATGGAGTAGAGAAGTCCTTCTATTGCCTCCTCTACTATCCAGTTTCCAGATTGCTATTAATGAAAAGGAGCTGATTTTTCAGTTCCTTCCAATCTCCATTTCATTTTTGGTGAATAGCATAAAGCCATGCCTCTGCTTCTGTTTTCGGTTTTTCTAAGCAGTCTATGTGAAGGACTCAGGAAAAACTTGCCTACACTTATCAGACAGGCTAATCAACAATTTGTTAACTTTGAATAGGATAAGCAGTAGATAAACTGGAGTAAACTTGGCATTACCCGGTATATCCCGTTCAAATGCAAATAATGCATTTCCTGTAATCTTTGTTTTCTGAAAACAGGGCAGTTCTGGCATGTATCTGACCTGCATTTAGATCCGACTTACCACATTACCCCTGATCGCACCAAAGTTTGTTCTTCTTCCAAAGGAGTCAATGCCTCCAACCCAGGCCCTTTTGGAGACTTTTTGTGTGATTCTCCTTATCAACTTATTTTGTCAGCATTTGCATTCATGAACGATTCAAAAGAGCAGGTTTCATTCATGATTTGGACAGGGTAAGTGTTCAAGTCACTCTGCAGTTAAAGCTGGATAGCCAGATAGTGTGGCAACTCACAAGTTTGTATTTGCACCAACAGATTTGAGTTCAGTATCTCACTAATGCTAGTTGTCCCTTTAGTTGTCCAAATGGCTACTAAGTGCAAGACTGAGTGAGAATATTAGGCCTCAGGAACAGACTTTGATCTCTGTAATAACTGCTGGACTGTTCATTGTGATATTTAGCATATGGCTATATTAGTGTGAGTTAATAGAAATGGTGCAAGGAGGGTGGGAAGTAGAAAAAGAAAAATGAAAGGTCATGGCAGTAACTGAGTCATTGCAGGCCTCTTTTGAGGAAGAATATTTACCTTCCCTGTTCCAGTCTTCAGTATTATAAAGTGGGCTTAATAGTAGTCTCACGGAGATGTTACCTGTGAGGCTTTGTGTGCCATAGCAGTGGGACCAGACGAAGAAGTGTGAAAGGGAGTAGCTTTATAGTACTATGCTACCAAGGCATAGTACTGTGTCTTGTTACTTTCTAGGTATTCATAAAAGATAGCACTGATTTACCCTTGTATCATAGTAGAACTCTCAATTCTACCATCACACAATTTCTTAAGGCATACATCAATGGATAATTTATCAAAGAGATTAGTGTTTTTGAGTGTGAGAACTAGTTTGTTATATCACTTATTTTTAATGGGAAAGAGTGTTAAGAAATATATGAAGGCAAGTGATTAATCTATTTCACTTACCTTCTTGTACTTAATTTTCAACAGGATATTGTTAAAAGGGAAAAAAGGAACTAGCGATGATGTGCAGGTGATGAAAGATACATAACACAAACTGCATAGTAGCTCAAAATTTTGACTTTAGTGTCTAAGAAATCTTCATTATGATAAATATGAATCATAGGATAGACATTGTCTAAACAAGTCTACGTATTTGTGGTTTTTTAAACAAAAGCCTTTGCAAGAGAGCTTTTGATTCTGTGATTTTAATTAAAGTGTATAGTAATGTTACATGCTAGAATGTAGATGTGCTTGCAGACTTTTTTGCCTTCCTTGTGTTGCTAACAAACCTTTGTTGATCAAGCCTTTTCCTTTTTCAGAGATAGCCCTCCTCATGTTCCCATAAAAGAGCTCTCCACGAAGTTGGTCATTAGCATCATTGGTAATCTGAGTTCTACAATTCGTAATTTCTTTCCAGATCTTCAGGTTTTCCCAGCCTTAGGCAATCATGACTACTGGCCACAGGTAAAACAAGTTAGAAATTTGTTCATCATATTAAGTGTGTTCCTAACTCCTGGGAAAGCACGTCTGAAAAATAAGAGTTAATAATTTGTAACTGTTATTCTGGAAACAGAATTCTACACCTTTTCAGTTAGCATTTAATATTATGAATAGTTACACTCTAGAACAGAAGCTACATCACTCTCTCTGTGCTCTTACCTAAGGAAATGTTGATGCCAGGTAGAATCTGTACATGGCCTGATGTCACACAAATTTATCACTAATCATTCCTCATGGCTTAGAACTACCACGTGTCAACATAGTTAATACACACATACTTTTCCTTACTGTGTATGTCATGCATGTGTGTACAGTAACTTAAAGCTATCAGAAGTGACATCATTAATGGACCTGTGAGCCTGTGGGAAGTTTAAAACCTGCTCAAAGGCCTACTGGAAATCTGTCAGCTGGCATCACTAGATTTTTTTGTTGTTGTTTTTTAGCTAAAGTAATGGCAGAATTTTTGTCAAGTTCCCATAGTTTTTCCACTGCTATTAAAAATATGTCTACTTTTCTTTCCTCATTGGACATTCAGATATCACATTGATGATTCACTAGTTATGTTCAGCTGAGGATGGTGCTTTTTCACTTTGACTGCGCTGAATTTTGTTCTTGGCATACTCCAAAGTAAACAGTTGCTTCATTTGTCCTTTAAAGTGTGTTGTGGGTCGATCTGGCAGCACACTGGATCAGAAGCAAATGCTGTCATTGGATGTGAGGGGATCAGAAGGGATGTGAAGCGAGTCAGCTGAAGTATTTTGTTTGAAATTCCTCATGGGAATTCAGTAACACCCCTTCACACCCTCAAGGCTTGTATTCCAGGTTTCTGTGGTATTTATTAGGCCTGTCAGGGTGTAGGTTGGTGCAGCAGGTGACTGGGTAATAGCCCGTGTCATTGCTGGAGTTGGTGGTTTCCAAATAGGGGCGTAGCAGAGGTGCTGAGAGACAGGGCAAAGGAAATGTGAGAGACAAAGTAACCACTAGATGTATATCGGAAGTGTGAGTGCACAAACCAAACTGTGACTTCAGTCCTTGGTGCTCTTACTGTGGTGGTAAAGCTTTGGCTTTTCATATGCACTGACATGGGGACAGGTTGATTCACCAGAAATGACTGGGAAAGTATTTCGATAAGTAAGGCCTGAACTGAAGTGTTACAAAGTGTTCATGTTCACTTTGTTTCAGTTTTAAAAATGTCTTAGCAGAGAATTGTTATTCAGCAATCTCCTTTAATAGAGAAAAAAACCCTACAAAAGCCTTGTAAACAAAGAATGTAGGGACTTTTTCAACAAGTATGAATTTTGTTTGTGAAATTAAATCTAAAGAGAGGAAGAAAAGATGCTCAGGGGGGGCAGATGGGCAGCAAATAGAAAATTGACACAAGCTGGTGATTGGAATAACTGGTGGTTGTTGTTAGTTCTCCCTGCACAAAGCCACTCAGGAGCGTTTCTGTGATGCTTTGAAATGGCATGCTTCACTAATGTGCAGAGTTGGCATGATTTTCAGTTATTGTTTGAAAAAGACATGGGGTCAGACAGTCGCCACGATGGGTTCATTTCATCTTGTTCAATTTTTTAATGTCTGTTTTTTGTACTTTATGACATTTCTTTTTCCATATGGATATGCTTGGCAACTGTCCTGTAGACTGGGAGCAATATGGAGCAAGCCACACACTGTACGTTGGCTGTTCCAAAGCAAGTGTAAAATCTGTGCACTTACCATGAACCAAAGAGTTTAATTGCTCTTTTGTGTTCTGAGCTTAACAACTGAACAGTCCTGGGTGATTTTTCTTGCAGAACATGTTAAAAGTACTACTCAAATTGATCAAGCACTGGGATACCTTTCAGATCATATATTGTGATCTCAGTCTTTTTGCATAGTCTTACTTATTTCACACTCTTGGTCCTGCTTAAAACAAATCCCCAGACTGCTTCTAGCAGTTCAGAGAGCACTGACTTCCTGGGCCGAAGCACCTTCAGTCCATTACATGGCCTCTTATCTGGAATCAGGTTTTTTCTGTTAGTGACTGTTAGCTCTGGCTCGAAGGTGTGTCCTAACAACTCATGTCTGGGCACTGCAATCAACAAATATCTCAACAGACATCGTCTGATTGCTCTGCTCCTAGACAGACACTTACTGCCTAAACCTCGAATAACGTAGGTTTAGTTTCAAAGATCTTAGAAAGGTCAAATTTTATGTTTAAGAAAACATGCACTGCAATTTTTCAACCCCTGTTTTTCTCCTTCTAGCACCAAGACTCCAGATATTTTAAGAAAGGCAAGGACAGGCTGGTATCTTCCTGTCAGGGTTAGATCAGAGCATGGGTCTCATCAGCCTGTGGCTCAGACTGAAGAGTGCTACAGTCCTAATTAGAGCCAGTGGGAGAAACCATTGACAAAACTTTCTCTTGTACATTTTTAAATGCTTTCTTATGAGAAAAAAAGACATCATGAAAACATTTGTGAATTTCACCAGAATGTTTCTGAGGGCAGAAGTGCAGTTTTGGGGAGCTGCTATGAAGCCCAGGTTATTTGAAAGAGAAACTTATTTTTAGACTTTGATATATTTATTAATTTTGCAGAATGCATGGTTTTCCATTCTACTGTATTCTTAAGGCCTTGACATATTTCTGGCATTAGTTTAATAATGCATTAACACCACCTTGGAGTGAGTTCTAAGTTTAGGCATTTGTTCCTGATCTGCAATACTAGATATTCAGAAATTGGGTTTTTTTTCTTTCTTGAATAACTCCTGGTGATGACTGGATACACTTACATGTTATGTAAGAGGTCAGGCAGTATTTTTTAGTGTTTTTTTTTGCCTGCATGTCTGAATACTAAGGCAGGTTCTCCTCTCTCACAGGACCAACTTCCTGTAACTACCAGTGAAGTTTACAATGCTGTAGCAGATTTCTGGAAACCTTGGCTAAGTGATGAAGCAATCAGTACCTTCAGAAAAGGTAAAGTATGGCAGTAATACATTGTGAAGTTAGGGCTTAGAGAATTAATGTTTCTGTGGATCTGTGCTGTTTGTTTAGCTAAGTCTCATAGGATGAGTCAGAACAATGGATTATCTGCAATGCTTCTCCTGGAAGAAGTTACTGATCTTTTTGAATGGCAATGCCTATATTCAGAATACATTTATTACTTTCTGCTGCAATATTTATCACTTCTTGTGACATGTTTAGTGTTATTGATTTTGTACCAATGCATGTGAAGTATCTTTTTGCTTTGAAGACCTCATAACACTCTTTAGATGAGGGCATATGATGCACACGAAAACTTTACTTTGATGGGAAAAACTGTTAAAATGTTGTTCCTGTTTTAATGGTATACGTATTTCAGAGCATACTGAATAGGTGCATTTTTATTCAGGGCATGATAGCACATAGCTGTGCTGATTATGCTGTTAATGTTTGTATGCAACTTACTAAACTGGCAGAATAATTATATCCTAATTAGAATTTTTCCTTTTTGCAAAGGACTGAAAAGTTCAACCCAATTTCCAATCCACTCAAACATTAGGGATTTGGAAGTTTAATTTGTGTTTGTGTGTCCTGAATGAGAGCAAACTCTGGATAAGGGTGGAAGTAGAAACTTGGATAAGGATAATAAAACTCAAAGAGGCAGTTAAATTATATTGCTATCCTTCTGTTGCCATGGCTCCATTGAAGTCCATGAACAATGAAGTTATACCTATTGAAGAAGCTCAGCATGCCATGGAGAATTTTGGGAGCAAGGATTGAAAAATGTGATCCTTACTTTTCATCATATCATCAGTCTGAAGTTAAATGACTTTCAAAGTACAAGGCTACTAAACGCAAACAGTTCTTCCTGAAGGAGCCTGTATGTTTGCTGTATTTCAAGAAGTATAGACCTTTAACAGCTACTGTATCTGTCAAAGTGGAAGAACTATTACAGGGCACTTTTTCCATGTCAGTTGAATAATTTTATCTAAATACTGTCAAATAAACACAAAGATAATACAGGCAATAATTCATAAGTAATTCAGTGTCAACTTTTAGTAAAATTTGGCTGGAAACATTTTTAACATGTTCTATTGTGATAAGGTGACTGTGGCTTGATTAGGCATGATATTCTATTAGAAAGAGGAGGGTTGGGTATTTTGTCAGTGGTGTACTTTGATTGTAAAGTTGTGCTTTGAAGCCTTTAATTTGTCATGTGATGTTGGTCTTATTTTCACAGGTGGCTTTTACACGCAGCTATTTGAATCCAGTAATAGCCATCAGCCACTCAGGATAATCAGTCTGAACACAAATTTATATTACAGCCCTAACAAGGTAACTGTGAATATCACTGACCCAGCCAACCAGTTTGCCTGGCTGGAGGAAATACTTGAAACCTCTTCACAAAAGCAGGAAAAGGTAGGGATCGGGATCAGAAGCTATCATTATTTGTTTCAATTTTGAAAAAAAATAAAAAAGAAAGAAGAAGTAAAGATAATGAGAGTATAAACATGCTTCTAGAAGACTAAAAATGCTGCCAAAGTTACTTCAAAATCAAAATTTTATTTTTTAATCATTCCTCCTTTAATATGCCCATTTTACTGCAACAATTAAAACTAGTTGAATGAAGTTTCTCAAGTTATACAGTAAAATACCTTTTCTCTCCTAGCATGTAAAGGACTGCAGAAGTCAGTATCTGACCTTTTTTACACGTAGCCTTTAATTTTAAAACATGCTCTTGACCTAAGACAAAAGCTAGCATATTTTATTTGCATTGTAATATAATGTAAGGTATCAAAAATAGGAATTTGAAAAAAGTTTATCAGCATGAAACTTAGTCAAGCTGCAGTAATTGCTATGATTTAAGTGTTATAATACTTGTCTTTTAATACACAGGTTTTGAAGTGAAGGTTTAAATTGTTGGCTCCTGATGGATGGATTGATTGATTGGTGTGGGGATTGGATCATCATCTGAGCAACTGTGTTTAATTTGAAACATGGTTACATTTTGCTACAGTGTTGCAATTTTAGAATCTTATATTACAGTCAGGAGAGAGGAGAGATTTCCTTTCCTCGGGAAACCCTGCAGCCTGGTGTGTGCAGTTGGCACTAAGTCTCTAACTCAGACAGAGGGGTTTAACCAGTTATCCATGTTTCTGGTGACTCTCTGACTCCCTGGTGCAGACTCTGTAATACTCAAACATAATTTTTGTCTTGTGTCCCCTTGAGATGCCAAATTATAAGCCTTGTCCTAGTAACTTACTTTTTTCATGTGAAGTAATTGATAACATTTTCCTTAGGCCTAAAATCATGCATAGATTTAGTAGAACATTTTTTCTCCCCAGCAAGATACTAAATTGATATTATGAACTTAAGCAATTTTCCTGTTGGGATTTTATATTAAAAAAACTTGTCATGATTTACAGCTTTTAGAATGCCATTTTTAAAGGCAGCATTATTGTGAAACTGTGGTAACCACTTCTAGGATACAGCTAAGATTATAAGTTTCAAATGAAGGTGCTAATTGTGCTTTCTGTATTTAATTCCTTAGGTGTATATAATAGGTCATGTCCCAGTAGGATACTTGCCATATGCAAGGAATACTACAGCTATCAGGGAGTATTACAATGAGAGACTGGTAAAGATTTTTCGCAAATACAGTAGTGTTATTGCGGGCCAGTTTTTTGGACATACCCATAGAGATAGTATCATGGTCCTCCTGGATGAAGAAGGTAATGATGCTTGTTGACTTTTGAACTTTTTCTTCCTGATTAAAAGCAAATCAATACTTTCTTGCATGCTCTTTCTAGTCAGCCTGTGTTATAAATAATTGAAAAAAGGAAATTGGAAAATACTGTTATTTATCTGCAGGAGTTCAAGTGTCACACACTCCAATTTTATTTCCAAAGAGAACCTTGAAAGGGTGACTGTCTTTTTCTGTTGGTGTCAGCAGAACTCCCCAAGCTTCCTATTTTTTTTTTAATGAATCCTTATGCCTAGACAAGAATTTCTAGTCTTTCCTCTCTGCTCTCACAGTGACACGGGCAAATTATACCAGCCAGTTGCTATTGTGTAATGTGTCAAAGGGAATGTTCTCAGGCCAGCTAGACATGGTCTATGTTCTTGTATTTCCTGCATCATTACTGTGCCTCTCTGCTGAGTTCCCTGCTGTTTCAAAGTTAATTAAGATAAGGGTAAGCAGGAGGTAGGGGAAAGAAAGTCTCTGCCTGTTGCATCTCTTAGATCAGCTAATTTCCCTTCAAGAAAATCACCCACGTTGAAATTTTTGTTTATTGCTTTGAAATCCCTTAGTTCTAAGCATGCGCATGGCCATATGGAGCACTCTTAGCATCTCTAAAGAAGAAGTTTTTTATTCCCCATAGAACAGTAAGAGGTTCATTGCTTTGATTTATGTAAAGTACAAATGTTAAGTGGCTCTTCATCAATTTTTTGTAGGAACTCATATGAGCAATGTCCAAAATGCTGACTAGGTAATCCTATACCAAATTTTACCTTTTTACATGGTGTTAATCTCCAGTAAAAAAGAATCCAGCCCAGTGAAAGAAATGCCTTCATTATTTTTTTCTTTCAAATGATGCTCCATGCAGTCTTATACCTTTATTTTTTTACACTGTCCCATTTGTTCATGAAATCATCATCTCTACTGCAAATTTCACTGGGAACAGACTGATCTTAGTGTTTGTCATTAAAGTTTGCATGTGCAAGTAAGCGCTTCCTAATTATTTTAGTAATTTTGCATCTTTTGACAAAATTTAAATAGTATAGTAATCAAATACGCATTGTGCTTGTCTGTACAGTTTTAGACTATCTTCTATTCAGGACATTTTCCTCTTGACAAAATTCCAGAGAATTCAAGATAAATGCAATATTCTGACCAACACCAGTGTACTGACACAGAACTCATCTGTATTTTCTCCAGAAGAATCTACTGATTTCCAAACTTTCAAAACTTCTGCCTGTATCTGGAGGCTGACCTTGTGATTTCCAAACTTTCAAAACTTCTGCCTATATCTGGAGGCTGACCTTGTGATTTCCAAACTTTCAAAACTGCTGCCTATATCTGGAGGCTGACCTTGTGATTTCACTGCTGGGACGCTGTCAGAGATGGGAATAGTTAGGGCTTCCTTTTTGTTCTACAGAGAACTTCCCAATGTACTCACCTGCATGTTCTGTCCCAATAAAACTCACATCCTCATGTTTCAGTTGCTGTAAAGGTTGGTGTTCACACAGTAGGCGCTGGGCTATTAAGGGCCAGGTGATGAAACAGACCCTGGTGTTTCTAATAACATCCTAAATACATAAAGCAACATGTAAAATACTGTATGGAAACAGCAACTAAAGATTTTTAATATTTCTTTAGTAGAAATATACAAAATACAGAGACTTCGCATATAGGCAAGACCATTTTGCAATTTTGCACAGGCAGTTGAATTGGTTGGGAAGCCTCTAGTGTAAGCAGTGGTACACACTGGAGTGGGTACTGTGGTATTCCACACAGAGTTTAGTCTATCCGTTGGAAGTATGGCAGTTCACAGTGATGCAGATAAATTCTAATGTCTTTAAACCTATCACTCTTGTTTTTGCTGTGTTGGTACTCTACAAAAACATTTGTTTGAAAAAGAATTATTTGAAAGGAAACTATCTCCTCAATTTCCCTTTTTCTGTAGAAAAGCCAGTCAATTCCTTGTTTGTGGCACCTGCTGTAACCCCAGTGAAGAGTGTATTGCAAACAGAGTCCAATAACCCTGGTGTCAGATTGTATCAGTATGATCTTTTTGACTACAGCTTGCTGGTAAGTAAAGATTTTAAAGCATTGTTTAAGACAATATAGTGTCAGTAAAAATTACAGGAAGATATCAGCCTTTGTAGTATTATGGCTGCTGGTGATGGAATTTTGGTGCCTGCTCTTAGTTTTTCTTCCTGGGCAAGGCAAAGAAAATCTGAAAGATAACTTGGTTGGTCTTTCTGTGCCTGCAGAACTACCCAGTACTCTCTGGTCTGTATCAAATAGTCTTACAGTGTAGGATCAAAGACATAATTTTTCTGGCCAAAGTCGTAAAACTATTTGCAGGGAGCTCTGCAAGAGTGAAAGAAGTTCACCTAAATCCTGGGCATGCTTACATACTAATGTTGTTTGCTGGTGATAGCCTGAGTTTTGGAATACAGCCCATGAAATGTTTCTAAAGGGTGTAAAAGAGCTGATGAAGAAAGCACTTTTAACCATATGATGTCTTTTGCAATTACAAAACTCCCTATAAAGAGTTTTTACAGGAAACGTTAGATAAATTTAGAAGGAAAATAAAAAATAGAAGACTTCTACTTTGTAGTTTCATGCAATTTTTGGAGATAAAGTGAATCCTGTGTAATTATCTTGGCTGTGAATGGTTTAGACTTTCTGTAATTCATCCTGAATTACAAAGTCTTGACCCTGCTGAGTTCAGTGACAGTGCACCCTGCAGTTTGATTGGGACTGGGGTTTCTCTCTGGAGACCCATGCTAATTCAGGCTGCTTCTTTGTTGTGCAGATTTCACTCCTGCATCGGCATCCCTCCTTTTCCTTAACTTCTCCCTGAGCCGTTCTTCTTCTGTCCATTCTGCCCCTCAAGTAGTGCCCACAGAAGAGAAACTTCTGGCTCTCACCCTTTTGCCCCACTCCTAAGGCAGACATGAACGTTGTGGAGTTTGCAGAGGAAAGACCTCTAACACTGCCACTGCTGCCTTTGTGGCTCCTTTTTCTTCTCCTCCCCATCCCCCCGCCATTACCGCTCTGCAAGTACCAGCTTTGGGTGTAAGCCCAGCTCTTGGGGTGGGACGTGACCTTCTATTCACATGTGAATAATGAGGAGTGACAGCTTCCTAATCAATATATCACTCCAGAGACTTAATGAAGCAGGGAAGAAAGCAATACAGCAGTGCCTATGTTTTCTTTCATTCTTTTTTTCTTTTTTTTTTTTTTGTTTTAACTGTAGGATCTTTGGCAGTTTTACTTGGACCTCAGAGATGCCAATAAGAAAAATGAATCAAACTGGAAATTAGAATACATCCTGACTAAAACTTATGGCATTGAAGACTTGAAGCCAGAAAGCCTATATGAAATGGTCAAGCAGTTGTCTATGCCACACAGCACACTGTTTGAGCAGTATTACAGTAACTATATTGTGAGTTATAACAAAACTATTCTCTGTGAAGAGGGGTGCAAGACCTGCCAAATATGTGCAATCCAGTATTTAGATTCTTCCTCGTACACAGATTGCATCAATCAGGAGGCAATGTGGAGATGAAATCTCTGTGCAGTTAATGCAGATAGTGACTTTAGCCTGTGATTTAAAGAACCTGCTCGTTCTTTCGCTCAAGCACTGACACACTGACAGGGAGCCTGTGGGACTTCTCTGCATTTCAGGGGAGCAGTAAAACTCCCTAGATCTTTCTTCTTGCAAATATGTTTTCCTATATCATCTAAATAAAAGTTTATTTGCTTTGTAATAGTGGCCAGATACTTTGCTGTTGTCTCAAGTGTCCTGTACCTTCTCTAACAGGCATCCCAGTGTGTGGGAATAGAAGTTACTCACTCAAGCCTTTGTAAATCCAAGCCTTCTTTCTCAGGGTGTGTAAACATAGGCAACACCATTCCAGGCATGGGATTTTTATGGGGGCAGGTTTCAACCACTGGCTGTCAAAATTTGCAAACTGAAGTTGGCAAAACCTGCATTTGCTGAGACTTGAGTGCAGTTATCTTGTTGATTCAATGCCAGTATTATATATCTCTCTGTGCCAAGTTTTCCTTGTTAATCCCTCAAATCCACTTCTTAGGGGCATTTTCTAATGATGGCACAAAAGTGACTTAATGGAACACAAACCTCAATCCTGGAAATGCTTAATCTAATTTTTCAGAATATATTTGCCCAGCACAGAGGGCTTTTTTCTTACAACAGAACAATGTACATTGATACAGCTGTCAAGGAGTGTCCTGGTATGAGATTTTGCAGCAGACTATATATCAGGATTAAATTGATCAACATCAGTAATTGGACTCAGCATATGCATTCTCTGTATGGCACAGGTAAACATTTACTTGTGCTGTTTCTTAGGTTTCTTTTTTTTCAAAGAGCAATCTAGTACTTAATGTGAAGAGTATCACATGTTCAAATTTACAATTGCAGAGATTGCTTCTTCCTCTTCTTATGGCTAAATATGTGCATAAGATGATGCTATTAAGATGGCCCTTTATTTGGTGTGTGTATAACCAAGAAGGACCTTTACCCATTTTTCTGCCACATGAAGAGCTATACGTTTGGAAATTTTGTTCAATAAAATACAATACAGACCCTGCTTTATATTATCCTTGAGTAAGGGGAGCTGTAGAAGTGGCTATGAAACAAATCCAATTGATAGGTTTTTTTATAATGAGATTAAAGCCTTTACTGCAGCTATTGAGGAACTTCCTTGGTTTGTTTCTACTCAAGCTTAAAATATGCAGCAGAAAATTTTCAGATACAGTTTTGGAGTCTGTAGCATGCTCAGCTGTAGATGTGGATACCTCAGATTTCTCATGCATCAATCATGCACATTGGAGATGGTTGGTTTGTTAAATTTGCATTCAGAAACAAATCCTCCAGTGCACAGCGGGCAGTCCTGTATTTTAAATTCAGTGCTTGGAGAAGATATGGTGAACATAACTCTTTAGAGCTATCTACTCTGCCTGGCCTCAAATGGATCTGGATATGTAAGTAATCTAAATTAACATAGGGACTGTACAGACTGTGAGTGTACAGACTGTGAGGAAGTGCCATAAAGTTTCCGTTCTGAAAGCTCATGATTCCCTGTGTGTTGTATGTGTCCCTTGGTTGTGATTCTCATGAGTGTGTTTATTTAAAAAATGCCTGTTACCAGTACCCATTTTCCAAGGGAAGCAAGCAGAGTTGTGGGTGGATAGCATAAGGCAATTGGAGCTGGTAGGATAGCTGAGCTTCCTCCAATTTGCCAGATGGATTTTGTTCAGTTCAGTCTTGAGCTTTAAACCACGCTGGTTTGTTTCTGTGAGTTCTGTGGCTTCTGTTTAAACTTAATATCTACAAGACATCCTGAAAACATTGTAAAAATTCTTACATTACAGGCTTCTTTATTGCTAAACTTGAAGGAAAGCTGGACCATGTGCTGATTTAGCTGCTACAGAATTCTAGAAAGACGGGTATTCTGCAAATGGGATGTTGGGCATACTGCATAGATTAGTTGGGGTTTTTTTGTTGTGTGTGGTTGTTGTTGTTTTTTTTTTTTTTTTTTTTTTAATGTGGACTCCAATTGAAGCCGAGTTGAATGGCAGCAGCCAAGGTCTTTTTTGTTTCAGACAGAGGGTTATAGCTACCAGGGTTAGATTGAGCCAGGATATAACCCCTAAGATACATCCTGTTATGCAGGCTGGCATTCTCTGCTTTTTCTCTATGTAACTATAGCCATGGAAGTGCAAGCATAACTGGACAAGAAAGATCCAGCTATATGTTTGACTGCATCATCTTGTAACTTGGAGATAAACCAAGGAGAGAGCTTCCAGAGATGTTGCAGTTGAAAATACATGACATAAATCACAGGAATAGCTTAGATACCTAGGCAACATACCTGGGTATAAGGGGACATAGAGGGAGATGTTCTTGGTTTGGGTTCCTACTTTATTCCTTCATTGATCTAGGAATGTTCTACAAGAAAGTTATCCTGTGCTGACAGAAGCTTTTCTAAGGAATCATGGAAAATGTCAAAGAAGTATGACCTGATAAGGTAGCTGACCCTTGTAGACCAGATACCCACTTCACTTTTCAGATGATATTTTTATGGCCTCATCTTGAAATGAAGAATTAGGGTGAATATTTGTAAGGCTGCCTTTGACAGAAAGACAAATTACACCACCTAGTGGAGTAAAAACGTTTTAATTTGTCTGCAGTTGAGCTAGAGGCATATGAACAAGGATTTCTCAAATATTCTAGGATTTAACTCCTAGCTTTTGAAGGTAACTAGTTTCCCCAAGGAAGTACTGCTACTTCTTTGTAGCAGTACTACCTTGTTGCACTTCTGGGTATTAAATGTTGCTGGCTTCTAAGAGGCCATGCCCCTTGATGGATCCTGACCCCTGTGGTCTCAGGGTTCTGGATCCATCTGGTCTCAGCCCCCATCCAGGCAAGAACTGAGTGAAATTCCACAGGGAATTTCACTGTGGAAGCTTAGGTCTACATTAACAGGAACCGCAGCCTAGTAGGAGTGCCTTCTTTGACAGGAGACTTGGTGCTGAGGAGCTGATCTGACTGCTGCACATTTCAGTAGCAGTTGAAGGATGTTAGATGTACCCTTGAAATGCAGCTGCCAGCTGCAGTTGCATCTGAAAGAACACGCTCCGAGAGCTCTGGGCAACATGAATAAAGGCACAGTAAGTGAGGATGATCAGTAAACTGTGTTCAAAGCTGTGTTTCTGATCCAAACCAAAGTGCAGGTTCATCCAGACAGACATGTTAATTGCTTTAGATTGCGCTCATTGGTGTCGGGATGTGATCTCATCAATTCTGTTGTTTTCACTTGTCAGCCTGAAGAAATGAAATGACTGAAGGAGATGGGACTGGAGAATATGTGAGTGACGTATTGTTAGTAAAATTTATGAGCATAAAACCAGAAACAGGTAACTTTGTATTCTTTTGTGGTGAAATGGACAAATGATGAGCACAGAGCATTTCCAAGGAAAAAGTATCTAGTTTAATGCTGTATCTAATTTCCCTCCATGGAAAAGCAAGCTCAAGAAGGTGAGTTGTTACATTGGTCTGAGAATAAAATAAAACTCATGGGAGCCCCTCTCATTCCCAGTCAAATGAACTATGCCAGTGTCAATGAAGAAAGGAACTTTCAAGATTGCTTTTCTTCCTTATTTTCCAAAAGCTGAAGACTAGGTTCCATATGCTTAACACTAGAGCATTCAACAAGAAAATACTGCTTTAGGTAATTCATTTCTCATCTACCAGGCCTAGGTTTCTCGTTCTGCTAGAGGAACATCCTACCTATGAATTCCACCAGTTTAGTTATTTCCTGATCTGCAAAGAACTCTAGTGTAAGGTGAATGTTATTTTCATACAGTGGGTGGAATATCACACCTGTGGGAACTCAAAAAAAAAAAAAAAAAAAACAAAAAAACCAAAAAAAAAAACACGTAGAGAAAAAAAACCCAAAAATTTAAAGTACCCTATGTTTAATTAGTTTCTGGTGCTTGTGGGAATAGTGAAGGCATTGTACTAAATACTTCTGTTGTCCTACTGATCACCATATATGAATTCCTGCCAAAGTAGGTATCAGGAGAGTAGCCACATGTAGGATGGACCATTGGTTGATGACTGAATATACAACCAAGTAATCAACTGAAAAAATGCTGAAAGGAAAACTACTGGAAATGTGGTGACCTCAGCCTCAAAGACTCAGTGAAGCAGCGGGAAGAGCACAGACGTGCTTACAGATGTGGCCAAATTGCAGCTCTTCAAATTCAGCTTATGGTGCCTTCAGTGATAGAGCTGTATTTATAGAACATTTAGAAAATTGCTTCTATTATCTGCATTTGTACCAAATTTAATCTGGATCTACCTGTCAAATATGTTACATCTAATTACTGAAATATTCCCCTATTTTGCCTTCTAGCTTGCGCTGGGTAAGAAAATTGGACACCGTTCTCATCTCATACCCTATAAACTCAGGAATAAGTGAGATGGAGAAGTTGTAAATGTGGACCTGGGCAGAAAAAGTTGCTCCCATCCTGAAAAGCATCCTGATATTTCAGTACTCCTCACTGGAATAAAATCAAGACTGTGCCAAGGTTTTAGGCAGAGAGAAGTGCAAAGTGGGGATTTGCACCTGAACCTGTCACCTTCCCCCTCAAGCATTTGCTATGCATTGTCATGGTGTTGACTATGCTTTCTCCTTCTGCCCTGGAACTGAACTACTTTCTAAATTAAAATTTTCATTGGGACTGTTATGTTTATACATAAAATTCTGATAGTGATGCAGCGTTTTCCACTGAAACTGTAAAGCAATTCTCAAAACTTCTCCCACATGCTGTAATTAACACCTTGCCTGTCCAACAGAGTACATGCCAATGGATGCCAATAAAGCTGCAGCAGCTTTATTAGTCCTGAATAGTCTAAGATGTTTGATATTTTGTGCAGATCAGATGATCAGCTGGTAAATACTGACTTAAGAGCGCTGAAATTAGTAACGTGATGAATTAATAAAGAAATTAATAATTCTACTTGAGATTCAGGAATGGGTTTTCAAATATACCTTAAAAAGTATTTCTGTGTTACATAATGCAGTCCTTCCTGGAACTGAACAGACCCAGGTAGCAGTAGCAGAGTATCTGTATCAGTATACTGCTCCTCCTGGAATAATTCCCCTTGTAGCCCTGAGTGACATGATAACACAGCTGTCCTGCTTCCCTTCCAAGTTACCCTGGATGTTTGCCTGTATAACATTGATTTTTGACATGCAGATACATACCAACAGACTTAAACGTACAAACCCAAATGAATTGTGCTCCCAGATGTTCTGGTTTGATGTTTGTTGACTATAGATGGAACACCCTAATACAGTGTTTCTAAGGAGTTAGAGCACTCTGCATCTTGTGGATTGAAGTTTACAAGCAAATTCAGGCATGCCTAAGGCTGCTAAAGAATAGCAGTTTTTCTATGATCTCATATAAGCTTTGAAACCCAAATCTCCAGTATTCAGTCTAGCAGGATTTTCCTTCAAGTGGGGGTGGTGATACAAGCCTGTCATTGTGTCACTCAAAATATATGCAGGAAAAACTCCTCTTCCAGATGGGTAGAGTGCCTTAAAACTCTTGCAGGCTGCTCTGGCCTTTTTATGCTGTATAAAATGGGAAGCATCCATTTTTAAGCACATTCAAAAACATTCCTTTGCCGACTTCTCATTTCTATTTTGTTGGATGTTTTAGGCAGAACTTGTCTGATATATTAGAACATTTTACATCTATGAAGGCTGCCATCTGCCACAGAGCCAGCTGAAATTTGAGACCTTGGTAAAATATCATGCTAAAAGATTCTGAGGTTGTTGGAGCTGATTGCAATGAAGTGTGCATTCTTATCTATCCTTGACTGATTAACTGCAAAGAACATTTAACTTAGTCTCTCACGGGATATTTGATGTTGTTTCTACATCAACCTAGCTGAAACCTTCCAGCATTTCTAATGACTTTGTTGATAGCTAACAAGACATGTTTCAAGCTGTTTGTTCTTAACAAAGTCTCCTCTTTTGTTGTTTCTGGTTTTGTTTTTTAAAATCTAATTGAAAGTATTTATACAGAGCTTGAAATTCTAGACAGGCACAGGATTTGCTCAGAATAATTGCCAGTGTACAATGGAGGGATTTTCTATAGTATTTCTTTTTTTACATTTCCCCTCCTCCAATGCCATGGCCAAAGCAAATTTCTGCTAAGCAATGTCAAAAAACCATAGCAACTATCTTGTGACAGAGCTGAGGAGGTTTTGTTCTGCAGAGGACCCATTAATCACTACACTGCCCCAAGCCCACAGTCTCATCCAATGTGATGCTGGGAATTTTCTGCTGAAACCAGTTGCTAAATATTTGTATATGTGGTGAAGAGCCCCCACAAAGTGACCCACGGGAGAAGTGGAGTGTGTTACTCTTGTGTGTGAGACTCTAAGGATGGACAGAGGGGGTTCTATCAGCAGGAAATGGGGGTTTTCCCTTTAGTCTGGTCAGGGGAAGGAGGATTAGGAGCAGGGAGTTTGCCAGGGGAGTGGGTCAGAGGCAGGTTGGTGGGGCAGCAGGGCAGAGCAGAACACTCTCACTGGGCTCATCGGGGCATTTGTTCAGCGGTTCTCCATCGGCGCAGGTGCTGGGGCTGGAGTGCTGCTCAGCAGGTGCCACTGCTCATGGCAGTAACACATGAGCTCCCTGCCCTCAGCAGCTCCCTGTGTGACCTGCGCCCCTCTCCAAAGCCCATCCCTCTACCCAGGATTTTCAAGCCATTTCTCTAAGGCCCCAGGTTTTTCCCTGTCATAGAATCATGGAATGGTTTAGCTGGAAGCTTAAAGATCATGTAGTTCCAATCCCTCTGCTGTGGTCAGGGACACCTCCTACTAGACCAGGTGGCTCTAAACCCCATCCAACCTGGCCTTGAACACTTCCAGAGCTGGGGTATCCACAGCTTCTCTCAGCAACCTTCTCTGTCACCCAGTCATATTTCCTTTTATTTAATTGCTAAATGTCAGCTATTATTTGTTAGGGTTTTGGTGTAGTATCAGTTCAAGTTTTCAGGGGAGTCCATCATTCAGAATATGCCTACAATTAAAGTTTGATCCATTGAAACAGTCAAAAAATTACCACTCACTCACTGCATTTACTTGCTTACTTAGTCCATTAGACCTTTCAGCTGCAGCAGAAATCCACCCCACTGGAGTTTGTATTGAATATATAAATGGCACTGACACAGTGTCATAGTGCCTTGAATGACTTTGGAAACTTACAATCCAGAAAATCAGCAGTTGGAAAATCTGAATGTGGCTCTTCCTGTATCCCAATTATCAATATTTACCATGCATACACAAACAGTAAACTCCTTACAACGCTTATCATTTTTGCTACTTTCATATAGTTATGCAGAAAAGCAATTGCTGTGTGAGCAGCTGGATAGAGGCAAGAGTGGTTGTTTGTGCATGGAAGAGGGGTGGCCCTCAGCTTCTGGAGTGCCTTTTGGATGGAAAATAGGATCCTGTCTTGCCTAATGATTTATGTGAAAACATGTCAGTGCTTCTCAATGCCTCCAAGGGGATGTTTTCCCACAGGAATTTGCATATCTGCCCCAGTCCTGTCTTCATGTCTTTTCACCAGGCTGTGTTTTGCCGCCACTTCTCTTCTCGGGACAAAGATGGCATTAACAGCCAGGGCCTCATGGTGTGCTATTTCCTTGCACAGTGAGTCCCTCTTTGAGGCCTCCAACTGCATTGAGGGTCTCTTGGCTTTGCTTTCCCTCCCAAAGGAGGGCTAAGGCCATTTGAGAGAGACCTGCCCTTTCTCCTGTAAGCCAGGGTAAGTCACATCATGACCAGGGGAGGTGAAAATCCCTTCCTTCAGCTGCAGTTGCACAACTGTTGTCATACTGCTGCTAAATAAAACCACACAATAGGTTTGGGGTTTTTTGGGCTCTGTCTCTGATACCCTTTTTCTTAGTTTTTTTTTCAGGTGATAATTTTTTCTTAATACTTTGTTCATAGGTGTGGTGACAGACCAGTGTCCTCTGCTTAAATTGCAAAGGGTTAGCTCTATGTAGGGTGTTGCATGTTCAGCTTGAAGAACAATCACACACTTTCTTTGTTTAGGTATAAAGCCCACCTCTCAGTTTATGCCAGCTTAAGGAGTGTTTAGCCTCCTTTTAGAAATCCAGATTTGGGAATTTTTGTTTGTTCACATTTATGAGCAATGACAGTGTATTCCTGAAGACACAGTTTGACAAACAAAGAAAGGAGTGGTGAAAAAAGTGAATTAACCAGTGCTTATTGGTTAGGCTGACACCTAGGTTGGCATGTTTAGAGTCTGGTGCAACTCCAGTGAGGTCAGGATGAAGTCTGCATATACATCATCTACATAATTTAACTCAGGATGTGAGAAAGCAAATAATACATAGACTGAAAACTATTTTTTTGAATAATTTTTCAGGAGAAAAAAAGTCTTCAACATAGATGCCAAATATAGAACTAGAAATAGCAATTATATTTTAAACTTTCTTACTGTGTAACTAGACAGGTCCTACACTTAAATTTGTTGCTTCATTCAATGCTTTCAATTGTGGTTTTTAGTGTCTGGCCAACTTTTATTTCCAGAATATCCTTTTATTTTTGCCTTTCGGAACTTAGACATTTTCACCCATTGATATGCAAAATGATAAACCATTGAATTTAGTGGTTAGGGAATAGATTCTGAACTTTATACATAATATATGCAATGCATATAAAAGAATGAAAAATTCCATCTCTTTTCCAGTGCAGGTCTTAAGGTGCTGAGAATCAGTTATGGTTTTGGTTTCCTTGTTAAAAATTACCAGATCTCACTATTTTACTCTCACAACTCTCTATTCTGCCCTCATCTCTCTCCCAGTTATGAATTACTAGCATTATGGGGGAGGCACACTTTCGTTTTGTTGAATGTTGTAAAATATTCACTAGAATCATACAAGAATTTGTTCTGCTGCTGGCAGAGAGCAGCTCTATAAACAATGTGCTCCTTTGTCTGCCTGAAGCATAGTAACAAATGGATTATGTGTAACAACCATCTATAGGGCTTTTATTTCATCTCCATTCAGGCTCGGCGTGTTTTGCACTGCTTTTAATGAGGCTGCCTGAACTATGGTAACCCCGTGGTACATTTGTAAGCAAGAGATATTGGATGAATCAGCCCCTTCCAGGACTGCATTATGAGGTGATCTGCTTTCATTACAGGATTTATTTTATAGGTGGTAGACCTCAGTGAGAGGATACTGCAGGCACAAGCAGCACTTATCCGCCCTGCAAGGCCAAGTTCAGGGTCTGCATGAATGTGAATCTGCTTTCCCACAGTCAAATCTTTCATTGCATGGCTTGAAACACAACCATTTTTGTGCATGACCTCTCCTCTGCTTCCCCTCTGCTTCAGACTCATACTGGAATGATTGATAGTCCTTTATAAAATACTCCATAAAGAACTATTTTACTTCCCCATGAACATGAAAGCTTGGGTCTCCTTACACATAACAAGTACAAAACCCAGCATCTCACAGCAGAATGAAAAGCCTCTTCTGCTTTCTGCCTTTCTGAAGTGTGAAGGTTTGCCCTCTGGAACTGGAAATGTTTATTCCTTACAATGGAGCTCACTGTTGTCAAAACTAACCAAACATGTATAAGTACAGATAGATGGCTTCTTTGCTTCTTTTTTTTTTTTTCCTCTGGAGGCCTATGTAGGTTTTACTGATTTTTTTATACCTTTTTTTAAACATAATTTATTAATTTTACCAAAGCAATCCATTCTTTGGATTCTCAAGTGGCATAGTGCCCTAGTTATTTTTTATGGCTTGAATATTTTCACTACCTTCTGTTTGTTCTGCTGCTTTTCAGTCACTATCATTATCAACACTGGGTAGTTTTTGCCTAGGAAAACCTGTTGCAGTACAATTGTAAGCATGATAACAAAGAAGATAAAACCAAAGCAACGTGCTTTGTTCACAGGCCTCACCTTCCTCTTTATAGACACATTTTCTGTATGTCACTTGAAATGTTTAGATGTTAAAAATTACAGCTCAAGCAATTCTTGACTTTGCTTAGAGGACCCAGTGAAAAACAGGAAGTGGTTGGAGAAATACAAGAGGTCATAGAATCACTGAATGGTTTGTCTTGGAAGAAACCTTGAAGATCATTAGTTCCACCTCTCTGCTGTGGGCAGGGACACCTTCCACTAGACCAGGTTGCTCCAAGACCCATCCACCCTGGACCTGAACACTGCCAGGGATGGGGCACCCACATCCAGAAGCCATTGCTTTGGGTAACACCCAGAACAGAACTAACCATTAAGAAATCACTGTTGTTAGTTCTTTTCAGATTTCATGTTTGAAAGGTGGCTTTGGGAAGGAATTACTGGCAGTGAGGTAAAATCAGGTTGAACAGTGAATTTCCAAGTCATAATGAGAATCCTAAGAGCACAGGATTGCAACACCTTGTGTGAACTGTAGTTTTTGCTACAGAGCAGAGCACTGAGATGAAAAGTACCATGAAGAAAAAGGGTGAGGTCATACAACATAGCTTGTTATTATAGGAAAAGAAAAAACTCTAATGATGAAGACAAATTAATTAGCAAAGAAAACTGCTTGGGGGAAGACTGAAATTTTCTAGGTTGTGACTTGTTTAGTTTTTTTCTTTCAATAACAAATCAACTCCAAACACTCCTCTCCCCAGCTCTGTTTTCCATAAGAACACACAGTGGCAGGCTCAGGGAATTCACCAGTTGTTGTTAATTTTACTTTTTAATACTGAAGTCCTTTCCAATTTTCAAGCACTTCTAATTTCTGATTTTACTAGTGCAATTGTTATCCCTCTATTGCACACATTTCCTGCTGTCATAAACATTTGAGTGTGTGCATGTATGAGATGCAGCAAGGTAAAGAGAAGAGATCCTGAATGTCCTGGTGGGTGCATGGCTTTGCTGTAAATCTCAGTTTGTGCACCATCATTTTTATGCGTCGATCTCCAAATGCCAATGAGAGACTGAACTGCTCACAAGACAATTTCTGATCTCCCAAAAGGAAATGTTCATTAGACTTTTTGTGCATGCACTGTATGTCATTGAGCTGCAGAAACAGGCAGCACCTGCATCCTCTTGATAAATGGATGCAGCAGATAGAAAATTGCAAATGTATTGTGAAACACTTAAAAAGTCTGATGAGAAACTTGAGGAGAGGCTTTTTTGATGAATATTTGTGTTGCTGGGTGATAACTAGGGCTTTACTGTTTATTTTTTCTATGTGTTCTAATAAGTATAAAGGCATGCAGGTTAGCTACCTGGGCACTTATTTTCATTACAATTAACAATTAATTAATTTACCACCTATGATTTGGCTGAATTAAAATACAGCACATTTCAAACTCAAGGCTCTGGAAGGCATGTAAAACATTCATGCTGTCTGACACCCCTTATGCAAGTCTAAATGATACCACAGTGTCTTGGGAAGCTGCATCTGAAAAGTACTTTGACTGGTACTTCGGAAGTTGGTCCAATTTTAAGGTAAGAGATGTTTCAGATAACATGGAATACTTAATTCCTCCCACTCGTCCTCCTGTTCTTTCACTTAAGTCTAATATTTTCTCAGAAAAACTTGGCTATGTGCCTTCAGTGTCTTGCCCCTCTGAAAACAAGCTGCAAACTACCATTGCTTTTCATTCCCCATGGATCTGTCAAGAGGCTGTAAGCATTGTGAGACACAAAGTGTTTGAATGTGTCACCCCAGGAGTCAGCCTTTAGTAGGCAGAGTGAAGGCAGAATGAAGACTGAAAAACTAGACCTAGTTAACAAGTTTGCTAGCAAGGATAAATCCTGTATTTACTACATTCTACTGTGAAGAAACTCCAAATATTTGGGGGTTTGCATTCTGTGTTGGGTGTCTGGCAAGATCGCACAACAAGCCTGAGAATTATTCATTGTCCTTCTGTGGCCACCTATCTCTAGTTGTAATAATGTAATTAATTTTCAAAATTAAAAGGGGAAAGCAATCACCAAAGGACTGCCTAAGGATTTTCTTTTCCCGTTGAGAATAATAAATTTTTTTTGGCAAAATGAAATTTTAAAAATGAAAAAAAAGCAAAAAAAAAAAAAAACCGCAAAAAAAAAAAAAAAAGCAGACTGGTTTTAAAGATACTGCTTTAATGTTTCTGTTTAAATGTATGCTAGTAGACATCTAGCTTACTAATTGCCCGACAAGGAACTGTGCAACAGTTGCAGAGATAAACTGCCTTCGGTTATCTGACATATCGGACATCACGGACCTGCTTTTGAGCTGATCTGTATGTGAATGTATCTGCCGCTGGAAGCAATGAGGCCACGCTGATTTACGTCGGTTGAGATCTGCGAAACGAAAACAGATTTGGTTTTCCTCTTTCTGCGCTTACTCCCCCAGCCAGCCCCAATTTCACAAAATCCCGTCCCACCAGCTATATAATAATAACGACCGCCATCATCATCATCATCACCGTCACCATCATCATATGGGCAGCCCCAGGCGGGCTCCCCAGCGTGAGCCAGGAATCGTGTAAGCCCCGGGCAGGCGGCCGGGCGAGAGCTGGGAGCTGTCTCTGTGCCGAGGGCAGATCCCCTGGCCCTTCATGCTTGGCTGGCGCTTTGTGGCCGCCTTTGTGCGGCGGCGGGGCCGAGGTGTGAGGCGACGCTGCCGGGCCATGGCCACGCCATGCCTGGACAGAGCATGACCAGTCCGGCCGCAGCCACTCACCGCCCGCCTTCCCCTTACATCACCATCAGCCCACGGCTTGGCGAGACGGAGCCTAACAGCCTCCTCGTTGTTTTTCCTCTTTTCATGGGCGAGAAGAAAGCCTGGGAAAAGAGCAGGGATCCCAGACCTTCCTTGAGAACAGCCGAATATTGTCTGCATGGTAATGAAGGGAACAAAACGGCAAAGGCGCGGAGCTCTCTCCCCCGGCAGGCCGGGCGGCACAAAGGCAGGGTGCGTAATCGGAAGGACGGGGCGAAGGCAGCGCAGTGTGCCGAGGAAATAACCTCCAGTAACCCCCAGCGGCTCCTGGGAAGACCTAGCACTTCCCTCGCTCTTGTTTTTCATGGCAATGTCCTTGCAACTCATTTGGAGAGTCTGTGTCAGTATGGTAGCACAGGAGCCAGATCTGTTTCAAAAAAAATATTGTAACACATGGTGTGCATTTATGAGTCCTGTTTTCTATTACACCCACAAAGTCAAGATGGTTACATTTGCACAGCTCGTCCTTGTTTTTGCAAGCTCCTGGTATTTTTTTAAGATAAAGCGATTCCTTCTTTGCTTTGTTTTGAAATTCAAAAGAAGCTTAATTTTTCTGTTTGCAATGTGGTTTTCATTGTTGCTTCTTTCAAAGGTGGAAAATGGGTTCACATTATATATACTTTGGACACCATAAGCACCTGAACCATTTCCATCTGTTGGGGACAGGTCCAGCTTCTGTGAAAATTCTGTTTCTCACAAAAGTCCATCTCTTGGCAGCCAGGCATAGTGTCCCTGTGGAGAAAATGCATGGTTGTCATGGGGATGTGATCATGGAGAGAAAAAGAAGTTTTGTGAGCCATCAGGGGACTTGTCTCTCTGTACCATGAAGGCAGGTAGCAAGCTTGTCCTTCTCTAGAAACCAGAGCAGAGCTTGGCCTTGGCATGGTGAGCTCTTGGACGACTTCTGCTGTTGGACTCTTCCATCACACCTCTGCATGGGCTGTCGTCTAGGACTCTCCAGGCAGGCATTCTCCTCCGTGCCTCTCTTTGTTCCCTAGTTCTGTTTCTGGTGCATGTGATACTCCTTCTAAAACGTCAATAAGGAGGATGTAATCCAGATGGCTAGAGGAACCCTTTTTACCCCAGAGCATCTGTTGGAGTTGCTAAATGAAAAGTGTGATGCAGAGTTGGAAGTATTTCAAAATTGAGCCGTAGGATGTGTTACATATGTGTTCATTGCATACAGGATATCCATCAACTCAAAAGCTTCAGGGCTGCTTAACAGTCTTCCTCTGATATCTCTGCTCCATTTTTAAAATTTTATATTTTTGATCAGGGTTGACCAGAACAGTGGGCCAGAACTGTATCAGTGACCTGTGAAGTGGCATTCATGCCTCTCCATCTCTGTTAGCATTTCTTTTCCTCGTGTGCACTGCACAACTTTGCCTCATAACTCTCTGGTGACTGATCAACACACACAGGTTTACTCCTGCTTTATTACATGTTGCATAGTATGAAAAATAGAAAAAAAAGGTCTCTAGAAAAATATAGAATTTGTACTTTTTTGAACTAATTAATGCTGTTCATAAAGCCTTCCTGATCTCTGCAGTGACAAACTCATCCACCAGTGCATGAGATCTGATTATAGCCTTGCACCATGACAAATGTTACCACTGGTTACAGAATTATCCACTAATTAAAAAGAAGTTGCTATAATTAAAAGAGTCTTCATTCAGATGTGCTTGTACAAAGAAAGACCTCAGTTCATGTTCTGAGCTGTGATGGAAGCTGTCAGTGGACTCTGACAGGCAGAAAATGGGAAGAATTGTCTCAGCTTCATACGCTACTCAGAGCTTGATGGTAATTAATTATGTAAATAGTTGTGTGTTGTTCATTTCTGTCCACAAAACACACATGCACATGAAGATGAATCATTGCTTCCCATAAGAAGCTAACAAGTGCAGTAAGTTTGCAAATACTCTCACAGGAGATTTCTTGACAGTGCAGTAATGGTTGCAGTCGATTGTCCAAACTGACACTATCCAAGAACTGTCCCCATTCTGTAGGGGTATTAGCTCAGGTAGAACAAGGATCTTATAACCGATTTTTTTTAATCCTAAAACTTAATTTGATTGACTAGAAACAAATAAAACTAATGCCTAAACACACTAGTCTTGTTCAAACCACATCTACTTCTCTCAGAGTCCAACATATTCTTGGAATACTATTGACAGGGATGTATTTTTCCTTACTTGGCTGAAAGATTAGATAGAGTACAAAAGCAAACTCTGCTTCAGCAGCTTTTCCTAACGATTAAGGAAGTGGTTCAAGCAACTAAAATAAGCTGTAACAAAGCTTTTTTTTCATTCAAGAAGTGTACATGCTAATCCTGGAATCATTGTCGAGCCAATTTACGTGTTGAACAAAGCAATTGCTTCAGCTTTCAGATCTATGTATAACTCTTTAGTGCCCTCCCCTGTCCCAGTGTGGAAATGCCTATGTTTGGTAAGGAGACTGTTTAAATATAGCTAAGAAAATAATTTTGTGACTTTGTTACTAAATTGAAATGTTACTGTTGTCTGTTTTATCACTCAAATCAATCTATTGGTCTTAAAATGGGGAAGGGGGCATTTCATTTATTCAGGGAACAAGAAATCAAAACCACCAAAGGACTCTGTGTGTGCCATGTTTTTGTTTTACATATTCTTTTCCAGGGGTCATAATGATATTGAATTCTCAGTGAGGTACGTCAGAGAGCCAAGTGGAAAAAAATAAGTTAACAGTAACACTCTCTAGGTCAGTTAGATATTCTTCCATGTGGGTCATTTACCACTGAACATTGTGTGCATTTCTCCTGGATGAAAGGGAGGGCCGGTGTGCTATCTGAATCAACACATTGCTCAAAGAAAGAATGAATCTGAAGGTGGTGGAGCCAGTCTACAGGAGAGTAAAATCAAATATCTACTGTGAGTGCAGATGCAGGAGACTCACCTCATCCATAATTTTAGATGGCTTAACTGGGCCTGTTGAGAGCCAGGGGAGCATCTCCACAGCCTCTCTGCCCTGGGACCACATCCCTGCAGCCTCACTGTGTGCTACTCTATGCCAGTCCCATGGAAGAGCAAGAAGGTTTGATGCAGAGTCAAGAGACTCAGATTTCCTTGGAATTTTGGGAGGTGTTACCTGAAACAGCTGTGGTCCTTGCTTGGAAAACGATTGTTGCTTCACACCCTTGGACCAGTGCTTCTATTGTATTTCCTTACATAATACATATCTCATTTCCTTCCTGGTAAAGAACAATTTCCCCTAATGTTACTCTCTCCTCTGCCTGTCACATCCTCCCTGCAGGAATGGGAATTCACTGATAAATTAAGTTGCCACATTCCTGTCTGTCCTTTCTCCTTGATAATATGTAGCTTTTGTAGCTTTGATGAACATGTAACCAACACTGGTATTGATAATTCTCATTGATATGAGAATTATCAATACAAGCAGCATGAAGGTGGTTTTGTGGATTTTGGGGGGAGGTTGTTTGTTTGTTTGGTGGGTGTTTTGTATGTGGTGGTTTTTGTTTGTATTGTTTTATCTTATTATAATTTTCTGGGTTAATTCTGTGATTGTACTTTTCTCAGATAGAGAGAAATTCAAGTCCTGCTTTCCACTGGTTTCCTTCTGCCTTGCAATATGTGCTAAAATAAGAGTCTGTCCATCTGTCTTCCTGTGGTACACAGGTACTTTTTGCATGACTAAAATTGGATCTAATGTCCCACAAGACACTTATATGGGTTAGCTTGTCTTAATATGCTTTAAAACCAAGGAAATGGGAGAAAGAGACAGTAACTAGAATATATAGGTCAAAGATTTCTTCATCCTTCAGATAATCCAGTTATTTTAAAAAGTAGCAGGAAGTAATCCTAGAAGCTGAGCTTATCCAAATCAATTATAAACATTGCTTTGAAATCCCTCATGGGTTTTATTTTAAATTTCAAAATAGTTTTGTAAATATTTTTTGTAAATATTGTGTGTCCCGTTGGAATCCAACAAAAAGCTTGTTTGTTTACTGTATAGAGTTCACTTTAGGATTAAGGCTTCAAGACCTTCACATGCACTTCAGGCACACTCACAGACATCTAAATAGATGTCTGCCCATAATTGTCCAAAACTAAAAGGAAGAGTGGATTCTCTTCTCAGATATGGCTAATTAGGAAAAGGAGGGAGGGGTTTATTACAAAACAAAAACAGTATTCCAGAAATGCAGCATGAAAGACAAGTAAAACCATGTTTCAAGGTCTTGCTAAGCATGAATCCATACTATTGTTTGGATGTTGTATATTTCACAGCATTCACCCACTGACAGGGTTTCCAAAGGCAGCACTACTGCGTTCTCTTCTTCCTCCTGCACCCAGCTTATCCTGTTGTGCTTATCCTGTTTGTCCATAGTGACTCCTGAGTCGATTCCTTTTCTGTCACCTCTGAAGCACTGAAACATATGAGAACTATTATGCTGCTGTTTCTTTATCTCCAAACACCAGGGTAATTTATATTTGTCTGCCCTTTGCTGAAATAGATGTTGGGACACAGGGCTGGATATGGCTGCTGTTCGCAGCAGTGAGAAATTCTGTAGCTGTTGCTAAGTGTTCAAAACCAGGATGTTGTCATAGTTGGCCAGATGTCATTAAATGCTTATAGGTTTAGCAAAAGACTTTTGTGAGGGATAAAGGTAAGAAAAGATTGTGCTTCTGTAGGTATTCAGAAAACTGTAATGAAAATAGTTTGTATTGAAAAAAGTCACAGCACAAATGGGTTTTGTAATATGATGATGTTCAAATCTGTGGGATGCAGAATTACAGAAATTACCAGGAGAAAAGTCTACAAAAGGCAATTATAAACAGGCATGGGAGAAAACAGAGAGAGAATTCTAAGTGTTGTTCAAAAAGGGACAACCTTTACCTGTTTGCTGAGAAACCTGCTCTTGTTGTTTGTTTTCTCTTGCACTGAGGAAAGGTTGCTTTGAACATTTTTTGTTACAAGCTAATTTATATCCAAGATATGCTGGCATCTGGGAGTTTCTTCTGCATTTGAAATAACTCACAAGACCCCAGACTCCTGGGTCTCTGCTCAGGCCAGAAAGAGGTAACATAATGTTTTCTTTGAAAGAGAAATTTGTTACAGTTCTATACTTATCCAAAAATAATGAGAATTGTGTAGTATTACGGTTCCTTACTGAGCTGGAGTAAGTTTCTATACTGCTGGATAAGTGCATGGCAAGCAGCAAACCAGTCCATTGCCTGTGCCTCACCAGAGTCTCAGCACACAGAAATCAGAATCACAGACATTACACTTTCCAACTCCATCTGAAAAGCAGGAAAGTTTAACCAGAATCTCTCAGCAGATGACTATGATGGAAAGCAGTGTAGAAAATATTGAAGATTTCTAAGTATGCAAATATCTTGCTGTTATGATTTACAAATTAGATTCCTCGATTCTACTGGGAACGTGTATTTCCAACTGTAGGGTTCTTAGACAGGCTATCCTGCTTCTACAATCTCTTTGAATTTTTAGCAGGAAAAAGTCTTCAAATTGTAGTTGATTTATATTGGCAAAATGCAGCTTTACTATTTTTCTGTCAAGAAGTGCTTTTGACTTGTTGGGCTGCAGCCTGAAGCTAAGAAATTTCACACAGGATCTTGAACAAAACTAATATACTGACATTCAGTAGTGGTTGTGAAAGGGTTAGGCTCTCCCAGTTGCTAGATTTTTCTGCTTTGCTCAGAATTTTTCTCATCTAGAAGAGAGACATTATTTTTGAACCACACGCTTGGGAAAACCCAAACTTAGTTTCACAAGGCAGAAGCTCCTAAAGGTTTTTGATAGCATCCAGACCAAGGCTTGCTCTCAAATGCAGTCTATTTCCCACTCATCATTCACCATTTGTGTAGTTGCCATCAGCTGAAACTCTTTGGAATGCTGTGCTGCTCTTCCTCACAAAGGTGTAGAGCCTAATGCCATGAACTTTGTTTCAGCCTTCATTTTCTAGGAAAGAAAGCTGTTCACTTTTTCAGGTGACTGTTCCTTGTCCAGTTATTGACTAATGGTTTATTCAACAACAGAAATGCAAACTGTTTAGTTACTTGTTAGTTTAAATATAATTGTGTTCTTGTTTTAATTTGTCCTGAAACAAACTCTTCTAGTTCTGAACTCTGAAAAATTTCTGTATTTTGTGTTGCATTCCTGAGGCAAAAACACAGGTACATGACAGATATCTGCACAACAGATAAAAAGCAATTCTTTCTCCTCAAAGCTGCAAAGTTAATGAAGGGTAAACATATCTTGTGAAGAGATCTCAATTTTTTTCCTGCATAAATCAGGTTATCTAGTAAAATTTAATTAAATATATTTGAAATTTATATTAATTAGATATATTTACCATGTGTTTCAAGTGTTGTGCTACCAAAGGACATTGGAGCAGCAGGGAGGTAGGCCAGGCTGCCAGGAGAGATGGTGGTTGGTATATTCATTGGATGCAGCAAGGTTAAAATGAAACCATTTTAGTTCAACACAATCCAGAATTCTTGCCAAATCTTGAAAAGAATAAATTGCAAGCTGTCTTTTGGACTAATCTTTGAAAGATTAGCTGTAATATTTCTTTAAGTTTTACAATTATCTGCACTGTAAGAGGCATTTTAAGACATCTAGTTGTTTGCTGAAATATTCACTATTTTTTTTTTTTCCTTTTGATTCAGGCCATACGGTGTTTTGGGTACTTTTTCTAACTTTTTCTCCATCAGACTTCAAAGCTCTTGGCAACAAATCACTTCTCTGATCTGATTTTTTCTTCTGTTTCCTGTTGATGACATTTTTCACCACCATGTTTTGTCTTTGAAAGCAGTGGTTTCTTTCCTCCAAAAAATTTCCTTGATGTATTTTACTTTCTGTTGGGTACTTTTGGCCAGAATTTCTGGGGTTTGCTGAATTTTCCTCTCAGCTATATTTAGCAGCACACTTATATGTCTTCTCTTCCTCATTCTCTTTTACTCTAAATTTGGCCATAGAATTTCGTTCTTCTTCCTTTAAAGCTTTTTCATTTTGATTCCCTAATCCATTCCTCCATCAGCTGATCCAGGATTTCTTGAGATCTTTGAAGCTTTTGTTCTGTAGCAAATCTTCTGCAGAAGCACATCATCTTTGACCTGGTGATTAACTCACTTCTGGTGCCTGTGTCTTGTCTCTTTGTGCTGGATCAGCTCCTGTCTCTTCTTCTTCTCTTCAGTTTCTTTCAAGGGCCTTTTCTCAAAAGCCCATGAAGCCTTGCATCTGAGCAAATTATGGTTCAGGTCTGTAGTATCCTTCTCCACGATCTGCTTCTTTCTCAGATGTTTTTCATGGAAACATTTCCTATACTCATCTTAAACCTTTCATCTTTTATGCTTTGCCTTGTGCTTTGTTTTTTTTTTTTTTACTTTCTTTCTCCTGTGCCAGTCTTTGTCATCTCATCTCTCTTAAGGCCATTTCTTTCAGCCTGACCTCCAGAAAGTCACTAAGTCACTCCCTGTTCAGACTGTTGCCACTTGCCTGGGTTTTGCCCAGCAGCTGCCATTTCTCTTTTCCTTCCTTCCTTCCTTCCTTCCTTCCTTCCTTCCTTCCTTCCTTCCTTCCTTCCTTCCTTCCTTCCTTCCTTCCTTCCTTCCTTCCTTCCTTCCTTCCTTCCTTCCTTCCTTCCTTCCTTCCTTCCTTCCTTCCTTCCTTCCTTCCTTCCTTCCTTCCTTCCTTCCTTCCTTCCTTCCTTCCTTCCTTCCTTCCTTCCTTCCTGCCTTCCTTCCTGCCTTCCTTCCTGCCTTCCTTCCTGCCTTCCTTCCTGCCTGCCTTCCTGCCTGCCTGCCTGCCTTCCTGCCTGCCTGCCTGCCTGCCTTCCTTCCTGCCTTCCTGCCTTCCTGCCTTCCATCCATCCATCCATCCATCCATCCATCCATCCATCCATCCATCCATCCATCCATCCATCCATCCATCCATCCATCCATCCATCCATCTTCTGTGGGGCTTTTTCGGCTCAGACCTAGTGGTAGCCACAGCTGTGAGTACTGCTGCAACTTAACTCCAACAACTTAAGGACCTGAAGGGGAATTTTCGACCTTAAATCCCTTTGTGAATATAGACTCCAACTGTGGTTAACAGCTCTTCCAACAAGGAGCTCATGGACCATCAGCTGAGAAAGCTCATCCTGGAGCTCAGCACTGTGCCACAGAAGGCTGATTGTCTTCTTTGCTTTGTGCTAGGGAGCAAAGTGCTGGGGGATCATGTTCTTCAAGGCTGCCATTACAAGAGATTGCTGGGATTTACACCAGCAGAAGCACTTTTTAATTTCAGCATGTGCATTAAGCAGTTTGATGAGGAGTACTGATCCACCCTGGAAGTTATGAAAATGTAGGTTGCTGTGACTATGTCTTTAATCAAAAATCAAGAGCCATAGTCTTCTCAGAGATGGTTTTCTCTTAAACCTCCACTGAAAGAAGCTGTGTTTTTGTTAGTCCTATATAGACTTATAGCTGATTTTAACAAGAAACATTTTATTTTCAATATTATTGTAATATAGCCAGTTTTTAATCTCTGAAAATCAAAGTATTGTATAAATTTTCTTAAATTTTTAAACTTTATTTCCTTGCTTTCTCAACATAAGCTCTGTTTGGTGGCTGAGGAGTCTCCATTGGACATGTTCTTAAACTTGTCTTCAACATTAAATAAATACTGCGTACTCTCTTGGATGCTTTGGTGTGAGTTTTCTTAGGTAAGACTCCATTGTTTAAAATTCAACTCAGAAATCTTGACTATTTCAGTACTCTGGTACAGTTTCTTTTCACATGCATTTTTTTTTTAAATATGAAAAAACTCCCTAAAACTGTGAGTGAACAATAATGGTGGCTGATCCCTCCATTTGGTGTATATTTTCCTCTGTCCTGCAACGGATAGAATGTTTCATAATGAGAGGAGTTCCTGTCCTCACAAGTAACAGAGATAATTCAGTCTTGGGACTGTGTATTAGGCAGCTGCTAAACTTAACCTCAGATCAGAGAGCACACAGAGAATGACGCAAATGAAAGCAGACGGCCTTCTCAAACTATTTATCTCTGAATTCATAAAGTTCTGTGTGGAAATGCTATGTATGCAGATGAATTACAGAGGGACCAGTTGTGTCTTATGTAAAAATCATGTTGATGGAAACAAGGGGAAGAAAATGCAGTCTTACTAATCCAAATGCTGTCAGTGTGTTGAAAATTCAAGCATCTTTATCCTGAAACGGCAACATTCCTTGTGGAAAAACAATTTCAATGAAAAGAAGATATTTATACCAATGCTATTCATATTAGTCTAAGGTCCTCATACATCTCCCTAATGTGTAAAAAAATGCATTCATCTCCATTTTAGAGATGAGGAACAGAAGAGGATGAATGAACCCAGCAAACCTCTGCTGAGCAAAGAGAGATCCTGTCTTTTCTGCCAGGTTAGCACTGATGTGCTCTTCCTCTCTGATGTGCTATCTAAACGTGTGTATTTGTAACATAGCTTTGACATGTGTAACAACACAACAACACCCTAAGTTACTTGCCATACAAATGTTTACATCACCAGTGATGGCACTTATTCAGAGCTGAATTAGCCTCCTTTCTTCATGTTGTGACAGGTGGCGGGGTGTAGGAGTGCCGGGGGGTCAGCACGGTCAGGATGGATGGAGACGAGAGATCTCTGAAGCCAGATCGTGGAACTTGAGGTTTATTGCAAAGGGCATGGGTCTATTGGTTCTATTGGTTCATGGGTCTATTGGGTCTATGGGTCAAAGGTTTATTGCAGGGCCCTGCTGGGAGCAGACAGCTGCAGCTTGGAGCAGGCCTGAGAGAAGAGAGGGATAGAGAGGATGAGAGGGTAAGAGCGTAAAAGCATAAGAGAGTAAAAGGGGTAAGAGCTAGGAAGCAAGAGTAAGAGTAAGAGCTAAGACAGCAAAGTTCCCGTTACAATACAATAAATCATCTTCTGTGTTGAATATTCTGATTCTCAGTAACCAATCTAGTACAAGATACAAATCCTATAGCATTTCCATACAGCCTACAAGAATCACTAGATTACCATACTGTGCTACATTTTAAACCCTAAAAACCACTCTTTGGGCCCCTTCTGCCAAGCTGGCAGGGTCTGCTCTGACCCTTGGACCTGCCTGCAAGCAGAGGGAATTGTTTCATCAGAAGGGGATTACCTTCAGCGGCCACACCATTGTTTTCCCGTTGTTCAATAACTAAGGGATCTCAATGCTTGCTTTCATTTCAATCTCACTTATAGTTTCTACATTCTCAAAATCTTTTGCCAGGCAATCATATTTATAAGGCTTTCCTGTTTCCTCCTCCCCAACAGTGGGGAAATTTGGCTTAAGCTTGACCTAGGATATACATATTGCCTCTGCACAATATTTTTTCTGAAGTATTGAAGGATCAGTTTTGCTGAAGATGCACCTTAAGAAAAAAGGTATGAACATTAGTTCCTTGGTCCCTCACATCATTTAGAGGAGTGTGAGAGAGCACGAAAGATCCCCTGCATCTCTTTCTTTAGCCATGGTATATACGTCACCGATGTTGATATTTTGGCCAGAGTTTGTGTGCCATATTCTTTCACCAAACTACAACAGTACATGAAATAGGCAAGAACATGTTTTTTGAAGGGGATATTAATGATATAATGATATCATGAATGATATAATTTACATAATAGTAGCATTTATGAAGGCATGCAAAAGTGCCACTATGCTGCCTACTTAGTCTTTTAAACTATAAAATGGAAATGATCTTATTCTGATGATCAAAGGGCACTCCTAAAAGTTCATCAAATCAGTGTCTTTTTACTCTTCTTTTCTGTGGGCATGGCGCCATATTATTGAGATGCAGAATAATTTGTGTAGTCAGTCATACAACAGTCTGAAGGTACTTGAATATCAACATATCTGTACAGATAAAGTATCAGTCTAAGTAAGAGGCAAAGACAAACATTTTGTGATATTCCATTGCTTGTACCCTGGGTGGCTACGTAAGTAGGGAGGTCAGGCTTCCTTCTCACCTGCTTGTGAGTTGCAGCCATTCAAACACACTTACCTCTGAACAGCATTAGTAATATATAGCTATGAGAGCTAAAGGAGAAGTGGTTTATTGTTTCCAGCTGTCACTGTTTGCTACTCCTGCAGTTTAGCTACAACCTCTGGCTGCTGATGTTCTGTGTTTGTTTTACAGGATCTGAAATAGAGGCGTGAGGTTCATACTTTGGGTTAAATATAGCTGGCCATAAAACTTCACTGTGAAACCAGGCCACAGTTAGAATGCACCTTTCATGATGCAGTCAGATAGAGTCAGTGGGGCTGAAGGAGATAAGGGAATTAAAGACACTGAAATACTTTTTTTTTTCAATTTATTTTCCTGAGGAAATAAATTAAGTGCATGAAACAGTGTCTATCTGTTATGAGAAATGCTGGAGGTGAAAGATTTCCCACATTCAGACCCAGACAGCAGTTCAGGGTGGATTGCTTGTGTGACATGTAGTAAACAGCAGATGGCTGCAAGCATAAGGGAAAAGAACATGTATTTGATAACCTTATATTAAAACTAAGTAAGCCAGTTCTTCAGCTGGCGTAGAAAGGTGTTTGTCTATTGATTCTGACAGAGATTTACTGGTGTACATGTGGCTTGTCCTAAGAAAATATTTATCTGAATATCAGTGGAGGGTAGGAGATTTTAACGCAGAGATAGAGCTGATCAATACAATAAATATTTAACCTTCAACAGAATATTTGCAGCCTAGATGTTGGTTCAACTGAGGCCAGAGAAGAAGCTAACTTTGACATTCAGATCTCAGGTTTGAATCTGCTGTTATAAAGGCAGTCACTTGAAAGCTGTCCTATGTTAGCCCATCTGCTGAGAGAGAAGCCAGAGCAAAATGAAAATTTTGCCCCTTGATGGTACACAGGTATGAACTGTGAAAGTAAATGCTCTCATTGCTGATGCTTACATTTGTTTTGGCTGTCTCAAAGTTCCAAAAAAATGATCAAAGTTTTGGAAGACAAGGCTGAAGTGTTCATGGAGCAGGAATTCCTGTTTCCTAGTCCAGGCAGCTCAGCCCATGTAGGTTTTGCTATCATACCCACCTTTTTTACCTGAAAGCTGCCTGTGGAAGCAGGAGGCATTCTGGATGGACTCCAGTAGGGAGCACTAGGAGGCTATTGCACATGCAGCTGCTTGGGAATTGCACTGAGATCAAACAGCTTAAGGATTAATTTGTTTCTGCTGTTTTTTCTTTTAAAGGTGACTGTATTAATCTAGAAAACAACAGTATCTTTTTTGAGTGATCAAAGCTGTCATGTAAGAAATTGCAGGGAATTTAACATATTCCAGTTATCACCATGCTGGGTCGGACCACTTTCCTGAGACAGGCACTTTAAATACAATTTCAGTTTGAGAACACCCTATGATTGCAGCAGGATCGTTCCTAACGTGATTGGGGTCAGAGATTTTATCTCAAAGTACGTCCCAACAGTGACTGAGTTTCGTGTGTTATTGTTTGTGAGGAAGATTCTAATTGCATTTCTGCGCTGTGTGGGGACTGGTTAACACAAAGAAACCTCGTCTCCTTTTGTGCTGTGCTCAGCCCAGCAGTTACTTTTGTTCTAAATTGGGTCTGGCAGCCTCTAGGGTGGATGATTGACATGTCAATGTGCTAACAGAAGCCAGAACCAATTCTCTTGTCTGACACCTCCTTTCCTCCTCCGAATATTAATGATGAGTGACCCAGCTGAATGAATGAAAAGTGCACACATCCCTTGTGGCTCCATGCAGATGCTCAGAGATGACAGCAGGATTTGCTCAGGAGAGGACACAAGCCCATAAAGCCATCTGGTATTATGTAGTGAGCTTAATGTGTTCATTGACTTGGCCAAATGTTTGGTAAATCAAAAGTTGACAGGGAAGGATTCATAATATTTATGCTTAAAATGCAGTCAAAACATCACAGAGAAAAATAGGAGTCCTAGATGAATTCCTAGAAAAACAGAAAGAAGTGCAGCTCAGATTTTGAGCTGGGAAGATGGGCAGAGAAAATATAAAATTATTTTAGTTAAATATGAGTCACAAAGCAGTGATTTGCTCTAAAAGTGCCTTCAGTTACCCTGTGATTGATTTCAGATAACACGGGTTATTGATGATCACCACAGGCTTTTATGGTACAATTTCTCAAACTGTCCAAATGAGCCAGACTTGGAAGCCATTTTGCAGTCACTTGCTATTTATCAGTTCATTATTCAGATTTGGTTGAATCATATCTGCTCTTTCTTTGTCTGGATTATGTAATATTTATTATTATATTACAGACTGAGACTATTAAATGTACAGTCAGACTGTTAAGACTAGGTGGTATAATGCATAGCCAAGGAACAGATTTCTTTATTTAATTGTGTAAATTTTATTTATTTTTTCAATGAAATAGGTTCCCTTTTGTAGTCTATGATTGAAGATTTTCCATGTAAATGTTTCTTTTATCTCTAGTATCTCAGCCAGCAATTCTGCCCCAATAGGTGACCAGAAAAAAACCCCTATTAACATGCAATAGACTTTTTCCTCTTTGTAAGGTTTAGATCTGGTTCAAAGACAAAAAAAATCTTTTCTCACTCAATTTAGCATATCATATTTTTTATCTCCACTACAGTAAAAATGCAACCCATTTTCACCTTCAGCGCCTTCCTCATCTTTTGAAGACGCTGCAGTTGAATACCCTTTGTATTTTCACAATATCCCAAAGATTGGCAATTCTTTTGCATCCATACAGGAGAGTCTTGTATCCATGCATTGAGCAGAACAACTTTTGCAGTGATTATTGCAAACCTTTTCCCTAATCACTTTCTCTATTTTCTTTTATACTGGATGACAGCCCAGTCAGATTCACCTGGTTGCTGCGAAACCATTTTGTCTTGCTCTTCAAATCCTTTTGTGTGACCCCATTTGATTACCTAATTATGTTATTTCCCATCTTCCACATTTTTCCTATTACCCCAAAGGCCCTTTGCAGTTTCCTTTTATTTCTCAGCTGCTGATGTTGCTCCCATTTTTACTTTGCAAGCCATATATCTCACCCCACTTTGCTGTCAAAAACCTATATGTCTAATTTAAACCACATCTTTCAGTTCCCCTATAGTTAGTGGAGAGAAAGAATACCTTCAGAGCACATTTATTTTGTCCCAGTCTAAGATAAACTCCTAAGTAGATTGTGATGAATTGCCCTCTGGGTATTCTTTCCATACACAGGAAATCTAGACAATTCGTTTGGTTAGTACCTTAGGAAGTAGGGAAAATGAATCCCTGTTTTAATCCGTTTGCCCAGAGTTTTCCCAAGTGCCTTATTCCCTTCTGCGTCTGTACCTTAATCCCCTCCCTGGAATACATTAGATACCATTTTCTCGAAGTGTGCTATTAAAATTCAAGCCTTCAAGGAAATATGTAAACTGTTATTGTAAACATCCACTTAGGAAAATTAAAAAAGTGTATTTTTAAAATCATTTTTTGTTGACTTCACAATGCGTCATGCTGAAGTTTTGTTTGTGGAGCATTGCGGTATTGCCATTTTTCTGTGAGAGACTGCCTTTCTGCTCTTGTTGTTCAAAGGCTTTGTTAGCAGAAGGGTGCACAAGCTTACAAATTAAACCAGCAATTTGTAACAGAAGCCCGAGTAACCCCTGTTACAACAGTCCCCCAGAGATGGGGTGCACTGTCTCATGCAGACTGATGATTCTGGCCTGAGTTACTTAAATACAGCATGGGAAATATTTTTTGTGTAAGTATCTGTTTAAACAGAGCCCTTTCACTACATTACAGTGGTAAAATCAATAATTTTAAAAAACTGTCTGTTAAACATTTGGTTTAACATTATTTTAGAAAAAAACCCCTGACAAACATTTTAAGTTAAAAAAAAAAATCTTTACTCTTGCATCTTAAAAAAACGCAAGTAGTTAATTTCTAAACAATTACAAAGAGAATCACTCTGGGATTAGACCTTTGCATGACAAAATTCAGCTGCAATAGCTTTTATTAATTTTAGCTTTTTTCTATGTAAATTTATAACTAAATAATTGTGCCACAGAAACACTAGGTCCGAGGTTCATAAAGAAAGTAGAGCTACACATCACAGATTTATGACAACTCAATGATCAGTGTCACTGAAAAGCAAGAATGAACTTTTCATCTGTTGTTTGCAGTTATATGGGTTGTGCCCTCCAATCTGAAGCAAGACAAGATGATGATATCTTGAAATGACAATTTTTTTTAATATAGCTTCTTCTACTAGAATTAAAATATATAGTAATTATCTTATTACAAAGGGCATTAGCTTCTTTCAGTTGAAATGTTTAGTCTCTCTTGTGCATACAGTTTCAGCTTTGAAACTCACAGAAAGGGCTTAATTTCATAGAATCACAGAATGGTTTGGCTTGGAATGGACACTGGAGATCATCTGGTTCTAACCCCCACTGCCATGGGTAGGTACACCTACCCAGACCAGATTGTTCAGAACCCTGTCCAACCTGACTCTAAACACTCCCAGGGATGGTGCATCCACAGCTTCTCTGGGCAACCTGTTCCAGTGCTTCACCACCCTCACAGCAAAGACTTTCTTTCTAGTACTTAATCTAAATCAAATCTCTTTCAGTCTGAGGCCATTCTCCCTTGTCCCATCACTGCATGTCCTTGGAAAAAGTCCCTCTCCCCCTCTCCTGCAGACCCCTTAGGTATTGGAAGGCTGCTCTATGCGCTCCCTGGACAGTGAGTAAATTCTCTGTAGGCTCTGCCTCCACAATGTTCAGCCAAAGTAGTTCTGGTGCTGGAAACTGAATAGAGATCACTGCGTTTTCTCACACTCATGTGGACAAATTCTGACTGTGAAAGAGCAAAGTGGGTGTGTGTACATATCAATTCTTCTGGGTAAGCCACTCTCAAAAATGAAATACAAACAAAAAATCTGGCAGGAGAACAAAGTTCAGTCTGGGAAAATTTTTGTCACAACAGAAAGTCCAGACCCCTCCAACAAAGAGAGTTAGTATCAGATTAGTATCAGATTAGTTAGTATCAGTGCCAAATTATTGAAGACTCAGCTGCATTGTTCCCCTATTGAATGCTGAGAGAATTTGTCCTATAGGGTTAGATTTAGGAAGAGTTGGGAGTGGGGACAGGCTGAGTTCCCAGCTTCCATGGCCCAAGCAGAGAACCTGTGCAGATGGGGAAGGTCTCAGCTGAATGGTAGGATGCATGCTGATTGCTGATGCATTTACACCGTGGGAGACACCTCTGTATCTCTGGGATGTTTAGAATATGATATTTGGTGGTTTACTGTCCACTGCCAGGGGAGACAAAGAATACCTGTTGCAGCAGAGAGAGAGGGATTCCATTCCCCCAGAATGGAATCAAGACAGTTTCAAATGGTCTGAACCACCAGAGAAGGGGTTCCTCTTCTATAAAATTTTTCCTTTCTATAAAATTTTAAACTACTTTTTGGTCTGCTAAATTTTCCCCTCAAACATATGACTGTGAGAGCAAGAGGAGCAGTGCAGGAATACAGCCTGGAGGCAGACAGGAATGTAGCTTTGGCCATGGCTCTGCATGTCTGCCCACAATGAACTTTGAGACCTGTGGGAAGCTTTCCCATGCCACTAGGATGCTCACTGCTCTCAGAAGGATGCCTGTCACAGGCTGCTGGGGGGGACAGGGGTCTGCATGTGCCATGCCTAAAGCCAAGGGAGTTAGAACAAATCCATTCAAATTTGGGTAAAGGACACAAATCCAGGAAAGGAAAAATGAGTAAGTATGTATTATACAGGCTAGAGAGAACTGCTTCTTCCATACAATTTTCTTCTGCTCAGTAAATGTTAATTAGGTTTTGATGTGGGGCCCTTTCAGGATATGAATGAGTATATTAGCCATTGACAGCTATGAACAGACTATTTGGAGTTATAAATGGAAATAATTTATTTACTGGCATGATGAAACCTGGAAACATTTGGTGAAAGAAAGCAATTAAGGGACACAGCAATAAAACTGGCAGAGGGAAGGAAAGAAGAAATATTACTTGAAAAAAGGGCTTTTTATTCTACATTTCAAAAGGAGTAAACATGAATGATAAAGCATGCAGCATGGATTGAAGGGAGATAAGGAGCTTAAGTCAGCTGCATCAGCATGAACCTGTGCTGCACATATGCTCCTGTGGCATCTGATGGGGCTGAGTTTGTGTAACTGCACAGCAGAGCCAGGCACCAGGCAGGGCAAGGAAAGCAAGCCCTTTATTAGCTGGGCACGCCACAAACTCCGGCTTTCCAGTTTCTCCTGCAGGTTAAGTAAGAGTAATGAGAGCTTATCAGTGCCTTGATTAGACACAAGGCCAAAGATGATCCTTTCCCTGGCACAATTAACCTTTCTGGTGAAGAAGTGGTTCTGCCTTAGCTTTCCTTAGTGGCTTGCTTTTATTTACAGCTAAAATCAATACAAGAACCACTGTGAACATTTTTACTCAGGTGGAAAGTAGATTGTTTAATTTATGTTTATTTCTAAGTAGAAGAAATTCTACTTCAACCAAAAAAACTCTTAACTCCTACATAAGCAATGAACAAAAATGCTTAAAAAAGCTTTTTTCTTTTTGTTAAACTGGTGTAATTTTGGGAACAGATAGGGTCTCATTCAAGGGAGCAATGTCTCAATTTCATGAGTGCCCTCACGCTAGCAAAATTCTTAACAATAAATTACTCAGAATATAAGTTCTGCTTGACTAATGTTTATAGAAGCAGGCTCTGGGTTTCTCTGCTGACTGTGCTAACAAGAGTGTCAGCTGTGATTTTGCTTCTTGTGATATGGAGTAGATCCAAGCTGAATCTGACTTTTTTCCAAGTCAATTATGAATTATCTGAGAACCAAAGCAGCCAAAGGAAATTGCCCTGAACTTGAAAAAGAAATTAAATTTCTTGTACGCTCCAGAAAGAAGAGAATCTTGCTACTTTTAAGAGTTAGGAAACAAATTTATTTTGTGGCTCAGATTGATCATAAGAAGATGCTCAGACATTCTTGTTGAAGAAGACTCAGTTAAATAAGGAGAATAGAAGCAGAGAGGAAGAAAATGTGCAACCAAAAAATTTCATAGGCAAATTATTGTGTAGCATTTCAGGCCATGCACTACAAGCATGTTTCCTTAGGCAAATAAAAAGCCCAAACAACAAATCAGCAGTGCCCAGAAAATGGTGTCTTGGGGCCTGGCTGTGTGAAACTGCTGTGAAGCTTGGGTTTACCATAGATGAGGAAACTAACTTCTGATTCCTTCCCAGCTCTAATTTGCTCTGTGTCACACCACTTTCCTACCTCAGGTTTAAATATCAGTACAACTGGAATAAATAAAATGTAAGGCTTAATGTTAATACATTAAGAAGCACATGCATCTCTGACTGAAATAATTTTAATCTAACCTAGCTACATGGGCAGAATGACATGAAACAACAACAGATGTCTTCATCCCACCCACAGTGCCATTTTCATTGTCTGCTGCTCTGCCACTGCAAAGCAAGTGAAGCGTTCTACAGTACTTTCTATTCTGAACATGGGCTAAATGACTGAAAACTTGTTGAGAGATCTGCCAGTGAATTGCATTGTGTCAACAATTTTTTTTACGTCCACAAAGATAAAACTCAATTGTAGCTAGAGCTGAGAATAAATGATAATCCATCCCAGCTGAAGGCAGTGATAAAATGCCCTTGGACTTTACTGGGTGAAATTTTTATTCTAAAATGCTTTTAATTAATTTGGTTTTGGTTTTGTTCTTTCAGTGGAATAAAAACTCAAGAGAAATAAAAAATTTTATTCCTCCTGCAGTTTAATTTATGAATCCATTGAATCTGGTTACCTTCATTTTATTTCTTTCATATGATACTTATAAGCAGAGTTTTATTGATCATCTTTTTACCATCCTCTCTGTATTTTCCTGGGAATAGATCTGCTTCTAAATCAGGCAGATATTGCAACTGTCATCAAATACTTAATGATTTTTCTTATCCTTGTGTCTTAAAATAATTCTGAAAAAATATTTAAGTGTCCATTAATATATTGCTGTTTGTTCAATGGCAAATGAAAGTTCAAAGAATGCAAGTGAGGCAGAATATTGAGAAATTTTAAAAGCTGTAATTTTTCACAAGTTGAATTACTAACTACTATTTTATAAATCTGTATTTATTCAAATTCCCCCTCTCCTTGCATGTTGGGCTGTGATACACATTTTTGTCCTTTGTTATGCACAAAATTTCATCAAAGTTTATTATGATTTAAATTTTGGTTTTATCCTGAAGAAATTACTGCTTTATTTCCCTTTTGGTCTTCATATAATATTTTCTTCTTATTAGACTTGCCATTATTAATGGAAAAATTTCTTAATATTGAAATAAAAGGAATAATGGATCTATTGAGCAGTTTATGTCACATGAAATGTGACAGAAAATACAGTTCAGGAAGGCTGAATTAAGCTAAATTACCTCTGTCCACTGATGCTTCCTAGTAATAGATATTAATCTCCAAATTCATTCTGTGCATTAAAAAAGAACTAATTATGCCATTAATATCCAGGTAAAATTGCCAAGATCATGGCAGTGATCCTGCTATTACCTCTCCTTCCAAGAGAGGAAGGCAATACAGACCAGCAGCAGTAGCAGCATTGATTTATGTGCAGATATCAACTTTCTTTTCAGCATAGTATGTTGTGAAGTAAAGCCAGTTTTCACATCCCCAAACTCAGTCAATTCTATCATTGAAATGGATTTTATGTCTTGGTCATTCAAGACACCCTTTTGATTTTCTGGGAGATTGAGAAGTATAAAAATAAAAGATTCTTTCACTTCAGAATACAAGAACTTTTGCCTGTTCCAAAAGGATGAGACATCTGTGTGAGATGAGATCAAATCCTTATTTTTATTCTGAGTGAAAGAGTCGATAAATAAGGATGGATTCCTCTTGGGCTAAACTTCTTTTATTTATTATAGATACAGATCTAGATATCTAGATATCTATGTTTAATGTCATCAGTTTCCGAGTGAGGGAGTCTGAGAGACAGAAAAACACAGCATGAAGTCTCCTATGTTCCTGTTCCATTTGGGGGTAATGAACATGGCATGACACCTTGTAGGTTTTTCTGCAGAGTCTCTCAGTCCCAGTAATGTGATGATCAATTTATAGAAGCAGAGAAGACCCCCTGCATGGGCTTGTGCTGTTTAGTCTTCATTCTGCTGAGATGTTTGTGTAATGATTTTCGGCTGAAGTTGTCCAGTGAACAAATTTTACACACAGGCTCACATTGCTTGTGCTCTCTCCTTCCAAACCAAAAGGCAGATGGTAGCCAAAAAGATACCCAGAGGAAGCAACCAAAGGCAGAGCCTGGCAACCTTGTCTAACATTTATGGAGGGTGTGGACAGCGATGCTATGAGATGAATGACCCCACAGTAATAATTGTTTGGCTCCTAAAGGGAGCCAGCCTTAAAAGGCATGGACAAACCCCACCCTGTCATTGCTTTTCAAGAGGAAGGCAAAGAACAGAGTGAGGACCCACAGTAGCTGCTGTTCCTTTCCCCCTGGGCTGCACACAAGAAATCCGGAACATGCACCTTCCTCCTGACACATTCCTCTTGATTCTTGTGAGTGTTTCAGCTTGAGAAGACGAGCAAGTGCCACCTGTGACAGATATCACTTCTCCTGCCATAAGTCTCGCCCTGAGTCTTGTTACATTAGCTGCTGAGACAACCATGAGCATAACCTAGACAAACAGTCCATGGCAAGGCAAACATGAGGAGGTCTTGCTCCAAACACAGCAAATTGCTTCAGAGCAATTTTATGCTATTTCTTTAACTCATTTTGGAACTGAACAGGGTGAAGTTTTTACTTGTATTTTTTGAAAGTAGTCCTCAACAGAGAACTGCTAAGAATGTGAATGTAGAAAAGTAACGCTTGGGAAAGTCAAGAAGCAACTGTAGCAGCTACTGAGCTTCATTAGTGCTTCAAAAATGGCTGCTCTCACTACTGGGCATTGACAGATACTTTTTAGTTCATGAGCATGTCTTTGTCTTTCAGCTTGATTCCAAAATTTTCTTGAAAGCTGCCGCTCATGGTTTTTGGCAGCACAGTGCTAAACAAGATAACCCTTATAACTGATTAGAATGTACATGCTCACTGAATGAACATTAAGTGAATATTACAACCATACTTTTGGTTAGGTCAAAGTCAAAATTAAAGTTAGTAACAGGATGTTAGGAGCAAGGATGGATAGAGGGATGGAGGGATGGATGGATGGATGGATGGATGGATGGATGGATGGATGGATGGATGGATGGATGGATAGATGCTTTTTCATAAGACAGCAGGAAAGAGTAAAACTCATCATAATCCTGTCTTTTGCTATTAGACTTTTCTGTGCTTTTTCCTATCCAGTGCCTAATTTTTTTCCAAACATGGTCAATCCTTTTGCCTCATTCTTTCCCTCAGTAAGTATTCAAGCTTATGCAAACAAAGGTAGTACAAGGGACCTAGAGAATTTCTGCATCTCCTGATTCAGGAGTTGCTGTCTGAAACCCTATTTCTAAATCCAAGATTTACTTTCATTCTCCGTCAGACAGTGTTGATTACCAAGTTAGAGAAATTGATTCACGAGGAAAGGTTAAGGAGCTAAATACAAATAGCTTGGCTGCACGATGACTAAGACAGATGGGAACATCATAACAGGCTGCAGAGTACGATTGCACTGAGAAGGAAGGGCCTCTGGGGGAAAGCATAAAACATAATCTGGCTCATTTTGAGTCTTCCAATTGTCACTAGAGCCATTATGGTGAAAAGGGAAGCAGGTGGCTGCTTTACATACTGTTTTGAATTTAAACAAGTCTCAGCAGAAGCACTTAGTTAGTTATGGGTTATCACAAGAGTGCAATATTTACCCTGCTCCTTTAGATCAAAGCTCTGTCCAGCTTCAAATGCTGACTCCTTCAATAACAGGAATCTGATGCTCTGGAGCTGAGCAAATGTGCAGAGTTCCTCCCCTTGCTCTTCTCCCAGTTTCCAGCCTCTTGTGGCATGGGTTTTTTTCTTGAGGTTTTATTAAGAACATTACATTTAACAACTACAAATTAACCCAGCCCTCCATTATTCCTCTACTTTTAAGCCCATTATTATTTTTGACACTGAAAGTGATTTCCCCAGTTTAGTTATGCATGGAATGCAGCTGTTGTCTAATCAGTAGATTGTGTGTTCTTGGCTGTTATGTTGGAAGATTCAATGGTTGGTTTTTTTCAGACTTAGAGAAAAAAGGGCTTTATTTCACTTGCCTTTTTTCTAGACTGTGTGGTCATGGTCTTGCTTGTTTGTGTTTTGTTGCCTTCTTTTGTTCCCTTTTAAAAATCAACTATGTATTTTTATTATATTGTATATCTGGGGTGTGCCCAGTGTTCACGATGTGAGGCTCTCTGTAAACTGTGATCCTCCTATTTGGGGATTTTTTGACTGCTGCTGAGCAGGGATGACATTCACAGCGCTATACTGTGACACAGCATCTCTTTCCTACATAGTGGTAATAAATCATATTGTGTTTGTGTCAGTGTGGTTGTTTTGTCCCAGGTGTTTTACCTTGAAGCACTGAATATTGAAAATGGGTTATTTTCTCTCCCAGGCTAATATTTGGAGATGTGCAGCAGAGGGAGATAATTCTTTTACTTCTCTGTCACCAAATATAAGAAAACGTATTTTTCTTTCCTTGTCCAAAGTTAAGGTTTCATGGAGATGGTGGATTTTAAAGGGTAATTCTTGCCTTGGTCCAAGAGCCAGAGCCATGCCATTATTGGAGAGGCAAGAACTCTTATTTTCAATGTTCTTTCTCTGTGTGCAACAGCTTGCTGCATTCAGGAGCTGTTTTAATGTGAGAAAAATGAAGAGTGGAGGATTTGTATTGGAGGAAAAGGAGGAGAGAAGGAACAGATTTGCAGAGGTGAAGACAACAACAGAGAAAAGGCAAGTCCGTTCACTGCAGCAATGCTTTTGGTCAAATATCTACAGATTATTTTAGACCATGTGGGATGCACAGAGCATTGATAAGGTTAGAAGCTATTCAACACAGATATAAAAGCAAAGTTCAATTAAACCCATGTACAAGTTGCCAAAGTTTGCAAGGAGCTTTGTCAACCAGTGCAAAAACCTTTATTTTGTAATGAATGTAACTTTAATGTACAGAGTAGCATACATGACTTCTAAAATCTCTCTGATAAAACCTCTTTGAAACTGAAAGGACTCTAAGTGGCATTACATCAATACCTTCCTAAACAAGCAGAACCTGTAGAAGAACAAGTTCTTGCTAGAAATAAACAGTTTCTGTTCAAAGATATTCACAAAATTAGAAGAATACGAGAATCTGAGAAAAAGTGCATTAGTATACATACGTAGTTTGTGCTATTCAGTAGCTGTCATATTATATGTAAAAAGTGATGTTCAAGCAATTAACATATTAATGTTAAGATCTCAAACTATAATTTAACTGAAGCTTTATGGCTGAGACACAATAAAGGTAAGAAATTGTCAGGCACTTACTGTTCTTTAGGAAATATAAAAAAGAGAATGTAACTTGAATATGTCATGGTACTCATTTCACTTTATAATCTTCAGAGGCTTTCCTGAAAAAACCCTCAAATATATTTATTTTGATCCTCACATATGTAAAAGAATATCTCTTATTGTTATTATTGTGAGCTGGAAAGCTGTAGTTGGATGAAAAAGATTTCCTTAAGTAAAAACAAAACACTGCCTAGTATACTAAGATGTGAGATTGTTCATGAAAAGCACTTTTCATATGAAATCCTAAATAAAAATTATGATTTTCAACAAAATCATGACATGAATTTAAACATACAGTCAAAATAATGCAGTTTCATTGATAGTACTATGGTGGACATTGTGTGCAATATTTTCAAAACCACTGACAAGCAACTCTCAGTAATTTAGTAAAAACTAATAGAATTGCACCTTCATATGCATGAAATATATTAAAAATATGGATTTTATCCAAGCATTTTGACATCCATTTTTAATGAACTCCCCCGCCCGCCGAAGAAAAATCAACCTACCAAGCATTTAGTTGCAGGGTATCAACTGCCACTTATGACAAACTGCTTTCTCTACATCTCTGTTTTCCTGTAATCAAATTACAAATGGAGGTAATGGTTTTTTCATAATATGCCATTGGATTCAGGAAGAGCCACTGTAATTTGATATGCTCTAAATTTCTGTGCTTTTTTTATCTAGCATAGTGAGGAAAAAGACAAATGTTACATAATTTCCAAATTTTTTCTTTATTTTAGAAGGAAATTTATCTCTACAGACCGGGATGTCTTTAGTATTATGATTTTGATTTGGAATGGTGAATTAAGACACTGATGAATATGAACCCTTTTTTACATGAAGGAAAAGATGCATGAGCTATTTTTCTGTTTTGCTCTATGGGAACAATTCCAACTCTCCTGGTTCATATACAGCACCGTGAAATAGGACAATTTGAATTCTGAAGGCAATTGTTTTCCTTTTGCAGTTTTTTTTTTGTTTGTTTGTTTTTTGTTGTTTTTTTTGTGTGGTGTCTCTCTTTGTCAGGATTCATGGACTTCATGATAGAGAAAAAAGGAAAGCTAAATATTACTTTGTAACTTCCATTTTAAAATCACTAGTACTTTTATACAATGCTTCAGAAGGAAGACTAATGAAGCTGCCTTCCAACTACTGTCTTTCATGTACCTGGAACTACAGGAAATGCTGAAATACAAGTCATGTTGGGATACATTTGTGTATGCCATATGCATGATTGGCTTAACTGTTTAACTTATGATCTTTTTTAATGTCCTTGCAAATTCTTTTTTGTTTGACAGAATATCAGCCAATAAATGAGGTCAAAGAAATCAATTATCCACTGTATCACCACAGTATTTTGTGCATTAAATTTTTGCTCCAGACAAAGTCATGTGCTGTTTTAATTCTTTTCTTGTGCATCAGGCTTACATTACCTATCTTTACAGCCAGTCCCCTAAAAGTGTAGCCTGTTTGTCATCTCTCATTTGCACTGACAATGTCAACAACTGCTTTTGCTGAACCCACTGCGAGCAAAAGCATTACCTTGTATTTTAAATACCTTGCATTTTAAATTTACTGACAAGTATCTAGTGCTGCCCTCTTTCTTGGAATAATACAATTTTTAGATTACCTCTGGATTTTTTAAGATTAATTTTTTCCAGATCTATGTGCAAAGCATCTTCATTGTTCTTTTTCAGCCTCTCTTTTGCACCTGGTGACTACCAAGAATATTTAAGGCACTTCCAGCTTTTTCCATTGACCTTTGCTTTGAAATGTTGAATGTCTTTGCAAGGCTCAAAACATCAGCCTGACTGACAATTGCAAACAAAAACCAGAGTCAGAGCAAAGTGACTTTCTTTATGAACAAAACACAAAATTGCAGTGAGAGCAAGTGCTGGTGAATGTATTGGATGAGACTGAGAGAGCCAGGGGGAAGTACCTTGGAGCACTGCTTTTAAAGCCAAATTGTTGACTGTGTTAAGTTTTCAGTGAAATCTGGGGAGTTCAAAGGAGAGCATGCTGCTGGCATACTGACCTGTGGGCTGGCCCAGCCAAACCACCCTCGAGCTCTCAGGAACTCGTTTAATATCTGACAGGACTAAAGGCATGAGCTGGGACAAAAAAGCACGTGTCTCTAAGAAAAGATGTGTCCTTGTAAGAAAAGATGTTTGCTTGTGAGAAAATATGTTTGCTTGCTCTTTTCAGGATGTTCTCGTGCTTAAAAACAAGCACTTAAAGACTGAGCACTGTTTTCAGCGTCCAGCTTTACCGCAAGCAAGGCCAGACAGATCCACTTTGGCTCAGGGAACAGTAATTACATTTTCTACTATAAAAGCAGCTCATTCAGCTCCCTTTTCCTGAGATACAGAGAAGCAGTTTTTCTCAAGTAAAGGGAACTTGTCTGTATGTAAATGCACCGTATTTTTCCCTGAAGCTTCTTTTCAAAGAAGCACTTGCTACAAACAAAAATCATTAGTGTTCACAATATCTAAAAGGATCATTAAGGATTTGGATTTTGAATATATTTTTCTGGCTGCTATTGAAGCTGCATGCAATGTTCATAACCTGAAGTAAAAGATCCTGACAGCTATTTTGGTAGTCACGGAAGACCAAGGAAAAGAAGTGAGCTGGGATGGATGCACAGTGGGAAAATTCAGAACCTGAGGCTGCTGCTCTTAAGGGAGCTGAGTAATGAATAGAGCTACAGTGAGTGTGCTTTCAGAGTCAGTGGCCTCTTTTCCAATGTTTTTGATGGAAATCCCAGTCAATCTCTGTGAGGAATCCAATATAAAAAGTTGTTAGCATTTGGCCTTCCTATTGTACTTACATGCACAATGACTGTCACATGAACAACATGAAAACCCTGGGAAAGATGCGACTTTATTTAGAGGGGGCTTAATTTCACCCAATGCTAGTATTCTAAAAGGTCAATATCTCACCCAAACTCATTGTCTGGTCTCCTTCTAATCAGCGGGAAAAGCAGCAAGATCTTCTCCAAAAGGTGATCTATCCTACATACCTTAGACATCCATCTCAGGACAGAGGAGGTGAATTGCCTGGAGGCGCCTCTTTTTCCCCCTGTGATTAGACTGCTATTCTAGGCAAGATTTACATTTCTGATTGGCTAAAGTTAAGTGGATTGAATCCCAGGGATATCTGTCTAAACAGCAGAACACATTTTGCTGTGTTTTCTATCATGGTAACTCTTTGCACCATGCATTTGTACCATTCACTCTTCTACAACTCCCTGAAAGGGGGATGCACCAAGGTGGGGGTTGGCCTCTTCTTCCCAGTAACAAAGGATGGGATGAGTGCAAATAGCTTCAAGTTGTGCTAGGGAAGGTTTAGGTTGGGTATTAGGAAAAATTTCTTTACATGAAGGGTTCTCAAGCATTGGGACAGGCTGCTAAGGGTAGTGGTTGAGCCACCAGCCCTAGGGGTATTTAAAAGATGCATGCATTTGATGTTTAGGGACATGGTGTATTTGTGGCCTTGGCAGGACTGGGTTAATGGTTGGACTTGAAGATCTTAGAGGTCTTTTCTGACCTAAATGAGTCTATAATTTTGGTTTTATTATTGCTTATACAATATTTAAAAACTATTATTGCACTTAGTCAATTTTTAAAAATTAAAATTATAGGTAATAAAATAATAATATTGATTCTTAACTTTATTTAGCTTCTTAGATGGATTATATATTGTGTTTTAATGCAGACTAAGGCTTAATAGGAAACAAAATGTGTGGATTGTTCCTGATGTGTGGAACCAGGAAAATTATGCTTGCAGGTGTCAAAAATACAGAAGATTTATTTATAAAAGTAAAGAAAACATTCCTCTTTCTAAGCAACACATAAATATATCCTGTTGTCTACTCTAATAATTGGAAGACCTCTGGAAGCCTGGAGTCATTTTACAACAAATACAAAAGATACAAAGCATTACAGCAATAGTATTCCTCTGTTTTTTCCCTAAAAATGTTCATCTGTTTCATTTTTAAATAGGTGTGATCTTCTCTTAGGCTGACTGTGGTGGATTTTGCTATTCACTATGATAGAACAGAATTCCAGATAATCAGTCTCTGTTGCAGGCAGTCCAATGTGGAAAGCAACCCTGGGAAATTGAATTTGCTTTCCATTGTCATGTGCTAGCAGACAGAGTCTGGCAAAGGTAAGTGATGGGATCATGGTTGGGAATGATCACCAACACCTGGTAAGGCAAAAGAACAAAGAAACAATAAAAACTAAAGACCAGGGGAGACTGTGCAAGGGCTGATTAAACTTTTGTGGGGTTTATGCCTTCTAAAGGGAAAAGGTGTAAGCAGGCAGTCTCCGGTGGAACGTGTATTTGGGGAGTGAACAAGCTGCAGCTGGACTCCAACAAGCTACTGGCATTTTGGCTGGGGTTTTCCAGCTCTCAGAGGCCACAGGGGTAGGGTCTGTCCTGAGAACCCACAGCCAGGTGCTCTGGCTGGTCCATGAAGTAGTGGAGTCCTGGGCCACCAGTGTACCTGGATCTCTTGGCAGCAGTGTTGTAAAGGACCTAGAGCTGATCCCAACTGCATCACCTTATACCATACAATTGGTGAAATATTTTATAGGCCAATCCCTCAATCCGTTGCTTGTTACTTCAAAGGGCATCTCTGATGACTTCAGTAGTGCCATAGTCATGCTACAGGTTTGAAAAGGAAAATGGTATGGAAGCTACATCTGAACTGGGAGCATCAATGCTCCATAGAAAACTGTATTGCTAGACTTCTCAGCTTCCAGGTTGAGGGCATGGCCACCGCACACTTTTATCTCCAGTTCTCTCAGATGTAACTTTTTATAAGCATCCAACTTGCTCAAGAATCCACATTCCACTCGCTTCAAAGTGCCTGGAGTACCTGCCTGTGTCATTTACTTGACAGCAGGAAGAATGGGGAGAGAAGGGGCAGCAGTAGCTGTGACTCTCAGAGGGGGATTGTTATTACATTCTTTGAATGTTTAAGTAATGAAATAAGCATTGTGATCAGTTTTAAAATGTATAAAAACCCTCTTGCCTCCAGGAAAGTAATGTTCAGCTTTCATTTCCTCCAGAGACAAATATCAGTTCAGAGGAGCAGAAGATAGAATGGAATAAACCAGGTTACTGTTAGACTGTGGGGCTTTCACCATGTAATTCTAGATATTGTTGCAAAAGCTGGAATATTAAATCTCACTGGGTGGAGAGATGGATGCAGTCCAAGGGCAACCTAGAGGGAAATAAGACTGAGCTAATGAAAGTCTGCTCTCTCAGTAGTATGTAAAGAATGTCTCTAATATTGTGTTCACTAAAACAGTGTCTCTGGCCAATGTGAGAATAATCATAGGTAGAAATTACACTTCCTTCCAAAAATCACATGAAGAAAAATAAAAATCGTGTCTGAGAAAATGTGATCTGTAGATTTCAGCAAGCTATCTCACTCTTAATGACATTTGAGTATCTTGTGAGATTTCCTGACATAATAAGATTTTAGACTGGGTTAGAGGATGTCTTTATTTCCTTGAATTCTGTGGAACTGCTGATTACCATCTGATTTTCTTCCCTGTTCATATTTGGTTTTGTGGAGGTTCTTTATTGAAGTTGTTAAAAGTATATATATTTGACTACATCTCTTTTGGCAGAGCTATGAAATATACTTTTTTGAAAAATTTAACTGAAGTTTACTCAGGTGAAATAACCCCTGAGGATTATTCCTTTAATTTTCAAGATAAGACTAGAACAGTAAATTTTATGATTCTCCTTAGGAAGTAGGACTTGTGGAAATTAATATTATCCTAAAGCAAAGATCACAGGATCACAGAATAACTGAGATTGGAAGGGACCTTTGGGTATTATCTACCCCATCCCCTTGGCTCAGAACAGGACTGGATAGACCACAAAGCTCAGGACCCCTTTACAAATACCTGCTGACTATGCCCAATCACCTTCAAATATATTTGGAAATGATTTCAGGATTAGTTGCTCCAGCACCTTCCCTGGGTGAGAGGTGATGCTTAAAAACATTTGGTTCCCATAATCCTCCTTCTTGTTCCACTTGAAGACAGAAGTGATATCTTCCTTCTCCCACTTCTCAGGAAGCCTCTCCCAATTGCTATGGCTTTCAAAGTGGCCTCTTGGCGTCATCTGCCACCTCCCTCAGTGCTCATGGGAGAATGGGTTTGTGCATGTTCAGTATTGTCCAAATGTTGCCTAAGCTGGTTCTGACCCATCAAGAGCAGTTCTGCCTTTTTTTACCTCAGGAACAAGATAACTTTGATTCTGGCACTGTTCAGCTCTATCAGAGATATGTTTTGCTTGCATCTTAATAACTCCTATTGGAATAGTGTGCATATTTAGCCCATTCTGACACAGGTTTTCAGCCTGTAGGCTGGCATGGCTTACAGATAACATCTATCTTCATATTCACATGTAGACTAGACTGATGGAAAAAAAAGAAAGAAAAATACTGGAAACAGGAAAAATACAAGTTTTAGAAGAGAGTTAATAAGAGACTAGTTAGCATCTTTACATTTTTGATAAAGGAAATGGCCAAAAAAGCTGTATCAAATTGGCATAGTTTGAGAAAAATAATTCAGGGTCTGGGTCTCAGCTAGAGGCTAATACTTATATGACAGTATGATGAGGCATCTAATTTCTTGGACATCTGAGTAGAATTAATAAGCTTGAATTAATTGTTCAATGCCATTTGGTGCCTTCCTGGACCAATCTGTAAAAAGTTTTTGATTATTTGCCACTAGTCATATAAGTGGGTTTATTTATCTTACTGAAAATGTCTGGTGAATTATACTTTGTCTCATTGAGTGCCACTGTTCACTACACCACTGTACTATGCTTTTGACTAAAATAGAAACCCCAACACCTCTTGAAAAAAACTTCTAGCATTGTCTTTGTCATATCTGTTTTATACACTTACCCATGCCATCTTATCCTTCCTCTCTATATTGCCATTTATTTCCATAATGCATAGGTGAAATGTACTACTCCATTTCTTTTTAGAGATCATAAGGCACCTAGGTAGCAGCCCTCTCATGTCTGCTGGAGCCCTGTTCTGGCCAGCAAAACTCTACCAAACTTCTAGGAAGTTCCTTCCTAGAAATGACAAGTGTTTAACATGAAGTTACTTGCTGTGTAATCCATGAAATCTTTCCTGCCCTTTCCAAACAAAGAGGCCACTACTGGCCTTTGGATGCCTCTCTTCCCAACAAGTCACAGGCATTCGAAATGGGACGGTAGACAGAAACATTGTTTGCTGGTTCATTTCCAGTAGGCACTATTTAAATGTAGCTCCTCCTCCTTGTCCCGCAGCAGTATTTCTGATATGTTGCTATCCTGATGTTTGCAAATTGACCAATATTGACAAGAAGTGAGAGTGGAGCTTCTACCACCAGAAGGTTTTGATTCCAGATGAATTGCTAATGTGTCCTGATAAAAGCCCCATCTATATCTCCTTGCATAGAACTTATTTCCTCAATGTTCTTGGGCTGCACCACGCTCTAGAATGGTAACCTCGAGCCACTTTGGGCATACAAAATGTTACATATTATGTTACATATCCACATAAAGGATATACATGTTCTAAATTGATCAAAATCATAGAAAGTGTTCCAAATATTGCCTGAAAAAGATTGAAGTAAATCCAATTTAAAGCTTTGCTGAGTAGTTTAGCAAAAAAATTTGAAATAACATGAGGAAGCATTGCTGCAATCACTTTCACACTATGCATTCATTCTCCTCTGATTGCATGAGAGCTCATTTACCTCAGGAAGAGAGTTAAGAATCTTGATTATGAGCTGTATCACGCCCTTGTCCTTGCAAGAGGTACTGCCTTTAAATTCATGTGTGCTGAGAAAAATCCCAAGAATCCTATACAAATTAAGAATGTTAGAGTTGGTCCCTTCCAAATGTTCTGGAGCTTAAGATAATCTACTCTTTGCCTACTGGGCACTGCAACAACACTAAAAGAGAAGGATTTCAAGCACATTATAGGACATGAATTAGATATATAATCTAAAATTCTAGAAGTACTTAAAAAGAACACCCCCCCGCCCAAAAAAAAAACCACAAAAAACCCCCACCCAAAAACAAAACCAAAAAAACCCAAACCACTTAACTAGCCTGTATCCTTTTGGGGAGGATTTTCCAAGGAGAGTTAATTTCTCTGCACAGAGAAAGAGCTTAACTCCTCATGATGCCCAAGAAATTCTCCTCCCTCAGTTTTCCCTCTACTTCTGTAATCTAGCTGTGCTAAAGGACACTACAAGAGTCAAGTGTCAGCTTGAGACCAGCTAGCAGAAAAAACATTGAAATGGAAAAGTGCAGTTTCGCAATTAATCTTAAGTCTCTCCTTTTGCATTGTCTTCTACATTTCTCTTTCTATAATTCTGCTTGTATTATTCTGACAAGCACTTCTGTAAACTCCTAAGATGCCAACCTGAAGCTGACAAGAATGGTGGCAAAAATACCTAAAGCACAAATTCTTTTGACAGATTAACAGGAGTCTGTTGTCTGCCAGAATCACCTTTCATTTCTTCTGCTCTGCCCTCTGCAGACACCTCAGCAACAGCCTGAGGGTGTCAGGCATAATTCTGCAAAGACAGGGAGAAGAAAAAGAAAATGCCAAGTGTCAAGTCTATCCCATGACCTCCCACTACTATATAAACTGAAAAGAGAAATCATGGGAAAGTGGCCAGTTAGCTCCTCAAGTTTTGACAAGTTTAATTGATTTCCAAGTACTTTCATAGCTATGCCGAGAGATATGTGTGTTTAGGATACAATAAAGCGTTCATTGAAATCAAGCAGACTCTATTTTGACTTCAGTGGGCTGAAGGTTGACTCTGGTTTCCATCATGAGGGCTCTTTAATATGCATTTTTAAAGGATTAATACAGAATCCATCATTCCACTAGCATGTAAAAAAAGAGGCAACAAGGGACATTCTGAAGTTTTTGTACTAGAAACACAAGATCTGTAGAGCATGACAGCTCATATAGGTGCTCTTATATAATAATAAAATAAGATTTTTGTTTTTGGCAGTTACTGATGAGGTAATTTCTACTGTTACTGATCCAAGTGCTTTATGTCGTTCTTCTGAAGAAAATGTTCACTGGCATCACTAACCCTGATCATTCAGCTATATTGCCAATTAAGTCCAAGCAGTAATGCTCAAAGGAACTACAGATCTGCACACTCCAAAAAAGGCTAACTATCCAAAGACAAACCACTGACTTTGGTAGAAACTAAATCAAGCTGCAGCATTTAGCTAACATATCCCTTTGAATTTTTGTCATTTTGAGTGGGTTTTACTTTAAAACAGAAACTCCGCTTCAGAACTGGAAAGCTGACATTCTGTATCTATGTCCATGCCATTTGACATTCCTATCATGGCAACTTACCTTCACTACCATTTGTCACAAATGCTGATGTGGATATGTCAGCTGTCTATGCAGATATGTCATAGAGAAAAAAACAACTGAAATAAAAGTAGATGTCCATAAAGAAATAATGATGCTTCTGTGAGCATTGTGTTAAATTAGTTGATGTTATCTGTGCTTGCTCATCATCAGTAGCTGGAGCTTACATGGCAAGCAGTTGTAGTATAAAGTATGAAGTTCCACAGGTTTGAAAGGTCAAGTTTAATTTTCCAAACGTTCGTAAGTTTATTTTCAACACTTCAATGGCAAATCAAATTCACTTGAGCAAACTTGTCATATAAATAACTCGTAGTACTGAAGATACAAATTCAGAGTAAAATTGGAGCAATCACAGTCCCTACTAGGTAAAAAGAGCTAGCATATCTTGGAAGTCAGAAACAGATGGCTTGAGTGGCCACAGCATTCTTAAATGGGATCTTTTCTAAATAACCAAGAGTAGGCACATATTTTTGTGGGAATAATGCTAACGTGCCTAATGTTATTTGTCAGTTCAATATTCATTATTATATAGCATTTGTGGAAGGAGCTGCTCAAGGGAGGAAAGAGTGCATGGCTCATATTCCATGCAACAATTTTGGCACTGGCTTTCAGTAAGTAACGGATCACTTTGAAAAGGAGAGGATCACTTGGAAAAGCACTCAGCTCTTGGGAAGTCTGAATGCAAATGGTGCCACCCACTCAGGATGACAATCAGGGGCTCTGGGACACTTTGTGACCAGTGGCTTCAGTGCAGACATCACTATGATGGCAATTGTCATCAACTGGGAGTCCTCTTTCATGGTGTAGTGGGTTTGGTGTGGGATGTGCTGTCAAGAAGGAATGGCAGCACATCCCACATAGCCTAGCCAGTGACAGGTCTGCTCTGTTTTCCTAACCCAGGACTTACAACTTTTTGCAGTTGATAGTTATGATGCTTATTATAGTGACTCACAGAACAGAGAAACTGGGGTTAAATGACCTCAGGAAATACAGCTAACAAATCTTTCAAGAAATTAGGCCCTTTATTTAAAAAGATCTTTTATTTTCCTAATTTAACTTACACTATAATATTGACTCATGCCTTATCTTTTTCTTTCTTCTCAGATTTCCTTTTCTCATTCTTTTAATTTTCCTCCACCTTCATTCCTTCTTTTCCTGTGCAAGTCACCAGTCTAACTGCAATAAATAAAAGGGATGAATGGGGGTGAGAGTTAGTGACACAGAAAAGAAAGGAGTACAGGATAAAAATATATGAAATAATAAAAGAAAATACGAAACATGAAAGCAGCACATTTCAAAATCAACACTTTTAAATAAAAGGCACTGTAGAAACTATTGCAGCTATTACAAAGAAATAAAAATTTGCCTAATTTTACATCAACAGAATGCAAAGAACAGAAAAAAAAGTTTCTTTTTCAAGTTCCTCATCATGAGTACAAAGTTGCTGGAGAATGGCCTCTGCCTTTTATTGAGGATTTTTTTTTCAGTGTCCAAACTTTAACAAAAGGATCCATATAAGAATGCTAGTGGATAGAACAAAATTTCTTACACTTGTGATTTGTCTGGCTGATGAAGGATCATTTGCAGCATTGTCCATCATTTATTACCTTAGACATTCAGTTAATGCAGCTCATCTTCTCTTGAGTCAATTTTCATCAAGAATGTGTTGTGGTTTGTCTTTAATCTGTATTTATGCCCAAACAGAACATATCCAGTTTTATTACATTTAGTTTGAAAGAGCTCCATGAATTAGATGGGACACATATCTAACTTAAAGAAGCAATCTTTGTCTTGATTCTTATCTCTGGTTACTATAAATCACAGATAATTCTTCTAAGGTTAGTGTAGTTGCATGAATAAAAATTCAGACAACAGAAGAAAGTGCTTGCTCCTCTTAAGCATTTGTGACTTTTTCTAAGCAAGGCTTTGATAATATAATCGGGAACAGTGATAAACCCTTAACAGACACCTATTGTTCACAGTCAAATGACCTTTTGGGTCAGCTGTTCAATTACCATGACTTACCAAACAGTGGTATCTCTTCCATTCAATGCCTGGTGTTGAGTAGTATGTTCCTGACAAGCAGAAGAAAATACAATTATCTACTTTTCTTTCTTCCTTCTTCAGGCAACGTTAGCATTTTTAATATAGCATGTGGCCATACAATACAGATGATGGTAGGGAACCTTTAGGAGAATTATATTTTTGTAACTCTTTTTCACAAAGCTGTGAAAGACAGAACCAATTTGCTGGTGCAGCTATCTGAAGAAAACAGCTTTAAATCTGTGCCTGGACAGATTCTGTGGGATAATGTTGTGAAAATGTAATAGAGAAGATGCTATTGCATTTTTTGTTCCAATCCTTTTGGACCGATCACTGCTTCTTTGGAGAGTGGCTGTGTATTAAATGGCAAGAAATGTGAGCTACCTGTCATAAATTGTTTCTCTGAGGAGGAAACTGTGGCATGTCTTTCACAACTCTTCTGAAGCCCATTGCCAAAAATCCTACAGAACCAGATAAATGGCCATATTCAAATTATAGAACACATTCAGCTCCTGAGAGCAGAGAGAGTTCTGCGTCATCCTTTTCTCCACACAGTCTACTTTGGAGGTTTAAACAATGATTTTCATAAAACTCCGCCCAAAAAATCTCAAAAACACTTAGAGGCTGTCCACTTTTTTTTTTTTTGCTATGTAAACAGCATTACAGTGTAAATGAGTTCCTTGACTTTTTTTTTTTGCTAGTTTTGCCATTACTTCATGGTAGAAACAAACTTGGCAGGTAGAAACTTGTTCAAAACCACCCATGTACCTCACCCAAACTTGCAAGCTTAGAAATGCTTCTGGATCACTCATTTTTATACGGACTCCGTTTGCTTTTATGGTTATTTCTGGAGTAAAGTGCAGGAGAATCTGGCTGGATTTCTGATATTTTAACAACCAGCATAGATTTCTGTTCTTTATAAAGCATAAGAAATGCTACTGGGATGATTTTTGAGTCTCAGCAACTTGATTTTCTGTGGCAGAATAAAGAGTGCCCTGGGAATATGTTTCATTGCCTTCAAATGCCATGGAAACCTTCTGACCTTTAAATGTAAACTTTCCAATTTGCAGGAAGAGGCTTAGCCAAAAGATTCTCATTAACATTTGTGGCAGCTAAGAAGCTGAATGCTTTTGTGCTAAACTGAAATTTACCTCTATGCCACTGACTATGAAACTGTATAAGGAAAGTCAGAGATGCTGCTTATGCCAAATGTCCTTTCAGAATTGATTTTGAGAAGTTCTCTTACAACAGGCATGGGCATATCCTGGACTCATTTTGTGTGGTCCTGATAGTATAAAATATGATGGCATTCTGACTTGAGGTATTCAAAGATTTACTTAACACTTCTATGGTGCTAGAATATCAAATGCCTTTTGTCCAATAAGCAAACTGCCTTTTCATTTGATGCAATGCCCATTTTCTTGAAAGGCAAAGAACCTGTGGAAGTACACCTGCTGCTTTATCAGTAGCATTTTCTATTCATTCAGATGCATTTTCTATGAACTTCTGACAAAATATTCAGAGTCTAATAGAGAAGATGCTAATTTAATCTGATGATTCAGGTTTTACCTTTCTCTGAACTTTGCCAATTCCTTAGCAGTAGATTTCTTAGTACCATGGTATATATATCATTGTTTTTATTTCACTATCAACAGTAAGGCAGTTAAACTTTTCATGAACATTATGCTTTAGAGAACCATGTATTTTTAAGGTGATGGGGACTGCCATGTTAGTCTAAGCTGTGTTGCAAGAAGTATTCCTAGAGAAGTTTAGGAACTGAGTGAATTCCCTTACTTCTCAAAGGCAGTATGAAAAGTTCCTCTGACTTTGTGGACCAAGACTTCATGTGGGTATGGTATTTTCATTGCACTGATGTGTGAAAACAAGTAAATTAGTTCCAGATTTGCTGCTATCACCTCACTAAGATAATCCACTGAAACAAGTTGAGAACTAAAGGTCAGAAAAGAACACTGGTGTTCAAAAGAACTTAGAGATGTGGAAAAGGGCTTGGGGAAAGTTTATGGCTATACAAAAGACTGGTAAAATGCAGATCATATTTTATTTTTATTTACAGAACCTATTGAGTTAGGGCTCAAGTCCTCTCTAGGCTCTTTGGTAAACTTGGTGATACTGAAAGAGAAGATATCAAGGTACCTCACCTTCAGTATTGCTAGTGCAAAAGAGGCTTGATGAGAGCAAAGCCTGCTGAGCCCTGGCAACACCATGGTGTTACCTCTTGATTCCATTTAATTTCCTACAGTTTCAACTGGTGACAGAGAAATGAGCTCCCAATTTCTTCTCTCAGTCCTGAGCATGTTCAGTCCTCTGATAATCTCAGCTGTTTGAAAGTGCATCTCTTCTACCCAGTGGTCTCTTGGCCACTGAGAACAACTGTAGAAATGTTGGGGTTTCTCCCTGTATAAGGAAAGTCAGAGATGGGTGGTCTGAGTTCAACAAGAAGGGTTCCCTTTGTTGCTGCAAATATGTCTATGTGCCTCAGTGCAGCCCCAGCTCTTTTTTGCTCCTGTCTTCTGGGCAAAGTCACTGCAGAGAAGAAAGGTGAGCCATGCAACCTATGAATGTTTTTAGCTTCTAGCGTGAATCAAGCAGTGCCTGGAAAGATCTCGGGAGTTCATTAAAAGTGCTGGCCAGCCATCTAACTCTGCACTTGTCCTTCTTTGAATTTCTCAGTGATAAAGGCACCTTAGACTTAGGCAAAACTAAAAGTAGTTGCTTGTCTCTCTAATTAACAGGTCAGGTGTAGGTGTCCTTTTCCCCTCCTACCATTCCATATCTCTACAAACAGTCTGACAGCCAGAAGATAGCTAAGTGTTCAAGCTGGACTGAAAGTAAACATGCAAACCTACATTGTTGCTATTTAATAGTGCTTAATTTGCTTTTCAAAAGGCAGGTGTCCACCACCAAGTGAGATTCCCTGAGATACAGATGGCACCTGCATAGGGCTGGGCTGAAGACCAAGTGCCATTACTGAAGCCATCTCAAAAGACCCTAAATGCCTGTGCTTTGGCAAAAGAATTGAATCCTAAGTGACATTTTTAAGGTACTAAAATCAAATCACCTGCAGCAGTAGCAGAATGAACTTAATTTCCAAAACCTAAAGTGTCTACATTTGTTAGCATTGAGCTGTTTCCATCAGTGTTTTCAAAGGAAACTGAACTTTTGTTGCCTGCTACCATTACTGTCTGTAAGATGCTGTGACAACAAGTTCTCTATGTGTGTAAGTTTAGAAAACAAGGCCACCTTTCTTCCCCTTCTGGTTTAATGACTTTCAATGGCTCCATTTATTTTGAAACAAGTTACAGCAGAAGGCAATTTTGCCACTTGATAGCTTTTGGGTGCAAACTGTTTTTTTGACTTAGTAAATAGATGAAGCTCTCAAACAGCCTGAATTTTCTAACCAAAGGAAAAAAGACTAGAGACAAATTTAAAAGGCAGAAAGCTTCTTCATCCTTCATGATATTTTCTAAAACCAAAATAGAAAATCACAAAATATATGGATGATGTACCAAGTTTTCAAAGAAAGGAGAAAACTGGAAAATCCTAATGAAATTATATTACTAAAGAGAGCTCATGGTAGTTACATTATCTTGTGACTGAAGTATTTGTGCTGTGATGGAGTGCAAGTACATTTTGCTGAACAAGCTGAAAATGCTGCCACAGAACAGGCTGACTTCAGCTTTATTCAATTGCTTTGCTTTCAAGCAGTTTCTGATATTTCAAAGTAACTGACAGAATCAAGCCAAATTCACAAACTCAGTCATTCAAAAGGGTATAAATTATGACCTTTAAGATCAGAATGGATGTTTCTGTCCATACTGTATTGTTGTAGTAGATGAAAATAATCGACTTCTACAGAAAGGAGGTAGTTTAAGGCTGCTGTGTGTGAAAGGGTGACATGAATGTTTACCAAGAGCTCACCTGCAGGTTGTACCAAGTAATCTGATCAGTGGCTGTAACCAAGTCAACAATGACAGATTTGTTATTGCATCTAGATGTTGGGGATCAAACAGTGCCAGAAATGGTGTGGTGATACTGCAGGATTAATGTCAGAAATTGCATCCAGCTTGCAACTGGCAGAGTCACATATATCATTATTGCAGTGGGTATGACTCGAATTAAGCTAGCCCAGAGAACACTAAGAATAATACTGTACCAAGAAGTACCTATGGAACTGTTTATGAAACTATACACCAAGGGAAAAGTATCCTTCAGGAGGCGCTATATTAAAGAGAAAAATATTCCTCTGTGCCTTATCAAAAAGTATGATGTGGTACAAAGTGCCACCTCTGGAGATAAAATGTGTGATGCTGTGTGTGCCAGCAGGGATCCACACCACACAGCAAGCAAAACAGACTTCCACTGAGGAACTACAGTTATCTGACCATGTGGACAAAGCTGGCACTAAAAATATTATAAAGAAATATCAGGAAATGAGAACTTGAAGCCAGGATGTAGTAGGAAATGCTTACTTTTTTGGTAGAAAATGAGCTCTAAACAAGATAAATAGTTAAAAAGCCACACAGACAGAAAAGTAAGCCAGGAGAGTAATAAGCCAGTGACAACTTTTCAAAGGCTGGATTTTTGGGAACAGAAGATAATTCTTTATGAAATAAAGCAATGTAATATTTCCAGTCAGATGAAAGCTGTAACTTACTCTAAAAGAAAATTCAATGGGAGATTTTAAAGCCAGAAATACTGAAGTTATACAGAAGAAAATATGTCCCCAGATTTGGCAAAGGAATTTTGTGAGTACCTTCATAGCACTGAATCCATGCTACAGCATCTCTCCCATCAGGATTTGAAGAAAACAGCTGATACTAGCTTGGAAGGCACTCAGCTTCCTGAGCTGTAAACTGAATGAGGCGCATGGAAATCACAAACACACGCACTTTGCACAGACAAACCAAACATTACCTGGTTTTTCAATTACATGAATTTGCCCTTATTCTGACATAGGGGATGTCAGTATAATGAAAGAAATGAGATTTGTCATTCTACATCTCATCTGAAGTTGTGCTTTTCATCCATCTGATGCATATGCTGGGATGTGTTCAAGGACAAAACTGATCACCTTCTACTTTGGTATGCAAGTCTGAATATTGAATTCAAGAAACCCAAGGCACACCTCATCACTGAATGCTTTTCAGGCTTATATGTCGTTCTCATATCTGCATTAAAAATGATTTAATGAATAATTTTGTTTCAGGACTGCATTCATACATTTTTAATAAAATGTACATTTATTCCAACCTTAGCATTCTTCAGCATTCTGTATTAATTAGGTGCCAAAACTATGGAATGTTTAGTATCCTAACTCATTGTTTGAACTAAGCTTACTGGAAGTATTGGCTCAGTTATGAATTCATTATCTTTTATTTCCTACATATCTCTGTGACGCAAATTTCTGTTGCAGTGAAATATGTCTATGTGCTTTGCTCCCAGTTAATGTGGCATTAATATAACAATGAAGCTCATTACATTTCCAGATACCTTTTTTGCTAACACTAATTTGATGTTTGAACTTGCTTGACAGAATCCTGCAGTTACCTAAGTTTGGTTTGTTTATTTTAGTTTTATTCTTTTTTCCCAAATTAATACAGCAGTTAAGATATTTGTGTTGGCAATATTGCCAGGTGAAACTTTTACTTTTGTGTATCATCTGTTTGCAAGATGCCGAATTTTCTAAATCACAGATTAATTATTGCTACTTACAACCACACCTCTGCAAGTATATCTGTTCCAACAGTAAGAATTGCATAAATAAAGTAAACACCTCTTGTAGATAGGAAAGGAAAGCCCATCCAAATGCTATTCCCAGGATGTTAATGCCCTCCTGACACCCATCCCCTCACCATACATCTGAAGTGTTTTAAAAGCCAGAACAAAGGCTGTGCAACTAAAAAAGGAGGAGATTTTACCTTAGACTTTATACCAGTCTCCAAATAAAGAAATAAATTATTCTGTCAGTCTATAGTAGATAAGATTAAAAAAAAAGGGGGGGCTAAATTGCAGTGAGTGGTAGATAGGTCTGACATTGGGAAAAATGTCCTGAATGGATAGTGAAACTCTGGGACAGACTGTCTAGAAAAGCTGTGGAGTGTCTGCTGCTGGAGGTTTTAAATGCCATTCAGACAAACATCCATCAGGATGGGGGATAGATAAACTAGGCAATCTCTTAAAATACCTTCCAGTTTTATTTTTTTATGATTCTGTGAGCAGGCTTGTCATACTGAAATATTTCTCTGATTAGGGTCTGATGCTATGCCTTGGCTCCTGTAAAGCTATTTATCCTTATGTTGTTAGAGATCCATGATGATGACTAAAAGACAGATGCCTAGTTTGCTCTCAGAAGCCAATTTTTCAGCCAGTTGGCATCTGGAGTTGCAGCCAGATTTCCTACAGAGCTCAGTTCTAGAAGTTCCTTTGTTTCAGATATAATGGGACTTTCTAGGTCAAGCATCCTGACATTTTCTACAAATATGCTTAAGTAAAGAACTCCCATCATGCTCTGAGACAGGGCTGCATTCCTGTAACTCACCTAGTTACGGAATGGATCTGAGCTCATCCTCAGCTTCAAGTGGCTTCCACTGAGATTAGAACTGCGAAGATTTATTACTTATTTGTAGTGAGACAAGGTCATAAACAAGATCATTAAGGTTCTGAGAAGACCTTATAGCAACCTTCAGTACTTAAAGTGGGCCTGTAAGAGCTGGAGAGGGAGTTTTGGTAGGGGTTAAGGATTACTTTTCACAAGTGATAGAACGAGGGGTAATGGTGTTAGACTGAAAGAGGTGGGTTTAGATTAGATAGAAATTCTCTCCTGTGAGGGTGATGAGACACTGGAACATGCTGCTCAGAAATGTCATGGATGCCTCATCCCTGGAAGTGTTCAAGGCCCATTTGGACAGGGCTTTGACCAACCTAATCTGGTGGGTGGCATTCCTGCCCAAGGCATGAGAGTTGGAACTAGAGGATCTTTAACATACCTTCTGACCCAAGTTATTCTATGATTTTATAATCAGTTACCAATCATTTTATAATCAGTTGTATTATAGGAACTTGTTAAGTCACAGCAGATTTCAAAGATTAACTCACGCCAAAGAAAATATTTCAGGAGTCAGAGAGCCTAACATTAGCTGATACTGTTCCCGAGGCATCCACATTAAATCACTCTGGAGACACACTATGAACTGACAAAGATGCTTGTTCAGGCCACCTATAGATGTTCTTATGCTCTTAAAATGTTTGAATGAAGTTTCTAAATTGATTCTGGAAACAGGACCCAGACTTTGAATTTAGCTGGTTTTGATTTAGGCGTCGTTTAGGTGCTTTCGACAAAGTTGTATTTAGCACTTTTCAAAAGCTTCAAGGACACACAAATGTCCTTGTACCTACAAAACGCTGCTGAAAAGGAGAGGATGTGAGCATATACATTCCTGGTTATATGTACTTTCAAATATATTTCTCAGCTCTTTAGCTATATCACAGCTATGTAGGACAAACTGACTTGGAAATTAGATCCTAAGTGAACAACTGCCCTGAAGGAATGGCCAGAGCAGCATGCTGTGGACAATGTTAATCTAAATCAAAAGCAACAGCAAGAATTGTCTAGGATCTTAAACCAGTTCAGAGAAAGTGTGGTACCAGCCTTGGTCTTAGTACAGTTATCTTCTTATCACCAACGTTATTTTTTTTCTAAGTTTTATTTCTGCATTCTATTTTTGATCCTGAAGTCTATTTCTGACTTTAAACAATTTAATTCTGAATGTGAGTTAAGATCTCTGATATCAAACACCTACACAAACACCTTTGTGCCTTATTTTTGTTTAAGTTTTATTTCAAATCAGGTACCTAACTGCAGTGCTTGTAGAATTGCAGAGCACTTGGATTTTAATTGTATCAAGTTCAGGCAAAAGTGACTATAAATGCCTCAAAGAAAAATAATAGTTTCTAAGTGCAAGTGAAAAGATGCTGAGATTTACATAATGGATTTAGTCAGACACCCCTACTGTTTTATAGAGGGAAAAGTGCATGTGCACAATAAATAAATTACAATCTGCCATCAATAGGTTGCATCTAATTGCATTGGTGGCTCCATCTTTCCCCTCATGACTTAGGTGGGGTAACATGTTGGAAAGCACATATTTTTTCATTATCCTATTTAATTGGTTTGATAAATCTGCTTATAGATGTCAGAGTTTTTTATTCCTTCTACCAAGTTACTTATATTTAAACCAGATCTTTTGTGTGTTGATATGCAAGATCCCAAAATATTGAAAAATATTATTATTGTCTGTGGCTCAGATAGAACATGACCAATATCTTATTCTTTCACCTACTCTGCCTTCAGGCTGCCTTGCTACATGTGCTTTTCATAGTGTCCACCTCCTAAACGTACTCACTTCAGGAAAGAGCTGGCTAAAGCACCTCCTTCCACCTCCACACTGCCCTCCACGAGGCTGTTTTGATCTGTCTTTCAACAATTCATTGCCAAAATGATTTTCTTGCAATGCTGTTCAAGTTCAGTGAATCTTATTTTAATATGACAAAGTAAAATTTAGAAACTGTTACATGATAAAATCAATTTTTATGGAGACAGAATCTGTCTTTAAAAAGAAGTGTATAGAAAATGGAGAGTTTTTGATGAATTTAATTTATTTGGTTTCAATATTTCTTTATCCTCTTCCTTCATGCTTTTCCTTGTGTTTTTTGGACATTTTTAAATTTTAAAAATGGTAAGAAGATTGCCTTAAATATGGTCAAAATGGGGAAAACAAAGAAATGGAACAATAATGAAAGCTTCCAGATAAATTATCCTTTTTTGTTGTTGTTGTTTGTTTATTTGTTTTTTCTTTTGATTTAATTTTTTCTTTAATTAAGAAACTTTAGAAATAGCCTTTCCTGTCAAAATTTTTAACCTTTTAATTTTGGCTAGCTTGCTTCTTTTGCCTAGTCAATGAATTTATGCTCCAGGGTACAGGAGAAAATCTGATCTAGGTGTTTTCATTTGCAAAACAAAACTAAAGCAGATTAAGGATTGGATTATAGAAGTCTGTATTGGGTTTGTGCAGCCATGCTTTGGTAGCAGGGGAGCTACAGGGATGGCTTCTGTGAGAAGCTGCCAGAAGCTTCCATCATGTCCAGCAGAGCCAATGCCAGCCAGCACCAGGATGGACGTGCTGCTGGCCAAGGCTGGGCCCATCAGAAATGGTGGCGGCACCTCTGGGATAACAGATTTAACAGGAGGGAAAAGAGTTTCTGCACAGTGGTAATTGTGGCCAGAGAAGAGCAGGATGAGAATATGTGGGAGGAACAGCCCTGCAGACACCAAGGTCAGTGCAGAAGGAGGGGCAGGAGGTGCTCCAGGCACCAGAGCTGGGATTTCTCTGCAGCCCACAGTGCAGACCATGGTGAGTCAGGCTGTGCCTCTGCAGCCCATGGAGCTCCACAGGGATGCAGAAATCCACCTGCAGCCCACGGAGGAGATTCATGTTGGAGCAGGTGGATGCCTGAGAGGAGGCTGAGACCCCATGGGAAGCCTGCGCTGGAGCAGGCTCCTGGTAGGGACCTGCAGACCCATGGAGAGAGGTGCCCACATTTGAGCAGGTTTCTGGTAGGACTTGTGATCTCATGGTGGACCCACACCGGAGCAGCCTGTCCTTGAAGGACTGCACCCTGTGGAAGAGTGACCCATGTTACTGCAGTTTGAGGAGGACTGTGCCTGTGGGATGGGCTCACACTGGAGAAATCCATGGAGAACTGTCTCCTGAGGGAGGGACCCCATACTGGTGCAATGAAAGGGCTCCTTTCCCTGAGCAGTGGCAGAAACAATGTGTGACGAACTGACCATAACCCCATTCCCTGTCTCCCTGTGCCACTGGGGGAGGAGATAGAGCTAAGAAGAAGGGAAGGGTGCAGAGAAGGTCTCACTTTACTTCTCATTATCCTGCTCTGATTTTCTTAGCAACAAATTCAATTAATATCTCTAATTTGAGCCTGTTTTGCCCATGACAGTATTTGATGAGTGATCTCTCCTGGTCCTCATCTCATCTCATAAACCCTTTGTTATATTTTCTCTTCCCTGTCCAGCTGTGGGGGGGAGGGAGAAGTGGCTTTAGTGGGTGTCTGGCATCCAGCCAGCATGAACCCACCACAAGGTTACAGACAAGATACATTATGGACTTGATTTTGCCAGACACTGGATGCCTGCAGCTTGCCTTGCACCGAGTGAATTTAAGGCACTTGTCACATGACCTACTCTTTTATTAGCTTAGTTGCAATGGAAAAGGCAGAGGAGAAGCATCAGAAATGGAAAATGATAGCAGGAAAAGTCTGGCAGTTTGTTCCACAGGGGTGATGGGAGCTGCTATTCTGAAAGGTTCTCTGAGGAGGTAATGTAGAGGAAGATAGTAAGAGCAAAGGGAAATGAAGATTTCAGAATAATAGAAAAAATAAAAAAAGCACACAAACTATTTCAGGAGCAATAACTGCTCTAAGAAAAAGGTATCAACCCAGATGAATCACATCTACAAAAGGACGGTAATTTAAAGTCATTTTATCAGACAAAGAGAAATAGGCATTTTTAGAGAGTGATTCAGTCCTTAGATAGATAGCATATCTTTCTCTCTTGTGAGACATCTCAAATCACATAATGAAATTCAGATTGAACAGAGCTGGGGCACAATGACTGGGCATTGTTAGACTGGTCCTTCCAAAAGTTTCTCCCTAAACTAGGACATGGGAAGTCTGATCCCAGCGCAGGAACCCATATGAAATCCAGTAAACCCGAAAAAACTCTCTTTAGCCTCCAAAAGAATGCCAATTTTGCTACGGAAGCATTGCACACTGCTCGGACCTTGCTCACTGCAGAGGGCTCCCCGCTGCTGCCAGCACCTGGAGCTGGCCTGCAGCCCATGGAGGCTAACACTGAAATGTTTCCATGAGCCTCGCTATTTGTCTGAGAACCCATCCTATACTTTGTTCTGGTGTATTCTCCATGTATATACCCTGAGCGGAGCAGTGGCGTCAGTGCCTTTTCAGTAATTCAGCCTGTCTTTGTCACCTTGGGAAAGGAGCCCAATGCAGTACCAAAGAGCTGTCCCTTCCCATAGGAAGGAGAAGAAGGAGGAGGAGCAGGTACATGTTGCAGGCTTTCTCATGTTTGCCGTGTCTTTCGTGTAAGCTTGATTTTCACAGGCACATTTGCACCGGGAAGGTCCAGTCCCACAGACAAAGGTCAAATGCTTTTCAGTGGAAACTTTTCCCCAAAAGAGACTGCAGCATCAAACTTTCTTGCATGAAAAAAGACATCTTTCCTCAGGGAAATATTCTGCACACAGAAGCAAGGTATTGCTGCCCTTCACACTATAAAGCAACCAAAGACATGCCGCCTCCAACACGAGGCCGCAAAAGAGGCTGCTTTATTTTATTCCCAGATTTTTGAGCTCACGGTGCTTCACGTTAGGAAATTCGGTCACAAGAGAGAACTGCTCGGAAAACCACCGCTTGATGAACAACATCTCGCTGTTGTCACGACCTCGACACCAGACACTTGGTCGGACTCCCGCGGGATGCTCCGCGGGGTCGCACGCGTGGCCCCACTGACCCCGCATCCCCCCGGCCACCGCCCCGCACCGGGCCGCCACCAGCACCATCTTCTTCCGCGCAGCCCCGGCGCTGCAGGCGCGCCCCGCTCCGCCGCCGGGAGCGCCGCGCCCCGCGGGCTGCCCTGCGCGGTGCGGAGAGAAGTGCGGGGAGCGGAGCGGGGAGCGGCGGAGCGCCCGCCCCGCGCTGCCTCCGCGGCCGGGGGCGCGGCGCGGCGGGAGCGCGCCCGAGCAGGAGCGGGTGCGGGCCCGAGCGGGGGCGCGCACAAGGCGGGGCCGCGCAGCGGGCAGCCCCGCGCCGGCTGGTGCCGTCTGCGAGCGGGGCGGGGAGCGGAGGAGGCGCGGGAGGGGGACACGGGCATCCTCCAGGCCGAGGCTCCGTTCGGCTCTCCGGGCTCCGCGCCGGCGAGCGGGAGGCGCGCTTCGGCAGCAGTACCGGCGAAGTACCTGCGGATCGGCTTTTCTCCTCCTCGCTGGATTCTTTCAGTTTGGTGGTGGTGGGGCTTTTTTTTTTTTCTTTTTTTTTTTTTTCCTTCTTACCCCTCCCTCAAATCCAGGGAGACGCTTCTGAAGCGGGGTGAGCGCTGATCTTACGTAAATGGTGCTGCTCCGGGGAGGGCATCTCCCCTGCCAGCCCCGGGCCAGGGGAGCATCCTCGGGCGCCGCTCGCCCTGCCTAGCGACCAGGCTCCTCGCTGCCGCCCTGCCCGAGATCCGCACCGGCAGCGGCACCGGCGGGGGCGGGCGCTGAGCAGCAGCCGGCAGCCCCGCAGCCCCGCTCCCGGCGGGTTTCGGCGCCTCCGCGGAGCGGCTGCGGGGATGATGCGGCGCGTTGGACCCCGCGGCGGGGAGGGCGCTATGTCAGAGAGATAACGCGCCTCCGCCAGCAGCCCGGGGGCAGTGTCGGTGCCAGCCCCCCCCGGGACCCGGCTGCCTGGGAGCCGCTCGCAGCTCGGCGGACGGACTGGCCGCGGCGGCGGGGCCGGCGAGCGGCGGGGCGAGGCCCGGCGCGGCGGGGAGCGGCGGCCGGCCGTGCCGGGGCAGCCCGCCTCCGGGGGCCAAGCGGCCGGGAGGCTGAGGAGCGCAGGCAGCAGAGCCGGGGAGGAGGAGGAGGGCAGCGCCATGACTCATTTGCAGGCAGGTCTCTCCCCGGAGACTCTGGAGAAAGCCCGGCTGGAGCTGAACGAGAACCCCGACACCTTGCACCAGGACATCCAGGAGGTGCGGGACATGGTCATCACCCGGCCGGACATCGGCTTCCTCCGCACCGACGATGCCTTCATCCTGCGGTTTCTGCGGGCCAGGAAGTTTCAGCACTTCGAGGCGTTTCGCCTCCTGGCCCAATACTTTGAATATCGCCAGCAGAACCTGGACATGTTTAAGAGCTTCAAGGCCACAGACCCGGGCATCAAGCAAGCGCTGAAGGATGGTTTCCCCGGCGGGCTGGCCAACCTGGACCACTACGGCAGGAAGATCCTCGTCCTTTTTGCTGCCAACTGGGACCAGAGCAGGTAAAAGCAGAGCCACTCGGCCACCTCAACCCCTTCTCTCCCCGGGCAATGCGTGGGAAAGCGGTGCCAGCACAGAGGGAAAGAGGGTGGGCAGCAGGGACACACCCGGCGCTGCCCACAGGGGGCTGGGCAGCAGCCTGGAAGGCAGGGAGAGAGAATAAAGGAGAAATACGTTTTGTGGCTTAGGGCCCTTTCAAGCAGGTCATCTTTTGGGGTGTGAATTTTGGGAGGCAGGTAGACACTGCTGGAGTGCTTCTCAGCTGTCTGCTAGGAGGTTTACACCCCTCTACCTCCCTTCAGCCAAAGTGAGCTGGCACGTAGATGATGTGCTTATCCCCCAGACAAAGGCTGGCTGCACTCTTGGCTGGTCTTTCTGTTTCAGCACACACAGAGCTGCCCAGGTGCCATGGGAGAAAGTGGGAGATGCTGTGTGTAGAACAGGAGTATGGCTTTTAAGCTGAAAAGTTTGTCTGTGCAGGAAGCTAAGACTCTGAATCCTTTCCCTCAGCTGAAGAAAGCTCTTCCTGAGCCACCTAGAAATGCCAGGATGGAAGTTTCTGTAACCACTTCTTTTTCCACTCATACTGCTCCCAATGTCAATTCTCTGCATAATAATCTGAGTACACAAAGCTTTGACCACAAATTGGAGACTGGTCTCTAGAACATTTTCTGGTCTTTTTTTTGGGACTACTCTAACCTGAAGATGATTTAGTAGGGTGACCTAAGAGCTGTCTCGCATCAAGGCCCTTTTTAGCAATTGGCTTGATATTATGTCATACTATTTGTTTATTCTAAATACATTGTGGGGTTGTCATACTCAGTTTCTCCTGCAGTCTAAAATTATATCCACAAAAATGGCTTGATTTCAGTACATTTAAACTCTTAAAACCTGCTTCTGTGAGCACTGCACTGTTTTATTTGGCTCCCAACCTGAGTGCAGGTTTAAGATCTGATTTCTCACTTTTTTAGTGAGAAAACTTAGAATCTTGTAAGTTGCCATCCTTATTGCCACCAACATAGTGCTGAGAGCTCAGTGCAGGTATCCTCAGCTCAGCTACTTTGAAACTCTGGGGTGGACTCAAGCTAACTGTCAGTGTGGATAGAAAGGACAAAATCTGGGGGAGAGGCATATTTAAGTTTGCCCTTCGGGTGTTTGTTTAGCTGCCTCTTGCAGGCTGTATGGATTGCCATCACAGGGAGCATTCCCACAGCTCCCTGCCCTGGCTGGTGTTGCAGCTATGGACAGGTCTCTGTCCAGAGGGATGCTGGCCCACCTTGGCATTCCTGTCCTTCAGACATGTCTGCCACACCCACACTGTCTATGGGAGAAGTTTCCTGTCCCTTGCTAACCCATGAAATCGAGTCTTGGGGCTAGAAGAATGCTGTCTGGCACAAATCAAAACTGCCCACAGCCAGGATAGTGACTAGAAAGGGTGGATGGATGTATGCAGACCAGGGGCCAGCATATTTTTTCTGCTTTGCTTTTCTAGCAGGTGGAGCATAAAAGCTGAGTGAAGAGCAGTGGTAATGAGGCTAAGGAGTCAGTTGAGTGTGTTTCCTTTCCTTTCAGATAAGGACCTTCCTTGCTTCTCACATAAGGACCAGGTCAAATTTTAATTTTAAAAACGACTCCACAAACTGTTAAAAATCCCAGAAGGAAGAATTAGCAAAGAAATACATGTTTAGGACTTTTATTAAATTGTATGTCTATGAAGAAGAAGTTCCCATTTTAAAGGTAGCGTGACCTACTGTATACTGTTGTTTCTTATTAATGGAAAAATCCTAAAGCTTTGTGTGACACTTGTCATATTACTTGACTTGATTATAGTCAAAAGAATACCAAGAATTCAAGTGCAGAGATAAAGTAGCATTTAAAATAATAGTTGCCATGTAGAAAGAATAGGTTTATTTTCTTCTTGATGTTGGATATGCTGATATTTAAAGTACATGGGCTCAGCTGACACAGCAATGAGTTTATTGTGCTTTTGTTCATGAAGTCCTATCAGTATGATTAATATTATTTATGCTATGACACCAAAGTGGCTGGGGTACCCTAGAGTACTTAATGGACGTGTTTGCAGTGGGGTGCCTACTGCTTTTGAGCCCTGCATGCTCACGGCATGCCTCTCCTCCCGAGCGAGGGATTCGTTTTCACACAGACCACTCAGACAAAGCAGAGAGAGCTGAAGCCCAGCTGTGGGGAGTGGCTTGCTCCAAGGCACATGACAAGTCAGTGACACATCTGGGAATAGAGCTAGGTCACTTTCTTTTCTAATTAATTTAGTGCCTTCCATTATCTGATTCTCAGTGGCTGAACCTGGGGAGCACTGTGGAACTTATGCCTGGGCTGCTATGCATTATGTCTCAAGCTTATGCCTTAACTGACTTGAGATATTGCAGTACATAACCCAGTGTTCCTCTTACAGCAACGATAGGAGGATTACTTATTGAAGCCTGTCCGGTTGGGCTCTTTTGTGTGCTTCATAAACTAAGTTAATAGAGCATAGCAAACCTCCACTATTATCATATATGTGCAAATTGTTATGGCCAGGATGTAACAATTAGAAAAAAATAGTTCAAATTTGTTATTTAAATGAATAGCAGACATACTGGAGATGATTTATATAGCACTGTCAGCCTATGATTTACATAGTTCCAATTAGAAAGAAAAGTGTGGGAGGCAAAAAATTTCTGTGGTAAAACAAGCCTGTGTACTAGATCTTAAATCATTAAATTAAAGCAGGGCCTGAAAACTGTACCAGATGTCCTGCCATCTGAACAACCCAATCAGACATGTATTTAAAACAAACAAACAAAAAAGGAAAGGTGAAAGATAATGCACTCAGTAGCCCAGCAGCTTTTCAGTGTGACCCAGCCTAACTCTCCACCCTGTCTGTTCTATGGGGAAAATGAAGGTCCGTGGCATTCCTGCCAGGAAGCTGGATAGCACTCAGGGGGGGATCAGCCTTCCCTATTAGCTTCCAGATTGTTGATTCTTAACTAAATTTGGCTTGCAGGTGTCTATGTGCATTTGAAGACTCCCTTTCTTCTAATATGTCCAGCTGGTGAAGTTTTTTCAGTTAATAGTGCTATTAACTTCAGCTCTCAACTTCAAGGGATCTGTTGTCATGCATGGTGTTGTGTGTTCTTCATGGCACCTGGACACACATTCTCCAGGAATATCAGTCTGTTTTGATGTATGTGTTTGACACCTTTCTGGTATTAATTATATCAGGTTTTTCCCTAAAAAGTGCATTAGAAAAGTGAAATGGTACCTCGTTTTGTTGATGTCACAGTGACCCAGTCAGCTCACAGCATCCTCAGTGAATATGGAAATCCCCTGCACTCATTTACTGCTGGTTCTGCTGTTGCATCAGACAGTTTACAGCAGGGCAAAGACAGAGTCCACGGGTTTGCTTTCAAAACTAGGCTTTCACGTGCCCAAGTGCTAGAAACTTTTCCCCCTGTTAAATGAAAATGTAACTTCTGTAGCTATGAGGAGGCTGGTCTGCTCCTCAGCTCACAATAAATAACAGGCAAGATGGCAAGGTATTTTTCAAACTCTGATGGAGGCAGCATGACAAAATAAATAGCAATGCTAACAGTAGTAACATATTAACAGTAAAAAACCCAACTGTTTAGCAGAGTCAATTTTTGTTTGGAAGTTATATCTTCCAAATAATAACTATTAACTAGTGTAAACACTGTCATTTTTTGCTACAGTTACTCCTGCTGACTGATGTTGTTTTATTGTTTCATAGTTTTCTCCCAGGTATCCCTATCTGCCTATCATCACCTGTGTTTAGACTGTAGGGGTTTTGGCTAGGGAGCTTTATGATCAATGTAAAATTTAGACCAGCTGAATCTTCATCTGTGGCTGTGACTGTTAGTCACTGCGCTAATATGTGGCATAATTGATGGTATTAAATCTGAATCTAATCCGGTAAAATACTTGAAACGATTTCTATTTTTTCTTTGCATTTTTTGTAACAGCGGTGGTGCTTTTTGTATTTAGAATAAGATATCCTCAGGGCATGCTGCCACTATTTAAGCAGAATAGCCATAAGAGAACTTTCAATCCCCCATCTGCTCAGCATTCAAATCTGTACCCAGACTGACAAACCAAGGAGATATGAGGCACCATTTCAAAGTACTCCTTTGTGTATCTTGAGGGCTCTTGTTTTAGTGAAATTCTAAAAATATTGAGCCAGAACAGTACTTTAGAGATGGTATGATGGCTCAGAGGCTTGACCAGCTTTCTCTTTTAAATCACAGTGGCACAAGAGCTCATTTGACAGAAGCCTTTTCTTGTCCAAATGGTGAGGAGCTTAAAATACAGACTATGCATTCTTTATGTGTTTCAGACCTTCAAGAGACATAGGGCTGAAATTCAAGCAAAGGAGACTTTCTATTTATCTCTTCTATTTCACATCCTGGGAGGCAGATTCATGCCATTCAGTCCTAATTCTCAAAATTACTTCAAATTTCTTTCTTTCAGGGAGGACATGACGAATAGCCATAGAGATATTAGGGCAACTCTGCTGAATCAGATTATCTGTTATTCAGAGCAAAAGTGAATTGACTGGAACCAGAACCTGGTTAAACAGATGATATGGCTGATGCCACTCAACATCAAGAGCATAACATATTGAAAACAGCTGACATAGCTGAGTTTGACATGAGACATCTGTACCCTGCATTCTCCCTGACTCTTCATGTTGGCCTGGTGGAGGTCACAGTGGATGCATACAAGAGTATGCATACACCACATAACTTAGAGGTAAAGGTGAAAGGTCCTGGTGAAGTATTGCCAAGAGTGGACAGCCATGTCTTCCAGACTGTTTGCCCCAGAAATCCTTGGAAATGTGTTGAATTTGTTCATGTCCCACAAAAAAAAATCTCATATAACTTTTCTGTAGAAGGGAAATTGCTGCCACTGTTAAATTACAAGAGAGTGGGATGATGAGTAAATTGTTTGAGGTCGTCTGTTCTTGACAAATAAAGACCCCAGTGAGGCATTTCCCTCGAAAGCTGTGTCACTGTTGGGGTAGAAATGGTAGCTGTCCCAAAGCATTTGAAAGAATCACTGTCAGTGTGGTTGTTCACTTGTCACACCTTCTCAGGCTCTATTACTTTAAAGTCAACCTGAATGAAAAATTTCAAGAGGTAACAGAGTATGTGTTGCACACCAGTCCCTGCTTCAGTCAGTCTCAAACTAGGACTCACATAAAAAAGGAACATTAAGAGTGCATTATATATGTGGTAACATATTTCCAGCATTTGTTACTCACATTAATAACAGGACTAAAAAACTTGACCAAGTTTTCCATTGAATTAAGCATGGTTCTATAAATAGAAGGCATTAAATACATTTAAATTAACTGTGAGTTTTTGATTATCCTAGCAATTAGTAATATCTTGCTAGCTACAATATGTCCCATAAGAGTCTGTTTAAAAAAGTGAATGCAACTGGATTTAGCCATAAATAAATTAGGATTTATTTATTCACAGCAGAACTTCAGACTGCTACAGAACATGCACTGCAGCCAATTGGGCCCAGCACACCCTACATATCTGACAGCACTGGGGCAAGTAATTAGAAAACTGATGCCAGGGCAAAATGTGTGGCTTGCTGTTCCTTAAGTACATGTTTTTACTTAGCACAGATTGGTAAGAATAAAACAGAACCATCTTCCCCTCTGACTGTACACCATAGTCTCTTCAAATTAAAGGCTAATATTTTCTTTTTTTTCTTTTCCTTCAAAGTAGAAAGGCAGTCAAAGCTGCCTTGGACCAAATATATTTCACACTCACTAGCTTGTCCTGTTTTTCTCACTTTTGACTGGTCATATTTCTGTATCTGTATGGAAAGTAATTTCAGTGTGGAACAGAAGTTTCAGCAACAAAATACAGAGTAATTTTTTACATCTGATTTTTATGCATGGTTTTGATTTCGCCAAAGTCCAGCCAGAGGTGGAGAGTGCTTTATGGCAGAGCCTGTGCATCCTAGTGGTAGCAGTGAGGTGAAATGTCAGACAACATGGGGCTAAAATGGATTAAAGATGAGTCTTTACACAAATAACTCTGTGCTGTGTGAAAGCTTCTGTGCAGTTTCTTCAACCATGGGTTTTTTCTTGAGCTGCTTAGCTGATACTTTCTATACTCAGCATTTTGCATCACCTGAGATTTCATCTACCACACCAGGTTTTCATTTCTGGCGCCTTAGCATGTGTTCAGGGTAAAAGCTGCTTTAAATACACACTAATGGATTTGTCTCTCTGGTGCTCTGCACTGTACTTAAATAAGGTATTGGAACCAAGAGAAGAGATCCAGTACAGAATGAAAACCAGCTCCTATCTTCAACTAATTGCCCTGAAGGGTATTTGAGGTGGGAAGCTTGATTGCTAGAGCCATGTCCCTGTGTACTCCTGATGCAGCTTTTTAGACTTTGAGAATACTTCAGGTACCTCCCTCTGGCAGAAAGCATTCTTGATTGCTTTTAGCTGGACCTGTTTTGTGCAGGGCTTCTCTCTTATTTTCCGTGAGTAAACATGAATGTTGTTGTTGTGAATTGTATTTCTTACACTAGACCTACAGTAGGAGTTATGGTGGTGGTGAATATGCCACAGATTTGTGGAGACCCAGCCCTGTGACTCTTATTTACTCTCTATGGCAGCTGAAATCCTGTTTCCATTGCTGCCTGACAGTTTTCCCATTTACTTAAATGAATTAAACACATGATTTCTGTTTACGTGTATACATCTTGTATTGGACTTTTAGGCATACATAAAAAAAGCATTTTTAGGTCAGTCTTAGTGAGCTGACTAGCCTCATAAGCAAAGAATCTTTATGTCTGATGCACCAGATTTCTAGCAACCTTGTACAACTTAGGACACTGTTAATCCAAGGCATGTGAAGTCACCTTAAACTCCTTAGGGAGGATATTAGAGATGTACATCTGGAACTCGGGACCCTTATTCCAGGACAGAATGTAGGGTTCTGCACTGTGGAGCCCTTCTGGAGAATGAGATCTTCTGAATGGGACAACCTAAATGTCAGGTAGGATTGAGGCTAATTTTAGAATTTGAACATTTTTAATGTCTATTCCTTGTATGAGCTGGGGTCAAAACTGTCCTCATACCAAGGCATTCCAGACTTCCTGTAAACCTTAGATCTCAGAAAAGTAAAGCATTAGAAAAGAGTTAAGTCTCATAAAAGTTCAAAGGAGTGAATATGAAAAATTTTATTCCTGTCAATCAAACAAAATTAAAAAAAAAAGTATCTCCGTAATGAAGAGAAGAATTTTGTTTTTATAAAATTACTTTTAATTTTATATAAAATTAATTTAATTTTATAATTTTTATTTTAAAAAATGCTTCCCTTTTTGTTTTCTGGGGAAAACACACTTTCTTCTGTTCAGACATTAGGAGAGTCCTTTATTGATCCATTTCCTATGAATGCATAACGGGGAAGTTCACTGAGTTTTAGTAGGCTATATAAACAAAGTTGGCTAAATAAAGATGGAAAGATGCAAGGAGTCAGCTACAACAGATAAATTTCATTTGTGTTATTTCCTTTTGCAGATCTTTTCAAAATACAGTTATGCCCACAACAGAGCAGTATACTCATTGTATTAAAGCAAGTAGAATTCAGTATAATTTAATTTAATTTCTAAGTAGGCACACATGCTCTTTGCTACATATGCAGAATGGTGAAGAATTCTCTAGGGGACTCACAATTTTGAAAACTTCTGTTTGATGCCATCGTGGGAGACATTTAAAGGGCTTTGCTTAAAAATATCTGTACATTGAATATTTAACTCTTTCATTTCTGGAATATTTGTATTTCTGATAGTTTTCAGGTTTAACTTTCTAGTGCCTCATTTGATATTGTGGTGTGGACTGGCAAATTTATGTCTGTTTTGGTAACTGTTTGTAAAATCCCACAATCCTAGAATGGTTTGGGTTGGAAGGGACCTCAAAGATTGTCCAATTCTAACTCTTCCACCATGAGCAGGGGCCCCTTCAGTAGACAAACACCTCAAAGCCCTAGTATGTGTTACCTTCTGTTTTTAAGATCCTTGAGTAATCAGCCTTCTGCACTTGTGGATTTAAGAGAAAAAATTACACAAAGAGTGGGATAAGGAGAGCATGTGGAAATTACCAATTTTATTTGGTAATTTTTTAGGACCTATTATTTCATTTCCTTAGGAAAATATAGGAGGCAACTTTGGATCTAAGCTTCTGGTATTAGACTCAAATTTTGGTATCATAATGATTTTAGAAAAATACAATTTGTGTAGAAGTTCTTATACAGACAATGCAATTATTGTTAGTAATGCAATTCCACATAAAGATACTAAGGCAGCTTAGGATACTACAGAGAAGTTCAAATGTGTTTTTGATGTGTTACATTCTTGTAGTTTGTGCTGGCTGGCTGATGATCTATAGGTACATAAATCCTTCTCCAGAAGATGAGCTCGACTAATTGAGCTTTTGAAGATTTCCCAGCTTTAGGCGCTTCTGAGGACACATTTGCAATCTTTGATTTAAACTTTTGACAAAGGGAGACTGCTCAGAACTTCTCCACCTCTGTGGTTGTTGCTCCTTTCCTAACCAGATCTCCTCTTCCCATTCTCAGGTACACGCTGGTGGATATTCTGCGTGCCATACTTCTTTCTTTAGAAGCCATGATAGAAGACCCTGAGCTGCAAGTGAATGGATTTGTTTTGATTATAGACTGGAGCAACTTCACCTTCAAGCAGGCCTCCAAGCTCACACCAAGCATGCTTAGATTAGCCATAGAGGGCCTTCAGGTACCATTATTATTTTCTTTCTTTTCCCAATTCTTCTTCATTTTGCAGTTCATTACAAATCTAGGTTGATAAAAAAGACCCAAGCAAAACAAAATTCCAGCAGCTTATGAATAGCAAGGCTATTAACACCTTAACGTGTGGGTGTACAGGCAAGCTGCTTGTGACAAAAGTGTGAACTCAGTCAGCTAACTGCAGTAACTCCTGATGTGTAGGCTCCTTCCTTGCTATAAATATGAGGTAATTTTTTGTCTTTATTCCAAAGTGCGTGTCTTTCTGTAAATTCAGATGGTAGCTTCTGCAACAGGAAGTTAGAAGCAATCAGTTCATGTTGTACTTATGCACAGGGCTAATGAAATAGGGGTTGCTGCTTCCGTGCCAGGTTGGTTTTTTTTGTTGAATCTTTTGGGGACAGGCTCTACATCTTTTGTCATGAAAGTGTAGGGCCCTGTCATTAGCTGTGACTATTTATTTACTCAAAGTTCAGCATGTGCTTGGCTCTTTTTCTGGGTCAGGATTAATCTGAGCAGCAGCCTCTGGGATTGAGTATGCAGTGATTTAAATTCTTTTCAGCTCATTGTAAATGCACTTTACATGGCACAGGCACAGTGGTGAAAAGGATACTGCGTAACTCGCATCTCTTTCCCATGGTATTTTATTCTTGTTAAAATGAGAAACTAAGGTAGTTGTTCTCTACACAAGCCTGAGTTGCCACATTAAAAATATCTGTAATTCACTCCTGTGGCAGTGTGCCTTGCTTTTAGAAGGACATGTATTCCTCTTCTGTAATGTTTCAATCATTTATACATTTTTATTACTCAAAATAACAGCCTTACCTTTGAACTTTTTTCACTGTAATAGTGAGATTTCTGAAGAAACTTGTATAGCAGTAATATAGAGTTTTGATCTAACTGATGAAATGGCTCAACTAGTATTCAGCCTGCTGTTGCACACAGAAGGGTAATGACATGAGACAAAGATCTCAGTTCTCATTTTGTTGTGTTTCCTTATGCAACAGTGTGATTTCATCATCTTCACAACTACCTTAGAAGGCAGCAGAGAGACCTGTGCTCTAGAAGTGCCGCATTTTCTTTTATTGCTTTCAAAGTTGCTTTCTTTTTTGTGCTTTTTTCAAAGTTAGCCATTGTTTTCTGGTTTAGAACAAGAGCAAATGCATTAATAGTCTTTGTTTTCAAATGGTGGTGTTTCTTCTTGGGCATTATTCAGAGATGGTTATTTTGAAGAGCGCTGCAGTGAATAATTCCATCTGAAAGTATGAAGGGTGACCTACCAAACTTCAGGTGGGCCCTGAGACTCAGGATTCTCCTGCCATCAATTGGTTCATGACTGAATTGAGGAGAAGTCCTTTGGCTTACTTAACTTACCCATGCCTCCAGCTTTGTAGTTTCTAATATTCCAAGGCTGATGGTGGCCAGCATGTATGGCACCACTTTGTGCCCACTGCCTTCAGTGCTGTTCACTGCAGAGATGCAAAAGTGGGTGTGAAATACTCCAGAAGAAAGAAGGAAAAGGCATTTTAATGACTGCCTTTTATTTTGGAGAAAAATGCATAGTGAAAACATCATTCATTTCATGATGTCAAAGCAAAAAGTGCTTAATCAGGTAGAATGAAAGAGAACAAGAAAAACTCAGACACATTATTTATTTATGATTTTTGTAAATACTTTCTATTTAATCAGAAAAATGAAATTTACTTTGGCTTATAAGATTTAACAGGGCTCAAGATGCTGAACTTTACCATTTGGAGAATTTAAATATTTGTGTTGCTTAGGCAGAAGAGGACAGTGAGAGTGGGATTAGTGACCACTGAATTTGATGTTAACCAAATCCCTTTGCCTCCTGAATGAAATCTACTGAATTTGCCTTATATTTGCTTAGCTTCCATAGTGAGCAGAATACTCAATATGGTATGTACCAAAGGCTTTACAAGGTATGGCATTTTTTGGCTTTTCACAATGGCCTAATGTTTAAGAAATTGCTTTTGAAAGTAAGAGAAGTAAATATACAGTTTTCTACTGTACAGTAAAAGATGAGTTCTTGTATATACTTTGTCTGCATATGTGTTAAACAGGAGTATGAAAAGAATAATCATACCCCAAACTTACTTGTATAAATTAGGAAAACTTCCTTGGTAGATGTTTCCAGAAAAGGAGACTTTTGATCATGACATTTACAGGACAGTGATTGTCTGTAATCTGATGTGAAATTCTAGCATACCCAACTCAACGGTGCTGTACCAAACAATTGGTGCAGTGTAGGTCAGTGCTGATTTGTAGGAGAAATGGTTTTACTAGACAAGAAAACTTTATGTGGAGGTGGGGGCACTCAGCCAGGACTCTTGATGCTCCCATCCTAGCTCATACACCGGCTGTGTGCTTTTGAAAAATAAGAGCAACACTTTTCCTTGCAGATGCTTGTGCCTACAGCACTCCTGTTGGTCCTCATCATTGAGAAAGGGAATTTTCACTTAGAGCTCCCACACTTTCCCTAGTGTAAAGTCAGAAGGAAAACATTTTTTGAGAGCTGGAACACATGCCTCGACTTTAGGACTTTGTGTTGACTCTTCCTACTGCATTCAGTATGTGGATGTTTGTGAGTTCCAGTCTTTAAGTGCCTGCTTTTGCCCATTCATTGATTTCTGTAGCCTATCACTCATTTTGGGCTTGTGAAGAAGCTCATGTTACTCAGCAGCTGTGCTCCTGAAAGCAGGTGTGGAGAAAGAAAATAAAGATGCGTAAGAGGTGTGTAAGACAATAAAGACAGTGCAGAAGGTAGTCTCACACCTGAGGAGTTGCAGCTGTACCAATCACCAAAGATTAAGAACAAGCCTGCCCTTAACAGGCCACAGCTGTGTCCAATAAGAAGAAGAGTGCTACAAAAGAGGGGGTTAGCTGGATGAGGAGAGAGCTGGAGTTTGTTGGTTGTGCTGTGAAGGAGTCAGTGCTATGAGAAGATGCCTGTGAGAAATGACCAAGAAAGTATGGAAGATGTGCAATACGATGGCAACAAGCAGGGAGTGTTACAACATTGTGTGCTTCAATACCCAAGTTCCTCATAAAGTCTCTCTCAAAAACTTTACAAAATTTTGCCTCCTTCACCAGTAATGGGTTGCAATCTGTGTGCTTCAGCTATTTTTCCCATAGAAGAGAGAACTTTTGAGAGCTCTGAAGAAAACCAGTCCTAAATTTTTGTAGATGGTGATGAACTCTGAGCAAAAAGCCCAGAAGGTATCAGATGGGTTCTGGATAAGGAACAATTAAATTGGCTGGAATTCATCTGGATGAAAGAAGAAAAAATGTGGGGGGAAAGTACAGAAATCTGTAAAACCATAGAATCATTCTGCTTGGAAAAGACCTCAGAGGCTTGGCAAATCTAACCTCCTCCTTAAAGCAGGGTCCCTTATGGATAGAGAGGTCAGACCAGGATGCAAAGAAGATCATGGGTGGCTGGAGAGAGTGGACAAGCTGCTGCTGTTATTTGTTATTTACATTTTAAGAAATGGGCATCATCAGGTGATACTAGGAGGAGGCCTGGCTCTTTGTAAAACACCTCTGTGCAACATCTGGGTAACTTGTGGAACTCTGTGCTGTGAGGAATTCTGGATGCTTAAATAGCTGTGTTTAGGGAAAATGAAAAGAGAGATGAACTGAGGATTGGTAAATATATAAAAACCAAATCAAAGTTCAGAATTTCTTAGGCTGTACAAAGTTGGAGATGAGGTGGATGCTGAGTGGAAATAATCACATATATTGTCCAAATTGTAGCTGCTCTAGGCTCTCTGTTTTGGCCTCTCTTAAGGACAGGATGTAAGGTTAGGTGGGCTTTTGGTATGGCATGATTAAGTCAAGTTTTGTATATTCCACTCCTTTGCCCATTCTGAAAACCTGCCTTTTGTTTTACTGTTTCTGGCACTGCCCTGACCCCTGCTACCAAAACACCTAGCTGAGAACTCCTGGGAAGAAAGAGGGAAGAAGTTCAGGGTATGATTATTTTCCTGATGATAGTCCTTTTTTTACATAAACCCCTATATGGATTTGGACTTTTTTTTTTTTTTAACTATCAAGACAGCAATGTTTTCATAAGGCAGGTGAAAACAGTTTCAAAGATTGAAAATTCAATTTGAAAATTGTATTGGAAGTTGGAATTATTATTTACTCAATAGACAGCTTTGGGGGTAATTATAATTGAGTTTTGCAAAATGGAACACTATAGGTATGCATGAATTGCATTAACTGATATTTAGTATTCTAAAACCTGGACCGCTAATTCCTCCTTAAATATTGATTTCTATTTAGCGCATAATAGTAGTTGCATGCATGACAGATTTTTTTTCATGCATGTTTTCACTCAGGCGGGCTGTACATCTCAATGCTTTGTAAAAGTATGTAGTTGGCTGAATGCGAATGCTTCTCCTCTAGTTAAAAAGCTGGTGGAAAAGGGATGATACACATTTAAATGGGAGCTGAGCATATGTGGACAGTCAGCATTGTTGCAGAACACAGAAGACTCTTACTTCTGGGACAAGGTTGTTTGGGAGAAACAGTGATAGTGTTATGGGGGACAAGGCAGGTCTTTTAACTGTGTCCTTTTTGTAACAGAGGAAGGCTTCATAAGCTAAAACAAACTCAGTCCTGTAAAAATGAAAGCAAACCAGAAAGTAAACGAAGGCAGCATCCTTGCAGCTAGAATTGCTGTCAAAAACGTCTTTCATGCAGCTGTTCTTGTGAGCTGCAGGAACAATATCCCCAGCCAGATTGGCTGCAGCACTGCAAGGTGGAAGTACCAGACAAAGACCCTGTACAGGCTGGCGATGAAAGTGACAGGACTTGCTACGCCCATTTTCTTTAAGTGTGAGCTCTATCACAGGGTCTTGCAGGGAATCTTGCTGAACATTAGGGTTGGTTCAACAAGCACAGAGTGCTTAAACTTTGCCACCTGGTTCTGGGCTACATCTATACAACCAGCATGCTGCAGTGCCAAGGATTCCTAGGACAGGAACTTCCAGAACTAGGGATGCCTCTGGAAACAGTATCATGACTTCATATAATTACATGGTCACATGCTCCATGCAGTGCATAAGATTGTTAATAATGAGCTGAAAGAACAGTTTGTGCTAGCAGTGAGCCACAGTGAACTGCAAATCACAAAATAGAGCTTTCAATGTTTTTAGATCCAGACTTAAAACCATTCACCCCTCTGACTCAGTGCTTGAATTCTCTACCATTTTTTTGAGAACAGGGTCCTGACACTTCACATATTGCTTGACAGAATATAAAAAAGTAGCAGACTCAAACTTTTAATGGGAATATCTTCCATTTTTAGGAAGTCTAGTAAATAATTTGGGTTTTTTTTTTATCAAAGAATTAAATATTTGTAAATGCTAGGGTCCTCTGGGCCCAGAACTTCCCAGAGAACAGAGGGATGTGCTTGTAAACAGCATGATTTCATACCAATTCAACTCATGTTCTGTAGCAACAGCAGTTAAATGGGATATTTTTCTGAAGAGCTTGTTATTTTCAGGAGTTTGCTTACACTTGGTCTTCCTTACTTGCAAGAAGACCATAAAATGCTTAGCACCGATTTACTGTGGAAACTGGGTAGACTGGAAGTGATTGTTATTTCTAGCGCCTTGCCTGCTGTCTGGATGGGCTTGACCTGCTGGGTGAGAAAGGACTTTATGACCATAGCTTGAGTTCAGCTGCAAACAGGCATGGCTTTGTAGACACAGCCATTATTCAGTGTGGTCCCAGTTTTTAGCCTGTTATCTGAAGACAGAATAATTAATTCCCTTGCTAGATTCTTTTATTATGCTCATGAAAAAAATGGTTGAATGCCTTTGGACTGTTGGTTTATGTATTCTCACAAACACACTTTTAAGATCAGGGGATACCATAGTCTTTTTTTTCTTCTTATTTTTCTATTCTCAGCTGAGAATAATTCCACTGAAAGGTTACTGTTAAGTGTTTCCTAATTTGCAGTGCCCACTGTGACAGGCTATGGTCTGATTTTTCAGTCACAGTTTATATATTTGGAGTCCAGCTGACATTTATTTTTGATCAGGAGGATTCAAGACTTTAGTCTTGATCTTGAGCGCCCAAGCCAGGAGTCTGAATTCTAGCATGGCTAAATTAAGAGCTTCTCATTAGATTCTCTTTGAATGCACATAGTGCCACGTGGGCTGCCACCTCTGAAAGAAATGAGAAGCAGCAGCACACAAAAATCTCCTTTCCCCCCAAGAAACTCTGCTCTGTGGCATCTTACTGAAAGCTGCAAGGAAGTTTAATGAAGTTAAATATCCACCCTCCAAACACTGCTGCTGGAGCTAGTGGAGTATCTGCCTGCAGTAGGTTGTCATCCTCCATGTGAACCTGAACAAAGACAGACAGAGGGCACTTTGCCAGTGGTTTGCAGATATTTGCTGTAAGCAAGGCATGATTAGTTGTGGGGAGCTTGGCTTTTGTTCAGACACTTTGATCTAACTGGCACAGACTCTTCTGCTCGTTCCTCCTGCCCTTTTTGCTTTGAGCAAGCTTTTGCCACAGTCCTACTGTTTGCCCAGTTCCTCCACCCACTCCTGCTGACGTTGTCTTACTTTGTACTAGTCTTCACTCATGTGGGTATTTTTGTCTGTATTCTGATGGCATCCTCCAAAACCTCAGTCACCATAGATGACTGCATGGCGCATTCAGTTCATCTTAGACTCCGTAGGAGATTTCAGCCTTTTGTGATCTCACTGGCCAAATGCTCTCCACATCTGGCTTCCAATCACCTTCAAACTTCCCATCTCCAAATATTCTTTTAACCAGTGGTCCCATTGCTCTTTGTAACAGTCGTGAAGGTAGCACTGGAGAGCGAGTCCTGATCTGTCCACATGCCAAGTGAGTCCTTCAGACACCAGGCTGTTAAGGAAACTCTCCCTTTAGTTCCTCGCACCAGAGCTGGCCTGCTTGGTACACGACTTGCCCCTCATGGGGCCAGGCAGGAGACACTGGGAGCTTCTGAGGATGTTACTGGAATGACATTGCATGATCTAGAAAAAGAAGAATGTTTTTTTAAAATCTGATGTTCTCTTCTACTCAACAAAGTATATCTGGTTAGTGTAGAAACCAATGAAAATGCTCACAGTGTATATTTTTGCATCAGCTTTGTTGACAGAGAAAAGCATTCAAATAAAATTTTTGCATTTTGAGAGAAGGAAAATAGAAGAGACTCATACATGAGGGTTGCTTCTTTCTTGAGCTTTTGCTAAATGCTATCCACTTTTCTGTTTTTCTTCTTTTTATTAGGAAACTGTATCTATATGCATTAACTAAAGAGAGTGACTTAATTGCTCTGATTAGGCTGAAAAATGAATACAATACTAAGGTGACACAAACATGAAGGGTTTGTAGCACAAACTCAGCATAGGAAATTAATTCTTGTCACTGTGAATGACTTTCGGTTGTCTCTGGTAAACCACACTTCAACAACTATATGGTTATAACCATTCCTCAGCTTCAGGATATCTATTTATTTTTGAAAGTGATTTTTCTCAGTCAAGCTCTAAATATTTCTCTTTTCTTCAGTATCTTAAGGCAATAAAGGGAATAAATAGTAGTCTTCCTTGTAAGGTCACTCAGAAATAAAACTAATTTGTTGTAAGTTGTAATGTTAGAGACAGAAGACATGTTTTAAGACCATAGTTCACCTTCCTGCTAAGGCAAGATTATCCTGCGCATTATATTTTCTAGTACTTCCCACAGTTTAATTTAAAAGCTTGAAGGCAAATCTGGCACATTCTTTGGAAACCTCTCTAAGACTTCTTGCTCTTCAGATTTCCTCTCGGCATTAGTCCTAATTTTTCTATTTCAAAATGTCAACTCCTATAAAACCCTTTGCTACTTCACTGTGTGCTGTTGGCTCCAAAGCAGGAATTGGTATGTGACTCCCAGTAACTCATAGAAGGGAATTGTTTTGATGCAGTACCTATCTGCAGCAGCAGTGACTTGTAATCAGGTCCTGGAGATGTTCCTTCTGACTTCTTTGGCACTGGAGATGTTGAGATGTGAAAATCAGTGGGATCCTCTTTATTTGGAGAGCTTAAATCTGGTTTTCTTTATAGTGTTCAATTTACCTGTGTTATCAATCCATTTTATAGATGCATCTTTCACATTTACCTCAAAAGTACACACTAGATCATTTTTTAATTATTTTCTGAAACCAATCTAACCTTTATTTTCTATGATGCTAAAAAATCCTCTGTGATCTTATCAGGCTGTGCACAGTTGTCTTTATGTTAGCGTCTTCTGCACATACTGCCCATGCATGTGATGCCTCTGCCAGCAAAGTCTTACAGTGTTCCATCCACAAAACAATACAATGTGGTTTTTTTGTGATTTTGGTTTATATTCCTTAGCAAGTGTTCACCTCCTTTGACAATTATTTTTTATGAATCCAATTTGCCTTTGGTTATAAGCAAAATTTTGACTTTGTTTATAAGTGATTGCTGTGCAGGAAGAACACTGCTGTCATAATTCACTGATGTTTGAAAACAACTGTGGGAAACTTCTCTGGGGGAAGCACCATAAAAAATGTGAAATTATATGGCTAGTAAAGGTTTCTCTCATGTTTCCTAATCATAAAACAATTTAGAAAATTCAATTTTTGTATGTTTTAATAGGCATAACTGTTTAAATAAGTAATACTTTGGTGGTGATTTAAAGCAGTTCAGGAGCTGAAACTTTGGATATATGACAAACGAAGAAAATTGTATTTCTGAAGAAAAAAGTATTAATTCTTTCTAAAATATCATACTACAGTGTGGATAATATGCTTTAAAAAAAGCTCCCTTCCCCGAAAAGCATTTCTGTAGTCTTTTCCTGCATATTTTGCAAAAGTCAGAATATATTCTTAAAAAACATCTCTTCTTATTATGTGGAATATGAAAATACTGCTTTTAATCTTCCCCAGTGTTTTTCTGTAATGGAAAAGATTTGCAATGTAATGGTTTGTTTACAAATAATGAATATCTAAACATGGATATGGACTGAAATCCGAGGTGGCTGAACATATTGTCCTTTTTGAGGAAAATAAATTTACATTCAATCAAAAAAAAAGAATTTCACTCCAGCACCTGACACTGAGTCAGCATCTCCCCCAGCACAGTTCTGGCTGTGCTGAGGTGCTTGCTTGCTCTTTTGGATCACATTTTATGTTGTCCTTCACAGTTTAGGTTTTGACTACGAAATATGTATTCCTGTCCCTTATTTTATAGGACTGGCTCTAACATCACACAGTGCCATTGGAAAATGCAATTTTTAATCAGTGATTAAAGATTGTTTTCAAATGTATTTATTATTTCCCTGCTCTTTTTAGTTGGTTCTCATGAATCCTTTATAGCTGTTAAAATCTTTTGGGGACAGGGCTTCCTTTCTTAGAACTGGATTTCAACCCTTGGCCACGTCCACCATTGAAAAACATTTTCTGGAAGGAGAAAGTGATTCTGCTGTGGTTCAGGGGAGGGCCTCCCTAAAGGTGTGTTTCAACTGCAGTTTTCATTAATTCTTACCTGACATTGTACTGAATGTGCCTTATTACTTACAGAAGCTTCTGAGTTTGTTGGGACATGCCTTCATCTCATGCTAAGCTACTTGACTGAAAGTATAGATTAAATAGTATAATATAAATTTAGAGCACTGCATTTTCTGGCTGAAGGCCACCATGCAAAGTATAAAGAACCCAGGGCAAATCATCAAGTACTGGTAGTTGTCCAGCATTCTCCTCAGAGAGTCTTTGCAAGGTACAGCCAGTCCTCTGAAGTCTGCAGTGGATCTTTCTGGCCTTTACGCAGAAATCCCATGGATTATGCTCCAGACACAGTGAGTCCATGCAGAAACACTGGATACATTCAGTAATTCAAGTGCAGTTATAAACCCAGCCTTTGCAATAGGGGTTTTCAACCTGAAGAAGAGTGTATCGTGGAAATCTAGATTCATTTTGCAAGGAAGATGGAAAAGATTTTGAAGGGTAGTGGTTAACAGAGGGGAAAAAGAGGACACTAAGGATGTCAGGAGAAGACAGGATAATTATGAAAGGATAGAGCAAGGTGTTGGGCAGAAGACAGACCTAAAAACTGCCCTTCAGTTTAGATTTTGAAATGTTTCAAAGTAGGCAATTATATTTCCTATTTTTTGGTTCTTATCAATCTCATTGATTAAACTGTCATCTCTAAAACAAATTTTTTAAAAGCTATATTCACGTACCATTGGAAAATAAATATTAACATTTTTGAAATCATAGCTGTCACACATCTGCTGCAGTAACTGAGCTTTACCACAGCACCAGACATTATCATTCCCCTCTAGTTTTAGTCAGTGAGCACACCACCATAACATGGTGACTTTGACAGGCACCAAGCATGCCTTGAGACTGTGTTCTTCCTCGAATTCTTAATTCATGTTACATGGGTTAACTGCAAACCCCCAGCAACGTTTCCATTATGAGGGGATGCAGTTAAATAGTTGTGATTGATGAGGGATTATGTACCAGTGAGAAGCTGCCTGAGCCTCTTAACCACTTATTTTCTCATCCTTTATTTTTCAGGGGTTTGGAGATGCAGAACTGCAAGCAAGGTTTGACATATGTTTTGGGCATTAGCTGAGATCCATTGGGTCATGCTTTTCAAAGCATTTTGTTAGGAATATTGAGCAATTGATTTTCTCTAGAAAACGCAAGGACGTCTTCATACTATTGCTATCAGTATGATCCAATTCTGTTCTCCACAGAAATTCAGCAGGAGTGCAATTTAATGAGACCAGTGAAAGGAATCTGACTGCTCTATTTATAGCACACTAATTGATCAGGGTAGCCATGGTAGGAGAAAACTTCAGAGAAAATTAATGCAGTATCAAATGAAAGTAGCACAGAAGCCTTTAAAGACAGATGTGTGAAAGCCAGTTAAGAATGAATTTATTTGAAGATCCATGGGAACATGTTGGACCATGTGTGTTCTTGCTTTAAGTTGTAAGAACGATGCCAAACTAGCAGCATCTTACGTGCAAGTTGAGCCTTACTATGTATTTTTTCTTCATCCTCTTTTACTTTGTCCCATTAAATCTTCTTGGTGGATTGTTTTAGTTTCTTATGGGGACTGTCAATGTCTTCTTTTAGGAGCTCCCCTTTGACATTCTTACCCTGTTTTTGTAATGAGGATGGCGGTCACACTGTGTACGAGAACTGCAGGGCCTCTTGGCTGTGTGTCCAGCACTCAGGCACAGTTCCAGGTCTCATGGCTTTCACTTAAATGTAGGGAGAAGATGGTCTGTCTACCTCCATTCTCATTCCTGTCATCAAAATCCTTGTAATCATAGTAGATAAGTGAAGCATAACTGTTTGTACTCATTGCTAGCGTTTCTTAAATCTCTGTAATCAACCTTTGCTTCCTCCCCTAATTGCATTGCTTCCTCATGAAATCTGCTAAAGTCCTGAACAGCCCCTTATTCGCCATCCCAGAAAGCTACAGGTTTGTGGCAGATACACCCAGTAAAGGAGAATATCTCCATGCTGCGGGCTGACTGCCCATCAGTACATTGCTTTTGGGCTGCTGTAGAAGGATGAAGCAAGCAACAAACTACCATGGAGGCATTTTAGCAGTAACTTGTTTCAGAAGGAGTCAGACAGGGAACATATGTACACTTCACTTACTTTGAATGTGCTTTTTGTTCTTGTGTTTTCGTAGACAAAAGTTTTGCCTCTTCCCTAAAGGATGGCAAACATGACAATGATTACCAGCAAAGCTGTCCAAAAGTGCATCTCCTTTCCTTCAGTGCTTGAATGTGCTTGCAATTAAATGAATAAAAAAATCTTGTTTCATTTTATGGTGTGTAGGATACAGCATTTAGAATGCACATACTTTTTTCAGTAGGATTATTAAAGGCATGGCATCATGAAGTAGATGTATGAATAATTGTTTTTCTGCTGCATCATACGAAAGGAGTAAATCATCTACACCTTCCATGAACAGTTAATTTCTGTGGGATACTTTTATGTAGCACCAATAGCTAAGCATATTAATGGTGCTTCATCTTCTGTTCATTCAGTTTTGAGCATATGTAGTGGCATGGAGTTGTGGCTTAATTAGGTAGATGAATAATGTCAGAAATATTGTCAATTATCAATATGGTCTTCATCTTTCTTTAAGCCCAGACTGTGAATCCAGTTCCCAATGACATCAGCAGTTGCTGTGGTGAACTTTCATAAGCTAGTCTTTAATCTTTCATTAAATCACAGCCTAAGAAAGCAGACTTGAGGATTGAGATGAAAAAACGTGCATCTGCAGCACTGATGTCTTCCCTGAAAAACAGGAAAGCCACACTTCTGTGTTTTTGGAAAAAAAAGATAATTTGCTGCATTGGTGAGCACATTTTCTCAGCCAGTTACATTGTCTAAGCAACACCATGCAAGGAGAATTTGCAGAATGTAAACAGAGGTGGGATGTGTGGGGCTTGAGAGCAGCTGAAATCGAATATGACAGGGCCTGAATGTGATGAATGACTCAGCTCTGTCATGTGCAAGGTTTGAGAATAGTGGCAAGGCTGGCAGGTTTAAGATGTCTTTTTTCTTGCTACATTGGGCTTTTGCTGGACATTTTAAGAACAACGCACTTCAAATTTAAATTATTGTTCAGAAGGGCACTGGAGATATCTCTGTGTGAGCTACCAGCACAGAGGTGATATGTAAACTCACACTCAGACTGACACATGGGAAAAAAAGAATGGGACAGAGGGCTGAGTACTTCAGGGCCCATGTGAAGCAGGGTGGCTCTCTTGAGAAACAACTCTGATTGGGAGGGCAAATGGAAACGGAGTTGTTGCTGACAAGCCCCCAAGTGTTTGGTGTACTGAGCCGAGACTGGAAGAGTAGAAGTGTCTGTGTCGTAAGGGACGTAAAGATGCAATATAAAGCTTTCGTTGTGGAACAGCTCCCCAGAATAGCACTTTGGGCCAAGATGTAGCTGTCTCATTCTGTGCTATTTTGTCTAATAGGAGAAAATTATTCTTCCCTATGAAGCTTAATGTCGTTATGTCATTACAGCATTGTGTCTCTAAGAATGCCATCCTAGGAGCTGTTACTGGCATGAGTCTTCTCAGCAGCTCATTTGTGCCCAGGTCTTGGTCTACCAATACAAAGCTTTATCCCTGTTCTGTTTGTCCTAAATTAGTCTTGTCTCCTGTATGGGACCAGATGTTGAGCCAGTGTTTCCCGGTGTTTATTCACTCAGTGCCCGCTTTTGGGGAAAAGAAGTGCAATAGCAATTTTTCCCCGCAGTAGAAATGGGAAGCCATTATTTTGCACTTTGCAAATGGAAAAAAAAATTAAAGAGGCAGGGAAAAGACCTACAATTGCTTTGTTCTATTTTGCAAATACAGTAATTGAAAAAAACCCAGAAAATACAAAAGCAGAATCTGGAGGATCTGGTTTGTTGGGGGTATTTTTACACATTTTAAAGTTGGGATTGATTTCTTTTAAGGTTATAAAGTCTTGTTCACAAATCTTTTATGCTTTCCCCGAGGCTTTTTATTCCTGGATAGGTTTTTGACAATTTAAAGTTAGAAGAAGTACACTAAGCTGTAATTTATGTTGCCAGGCATTATTACCCAAGGCCCTGCCTTCTCACACAGAGGGGCACACAGGTGAAACTGCAGAATAGAATTATCTTTGCCCAGGTTGCAAAAAGAGAGGTTGTCTGTGAAAATACTCTGTCATGTTTTGCTAGCAGCATCAAGTTCACACTTATGTCCTTGAAAAATATCATTTGCTTGGATGACAGACTGTCACAGGGCCAGGACATAGGTTATTGCTGTGAGATGAGAGCCTTTTGGCATTCTTCTGAGTCACTGGCACCATCTGTCCCTCTTCCTGAGGTAAGGCCGGATGGAGTGAGTGCAGCCCTGGCAGGCTGTTCAGCTTTTTGTTTGGCATTCCTGACCTTGCATCCGTCGTGGTTTGATGTCGGGGGGGGCTGCTTTGGGATGACTTGCTTTGTTCATGTTCTGCAGCAAAGCCCAGGCATAATCTGCTTTGACTCACATATTGTATTGCAGGAGACATGCTCTGCTGCAAAGCAGATGGTTTCAAAATGAATGTTTTTGCTATTTGTGCATCATATTGGGGCAGGTGTTGCTTGCTTCTCTCACCCCTCCTCGTTCAGAACCTTGATGTTCTTTTCAACACACAATAAAAACTTAGAAGGGATTTCAGTCAGGTTTCGCATAGATCACAATTTGGTCACTCAAATAGTGTCAGCCTAGTTTCCCTTTTTGCTTCTGTTAGGTGGGTGATGTGTTCTTGTCCTTTCTCTCTTGGGTTTGATCCTTTCAACATGGACTGAAATTCACAGCCCTGGGCTCATCAAACACATATTGATTAAAAAAACCTCAACCCTTAGAATAACTTCTAGGCAGCACAAAATGTGGCAGTAGGATATTAAAGATAACAGGGTCAGGTTTCCCACAACATTGTATGTGGAAAGATGTGGTAAGTGTTGGTCTTGCAGACACTGTGGTGTTAGAGGAGAACAGGACTTTACAGAGAAACCCAGAGCTGTGAATTTGCTGGCTGAGTTTATAGTGAGGATTGCTGCAACACTAGAAAAAAAAAAAAAAATGGAGTGAATTTGAGCTCAGTGCTGTTAGTGAGCTTTCAGACAAGTAGTAATGGGTGAGGCTTGGCAGTGGAAGACATAAGGTTATTTGTGTATTAACACAGGAATGACACTGAAATGCTCATAGGAAAAGGGAGTTCTCTAGGGATGATGTTCAGCGTGAAGTGAGCAAGGAAAAAGCGCTGAAGGCTGTAGGTGATGAGGGGAAAGGTGACCCTCAGCACCCAAGGCACTGGGGAAACCTGGGAAGGACAATCGACATGGATCAGGGACACTGGGGAGAAGGCAGAAAGGATGGAAAATGGCAGTAACTAAGGGCATCCTGTTTCTTGAGCATTAGCTGTAAAATAGAAATGGGATGAACAGCAAGTTCTTCTAGAATGAAATGTACTGTAATGCATTTGTATGTTAATGAGAAGGAGCAGGAGGGGTGAAAATAGGAGCTGTCTCTGCAAGAAAATGTCATCGGGCATAGAGTTAGAGGAGTTGGTGCTAGAAAGTAAAATTTCCATGTTGTTTCCCAGGTAACAGGTGAGCGTGTTGAGGCTGGGAGATGTCCAGGCTGTGAAGTGAGACCTGGGGATAGAGGCTCATATTTGTGTGTGCCATTTGTTTTGCACTCATTTTTAGAGTCCTAAAATAGATCTAATTTCCTTTAGTGTTACATAACATTGAGTCAAATCCAGCTTTTCAATATCTTTAATTAGTTTTAACAATTAAATTTCTAGTTAACACATTTAAAGTAATGAATGCAGCTCTCCATCCTTGCAGAAAAGGCTCAGTGGTTACCTGCAGTGAGTGTGCAGGTGACTTTCGCCAAAACTGATCCAAACCCTGTTTCCTCGTGAGCTAGACATGATGCTCACTGCTGACACAGTGCAGGAGGTCCAAACTTTCCCATCCATGATGCTGGTGTCTTTCTGTGCCTTTATGTGTTCTCTGTGTCTATCTTCATGCTCCTGCAAGCTCTGGTGCAGCCTCCTGTGCTTCCAAAGCCCTGCAGCTTTGGAGAGTTGGCAGTGGTCGCCTGTCCGTGGAGATCATCAGAGCTGGTGTCAATCTGATGTGGAATTGAACAAAGCTAGGCCTGCCAGGTTGGACAGAGAGTTACTTGCTTGAATTTCAAAATTTTGACTTCTGGTTTGATTCTTGCTTCAGGCATAATTTCAGATCTCTCATTTGAAGAGAAAATATCTTCCCTACCTGGCTGGAAGCCATGTCCAGGGCAATGCAGTATGATCCTCACTGGGAATACTTTTCATCTGCAGAAATTGTAGATGATGCACATACTTGTGCACATGCTTTGATAGTAAATAGCATCTGTACTTGTTTTTGCTTTGTGTAGTACTGAAAAGCACGTGTCAGTATGATAGGTATGGATCAGGGAATAATTATAGCTTGTCTGGACTATATAAAACTATATACAGCCTGCTGATCAACAATGCAACAATGCATCTATTTTATAAACTTTGTGCTATATTGGAGTACATATTGTAAAGTCTTTGCTCTGATTCTGAGCTATATTGATCTGTCAACATTTGTTTAAAAATAGTGTTGTAGAAAAGACAATTTTTTTGCAAACACACCTACATCTGTATTTTTGTTAGCGTCAAAGAAAACCAACACAATGAGGGAGAGTTTTATTTCAAAAGTAAAAAACGCTTGTAAATCCATTTTTTTTCTCTTTGAAATGCAAAACTATGCAAGGTCTTGCTCACATTTTTTATTTGCTATGAATTCAGCTTGTCTGTTAATCTAGCTCCTGTTCCCACTGGGGTTGTGCTGTTCACCCTACTGATTATAGGGAATAAGTTGTTTTTATTATATGCATATGGAGCCTCTTACATAGAAAAAGCATTCAGTAGATGCTTAGTAGAGGAGAACTGTTTTCAGACAGGTACGTTGTTCTGGAAAAGGAGAATCACATAGCTCAGATGAGTTACTCTTTAAGACTATCAGAAATAGTTATTTTCATCAACATTCAGAGCCCTGCATGTGGATTTTTTAAAAAATTATTTTGGATTTATCACTTTGTTTTGAATTTATCACTTTACCCAGACTGGACTTGATTCTTACCTGATGCAGAGTCCAGCTCCTCACAGGCAGATATGTTGCTGTGACTGGGGTTCTCCAAACCCCTGCATGCTCTCACTACTTCTGCTTATCTGTGAGTGAGTTCTGGTGTTCTTCCCTTGTGACTGATATTCAGATCTGGGCTCTTCCCCCTCACTTTCCCCCTTTACTAAATATTGTTACTGATCCCAGGGTTCTTGGTTGAAACCTTTGAGTTACCTGCTGAATTAATTGGAATATGGACAGAACTTATAACTTCTAATAATAAGTTATAATAGTAATATATATTATATATTTATAACTTACCTTAAATTTAAATGACTACATTTCTCAGTGATTTTGAAAAGGAACTGAGATGCTGAAGACCTGATGGCTAAGAAAGTAATAATGATGCATATTTTGCATGGAGAATTGTTTGTCTTGCAGCCATTTCTAGTCACAATTACACCTGTACAGAATATGGACAATAAAAATTTCAACAGGGATGATATGAGCAGAAGCATTGGTGTAATTCCAATTTTTGTAAAAAAAAGCTATTCAATAGAGGTCACTGTAGTGAGCAAAAACATCTCTCAGGACTCCTTACTGTGTATTTACACAATAGACCTCATAGTGCTTGAGTAGCCACTCTGTTTAATTAATGGTATTTAAAAGGTTTAATCTGTGTGATGAATAGAATTTTAAAAATCCATAACTAACTTTTGAAAGTGAATATGTTTGTTTTTTATGAGGCATAATAATTTAAAATTGCTTCATGTTTTCCTGAGTTTCTTGCTGAGTATAACTATGTACTAATAAAACAGATATGCCCAGGGCTGCTCCCTTCTGCTGTAGTGGTTATGTCCTGACTATTACTATTTTTGTTAACCTAAGCATATAGCTACATTCAAAGGTCATTTTGGAAACAGTATTTGATTTCTGTTTACCTTCCAAACTGTTTGGGAGAGGGACGGTGGCTATGACTTTAACAGTTTCACGGTATAGATAATGAGTTTCTCCTCCATGAATGTTTCTGGGCACTGTTAATTGTGCAGTGTAGATGCTGCTTGGAATGCTTGGAATTTTGTAGAATGTTACTTTGTGTATCTTGTTACTACTTATGGTACATTTCATTAGGGAGAATGCCTGGCTCTGTAGTTAGAAATGATGTAGTGCACCCGATACAATCAAACTACTGCAAGTCCACAGTGAGTTGAAGTGAGTGAGCTGTGTGTGAAGAACATTGCTTTGGAGATCTTTGATGAGCCTGCACTCACCCCTGCAGGCTGATGTAGCAGGATTGGAATGTCACAGAGTTAGTCAGGCTCATCAAACCCACTTGCTATAAACTCTTATTCATGGTGATGACATGATCACATCTAACATTGGGTAAGTTGTCGTGTCTGGTGTTTTCTCATTCTTGATGACACTTTGAGGCAGTTAAATGCTGCTGTAAAAATGCTGGAATCAGCTGAAAGTATAGACTGGATTTAGATATGCAGAATGAGATTCCTCCAGTTGTTATTTGACCAAATCATTGAGGTTAATGCTTCTCTGTCTACAATGTCACCATGGGACTTTATACACACAGAAATGGTCAAGAACCTTCATTACTTTTTTCCTGCTGAGAGCTGGCAGTTTCAGTGAGCACACCAACTGTTCAGTTGTGCTGGAACTTTGGGGTAGAGTTGAGCCAGAGGAGAAGAACCAATTACTGAAGTGCCAACAACCACTGGGCATCACTTTGGGTTCCACCTGGAGGTTGTTCTGCCTGGCCTCACTTTGCAGATGAGGTCTGTCACAGTCACAGTACTGGGTGATGAAATTTGCAGCAGTGTGACAGCTTAAAATAACAGAGCAATCTGTTTGAATACTGAGAGTGTCTTGGGACACACAGGATTGTGCTTGTCTATGATTTATTGCATCACATAACTCTCCATATCAGATCTGCATGAAATTCAATTCCTTATCCTGGTGTAAGCTTGTGTTGTGTATGATCCCAGCAAGTAACAGAATGGTATCTGTTAGAATAGCTGCAAGATGCTGCATTCTTATCCACAGAAACATAGGCTATAGTTCTTCTAAAAATTTAAACAGAAACATTATATAGCCTTTGACTCTAAAGCCTTTCTAAGAAGAATCCCAAATTTTCCATAACAATTAAAATAAAATGTTTATGTAAAATATCTCCCTTCTAGAGAGTCTTTTTTTAATTTGAAAAGTATCATACAGGTCAAAATTGAAGTGTTTAATTTTGGGAAAGCTGCCAGCATTGAGTGGAGCATTCAGATCCCCATTTACCTCTAGGCTGTATCTGTTCCTGTCTCCAGGAGACACTGTTGTGCACTGTAGGAAAAAATATTTCAACTAAATAACATTCTTTGTAAGGAAATGGAAGCTTAGAGCACTCAAATACAGCTCCTGGGGGGCAGTAGCAGTAGCTAGCAAGAATTCTGAGATAATTTCCCCCCTCCTTTTTTTTTTTTTTACATCTACTTTCCTACCCTCCCTCCCTCCCTCCAGTGAACTCAAATTCTAAGGTAGCCTTTGCATTTTGTATACTGGCAGATTTAACTGCTGCATTCTTGTCACAGAACATTTAAATATTCATGCTGCCTTTAATTTTAGTGCTGAAAGATTGTAGTGGATACAATGATGCAGGAATTTGGGCTCAGAAAATGGAAGATTTTTTAATGCTTCGGCTACATGTGAAGGTTTATCAGCCAGACTCCAAAATGAGCAGAGCTGACTGAAGTACTGCTTTAAATGATCTGTTTCAGCAAATACACAGCCAGGATCTTCAAATGGCTAAGCATACAGCTGGTGTCTGATGTCCAGAATGTGGATCAAAATGTAGTTTTGATTTCAGGATGAGAACGTGTATTATAAATCTATAGTACTACACTGTACACATATATACACGTCAGCAAATTTCTTTGTCTGAATTGCCAAAAAATAAGGTTAACAAATAAACATGTTAAAAATCATCTTATGGTTATTCCAGGTTGGATTTAATTACATTTAAGGAAATTTAAGTGATTTATCTGTGTGTTTATATTTCCCTGTGTGCTGGCAGTAGGCAGCCCATCTCCTCACTGCCAGCATCTGACTGATTAATTGGTCTCTTGCTTGATCTGTTTTCCTTTTTGTTTATGTATAACTTGTTCTAGTGCTTTCCCTTTTTAATACGGTAGCATCAAATTTGTTTAAGGTCTGTGAACTAATGTGGATTAAAAGTCAAGCAGCAGCAGCTCTAATACATAATTGATTTACCAGTAGGGCACAAGGAACTGATTCTCGTTCCTAGATAGGAAATGCCTTTTTTGTCCTGTGCTGATAGCCTGAGCTCTTAAATCTATGTTAAAGTGAATAGACTACTGGAAATTGCCCAATTATCCATGTTAATATTTTTTTAAGGGACTATTTGCTGTTTGGGGCATAATGATTTTTATACTCAGACACGCTCGCACTGTTTGACACATTCCTTTTAGATTTCAGTGGAGTTCTGTTCATCGACAATTGAAATTGTCTTATCTCTAGAAAATGTGGTGCATTTTGAGTGTGTATCTGCATCCTGCTGTGACCTCACACCTGGTAATACCTAACAGAAGATTTCACTTGCTTAAACTATTTTTTTTCACAGGTGCAAGAGCTTTGTGACACAGTCTCAACAGCAGCATCCATTTGTGAATGGATAAGTTGGAAGAGACCGTGTCTGCTTATATTACCATTGGCTCTGATTTTATTTCAGCTCGTCCTGTGTTGCTGAGGAATGACTCTTGCCTGTTCAGCTAGGCAGACGTAGAAGCTTGTTTACGGTTTAATGTTTAATGATACTCTCGCTGAAGTGGGGAGCTGTGTATTTTCAGCCTCCCTCTGAGGTACATGTGGTGGTCACAGCAGGGGCCTTTACAGCTGCAGCCTGCACGTCGTGGATGGCGGCTGCACGGCTGCGGCGCTAATAGCGCAGATGCACCGGACAGCGCGGCACGATGCCCTCTGTGGGGCTGATGGATGGGAGACAGGAGACAGCCAGCAGGGCTCTCTGCCTTCCGTTCAGTCCACTCACACATGCCATATGCCATCATCCCTCTGCTGGGGATTTAATTCTCTGAGTAGAGCCAACCACTAGCACTGGAGTGACAGGAGTAGAGGAAAGCAGAATACTTAATCCATGCTGTAGAAGAGGGCTGCAAATCAGAATGTGGCTAAATCAGAAAAGCAGAATGGAAGGTGGGGGACTGTCACTGTCATATTTTCTGGAAAAATCCCTTTGCCCAGGATTCTTCTCCTGGGAAGCTGAGAAGCCTCAGAGAAAAAGGAAAGCAATTATCTGACTCACTTCTCCTGTGTTTTGCTGCTTTGGAATGTGTTTGGACATTGTTTACCAGCAGGTGATTGCTTCATTGGTTTCATGTGAATTGTTCTGACTTATTGGCCAATCTGGGTCAAGCTGTGTCAAGACTCTGGAAGGAGTCATGAGTTTTCATTATTATCTTTTTAGCCTTCTGTAAGTATCCTTTCTGTATTCTTTGGTATAGTTTAGTATAGTATTCTTTAATATAATATAGTATCTTAAAATAATAAATTAGCCTTCTAAGAACATGGAGTCAGATTCATCATTCCTTCCTTTGTCTGGGAAACCTGCAAATACAATAAGGGAGGGAGGGAGGATCTTTTTTGCATACATTCTTACGCTTCCTGGAAAAAGTAGGTTACACTGGTCTAGTATATTGCATTGCACTTAAGATGCTACCATTTGAATAAGGTTTTAGCTGTAGAGCAATAAACATTTTGCAATCTCTAGTTATAAACATCTGAAGATGTTACATATGCAAAAGCAATATCTTTGTAAATAATGCTATACTTAGAAAAAACGTATTTTCAAATGCAACCACGCTTTGTTATGTTGCTAGAGCTAAGAGCAGAGCAGCAAATTGTCAATTTCAAAAAGGAAATTGAACTTCTTTCCTCAAGGTATGGTTAATGAATGGAGTTAATTTGACTGTTGCTGACTTTCCCTGGTCTGTGAGCTGCCTGTGTTGCCCTCTGACATTTCTGAAAAGGTGGGCTCACTGGTGGGTGCCAGAACTGGGGAGGCAGCTCATTCCCAGCCTTTGGAAACTGAACTTGTTCAGTGTTGTGCAGACAGCTTTGGCAGTGGCTATGTTTTGCAATCCTGTTTCAAAGAGTTTGATGCATGAAATGTCAGGGTTTGGAGGTAAGGTGAGCCTTTGTTTAGGCGGAGAAAGCCTAGCACGTTTTTTGACAGTACCTTGTTAAGGTGAGTGACCTCAGCCAAGCCAAGAAGCTTGAGTAACTTGCATAGGGGTAAATATTAACATCTACCAGCAAAAAAATTTTTTTCATTGCCTTTGAGGAGTCTGTTATCACACTGGTTACTTCTGCTGGTGAGGAATTTCAAAATTAGCACAACTGTGGTAAGTGGTTTGAGAAATATCTGGTAAAAAGACTATTTAACCTCAGTGATTTTATGTTTTTCATCAGTGTTTTTTAGATGTTTTCCTTATATTCAGAAGGACCCTTCTGTGTTTCAGTCTGTTCCCACGGCCTCTGATCCTGTCATTGGGGACCACTGAAAAAGCCTGGCTCCAGATTCTTATCCCTCCAGATATTATACCCTCCCTTCAGGTGTTTATGTACATTGCTGAGATTCCCCCGAGTTTTCTTTCCTCCAGGCTGGACATTCCCAGCTCTCTGTCTCTGTATGAGAGATGCTCCAACCCCTGAGTCATCTTCTGGCCCTTTGCTGGACTGTGTCCAGTATGTCTCTGCCTGCCTTGTACTGGAAGCCCAGCACTGGACCCTGCATTCCAGACAGTTTCAGAGTTGAGTTATTTTCTCTGTGGGTATCCATATGATGCCAGCTGAGGCTACTGTTGTTGTCTCTTGCTGAGAATACATTCACATGGGTTCCACTTTTATCTTAGCAAGAAGACATCTGCATTTCTGGTTTTGATCTCCCAATTCCTTGCACATGAATTTTCAAGAGTTTCAAAAGCTTGATTTTAAGAGAGATTCCACCATCACATTTCTTCATTACCGGCATATCTTGATAGCTCAGCAAACACATTAGCCTTGTCCTAGATATGTATGGTAAAACATGTAACTATTTATTTTCCCAGTTGTTGTGAATCTCTGGTTTTACTGGAAGATTTTCTCCCTAGAAAGGGCGTCTCTGTCCTCCGGAGACACCCATGCTTATATGGCTTTACAAAGACAGAGGGCTGATGTCTGAAGTTAGAATTCAACACCAATGATTTATGGTCCTCTGGAGTAATAACTTGAATGACAGTTCTCCCTCAAACAATATTGAAACTCCCTGGACTCCCAGGCACATATTGCATGTGTGCACCACCAGCAGTTGTTCAGGAGTGCAGAAGAAGAGGGAAGCTGGAGTTAGCATGCAGGAAATCATATTTTTTCAACCACCTTTATAAAGATAAAGTATAGCTGAGCAGTTCAGACTAAGGCTTTCTTTAAAGCTGAAAGGCTGAAATAAATCTTCATTCTGTACTATGACAAAGATATTGGAGCTCTTTTTGGAACTCAAATTAGATTTGTCCTGTGGGGAACTGACCTCTTGAAACTATGTATGCTGCATAGTTCATGATACCTCTACTCTTAATAAAATATAATACTTATTAATGGATCTCAAGTCAGTTATTCAATTTCCTCAGTAATTTAAAGCTTAATTATGCTGCATTCTAGATCTCAGTGGCTGTCCTCAGCTGATTTTTCTCAAATCACTATCACTCCAATTTTACGGTTCAGTTCAATTCTCAGGACTGTCATTTGCATGGAGTGACAGATTAAAATTGGATGGCTAAAATGATTATGGCTCTTAGTGCTTTCTGCAGTGATGGAGATTGATTCCTTATAGTATGAGGAAACACATGGCTCATTAAATAACTCTTGAAACACTATAGTTTTCAGTTTATTGTATTGTTGTAAATTGAAACTTACAAGGGGCTAATCCAATTTTAATGCATCTTGTCTGAAACTAAGAGTTGCATTTTTGGAGGAGTTTTGAATAATAAATTTGTAGGCACCAGTTTAGAAGTTCTCCATTTCTAGGGTAGAAAAAGTGAATATTATGGTAGGAGAAATGGTGTCTTTCAACTCAGTAACTTACTGGCACTGAAAAGCTATGCAGTGATATTTGAAAACATGCATTTTTGCCTCTGTGCAGGACCTTTCTTCCCCTTATCCATCAGCAGACCTGTGTGCCCCTATTGTCTGGACAGGTTCAGATTAGCTTCTTGCAGATTTTGACAGAAGTCAATCCTGAACTGAAAATCCTTAGGCTGGTCTGGTCCTAGGAAATTGTCAGCTGGAATGATATGTGAAATTACATGGAACATATAAGATTTGTTGTATATTTACCCTATTTGAGTTCATTCTTAAAATCAGTCTTGACATGTGACTGTAAAACATGGGTCCTCCATGCAGGAATACTTCCTATTTCTCTTTCCTTACCTTCCTGTGAAAATTTTGAAAAGGGGTTAGAGAAGGAACAAGATGAATGGTTTTCTCTTGTGGATCATAGTAATATCCTGATATCTCTCCCTGAATTGCTTTTTTATTTAATTTCTTCTGCTCCTCGCTTTTATCTTATTTCTATGGTTTCTGCCTTGCCTTGTTTCTTTCAATCCCCATCTTAACATTATCCTAAAATATCCCTTTGTTCCCAGGTGCTGTTTAACCTGCTCATATTTGAAAGTGGTCAGGTACAAGAAAGGGGGGTGGTATCTGATAGCTACTAATGCTCCTCTGAAGTGTCCTCAGGCCTGTGGGAAGCTTTCTGCTTGATGAAAAGCATCCTGACAGTAATCCTGTGGTCAGCAGTTTGGCAGAGACCAGGGGCTGTTTGGACAGTGTCACTGACAAAAAGAGGGCGACTTCAGGACGGGGGTGGTACAAGCTGAGATGCTGGTGTGGCATTTCAGCTCTTGCTATGCAGTCTCTGGCCAAAGAGTTCTGCCTTCAGGAACTGGAGTATGGAATCCTTTATGGACAGTAATTTTCCACATTATTTTTATTCCACCAGTATTATGAAAGTATTGCTACTGCATTTATGCACAGCAATTTGCAGTATAGTGTTTTTTTCTCTTTGCTTAATCTAATAAGACACTCACAAGCTGCCTGGAAAACAGACTTTTTTTTTTTCCCCGATGGGAATTTCCATAGAAGAAATCACCATCTGATAATTGTCTATTGTAAAGAATAATTTTCATCACAGGGTAAAAAACAGAACAGAAGAACCTACTTCTACCCTCCTTCTTACTCTCTTTCTGGCTTTGCTTATTTGGAAAATAGCATCAGGCTGTGAAATTTTGAGTTCCTTTCCCTGTTTTTAATATCTCACATTCCAAATTAAGTGTTAGAGAAGAAGCAGTGCTGATTGTTGAAAACAGTATTGTCCTTGAAAAACAGCATTTTAAATTTCTTCTTTAAAATTAAAGCCTTAATCTTCAAGGTTTAAACTAAACAAATAGGGCAAGGACCAATATTCAAAACCCCAAGTCCCCCGTTAAAATGAAGAAAAATTTCTAAAAGAATTTCCAATTTCTAATTAAAACTTAAATAAGGTCAAAACCTCTTGAAGGTAATTTGTAAAGAAATAAAGTAATTTCTAATTAAAGTGAAGGCTTTGCATAAAATACTTTCTTTATCGAGCCCACCTAATTATAAATTGGAGCGATATAATCCCTTTATCCAAACAGTGAAAGCACAAAATCTTTGTAGGTTTTAAATTTTATTATATTTATATATAAGCATGCAGGCACATATGGTCAAATGAATTTTAAATCCCACCTAATTAATTTAAACAATATATAATTTTTATGAGTAGCATATTGAAAAGAAAGGTGGAAGACTATTTGAAATTAAAACAGATACTTCAATAAAAAAGCAATATTCTCACTGGATGGATACCATCTCTCTTCTCATTTCATTCAACTTAACGTATTTCTATATGAGTTGTAAGATAAAATGCCTAATAGAAATGAAAAGGACTGCCAAAAGTCAAATTGCTTCATTGGAAGCTTCTTAGCCAAATGACAACATCCAGTTCTAGATAATTAAATCTTACTTTGCAGGAATATCACTGAATGATGCAATTTGCCTTTAGGTACTGTCCTTTTGGTTGAGCACAGTAACAAAAATTTATTTGGGCACTTTTTGTTTGTCTTAGAAATGTCTCAACATTGTGTAATAAAAATGAAAAGCTCAGACTAGGAGAAAACAGCATGTTAGTCTTACAGAGGGAAATCACTAGTGCAGCTATTCCACGGTCAAGCAAAATTTTACCACCTGAGTCTTCTTTTTTGGATCTGAACCTTAAAAGCACCTTAACAGAGAGGTACAGAAGGAATGTTTCCTGTTGTTAGACAAGCTGAAGCTTAACTTCTTGAGAATTTACTAATTTTCTCAAAATGATTTAGGGTGCCAGTCTTGTTGCATGTTTGGCGATTCAAAGCTGTCCAGCTTCCAATCTATTTGTGTTCCTGGTCAGCTTTCTCTCCTTTGTTTCAGTGTCAACATTGTCCTTTGTTTTGAAAGGTTATTTCCTCACCTGCTCTTTATTCTCTCTGGTGTGTCCAGCATCTGTGTCCTTAAAAAAATCCAACCCAATTTTTTTCAGATTTTCAAATATTCTCTTTCCAGTCTCCTAATCATCCAATCTCACCACTGGTTCCAGTCATATCTTGAGCATAGGTGATCAGTCTTGACATAGAAATTTCTTTGTTTGAGGCATTGCAAGTCCTCCTGCAATGGATGGATGCTGGCAGGAAGTTTGGTATTAGGAATGCCGTTTTCTTTCCTACCTTTGGTGAAAGTTACAGTTCGGTAGAAAGATGGGTGTTCTTTCCTGATATAGATGGCCATGACTCTTGGTTCCTCTGGTAGTTCACCTCTTGGATAAGGAATGTGAGCTATTCCTTCTAGTCAGAGTCTTTCCATGAGTTTCCATAGTTTTCTCTTTAACATGCTAAAAATGAAGTTTAGTTGTGATGCATTTTGTAGAAGACAGAATGTTGAAGTTTCTTTCTAGTGGAGCTTTCCATTATGAAGATACTATTTTGGTAGTATCTTTTTGGTAGTATTTTTTTTCTCCCTGAAGTGCTTGACTTAGCAGAAAAGCTAAAAGAGGACTAAATGTATTATCTTGAGGAATAAGTCTTAAGTCACAGTTAAGATATTAATAGTTTTGTATGCTTTCTTTGAACTTGCAATTTTTGTTATGAAGATACAGCTGTTGCAGTTTTGACTTTGTAACCTCTTCTTGTCTGCAGATGCAACAGCCTGAATTCATCAGAGCACTCAAGTGCAGCCTTAAGTAAAGGGTGTGAGCATATTCATCATGTTTGTCTAGACTGTCCTTTGAGGGATGTCTCTAGACTGTCTGCAAAAACTCTTTCATTGCACATAAGGACAGCAAACCCTCAAAAATAACCCCAGAGCACACATGCCAAGCACTCTCTTGATGTTAATATGTGGCAAAATGTGTCCAGACAGTCTTTTTGCTGTAGATGTGCAGCATACTTTGAAGGCTCTGATGACAGTGGGCTGCCAAAGCACCTTTGGGCACACAGTGGACTCAGCAGTTTCTGAGACTACACTTCTAAAAGCTGTGCAAACAAATTTGGGTACAGTACTGAGTTCACCTAGGAAGGCTGCTTCATTAAAAGTAGACTTCAGAGATTTAAATGTCGACGTGATGCTCAAGGAGTGAAGAATGCTGTGGGCTTTAAGAAGTTCCTTTATTTTTTGCATTTGGTAAAGAGGGTCATTTTTATGATAACAGTCCTGATACTATTAAGACTCACATTGGTTTTCAGTAGGAATTTGGCACTTTCTTCCCATAAGTGCTGTTGAAAATGTCCTATACTGGTTTTGCTGTTGCTGCCTGTGCTGTAAGAGTTCCTTAAGGCCAAAATGGAGCAGAGGACCCTTGGTGAAACCCTGAAAGCTGGCTCAGGTGATGGCTGAACCCAGCACAAGGTGGAATGTGATGTCTGGCAAGTGGAAACCTGGCTTCTTTGTATGTGCCAAGGGTAGTAGCAGACAACAGCAGCCGAGCCCTTGGAGAGAAAGCTTGTAAAGATAGTTTGTATAAATTATGTTTGGCAGAGAGGGTAGAATTGGTGTGCTGTGAGTGCACAGAACCATTTCACAAGAGTTGGAAACCCAGCAAGGGATCGTTCTGTGATGCTGCTGGTGCACTGGTAGTCCCCCAGTGCTGCAAAGAGTAGTGTAGGGGTGTGCCTCTTCCTTGGCTGTTAGTTGTCACTTGCAAGCCTCGTGTCACGGGGCCTGTGGTCTCTGATAATAACTGCCTGCTTGTCTGTGTCTATGGCATGGCCATGTCACAAGCTGTGCTCACCAGAGAAAAGAAAAAGTTATGTTCTGCTGCTGAAACAGAGGTTACAGTGAATGTGAAAAAAAATCCACCCACTGTGTAGACATAATTAGTTTTTTTTTGCAGTTTGGTAATACCCCATCAGATTTATTACTTTTCCAGTCAGAAGCACAGCTCACTTTATAGTTGATCTCCATATCTTACCGTTTTCTGGCAAGAGATTCCTTTTACTTAGAATTCATGTGATTCATGGGTTACAGGCTCATCTGTTGAAGTACAGCGTGTCTGCAGAGGCAGTTGTGACTGCCACTGTGCTTGTAACCTAATCTACATAAATCCTCAGAAGAATCACTGATTTGAAAGAAATTCCTACCTGCTGTTTATGTAAGGATGACCATCTGTCTGGCAAATCCCCATGTGGAAATCAGATACATCTGAGAAGAGCAAGACAACCTTCTGACACCTCTTTCTCCAGCAGATGTAGGTGCTTATTCTGCTTTTTTATTTTTCAGCAGGTGCTTTTGAGATTTCCTTTTGGACCTACTTTCAGCAGCTTTTGAATACTAGTTTAAGCACTGTATACAGTGCAGGATCATTCTGACCAAATTACCCTTTCTGGTTTTTGCCACAAATTTTTGGGGGTCCTAGTTACACCTTAGGAACTGCTTCTGAATCTGGGCACCTTGGTTTGGTCACAGAGACTGATAAATACCATCTTCTTTAATTCCAGAAAATACTTTCAGAATTTCTGAGAAACACTGAAACAAGCTGGCTTTTAAGATCAAGTGGCATCTTCTGTTTGAGGATCATTCCACATATATTTGTGATCCTCCATGTAAATGGTTTCCAAGATGCAGGAAAAGATAGTAGATGTGTCAAAGCGGTAGTTTTTAAGGATAATCTTTTTGTCTGCTGGAAATTTTATATCTTTAAAAAGATACAGAGCATTCTGAGACCACATTAGAATACAAATGCCATTGGCAGGCTGCTCTGAATCTGTGTTTGTACATGCCAGTTTGCCTATTGAGATGCTCTTATTCACAAATTATCCTCAGTTTCTGTGTGACTCAGCTCTGCTGAGATTTCTGCAGCTCTAAGTGTGTGCTCTTTTGTGCATGGTATGCAGCATGGAGTAGCTGATTTCTTTGCTGGAGAACCAGCTGTGATAATCCAAATAAACACAACCTTCTGTAGATTAATTGTATCTCCTGTAAGTAAAGGTTAAGGTGTCATCCACTGATTTATCCTTCCCAAATGGATTTGTTGGATCACTATGATACAAACATAATTTACTGCCTTTTGCACATCATAGCTGTGTCCTCAGAATGATGTTTAGGGATTTATAATAGTGAACAGGGTGAATTATGTGTCAAATTACCAACTATCCTGTTTGACATTTAGTTGGTGCTGACAGGAATTGTGCATTTAGCGGAATGAGGCTTCTGCAGCAGTCTTTTGATAGGATTGTTTTCTTTCTAAGCTGCTGTTAATCAAAAGTTTCTGGAGAAAAGCTGCAAAACAGACCATTGATTGCATTGACTTGTGCTCTGGCCAGCCAGATGTGAATAGTGTGTGTTGTGGTTGTCATCCTCCCTGTAAATTATTGTCAAGGTGCTGCCTCCTTGATGGAAAATCCAGCAAGCTGTTACAATTTGAAGGCAAGGGGTACCTTGCTGTAAAGAATCCTGGGTTAGGCATGCCTGACAAGATGTGGATGGATCCTTGGAGAGGAGTAAGTGACTTGTACTTTGTTATTCCCACAGGGATAAACACATTTGCAGAACTAAAGAGGTTCTGTGGATATGAAGACAGTTGCACTTTTTCAAAGTATATTCCTATCTGGAATATGGAAGATTTCCTTCCTGCAGTTTCTGCTTTCCTTTTGTGACAGTTCTTGATTGGCTGGAATAGTTTTTAATTCTTTTCTTGACCATTTTTTTGGTGTGCGCTCTATGACCTGTGCTTTCAGTGGCGCTTTGCAGATTACATCGAGGCTGCTGAGTGCTTCTATAGGGCCTCCTCTCTTGTCTCCAGAGGAGACAAAATAGGTCTGTTAGCACAAAGCACCAGGTCAGACTATTTGATTGCCTCCTTTGAGCCTTTGATGCCAGTGGCACAGACCTGAAGTTGCCTTTATTGCATCCACATAGGAGGAGGTGTAGCTGGAAAGGATATCCTTGTTTGTTACCTGTATGGTCAAACAGGAGCTGCTGCTGCAGTGAGGAACCTGGTTGTGATCTAAGTGACTGCCATGGCTGCCTATGCTGTGTCACCTGATGATTTAAGCTTCAAATGAAAGCCATTAATTTAGGGAGTCTGTATAAGTAGGAGAAGGTTCTTCACTGAGAAGATTCTGACATAAGCCATGAAAACAAAAGGGAGCATGCATCAACTGCACCTGTTTGCACCTCTTTCCTCCTTCCTCAATGGTCCAGCTCTAGGAAATATAGGAGCTGGTTTATTGCGTTGTTTGTGCATATGATCAACCAGGCGAAGACAAAATGAGGACAAGGAATTTGGCAATTGTATTCCAGGACAGAGTGGCTGTCCTCTTGAAATTGCCAAACCCTCTGGCATATTCTTTCGACTTAGAAATTGAAAATGCATATCTGAATCTTTTCCTAGTGAGTTATCTGCCCCTTGTGATTTTCAGCAAGTAAAAAAGAAGAGCCATTGCTTCAATACAGATATGCTATCCTTACATTTAAGTTCCCAGAAGGCCTCTGACTATGTGACAAGAATTACTGTCATGGATATTGCATAACGGTTTGTGCATAATGTTTAATGCAGCCTCAGTTTTATGAAATATGGATAATATTGGAGACATTCTGAATAGTAGCTTAGATTTACACTTTCTTTTTAAGGAGGAGACGAGGGACATTTTTAGCACTCTTCAATGACATTGGAAGAGTTGAGATTGTTACTATTAAAAATGAATAAAATCCATAGAAGTGGAAAAGAGAAAAATACATTGTATAGATGGATTATGGGCAAATCATAAATGTTTAAAGCATTTCTGGAGGTTAGAAATGCTGTGCTTTTATTTGAATAGCAAAGCTATCTCAGCACACTTCCTCCACACTTATCCTGTCCAATGTGTGTTGCTCCGTGGTGTGGAAAGTTGGAACTCAGCTGAGAGGACGCAGTTTTGAATAATCTTTCTTCTTGTTAAAAGTTTATTATTAGGATGAAGGCATTCAGAAAAAAAAAAAAAAAAGGTGTTAGATGCATGTGCTACATATGGCAAGAATTGGCTCAAATTTTGTGTATTTGTTTTGTGGCACACAGGACAGCTTTCCAGCTCGGTTTGGAGGAATACATTTCGTCAATCAGCCGTGGTATATCCATGCCCTCTACACAGTTATCCGGCCCTTTCTAAAGGAGAAGACACGAAAAAGGGTATTCTTCTTTTTAATTGTCCATTTCCTGGCAGTCATCATCTGCTGATGCATCATACTCTAATAAAGCAGATTAACATAAGATATCAGCTTGCTATTGGTGGAAAATGTTTAAATATATCTGTGTTGTAAAGGGTACCTTTAACTGTTTTAGAAACTTATACAACATTATCCTTTAAGGACACAGTCAAGCAGTGCACTTAAATGTATTTTAAAATGTAAGCGTATGCTTGCTCCTGGGGGTTATATAAAAAAATACTGCCAACATTATGGTTTCTATTAAGTTTGTATTCAATTCAGTTCTGTTTAGTTTCTGTTAAAATTATTTGTGTCTTTCTTTTAAAAACAGAGTTAGTGACTACAAAGTCCTTTCCTAGTGTGCTTTCCTTGACATTAGCATGAGCTAAAATACCCAGCTGGCATCTAGTAGCATTAGTTTGCAAATACTAATTTGAATGAAAACCAATAAAAGGGAATTTGTGTGCATGCATCTGTGCATAAGCATGAGCAGCCTCTGAGATGTTGCTGAATTTGTACCATTTGCATCAGTGCAATTAAATTAGAGCTTGGTGGTTATAGTGTATAGAATGATATTATTTGTGTAACAGGAAATTTGTCATCCAGGAAAACTCAATCAGCATCATGTACAACGGCACTACAAAGAACACGATTATTATTTTTTTTCAATGGAATCAGCTTCTTAAGCAGCTCTCTATTTTTTCTCCTCAAACACACTCTGCAAGGCCACAATGATCCCTGGTGTTGAGCTGTTTTTTACTGACAGATTATGCTTGAGAAGCCTCTGGTATTTACAGATTTTGAACTATAGATCACAAAGCCTTTTATGTAATATCTGTTATAAATATGCAAATGAAGCCCCATTTTGCAGGATTCAGTTGCACTCAGTTGACTGCAGCTTCTGCAAAGAGCATTGTAGTGCCAGATATGTCTGAGGCCTTTTCAACTCAAGTGCTGCATATGCATAACTAGCAAGTAAAGTGCAGCTCATGAGAGGGTTGCAGCATTAGAAATAAGTGACAAGGCAGTTGAACATGGAGGCTTATCAGTTAGCATCTAAATTTTTATTTAGACACCTGAATCAATGGCATATATTTTCAGAAATGCTGACTTTTTACAACCTTTTTTGTCAATACCAAATACCTATAAAAAGTAGTCAGGCGGTTAAATATTGATTTAGAGTCCTAAACTTAGTGTCAAAATGTGACTGTTATGACCAGCACATAAAATTTAAAATGAGCTTTAAAAAAAATTATTAGATGCAGAACAAATGATTGGGGAAAATACCCCTCAAACCCAAGAGAATTCTCTTCAGATTTTTTTATCAGGCTTATTATTTATCTGTTGTTTTTATCCTGAATTATTATGTATTTTTTTAATTTGTCATGTAGATTTGCAAGTGATAGTTACATTCTGATAAATGCAGTCCTAGGCATATATACAAACAATTGCTAAGAAGTGAAACACTTAGCTGTAAAGGCACCATAAAGCAAATAACTTTCACCATTAATAAATGTTCTTTCACAAAAGGATAAATTCTTTTCTGAGACAGAAGAAAATCACTGGTTTTGCATGGTCATATTAACTTTCCTGGGTCCACAGCTGACTGGAAGGTGGTCTGAAGTAAGCAATAAAAGACAAGTATATATTTGGTCTTTGTCCTTCTGCCTTTTGAATTTAACTCTTACAAATTATGCTAAGGTGTAGCTGCCCAGAAGAGTCCCTGCAAGCTGAACTGGAACGTGAAAGATCTCTGAGAGGAAACACTAAAGTTGAATGTAAACACAAATACAAGTATTCATACCACGCCATACTAATATACAGATATATAAGTGTGAAGTATATATGAATATCAGTCTACCAAAATATTGATGGAAAATATCAAATAGTCCACCAGCTATTCCCTCAGTGTTGTCACAGTGGTTTGCTGTTATTGCTTACTTCATGTATTGTCAAGTATAAATGGCAGCTACTGGTAGGACTAGATTAAGGAGGAAAATATTTCCAGCACTGTTATCATTACACTGCACAATTTATCTTATTTATAGAATTCATGACTACATGCTGATAGTCAATATATATTCCTTGTTGTATATGGCGAATATTATTTTTATTCATTTGTTATAATATTAATTTATTAACTTAATTCACAGAATTAGGGAGAGCAATTGACAAGAGATTAACAAGGCAGTTTGTCTAATATTTTGTCCATCTAGCTACCAGATGCCAGTTCTTGCCCTCCCTGAGTCCCTTTCCCTGCACACATTTTAAGTTATTTATGCTTTAATCACTTTGGAGATTTATGAACATAGTATGACCATGCTTAAGGCAGAGATGATGTGTACCTTCCTCTGCTAGCCCAACACAACCAGAATGTTTAAATTGTACAACATCCTCCTAATAATGATGATGTCATTTGGGCTTTGATGTTTTTTGGTGATATGCCTGTGTTTTTACCTGCATGCGTACATACAGATATTCCTGCATGGTAACAACCTCAACAGCCTGCATCAGCTCATACACCCTGAGATCCTGCCTTCAGAGTTTGGAGGAATGTTGCCCCCCTATGACATGGGCACGTGGGCAAGAACACTGCTCGACCACGAATACGATGATGACAGTGAATGCAACGCGGACTCCTACAACACTCCTGCGAAGGATATAGAAAAGGACCTCTCTCCCAAATCCATGAAAAGGTGAGTTAAAGGTACTGCTGTCTTCTAGTATTGCCATAAGGTTAACATTTGCCTTCTTCATCCTTTATGAAGCTGTAGGTAGTTCAGTCTACCATATAGGAAGACAATTGTGGTTTTTTTCCCTTTCTTAAAAAGATCAGTGTTGATGAGAGATCATGGCCGTGATTATTACACATGTGAGTTGTGAACTCAGTGCAGCTGATTTTTTCTGTGGTGCCATATAGGTTTGTATACACAGCACTGTCTTTGGAATAAGCTGCTATCTCACCTCAGCCTACAGTACTTATTGGAGGAACAATGCTAGCTGGAGTGAGCCTCCGTGCAGAGGGTAAATTTGGGTCAATTATCTTTCTGGGTGGTAGTGTTAGCTCTTATCTTCCTCTACCTCATAGCCCACTGCGTGGTATCCTATCCACCAGCCTGTAGATGCCAGGACATGTATGGCATCTGAACCATCAGTCACAGTGACTGCATGTCTGAGAAAGTAAGAGAACCAGGACCAAAACCAGTTCCAATTGTTATACTCAAGTTTGGTAAACATTCTAGCATTCTGATATTCTTCTCTTTGAGAAGGTACAATGTAATTGCTTGATGCGTTTTACCATTCAAAATAAAGTATAGGAAGAGCTTAGTTACTTTTCCAGTAGCTATGGAGGCAGTGGGGTCATTAACTTGGAAGGGGTGAATCTGATCCAAGTTTGCCAGGGCAGCAGGAGAGAAAAGGCTAAAGATTACAGCTGTGATAGAAAGGGCAGCAAAAAGTCAGAGTGCAGCTTATAAGGGACAGGCCTAGCAATAGATCAGAAAAGAACAAACAAGGCAGAAACCAATATATAAAATCATTAAAATTAAGTTAGGATATGCCAGGCTGAGTACTCAGTTTCAGGAGATAGTATGTGATTCAGAAGGGAAAGAAACTCTGGAAAGAGATCAATCAGGATAAAATATTTTCAGATTTCTCAGCCAGGAAGATTATTTCGGCTGGAAAATATTGCCTAGACTGGGAAGGATAGTGTGGTTTAAAAGGGAGTTATTTTTGTGGAAATAGAGGAGAAAACATAATATTGCTATAGCAAATTAAAAAAAAAATAAAAAACCCAATAAAGTTTAAGGATTTTGTGTTGAAAAAGCCTCCACTTTATTGAAGGTGGGAAATAGCAAGAAATTGGATAGGAATGAGCTAGGATAAGAAGTTAAAAAAGGTTCTGAAACTATATGACAGGGCTGCTGGAACAGCTGCAAACCTGGTCTCAAATTCCCAGTGAGGGAGCTTTGGCCATAAATTCCCAGAGCCTCCAAAATCCCCAATGCCCAGATATAGGAAGCTAGAAATGTGTAACTAACACAATTAATGGAGAAAATGGGACAGAGAAAAAGAGCCAGGGGAAGGGAAGGTGAGCAATACACTTACATATTATTTGCACATAATACAAGAATTGAGTCAAGAGAGAAGCTGTCTTAGAAGGATGGAATTAAGGAACTGAAATTCAGAAGTCTTTCTGCTGCAAAATGATGTTGTGAGACTAAAGAACTGCATCCAAGGGTGCAACAAAATAAAATATGAGAAGGCCTATGACAAGTCCTTTTGGAATATCCTGTTTGGAGCAGAGTTTTCCAGATTGTCCTGGGCAAGAATATTATTAAGTGGAAAAGCAGTGAGTTGACCAGATTCTTCATTCTTTCTCAAATAATTTTTATTCTCATTTACCTTGTTTTTGAAAACTCTTTTGATACAGTGTTACACTTCAGTGTAAGCTTCAAATTGATATTCTTTCATTCTGGGTGAACTAACACAGTAGGAGACCTAGTGCAGAAAATAAACGTTGAAATCTGTATCTGTATAATATTATGCTAAAATTTCTTCACCTTCTATGTATTCTTTCTCAGCATGCATCCAGAATCTGCTGGAATCCTTGTTCCCTGCTGCTGGACATAAAAAGTACTAAGTAGACCTACTGTGCTAATACTAAGACTGACAGAAAGTCCCAAGACTTCAGTGTACTAAGTGCACAGACTCTGCTAAAACACGAATAGAAAACTTACAATAAAACAGATAAACTCTATTTCATTAAAAATTAAATTTAACTATTCAGCAAGTAATGGGTTGTTTCTCTCAGTTTAAACCCACAGTCAGTATATGTTAGTGCATAAATTTTTTAATATATGAAAAGCCATGACTAAGGCAATGAAAAGTGCTTAGCTTAGAACAAATTTCACAAGCATCTAGCAGATTTCCAACAATTATCTTGTTTAATTTGGCTTCCCATTTTAAAATTAGTTTACTTCCTGAAAGAATGTCTTTCTAAAACCAAACTGCTACTGAGAATTCATTTCTTTCTTACCCCCCATTTCTTTTTGCCCCAAGTGTTAACTGCTGACATTTCTCCAGATCTCCTTGAATTTTTGGTGAATTGGATGACCTCACATTGAAAGGAAGGTTGACTGGGAGGAGGATGATGGGTATAAGGAGGAATTAATGCCGCCTGTAGCACCGACCTCTGGGGAGAACTTGTTTTTGTCATCTGGCAACATTGCATCTGTCTCAGCAGTCAGGTTTAGCCTGTGGCTGTGTTCACCCATGGCTGTCATCCTGAGGCACCCAGCTGGAGACCTGCATCCTCCTCTCACCTAACCCAGCAGGGCAGGTGTCTGTGTTGATAAACTTTGCAGAGGAGCTGTGGTTTGGTTCCTCACCTCTGCAATGGGACTTTGTAGTATAACTCTGACCCACTGTGTTTTCTCAGAATATATTCAGTAATGTCTGTAAATTTATCTGGGAGATGTAGGCAGTAGAGAAGGAGCTATAGACTTAAATGTTTTTCCTTTCACGTACCTTCATTTGTGAATTGCTGCTGATGAAGCATGACAGTAAATTTCTGTTTAAAACTGAGTGCAAACTATATCTCCTTCTTCTTCAAGGCTTTTGGGCATCTCAGTTTACAAACCATAGAACAGGATTTGTGCAGTTGAATTTTCACACCTGCCTTGGCACTGGGGGCTTTGGAGGCCCTAGGAATTTATGGGCAAAGCTTCCTCACTGGGAACTGGAGGCCAGGTTTGCAGCAATTCCAGCTGCCCTTCAACTCTCCCCAGATGAGAACTGGAAACCCTGTCTGCTCAGTCGCTGGCAGGCAAGGAAAAGGCTCAGTTTTAGCACTTACATCCAGTTGGCAAACCTTTGAAGTTAATTTGCTTCCACAGCAATTTTTATCATGATGAACTGGATTTTCCATGAGTGCTGCTTTCCACCAGCAAATTTTCAATCAGCTTCGCATTGGCATGGTACCTTGTGAAGATTTTTAAAAAAGCATTTTTGATTCTGTGGTTTAGTTTTCTGCCTGAGGAACTGACTAGTGTTCAGGATAAGTATTATTGTACACTCTTAATTAAAAAAGTTTAAATTATGCTTATCATAAGAGAGATTATAGTATTTTTAAAGCTAATTCTCTTGATTTTAGTATTAGTACGAGAATGGGATAAATATATTAGAAAATATCTTTGTGTCTAAAGTTTTCACCCAAGCTTTAAGTCAGATGTTTTTCTTGTGTTTTTGTAAGTTTTCTTTAAATTTTTTTGAGAAAGACCTTATCAGCCTCATTCATTGGTTTCACTGGAGGATGCTAGTTTATAAGGGGGGGGGATTGACTCCATGTGCTTATCTTAGGAAAGGTTAGAATTTGTAAAGGTTTTTCTCTGCACTGTGGCCCTCTAAATGGGCAAATCTGTAGCAATGCTGCAGGCACAGTGTGCTTCCACTGATCAAAAATAAATGCCTGCATTGTAGAGATGTACACATGCTCTTTAGTCATCTCAAATCTTTACAGAAGGAAAGAGAAGTAGGCATTTCCTGCTTGAGATTTTTCTCACTAAAGGAAACATCTAACCAGGGTTGCATTTACTGTAGCCCAGAAGCAGCTGCTTTTTTGATGAGCTGAGCCATGGCTGATGTGAGACCCCATCTTAACACTCCAGGATTTGTTTTCAATAGAACATTTTGATTTTGCTGGAGACTCAGTTTTCCTCTTTGCCTCTCACATATGGCTGTTGCAGGGCTCTGGTATCATGTTATGCTTCTGGGCTGAATCAGAGAATCTAGAGGAATGTTACAATCATCAGTGAATTTGCCCTGCCTTGTTCAGTTGACCTGAAAAGTGAGTTTGAGACATTTGTGCTGCTTCAGAAATCCTGCTAACCATGGCACTCTTCTTAGGTTTGACTTAGGATCTTGCACTGTTGAATTAAGATGCTATTCAGAAAAGGAGCAACCTGTGCTTCCAGCTGACACATCCTGCTAATTGCAGTGGGTGATTAGCCAGCTGGGTGGCTGAATTGTACCTTCTTTGCCAGCCCATTGCTGTATAATCTTCTGGAGAGACAGTGCTTAAGTCACTACTGAGGACTGCTTAGTTTGCCCTTGTCTGTGGAGGATACTCCCTGCTTCACAATTTCACTGAAGAGAGAATCCACTTTATTCCACCTTTTGCTCCCATATTTACAGATCAGCACTGAGCCCTGTTATCCCTCTATGAGGGTATTTCCTGATGATTTGCAATGATCAGATGCTTGGGTAATGCTGTACCCTTATTTTTAAACACTGACAGAAATTAAAATAAACAAAAGAAAGCTGAGGTTTACCCTCATTTGTCTTGATCTAGAAATGTCACATAAACATGTTGTCCCTCTGCAGGTCTCAGTCAGTTGTGGATCCTGGGGTGCTGAAACGCATGGATAAGAATGAGGAAGAAAACATGCAGCCTTTGCTTTCACTTGACTAACAGTTTTTGAGCATTGGACATGAACTGAGGTGGAAGGCACTGCCTCTCAGCAACAAGAAAATCATTGGGGAAGAGTGTAACAGCTGGAACCCTATTTACTCATGTTAATGTAGCATATTGGCAGCAGGTGTTACTATTCTGCCTGAATTCTGGAAGCCCTTTGGTGAAAAAGAAGTGAAGAAAAAAAAAGAAAAATAAAAAAAAGAAAAAGAATCAATAATTTATTCTGTAAGTGCCAACTTGTTTGTAAATACAATATAATCCTCCAACTTTACTTTGTAAGTTATGATAAACAAGTGCTATGGAAATGAGTGACTATTAAATATGTCTGTGAAGTGTACCATAAAAAAGAGAAGAAAACGCGCGTGTTCTCACATGCACACATGCACAGAGAGAAACATACTGAACAAAGAAAAACATCAAAGGCAGTTAAGTGTTGTCCTTTCCATGGGAAGCCAACCAGTACACTGACTACTGGATTTTCTTCTGCAATGATCACATAGTGTGCTAAGATAAAGAGGGAATATAAGTGCTTGGGAGATGCTGTAATCAGTGCAATGTTTCCTAACTATGGGAATTGGTTTCTTAAATAACACTGGGGTCTAGGATTGTTATTTAGCATAAACAATGTGCATTGTGAGAAAGATCATAGGTGAACTGGAACCAACTCTTGGATAGCTTTGTCATTTAGCTGTATGGGTCTCTGAGGTTTCATCCCTAACTTTTCATTTACACAAGTAACCTGGCTTGGTACCCTAATCTGGGTGTTGTCATGTGGGACACATTGGAGTTACTTCTCTTGCATTTTGGGTGCACATCAAGAATATTTCCAGAACTCTTTCTCCCTTGGAGTGAGACATTAGTCCTCTAACTACAGTGGAATAACCAGTACCTGAAACTAAAGCCTGGCAGCAGAGGTTAGTCACTGAATCCTGTGCACTGGGAGACTGGATACATATATATATATTTTTACCAATCTCTGACAAGCATACAAGGTGACATTGTTAGATAAGTATATTTCATGGAAGGTTTATATGAGAAATCATACCTATTCAATGTACTTAGATATATTATAGATTGTATATTGAGACACTGTCATTATCAATATAGTAGAACTTTCAATAGATCAACAGCATCCCACTCCAAGCAAAGATTAATATGAATAATTTTAGTCAAGCATCTCAGCCTATAGTTTGGGACACCTTTGTTTTGGTTGTAGTGTAACTGTATATACTGAACATGTGCCATAATAGAGAAATACATTTTACCTCAAAAGGGCAACAGTTTTCACTAGGGATTGGGTAAATCTGCTGAAACATAGGGGCTGTGTGATCTCTGTGTGCTGGCTGATGTGTGTGGAGCCAGTGGCGTGCAGAGGTGATAATGTAATTTCTTATTAGGACTTAAATCGACAGTCAGAGTGGGAGGACACACACGGTGCCCAGCAAGACATCTGAATAGCTAAAGGCATTGTAAGAGCATGTTTCAGGCAGGGCAGGGATTAGTTATGAAAACACTGACCACACTGGAGGTGATAGTTCACAGCAACCCTGCCTCCCAAGTGCTAGAGTTTAAAACATTTCCTCCATCGCTCCAGTGATAGGTGAAGTTTCCAAGTTACTGGTTGTAGGTCACCTCTTCTCATCCAGGATTACAGCTGTAAGATTTGGTACGCTGAGATGGGTTAAGAGCAGAGTGAGAACTTGAAAGTCTGTCGTCTCGAGTTGAGCTGTAACTCCCGTGGTGGCAGCTTCAGCATTTCTCAGGGCTGAGACGACCCTGACTCTTCCAGCATCACCCTTGATTAGCCCAGGCAAATCACAGATAAAGCTTTCCTACTTCACAGGTCATTAGCAGCACTGACAGTGCATGCCCTAATATGCCATCAGCTTGCAGGAACTTGTCTGAACAACTCCTTGCCTTTCTGCTTTCCTAATTCTGTTTTCATGGTATGTGTTAGGAAATGCAGAGAGGAAAGATATGGAGCCTGAACTTCTTATCAGTCTGTTCTAAAAGTTGTCAGTAGTAGAAACTGTCCTAATACTACTTCTGTGGTTTGAGAGACTTGAAAAAATGATCAGTTCTTATGTACTCTTTTATTCAGTTTCATTTTTCACATTCCTTGTGAAATCATGCTGTGAAGTGAGATGTGTCTCCAGTATTCGCATAAGTGCCATTTTTGAATGTATGTTATATATTTCCACACTTCTGGTTAGTAGAATATTATATTGCCATGGTTATGATTTAAAAATTCTTGTCAGATAAAACTAAAACATCAGTAGAAAATTTCTCCTTATAAGGGCTTCAGGATTTAGTCAGTACTCCACATTTACACAAGCTGTGACACAGTGGTGATCAACATCTTCATGGATTCTTTTACATACTTGGGCCAGACTAGTGTAAGACAGCAGGAATGCTGATTTCAGAGTACACCACCTGTCTAATTACAAAATGCAAATCTGTTCCACTGTATGAAGCTTGAAATTTGTTTTGAAGCTTATAAATTTTTTGTTTGAAAATCCTTTATTTGTGCACTTAACTGTAATTTATGTAATATTTTCTGATGTCTGATTTCAATTTAAGATAATGAGTATGAATACATTTTTTCCAGAAAGTGAAAGTAGGATATATTATAATTTTGTGTAACTGGGACCTCATCTTTCAGTAAGAACAAAATTGCTTTTTCAATAAGATGCTCTCTCTTGAAGAGTTAGGCTACAGGTCATCTTGGCTGCAGCTTTTATTTCACTGAATCAAATTCTGACAGTGGTAATTGCAATTGTGAATTGCATTGAAAAAGAATATGGAAATGGGTAAAAGAAATAAATATATTTTACCTGCTCTCACTATTCTTTGAAGGCATTTCTCTTTTACATATCAGGGTACATAAAGGGTTCCGCCTTTCTTGTAGAAAATCTTTATAGGTAGTTCAATTTTTATTAGATGAATTTGGACTGAAAACTTTTTCCAATCTTTATTATCATAGGAATTGCTGTCTAATTTTTATAGCAGAATTGAAGTGCTAAAACCAGAATGCACATGCTTGGGAGGAACTCCTCTTAATTTCTTACCTTTCTTGTGTATTGGGTAGAATAAAAACTTGTTGTAATTATGCATGCTGATATGCATATAAAAATATCCTGCAATATAAGGAACTTAGTGGAGAAACTGGATATACCTGTCCAACTATGTAAAAAAAAAAGGAGAATTAAAAAAAAAGTGTAAAAATTGATTGGGCTTTTGATAAGTTCTAAAAATATCCTCTTACATAATGACTTTTCCAAGACACAAATGTTTAAAAATATATGGAAAAATTATGGAAACTTCTATGACCAAAATCTGCTTGTAATCAGAGATGTCAGTAGACTCTTGGCTTTATAGAGACAGGTAATCAGACCCACTAAGCTCCAACAAATACACAGACTCCCTCCCAATAGTTATTAGTTGTAAAATAGTTTGAGATGTCTTTACAGAAATGTAAATTTACTGTATAGCATATTTAAGAAGATGTTTTGCACTCTACAAACATGCTATGCCTAGTCACAAACTGAAAACAGAATTAAAGAAAAGAAGAGTAAAAGGGGCCTCAAGAGGTCACTGATATGTGGAGGAGCAGATTCACTTTAATGTCGCTCTCAAATGTTTTAGCTCAATACCTTGCATGGAATGCTCTTTGTATTATTTAATCACAGTCACAGCCAAGCCTAAGCACATTACCTGACAAAATTGTAACCTGACAGTATTTTGTTCATGCCTTTTATTATTTTCCTGTTCCGTTCGGGAAATTAAAGTTTGTCAAGCATCATAAGAACTACCATTTAGCATTACTTGGAAAACATTTTGCAATAAGCTTTGGTCATATCCCTGTTATTATATTGTTTCTGTTATGTTTATTGATGTATGTATTTGTCAAGTTTTTTGATGAAGTCATGTTTGAAAGAGCATGCGAGAGAGAAAAAAACCAAAACCAATCAGGCTTCAGGATTTTATTAAGAATATTAAAATGGGATTTTAGGGGGAGTTTGGATTTTATAATATTAAATTGCGTCTGGGGAATGCCCTGCTGAGCTATTAGCAGTGTTGGGTTCCAAGACAAATTTGGAAGATAAATATCAATGTGAAAGACAACAGCAAAGGTCTCATAGCATTGTACTGAAGATAACGCTTAATCACATTGCTAGCTGGATCAGGTCCCTCTAAGGAAAGGTATTTTGCAAGCAGCCAGTGAGTGTGTACTACTGGTGGTGAGAATAGGTCTTTTGTCCACAAACTTCAAAACACTCAATGAAATTGAGAAAATAATAGTCGTCCCATTTCTCTGGTAGTAAAACAGGAGCAAGTTAGAGACGTATATCAATGGAAGACATTTTTCTGTGTGGAAAAGATTACACTGATCACTCAGTCTGATTTTAACAGGAGATGTGTCCCTCTTCTGTGTAAGAAGGTCTTATTGATGATTCACTCACATCTAGTTTCTTTAAACACTTTACCAAGAGACCTTTGCAAACCAGGGGTGATCTGCTTTCCTGTGGAATTAAATCTGGGTGTACATTTAACCATTTCTGCTGAGGAGATGGCAAAGAGGGTGTATGTCCTCCAAATGAAATACCTTTCTTCCCTGTCTCATTCTCCGGAAAAAAGGTAGTTTAATGCAAAGACTCCCACAAAATGAAATTTTCCTCATAAAGAAATCCGTCGGGAACAAAACAAGATACTTATCTTACATTAACTATACAAGGAACATCAACATTTTGTTTAGAGGCATGCTCAGGTGACCCCAAATGACAGTGCAAGCCAGGTAGATAGAATCCCACGTCCTGTATTGCCTTGTAGCTTTGAATGATCCTGTGTCAAAATCTGTATTTAGCAGATCCCCTTGGACATTCCTTTCAGTCTGCATTTCAGTTTTCAGTTGTGTAGGAATTTTTTTCCTATCAGCTTTTGGGATCTTAATTTATTTCCTTCCTAGGTGTCTGTTGGCACAAAACAGCATTGACCCCTGTTGGATTGCATAATTTGCAAAGTGGTTTTTTTTTGTTGTTGTTAAAAAATAATTTGTGCAGTGCTGGGCAGTGGTGAAGTTGAAACATGGGTGAGAAGTTCCCACTTTTGTCACTCCTCCTCCTGTGTTTTGTGTGTGTAAACTGCTTTGATTGATAAAAGACATGTTAACACTTGCATGGTCTGAATCTAAAACTAGAGAAAAAAGAAGTTTCTGCAGTGAGTTCAAAATATGAATTGATCAGCTCTTGCTGTGGAATCCAAAGCCAGGGGGAAAGCACTGCACACAGGGGAAATAGAGAGACCTCAAAGGAAGATGCTGACAATTCCTTATGGTACACGCTTGTTAAAATGTGGCCAAAGTATTTTGTCTGCAGAGACTGTGGTCAGCCAGATCTGTTCTCTCTGAACCACTGGCTCACAGTAAGTCCTCTTAAATAAAGGTTTGACAAAGCTTCCTTTTGTAGAGAATTCACTTCCAGTGAATTGACATATCTGTCAATTTGCAGTAGACAAATGGCAGGAGTTAATTAGGATTTTTATTTGATATGGAAATGCGGCTGTGATTCCTTAAAGAAGCTGTCGCATCATCAGCAACAAACAGCAGTGCCTAAAGGCAGGCATCTCAAATCAGGTCCCTTGGTTAATAAAAATTTAAGAGTAGAAAAAATCAAGGGGAGAGATAATAGAAGATGATAAAACACAATAATTAAAAAAACAAAACAGAAAGAAGCAAGCTTGCAGTGGAAAGCTGTATGAATGGCAAAAATGATGTGATAGAATTTGCATTAACACTTCCAAGTAATTAATCAGTAGCCTATTATGAGTCCCCCCTCTACATTATGAGCAGAGTTTCCATTTTTCACATGGTCTACCATGTATGGCCACAATGGATTTTCCCAAATCTTTAGAAAACGGGTTACCATGTAAATTAGTAGGTGCTGTAGCTGAGTTTGCGAATATAACTTTAGGGGTCAGAACAAGACAGCAGAGACACCTGTAGATGGGTCTCAGGAATATGAGAAGTGCTATGTCCTGCCTGAGTGAAGAAGTCATGGAAGGAGAAAATTAAAAGAGCCCTGTGGCTGTAAGGAAAGGTGGCAGGCCTCAGGAGAAAGCAACATTAGGTATTTGGAGTGAACTGGTTAACCATTTTAATTATGAGGGAGGCTTTCACCTGCTCAGTAATATTAGAGAGGACTTACAAACCCCATGGCGCATCTGTCATCAGGAAGGAGAGATAACATGTTTCTCACTTTCCCACACAAACTCAGTTTGGATATATTTAAAGCTGATGCATATGCTAAACCTGAAGTGCCTCTGGTGCTGCTGTTTCCACAGTAGCTCTCAGGATGAGGGTATCATGTAGCGTGCAGGAGCTGGAAGGGCAGAGCCCCCCAACCTGTCCATAGGAAGAGAAGAGAGGGACGTATTCTGCAAAACCCTGCTGCAGAGAAAAATTTTTGGGAGAATTCAGTGCTTGCTCAAGTTGCAGCCTGCCTTGCCCTGACATCAGTATCAGCACCTACTCTGTGGAAAGCTGTGAGTGGAAGTGTTGTGGGAATCTCCCCTGCAAACCTCTGTGTCTTGTGCTAATTATGCAGCCTTCAAGCTGTAGCTGGTGATCTGTGTCCTGTGTCTTTGAACAGTGCTGCTGGTGATATTAATTGTAGCCATTAGTCACTCAGAGCGGAGATGATTTAAAAGAAACTGACAACTTTAAGCATTACACTTAATGCCTAAGAATATGAAATTGGTGATTGTTACAAGTAATGCCTAAGATTATGATAACTTAAAGACTTCTAGGGTTTGGTTGCATTGTATCCTTGATAGGACTTAGTGTAAAATCACTTTCCTTTCAGTATGGTTGTCCCTGACTTTCACATGCATTTTGATGCAGCAATGGTAACAGGAATTAACAGTAGAAAATGAAAATTTTCTAAAGCTATGAATATATTCAGAGGGACACATTTAGATTACCTGACAATAATAAGAAAAATTGTTTTGCAGTTTTCTAGTGTTCAAATTGAGAATAATGGCTCTTTTAAATCATTTGCTTCTCTAGCTCTTTCACCCTAAGGATTGCTGTGTGAAATGTGCTCTGCAAAACATTCCCAGCTTTTCATCCCTTCTCCTACCCTCTTGTGTTCAACAGCATCCTGTCTTCTGTGTGTGCTTTATTCTATGAATAACTGAAGAAAACTGTAAAAAAACCCAAACATACTGATAATCTGCAGAGTAGATCTTGAGGACCAGTATTTGAAATATTTCCCTTCTATAAATCTCTAGTTAACAGGGTGAGATGGAAAATGAGACCAAGGCCAACCACATCATAAAGGAATACAAAACAAAAGAGTCTGGCTAGAAGTGTAGGTGAAACAGCTCTTGTGATTTAAGATGTTACCTTCCCTGACTGTTAGCTGTCACTCTACTGCCCCAACTTTTAATCAACAACATTTTATATAAGTACTCGTGCCCCAGTGAAAGCTGTGCACAAATCATGTTAACTCTGTTGATTCTGCACTCATGCAAATACAAAATCACTCACATAATCTAATAATACAGCTCTGTTATGAGAATAATGATTAACAGCTAGTCGTGGTGGCATCTAAAATTGCAGATTGGCAATCTGTGCCTTAAGGCTCCTGTGATCTGTAGTACTTGCATAACAGTAACTACTGAATAATGTTCTTTTTGCATGCAGCAATCTACTTTGGAGCCTTATGGAAAATATTAAAGCATCATATCAAAATTCAAAATTAAATTGCAGGAGTAATTTGCAAACAATGCTTGTATCCTCAGGATAAAATTTGTTTGTTTCTCAGTTTAGTATTGTTAGGACTCAGGGGGTCTGAGATTTGTAAAGCCAGGACAAGTTTATTAATCATGTTCTTTCTCTGTAAAGTTTCAATTACTATTCTCTTTTCACAACTTGTCAGTTTGAATTTTATTATTGGACCTAGTGAAATGGTTAATTTTGGTCTGTTGTGTTCTAACTTAAAGTCTGAAGATAAAGCAACTTTGTGAAACATCACTCTTTATATTGTATATTTAAATATCATCAGTTCTCTGTGATCAATGGGCTGCTTTGGAGAGTGCTACTACTTTGAGTCATCATTGGTTATTGAGGAAGAATGACATTCTGTTAAATAAAATATGACCAAATGAAAATTAAAATACATATATATTTTTGTGTTTGTACATGGGATGTGTTTGTCTGGCTTCCTTGTGGTAAAACATATACGGAAGACATACTTTAACTGGATGAACTGCATTTTTTTTACCAAGGTATTGAAAGAAAAATACTGAGTGGCATGTCAGCGTGAAAGTCTGGTAACACTGAATGTCTCTTTCCACCCATCAGTAAGTTTTAGAGAGTTAAAATATTTCACATTTACAATACCATTTTGAACTGTCACTTGGAAGTCTCTCTTATCTCACAGGTGAAGATCACTAGAGGTGCAACACAAGAAAAGCTCATTTCCCCCTCCAAGATAATTCCTACTCTCCTGCCTCTAAGCTCCGTGTGTAGTGTGTTCCCTAGCATTGTCTCGTGTTCATTGACTTTTCTTTTGATGCCACATCAGGGAGAAGTGGGATTAACTCTTCACAGAGTTCTTTCTTCAGCAAAATGTTTCTGTTCTCAGGAGAGATTAACCAGGGAAGGGTAGAGCAGGCTGTGTGACATTGGAGCACTGCCTGCTGAATGACCATATTTCATTCTAGATTTTTTTCCCATGAGAGACAAGGCCCAGTAAATTACAGTAACGTGTTTATGTGCTTCTGTAATGTCATTTGTGTAGTATGCCTTGCTTTAGACACAAGGACACTTATTCACCTCTTCTGTACATTTTCTGTATCTTTTCTTTGGTTTACATAGATTAAAAAAAACCAACAGGCTGCAGTAGCTTCCTGTTTCACACACAATTTCAGTGCTGTATGCAGATGCATTCCTTATGCCAGCATGTTGAAAAAATGTTGATGGGTTCTCATCTGTGTGGGAATGTAGTCTCTCAGCTCCCAGGTGCTGCATGGTCGTACACAGTATATAAGCCATTGCTGCACAATGGCACATTTCATCATGACATAACTATACAAGCTACATGCCAATACAGCTCTCTGCTGCCTTGGAAATCCCTCAATTGCATCCCTCTGACAGCAGAGTTGAAGCCCCTATTATTGTGTGGCTTACAATGCCAATGTTCTGGGTTATAACCACCACACATTTGTGTGCTGCCAGGCTGCTTTTCCCTGCAAACAACGTGATCTCAGTGTGTCATCTTTGGGGTCTGCTTGTCTCACCCCACCTTCCATGCTGGACTGCCTCCCCTAATGTTGGTTTTCTGTGGGAAAAAGAGGCCACATGTCAGCGTGTTGTGACATGCTCAGGTTGCCTGGCTCTGATGTGCAGCTGGCTGGAGCATCCTGCAGTTCATGTGCAACTCTGGTACCTTCAGCTCCTACCAGAAGAGACCAGCCTGTGGGCTGGAGGATGGAGGAAAGAGGTCCAGACCTGCCTTTGTTCTGAGGGAACTGGGAGGCAATGGGGACCTACACTGGGTCTACACAGACATTTTAGACATGTAGCACCATAAAAGTAGGTAGGTGGGCAGAGGAATGCTCTTTGCTCCCTGTGGGCAGGAGTCCATACATGACCTCCAGTCAGAAGGAGACTGGAGTCAGTGTAACTCCCATCAGTGTAGTGGCATGGCCAGGGGGATGTGCAGGAGTATGGGAGCTTTGTCTGTGGAGTTAATTACCTATCATGCTACCACAGCTCTGGTGCAGCCACAGTAGTGCTGCAGTGATGAAGGGTAGAGGAGTGGATAGTGAAACTGGGAGCTCTGCTAATAATTTCAATAGTACTGGCAGTGTTTACATACATCTCTGTCTGTAGAGCACAATATAAACAAAGTAAGTGTTCACAAAGCCAAAAATTCTTTGTGTCAGTAGCAAATAAAGTATTTTGTTGCATTGTCTGCATGATTCTCGGCAGTGCTGTTTTCATTCTCATGAGCTGAGCAGTGGGGAAAAGCAGCCCTTGGCCCTCCAGACGTGTCCAGATGGTTGGCTAGTCAAAAGCCCTTGCAGTACCTGAGCCCTGACCAACAGCATCCTTTCCCCTCTGGACAGATTACTGGGCTGTCAAGAAATCCTCTTCCCATCATCCATCAGCTTAACTGCTGAAACCCCTGGAGATTAGCAACTGAGAAAGTGCCTATGTGGCAAAAATATGTCACACTGGTCAAAATGGAGATAATACTATTTTTACACTATCATTCTCTTTTATTCAGATATACAACTTTGCAACTTTCACCAATAAATTCATAGAAAAAATATTAATGAAAAAATGTTATTTAAATATGACTGTTTAAATTTTATCTCCAGTAGTGGTAATGCTACAGAAAACAGATAATCATATGATTTGATAGCATTAATTTTCAGTTCAGTCTCTGAAAATAAAAATGTTTTTTTAACAGACATGTAATTTCTTCTTCATGGAACAATGAAGTAAAAATGAGACTGATCTTAACTGTATCTCAATCCTAGAATCACCACATAAAGTCTAACCCTGATGGAGAAGCAGTTGGGATGCTGATCTTAGTGAAATTTTTTTTTAGATTTTGATACATAAACCAAAATTTATAAAATTTTAATGTGAAATACGAAGCCTCAAATTAATTTCTAAATAAACACAATAGTGGAAAATAACATATTCAAAGCTTTACAATTTTTTCTTTAATGCATGTACCCTTTTAAAGTTCAGATCAAGAGACCACAATTAAAGAATATACCCTGAAATCTGAAAATGCTCTGAATAAAGTATGAGGTACAATTGTTCATTATACTATCAACTGGATTTTTTTCTATTAAGGCTCTACATTATCATTATTAGATCCTTTTAATGCTCATATAGCAAAGACCTCAAGGAGAAACAAATTGTCTTGTTAGGAAACATGGACCTGGCACATCACATCTTCTCTTTTTTGATTTAATTTCTTGTTCATGTGACTTTCCTTTCTTTAAGAAAACTGTAACCATGGATCTCAGTACATGTGCTGCATCAAGCTGATGCACCCCTGTGCAAGCAGGCTAAACCACAATAGTCTCCTAAGTTGTTCTAGTGCCACTAAAACCCTTTGACATATAGTGTCTTTTGAAAAAAAATTACATACTGAAGTTAATAACGAAATAATGATGCTGCTCTCAGGAGAGTGTTTGAAAAAATGCTTGCAAACTTACCTGTCAGATACATAGTCTCTTAAAGAGACATGGTTTGCAGTCACTTTAGGGAATGATGGTCTTCAACCTCCAGAATTAAAGACAAGGGACAAGGAATATGTCTTCTAGTAATACCACTTTCTACATGAGCAGATACTGATTGTACAAGAGGGAACAGTTTAAAACTAAAAGAGGAGAGATTTAGGTTAAATGTAAGGAAGAAATTCATTACTCAGAGGGTGGTGAGGATGCTCCATCCCTGAAAGTGTTCAAGGCCAGATTGGATGGGCTCTGAGCAACCTGGTCTAGTGGAAGGTGTCCCTGCCCATGGCAGGGGGGCTGGAACTAAATGATCTTTAAGGTTCCTTCTGATCCAAACAATTTTGTGATTCTAAGATTTAGCCTACTGGTAATGTCTCACTATGATAAAACTGCCTCATTATAAGAATTTAGTAAAATACAGAGGCAACTGAAGTGCAGTGTGGATTAATTAAAATTCAGTCATTAACTGAGATTGACCTGAAGCCACAATTCCTGTGAGTAACATCCTCTGCCACTTGATGTTTGGTGTAAGATCTTCCAGAGGTTTTCAGGGAAGCTGGTAATGTGACTTGGTATCGTTCCTTTTTTTCTAAGTTCATTGCCTTTAAATTTCTCTGCTAATGTCCTGAATTATGAAAGGAAGCAGGTGGATCTAATAGAGAAAAATTTCTTTAATTTTCATTTATTGCTATTTTCATGTCTTCCAATTTTATTGATGATGAGGTGATTTTTGTGTGAGAGGTTTTCTTTTTCTTTTTTTTTTTAAGGGAGGAGATGAGTCCTTTTTTCTGTTTCAAAGTAATTCATCAAGTCACGTTTCCACAATCCTGCAGCTACAAACATTTATTTTTGACTCTCTATTCTCTCCAGTTCATTATTGAAATATTTGCTGGTTTTAATGATTAAATATAAGCACCTTAAAAATGCATAATGATGCCAATTTCCTGCCTAGTTTTCCTTTCACAGCTGCACCTTAACAGTGCAATATAAAGCCCGAGATGACAGCAATTTAAATCTCTGCAGAGACAAGAAAAAGCAAACAATGCAGTTTGTCTTGAGCATTTTCTGCTGGAAAAAAATAATTTAATCTTTATTTTCACACATGGAAGAAAAAAGCACTAATAAGATGACCCCTGTTTAATCATTTATTTATTTACATTTTAAAGCTCAGGTAAGAATTTATCTACTACAAAAGGCTATCAGGGAAAGTTGTGTATTGGTTGGGCTGCCTTTTACTGCTGCTTGTTTGCAGAGTGATATTTGTGGGTTTCAGACTGCAGAAGTAAGTTTGTGTTTGGCTGAAGTCATTAAATGATGAGGGGCCATAGAGACCAGTTATAGCACAGCTCCTTGGTTTTCATTTCAGATATGGAAACCTCTTCTTTCTAAGTGGTACTTTATATGGGTTTAGTTTCCATGGGATTTTGTCACATAGCTTTACTGAACAGAACTGCTGCACCCTAGGGAGAAAAGTATCAGTGCCATCAGAGAACTAATTTTGGGAAGGCAGAGAATAAAACTGTCAGCTTTTTCAAGCTGAGAGAGTTTCCCAAGGGACTTTTTATTTTGTGAGGAAAACTACCAGAGGCTAGTAGCAGTACTAGTATTGATTTTAATGTTCAAGTTTGCAGTCATTATTTGCAAGAGCATTTTGATTTAAAATGACCTGACTTTGATTTTCCTACTCAAAATGACTTTGATTTTAAAATTGATTTTCTGTCTGTTTATAACCTATAACTAAAACAATGTGTTTTTTTTTAAATCAAGCCTGCTATTCTGATTATTAAAGTGATATCATGAATCTGAATGATTAGCATTGCACTTTTTAAAGGAAGATGTGTTCTCATATCATTTTTGATTTTGTGTCTTGTGCCAAACTACTACAATTTCTCATGGAAGAGAAGATCTTAAATTGAATGTGCTCTGTTGCTTGACTTCTGTCATATAAAATCATTAGTTGCAAATATATATTGGTTCCTTTACCAAATGAACTGAAATAAGATTAGATAGCCTAAGAGGACACTAAAAGTCACTTACTTCCTGATTTACTGAACTAGAAAATAATAATGTCATTAACTACCTTCTTAAAATGCAAGACTAGTCTTCTGAAAAGTTTAGTTAGTGCTTGCACCTGCTCTATAAATTTAAGCAACGCACTGCTCAGCTTTATTGCCTCTATCCTCAGATAGTGAGGTCCATAATTCCAGGGCACAGATGATTAATGTCACCCTGTTTGCATTCCTGCATCTGTGTGATGAGTCAGGCTGCACAGGAAGGAACAGTTTTAGGCTATGAATTTTTCCTATCTTTCTCTATTTTCCTGAGTGAGACCGGTCAGAATCTGTCCAAGAAGCTCTTTTCTACTGAAGATTTTGGAAAAAGCAAAGTTGAAGCTGTAAAACATTTCAACATGTAGATGACATCTACATTTTTGAGGTATTTTTTTAAACAGTTTAAATATGTTTATTTTGATAAAATTATTCCTTTGGTGATTTTTTTTGTTAAAACAATGGCATAAAATGCTTCTGCTTCAACTTGTATATTTTATTGTGTTGAAAAATTTGAGATTTTTACAATTGGTTATAATATGAGGCAAGTATAATTTCAAAATCCATATACTTTTCTTATGAACTAAATTTCCTTTTTTATCTTTTGTTTGGATCAGCATCTCTTGTTTGCTGTAGGTGCCTTTCAGGAAGGTCATGATTTGACCAGTATGTGTCTCCAGTCCTTCAGAACCGTCTTCATCCATTCAAAAGTTTGTTATTTTTCTTCCTTTTCTCTTCATCCATCCTCCCCAAAGCTTTGGCCTCATCCTCTGTCACCTGATGACAGCCAAAGACCCCAACCTCAGATCTTCTGAAGTGCATATTAAATAAATAAGCTTGTGGCTTTGCATCTTTCTCTTCAAAATCCTACAATTCTGATATGGGCATCAGAATCACTTTTCTAATTTTTCACTTTCACATGTGAAAAACAACAAATGTCTCAATTTATGAGAGGAAATAAATCTACCAATCTACCCCTCCATCTACCCCCTATGGAGGGGTAGATAAGAGAGAGAGAAAAGTGAAGATCTAGAGTGATAGCAAGGAACTAAAGCATTAGGGTAAATAATGCCATGCTCAAAGTATTATTCCAGCATGTAATGGTTCCCTTTCCTTTCTGATGAGCTCTCAACTAAAAATCAATTTACTTTAGCAAAGAGAACATGTTATTTTGTTATTTATTAAAAAAATTGTATTCTCCTTGCAGCATTGTTGACTACCACCAATAGTCAATCTAGAAAGTACAGCATTGAGCTTGCTTGCACAGAGAGGATAAAATAAAGCTAAAAGTTTTTAATAGAGTGATAACAAAGATGATGTAAAGGTATTTGCACATGAAGAGTAAATGTGCTAAGACAGTTCAGCCCTGAAAATAGCCAGTGGGGTTTGGAGTATGATAAAAGCCTAAAAACTCATGAGTGGTTTTTAGTCTTATGTTTTTTTCCTTATATGAGAAAAGAGTAACATGAGAGACATGAAATTACCAGGCTGCAAAGAGAGACATGAAATTATCAGGCTGCACATTCAGGATGCATAAGAAAAAATGAATGCTCATTCACCCTCTAATTAAATTTTTTCACCATTACCACAGAGCACTGTAGATGCTGAAAATATATATGACTTCCAAAAAAATATTTATAAAAGGATTATTTATTTAGGGTCATTAAACAAAAAGAGGAGTATGTCCACTGTCTCAGGGAGATCTTGAGACACAGGGCTCCAAGTATTCTGACAGTTCATCCATTCCTGTTTGCAGTATTCTGATATCTTTCCTGGGCATCAGCTGCTGCCCACTGTCAAGAGACAGGACTAGGCAGACCTTTAGTCTTCCCTAGTATGGCTTTTCCTACCTTCACTAAAATAGCTTGTATGCTACGGGCTTATTTAGTGTCCAACACTGTGATGCATTTGAGATTTGCTGGTTGTAAGAGCTGTCCTCTTTTGGGATTCTTCAAAGACTTATGCTGCAGGGTCTTGCTATCATTAAGATAGATGTGGGAAGTTCACATTACCTGACTTTAGACATCTATATGTGAGATAATCACCTGAATCCCTGCTCTGATGAGTGAAGAAGAGAATTCATGGTTATTGTCGTCACCCCTAGGAGATAAGCTGTGCACTATGAAACACAGAGCTCTCTGTAAGGGCAGCCAAGAGATTAACTCTCACTGCCCTTGACTGGCATCCACGTTGGAGAAAATGTGAGGGAAGAACTGGCAAGAAAGGGAAGTAAGCAGAGAGTTGTATTCGGGTTCTGCTTCCTCCCTCGTGGAGCACATTGCGAAAAAGAAAAGGCAAGAAATGCGGTTTTTGAATTTTTCTTTCAAGGACAGAGTGGTGTATTTTCTAAAACAAGAGTGCAAGGGCAAGTCAGTCGGAAAATGTCTCCGGCATACAGACTTTAACCAATTTTGGAGTCCACAAAGATGTTAAAGACATCTTTTGTTATCCAGAAAGATCCTATTCTTCCTTTGTGTGTGTAACGCATCCCCAAAAGATAAATTTGACTCAAAAAGTATATTGATTGCCTGATTGTCCTGTATTTTCTCCAAAATCCCAGTTCTACGATTCAGACGGCTAGCTAGGAATGAGAAAAATGCATTTAAATCACTCCTGACTCTGAAAAGATGTATGATGGAAATGAAACTGCCTAAGAATAATATCAGACAGGAGGTGAACACAGAGCAGAGCATCTGAAGGGTGGCACAAGGAAGAGTGGGCTGCCATGGCTGAGGTTCAGAGGAACTGGACTGTAGCTCCTAGTGGTTGAATTAATTCACAACAGAATTGTGTCAGATGTATGACATATTATTTTGAGCATTGTTTCTGTGTTCAAGATAAAATAATCTGTCTTTCTGCCACATGGAAAAAGTTTGTTCCATCAATGTTTTTCCTATCACCAGTGAAAAACAAGTTCCCAAATATCTGTGTCTATACTTACAATTATACCTACACCTTTAAATATCTGTATATTATTTTCAAAGCTGAAAATAATACTCTTGTTGATCTGCATCTATAATAGGTCAGTGTTTCTTCATGATGACACTTAAATTGCTCTTCACTCCTTCTTCAGACAAATTAAATGTATCACAATGGAAGGTACTCCATTTGCCTTAAGACAGAGTTCTTCATATAATTTATGCTCCAAATGCTATGTTTTGCATTGTTAATCCATAGGGAACTTGCTGTTATGGTGTTTTGATGCAAAATTACAGCTGCTGGACACTTACATGAAGGAGAACATACAATAAGAGCAGCTGACAAATAACTACTTGAATCAAAATGGGTGGCATTCATCCGACCAACCTTCATTTACATGTGACCTAACTCTATGCACCCTCATCAATAAAGAGGAACAGTCACTTCTAAGGCACTACTCATCCTATCCTAAAGCAGAAATCTTAGCTAGGGGAGGCTGTTGGTAAGACTGGCAGGGGAGGCATAATGAAACAGCCTACGCACTGCACACACAGTCCACAGGAGAAGAGAATTGTTTCTTTGCAAGTTATTAAACAATGAAAGAAGCTGGTTTTGCACCTTTTATGTATAACTAAGAGGTAGGTCTCTAAAGGATAATACTTGCTTAATAAAATGCAGTTAATAAGGCTTGCATCATCAAAGAGGCCCTGCTGCACACACACCTGACCTCTACTTCACGTCCTTCGGAAGATGTATCAGCTCATGCTGGAAGTACTGAAATGTGCTACTCTTCTGAGAGACAAGGCTAAAGGAATGAACTGTGATATGGCAGGAAACCTTTCTGCATTGATCTTTATTATGGTGAATATTCAAGTCTTCAGAAGTGTGAGTAATATAAGTTCAGGCTTCCTGAACAACTGATGTGCATTCTGATGGATCAATAAAGGACACTGCAGTGTCCCTTAACAAATTGTGCCTCTTTACATTCAGCACATATTGAACATCAAACTAGCTTATGAGAGGGGTGTATACTACAGTTTGACATTTTTCTTCTCTCCTTAAAAAATAAAAAAATCCAAAAATCATAGCGTCCTCTGCTGGATCCATGGACTCATTACCTATGAATCTGGAAAATACTTGTGTGGTCAGCTAAATCTCTTCCTTGAAAAAATTGGCCTCTATTCAAACAGCAGTGGAGACCCAAAGACTTCTCTCAGAGGTTTCATTCTAATGTCTTACCCTCCTTTTGCTGAGGGGTATCATAACCCAGAGATCCCCAGCTATTTCAAGGGAGCAGCTGGAACTTACCACATGTTTAAATAAAAAATTACTCTGTTTTTCATAGAGTGAAGGAAATTTTCAGAATACTCATTTGGGATTGCAGTAACCTGTAACTTGGTTGGGAGATGTCAATAACTCAGACCCTTACTCTGAGCAATGAATTTTTGTGTTTGAGCACTAGCTGAACATTGACTCATATGGGAACAGGGAGTGGAGATGCAGCTTTGGTTCTCCTGACCTACCAGTCAGCAAAGGAAGGATTGTTATTTGCTGCTTGCAGCAGTCAGGAAAAAGTTATTTAGGTACTTACTTGTTCTGTAATTTAAAAAGACAACTAACTGCATGTGGAGGTTTTAAAGCAGGCAGAAGAGTAAAAGGGAAGTGAGAGAAGGGATGGCAGCAAGTATTTAATGTATTAGGATGTCTGTCTTGATGTGTCTTTTGGAGATTTACTGTATCCAATGTTGGAAACCGCTCTCAAATGTAATAGTTCTTTATGCAGCCACCTATAGTAAAATCAGGGTGCCCTAATGCAGGGAATGATTGGCATCTGACTCCATTGATTCAAAATGCTGAACAATTGCTTTATTAAACTATATTGTATTACATTATACTATACTATAACTATACTACAAAGAATACTAAAGAAAACCCGTGACTGTCTCCCAACACTTTTTCCAACTGGCCAAGGAAACAAAACCATCCTCAGCAGAATCCAAGAGACAAATCACTTCAGGTAAACAATCTTCCTAACACATTCCACATGTGCAAAACAACAGGAGCAGCAAGTAGAGATAAGAATTGTTATTTTCTTCTTCTCTCTGTGCTTCTTTAGGAAAAAAATCTTGAGAGAGAAAGAATTATGTCTCTCTGTTCAGAGAATGTGAATGCCACAGCCACTCACCCTTTTCCATGGGGTATTGAATGCAGCCAGAGGCCCTGGTAGCTGTGCAGACACAGGAAGCTGCAGATGGACCAAAATGTGTATGGCTCTCCTTCAGAAATGACAGGAGGCATATCCAGAGCCTAAGTCTGTGTATTGCTGGTGTATCTGAGTCTGGCTATTTTTTCCTGAATGACTGAAGGTAGCATCAGAAAATCTGAGAGCCTGAAAACCAAATGTGGCCTGACAGTATTCATCTCAATACGGCCTGAGTTTATTTCAGAATACCAACATGCTCCTCTTAACAGTTTAAAAACCCCCTTCTCTCTGTGTTCCCATGAACTGTCTGAGCTTGTAACACATGGAACAGTTCTTACCCTCTTGTTCTTCTGGCTCTAGCCAGAGAATTGTCTATACATCTGAGTACATGTTGTTTCATTATACAGTCACATTTCTGCGAAGTGCTGGATGGCAACAATGTTGATTATAAAGGTTTGAAGGATATTTTCTTGTTTGTTTTGAGAATTCTGTGATAGGGCCACCTAAGACTAATGTATGAAAAAGAAATGGTATCAGTAGCAGTTAAAAGGTAATTTAAAGAATTAACAGCAGGAAAAGAGAATGCTGTACACAAACTACTTTATACATTTCAGACCTTCTTTTTAAACAGAAGCTGGTGGTAGCTTTCCTATTGTGAATCCAATGCTTTTTACTGGAAATCAATCACTCCTTCCATGGCAGCCCATTAGAAACTTTAATAATAGCAATCTATTGCACCTCGCTGATAGGTTTTCCAGCAGTCTAATCTTCTGGACTTGTGTTTACCAATGATTTAGGATTGCTGGCTTTTCTAAAATACATTAATTGGTTGTAGTCCTGTTGTGTTTAAAGTCTTGCAAAAAGACGTTGTATATTGATCATAGTCTTCCTCTGGGATTCTGGGGAATCAGCCTGGTGTGATTTGGAGCTAGCTTGGTTTCATGCTAGAAGATTGGTGCATTATTCATTAAAATAAAAAAAAAAAAAAGAAGAAGAAAATAAAAAAAAAGGCAACTCTAAATGTAAGGGAAGGAAGAATTTATTAGGTATCAGATTTAGGTGATTTTGGCACTTCAGACTGCAGCTTCAGGCCCTCCTTTGGGAAGATCTGCATTATTTTCCCCATCCCCTATGACATTGCAATCCTCTGCTTCAGACCATGGTCTCGTGTATTGTGTCTCCAAAAGTGATTAATGAGAAGAGTAGGCTAGAGCTTGAGGCTTCAGTTTGGGTGGCATGGGGCTCCTTGAAGAGCTGGGAGGCTATGAAGGGCAACTTCATAGGAGTGATATACATTCTATTTCCAGACATATCTTTAGTTTTCACTGTGATTATAACTTGTATGCACTTGTCTCTGTCTTTGGACGTGAAGGCAAGGCACCCTGTCAGCTGGGTGGGGAAAGTCCTTCTCTTCTGCCTGCTTTAGGAAGAGAACAAGGGTGTGTGCTTAGTGTGATGCATGTGTCTGCCCACTCTCACATATGGGCTGATCAGGGGTCAGATTTCTTTTCTGTTATAGGGATGACCTGAAGGAACCTTCCTGTCAAATCCAAGTGTATGAGAGGGGATATAAGGACTGACCATGCTATTGTATTTGTCAAAATTTGATATTTCAATATTTAATAAGGTATTTTAAAGAATGTTTTAAGTATTACGTATTAAAGCAGAAAGCAGGTATACTTTTAGTTGGATACCTAGAAGTTTTGAAGACAGTATTTGGGCATTGGGCATAAGTTCATTTAGTGGGAAAAAAGGTTCCAGTTAGTAGAGTAACAAGACTAATTTATCTAATAATGTATTTATGTATGAATCTGAGATGTTATTGTGAGCAGTCTAAACTAGTTAATTGGGAAGTTTTAATATCAAGAACCTTATTAGACATTTCTGTGTTTTCTAAGCAGCTTGAATCTTAATCTTCAGTAGTGCTGTGACTCCAAGGGTGGTAGATTTGTTTTCAATAACTTGTTATATTCTTAATCAACAACGGTAGTTTATATGCGCTTATTTGAGCTATGTAATCTGATGAAAAGAAGGTGTTGAGGATGGGTGAAGTTGTCTTTATAGCATAAATCTGTAATATGTTGTTTATGCTGTTTATAGTAAGAAGAGAAACCTTGTGGGTCTAGATTTGTTATTGTTAGAAAGCTTATTTGAAAACTTATAAAATTTTAATCTTATTGTTTTACTATATAAACATAAATATTTTTTTAAATATCAAGAATGTGATGGGTGTGCAAAGATATATCTTACTGAAAAAAAAATGCGTATCTGATTTATGCCTGTCCAAATGTCCAAAACCATCATGCAGCCACACATCAGGCCTCATTAGTGAGATAAATACTTGCATGTTTTTTGGTAAGAATGAAGAAAGTTATCAGGCTGTGGGGGAGCATGGATATGAGGCTGAGTCTGGTGCTTCATCCTCCTGGGATGGGGTGCTGGGCAGAGCTAATACCAAGGACAAAGGAGCTGGGGCAGAGGGAAGGGGGCTGCAAGCAGCAATGCTTTGCTGCCCAGTGCTCACAGCACTCTCCTAGTCCTGAACCAGCTTGGAGGCTTTGTCCAAAGGATGTGACACAGGAAAACAGGATGTGATGAGCAACAGACCATGAGCAAGGTTACTGCTTGTGTGCGAAGATAGTGACAATTGTTGGAAATTTCTCCACCAGTATTCATGCTGTCACCAGTGTCACATAACAAAGTACACTTTTGTCCCCAACCTCAGCTCCACTATTTGCATACTGACCATGTCTTCATTAGACCCCTTTCACCTCATCTTTACTCTGGAATCTCAAGCTCAGAGAGCATTGCTAATTCTGTCTGGTTCTCACCAAGTCCCCATTTCATATGCAATATTTAGTTTCCCAGGCATAGTCCAGATGCTTTTTCCTAGAGATACTTGGCATTTAAAAAGATCGTTTGTTTGAGAGGGCCCAGACTGACAAGTTAGATGTCTACATCATTATTATCCATTATTCTGACAATCTATGTGTCATCCACACATTTTACCAACAGTGATATTGTGTATTATTAGAGAGCATTAATAAAACATTACTGAATTAATCCCTGTACAGGGATCATCCTGTTAGAATATTCCTCACTTCAGTATAACTCTCCATTGACAGCTGCATTTGGGTATCTGCCAATTAGTGCATTCTTAATCCATTTAATGTGTTCTCTACTGGTGTATAAGAGACTAATTTTGTAATAAGACTCATATGTGGCACTAAATCAAACACCTCATGAAAGGCAGACTTTACTAATTACTTTTGTCAAACAAGTTAGAATTCTCAGAAAAAAAAAAATCATAGCTACAGTCATCTTGGGGAACTAAGTTACAGAATCTGAATCAAAATATCTTTTAAAGAGAAAAGTACTAAAATATTTCTGTAGGGCTAATTTCACTGAGCAAGTTTAGAATGATGAGTGTGACCTCTAACCCAGGTACAGTCCACTTTCAGGTAAGTTCATGAAAAGTGAGTTAGTATAAGGTCTATCTTCTCCAGGAGAAGGGAATAAAAATACCCTTTTCTCCTCTCTTTCTGGCAGTTTCCTCCCTGAATACATTGCTCCTCAAATGTGAGAGAGGTCTTAGTACAACATGGTGTTGAAAAAAAAGGAGTGGGAGCTTGAGTGGCTATGCAGGCCCTCTGTTCCAGACATACTTTAAAAAAACACACTGGCTCTTCCTTATCTTCTGAAAGAAAGATTGCAGAACAGGACAAGAAAGAGGTGCAAAACAAGATAAAGTGCCTAAATTCTTCCATGCTCTCCTTCCTTCCATCTCCGTTTCTGCATGATTAGTTTAGATGTCTCCCAAGTCTGCCTTTGTGCAATCCATTTTTGGGCACCTGAGAGGATATCTGCACAGGTTGCTGTCTGTCCTTGCACATGTGCAGCCCCCTGGCTAAGCCTGGCAAATGTAGGTTTCCACTGGTCAAGCTGTTATTTAGCACGGGGCTTTGCTAGCATTAATATATTTTAATTCTTCAGAGAGAGCAACATTGTGTTGCACATAGCAGCTCTTTGCCTTCCTGGCCCTACTGCCAGAAGTGAAAATAGTGAGTTCTGGGGTCTTCAGCCTAAGGACAGGCTTTCAGTGCACTAAGGTTTTTTGTGCTTCTAAGTATCACCATTTGGTAACAGAAGGAAAATCTACCTTGTGTAGTGTAATATGTGTAAAAAAGCGTAATATGAAATAATTCAAAATAACATCACTTTTTCAGGCAAAAAAGTTAGACTTTTTTAAAACTTGTCTTAATTTAACATGTGCCTACAAACTGAGAACAGTAGCTGCACCAATCTTATAAATTTTCATAAGCCAAACAACTCTTAGGATATTCCATACTAATAGTGATATTATGCAAAATGACTGCATAGAAGGAAAATCATATAGACTTTTGGGAACCATAACATTTCATCTTTCCAGATCTATCCCGACATCTATATCACAATTTTAAAAATGCTATAATTCCCTTGTATATGACATCAGTCAGTTTTATGATCTTTAGGTAATTTTATTGTGCAGGTCTTCAAAGGTTTAGTGTTATTGTGTTCAGTCATTTCTTTATGTAATCATTGTTACTAGAAAAGATGAGAGGAAATGGATTTAAATATCATAATCTTGACAAGTTGGAGAAATGGTCAGAAAATCTAGGTTGCAGCTCAATAAGCCTGAGGACAAACACTGTACTTACATGAAAAAAGAACAGAACACACAACAGGGAAAAGGCAAATAAAAGTTCCCAAGGAAAGGATTGAGATAGATTATGAGTACAACCATATGGACCAAGGTAACAGTCCAACAGTGTCTATGTCTGACAGTAAGCAACATTTCATGCTTAGGAAAAGACTACAAGATACAGGAAGGACAGAATGCCACCTCTCTCCTGACATGCTCTGCACTTCTGGCACTTGAGTTTAGAAGCTTAGTGGATGGACATCTCCAACATCATATTTTAGAATACCTAAGTGTAACTTCCAAGTTTTATTAAAAAATCTCTGGACCTGTTCTTATTTGTGCTATCCAAATCATCCTGAGGCAAAAGGTTTCACAGTTTAATTGTATACCTCATAAAACTTGCTTCCTTTTGTTAATGTTAAGCCTGCCGCCTATAATTTCATTTTATACCCTTTATCTTATATTCTATAAAAATAATATACCATACTTCTTTTATTCATGTTTGCCATGATTTTTTGATTAAAAAATTTAAATTTTTAAATTTAAAAATTAATTAAAATTTTAATTTAAAAAACAATCCACATGTTCTAATTGTTTTTGTAACTATTATTGAGTACTGGGCTTACATTCCCAAAGAATTGTTCACAGGATCTCCACAGTCTCATTTTTGAGTCATAAAATCTTATTGCAAGCTGCTGCTATACATACAGAATTACAATTACCTACCTTCATGAGACTTACATTTATTGTTTCCTCCTGAAATCTTTCGTGCTTTATTATGAGACTCTTCTTCAGCTATTTTCAGCCAGATTAGCAGTGACTAAGGGGAATGTGAGTGTCTGTACTGCACCCCAGGTACTAACCCCTGTCTGACTTAGGAGTGGATCTGTATACCTCCATCAGTTTGCCTATGCGCAGAGCCACTCACAATGTAAGTAGGTATGTGTGCAGGTATCTGATTTGTGATGACCCAACTAACTTATGTGCATAAATCATGCATCCACAAATATCTATATTTGCCTGTCACCAAAATTCTGGTTCCCAGTGAATTAAATGTCATCCTTGTTAGAAGCATAACTTCATGGTGAGAAAGCATTAGGTGTATGTAGTTCAATCCTTAAATCTCAAAATTGAGAGAAAAGTCAGTTATAACCTCTGCATGCTGGTGCTATTGATGTTGAATTGTTTTCAAAAAATTTGATAGATTTCTGTGGAATGGAGTCTGCAAAGGGATTAATGACAATATGAACATCATGGCCCGGATGTTGTATAGTTTTCAGACAAGATTGAACTGGAAAGAAAAGTAGAAAAAAGCTTACAGGCAGTGCTGCTGTGTGTTCTTTGAGGACAGCTGTGATTACCCTTTGTTCAATTTTATAACTGTGAAAGAATTACTATAGAGCCTTCACCCAAAATGTTAAAGGTAAACACAAACCTGGGAAAACAATTTCAAAATGTAGTGTGCCCAATTAGGCATGAGTCAGCTGAATGCCTGACTGCACACCCAATTGGCCCATTAAATTTGTCATGGTTTCTTATTCAGTTTGGGTAATTGCGCATGCAAATGAACAGGTACTCATATAACCTGCAATTTCCATAAGTAATTGACATATTTTGCATGTGTAATTACTTTCTTTGTAACTGAGACTCAAATTTTGACTATCCTAATGTTCATCAAGAGCATGAGTTTGGTCCTTTCAGCAGGAAATAAAGTTCAGTGATCCACTGACAAATCGAATTCACCTCAGAAAAAAAGTGGAGAATTATCTCACCAACCTAGATAATCCTGAATTGTTCTCTTTCTGATTTAGGAAGGAGGGGTATCAGACTGCATCAGCAGTGATACGTGACAAGATCCTAGCTAAATGCAAACAACAAGATTCTAGATACAAAAATATTATTCCTAGTAGCCACTAAGACCCTAAAGGGTTTTTTTTTTTTTAGAAAGAATAAAAATGGGAACAGTTGGTCAATCCATCCAAGCTTTCTAGACTAAATACCATAGATACTATATAGGCATCTATATATTAATGCAAAAACTTAATCTCATCACTGCTGTGAAATAAACAGAATAATGGAGATGGGGTAACTCATGACTATAATATGAACAAAAATTGGTATACTAAGGTCAGGGAGGACAAATAAGGGAGAAGCAAAAAAGTATTGTCTTGCAAATACAAGATAATGTACTTGGGAACTGAAAGTGCAAAGTATAACCCTAAAGTCTCTGGTTAATAGCTAAAAAGAACAGGAAAGTAACACTGCAGGTCTGGTTAATAGCTAAAAAGAACAGGAAAGTAACACTGCAGGTATGTAGACAGATCTTCCCAATGTAGTCTGAAAGACAAAGTTGGAGCTTAATGGCAGATATGAAAAATGGTCAAAACAGAAACAGGAAGAAATATTTGTTCTTTGAGACAGAATGTGGTGCGTGGTAGACCACAAGCTAAACATAAATTAACGGGGTTGTGCAGCTGTGAAGATCGTGTCTGGGACATATCATCAGCAATGCAGCCCACAGGGTTTCTGCTCCACTCAGGCCTCTCTTGCCAAGCTGTAGCGGCACGGCAAAGGAGGAGAAGGGTTGACCTCCCCAAACGTCCCGGCAAGCTGGCCAGCACCGCTTGCAGCTCGGGGGGCACTGTCCCACTCTCGGTTTCTGGGACTGCACCTAAGGAAAGCACCCTGCTTTATAGCAGATGACGCTTCCTTGCAGAGGGACAAGACCGGCTCTGGCTACGACCAGCAGGAAGAAAGAGAGCACTCTCCAGCTATTGCAAGTCTGGGTTTATTGTAGATCCCAGGGGAGCAAACGGAAGAGTCCCGACCGGGCCGTTACAAGAGATTATAAAGGGAAAGGGGTACAAGGGAGAAGCCCGTCTTTGGGGAATAGGGATATAGGGGGAGCAGGGTACAGAAGATTGATAGGAGGGAAAACACCAATAGTAACAGTGTGAGGGAGGGGCCCCGGCCCCTGAACCAGTCACCCCATGCCCTAGGTAGAAGTTTCTAGAGAAAAATGTGGGAACACAGAGTGACTGGCAGGGCATCGGGGAGGGGTCTGGAAAAAGATACACTGATCTCTAGGGGAAACCAGGGAGGAGTTGGGGTAGCTGACAAAAACAGGGAGGGGAATGAGAACCAGGGCAGAAGCATTATAACACAAGGGGGGAACGGAACAGTCCAACACAACACAACACCAAGCTACATTGCTGTTTTTGTTACACTTTGAGAAAGGCATGAGAGAGTCCAGGAGAATCTTTAGAAAAGGTGGCCTTTGGGAAATATTGAAAAAACAGGATCTGGATAAGTCAGAATAGAAAATATTTGGGACAATGTAATAGTATTTAGGCATATGGAAGTGTGCTACAAAACAAGAGAGGATAAATTGTTTTCTGAGCTTTTGGTAGATAAAGAAACAGTGATAAGGTTTGTTTTCGTTAAGAAATGATCAATTTGGATATTAGGAAATGCTTCCTCCTTATAAAAGAAAGTGACACTGCTAGTCATAGATTTGCTCTGTATGAGCAGGCATCTGCAGTGGTTGTAAAATCTTAATTGCTGGAGATATTAAAAACAATTTAGCCATATGTCTTTCATGAGCGACACAGGGATAATTGATCCTGCCAGAGCTGGGCTAACTAATATTCTCAGGGTTGTTCCCAACTGTTCTTTATATAATGCTGCTATTTTATAGTTGTATTTAGAATTATGATTCTTAGTAATTGCATAGTCTTTTAAAAAAAGCAGAATTGAAAAATTTTAATGAGCCAGCAGGATATAGTTTCACAGATATTTACAGTTCCTCTTTGTCCTCTGGCCTCTTTATTTAGGGTCTGTTTCCAGAAAAGCAGTGGCTTAGTGGCTTGATATGCTTGTCCCTTTGAGGGTCCCTGAGGACAGTCTGCAGGTAATTTCAGTGTCCAAGAGAGAGACAATCATGAAGGCTTTAGCCCTCTGAAAGTTGGCTAATCCAAGCAGTCAGGGCTGTCAGGGTTGGATAATCCTCAAGGTCTCTCAAGAACAAAATGACTCTGACTTTCAGTCTATTTTTTGTCATTTCTTATCCTGACTTTAAGCTCTGAGTGTTTTTGGAGGTAACTGTGGAAATGGTGCTAAGCCCCAGACTCATATGCTGCATTTCTGATAGGAGCTCATTCTGGCTCTGCTCCAGACACTGGGAAGCTGGAACAGGTACTGAGGAGGGAACACAAGTCAATACTCATAAAGGCAGAGTCTCCTATCTTTCCTGAAGTTGTATCCATAAAAGCCATGTGCAGTATCAGGCAAAAAGCTGGAAGAACACCAAAAGTCAAAATTTTAATAAAATGGGTATGACATATTTTAATTATTTCAATCATTACTTGGTATAATTATTTTTAATAATTTGGTTATTTTAATGAAGATTTAATAAATAAAATAATGAAGATTTATGCTTCTGAATCCACTACCTCTGACTCAGATAAATAAGACTCAACTTTGTCTTACAGCAAAACCTGCCTGGTATTGGTGAGGGAAAGGACTCTGAGTGAAAGCAGGAAACAAAGGGGACTGGATCTAACAGAAGCAACCAGTGAGCATGGGTTAAGGTGTGTAGGCAGCTTGGAGGCATCCATCTCCATCCAATTCCTGACAACTTGCTTGAGTGGTTGGCATCCAGGGACCAGGCTGCCAGACAGGGCAGGGAGTGGTGATGAAGTTTGTATTTGCAAACATGTTTGTATTCTGAGTCTGGAGAAAGAGGTGTCTCTGGAGGTGATGAAGAGGAACTCTATCTGCTGGAGTTAGGCAACAGTAAATACCTGTCAGCCTGGTACATCACCTGGGCTACCAGAGCCATGCCTGCTGACCACTGTGTACCTGCATGGCACATGCTGGGAGCAGAGACCCTTGAGAATGATGTGAGTCAGTGGAAATTAGTGGTGCTCTGCAGAGGTTTGCCTCACCAAAGGCTGTGGTGCAGTCAGATCAAATAGGTGTCAGTGTGACTCCTATATTGTCAGTGACGGCTGTGCAGCAGATCCTGACACAAACCAGGTTCCTTCACTGGAAGGAACTGTGGCTACTGCTTCCTTTGGGAGAGGTGAAGGGAGGTTGACACATTCACCATTTATATGCATAATAAAACAGATCACTGATCTTTGCAAATTCAGCTTCAAAGTCATAGCCATATTATTCTAGCTGTTTTTCCAAACTCTAAGGATCTCCGCACTATTAAGTAATGAGGCATACATACACAAGTGCTCTCTTCAAAATATGAAGCAAAACAAAATGGTGTTTAAAACTCAGTTTTGTAATTTCTGTGCGAGAAATTATTTTTATTTGGTATTTAGGTATTTAGGTATTTAGTTGATTTTATTTTAATGCTGCTATAAGACCCATTTACAGCTATCAGGATTTTTCCTTGTAAGTGCCTCTCTTCCCTAGGCTAAAGTAATTACATTTAAATTATGTTTTTCCCTTCAGAATGCTGCAGAAGGACAAATATTCACAATGCAGTGGTTTCATAGTAGTCACATTTCAGTTTTACTTGCAGCAATCTTGATTGTTTAATGAAGAGCTGAGAACAAAATTGTTCTGTATCTTTAGAAAACACATGAAGATGCTGCTTTACTTCTTATATTTTAACAAGGAGTTATTGCTATGAATTATGTTTAATTTTATGTCTCAACCTGCCATATGTATCTGACACATGATCATGTGACTCATGGCCAAATCCTGGGCCAGGTTTCTTGTCATTCAAAGTGGCATAGTGTGAGACCTCTAAAATTTCTTAATAGTAGGCAGCAAAGTAGGCTGGGAGGCTGCAGGTAAGAGGCACCTTGAAGTTTTCTTTAAAGGAACCTTTGCTTCGTTTTCTACAAATGGATGTCAACAACTGTCTGCCCAAAATACAAAGAAAGTAATACAATTGGCTTAAAATTTAGAGCTTTTTTAATGAGAATTCTTCCAAGATTAAAGTGATGTAAAGCCTCTCCGCCTACAGGAAGTATTTTGCATACAGGCAGCTGATAAGAATTATTGTGCAGTACATTTGTAAAACTTGTGTAGCTGTAGATGTGATGGTAAGAATTTGAAGCAAGACTTTCTCTTCTGCCTTCATTTTGCTAGACTTATGTCTGTATTAAAATGTTTCACTGTCAGGATGGTTTTCTGAGGTCCTTTCTTCCCAATGTCATCAAAAGTTAAGGTAAATGGAAAAGATTTTTGACCTTTGTATTATGGCTAAGGAACATATGTTCTCTCTTTCTCTAAATTTTTAGAATATTCCAGTTTGTAGGGGTCTACAATGATCATCAATTCATTTCTGGTAAGAGGTTTTCTGCTGTTCTGAAGTACTGCATTAGCAATGACCGTGACAGCTACTGGTGCAGGAGATGTTGGTAAGGTTGATGCAGAGATAGTGAAGCCCTGGAACAGGGGACCCAGGAAAACTTACATCTCTGTCACTGGAGGGATTAAAAAATAAGACAGGTAAAAATCTCTTTGCAATAATCTAGGCACAGTTTATCTTACCTACTCAAGATTCCTTCCAGTTTAATTTTCTGTTATTCATTGATTTTTACCACATATCTCAAACTGGATCATGTTTTCTTTTGTTTTCTTTCTTTTTGTTTGTTTGGTCTTTTTTTTCTTTTGGTTTTGGGTGGCTTTTTAAAATTTTAGTTTATTTCTTTCAAGTTCCATCCTCCAGAACTGTGAGAATGTTAGCTGTCAATGAAGAAACTTAAAAGTAACTTTCTACCTTCAGAGAAAGGCTAGAATACTTGACTGCAAGATAGCCTGAGGACACAACACAAGGAGGATTTAACAATAGAACTCAATTCTTTGTGAACAGCAGAACTGAGGAACCCTACTTTCCCTTGAATTCTAGCACAGCATTTCTTGCTCCTTCACTATCATAATTCCAATTTCCTGCAACCATTTTGAGTTCCCTACCATTCTACTGCCCATTTTCCTACAAGCCCTCCTCAGTTGGTCAGAATAGGAACTTTGTTTTCCTGACAGATCAAAAGGTGCTGATCTTCCTCAGGAACCCCATTTTCTAACCCTGTTTCTTTATAATGGTGCTTGCACAGGCACCAATTGATCCAAAACTGTTGAGAGGGTGACTGCTGGCTGCTGCTGCTGCTGCTGCTGTGGGACAAGAAAGAGAGATGTCAGTCACTCCCTGCCTTTCCACCACCTGGTGGACCTCTGGCACTCCACCTGACTGGTGATTCTCCCTGAACTTACAGGAACTTGGTGAGACCCCAGTACATCTGTCAAAATGTGATTAATATTAGTGAATGTGCAGCAGTGAATCGTGGAGACTGAAGGACAGATAGAATGATGAAGCCTCATTTAAATTAGATAAAATTAATCTTTACAGTTTTAAAGATACTGAGATTTTGGAAACCTGGGTCATGGTTTTTGAACCAATTGAATTGTTAGATCTGAACAAAATGAGCCTTGTAGTAGATGACTTTACAGTCTAGTATCTTGCAGGCCCTGTCACTGGCTGCTCTAAATTAGTGTTTTTCTTTGCCAGGAATGTAATACCACTCTTTTATTTTAACCTCAGTGATGTGGAATTGTTCTGGTAAACTAATATATCTTTCTCTGGAATTGAGAAAACTACAACTGGTTCCAAATCACATAAAATAAATTATCTCAGAGGTGATAAAATATGTCCTGAAGGTCTGATTCAGAATTTAATCACCATAGAGCTTGATGTACTTGTACCAGAGGATGTTTTGGAAATATTCATATGTATTTACACCCCCTGCTCACGGGAAAGGACAAAACAACCTGATACTGGTCTTGTTAGAATTAATCTTTTTTTCAGCTGATGTGGGTTTTTTCAACCATGGTTTCAATTATTTTTCCCCTGAACACAGTGATTTTGAACTTAAATATCATATTTAGAATTTAATAACCTGACTGTAGTTTAATAAGTGTAGAATCTTCTAAAATATTTTGTGTATATAATATTGGTTTTGATAACTGTACAGACCAAATACTGTATTATCACAAAAGACATACATTAAATATTAATGTCCAGTATGATATTAAATAAATAATATGAAATGGTGACTTTAAAGACTCAGAAACAATGCTCAGAAAATTATTCAAATGTAATATTGCCCAAAAGACACTCATTCAGATATCTTTTATTATTTCTCTGCCATGATTTAATATGACAGGAAAGAAACCCCAAAGACTCCAAAACAGCACGAGTTCATGACTTTGCTGTGCTCACCTAACAAATCCCATTAGAAAAACAGGTCTGGAAATCATAATTCTAAGACTTAAAATTGGAGGATTTTTTATACATTTGATGGTGATCTGTTCTTTTTTGATTGCAGTTATAAAGTAGGAAATGGGCATGAAACAGACCTGTTATCAAAGGCCAGCCTGAAAAATCATATTTTTTGAAGGCTGAGTGCACCAAAAATAACATTTCTTCAATGCTCTGCTTTTTTCTGTAGTTAAACCAGCAGTAAGTGATAGTGGCTTTGACTGCTGTACACTAATCTCTAACCTTATCTTGACTTTATATTCTCAGCAGTATTTGGTCACTTTCAGGCCAGAAAAAAAGCTTAAATTCTTATTCATAGTGAGGTGGGGATTTACTGCCATAACGTTCTCTGTCACTTCCTCCTGGACAGGAGAAGTGGAATGAGTCCTGACATAGAGCACATGCCCTGGTGGAGCAGTGCTGTTGTACAGGTGCCTCAGCAGGTCTCCTAGGATGTTTGGTAATGTGGAAAGACAAAGTCAGCTCTTTTTTATGCATTGTCTCCTTTCAATTCTACAGCAGTTGAAAATTTATTTCTCCCCTGGGGACAGAGGGGCAGAGGTGTGGGGTGCCCAGGGAAGCTGTGTCAGCTCTGGTCAGGGGGTTTCCAGCCCCAAGGGGGCACAGCTCTGACCAGCTCCCTCTGACCTCAGTGCTGAGCACACTGTAGCAGCGCTGGAGCAGGAATATCCGAAGGTCCCATCCCAAAAAAGCTGGCATCAGTTTCCTAAGCCATTGAACAGCAGTGCGAAGATATATGCTACTCAGTAAAAAACCCAAAAAAACATTTGTACAAGAAAATTTCAATTACAGTATTTACCAGAATCACATTTGTACCAGTTCTATCAATAATGGAAAAATGTGTTCTGGGCAGAAGCAGAGGTAAGGGGTCTGCCTGGGCTAGACAATATAGACTTGTTTAGCAGACAGTAGAAGACTACAGTTCATCTCTTTCAGATGCTTGTTTTATAAATTGTACCTTTGACAATGCAGACAAGTTCTCCATTCATGAGAAACGAATCCGGTGGTGACTTGTAGCAAAGATAGCTGTTTAGTCAGGTGATCTCCTCTTTTCGCCTCCTCCTCTGGGAGCCTTGTGAATGACTTTGCAAACTCAAATTCGCCTGCACAGTACACATGTTGTCTTTAAAGCCTAACTGTTACTGCAAGTCATGGAGGTGCTCTTTGAAATATGTTTGCATACCCTGCCAGCAATGATTTTCTCCACTGCAGATTAAGGAATTTTCTCTCACAAAGGGAGATTTCTGGCATTTTATCTATCCCTTTCATTAGGAAAATGGGTTAAATAAAACTCATATATTTGAAAGAGAGTCAGATTTTTAGGAACAGCTTGCACTTACTGATATTTGTGTGTTCAGCACTTCACATTTGAACAGACAGGGAAAAGCAAAATGATGGGCATGGCTAACCTGATCTCAATGCAGAATTTTTGAAGGCTCTCTTCTCCTATCATATTTTTCTCTGAAGCTATAAAATGATGGGTACTTTAAAAATAATTGTTGGCATGAGCCTTTTGATTTTTATTCACCACATCAGCGTATTACATAGGAGCAAGTGTGTCAATATTGTGAGGAATGTGGTTGATTACAGAAAAGGATTCTTGTATCTGCATGATTTTTTTTTCATCACAGTAACATAGGATTGCTATATCAGATCAAAACTCTGGCTCATCACACCCTACAGCCTGCCTGTTGCCCTAGCTTATATCTAAGGGTTTTTAAAAAACAAGGAAAAATTCTATAATGCACCAAGGCTGTTGGGGAACTCGGGATCTGAGTTGGATATAGACAGGATTTCTGACTGACCTCTTTACAAGATGTGTTTCTACATCTACCATTTTATTATCTGTTACTTCAGAGGCATGATTGCTATGGTAATATAATTCACCCTTTTGTATAAATAAGTCCATAATATTTGATGCAACATAAGGCACTTAAAAATCTACAAATCAATGGGAATCTGCAAGAGTTTTAATTAGGTACTAATGAGAGACATCAGAAGTTATGATACTTTTGCATAAAAAGAAAGACAAATAGAAAATACTTCAATTATTCTTATATTGCTCCTTTCCTTCTAAAACATCTCACCATTTTAATCTCTGATACTTGGTCAGGGTCTTTTGTTTACAGCTAAGATCATAGAAGTTTGCTGAATCAAAATAACATCTCTGCTGAAGGGGATATGAACGCATTATTGTTATGCTTCTGACCTTTTGCCGAGAACAAAAATACATACTCAAAGACAAAGAAGAACTGGACATAGCATCAGGATTTCTTTTGTAAAGCTTCCAGTTTGTTGAAGACTTACATTTTTAATCACTATTGGACCACGTAAAAAATTTTGGTGTGCAGATGGAAGGCATCACTTTGGCAGGCCTGTTTCTGTAGAAGCTGCAGCTACCATACTGTGAATGGATAGCTGATTAATCAGGGAGCTGGCTGGAAAGCTGTGTTTAGTTCTCTTTCCAGATCTCCTATAGACTTGGATGACCTTGGGTAAATCACCCTTGCTAGGTCCTTGAAGGAACATCTGCCATTTTATGTGTTTCACAACTCCTGTGCAGTGAATAGGAAGCCATATAGATCAGCTTTTTATGACCTTGATAATGATTTACTATGTTAGCAACTTAATTCAGCACAGAGCAGGACCAGGGCTGGAATTTAGGCTGGGGGACTCACAAGGCAGTTATGGTTAGGAGGAAGCTCTGTAGGTGGTCTGATACTGCCTCCTGCACAGAGCAGAACTGTTTTCCAAATTATATCATTTTACTCAGGAACTGACCACTGAAATCTTGAAAATCTCTGAGGATGGATCTTATGATGTATCTCTGTGCACCTGTTCTGGTGTTTACCATTCTGATGGTGGTTTTCTTTTTTTTTCCTTACTGGAAATTGTGATTCTTGTGTCTGTGAGAAAACCCAGTTTTGCCTTTTCTGTAACTGCACTTTAGGTTGTGGAAGATTACAGTTAGTCTTTACTCATAGTCTCCTCCAGGCTGAAAAAAACCTCTTCCTTCAGCCTTTCCCCATGCAAGCCCTTAACCATGTGACTGACCCTGCTCTGGCCTCTCTGCCACTCACACCTCTTGTACTGGGGTGGCAAAACAGGGGACAGGATAGCACATACCTCCACAAAAGTGTCAAGAAGAGGGGAATAACCATTGTCCCCAGCTCCCTTACTGTATGCCTGTTAATGCAGCATAGCATGCTGTTAGCCTTCCTCATTGCAGGAATGCGCTTCTGCCTCATATTTAACTTGTTTTTAACATGTTTTTTCTGCAGAATCATTACCCAACCATCCAGTTACTAGCTTGTACTGTTGCACTTCCTTTTTCTGTCCCAAGGCATTAAAAATTATCTTTGAATTAATCTTAAAGTATGAATCTTTGATCCCAACTTTGAGCTAGTTTTTGGTCCAGCAAGTGATTTACCCATCTTGTAGCCCATTCATCCAGTCCATATCCCCAGATTTTACAGTGATTATTTTTAATTCATTTTCCGTATTCATAGTTCCATTGCTATAACTTAAAATTTTGCTCTCTGAGTGAAGGACAGCAAAAACACACAGGGAAAGCAAGTTTTTCATTTATCAGTGAAGAAGAGTGATTTTCGTGTCTGAATACACTATCAAGCAGAAGCTGTTCTGAAAAATGTCTATAGCATAAATATTGTAATGTTATTACAGGGAGAGAGAAATACTGAGTCAGGCTGACTGAGTAATAAATATTGCCCACCTCAGCTAGTGCCAGAAATCACTGCAAGGATGTTTGTGAAGATGAGAGAGGAGTGCTGTGCATCTGCACAGGAGGTCTAGCTCTGAGTACTCTAGCTATGAACATCCTGGCATGTCCTAAATGCAGCAGAATGATTATTTCACAGGGTACAAGTGGATGCCAAAGATTAACTGTCCCAGCCATCTCATTCACTGCTCATTTGCTGCCCTCCTTCCCTGTAGGACAGTTATCATTTTGCGCAGGTTACTGATTAGGCATTAAACTTCCAGAGGAATAATCTTAGCAGGAATCAGCACACTCAATTTCCTTGAAGCAGGAATGCTGAAAACTTTTACATGCAGTTTATTAAATTTTGTTCTCATTAAATTAGAATTCTATTAAGCATATTTGACTCCTATTGCTATTTATCCTACTTTCCCTGGAGTAAAGTATTGACTGGAGTCAAACATTAATGTTATCAATCAAATCAATTAATGTTATTGATCAAATTTTCAGTGTGATTCCTAACATATATTTAATTCGGTAGGAGTTCTGACCTTAAGAACAAGTCAAACAAATTTAAAAGCAGTGGTCTGTTCACTGTAAATGAAAATTAATACTTGATTTAAAGGAGTAACTTCAACACTATATGCACAATTTTTGACCATATTTCTATTCCTCTATAATGGAAAAAGATTTTGTTTGGAGAGAACAATGAAGTACTTTTGCCCTTATGAAGGGAATAACTTTAAAGAATCATGTTAGCAGAGAGAAATAGAATATATAAAAGCACAGCTGCCTGAAGGAAGAGGCCAAAGGAGACAACCATTAAGTAATTGGATTAACCTCTGTTTGGCCCTTTTCAGCTGAATGAGATTTATTTTGATAACATGTTGTTTGCTTTCTTCCAGGTTTGCACACAATGTAGCAGCCATTCTCAAAGACTGAAAAAGAAATTGAAGCATGCATCTCAGTAAAAGCCTCTGTCTGCATAATAAAATAATACATCTTTCAGTAACTTGAAATCTGAAACAAGATTGTTCCAGTAGCCATAGCCTGAATAATACACAGATGGAGATATTTTTTACATAAAAATTCTTTATAAATTGCAGCTGCAGGGACAACTTCAGGAGGAAATGAAAACTTCTCTCATTTTACTTGAAAATTAATTTAAGAATCAAAATAAATCTATTTTAAATTTGAATAAATTGAATAAAGCATCACAAGACTTTTCAAGCTGGAAGTCCAAAGCATCTTTGATTCAAATAAATTATGTTTTACATTGAAATATAAAAAAAAATCACCAAGATCTTAAAAAATTGATTGTGCTTAGATCGACTATATTAAGTCTAATTTAAAAACAAAGTTATTTCCAAGCAGAAAAAATGTGAGAGTTTTGTTAGAAAATATCAAAAGGGTCAATTTGGACAATTTTGGAAATTAAAACCCAAATATTTTCTTCTAATGTCTTAGCCTACTCTATAGATATATAATATCTCTAACAAATATATGCATTTTATAGGAGCTGTAGAAATTGCTTATTTTTCTCAGAGCCTCCATCCTAACTTATCTAGTTTCTGCATCTGTTGCTTCAGGAGAATTTCAGCAAAGACATGGTGCATCCTCCATCTCTGTGGATGGGGTGTTATCAGTGTTTCCTTTGTCTTCTCTGAATATAGGTCTGTTGTGAGAGTGGTCCAGCCTGTGACCTTCAGCCGTGTCCATGCAGAGCACCCAACCCAGCCATAGCAACTGCATCTCTTATTGAGATAGGATGGGTTTGGGGCCAAGGGGAGGCTGGCTGGTGTTTGATTTGAAAAGGATCAAAGCCCTGCCTATGGAACAGATGGCAAAGAGAATATTGGGACTTTTGACTCAAAGCAGCAAACAGAAATGAAGCTAGTTCTCTGCTAATAGAAAATCAGAGAGCTACTAATGAGGATGGGATCTAGTTTTTCTCCCTGTCCTTCACTCTCATTTAGTTGTGTGGTTGGGCTTATTTCTTTAGTCACACATTTAGGATCTAGTACTTTGAGCTCAGATTTTGCAATGATTTTTACCAAGGACTATGCTTTGCAACCATCTGGAGACTGAAACTATAAGAGAATTCAAGTCTCTGCTCATTCAGAGCATATCTTTCTGGAGTGCACACGCTAATGTTTCTGTATTTATACTCTCCACACAGTAGGAACTAAATAGGATTTTGTTTAATTTGTTGGCATCGGACCAGCTTTTCTAAAGCATCTTCTGTTTCCTCAGGCCAGTCTGTTATTGTTGGGGTCACAAGGACACACGTTTCACTCATGGCCTCTGAGCAGCCCAGTTACCCTCAGAGGGCACTGCAGCCAGCAGCCTGCCTGGCAGGGTCCTGCCTTCCAGAGGAGAGTGTGGTGATGGACAAGACAAATGAAGCACAACCTTTCTTCTGTGCTGTATAGTCACCTGATGCACTTTCACGTGTTTCTACAAACTGCTGCAAACTGATAGTTTAAGTCTCGGGATCTTTGAAATAGTGTAAGGACAAGGAGTTTGTCCAAATATTTTGTCCAAGCATTGAGAGTCAGAATTTATATGAAATTGTAACAGATAGCATCATGGTAATTACTGTCCCAATATCATGGCTCCAGCATAGAATCCTTTTCATAAACTTACCAAACTTCATCTTAAAACCAGATAGTTGTCTTGGGTTTTTTTTCTCCCTAACAATAAGCATCTGGAAGGGCTGGTTCAGAATCCTTATTCTACTGCTGTTTAAAGTTAATGGCAGTGCCTTCTTTTGTTTTCCATAATGTACTGGTGGTTTTCTAGGCAGTTGTCCTCCTCGAGATTTCTTGAAGATTTTCTTCAAAAGCTCAAATATTTAATACTGTTAAAAACATTCTACATGACTGTTTATTTATATATTTTACAGTCCCATCCCCTTCATTGAGAAAATACTAATTTCATCACATAAAATGCTTTGAATGAAACTGGTGTATTTTTCTCATGAAAAAGGTTTCTGCTTGAGTTGCCTGGGATAGGATTTCCATGAAAAGCTGTATTTCTGGATTTAAAAGATTATAAAATATCTAGAGGCTTATGCTTCCTTTGTCTTCTCACAGGTTTAGGCATAACATTGAGCAAAGTCACTGAAATATGATAATATTTTTTCCATTCTGCAGCTTTTTTGGTAACACTTTATCATCAGAAACTGTCACACTTTCTGATTTTACTCTGATGATCCAATGCTGGACTAATTACAGTCTTCAAGGAACACAGAATGCAAACCAGAGAAAAAACATTGTTAGAAGCTAAGTTAAAGATTTACAATTCTTCTCCCTCAATTATTGTGCAGAATTTCAGCTCAGAAGAAACAAGATAGTAAAAAATTTAATTAAAAAGCCATAAATCTTACAAATAGTGCAGTTTCAGTCTATAAGATTTCCTATTGCAAAGTCACTGATAAGCCTGAAGGAAATTACATGGGCCTATGCAAGCTCTGCCTTTTGTTAGAAACGGGGAGCAAGATTTGATCTTAACTTGTAGAAAAAACTGCTATCTATGTGCTCAGTTATGAAGCAAAATGAGATGTAACTTCAATAGGAAAGACATGTATAGACATCTTTGCAACAACCTTTTTCTACTGTCCTTATGTTCTGCATGGAAGTGCTTTGATATAGGACCAACAACACAGAGATTTCTGTCTCTCCAGTGGTTTCTTGCCTTCGGCCTGATGCATTAGGGAGTGAAAACATAGAATATAAGACAAATATCAAGAAGAATTTTCTCAAGTTTGGGGACTTTAGCAGACCCTTTGGCCCAAAGGATCTTATTCATATTCTAACCATAACGTTTTCACCCATCAGAACCAAGAACAGGTGGTTTTCATTTAGAGCCTTGTGCATCACCTTTTGCCTGGATGCCAATCCTGTCATTTCACTGCCCATCCTCTTTCATGTTTTAATCTGGAATAGGAATCACTGATTCATGAAGAGAGTGAATTTAGCGGGAATGAAACATTCTCTTTTTCACTCTTGCCTACCCTGTGCCTTAATTTTCCTTTCAGAATGTTGCTACTGACATCCATCTATACTTCTCTCTAGCTAAAGATATCTAATTTCCATCTAAATATGAAATATTTAGAAGGAAAGAATATTCTAGAAGGTACAGAATAATCTGCTGTCCTGAACCTTGACAATAGAGGCAATGGGTCATTTCACCTGTTTCTGCCTTTGCTAGCGTTGCAAAACAAGTCTCCACAAGAAAGTAAGGAAGTGGAGGTTAAGTGTTGATAGTTTGATGCCAGGAAGCAGCACTGAACTGTTTGTGGAATGATTTATAGGGAATGTATGAGTTTTCATGAGGAAAGTAGAAAGAGTATTTTTTTTTTTCTGATAATGTTATATGTATAACACATTTTGGGAGAGAATAAAGCAGAGCAAGGTCCTTACCAAAAATCTGAGAGGGTCTCACTGGAGAAAATTTGGGGTTTTTTAATCTCCCTGATCAGAAAAGCAAAAACAACTCTGTTCACCACTGGATGTCTCCCCATTTCTCCAGTGTTTCAGTGGATGCTTTCCACAATGTAGCCACGTCATTACTTGTTGAATTATTTATTTTTCAATGGAGGATGTGAAGTCACAGTGACCCCAGTTTTCTCTTGTGAAATACTCTTCACAAATAACTACTTTGAAAGTCAGTGCAGTACATAGGTGAGACGCCCTAGGTATGTTTAATTATTTAAGTTAACTTTCATCCTGTTTTCTCAGCAGTCCTAGCAATTTTAAATGCACTTTTAAGGGAGACTGTTACAAATGTATAATCTCTCTTTACTCTGAATAAAGTGCTGCTTTTCCTCATTTGGAATTTTTTTTTCTGATTTCAGGAAGTGGAAAAGGACAGGTTCATATCTTAGAGAACTCAAATTGGGCTTGGATTTAATTATAGCTAATAACTGAATAACACATTAGGAAAGATGTTGTGAATACCCACTAAGGGGAAATTGACATGAAGTATGTGGCCACAGTGAATAAAACTGCTTTTCTAGTGATTTATTCCAATGAACAAATTGCTCTGCCCTCAGGAACTGAAATCTAAACCACAGGAACAAATTTGGGTGACTTTTCAGCAAACAAATATAGTTCTTAATAGGGCAGGCAATGGATTCTGGGACAATTGTTATTTATTGTCATAATTTTAAATCTGAAACAAAGATATATTTCATTAGATCAGTTAGTATTTCAGATGAACAGCAGACACTGTTATTAGGATAAACAATGTAGTCCAAATAAGAGGCTAGAAGTGTAGTATTTGCTTTATAATTTGCCTTTTCATCTACAGGGAACTGCATCAGTATTTTTTGCCTAGATACATACTTTTGTGTATGTTTGCATAACTGCATCATATGGATAACCATTCCCTCATTCTCATGCTTTTTCATTTCAGAATTGTTAGCTATCAGATCACAGTCTCTGTAAACAACCTTCTACTTTGTAGTCCTCAGTAGCATTCCTTCCTGTTACTCCAGTCTTGAGGATCATCTAGTTCTTTCCTATCATCCCTGAATTGATAATGTTATTCTTTATTAGGCCTTATAAAAGTTTCATTATTACAGCCCTAGTTATTTTGTTCTCAACAATGTTCTTAGGAAATTAAATTAATTTTGCTGAAGACCTTTCTTCTGAATCATCATTTCTCTACATGTGCTCCCCAGCCTGGCATATTGATTTCCAATGGGTTACAAAAGGGATCTTTTTCACACATGAGAAGCAATTATAGTTTCATTTTATGTTTCATCAAAGTTCTTTCTACTAGAAAATTGAAGAAATTCAAGCCCCCCTAGCGCTGAAGAGATCAGACATAAAATCAAGTATCTTTCCTGTTTGGATAAATTGTCTACATATTTTAAGGCATCACATGGTGAAACAATTACATGATCCTAGAAAAAACATTAACAGTCAGTCACTGGGATCTAAGACTTAAAATTTAAATCACAGAGTGATTTATTCTAACATGTAATAAGCAGAGATGTCAGTGAGGAACTGAGAAACCAGTCTGTCACAGTTAAAAGCAGCATAATATTCGAGCAATTTAAGAAGGCATCATGCTGCATAAACACTTTTCTGTTATATAAAAAATATTATATACTATACAAGTTGTTTATAAAAGGTAGCGATTATATGTCACAGCTGGGAGTTGTTTCACTGCATAAAAATTTAAGAAAAGTACTCTTTTGAGTGCACAGATTTTGTGCTTTAGCCCTTCATTTTGAAATTTATCCTGGGGAGAATTGCAGAATACTTTTGGATTGCAAAGAAAAAATTGTTTGGTTCCAGAAATTATAGTTAGACAGGGCTTCTTTCCATTCCAAATGAAATAGCTGGAAAGTTAATAAAAGAAGAAATTGTGACTGTTTACCGGAATTTGACTGATAGGGACAAACCAATAAAGACATGAGAAAGGAGAATTGTGCTTTCCTAATATGTTACAAGAATCTATCCAGGGACGTTATTAATTTCTTATTAATTAATAATTTTAAATTACTAATTATTAATTATTAATCCAAGCAGGCTGTCTTGGTGTTTCGAGAGGTTTTAGAAAAAGGGAAGAGGAATCAAAGAGAACTATTATTGTCCCAATGCTGATACTTTCAACCTGATAAAAAATATTGTGGGACAAATCTGTTTTCATTCACATGTTCAAATATTTTCATTCCCCATCAAGAAATTACAATTTAAACGCCAAATAATGTCTAAGGAACAGCTTTTCTGATTTCCACCAACTAGCTCCCACAAAGCATGATGACAAATTACTACTTCTAAAATCAATTTCTTCATACTTTTGAAGCTTCTGTTCTAATGAAAATTGTACTTTGATAGGCAATAATACTACTTCCATTGGCATTATTTCTCTGACATTCCATAAATAGAAAAGAATTGCTTGTTCAGGCAAATACCACACCTCTGATACTGATTGCTCAGTACAAATATGATTCAGCATCTGTAGATGCTTTCTCTCATTTCACCTCTCTAGGGGGTTGTAAAAGTAATTAGTAATTGGACTAAACTCTGTGGGATTTTTCATAGTCTAAAATGACTATAAGTGTTTCTATTTGGAAACCATTGTCTGTAAATTATGAGATAGAGAAACCTTTTTTCTCCAGTTATTTCAGTGGGCTTAGCCCACTTCCATGCTAGCAAAAGTCCACTTGGCTAGCCTGTAGGAGTCATACCTAACATTTGTATTATTAGAACAAGTATTTTGTTATTGAGCAATTATTTTGTATTGAACAAGTATTTTGAAATAACAGTGCTTTTGTTATTTCAGAATAATTGTCTTAAATTTAACTTGAAAGGTCCTAGTTTAACCATATATTTCGTTGTAGACACCACAAATATTTTTTTTTCTGGATTTAAATTCAACCTTGGAGTATTTTCAAAATCAAAGTTTCTTGAAGAGAAAGTGAAATAAAGAGTCTCCTCCACAGAAGCTGTTCTTTGCCACTCTTTAATAAATAGGTGCAGGAGAATCAGGAAAGGAAATAAGGGAAATGAAATACTGTTAAAAATCACCCATTAACAGGAATTGTCGCAAGAAAATATTTGAGGTGAAAGACTTCTTTGACAAGTATCAGAGTTGGTTTGGTTTTCATAAATTAAAGGTTTGTAATTTATTTGTTATTAATTGACCAAATAAAAAAAAGGAAGGTAAAATTAATTAATGCAACTGGAAATTGGAAAATTACCAAATTCCTGAATTTTACCTAGTATTTCATTACCATTTTTGACAGAATATTATCATCCAAAGAGAGCTATACACAGTAGATAGCAATGTGAAAACAATGAGGTAATAGCAATATAGTATGTCAACAAAAATTTCCAGTTTGGTGCAGAAATATTACTAAACCACAAATCTGTGATTTTTATAGACAGAGCTTAAGTACTAGAAAGCCTCCCATAAAGCAGAGTTGTATGAACACCTCTTTGAGATCAGTTTCTTAAAGATATTGATCAGACTTTATGACTGCTCATGACTGTTTTCTTTATGCAGTTGTGAATGGTTAGGCCAATTTCAACAAAGTTTTTCAGAGGAGTTCATTCTGAAATTGACTTTCTTTCAGTCCATTTATGCAAATGTCGCGTTAAGTGGTCTGTAAGTAGAAGAGATGGTGCTTGTCTTGGTAGAAAAACATGTGGAGATGGGAACTGCAGTAAGCCATCCAAGTGGTGGTGCACTTCAGAACATCTTCAACAGGGAGTGTCTTGAGCTCCTCTTAATGTGCTGGAAAAATGCAGTGTGCCATGGATTAGGGTCAAAGGGCTCATGACTTTGTGGGAGCAGGCCGTAAGGGTTTGGCAGACATCTGAGACAGGGAAAATTACAAGACTATGGAAGGGAACTACTCTCATGGAAGGAACTGAGGGTTACATTAATTCAGCTGCTGCAGAGCAACACTAGTTTTTGTCTCCTTTATTTATTTGTTCATTCTGCATTAATAACGCTGCTCTCCATTATGATCTCCAACAAATATCTTTACCTTTCTGTTCCTTTGCTCTTATGTGTAATTATGCTAATTTTCTTTCCATATTTTAGAGAAGCACACAGTTAAAAAAATTGTTATTAATCTTCTGAAGAACATGACTCCAGGTGAGTTTATTTAAAATAATAGGGCAGTATGCAAAGCCAATTTTGGCAAAGATGTGTCATGAAAATTTTATATAGAGAGAATTAACTCCATTAATATGTTGCTGGACTAGTGAAAAAGCAAGTCTGATGACAAAAGTGTTTTGGAAAGAATCTTGGAGATGGTGGAGAACGGCGGGCCCTTTTAAGAAGTAAAAGATCTACTACAGATACATTTAAGAATGGAGAAGAGTGGTACTGGAATGAGTGAATTAATTGCACAGTGTATATCAGACATCAAATGTCAATGCAAAACCTAGGAAGTTCCAAAAATCATGTAAATAGTCACACTGATGAATCATTGGCATTACTTTTGAAAAGACTGGCTTAGACTTTTGGATGTTTTGACAGTGATTCTTCATTCATCTAGTTCTGTTTCACAAATCATAGGAATCATGTTTCAGACACTTATTTGCAGACCTTGTATTTATTGTTCTTTGGGAATAAGTAAGGAACTTAATATAGGTAGCTAAGTTTGTCTAGGCTACCTCTTTAGTCCATGGGCAGTGAGTGATAAGCACTTTCAGAAGGTGATTCAGAGCAATCAGAATCAGTTTCTATGTTCACTGGCTACATTAAATATTTAAACATAAATGGAATAGATATACGCCACTCAGGATATATCTGGAGGGAGGTAATCACTGTAGTGTGGTAACTTAGTTGTTGATGCACCAGAATATATCAAAGAGAAATGTGGCACAGCTATCAGACCACTTCTTAATATACCTGTTCTCTAATGGAGAGAGGGTGAAGCCATTGTGTTCTTGATAAAAAGGAGCCCAAGTGTTCTTGTGCCAGAACCATATGAGAAAAAATGATGGCTCAGGATCTCACTTCAGATTCTATCAGGGCTTTCCTAATAGCATCTCATGAACAGTTTGTTGAGATATATAGATCTTGATGAAAACTGTTAGTTCAACACATTGTATACACAGTATACGTTCAGATGATCAGTCTTTTTCTTCTCTATGAAATCTCTTGTTCTATGATACATTTCTCATCAGGCAGCTGAGTCTAACATTAATTATGAACCAGATTCTAGGGGAGAGTCAACAAAACCACCTAATATGAATGATCACAGCTGAGCATTGACAGGCTCTTAAACATTTGGGATCTTTGCACTGGGATTTCCCAACAGAAGGGTCAAATGCAGATGGACTTAGCTCTGCCTTCACAGTGCTAAACATGAGGACACTTCACTCTGGAAGCATCAAGATGAATTAGAATCCAAAGTCATTTCACCTTGGAGCCTGCTAAAAAGGTGCTTGCCTCACATAAAGGAACATTCTTTTCCTGGTAGCATGTCAATGTTATCTGTCTTATGGAGGATACTGGATTTTGGCTTAGTGTACATGTTGTAGTACCAGGAATTGAAATACTACTGTTAGTTTTGCTTTGGTATTTGTGTGGTCATTGTATGTATCACTTACAAGCACCTGATTAAGACAAATAAATTGTGTCAAGGATCACCACATTTGCTTTACTCATAATTGCTTGCAATATAATGGAGGACAGACAACAAAACTTCAGCAAAGGTCAGTGCATAGAATGACCAATGGTGAATACAGCTATATTCATCCAAATGTCCTCCCTAGCTGGAAGTAGTTTGCTGATAAATAACCCTGGGAGAAATGAGGATACACACTGATGAGTCAGAAATTGTCGTTGACAAGCTCAAAGATCCAATCAACTTTGAACATTAGGGAGAGGTGAACTTCTATAGAGTCAGCATGCACAGGAGAACCTTTTCTTAATAGTATACCATAAATTAATCACTTAATATTAGCAGATTACTGCTAGTCCAAATATGTGGCTTTTGATTTAAATCAGCCTTTACTATGTCAGTACACATTCCAGGGCCAAACTGAGAGGTCTGACATAATGCCTGCCCCATAAAGCATGGTAGGTGCTGAACTATAAACCCCATGTGCTCAGGAGTGGAGCAATTATAAATATTTGTAGGCTTTGCACTAGAAGCTGGGAATTTGGCTATGCATAAAGATCTGTTAATCACAGAAGTACATGTGAAGATCTTACTCAGCTATCACATTTCTGGAAGGTGCTTATTATGTGAACATTCAGACAGTCCTCCTGCAATCCCCACCTGGTGTTCTTAGGACAGACCACACTGCACATCACAGATGATGCAAAGGGAGATGGTGAGTACATGTAATGTGTGTGTGTATGCATGTAGAGACCTGAATATCTGGCATTGTCATACTCAGCAAGGCAAGTGTGACAAGGCAATCCTTATTTCACTCACTGAAAGAAGAGAGATGGACTTTATGCACAAAAAGTTTAAAAAGTGCTGATGATCAAATCAAGAATGGCCAGCAGTGATATTGGCTTATGTAATGTTGGCTTTTTTCTTCAGGAAGTGAATTGAGAAAGCAATTGCTGTCTCAGCTGGCTGCACTGTCATGTGGAAATAATGTTCAGCCAATAGCAGGTCTGGCTTGAAATCAGCTTTTAGCACTGAGTCCTGTTATCCCATTGCTATTCCCTTGACCTCTACAGCTGTTTCATTATAAAATTTAGTCATGTGCCAATAAGAAGTTCTCTGAATATCATGGTGTGGAAATTGAATGGTTAAGTTCTCGACAGATGTCTGATGATTGATTATTTTTGTTAGGAGATGAATTTGTTTTATTGGGTTCTGCTGTTCTGCTGTGCTATTAGGCCTCATATCTCATTAATTCATACTATACTTTTTATTTTCGCAGCCATAAATTTGGTATGCTAATCTGCTAGATAGTTACAAATATCTATCTAGATCTCCTGTGGTTCTCCAATTTCATAGAGGGTTGTGCCTCTCCATTGTAGAATAGTTGGATGTTGTCAATCTGTATGTTTGCAATTTATGTGTTAGAAGTACTCAAGCATTTACAGTGGCTTCCAGGCCTGACATATGCAAAAGGCTACTCTATTTCAGTTTAATGGCCATATTAAAATTAAGCCACTTGGGCACAGCCAGATTTTTGCACAGAAGCTGTCTCTATGGAAAGAACTTCTAAAAGGGAGCCAGATGTTTAATTCTGAATTATTTCAGAACACAGCTTATTCTTAGTGTTTATTACTAAACACTGGTAACAAAGTACATGCTTTTAAAGACTCAAGCAGCATTGCACATGTTCACTGGAGTCAACAATCTGCAGCACATTAACCTTGCATTCTAAACCCCTGATATAAAGGTGCCCCAGAGGTTTACTGAAAAGCCACTACCAAAGAGATTTCCATTTTCTTCAGAACTGCAGATCTTCAGAGCTCAGACACCTGTTCTAAAATAAACACCTAAGCAAAAGTACCCTCACAGGAAATCTGTGTTTTAGATCATTTGTGCAAGTACTAGTGGAAATTAATATATTCATTTCTTGGCAAATTTTGAGGATTAAAAAATATATCAGGAAAAGATGTGAATGTTTAGTGAACTTTAGCTTTTTTTCATTCCTCTATAAAAGAGCACAAATAAAGATATCCCAGTTTCAATATTTCTTCTCTGATGAATGTCAGTGTAGGCTTGGGCTCTTCAGGTTAAAAAAAAATGGTATGATTTGGGAGTCAAGAGAAAGCCATGAAATCAAGAGTATCATAAAGAAGTAGGAAATGACTGTGCAATGCCTTCTAGTACACAAATGAGATCAGGCAAATGAACCTAGCAAGTGGCAGGTGAAGAAAAAATAAAGGCTATGATTCCTCACACATCATGCTACTAAGCAGTGGGGCCCATTCAGTCCTAAATGTTTTGGATGTTAGTATTTTACAGAGTTTAAAAACTGGTTAAACTCATGAAAGAAGAATTTGTTTAAGATTTCTAATTAGAAAGAGAGCCTCAGTTCAGGAAAGTTATTTCTGACATTTTTGATTTTCCAAGGAAAATACTATTATATATCTACTCTATTTCTTACTATTTCTAGGCATCTTCTGCCACTGGTCTAAGCAGAGCAAAAATATGTCTATTTTTCTATTTGGTTGGTAAAAGTTTCTAGTCTGGTTAACTGGTGTGCTGTTTTATTGCCCTAGAACAGACTGTGCTTACTTTATACATCTTTGGTGTGTACTGTGTGACTTTTTCATTTAGATTGTTAATTGTTCATGGAGTAGACGGGAGAAATCCTTCTGACTTCCCGTTCCAGGTTGTATCTCTCAATCTAGTTGACCCTTCTGGTATAGCTAATGCAATGCAGTGCACTGCAGAGTTACCCAAGCTATTTCTAAAAATGTACTTCTAGGATCCTAATCCACTCACCTAGCTTGCTCATAGACTTCAATACAGCTGTAACCTAACAAGTATGCAAAACAAATTCTGCCAAGCAACTCTTTTGCTTTGGTAGTTTCGTGATATTAGGTGATGCTCCTTTCCCCTTTTTCATATTTCATCTTTCCTGTGGGTTCATCCTAGCTTCATATCTGGAGAATACTTGCATTTGCAAGGGAAACAAACAGGTTTCTTATCTCTCTTGGCTGACCAGGCCACTCTTACAGCATTACAATACTTGATTTTAATTGTATGCAGACATTGATAATTGTAATGGATAAGGGCTTTAATCTGAGAGTTCATCCCATTTATACTGTTTATACCATTTGCATGTATGTGGCTTTCAGTAATATCAGATGGCTGAACAGAAATTGCACAATTGATGTCAATTAACTCCAGAGAACAACTTTTGTAAACTAATACTCATTTATGTATTAGTACAAAAAAAAAAAAAAAAGAAAGAAAAAAAAAGAGATGTAACAGGGTTATGTATGGGAAATAAATTATTCAGAATTTGACAAAAGACATGTCACAAAATATGATGTATTTGGTGCAGAAAATTCACCAGGGACATCTGAAGAGGCATTCAGTGTGATCATGGTGGCATGGAAAGTGAATGAAGGTTACTTCAATCTGTTGAATAGCTAAGAGACTGAAGAAGAAGTTAGAATGTAGGAGTTAGTCCACTTGGTGTGGAATGGAGAGCCCACATACTTTAATAATATAGAAATAAAGACACATCTCATCATAGATGCCATATTGGAAGGAGAATGTTGTGGTGGTTACAATGCTACTGTTGGCTAGATAGGACTTTAATTTCCCCATCACAGAAAAAGGAAAAAAGTACTTTCAGTTTAATTATTTAAATTAATTTTAAATTTTTTGTCTCTTTTTTGTCTGTCACACTCAGAACAATTATGAATTTGGACATGTCCTTTGACTCATTGACTAGCTCTTTCTTAAAACTTACATAAGGAGAAGAAACAAGAGAAAGCCAAATTTTAGGGACAAGATGATGAGAAATTTAAATCCTGATCTTCACCCAGTGATAGAAGCACTATTATGTGATGTCGCCCATTTCAGGGGTGCTGAAATTCAGTAACTTGCGACACAGTTCAGGTTAACCCTTCATGTACATGGTTCTCTGAATGCCCTCCTTATTGTGAAGTATTTATGAAGAACCTTAGCATGGCAATGTGTTATCACAAAAATGAATAAGCATATCGGTATCTACATGTTAAAATTTTGCATAATATAGTCTTTTATCACCTGCTAAATGAAGCAGACAGAGCATTCCTAAATTATGTGTCACTTGCCTGCTTTTTATTAATAATTGCTGTTCATTGGAACTGTTCCTTATCTACAGCACAAACAAGCCAAATGAAGTTTATTTTGATTTGTTAATGAAGTATTGCTAATTTGATTTTAGTTGTAATTTTTCATTAAAGTGAAGTTTTCACTCCTTTTATTAACAAATTCAGGCAGTAAAAATAATTAGTAATAGAAATCCTTTAACAGTATTACATTATCTCTTTATTATATCTTAATGACTCAAAAAAGGTACCTGCAAAAAACCATTGCAACCACAAATGCATTTATGATGAAAAACTGAATCACATTGTTTTGACTGCATTTTCATAATGATATTTTTTGTAAGACAAAAATTGCCAACACATGGAATCTTAGTTAAAATCCAAGTTTATCTACAAAGTGTAAAAAATGTTGAAAAGGACGAGGAAAAACCTGTAAATTAAGACAAAGATAAAACTTTTCAATTTTATTTTCCTATTTTCTCTTCATCAGTGGGTTTACAACCTTTATTTTTACAGCTTTTTCTTCTGAAATGTTTAAAAGACTGTTATTCATACACAGTATTTCTGATATAAAAATCTTTTATAATAGAAAGGTGATTTCATCTGATAAAACAGTATATTTGGATAACTTGTTAAAAAATAATTCAAGAGTATATTTATTTACAGGCAAAACTGTGGGGATATGGTGTCCATGAATTCATGCTGTCACATTTGAATATCTTGTGTTGGGATGGTTATTCAATTCCATAGACCCATTTAGAGCTTGTGTATAATGTGACCTGACAGCTAAATCTGTTTTTTTGAGGAAGCTGATTCCTTCAGACATATTCCAAACTTACTTAAGAAACATTGACAACAATGTCAACAATGTAGCAAAATTGAGAGGTATAATGCCTTATTCAGTACCATAATTAAAAACCCAATTTTTTAGTTTTTGTTTGTTTGGTTGGTTGGTTTTTTTGGTGTTATTTATTAAAACTTAAACGTGCTGTGAGTATGTGTGCTGGTTTTGGCTGGGGTAGAATTAAATTTTTTCACAGTGGCTGGTATGAGGCTGTGTTTTGGATTTGTGCTCGATACAGGGTTCATAATGTAGAAATGTTTTTCATTTTGCTGACCAGGGCACACACAGGGCCAAGGCTTTTTTGAGTTTTCATAAGGACACACTGGAGAGGGAAGTTAGGAATGCATGGAGGGTTGGGAGGAAACACAGTCAGGACAGATGACTCCAACTGATCAAAGGAATATTTCAGAGTATATGACATCATGGTCAGTATATAAAATGGGGGAAAGCAGTGAAGTAATTCCTTGTTTTGCTTTGCTTGTATGGGCAGCTTTTGATTTTCCTATTAAGATGTCTTTATCTCATTCCAAGAGTTTGCCAGCTTTTACACTTCTGGTTCCCTCCCTGATGCTACTGGTGGGGGAGTGAGCAACTGGCTGCACAGGGCTTGGTTGCTGGCTGTGGTAAAACTGTGGCAGTGTTTGTGAGACCTTGGGTCCTGTAAGGGTCGTCAGTGCTCTCTATGTCCTGGAGCTTGATTTTTCCACAGTAAGCATGAAGCATCAAAAGGTTTTGACTATTTTACACTTTGTCAAAAATAAACTTGTAGGTATGTGAAGGTATGAGACCAAAAAGGAAGGTATCTAGAGAGTATTTAATTTATAGCCCTAAATTTTTCTTAAAGCAGTTTTCATGTATCTAGGTCCTTCTTTATGGTTCAACAATTAGAATAATTTTCTTTGTAGCATGTTGTATATAGAGAAATATATGATTTCTTTGTTCTCTACACATTCAGTATCAATTTAAGTTCTTCTGTTTCATCAGGATATTGAAGGATAGTCAAACAATTGTCTCTCTTTATAACAAAAAAAGGTGATATGCCTTCTGAGGTTTAGTTTTTATGCTCTTGATCCCTCTTTGCCTACCTCAGTATGATATATCTGAAGAAGTAGGCATTATATTTTTTTGCAAGCTGAAGAGAAGAATTGGAGATCTGTTCTACAGTGGGCATGACACAGTTTTTTTTGTCTAAAAATAGATTTAGACCAGAAAAAAATACAGCGTTAACACTCTATGTGTTATGATAGGTAGGGGTAAAGAATGTTCACTTTCATTAAAGATGTAGGAAGCAAAAGACAATCATGTACATGGTAGATCTGAAGGTATTCTCCTTTCTGTTGGGACATAATTGACTCAACCAAGCTGATGTAAGAGGCAGTTGTGCTGCACTAGAAGGTGTCAAAACATCAAAGACCCTTCACTTGGTGAGAAGAAAAATACAATTAGAAACTCTAGTGGAACCTCAGTTCACTAGGTGGCATGGAATTAAAAGGGTACAGGGAGTGAGAAGAGAAATTACAGTAATGTACCAAATCTGATATTAATACTTTTATTTAGGCATCTAAAACCTGACATAAATACACTACATTGCACTTTTTGTACATCAAGATTGTTGCCATATACTAAAACCAAGTCCATTTCTAGCTTTACTTCTAGTCACACAGCATCACAGAATCATAGGTGACTCTCACATGGCTTTAGTCTTGTGAAAGCTACTGAGATCTGCTCTTAACAGCAAGTGAAGAAAGATTTGTTTCTCTCATGGGTGATTCATCCCACCCCTCAGATTTTTATTTTAGATTAGGTGAACTCATCAGCTGTTACCAGTCTCTTACATTGACCAGACTTATCATTAAATGCCTTAGACTGGACACTAACAAAACAGAGATAAAGTGAGACAAATCACATTCAGTGCCTTTTGAGTGATAAAGTCTTGTATTCACTCTGAGATTTAGCTTTTCTTCTATATAGTCACATGTCTTCACTGTGACCCTTTGGGAAATCAGAAATACAGCCTCAGAGCCTGCTCACAGTTTGTTTTATAGATTTATTCTCATAAAGACTAAAGTAACAGAAATATATAATACAGATGGATTTTTTTTTCATTCCTATACAAATTAAAGCAGCTCCAGATGCAGAAGTTAGTCCATTTGCAGGAATCTTCAACAACAGGATTTAATTTCTTTATGCTGGTGCTGCTCAACCTTCCTGAAAGAGCAGTTGTGCCAGTGGGATTCACAAAGCTTTTAAGTGAGATCTGACTAATTGGAAAGAACCTTAATGTATCCCACTTCTTTCAAAAATATCTGAAGATATGCCATAGTGTTGACTGTCAGAATGCAATAGTTTCAATGAAACACCTCAAATGCTGCTTTAGAAGCTGGTTAAATTTGAAGGTGCATATAATTTCTTGTCACTTCAGGTATTCCTTGCTACAGCAAGGAAAAGAGAAAGGATATATACTAATTCAACCATAACACTTAGGGATAGAATGGGGGCTGTGAAGTGATCATCCTTGCTCCTAGGCAGGATCAGCTATTACAGTGCCTCTCTTGACATATTTATCAAACCTTCCTAAAAGTTATGAAAATTCTGTGGGGTCTAAAAATTTCCCACTTAATAACTATTTTTACAACCAGACAGGGGTATCTGACATTTAACCAAAACCCTGAAGTATTTCTATTTTTTGTTTTGACAGTTGGAGCTAGGCAGAGAATCTAATCCCATTTTTATTTCTGCAGTGAGAGGAGTGTGTGTATTTTCTTCTTTTTGTCCTCACACATCAGAATTTTAGTCAGCAGCCAGAATCACATTTCTAGAAGTAATACACCATTCAGATCAAAAGAGTTGGAGCCTACTCTGCAGGAAAAAATATTATTAGATATGAATATTTGTTTCATATAGAGAACTGCTAGTATTGTTATATGGGGTTATACTTTTTTGCAACATAAAGGCGGAATTATTAAGCCCAGGGCTGCTGTTTGCAAGAACGTGTAGTGGTTAAAAAGACTGAGTTGGTTTCTGTTCTGTCATGAGTGACTGGAAGATGCAGGCAATGGAACAAATGTTTCATAGAATCTTGTGGAAAGCTGAGACAGGAGCTGTGAGAACAGGAAAAGTTTTTCTGGTGTAATATCAGGCTCTGCACTTGTCTTCCTGAGCTTAGATATTCATGTCACGGGATAGTAGTGAGTATTTTTTTTTTTTGACAAAGAAAGAACAGTTGCATAATCTCATATTTTTTCCAATATAAAAGAAATTAAACATATGAAGAAGCCTTTGGACGTATTAAAAGAGCAAAATTAATTAATGTTGGTAAGGAGTTGGTTTTCTGTCAGACGCAATGATGAGATCTGGGTCCTTCTGCTTTCCTTTCTTGTACCAGTGAGAGTATAACAGAAATTATTTCCCATTGAAATTGAGTTAGAGAATAGAATTTATTACATTTTTTTGTGCAATCCCACATATTTCTAAGTTTTAAAATTAGATGAGTTCAGCTGTTACTGTTTTGTTTTCGTCAGTTTTCAGATTAAGACAAGTATTAACATAATATTATACGTTGGACTCCTGATAGTTAAAGATTATTTTTTCATTATCAGAGTATATAATTAATAAAATAAATAAATAAATAAATAAATAAATAAATAAATAAATAAATAAATAAATATAAAATTATATGGTTTTGAGATATGTCCCAGACTCCATGCAAATCTGTTGCAAATGATGATTACCAATAACAACAATTACAAGAGGAAGCAGACTAGAGGAGTTCAGGAACACCCTGCTTGGGTGCCGTGTTTTGCATGAGCTGGGCTCTGACAGATTCATGAAGCAAATAATTCCCAATCCTCACACACATGATGAAGTTCATCTCCATAAATACTTTTGAGGCCATATCTGGTGGGTGAGCTAATGACTTGCCTGAGGTGGCAGCAGTTCAGTGCCCATGAACAACCAGGCTTTGCAGCACATCACAGATGCAAGCCTCCACGGTCTACCATCCCGTGCATGGTCATCAGTTCTCCAAAGAGCATTGGGATCACACTGCACAGTGGCATTTTTCCCAGAGAACTAGCAGTCAAAATTTAGGGTGATGTTTGTCCATCTGCTGATGACAGACATCTCGGTGTATTTGGGTGCTTGCCAGAAAACAGAGAAGGGAGGAAGAGAATGATAATTTTTTAGAGGATCAGCAGATTCAACTGCAGAGCTTGCAGATTTATGCTGGCTAGGCCAGTTGATTTGATCAGGGATTGATATCCATCAAAGCTATTACAAAAAGAATAAAAATAAACAAAAGCAGACACAACCTGCTTGTGGTTTGCAAGGGAAATGGCTTGAATTCCTGTTTTGAACATTAGCACAGGACATCCAAAAATAGCCCCTCAGAAATACTCACAAAATTGAATGCTACTGCCTCAGAGAGGAACAGAAAATGCTTGAGAGTAGTAAAATCTAACTTTGTTGCAGTGACCTTCTGATTTCTTGGTTTCCATTACCTCATAATCACCCAGAGCATCATGTCCCTTGTGCCTTGACTTTGCTCTCATCTGCTTTCACTGTTCTCCTGCTTCTCATTTCCTCCTGGGGTGAAGAACTACCTGCAGATCTGATCTCTCAGAGAGAGGGAGAGAAAAGTAGTGGAAGAAGGTCTTTCTCAGGAAGGAGAGATTCCACTAGCATGGTTGCACTCGCATTTGTGTCCTTAATCACTCACTATTATGTGTGTGATTTTCCACTCAATAGTTTTTCTTTGGGCATTTTTTTCATGAGTTTAAAATTGGTTTCATAAACCAGAGGCTAGTTTGGCTATTTTGGAAGCTTTGTATTAAGAAAAAGTCAGTTTTCAAACTTTTAAATAATTTAAGTCGGTTAATTTTAATATACAAACCTTAATTTTTAATGTACAAATATGTGCACATTTAATATGATCTAAGTTGTTCTCCTAGCTAAACTTCTCAGTACTCCAAAATTAAAAATATTTACAGCTTTGCCACTTTTTCATCTCCTGGAGAATAACAGCTTATTTAAATCTGTGTCTCTTGAAGGTTTTCCCAGTAGGAAAAATCTGATTTTAAAATGAAATACAATAATGATTAGCATAGATTCATCAATGCACTACATTGAAGTGATTTATTCAGACCTCTGCCTCATGTGAGCCTTCACAGTTGGCAAAATCAAATTTCAAGAGTCACATATAACAGTAAATTGGCATAGATTCATCAATGTTGATGGGAGAACAGTAACATAAACCGTTACTAAAGTGACTCTAGTTGTGTTTGTGGGAAGAAGAGACAGGTCTTCATCACTGGAGACTGAAACCTCTTATAATTACAGACAGCATGGGAAAAAGAGAGTGCTTAATCTACAAAAATTTCTTTAGTTTGGCTGAAACAGATTTTAAAGAGTTGCACTATATTCCAGCTTGAGTTATTATACTCCTTATAAAAGGCCACAGATTAAAATGTAAGGGCTATTTCAGCTTTAAATTCCAGGAATTTACAAATGTGTGCTGAGGGGGTGTGCTTAGATCTCCACAAGTGCACATCCATAGGAGTCCAGGTGCCTTGCTGCATCCACACTCACAGACATTTCATCAGTTGTATGCTTTTTTTGCAATGACTCTCAAAGTGCTGATAGCTAGCCAGGGCGCAGCTTCACTAAATGGATTTTTCAAGTGATACCTGTTTGAGCCATCAATAGGTTAGAAGTCAGGCACAGTGTGAAAACCATTCATTGCTGTCATCTCGGAAGATAGCACCTCTGTTGTGTATTTGTGGATTTAATTATTGTTCGCTATCTTTTAAAAAGTTTTCGTTAAGATATTTATATGACCAAAATAAAAGAAGGGTCTGATCTAAAAATGGATACCAGAATGTTCTTAAACTGAGAGTTCCATTACAAGTCTAAAGTCTTCAGCTCCATCCTACAGCTGAGTTCTTTGCATCTCAGCTGATTATATTATTTATACAGCATACCAGTATTAGAGAAAAAGTGTTAGAGAATGACTTCAACACTCTAACATATGTATTTATCTAAATAAAAGCAGAGAATTACATATTTTTTGGAAGAAAAAGAATGACAACGATTGCATGTGATAAAAGACCCCTTCATAGCAGAGGTCTCAGTATGAAGGGTGATAGCTGTCAAATGGGATCATACCCAAACTTGTTAACTGCTCTATTTCTGTGATATTTTTTTTTAGGGAATTTATCAACTATGTTGCAGAAATCCTTTTCACTGTAGTCTGCCAATCACTCCTGTCCATGACACAGCTGCCCACAAGCAGATAAATCTGTAAAATATCCCCATGAATATGTGAATTTGTGTCCCATACCTGGATTAATTCTGAAGTATTCTTGCCCTTGATAACATTAAGTTGTCATTTTCACTAATTGTAATCCACTGAAACTGTAGGACATCAAAAACATTCCTATCAGCTGAAAATGCTAAACTATTTTCTTCTTTAAATCATTAACTTTTGGGCAAATTAGAGTCATGCTGCTGGCTTTATTTTCTGGAAGCTGAAGCACCCAGATGTTTCATTTTCATGACATTTAGCATTTAATAACCTCACTGTTACTGGTACTAATTTTCTAAATTCCTTTTCAGCTTTTATTTTGAAAATAAATACATGACAAAATGCTTTGGTACTTCAATTTTCTCTTCTAGTCTTTGGGGAAGATTCCAAAATAATTAGCTAAATGATCAATCAGTTAAAAAAAAAGTTAATTCAGAGCTGGATCCAAATGTCCCTATAATCTATATATAACTTCTATTACATCTGCCCAAGAGATAATAAATCACTTGGCAAGGCATTAATAGGAAAAAACACTCTTGACAATAAACTAAAAAGGAGGATGATTTGTATGATTTAAACAGTAAGGGGTTTAAAATCTTAGAAAATGGGCATTTTAGTTTTTACCTTCGACTTTTTTTTACATTTTTTGTGAATTTAAAAGAACCCTTAATATTATTTGACTCATCACTACAGCTCCTTGTTCTAGTTTACTAATTTTAAGAGAACATATCATTTCAGTTGAAATGTAGGCATGCTAGTATACCTATGTAATCACTTCTGTGTGTAAGACAGCAGAACACTGTATTGACTTTCACACTCAAAAAAAGCCATCCAGCAGTAGTGGTTTATTCAGATTTTCTCAAGGCAGACTTATACATATTCACATCAAAACGAAGGAGACTCAGCTGTTCTGGGGAAGGCTGGCTGCATGTTTTTGGCAGGAAGAGGCAGATTAGAGAGGTGCATGGAAGGTTCTCATCAAGTTGTCTTCATGTTGCCTTTTCTTCACCGAAACGCTTCTACTAAGCCCTAATTTAACAAAATGGTACTCAAGACTTCTCCTTTTCCCTGTTTCTTCCACAGGAGTTGGGTTGCACAATAAATGTGCATTTATATCTTTGTCATTCAGCTGGAAAGTATGCCTGGAGTAATAATGATAGCAGTGTTATTTTCCCATTTCTTTGGCAGGTTCAAAACCAAGAAGACCTCCATTCTGTAGTACCTCTCTTTAGAATTAAAAAAGCAGGTGAATCAAATGTTTCTGTTACTCTTTACCATAATTAAAATTTTTCAGTTTGGTGATTCAGTTTTAAAAAAGATTGCTTCTTCTTCTAGCTGGAGCTTAACATGAGATTCATGGGGAAACAAATTAATTTCTGAGCAAAATTTAGCACAAAAATGAAAAAAAAATAGAATTATAAAAGCAAATATCATACTTATCAGGAAGAAATTTCTTATTACCTCTGCTACTACCCAAACTCAGCAGTTTGCAGATTCAGCCACCAGCCATACTATCTAATACAATTTTTTTGGTGACTGAGACAAACCCCAAAGGCTTAAGACATGGGCATGCTTATTACCATTCGGTATTCTAAAAGAAAATTAATAGAACATTTCAGGTAAAATTAAATCTGGGAAGAAGTTTGCCTGTTGGTAGAGTATCCTTTAGAATTCCAGAATGATAGAATGGTTAGGGTTGGAAGGGACCTTAAAGATAATCCAGTTCCAACCCTCCTTCCATGGGCAGGGACACCTTCCACTAGACCAGGTATCTCAAAGTCCTGCCCAACCTGGCCTTGAACACCTCCAGGGATGGAGAGTCCACAACCTCTCTGGGCAGCCTGTTCCAGAGCCTCACCACCCTCACAGTAAAAACTTTCTCTCTAATATCTAAACTAAACCCAACCTCCTTCAGCTTAAAGCCATTCTCTCTGTCACTACATGCTGTTGTGAAAAGTCCTTCTTTAGCTCTCTTGCAGGCTTCCTTTACATATTGGAAGACCGTTACTAGGTATCCCCGAAGCCTTCTCTTCTCCAGGCTGAACTGCCCCATCTCTCTCAGCCTATCTTCATAGGAGATGTGCTCCAGCCCTGTGCTCAGCTTAATGACTCCCTCCTGGACTTGCTCCAACATGTCTACATCTTTCTTGTGCTCAGGTTCCCAGTCCTGAACACAGTACTCCAGCTGGGGTCTCACCAGAGCAGAGTACAGGGAGAGAATCACCTCCTTTGATGCGCTGGTCACGCTGGTTTTGACGCAGCCCAGGATACAGACGGCTTTTTTCACTTCTAGCACACACTGCTGAGTCATGTCAAGCTTTTCATGTACCGGCAACCCTAGGTCCTTCTCCCCAGCCCTAATCTCTTTCCATTCTGTGCCCAGCCTAAAGCTGCTTTTGGGACTGCGCCAAACCAGGTGCAGGACCTCACACTTGGCATTGTTGAACTTCATCAGGATGACCTGGGCCCACCTCTCAAGCCTGACAAGGTCCCTCTGGGTGTTATTCCTTCCCTCCAGAGTGTTGACTGCATCACACACCTGGGTGTCATCAGTATAATCAGAGTCACCAGTGAACTCACTGAGGGTGCACTGAAACCCACTTTCCATGTCACCAATAAAGATGTTAAAAAGCACCAGTCCAAACACTGAGCCCTGGGGAACACCACTTGGCACTGCTTTCCATTTGGACATTGCACCACTGACTTCAACACTTCGAGCATGATCATCCAGCCAATTCTTTATCCACCCAGTGGCCCACTCATCAGATCCACGTCTCTCCATTTTAGAGACATAGATGTCATGTGGGACAGTGCCTTTGTTCAAGTCCAGGGAGATGATGCCAGTTGCCCTTCCCTCGTCCACCACTGCTGTAACCCTATCATAGAAGGTCAAGAAATTTGTCAGGCATGATTTGACTTTAGTCATGCCATGTTGGCTGTTACCAATCATCTCATTATTTTCCTTGTGCTTTAGCAGAGTTTCCAGGAGGAGCTGCTCCATGATCTTGCCAGACACTGGGGGGAGACTGACTGACTTGTCGTTCCCTGGTTCTTCCTTATCGCCCTTTTGAAAAATGGGTATTATATTTCCCCTTTTCCAGTCAGTGGGAACTCCACCAGATTGCCATGACTTCTCAAATATGTTGGATAGTGGCATAGCCACTTCCTCAGCCAGTTCTTTCAGTACCCATGGTTGTATCTTGTCAGGTGCCATGGACTTGTACACCTTCATGTTCCTTAAACGGTTTTGAACTCGGTCTTTTCCTGCAATGGGTGGAGAAGAAAAATGGAACAACTTAGTTTATTCTTAATACAGAGCAAGAATCAAGCCAAAGGGAACACAGGGGCCACAATTTGAGCAAGAACATATTTTTCCCTTTGAGAATAAGCAACTCAGCCAAAGAAAAAGGCTCAAAGTTGTAGAGATTTTATCTAGTGAGTATTGGTAAAAGAGCTGTGTTATAAAAGTGGTATCTGGAAAGTGCAATTTTTACAATACTTTTCGCAAAGGAAGCCTTACTGAATCAATTGCTAGGTTTTTGGACCAGGCAAAATAAAATGTATTCCAAAAATTTTTACTAATCTCTATCATAATAAAAGACAAATCTGAAAACTGAAGAAAACTCTGCTTCAGTATAAAAAGTATTTACAACAATAACTAACCCAGTCCTTCAGATGTGAGGACTTCAGAACAAATGATTGTGTGGAGTATGTATCACAAATGACATGCATACACAAAAATCCATAAAGCAAGAGAAAAACCCCAAAAATGTTTTGTTATTTCTTTGTTTAATCAAATGACTAAGAATTCAGCACTGGGAGGTCTACTCTGTTTTACCCATAGGTGAATAATATGACTCCTTATGTATTTGGCTAATTGGGAATTTCTGGAGAACTTCATTCAGGATAAATGGATAGTATACAAGCTACAGATCTAGTGACCTTTTCAGGTGTATAAATAATACATGTTTCATGTTTTCAATTGCCTTTGTATTTCTTCCTTCTGGAGAACTAAAAGGTGGCAGAAATATCACCTCCTTTACGATGAATGTTTAGCAAATACTACTTTAATATGTGGTTCCTGCCTAGGAACCCTCATAAAGCATTTTTCATTTCCTTTTATTTTGTCAATTACCAGCCCCTCACGTCTTCACTTTCAACACTACTATTCATGTAATACTTTTAATTTTTTTCTTGGCTTCCAAAATCTTCAATCCCTGGAAAGAAGTGCTACCAATGGTGCATAACTGAGGGCGGTCAGATGCTGACTGTCTTAAGTTCAAAGCAACTTAAATGACCAGTGTTCTCCCTAAGAGGGTAAGTCTCTCATTTCTTACTATACTAAGAGGTGGAAGAAAAGTTTTGAGATAGGAAAGGGAAAAGTGTTTCAGCTGCTCTCCTGAGTGCCTGTGTCCTAGTAGATAAAGACATCTCTCTGAAACTGTGCTTACAGCACTTCTATTATGTTGTCCTAGAGTTTTTTTCATGGAGGATTTGGCATCCAAACAAGACTACAATAAGCAGTCAGTTGTTGTGTATAAAAAAATCTAGCTGTGAAGTTCTAGAGTTGGGGATTGGTGGAATAAATTTTTGTGGCAATGTACAATTTACATATGTTCTGTCTTGCGTTCTAAGTGGTGACTCCAAGTGTGGGACAAATAGCATTTTGTTGACTTTTAGTAGGACATGTATAGGATCTGTGTACAACCAGCTGTGGTGGGTCAGCCTTGGTTAACAGCCAAACTTCCACCCAGCTGCTCACTCCTGCCCTCAGGAAGAGAAAATAGGAAGAACAGGAATGAGGAAGCTCATGGGTCAAGCTAAGGACTGGCAGATTGTTGACTAATTACTGTTGTGAACAAAGAAGATTCAGGGAAAATAAGTTCATGAAAATGTATGGTTTCATGATTTGGGTAGTGGGAAACAGAAAGGCAAACATTAAATTAACATCTTTCCTCCCTTTCTTAAGCCTAAAATCACTCCTTCACACCAGTAATGACTGGCCCATGGTGGTTCCTCTTCACTGCTTTGTCCTTCTCAGACTTTCAGCCTGCTCTGGCATGGATGTTTCACAGGTTGTAGGGAAATCTCTGCCCTGGTATGGAGCAGCTCCTCTTCCTCCTCATCTTCTGATCTTGGTGCTCCACCTTCTGCTTCTCACTCTTTTCGTTCCTCCCTTCTTTCTCTGTGGCATTTCCAAACCTTCCTTACAAATGCTTTCCAGCTGTGCCCTGAGCTGAGTGCCCTGGAGCCCTCTGGAACCAGCCGTGTCCAGCCCAGGGCTGCTCCTCACAGAGGTCACCCTGCAGCCCCCACCAGCACCTGGGCACTTGCAGTGCTGTGCTCCAGGACAGTTGATCACTAAAGAAGACCTAAATCTTCTTACCCAGACTTTCTGAGCACCCCCTCACTCACTGGTGCAATAGAAACGAGCCACTGAGAAAAGCTCCATTTTGCTGGAAGGTTTTAAAGTGGATGAAATTGGACTCCAGCTGTGACTTAGGTAGATGTGTGAAACTGAACAGGGACTGAGGGCTGGAGATGGGATCTGAGGACTGCACCAGGAAGAGCAAACAGCTCTGGGTCAGGCAGCAGTGACCTGTGACCAAAATTTATCTCACTGGTCTTGCTGGAAATTGACCACTCCTGTTGACTTCACCAGGATTTTAGCACCTCAGAGAAAACTGTGCAGGCAAACTGCTGAGTGACACACTTCATGTGGCGTGTCCTTTGCCCTGCTCACCAAACGCTGTGGGGCAAAGGACTCTTGAGCCCCAGCGCAGAGCTGAGCAACTGCAGCTGTATCACCTCCAGGCTGTAGTCTGTTTCCCACATCAGATCATCTGCCTTAACCATTCCTGATACAGGCAAGCCATAGTTCCTGTGGGGTGTGGGGATTGGGAATCTCACAATTTTTTGCGCTCTCAGTTTCTTGCTGGCCATTTTTCTAATTGTCTGAACTATAAACTTGTCATAGGAGATCATAGCTTTGTCTGTACTAGTTGTGCAGTTGTATTATACATAAATAAGCACTTTGATGAACATAAATTATTTGGTGTAGATAAAGTCCTACCTTGAATGACTGCAGCAACTATTCAGCTTTCCATATGTCAGAGTGAAATCAATAAAGTGTGTAAAAAAGCTGGCTAAGTATTGCTAAAAGCCCATTAGGAGTAAATACAATGCTGGATTAGTAATTTTTCCAGCCTAATTGCATCTTTATAATCAGAAGGTTTCTAAAGCTTGCATATGTAAACCCTTGTCCTGCACTTTTGAATTCACAGAACAACATATCAGAGCCACTGAACCAGGGTTTATATTTTTTATTTTCCAAAATATATAACAATCAGCATAAGTTTGTGCAATATTTCAGGCTAATTTGAGTAACACCATGCAAACCAGGAAAATTTTTAAAGTTTCCAGGTGAATTTAACAAGAAAAATGCTTGGCCTTCTGAGAGTGGACCTGTTTTTTCTGTTTTTCCAGGAAGTTACATAGGTTAGGAAACAAAATCAAATTACTGATTTTACATCACTTATGCAATTATATTTATTGTTTATATTTCCAAAGCTTTCAGATATCTAACACTGAAACATTACTAATTGAAACATTATGGAAATGAGATCCAGAACAAATTCTTGTTATCTCCCATCTCAGATGGGAAGGAAGGATTAAGTCTAACTATAATGAAAAAAAATTCCAAAAGAAGATGAAAAAAAATAAAGGCTTATAATATATAATTTGTCCTGATTATTTGCATTAGATAAAATCTTGAATTAGCTGATTTTTCAGAAAGTTAAAATCTCATTTTTAAGACAGCTTTCACAGTAAAAACCTAGGGCAATAACATCCATCATAATATATACAAAATCACAAATTGGGAAGGAAAAAATTGCTGGAAATATAAAAAGAGACACCAAAAGAAAATTGAAGATCATAATTCTACCATCAAAAATTCTCTGTTGGCAGTGCTATCTCCAGAGCAGATGTCACAGGGGTCTGTGGGGACATTCACCATGAACACTCATGTCTATGGTGTGATTCTACATGGGAATAGCTACTTCTAGAGCAGGACCTGTTCCTACCTCTTTCTGGTCACCACTGTCTACACTGCTTGTTGCAATGGCAGTTTTTGCAGCACATGACCTGTGCAATATCAGAGCACATTAAGACCAAGGATCCAGTTCATGTAAGGCCATGACCAGTAATCAGAAAATGCCAACTGGACCCAGCAGTGTAACAGCAAAGCTTTCTGAATCGCGGTTTCTGTCAAAGAATCAGCTCTCCAAAACTCACATGAGTCAATTATTTGATTAAAGTAAGATGGATGGGCAGGGAGAGTGTAAGAGGGAGGAAGCCAATGCTATCTTGGTCTATACTAAAAATAAAAAAGTGATATACAGTTTTTGGCATATTCAGACGCTACAAGTCGTGGATTTGCACAAAGAGGATCATGTTACTTCAGCAGGCAACTACATAACTAAGGTTACTGCTGTATATTTCCCAGATTAAATGCAAAAAATATAGTAAGGAAATGCAAAAAAATAGCAGCTTGCAAAAAGGCATTATTTACATTGCCAGACATAGACTGGTGAGAGGCTAATTTTCATGTGCCTTTAAATGGATCAAATGCCATCTTGTCTCTTTTTTAGGGCAACAAATTCTTTATTTCTTCATAAATGCACAAAAGAAGGTTGAGGACAAGCACATCTACTTTCAGTTCTACTGTAAACCATTTATAGTAGTGTGCCGTGAGGAAGTTCTTTCATTTAATCGAGTAAAATGAGATACTTGGAATAGTTCACGTTTCATTTTTTTTTCTGATTCTTTCTTTGTTTGGGTTTGGTTTTGGTTTTTGTTTTTGTTCACTGATCTGAGACAGCATCAAATTCACATAATTACTGCAAATTTGGGTTGCTTTAGTTTCATGAATGGCATCTTACATCCTAGCTTTTCATCTGGCTTAAGCTAATAGCAAATTGTTGGCTGTTATATTGTCCATTTACATGGCTTTTGCTGTAAAACAATCTGATTTAGCCACAGAAGAAAAGTGGAAGCACTATAATTACTTCATTTGTTTCTCCAAACCTCCATGTCGGCAAAACAGTGGTTTTCCTAACCTTTGCCATGTGGTTTCACTTTCTCACTTAGGGCCTTAGGAAGAGAAGAGCTTGTATTTCACCAACAGGCAGGGCAAACAGTCCATTTAAGTTTCAGATTAAATAGAAATATTCATCATTAACATGACTTGTGGAGTCAACTTACTGATAGTGTATTGAGCTGCTCCAAGTGTGAGCTTCAGGCTACACTGGTCAATGAGACATAAAAATAGCACCAGTCACAGAGCACATTTTCATGACTTAGTGAGGCATTTTCCTGTCAGCAATTTGATTGAACATTAAGAAGAAATGGTTTAGGATTGCAGCTAGTCTCGCAATCTTGCTGATATAAGAGCTACGTTCAACCTTTCACTCTTTAGATAAGATTAAATGGAAAACAGACTCACTTCAATGCTGAGCATGTAGGTAAAGAAAAACAAGAGCGAAAGAGGCATGAAAACACACGCACATGCTCACACACACAGTCACATCAATGCCTTGTTAGCATTGCAGCCTTTCCATGAGAAACTGGGCACTTTTACATTTCTATCTTTGTTAAACACCGTTCATTACTGCTTGTTCTGCCGCTGCCCCATGGAAACAGTTCCAGGTACATGCGTGCAAGTGGATCACATTCCTGCAATGACAAGTACCACTGTACTGTGGACTTCAGCAGAAAAGATAAAGTGCAAAATGTCAGTGATCACAGGACTCAGTCTCTCTACTGCCCCGGTTTCCTTGTCTTTCTCTTGGAAGTCTTTGAGTGAGTCTTTTCTTCCTTGTTTGAAGGGGAATTAATAGGAAATTGCAGCCCAAATCCATTAGGTCCATTTAGGAAGACACATTGAAAGTAGCGGACAGGAGCTAGGAAAACAAGGAAGAGATGATTAATGTTTATGGTTTCCAAACTGGGGCCATGAGTCTATTCCATGTTCTTTTGAAAACATCTGTATGAGTTCATTCCCACTAAGTCAGCTATAACATCACAAATCTCTAGTGTGATCACAAGCCAGGTTTCACATATCAACAAGATTTCAGCTAAAAAGCTCAATGAGAGATCTTGTAGCACAAGATGAGAAATCATGGACAATTTCACATTTAGATACATAATTTTTCTTAGAGTTATACTACTCCTTCTCTCAGAATACTTGCATTTTGGGGTAGCTGAATGTAAGGCCCCAAAACTCACACATATATTTTCTGGTTTTTATATTTCACAGTGACTTTCAGATACATTGAAGAGTTCCAGAAAGACCCATATTTAATTCATATCTAATTCATATCTATTTTATTAGACTTCAGGTGAATTATCTTTCATTGTGAATAAAGAGATCATAAATGACTGTAACTATTTTCTGACCTTTCATAGTCACGGATGTTTTCTCCCTTCTAATTTTTGAGTTGTATATATGTAGTCATATTTTCCATCATGTTTTAAAAGCTCTCAAGAACACATGCTTCAGCACAGATGGAATTGATATGATTTGCTTGAAAAGCTGAGTTTTGCACTGTGAGGATAACATTGACAAGATTTTAAACGACAACTATTAATCAGTTAGGTGTTTGGGAAAATGACTAATGACTGCAGGAATGTTGGCATCAGAAACAAGTCAGTTTTCATTCAGTTGATTTTCTGATGACTTTTATTTGCCCCTGCTGTTCATCCCATATTAAAAAAAAATAATTATTTGTTCCCTGTGACAATTCTAAACTGAGATGGACTCTAGGGCTCCCTGCATTATAAACTGGACTTCAGGCTTTATTTATTGACCTCCAAATCCCATTAAATGGTGGAAAACAGAGCAGTGCGTCAGAAATGCTGGTATATTCAATCCAGTTGTATTATCCTCTGTGGTTTTCTTGCCTGACTCATGCAAAGGTTAAGTCTTTTTTTGTCTTAAAACACACTTTAAAATAAAATTGAAAATTGTTTCCTTCTGGATCTAATGACTGACTGATTTTTTAGTAAGTCTTAGAATGGACTTTTTTCCCGGCAAATTCTCAGTGTTTCTGTTTCTCTGTGAGATGGATCTCAGCTTTTTTTTTTAGAAAGCAGATATAAAGCAACTCCCCTGATTAGAGTTCACAGCCCAAATGTGTCAGACCAAGGTTCTCCTGTGAGGCTTGACAAGCCATGGACTGGGTGAATGTGCTAAATCCTCCACCTCTGACCTTTCTATGTACATACTTGGGCAGAACTAGAAAGTTTCTGAGACATAATTTCAACAAATAGACATACTCCATTCTTGAGCTAAGGTAACTTTTATGAGTAAAATTAACTAAAAACAATGTATTGCCACAAACCTCACTATGATTAAAATCGGTATTGTCCTACCAAAATACTTGGTCAGAGATTTTTCAACCAGATCTTTAAAAAAAATCCCACAAACACAAAATCCCCTAAAATTTAATCACAGTGGATGCAAGATTGACAAAGAGAAATTCCTTAAACGAAGAAAAATGCCAATTACAAATTCACCTTTTACTGTTAAAAGGAAACTATTTCTGTGTATTTCTTTTACGGATACAAAAATGAAAATAAAAAAAGTCAATTACAATCTTCTTCATGAAGAAGGTAAGTAGGGCACTATGCACTTTCTAGCCCCAATAAATACAAATAAATATTTTACTTGTGGGTAAAAACAAAATTATTACCCCCCTGTGTTTAACATGCTATCAGATTGCAAAAATGCACCTCTTTTTCCTTCACCTGTATTTACAAAGTTCTGTAAAAAGGTAACATACAAAGCTGCATACTTGCAGGTATTTTAAACATGGTTAGGTTATTTATGTATTGCAATTATAGCATGCCTGACACCACAGTGTTTTCCAGAAGTGTTACTTGATAATTACTCTAAAACCACCAGTAGAACTAGCTGCTGCAATCTTTCATTTGAAAACCTCATGTATAATCTCTTGTTAAAAGCTACTAAATTCATGAAGGGGAAAGGAAAGGGCAAACTTTAAGATTTTTGCAACTCAGCCAGCAGCTATAAAATAATTATGTGGCCCCCAATTCTAAACTGGAAAAAAAAAAGAGATAGAAAATAATTATTTTGAAAAATATTAACTAGGCATCATGTTTACTTGGAATGTGTAATGCTAAATATTACAGTATAATTTTTTATTTGGAATGTTAATACTTTGTTGTGTTATTTCTATCTGCAGTGTTTGTGGAGTGATACCAGAGTTTTTTGGCTGGTACGTACTCATGTTGATTTCAATATGGTGAAGTGATATTCAAATGTTTATATAGCTTATTACTTAATATCTATCTCTAGAAAACATCAGAAAAATGTTGCATAAAGAGAATCCTCTGGAGAAATAAGGATAGTAGTAATGAATTTTGGTAAATTTCCCCGCTAATTGTTTTCATAAGACTAACATAATTTGTTTCCAATTTGTGAAACTTTCAGTGCTGAAACTGGCTGCAGGCTGCATATATACGCAATTTTTTTTCTTTTTTTTTTTGTGCATAGATCACCAAATACTCTCAAGAAGTATATATAAATAAAACAAAACCAAAACTCCCCCAAACCCTCACCCAACAACAGGGTATTTTGTTTATTTCTCTGCCTGAAGAGTACAAGCAAGATAGGATAAGGAGTGCAAATGGGACAGGAATAAGAACAAGGAACTAGAAAAGGCAGGATGTGTAAAACAGGTTTTAAGGTCAGGAGGAAAAAACAATCATGCTTCTTCCAGGATGTGCTAGTTTTTGCTGGGGTAGGTTTTGTTTCCTCTCTAATAGGTAATATAGGACATTGTTTTGGATTCCTTCTGGAAACAGTGTGGATAATTCAGGAATGGTTTAGTTCCTGCTGAGCTGGACTAACTCAATCAAGGCCTTTTTGCCTTTCACCCCACCCCACCAGTGTGGAGTCTGTGTGCACAAGGAGTAGGGAGTGGACACAGCTGGGACAGCGGACCCCAAGTGACCACAGGGAAATTGCATATCATATGGCATTGTGCTCAGCAGATACAGCTGGGGGAGGAAAGAAGGGGAGGACATTTGGAGTAATGGCATTTGTTTTCCCAAGCAATGGTCATCCACGACAGCCCTCTATTTTCTTGCAGATGCTTGAATGCGCTTCTGTCTATGGAAAGGAGTGAATTAATTCCTTGCTTTGTTTCGCTTGAGCATGTGGCTTTTTGTTTTATCTATTAAACTATCTTTATCTCAACCCATGAGCTCTGGAAAATTTTTTGTGGTTTTTTTTTTCAACAATCTACAAGTATAAGAAAAAGTTTGTATTAATAATTTTAAACTGGATTTTCCTTGGAATTAATCCAAAATATTTCATTCTTATAAGTCCCCATTTTCTTCAAATGTTCTTTTAAGGGTTAGACAAACTAAAGGCACAATGCTTAATGAGTTTATCCTAATGCTAAGGCAATGTTTACACCTGATTTAAAATTTAAGCAGATTCACTTGGTAAAAGATTGAACTATTTTGATATGTTGTAGAGTATGTGTGATCTAGTGGGAGTACAAGATTTGATAAGCAAGGTGTTATGCTTCCAAATGTAGGTAGAGAAAGATGTAATTTTCAGGTTTTGGAAACAGTCAAACTAAAAGTCTTTTTCCCATACTATCTTTGTAGATTGTGGCTTATTAATTCTCCCAGTGCAAAACTACTCACTTATAAAAGCAAATTTCATCATCATTCCTTGATGGAATGGATCTTTTATATTTTAGCTAATTAACAATCAGAGCTTTGAAATAGACATACTGTAGGTTTCCATATTTTCTGGTAAGTATCTCATATTTCCTTTTTTTTTTTTTTAATGGCTGATGAACTTCATACTTTTTTAAAACTAAATTGTCTGTCTCTATCATATTCAAACTTTTTAGGTAAAATAAAGTCAGTTGTCCATATAGTAAATCTATACAGGATGAAATAGTTTCAGTATTACACTTTATTATAGCTTCTTTACAATTTCTGTTTCATGTTGCCCTTCTTAGGCTGCTTTATCTCTAGCAAACCTCAGCTGCAAAACATGCAGATAAGATATTCATTCAGAAAATAACAACATTTTTGCTACTGTGTCTGCAACAGTGTTATCATACAAACCATAGTCAAGAGAACAATTTGAATTTTAGCATGCAAATAAGAATACAAATATTTTCCACACTGCCTTTGCAACTCCCACATTCAATATGAATGCAGAATGTGTCTTTTAAACTGAAGAGGGTTCTCACTTTGAATGTATTGTCTCATATCTTCAGAGCAAATGTTACCAAAAAGAAAAAAAATGTAACAATAGGAGAAAAATGTGGTTTAACAGTAGACATATTAAATAGACATTGTTATCAGCTTAAGCAGGAAGGAAAAAAAAAGCCCTTATATTTCGGTTATACTTTTATTTAGGATGTTGTTTATGAGAATTAATATAATTACTTAAATTCCCCTTGTGAGTGCTACTGAGGAAACAAAAAAGTCAATGCTTTTAAAGTGTCATAACACTTTTTTAAGACGTTAGAACTTGTGCTCTTATATGAGGACATCTGGTACCTAAGATGAATTAATTTCTAAAAGGCTGGAGGAAGGGATATTCAGGAACTTTCTCAAAAAAAAAAAAAAAAGAAAAAGTATTCCTTTAAGTAATTTTTGCCAGGACGGAAATCAGTCAGAGAGGGAACAGCCAAGATGAGTTCCAAAAAGAAAAGAAACTATCAGAACCCCCTGGATTCAAAGATTATTTGAAGTTGTTTAGGGCTTGTATAGCAGAAATGCTAAGTACCTTCCACAGTTACCCAATAAAGTACACAAGTGGAGCTTATTTCTGCTCTTGATCTCTTAGTGATATGCATGTCACACAGAGGGCTGGGTTCAAGAAATGTGAGGAATATTGCAAGAGCACTGTCCTGGTGTTTTCAATTCTTTAGCAGAAAGGAGGAAAGCATCCCATAATAAAATGTAATAATCCTAAAGAGTATAAAGGTGCTCCTGTTTATGTATTACAATGATTAATGTCTCCTTTCTATAAGGAGATAGCTGTTTTTAATGCAAGTCACCAAATTAAATATTCATTAAAAAGAAAACTCTTTTAGGCAATAGCAGTTTGGTGATTAAGGGAAAATTACAGAGAATGTGTGACAATATTTTCTAGTTTGAATTCAATTTCTTCACTCAGAGGCCATCCGAATAGAAATAAACAATTCAAAAACCATAGAAATTCAGACAATCATAGCATTAGAAACTACTATTCAGTAAGCAATTACAAATAAAAGAAAAACTTTAACAACTACACTCATTTACTTCTCAGGAATGCACATGAAGTGCAAACAAATTTCAGCAATCAAAACTGAACCACACAACAGCAAAAAGTTTTGTTCCAACGATTTGGTTACCAAAGATTTTTTCACTTACTAAAGGGTCAGGAAGAGAAGCAAGTGGTTCCCCCCTTTCTCCCCTTCTTTTCCTGTCAATTTCAGCCCTGTTATGTAATATTTCGGTAACATTACTGTATGACAAAGTGACCAGACAAAGTACAGGTCAGATAGGGAAGGGAAATCATGTGGAATCTTTTATAAATATCACAATTTTTTGCCTTCACACTTGTTAAAAAGAAGAATGTAAGTCTCTTTGCTTAGTGGGCCTGTGCAACTTTTAATTATGTCTTAGTTTAATCACATTTAATTGCATTTTATTTCTTCAATAGAAAAGCTGAATGCTGAGGGCCTCTGCAGGAGACCAAATACTGTTTTCTTAGGTTCACAACAAACATGGCCCATAGATACCTGCTATTCAAACCAACATATTTGGGTCAAAAATTATATTATTTATTTTTCATAAATTCTTTTCCACTCCTTTCTTATTGATCATGCTATACAGTCATACTACTGTAATTCTCAGAGATTACAATACTTAATGGGAAGTAGGATGGGAAAAAGAAGAGGAGAAAACATTTATATGTCCATTACAAATAAACAAGAAATATGACTACCACTTTAAGTCAATTCTATATATCTAAAAACATCCTCTTCGAATTACATTTTTCTAGCATTATATAGAAAATATATATACAGGAAAAATAAAGCAATTATACCATGAGGACACTTATTTTGTGTCTAATTTTGTATCTTGAATAACAGAAGAAAATAAAGAATATTTGGAAAATAGCTCCCAAAACTCCTTTCAAAGTGTCTGTGATGCAATGCAATTAATTGCATATCTTTGCAAAGACTGTCCAAGTTTTCATATCTGTTTTATCAAGGGGTTTGTCAGATAATAAGTTATTTAATGAAAAAGGGCTAAATATGTTTGAGGAGCAGAATTAAATACTAGCAATAACATTGTTATTATAGCCATGAGAATTCAGATTCTCCTTAACAGCTCTTTTTCAGGCATTTGGGGAACTTCTCCAACAAGGTCTGGAGAAGGTAAAATAGATTTATTCTATAGGAGTTAATTTGCCTTTTCTCACAAAAAATGCTCAAAAGTGAGGAAAAAAACCACCCAGAAGATTGCTCCATAATGTGGAGTGTCTGTGGTCCCAGTTTGCCCCCAAATTTTGCTGAATACACAAAAGAAATCAGCCTTTATCAGTGTTTCAATGTGGAAAAAAATAGTATCAGCACAAAGTCAGTAGTACATGTCTCTAATAACACTATCTTAGTATAAAATATGATGAAAATGTATCTAATCAATTGCACTAGAAGGGCACTCTCATTATAGTTAATGCCATTAGAGGGGAAAATATCACCACATATAAAAATATATATAAGATTAAGGGAACAGAACTGGTTAAGAACAGTTATGATCTGTCACTTGTCCAAGTCAGTGCTCTTTTAGAAACATAACAGCAAAGCTCAATGAATGTGATCTTTATTCTAAGAAAACCAATTTTGCAATAGGAGGTGAAATTTATTATTTCTTTCTTTTAGCTTGAGTGTGATAGATGGCATCTAACAACCATTTAAGAAAAAAAAATTTGTATTTCGTTAACTGGCTCTTGCCTTGTCTAGTAAGAAGGCTAAATGGATGGATTAGCTGTATATTTATGGAATATCGTTACATTCCATGTTATGGTCACTGCACACAAACCACGTAATTCTCCTGTAAATGTGTGAACATCCTCAAAGTGACATTCCCCCAAGAGTCATTAAAAAAATTCTTTTTGTTAGACAGTAAAACCATGCAAGATGTAACAGTGCAACACATATGTGGCAATGCAGACATTTTCAACAAAGCATAGCAATAATTAGAGCACACAAGTTTTACAATTTTGCTAGCATTGAGTTTTCAAAGGAGTCTAGTACTGGCATGATTTGTTTTATTACTGAAACATAGGAGCAAATGGATGAATCATTCAAAAAATTATATATAAGAAAGACCAGAAGTTATTGAACTTTCACAGTGCAACAGTAATAGTAATAATACAGTGTTTTTGGTGGGGAGCAAAATCAAATTGGATTCTCTTGCTATTGCTCAATAAACACTGACAGTGTCATGGTAGGACACACTGTGTACTGGACATCAAATTTAGGCATGTTGACATGACATTATCTCTGTCAACTTATTCCTATGTCCAGTACATTCAACTAATGTAATTTCAACATATCACAAGAAAATAATTGTTTTTAAATAACTGTTATTCACATTTAAAGATTGGTTTAAATTTTATATACAAACACATTTATGTGCACAAAAAAGGATAAAACTAAAGAAGAAGGAATAAACAGTCAGGGATCTTTTTATGTTAATAAGAATGGATAAAAAGAAACAGGATGTTAATACCATATATTTATTTCATTATAAAGGCGTGGGATAGAGAGAGGAGGGAAGGAGAGGAGAAGAGGAAGGAGAGGAGGGAAACAGTGTATGATACGGCAGTTAAGCAGCTAATGAAAGGGAAGTTGGTGTTTGAATGATGCAAGGGATTTCTTCATTTCAGTTATCATTCTAACTGAATCTTTATTAAATAAAGGTTTGGGAGATGTTTGGATTTTGTGTAGCATTATGTTCGCACACTTGTCTTCCTCAATAACAGCTCCTCTGCTGGGAACAGCAGGACTTCTTTTATGACAATAAAAACTCAGTAAAGAGACAGTGTTGAACTGTCTGATAAACTTGAGCTGCTGGCAAACTCAGGTAGAACCAAATTCACCATGCTTAACAACAGGCACTGGAGGCATTACCTTCTGGATTTAGCTCTAGCCATGTGACATAAAGCTGGGATGCAATTCAGATTCTGAAAGGATGAGTAACCCTTCAGATGGGAAGTTCCTCTCTGATTTACCATGGAGAAAATATGCTCTTTTCTAAGTGCTTAAGATAAGAAAAGATCAGATCTGTGCTTGTGTGCTACTTACAATGAGAAATGGAGCTAAATTAGAATATCTTCATACATTCATGAATTTGCACATTTCTGGGAATACGGAAAGACAGGAAGAAACTGTAGGAACTCAATAGGCTGTCTTAAAATATTTCAAAACATCTGCTGCCACTGATTTAAAAATTGTATCACATAATTAGGATTTTTCCACAGGATTTCACTATGCTGACGATAGTCTGGAAACATGAACTCACTCCAATATCAGGAAGCCTGGTTTCAGCTGATAATTTTTTAAAAACAAAACCTATGCTGATGAAAAAATGTGACAGCAATTACTTTCCTAAAGCTGAAGAGGGATTTGAAGAAATGGCCATTTATCTGAAACAAAGATAAATAATCTCTGACTCAGAAAACTGCTGAAGAATTACATTTTGTATATAACTTTACTTTCACAAAGTATGTCATGGGAATACATAATATGTACTTTTTTTCTCTTCTCTTGCAATGTGATTTAAGAAGATATGCCAGTCAGCCTAAAGGGCAAAATGAACATAATAATGTTCACTAAGATACTAAACATTTATATTTTGTTTGTGGCAAAATTGTTCAGAGACTTATACAGATATATTTTTGCTTCATTTTTCTTGAAATAAATTTCATATATATTTACAAGTGTTTGGAACATTTTAGTTTAGTTTTAAAAAAATGTTTTGACCCAGTTAACAGGGAAAAGAATGAACTCATTAAACAGGCTTAAATAACAATACTAATTGAGTTCATTTTTCAAATTTAAGCAAAACAGCTTCTCTCTACTGGATCTAAACCAGTGTGCTAAATCATAAATTTTTTCATAGTCTTTCTTCTTTTCCCATAGGCTTGTATGTTTAGTTCCACCAGTCTGTCCTGCATTTATAGAAAACAGGTATTTCTTCAATAATTTGCTAGATAAAGAAATTTTGGGATTAACAAAAGAAAGAATCAATTAATGAGTTAATTGTAAAAAAACACAGCTTCTGATTACTTTGTGCATTTTAAAATTTTGCTTGTCCTCCAATTATTTTTTTTCCCAAATGTCCTTTATTGCCAGGATCACTGTCTGTGAGTTTTCCCTTAGTGTGTTCTCTGGTAGGTAGTTTTTTCATACTCTTTTGATATCAAAAACTATCAAAAACCACTCCAAGATAATGGGGCACATTATCAAGTGTAATGGGAGAGGTCTAATAATGTTTGTGGACCAAGACTTAGGGTGGACTTCAGCTACTTTGAGCAAGATTTATGTTGAGTACCAGCACCCACATTTGAAGTCATGTTCACCAAGCAGATCTTCAAAGACACCAGGAAATATCTCTCCACTGTAAACTGCAGAGCTCTCCAAATATTAAACTTAGTGCTGTGCATATGCATGCGCCACATGAGCCATCTCCACACATTACTAGGTGTGCCTGGGAGCACAAAAATTAATGTGCAATTATTTCACCGGGTAATTGTTTTGGAAATATTTTACATAAAGGGGTTTCTGAAAGGTAAACAGACCTATCAAATAGAAGTCTTGTCTATTAACCTCAGGCACCAATGACTCTTGTATTGATGCATCTGGAATTGTGCAAAATCAAGAGGAACAAGCAGCTTGCACTCCACCTACATTATTTTGTAACTCGGAAGCCCTAGTGCCCTCCTGGAAAATAGAAGCTGTAAAACAGGCTTTCCAGTTGAAGAGGGCTTTGAAAGAGTATCACTTTAACCCCTTAGATACTGCACAATGACTACAAAGGTATAAAGAAACTATCATTGTCTCTATCATTTTAAAAGCAAAGTACCTACAGCTGCAATTTGTCAAGGGCCTGATGAAGGGGCTTGGTCATACTCAAAATGTGTCTGGCAGATAGGAATTGAGATTCAATCTCAGTAATTCCCAATTCTACAAATCTAGACAATAAATAAATTCTAGATAAGGTAATTAAATTACAAAATATAGCAAAAAGTAAAAAAGATTAATTCAAAGCAAGGGATGGATGTTGAAGAAGCTCCTGTGGGAAAAACAACATGAACCCAAAATGCTTGTAGATTCTCACTGTGAAATTGTTTTGTTTTGAAACCTAAAGCTTAAACCTTTGGTCATTTAAATAGAATCTCTGGAATTCATAATTTAATTTATAATCTCACTATGCTGAGAGCCTATCTATAAACTCATTGTTAACATAAAAGCCGATATTTAGTTCTCCTTTTGGTACATCTTTACAGATTTTGAGTTTCAAAACTTATTGCAATCTATTAGAAATTTTCCAGTGACATTTAGTTAGTTTCAGGACAGATCTTAAAGTTTTCATTTAGAAAATATGGCTGAAATTTCCCCCTTGGATGTATTTTCTGCATAGAAAAAATAAGCAAGATTAATTCAAGATAAATTAAAAAGAGATTAATTAGTCCAATAAAATGTTGTGTATATGCTCATTCAGAATTAAAGCAGCATCAGTGAAAATTCCATAGTAGGTTAAACCAAATTGAATCAAGGTCACCTTAGTTCTTAATAAATGACCACTCCAGCATTTAGCATGGTTTAACTGTGCTCTTTAAACATATGCATCTTCTAAGCGGGCAGTATTCCTCCATGTCTTCATTTAGACAAGTCTGATGGGATTTAGTCTCCAAGTATTTGCTTAAAAGCCAACTTCAGGATAATGGAATGACTAATAGCAAGTTGCTGGAAGGCCTACATATATACGCTTGGTCCTCACAATTCTGACCAACATGAAATGTTGGGACATTCCTGTATATCCACAGAATGGAGGATGTTCTACCTGGACTCTCCTGCAAGCAGCCTTAGTGCACAGTTCATCCTGCTCTATTGCTGAATTCTTGTATTGGAGTGTGATGAAAATCTTAATGAGAATAACCTACAGAGACACAGGTCTTGTAAATAAATGAGAACAGATCTTTTACAAGAAATTCTGTTGCAACAAAATTCTGAAACTTCTCAGAGTGTCAGTTCCTTCTAAGGATATTCTAGCAAACAGCAGACTTTCTAATATCCAGAAAATAACAACATAAATATTAGGGATTTATTGCTGAAATCTGGTGAGAAAATTCTAGTCAGTACAAGTTCACACTGCTGAATTTCTGGAAGAAACTGCTAAGAGTATATCAGAACCATCATACATCTGAGACACAGAGACTGGGTGTCAAGGAAAGCAGAGAATATAGTATCTGCAGTTCATCGCCTGTCTATAGGTGAGAGCTAACTGCATTGCAGAGACAAAGTTCTTACTTTCTCTTTGGACAGTTGTGCAATGTTTTTAAAGTTGTTCAATGCTTCTGTATTATAAAATATTACCAGTGTTTGTGTTTAATGAATTTGACAAAACTTGCTGCTTCAGAATGATGAAAAATATCATGTTTTACTCCAAAGCCTTCATATGCTCCAGAACCAAGAAAAAAAATGAAGTCATCTTACTCTCTTTGAAAATAATTATATATGGGAAATATCTCCCACATTGCACTGCTGACAAGTTTACATTCTCTCAGCACTGAGGAATTCTCCTTCATAGTCTCCCAAACGGCTATCATATCAAACCTCACACCAAATAAAACTTTCTGCTTTTGCAGACTTGGAAGTCATTTTTACTTTGGAAAATGTATTACTACACAGAAAGTGCAAAGGACTGAAACAACCTCAGTAATAAACCAATTCTCACATGCTTTTAAGACATATAATGAATTCACCCCCTGCAGTTGTTGAGGTTTTCATGTGGTGATTAATATGTGGCATTGAATATATATTGATAGTATGATGAAATGATTGCTCTTTATGCTAGAAAATATTTGAGAATAGGTATTGTATTTGAGAATCTCTATCATTGAAGAAGTACATGAAAAATCTAGGTGAGGTGCTTTTCCTTCCATAAAAGTTCTTGCACAGTATGTTCATATAAACAGTGTTCCAACTCTGCTTAATGTTGACTTCAGTTTTCACAGAAGCACAAGTTCTTTAACTAAACAATAAGTATAACAGTTCCCACATCAAATAAAGTTTCAAACCTCTAATAATGTATGAGGGTAGATGCACAAATTATGTAACTCTTATTATGACACACCTACAAGGAAGTTATCATGACTGGTTTGGTTTCACTTGACCTTGAAAGTAATCCACGCTCTATTCTAATTAAAATAAAAAGCAAACCAAACATGTGGGAATAGTATCAGTTTAATGAATTCTCACTTTTTATGCTCTTGCAACACAGCCTCTCTTTATTTCTGCCACATTTGCACATCTGTGGGCAGTAAAAATGTCAACCCCTTCAACTCACTGTATTATAAATGCCATATACATTAGTTCCAGAGTTTTCATTCAAGAGGGCAGTTGGAAGGTAATTAGGATAAATATAATGAACTTTTGATCCATTTAGATTTTCTTTCTCTGATGCTAGCCTTGAAAAAAATTCAACATGTAGAAGCATACAGCTGTTCATATAAAGGTTATGGTAGATAATCCTCACTAGAGAGTTGAATTTTTACTCTCCTTAAATTTCATTCCAAAAGTCAAAAAAACTGCTTGTGTGTGCCTCCAAATACATTTGTATAAGATAGAAATAAAAATGAAGTTCCAAGAGTTCCCTTTTTTTTGCTGTTGTTGGTAAATTTCAGCCTCAGTACAGGTGTCAACTATGACATTTAGGGGAGGAAAAAGAAGAGGAAGGCATTCTAATTAATTGCTTGCAGATCTCCAGGAGAGTGAAATTTAGTGTCTACTGCATATTGCACCATTATTTATGAAAGGTACAGTAGTGCTTAAAATTCTGTTCAAATGTGACCCATTCTAAAATTGCAGCTATATACAGCTTTTAAAATTGCTTAATCTTCTTTATCTGATTGCTTTTTAATATCAGGGAAAGGCTGAAGAGTTCTGAGCAAAATCTATAAACATGGGAATCTATTCAGCTTTTGAAGGCTGACTGAAGATTTACTATTTAAAGTTTTAGATTAGCTCAGAATGTGTAAATCCTTTTCTACTTTCACTTATCAGAAAAATAAAATTATTATTCAGTGAACTGGGTAAAAAGCACTGTCTTAATGTGCAAACAGAACAGGTGAAAGTCATCAAGTTCCAATTCAAGTATACATAACATAGGACTTGGACTAAACTTTTAAATTTTCAATTTTTTGCAAATACCTAAAACCAACATCCAAAAGAGTAACTTTGATGTTCTTCTGGAAACCTTTCATCCATTGTCTGAAAGCTAAGTATTCTTTTTGGTGGACAATGAATATTTTAAGAACACTTACATAGTAAGTTCTGTTTGCAAAGCCAGTTACAAAGAACTGATTTTGCACAGAGCTGCTTATGATCTGAGAAACACCCAGCCGAGAATAATTGCCCAGTGATAACATACAACTGAATCAAACAATTGTCATAAGTAATGTAGATGAAAGTCACAGAAACAGTTTTTGAATGATGCAAACTTTGTAGGAGGGTAGTGGGCAAGAGAAAGTCCAGTGAGAGAAAATTTTTAGTACATTTTTGTTTTACACTAAATTTGAGATTTTGATGCATAGGAGAATTCTTTTCTCTCCTGGCGAAATCTTTGGTTTAATGTGCTGGTTATATATTATGATTAACATTTCCTGATCTATAAAATATTCTGTGTTATTAAATATCAATAAATTTTTGACAACATGGATTCTACCTTCTGTATCTGTCAGTTGATAATATAATAATCGAGAGGAATAAAAGTTTATATCTCATCTATGTCTATATCTTATCTATGCCTATATCTATATCTTATCTAGTCTATACCATTATTTATGGACTCCATATCTCTGTGTTCCTGATTAAAGAAAATAAGATGAAAAAAGTGAAGCTGTTCTTTTTAGTAGATGTAGTTGCCCTTATAAAACAAAGTGAGCCATGTGTGCAAATACTTTTGTATAATACACACAGTAACCAATCCAAGTTTTATTTAGCACTTAATTTGTACTCTCTCTTCCTTGAAAACAGATTGTTCTGCATTTGTTTTATACTTAGGCATCTTTTTTATTTTTCTATGATTTAAAGTTTCTACATATGGATAAATAGATATTTCTAAATAAATATATACATATAACTGCACATATGTTACACATTTTATATCATGATTGTAGGACTCTAAATCATTCTACTTACAGTAAAGAAGTCAAAAAAACATATACAACAAAATATTCCGGATAATTAGAAGATAAATACTTTCCTTAGTAGGTTAAGACTACAAAGTTGCATTAGGAGGAACCATATTCATATGTAGCTCATATTTTCTGTGTAAATCAGTTAGATGTCAGGTGAGATTAAAGACTTTGATCCTTGTATGTCATGAATTAATGCAGTTCCACTGAAGTCATAGCTATTAATTTAATTTATACTAGTCAAGAATCTGGAAGATATAGTTCCTTTTGCTGTAAACTGGTAAAAACATGATTACACAATGGAGGGAGATTTTCTCCTGAGATGCTGATCTTTATTCACCATTTTTGCTGGAGTGGAAGGGGGGCAGAATGTGATGGGAGACAATATTTTTTAATGTGTGAGAAAACAAATTGAATATGTTTCTCCCTATGTGACTTTGTTATGGAAAAGATTTTCTATGAGGATAAAATATTAGTTTTTAAATACTGCACTGCCATATTAATTACAGACCTCTTGTTTTATAAGGTAATCAGTTGAATATATGTTTAAAAATTTAGAAAGATGGTAAAGCAATACCATTTCAGCAATTCATTCTTCACAGGAACAAGATTTATGGATTTGATTTGCCTGGCTTGTCTCACATCTTGTTCCATAGACTTGAATTAGAAATATGAAAATATTGTTAAGTGTGATCTCCCTTAAAAAAGCCCTAAAAACACCCAAAACAAACCAAACAAAACCAAACAACAAACCACAACTTTCCTAAATCCTTTACAATAAAGAAAAATCATGTACCTGATGTCAGGTTTTGATGTCGTGGATCTTCTTTTACTGGTGGGATACATTAAAAAACATAGATAATAAATTAATCTACAGTTTCAGGTCAAAATACTGAAATAAATTTCAATAAGAAACATGTTTGTTTCTTGGAATCATCTCTCAGATAATAATTTCTATAAACCAGATTTTTTTAAAGCCTGACTCTCCTAGGCATAGACTTTAAACAGATACATTTTTGCCAAAATAACCATATAAGCAAACTGCTTCTAGACAGTAATTTAGTGCACTGCCACCAGTGGTACTGCTATCCTTTGAGGTTTGAGATTTCAACGTGCAAATTTTATGTGCAAGTCATTGCATTTAACCAATATAGAGAAGATATTTATGCCTTCAATCACTTACCTAATAAGATACTGTAATTTATTGCTATTAATTATTTTTAGAGGTATAACAGAAAGCATTTCTCTATTTGCATATCACTGTGAGGAAACAATCAAGGCAGTGCTGGGACCAAGAGATTAGCCACAATATGGGTGATCATGAAGTCTGTCTTGTGTATAAAAAAGGACTTCTTGTGTACTTATTGCATATCACTGGAGTTATTTTATGGAATGGATGGTGACCTAAGGCACCAGACAAGCTATGGAGATGAACTTTGCACTCCCTCATTGGGGAGCACAGGAGCAGACTGGGTGGGGCCTGCTGATCCTGGGCTGCAGCACTGGGGACTGCACAGGTCCCTGCTGTGCCAGCCAGGGAGGTCACAGGCAGGGCACCGCTGCACCAGACTGGATGCGCTGATGTAATCCTTTGTACTCATATGCAAAGGAGGCACCAGACATTCAATTACTGGGGATTTACGTACAATTTCATCATTTTTGTTTACTTGCATGTATGTAGGAAGACTAAAAAAACTCCTTTTTCTAATCCCATAAAATCCGCCAAACCTCAATGTTTGCATTTTTATTGCTGTTTGCAGAGATTTTCATCCCTTTATTACCTTTAGTTTTTTCATCTTTCAGCTGTTTCTTCACAGTTGTTTTTTCTACAAAGTAAAAGTAGCACAGTTAAAGTTTGGTAAACTGACTGTTGAATAGATTTTACCTAAAGTTTTTAAGTAAAATTATTTGAGAATTAACACAGATATTTTAGGGGTTGCCTCAAACAACAATACATGCAAATTTGTACTCTCATGCTATTTTTATTGTGATCTTCTACATATATATGAACACATAGAATAAATTCCTACCTTCTTTTTCCTTAATTGTCTTTGGTTTTTTTGTGGCTAGAAAGATTTGAAAAGAAATAACATTAAGTGACAGGCATCAGAAATACAGGGCTTTTACAGTAAGTACATTGTGCAAAGGTTGTCTCACTGGTAATTTCCCTGGAAGAATTACTGTGGTAAATGTGTCTCATGGCATGTTTGCAGTATCTGTAATATTGCAACAGTGCCTGCTACACTTAGGGGCACTAGCAGTTCTGGGCTTTGTGTAGGGTGGTTAGAAATTGTTTGAATATTGCTGGTTGCAGAGTAGTTTAGAAAATCCTGATAAAGACTTTAGCATTTGAATTCTGCAATTCCCTAACTACTGACAGATTTACCTAGTTGTTTGTTGCCAAAATACACTAGGGAAGGACTCTGCCTATTGCTTGCTTCTTACTTTCTTTCCCAGAGTGATCTCAAACCTCTGAAAGAAATAAACAAACAAAAATCTCCAGGATACAGAGCTACATGGACCTTTAGAACTGCCATATGTGCAATAGAATGTCATTTATTTTATTGGGGGGGTGTTTTTCCTTGTCTACATTCACTTTGAGCACGTCCTGTTTCCTTTTCTGCATCTTTTTTCCACAGCTGCAAAAGCATTTGGTCTGTGACTCCATTCAACCAATCAAGGCAGATTGAAATTAAGGAAAGTATATCACTTCAGGCATCTGAGTCCTTTTCAGTATTCCCTGTTGACTACAGCAGAAAAATAGCTGGCTGCCTTCAAGTGGTTCATTTGCACTTTGCATCATCCAACCAATACTAATAATGATTTCTTCAGTGTCCTCTGGCACGTGTGTCACTTTATTCACACCAGGTCTTTCAGTGAGGATCACCTGTGTCTAGCTCACCAGAACATGCTGCAGAAGGTGAGCAGTGAAAATCACATACTCAGATGGAAAGAGGAGCCTATGGCAGAGACCTCTGTAGCTGCAGTGCTGTCACTTCACCCATGCTGCTTTAGGTTATCACTGTTCCTTGCTGGTGAGCAACTTGCACTAATCAACACTGGTATGTTCATTAGTTCTTTCTATGAGGCATACTAGAAAAATGCAGTATTTACCTGATGTTGGGATTTCAGCTGTTGGCTCTCCAGGAAAATAACCAGTAATGAAGAGAAAGGGGGCAGGGAAGGAAAGGGAAAGAACAAGAATTTCAGTACCACATTTCTTCAGGTCAAGCAACCATTTAAATAGATGATCTCTTTCATCTGCAACTTTTCTGCAGGGTATTAATTTACAAACAAATGTGTCTTGACAATGGGTGTGTATGTAAAATTTCACACTGAAAGCTAGCACTCTCACTCTTTGAAGTACTATAATCCAGCATACAACGATTCCTGCAAATGCAAACACTGAGCCAACCAAAGCTTTCCAGCAAGCAAATATTTAAACAGACTCATTTTTAAGGGTGCCTTTAAGGTTATAGCTGACTATGCTATTTTCCAAAAAATGTATTCAGCTTAAGTGTTACCTCTCTTTTCTTACCATCCACACTTCCCATGCAAAGACTGACACTGATCTTGAATAGGTGGCATTGACCCCTAAGTGTTTCTCCCACACTAGCAGTTTGACTTGCCTTTTAAGAACAAAATCTCCTGAGAGATTTTGACTAAATCTTTCCACACTACCTAGCACAAGAGAAGCATATATTCCTGTGCTATTACAATATCCAAAATAATTGATGAAAAGTGGTCAATCCAATGGATAGAAATTCTCTGGTGTAAATCATCATCACTCACTTTAAATCAAAGAAATTAATTACATTGTCATTTTGAATCCAATAATTTTTTACCCATCACTGCTTCATTAGTCCCACTTTTATGTAAGAATACAATCTGAAAGAAAAAGAAAAGCCTCTTTTCTTAGAGCAGGACAAAAAAGGAATAAGATCACAAAGCATTTAAGGGTATTCCTTTGACTGAGCGTTCTCTGTACTTTATTCCTGCTGAGTTTCGGCTTCAGATGAACATGAGCTCACACCAAGGTGAAAATGTTTCAATAATGCTTTTTCCACAGGAAGACTAAGCAATTAAGTATCATTTTCCCTAATGCATCCCAGGAAATTTTCACTCAAGTCTTGGCCCATAAGGAGATCTGTAAATGTCAGTGCTCAATGCTTAGGAACCACTGGCATTCAACAAATGCCAGCCAGTTTTGCTGCTATTAAATGCTAACATGCTAAAGTCCTTCAATATTTACCTTTTTGCTTATGATCTTGCTCACAGCTTCTTAAAGATGACACATTACTGCATTATGACCCATGGAATAATTAATATGTTTTTTTCATTTTCAGAAGAAAAACTAAGATTTTTTTCTGAGGTACTGAATCTAGGAAAAGGTTTCACGCCCTCACATCTTAAGTGAGGGAGTGTCTCTCTGAGGGATCTGGATGGGCCCAGTTATGTACACGTACCCTAATTTAGGATTAATTGACTTCCTTGGACAGTCAGGTACAGGAAGACTGTTGACCTGAAGGGCAGTAGGTTTGACCCTCTGTTGTACGAAATGTAAGGGCCATTTCCTATTCTCAATGCACCAACAAACTCTGACTTACTCTGAGAACATTGGGACACATATTCCTATTATGGGGCTTTCATTTTAAACCTAAGTGGGAATATAATTTGCCAATTCTTAGGGTCTTTTTTAAATATCAGCCTACATGTTCTTCCTCTTGACTGCAAACTACAGTTTGGCATTCCTGCATGTGTAAGATCTGCCACCTGCTTTGTTTCCTGTTCAAGGTAATGTCTCACAACTTGCGAGTCTTTAGTCAGTATGCAGGGAGTTAATTCTGTTTCATTACACATTTAAGTTTGATGTATGGTCAATGGCTGTCAAAGACCCTCCTGTACACTAAAACAGAATGAGTGAAAAATAAGATGATTTACTAATTGCTTTTAAAATTGACTGAGTGTCTGTGTGGTGTATACCTGCCTGCCAGGTTAGATCATGGCAGCAAGCTCCTACTCTGAAATTGTCTGTGTGATTAATTGGGTAGTTCTAAAACTCAGCCTTGTCTTTCTGTTTATACCTGCATTCCCTAATGACCCAATTTCTTTAGTGACTTAAACCACATTTGCTTTTACAATAAGACTGAACAAGATGAAATGTGTGAATGAATTCAGCCCAGGATACATATATTAATTTATTTTATATTCCACTGGACCTGAACTCCAAAATCAGTGGGTATTTTGTGTCTATTGCTACATCTCATACAGAATTACATGACAGCTATGTTCATGTTATGATAAGTACACTGTACACTGGGCTAAGAAATACATGAAGCAAAGCTATATAGACTTCTATAAATAAAGAAGGCAGGGATCCAGCTAAGTGCTCTCCTTTAAGTGTTTAAAATCTTAAGGTTGATCTATTCAAGGATGATTTACTCAAAAAGGGGCAGTGTATAGAGAATTACTTTTGTAAATGACCATAGGTCTGCTTGTTTCTGGTTTTTCTTCTGTTTCTTTTTCTTTTTTTTCTTTTCATTCTTCTAAAGGCACTGTTAACCTTTATAATCATTTCAAGCAGCAGAATATAAGCTCAAGAATGTGGTACAAACATCCCTCTGCAAAGGTCAAGGGAAAATATCCTGGCTATTCCTTATATTCACAATATAGCAGGGTAATATAGCTCTCGATAAACAAGCATTGTAGACAGTGATTTTTATGATGAAAGCATAAGGAATAGACACTTAAATCTGTACTGAGCCTCTAACAGTAGTGAGTGCCATCACTGGGTCTCTCAGATAAATCACTGCAGAAGACATTACATGTCAGTCAACAGATCCAGAGAAAACAAGACTGAGCAAAAGTGGATAATAAAATCAAATAGAGCAACATTTTCTTAAAATTCTGGCAAAAATGGAAATAAGCCCATGGATAGCTTTGCAGAAAGTAATAATTTTGCAATAATAACTCATAAATGGAACATTGCAATTCAGAGCTGAAGGACATCCTTCAGTGTAAGCACATTTCAGATACCTTGTGCTCACACTTTCGTCTTACATCTGGGGTTCAGAGTAACACTGTTTCTCTACAGGTGTCTCAGAGCAGGACTGATCCTCTCTAAATTTGAGCACCTAGTGCAGGAGGTCTAGGAAGTTAAAGTGAATACTTTTGCTTTGCCTTGTCGTCAGCATACTTCCCACCAGAATAACACATGGTTTGGTCTTGAAAGGCACAGCACCAAAAAAACCCACAAATCCTGTGCTAAAGAGGCAACAACTAATTCATCTGTGAAGGTCCATACTTCAGCATTTTCACAATTCAAAGCATGCAGTACAAACACTGTCCTTCTGATTCTTGTCTGACCATGCTTTGCAGTATGTAATGTGCCACAATAAGCATAGATCCCAGTCTTCATCTGTTCAGAAGCCTTCCTTAAAAACAACTTTAAAAAGGACATTATCCCATGACTTCAGTGGAAGTTTTTGCAATGTGACAAATTCCCCTTGAATCCTCCTTAAAACTAATCTAAATTGTAAATATTTCTTTCTCTTCTTTAATTTAATTTAGGTTTTTTATTAAAAAAAGCTTTTATTGGAACAAGGCCAACAACGTGCTTAGTGAATTAATGATGTAAGTAATTTCCAAATGGTAAAAGAATTAAGGAAAAGGTTGTCTAGTTCAGTTATGCTACATGCTATTTTCTTGTTTTCAATAAACAGTATGTTTGGATAGATATAAATTATACATCTACACTCATCTAAACTCACCAGAATATCAGTTTTGCTACCAGTGTAATTTACATTATTTTCTAGGGAGCAAAAATTGCAAACACAGTTTGAATCTTGCATCTTCACAATATTGCATTATAAATATGCTTGATTTTGTTGTTTGGCTGTCAGTAAGCAGACAGAATACAAGAGTATCTGTAGTATAAGCAAGAAAATAGCATTATCTAACATGAGAAAATTGCAAAATTGCAAATTTAGAGAACATGCATCTGAAAAGAAGGTTTATATTCCATAAGAAATAAGTCATTACACATACTTGCAGTGTTTTTCGGTTTGACTGGGAAGTAAAAAGAAGAAAGAAAAATGGACAAAACAGTCAGGTTTGGCGTAATATTGTTATGGCAGAGAATGGCTTTATTTATTCTAGATGTTTCCAGGTATCAAAACATATTTTTACTAATCTCACAGCAATTAACAACAATCTAATAATGAATGATATTAGTAGGGGTGTTCTCATTTACAGATTGAAATTGTTTTGCTAGAGTTAAGGATGACTAATATTAACAATAAAAATTTTAATTCTTCACTTATTTCCTTTCATGAAGAAGCATGGAGCAGACATTTTTTAAACCCATGATGACAATCCACAGCGAAACTGAACAATGCTCCTTCCTATACCAGCATCAATTTTGCTCTGCCATGTGCAACTGCGACTATGCATGAGCTGTGATATCAGCGACATTTGCCACAGATTATGGGTGGTGCTAGATCAAGATGTAAATACTATATCATATGATACCTGCAATGGATGAAAATTTAAGTATTGCTCATCCTGGGAGGTTAACTGTTTTATGAAGTCCAAAAAAAGGCAGACCCCCCACAAATAATTAGCAAAATGGAGCAATTTAAAGTAAGCAGTTTCAGAAAGCAGTGCAAATTCTTTGCTGACATATGCCTTTGACATCAATGGCATTATAGAGGCAGAAATTTGACCTTTGATTTGTACATATACCTATATCTTAAAATGACAACCAGCATTACAAGTATGTACTGTGCTATTTAGTTTGTGGTACAGCATGTCAGGGCCATTCTATGCATCAAAATAGATCACAGGACAACGGTTTTGACATTTGTCATATGCAATTGTATTTCACTATTTCTTTAAATAACATTTTCAAAACAAATATGCAAAATAAAATGCAGGAGTGTTTACCTGGTTTTGTAAGGGGAACATCTTTTTCATGTCTGACTGCTTCATGCTCTAAACAAAAAACAACAGCATAACAAAATTGCCATAATGTTTCTCAGTTACATTTTGCACTTTTTTTTTTTTAGTAAGAAGGATTGCATGTATGGTTTTCAGGATTAAACATTCCCTTTCTCTTGTTTCATGCTGTTATTTTGAAAAAGAAACCCACAAATGAATGGTTATTAAAAGATTATCCACTAAGGGATCTGCCACAAAATAGCAAAGTTCATTAGTACTGCACCAAGCTTCACAAATATAGCTACTACTAATCTACTACGAGTCATGCATGTGTCTTAAGGAAGAAATAAGTTAGTAGGGTCTTCTGCAATTTTTAAATGCAATTTTTATCCATTTTCAATTTTTATTATTGGAAAGGAGAGTGCAGAGTAAACTCAGCAACCATTCACTCATCCTTTGTTCTTGATTCAGATACACTTGAGCAGAATTCCCAAAGTCTTGGACACATACTATTACATATGAATAAATTATATTTAGGTGTGGAAAATACATCTCATCTCCACATGCATGTTTTCCTACCCTTCCTCCCATCCTTCTGCTTCATAATTATTACTGAAAAAAATATAATTTATGTTATGTTGCTGAAAATAGAAAAGTTGAAGTAGCTTTTTTTTTTAATAGGTCTAACAAACAGAAATCAGGACCCAAAAGCATGCTGTAAAGTGGAAAGTGCTGAAAATGTGAATGGCCTCTGAAAAAAGGGCAATATTCCTCAGCCTTTCTGCTACTCAGATGAATAATTGAACTCTTGGTAGCTGTGATTTCAGGTAGACAGACAAGTTGAGAAATGCTGAGATGAAGACATCTTATGGAATTTCAAATGGGAAATGCTTTTATGAAGCATGAATGAAAAACTGGTTCAGCGAAGAGTGATTCATTTCCCACATCTGGACTTTTTTTGTTAATTTAATTTTTTGGGCAATTAATTGACAGTTTAAATTATTATTATTGTAGTTGAATCTGCAATCTGAAGGTGTGAAAGAAAATCAATAAGCAGGCTGTCTGGTAAGTTATTGGCTCTCTTGAGTCCTTTTTGACTGAGAAGAATTCAGGATACAGTTAATATTAATTTCTACTTTTTTCTTTAACTTAGCAGGAGGATTCATTCAAGGCAGGAAATTTTTAATAGTGATTTTTAAAAGACTTTAACTCCTATATGAATTTTTGTTGATGGGACTTTTGATATGGGAAGTGTAGAATGAATTCACTCCTGCACTGAAGCAATTGGTTATGTCAAATGGGCTTTTAAATAGCAATGACAAGACAGTATATTAAATGAAATGAATGAGAGACATGGTGATAAAGACGCTACAATTTTGAACAAAACTAGAAATTGCCAAGGGCATGCTTCCTTATGTAAAAGTAGAAAAAGATACATCCATCAATTTGACAGGAATTTTTCTGATTAAGGTAAGAATAACATACTTGCTGGCTTTGCCTGGGCTACAGAAGACAAAAGAGATAAAATTGTAATAGTTAGATACTGAAAGAAGAAAAAATAAACTCTTTTATTCCCCTTTCTTTTTAACATTCAAGCATTTTATTGGAATCAGTTCTCACTTGTTCTTAGCTTCCCCTACTTGTGCAGAGATGCACAGCATTCAAACCCCTAAAGTTTAGACAGCTTTGTGTTGACTGCCAGTGATGATGAGGATGTTATAATTCCTTGTCTGACACTTCATAGCTTCTAGAACACTCATTGTTACTTGACTTTTTTTTCCTGTCAACATTACATTAAAAAACTATACTCTCTTAATCACAGGTAAGACCCAAAGATTTAGAGTTTAGTCCCAAAACCATTTTCTCCATAGGACTGATCCAAAGTCTTAATCCATCTGGTAATATATCCTCACATTTGGGATCCTTTCAAAGGTCTGATTTACAGCTACACCTCACTTCATTAGCCCAGCTCTGGCTAATGACAGGCTGGAACAAGTAGCTAAGGAGCTGAAAGGCCTTGACCTGTCTTCATCATTGGAAAGACAATTCTTAATAGAACAGAAGCTGCAATTTCCACTCTGCTGGTTTTGCTTTGTGATCAGTTACATATTTCAAAACACTGTAAAAATATTGCAATGCAAATATACTACACTAGATGAGTGCTGAATAGTGTTTAGTACCCCCCTCCCCTTCCATCAATCAGGGGAGAATCACTTATTCTTACCTGACTTCTCAGTGGGAGTTGTTTTTTGTTGTTTCATTTTCTCCTCTGTATCATGAAAGTAGCATTAAAATCACAATGTGTTAGCATAGGTTCATATAATTGGAAATATATTTCTATAGGTAATATTATGCATATGGTTCACAATGACAAAATAAATGGATGTCTTCACCATCACTATCCCATTATAGCACTGTAAAACAGCACGCAGGCATTATGAGTTCTGACTGCATGGTGAGATCATGTTCATGGAAAAAGTAAATTACTGGGCCTAATGTCTCAGCTGCCAGAAAACAGCTGCATACCCTTCAGCATCTTTCAGGCAGGCACTCAGGTGGAAGCCATCCTATTCCTGCATCCATTACACCTTTGCCAACAGCACACTCCTGAGTGTCTAAGTCCAACAGCTTGGTATTAAACAACACTAAGAACTTCCAAATACCTTCTAGAACTTTAAAGACTAATTACAAACATGGGTGGAGGTATTCACATATGTCTACACTCTGAAGATGAAAAAGATATGGAGACACCCCAGCATGTAACAGGTCACATGGGACAGTCTGAAATGCCAGTCCATACCACCCGCTACTGGACAAGACTACCTAGACCTGGCTGGACATCTGCCACAGGAGCAGCCTTGAAATTCTGCTAATCTCCTGGGAAAAGCTGCCCAAGCCCACATGCTCTTGAGCTGCCTGTGGATTTGCTCAGCACAATTCTCAGATGATGTAGATCCATGTCAACATCAGCCACCAGACCTGAACTTCCTCTTCTCCAAGTAAATTGGTGGGATTACACTTTCTAGTCAAGTGGGGTTTGTTTTACCTTCCCAATGTCCCAGTCAGGTGGAAACCGGGATGTTTATGTTCAGATTTCTGTTCTGCCCAGTTTGGTTGATTTTAAATTCACCCTACCTCATCCTTTTACAGCTCAACTCCATTTTATGTCTTTTTCCATAACTGAATTCAAGCTCCCATCCTAAACTCTACCTTTCAACAATCACATACATTCCTAAATTCTTCTTAAATATGCTTAAGACATAGTCAGACTGTATTTGCCATTCCTCTTGTTGAAAGCAGTTTGCAGCCACTGCCTCTGGCCCCTTTCTTGGTCTCCTTCTCTTGCTTCTTTGGTCTATTTCTGGGAGAAAATCAGTACTGATGGGGTCAAATGCAGGGAGGGATAAAGCTGTCCGGTTACTAATATTTTCTATTATTTGGAAATTGAACATAGCTCTGCAATGCTATGCTTTTTGTTTTTTTTTTAATGTGTCAATTTAATTTCTCTTAATTTGTATTAAGTTTAGGACACTTTTATCACCCTTACTCAGCTATTGTTACTGTCAGTTTCTTATGAAAGCCATGTATTAAAAATCTCATCTCTATGTTGTGTACGTCTGTGGAGCTAGAAATATTTTATAGCACAACCAGCAGCTTGAAGATGCAACTTACTGAGAGAAAGTGTCTTTTTTTCTGCTGTTAGAGGAGATTTAACATATAATAGTGAATTTCACTAATTTAGATTGGGACATTAAACTTTCTTCGTAACACTACAGAAGAAAACCTGGTATGCTGCCTTTAAACAAAGGCCCTGTAACATGCCCTGGATTAATGACAAGTAAAAATAAAAAGGGTTCTCTTCCTTTGGATATTATCCTGACACTTTTGAACATGAAATAAGATATTTTTCCTTTCCTAATTCTGTTGAGAATGTACAGCAGTATTTGCTTGGTAACTCTGGGATAACAACTCTGCGAGGAATTAAGTAAAGAAATAAGTTTGTGAGTGGATGGCACATCTGATTGATTTGAAAGTAGGGGCAGTGTTTCTTCTCAGAATGAATTTATTTTGAAAAGTGGACAGGCCTGTGGATTTGCATTCATCTGGGAAGAAACACAGTAATTCTTGTGGCTGCTTGGCTTTTTCTATGAGTTTCCAGCCACTGGTTGTAGCCAGAAGGGAAACTGAAGGAGCAGAATATCCAGACTTAAGGAGAACTATCTTATAAGGGAATACACTTCAAGACATCAGGAAGCTTCATAAAATCAATCTGTTCACCACATTCAGTATGAGGAAAAGCAGAGAAAAACATATGATGAGGATAATACATATTATTTTGCCACGAACAGAAATAATATTTCTAATTTTTCCTACATTCTTTTTTTACCATATCATGGGGAGTCTTCCAAATAAAAAATTAAACAATTTTGAGGACTTCATAAAGCTATAAAGAATAAAAAAATAAATGTTATGAATATTAAAAAATACTGATTTTGAGTAAGCTCAAAGTTTAAAGTTCTGAAATCTTTCATTGAAGAGAATTTATTTGCTCTGCAGGGCTCCAGTTTTGCAGCACTACAAGCATTAATATTAATTTTTTCCCTGATGTACCTAATTTAAATGGAAAATATTGCAGGCAGTTTCAGCAGAATTATATCAGGAATGGATTCCCTTGCTTTACTTGCCTTCACTGATATACACAAAACACTCTAATTTAAACTTTTCCCCATGGGATCAATATATTTTCTGAAATTCTACAGTATTTCAGTCATGTGATACTTCTAAGTCTGATGGCAGGAGGCATAAGAAAAATGGTTTGAAGCTGCACTGAATCAAGGTGAAAAAGGAGGCCACTGTTTTGTTCAGAATGAAGCTTTTATAATTCAAGCTGTTAACTCAAGAGCACTCCTTGGCACACAGCAGGCAGAAGCACTATTACCACCAGCGCCTGCAGATTAATACTTCCAGTCATCAAGTGAAACTCAAAACAGCCACTGTTCTCCAAAGCAACCATTTATCATCTGAGAATAGAGATTTTATGCTAAAGGAAATTTAGCAAGCATTTTCCTATTTTTTTTCCCTTCAAGCACCTAAATACCAAGGGCTTTGTGTCTGGAGTGTACTGTAGTATGTGAGAGTAAAATCCTAATCAGTCCAATACACAGGTTTGTGACACAGTGCTCTGATGTTTAAGAATGCCCTACCAAGGAAATTTATTTTCCTGCAGCTATGTGGATGAGATTGGGCTAATTGTGCAGCAGGACTGATTTCATTTAGCAGGAAAGGTAAGAGGTCATGTCATCCATCCAGGCAACCCACTTTCTGGGCACCACTGTGGCCACCAAGCTTGGATTCCTTGTTCCTGCCTTGGCTGAATTCACCTAATGCCTGAAGCGTTCTACTAGCTGTTAATACACAAAAAGTGATCAATGAGTTAAATAAAAAGCTTGGTCTATGTGTCTTTGAAAGAAGAAGAGAAATATTTTTTCCCTATTGACTCAAAACCAATACATCTTCACTAAATCAGATCCTCAAGGCTTCCAGAAACCTGAAAATGTCTCTGAAAATATTTAACTTACAAGGTAGAATATTTTACATTAGAAAAATGAATGAGAAAAGTACTAAATACTAAATAGGAGAGGTTAATTTCTTAAAAAATAGGGAAAAGATTAATGAAATAAAGCCTGCTTGCTGATCATTGAACACGCAAGGTTTAAATCTTTTATTTGATCACTTATTCATGAGCACTTCATTTCAATGTGAAATTCAAACAGCAGCACTTCCAGCAAAGGTCAATGGGATGTGAATACTTGCTTTCTAGTCCCCACTGCTTCTGGAGTGGGACTGGAAAACAACTCAGGAGTGATGTAAGCTAAGCACCAGTAGCTGAGTTTTCTGTGAGGTTACGCTCTTAATCTTGTTAATTCACACCAGACCCAGCTGTGGATCCTTTAAGGGCCTTCCTCCTCAAAAGCATGATTACAACAGAGCCCTGGTTTGAAAGGGGGACCCTTTGTCCTGCTCACTGCAGACAGGTATTACTTACAGTTTACCCAAGTGCACAGTCAGCCCAGGATTGGTATTGCTATTCTTAGTTCAGCTCCTGTTACTTTTGAGATTCAGGAGCTGGAGGCTGACTCTACTGCAGAGTGTACTCAATGAGATTGTAGCTTCTCCTTTTTGGGGGGCCCACACTCACTTAATGTGATAACTAATTCACTGAAAGGGTTGAGACTGGTTAATTCCCAGTGCACCTCTTTGACATAGTGCAGGGCATTAAAGCACTCCTTCCTCACACTCTGGGAAATGGGTTTTGCTAATGCTTTTTGCTACACCAGTGAGAAAAGTCACAAGAACAGTCAAAAACTGTGACAGACGAATCCTTTTAGTTAAAAGTCACCCTCATATTTGTTCCTCTCCAAGACACTGAAAAAACCCAATGGCACAAAGCAAAACACCTGTGCCTAGCTCAAGGAAGTGTCCAAGTTTTGCAGACCACACACACATGTCCTTATTAAGTGGAGCAGGATGTAAGTGCAGGTTCCTTCACCAAACCTACCTGGCTTAGTCTGAGAGACAGCTTTTTCACGTTTAACATGTTCATGCTCTGAAAATAAGAACCCCTATATTAGAAGGCTTCTTAATTTTTAGCAGATTTTAAAAATAAAAGATTCCCATTACAGTTTTAAAAGATGACTTTGCATTGCATAGTCCCATTAGACTTAAGAAGAATTTTTTGATAACTATATTTCTCAAGAAATTATGTTTAACTATTTTTCCCTATAAAATTAATATAATGAAAAGTCTTTTTAAACTTTTTAAATGTGGTTTAATTATTTTCTGTGGATTTTTAGAAAATCCACAGAAAATAGAATTTCTAAAGTTATGAATTACCTCTAGTATTAATTGTGATTGCTATCACTGATCTTCTGTATAGAAAATTTCTCCTTTATCTTTAATATAGAAACAATGACAGTTTTTATTACAACAGAAGTGGGATTTTCTTGTAAAGAATGACAAATAAATATTCAGTATTTTGTATAAAGGAAAAGAGAAAAAAAGCTTTCCATGTTTCTCTTTGTCCTGGATTTGGCTGGACTAGAGCTAATTTTCTTCATGTTAGCTAGTATGGAGATCCCATAAATATACTGTGAGGCACCAAGAATAAAGGATATTATTCTGTATTATAATAAACGTGTATGCAATTTTGTGCTATTTAAAACCAGTGTGCTATCCAGATCCCAACATTATGAGACAGAAAGTATTTCAGAGGCATGTTAAAAGTATATTTAACTCGGATTGTAGCTCCGAAGTCTAAGCTGTGCAGCAGGCAAGCATTGCAGCATAACAGGAAATAAATCTCTAAAACTTGGACCAGAGGCCTGGCCAGAGAATTGCAGAGACCCTTCTCCATCTGTGGCCCCCTTGATTGTTTCCCAGTGCTGCCATGGAGACAAAAGGCATAGGTGGGTCTCAGCTGAATTGGAAAAGGGTTTCCATGCAAACTGGAACCTGTGAAACACACCTGGTCCTGCATTAGCAGAGCGAGTCATTGAAAACCAGTGTCATAAGCCAAAATGTTGTTTAAGTTTGTGTTGATGAATTCCACCTTAAGTTGCAAAAACTTTGTAAAAACAAGGAAATATCTTCCTTCTGAAAATTAAAATAACAATATTCTATATTGCCTTGGTACTTACTGTGTTCATGCCGGTTCTCTGAGGTAGCTAGAAGTAAACAAAAAAGGCATATTTTAATAATTTTGTAGCTGTGATGCAGAATTTAGTTCATTTCTTAGTGACATTTTAGACATATAAAATTTCAGTGAAATCTTTGTTGAAGTGTGTAGCAGTTACATTGTCTCACCTACACTGTCCACCCCAGATGCAAAATTGGGACACTTAGCTGAGGAACACAGGCACCCTGAATTCCTCATTTAGACAAAATTTGGTACAAACATCCCTGGAAGGCTCTGCACCTCTTCTGAGGGCTGAGTCACCCTCACTAAATGCTGACCATACACCAAACCTAGGGAAACTACCTGGCTAAGCCAGGTGCTTACCTTAGTGCCCACTAAGAGACAGGGCAAATTCAGACTATAAGGTCTCTACCAGACAAAGACTGAAAATGAATTTTAGCCCGAGTGAGAAAACAACACCTAGGGCAGTCTAGAGATGACAGTCCCTGACAATTGCACCTGCTTGATGAGGGCAATGAATTCCAGATGGATTCAGTGATACCCCAAGAAGCCGAAAGATATTTGAAAATGTTCATTAACTTCATTAAGCCACTTCTAAACAAAAGGATTTCAGTGCTGTGACTTCTAAACTTTGTGCCATTTAATTTTCTGCATTTTTCCAGAAAAAAAAAATTCCCAGATGAGATAAAACTGAAAGCCAAATAAATACTTTCCATGGATGTTAAGACAACATTTCTCAGGTAAAGAAATGAGAGCTTGGCAGCTGTACCCAATGCCATAATTGGTTCTGCAGAAGGAAGCAAAATGTCAAGACCCAGCCCTCCAGCTGGATTTTTCTTCTTGACTTTTGCTATGCAGCTGTTGTTTTCAGAGAAAAAAGACTCTACCACCTGCATGTCTTCTGTGTGTGAGAGAGAGTAATCCCACAGAGACGCAGCAGGGCAGGGGATGAGCTGCCTTTGCAGCCCCAGCAGCACAAGCAATAAAACTGCTGCTGTGAGCTCCCAGGCTGTGATTCACTGAGCTCCTGAGCTCCCCAGCTCCCACTTGGGACAAAAACTGCTGTGCATGTGGGTTTCTGTTTCACTTGTTTTCCCTGCAGTATAAAATCCACTCCCATTTTATATCCAGCCTCTAATCCAAATTGTTGGGCATTTAAGGAGACAGCAACTGGAGATGGTATACAGAACAAAGTGAAAAAAACCCAGATCGTTTTTGTGGGTAATAAAGAGTAAAGATACAAAGTAAGTGTATATGCTTGCTCCGAATTGAGGAATCAGAAATAGGAGTTCAAAAGAAAAAAAATGTCCCTGGACAAAGCCACATTTGTTATTTTTATGTGTGTAAGTAAAACTTTTTGTAAATTTAGGCTCATTTAACACCGCAAAACCAACCAAAATGTAGTTCCCTAAGCATCATAAGCTGAGCGAATTCTATTGCAATTGAGTTTCTGTGAAATATGTCAGAAATTTGTAGAGGAAATTAAATTTTTATTGTGTCAAAAGACATAGCAAGATATGTTCTGGAAATATGAATTTAAATTTTCAAAAAGGAATTTTAAAAGCAAATATTTAAACCAAATCAGAACATTATACCAGTAGCTAGCATAATGACTTACATAACAAATACAGAATATTGTGTCATATAACTCTTTCAGTAATCACCCAAAATAATTAGAGCTAGGGCACATATGAACAGTGTTAAATACTTTCTACTGACATTGCTTAGCAAATTTTACAAGCAAACTTTTGTAATAACATCCTTATCTAAGACCTGGCTAAAATCAAAACAAAACCATTACTCCTTAACTTTCCCAGTGAAGCCAATACAGTTAGTTCCCCTTTTATGCTGGTAAATATCAGCCACAGAGAATGTTTAAAACAATAGGAACTCTGCTAAAGTCTGGTCCTTGAAGTTTGTGAAAGTATCTCTGTTGTCCTTTTCCATCTTTTCTGTGGAATCATTAACTAGACAAACTTGTATAATGTGGGCATCAAGACAGATTGAAGACTGAGATTACTGCTATCTGTGCTTTGCCGAAAAGTCTAGCTTCCTTATTTCTGGCATAACACTCAGAGATATTTCTACCAGATATTTTAATGAAATAATGAAGATATTCTAAAGTTAAAAGTCTCTAGAGTGTTGGTAGTTCTAAAAAATATCTATAGGTTTTCTATAAAAAAAACCAAGGTGAAATTTTGAAATGGTGTTTGGGCCATAAAAGTAAACCTTAATGTTTTGCTAACTGTGGTTTCAGTCAATTCAATATTAATGTTATCCTTCTTGTGTGTCATTATCTCATTTAAAAACGCAACTCAAATGTCAAATGATGTACAGACTAAGCAGAAAGTTAAAAAATGAAATCCCAAGACCCTTAGATTCATTTTTACAGTATCACAATTATCTATAACATGGGTACCTTTGATATTTATTCTACCTAGTGAAAATGGCAAGATGATAGTCCAGGTCAGATTCTGCAAACTGTGTAATGATATATGTAATTTAGCCTAAAGGGTGAGAAATTAAGGGCTGTGTTGTGCACCCCTGGGAATCTCACACACTTCATGTAGTGTCTTGCACTGGAAGTGCAAACAAGGACTTTTTGTTTTGGCCACTGATGGTGAGAGGGTGTTGGGCTAACTCAACTCTTGGTCCATTTCAAATAGTTGTTCTGATGTCATTAGCTAACAGGACTACCTATTGGGTAAAAAAGTACTTATTGTTCACAATGGCAGAAAATTCAGTCCTAAGTAAGTGTTTTATCTTCATTTGCAATGTCTTTTCTGTCATTCTAAATTAAACTTGGAAAACAGACTTCATAGATATCTTGCTGTTTTTCACTTCAATTTTTTTTTTACTTGTCTGCTATTCTAAAGCCACAAGGGTATTAATTATATATGGCACATTTTTGTAAATTAGATTCTGATACAGGTTCAGAAATGAAATCCTGCATTTTATTGAACCATAAATTGATAAATCTAAAAGCAAAATGTACTTTTTGTTTATAACGTCCATTTTCCATCTGGGTAACAGGTATTTGCCATTCAGACAGCAAATACCTTTGTGAGTGTACACATTCTGTAAGAAAATATGTTATGCAGGAAATAAAAACAATGCCAGAAGTACTTGTTTTAGTTAAGAGAAACAGAATAATAACACACGCTGCAGCTAAGAATAATTATTTCCACTTAGATAGTTACAGGCGTATTATAAATAAGGAATTTACTTTCCATTAGACAAAGTAAGAGCCTGGTTTATATCCCATTAAAGACAGCACAGAGATTCTTTACCATGTTTTGGACTGGACATTGCATGAATACACAACACACACACAGTGTTAGTCTGTAACAACGTTACAGCCCAAGAGAGAGATCAAGATCAACAGGAATCTGCTAATAGAATTATCAAAATTTGAAATATATACCTTCCAGTTTATGCATCATGACAAAGGTAAAATGTGTTTTCCCTACTTAATATGAGTTCATTCTCCCTGAACTACAGACAAATAAACTATTTGACCTTTGGACAAATTAGTGGGCATTTTTCCCTCCAAATTTAAGTTTCAAGAACTTAAGAGACCATATCATCGTGCATAATTTAAATAAAACAGTTTTGGTCTAGTTAGGTCAAAGTTTTTCAAACTGTAATGCAACTGTATTATAAAAAAGTCAAACAGAATAAAATACATTCCTTATATGTCTCAGATAATAAATTCAGAAAAAAAGGGAATTATTACAACTTACCACTCTGTTAAGGAGCAGTTCCCTATATTTGTGAAGTTGTTGCCTGTACTCTTTGTCATTCAAAGGAGAAGTCAAATGTTTGCATAAATTTTTTAGATCAGCAGACCTGATCTGTCATATCTGCCTGTGTCTTACTCAAGTTCTGGCTAGATGAGAAGCAGGCAGACTGTGTTGCAAAGCCAGTCTACCAAGCATATGTCTAAAAATGTGGCTCAAAAACCAGATTAGCTGCAGCAGCATTCTTAAAAAGAGAATGGCTTGTGCTCATCCTGCTCTCTGCTCTACATTAAAAAATTGCCTTGACAGAGTATGACCAACAGTTACCCTGCAGCCGAGTCAAAATAAAGTAAGAAATGTGTGGTGGTGGCACAAATAGGGGAAGCTGGCATGTGATTAGAATACACTGCATGCTGTACCAGCTTTGTCCTCACAGGATCTCTTAATTCCCTACAATGTCCATTTTTAATTTCTGGCTTGCTATAAACCTAGTATTTTCCAGGATATTTGTCCAGGTTTCTAACCATTAAGGAAGTATTATACCACATTAATGTGACAAGCAGGAAATGCTAAATGATTAAGACTGTCTGGAATATTTGTAGGGAAGCAGAGAGCTTGGTCTCTTGGCCTAAAAATGCTCCTCTGAGTCTGTGCATCTCCACAGATTTCCTTGGATCACTCTATCAGCAGTGGCTGAAGGATGATAATAGGATAAATTGTTGAGACAAACCCTCCTAAAACGCCGTGGTTTTCCATTATCATTAACACTTAAGAATTGATATTAGAGCCTGTATGATATTCACTTGCAACAAATGGATCTTTCTATTTCCACTTTCCACTAAAAAAACTGTCAGGCTGCTCTCACAGTTCTTTCTGCTTTATTTTCTTTAGTAGAGCAGCCTAGCCCAAGATATCTATCTGCTTTCCTAGAGCTGTTGTGTTTGTGTCCTTGCTGTTTGGTTTGTTTTATACCTCAGGGCTGCATATGGAAAAATGAGCTGACTCTTGGTTTTGGAGGATTTTGTTGACGTTGTCCAGAACAACTTGTTTTTTAAGACTTTTTTTTTAACTGGCAGTTCAAGAGTACTTTATATAACAGGGAAAAACAACAAGTAATAGAGAGGAGGGAAGGAAGAAACTTTATCGTGGTGTAAATATAATAGAAGTAGCAAAGAAGTAGAGACATTTCCAACATTTTAAAATGACTTTTAATAAGAGGAATTGCTTCAACTTCAATCTGAGATGCATGCCTTTAGGAATCATTAGTAATGATCCCAATCTTTCTCTGTTTCCCAGTTTGTCACTTAAACAATAGAAATGCTCTGGGAAATGTAAGTTGTTGAAACAGCAATCTTGCATGATGGCACTGAAAACTAATATCTTTAAAGTAGTATAAGTCCTAATATCCCAGGAGGACAAATCTTCCATCAACAGAGCTGGAAAGAATAAAATTTCAGTCAAATGTAGATGAGGTACACCTGCTGCATTAATGCATTTCGTCTTTAGGCATGTGTGGTGAAAGACCTGAAGAGCTTCCTCTCAATTCATCCTCAGCTTCTGGCATTTTCATGTGCTGTTCCCTGAAACCATGGGATGGGAACACACAGATGAGGGAGAGTATCCTAACAAGCTTTAACTTTTAGAAATATCAGTTTTACATTTGCATATAGCTAAGGCAAAACAGAGTGGAGCTTGGGATGTCTTTATTGCAACACAAATTATTGACTCTCATAGGGCAACTGAGTGAAATCAGGCAGACTGAAGTTTACAGGATGTTAGAATGATTTTTCAGAATATAGAGGTTAGTTTATGCAAAAAATGTTCACCACTCTATATAAAAAATTGGAGCCAAAAGTAGCACCACTTGCTGATGTTAATATTCGTTATAATTGAATCTTCAGTCATAATGCCTGTTATTGGTGAAAGCTGGCAAACTAACCCCTCTTGGGTCCAGATTCCATGCAAATATTTTGAAAAGGAACTTCTTGGTCGAGGTCCTTCTTATCTATGACTGGATTTGTAAGAGCATAATAATGGCTGAAAATATATTTACACATGTTATTAAATAAATGTGAAACAATAATAAATTAGAAAAGAATAAAATGATCATGGAAATCTTGAAAAGAATAATTTTGGAGGAGAGATTAGTTGATATAAGGTGTGGAGAACGATAAAAATTAATTGACTTTTGAAAAAATGGACTTTTCCCTGTGTGCTACTCAAATTAACATGGTGATTAAAGTACTGGGCTAATGACTAACTTCTAGAAGCATAACGTACTGAACCATCTTTGTTTCTCATGAAATGCTGCTGATGACTGCTTTGCTTTAATTGCGACTCTGTAAAAGTACATTTCTGCAAATGATGTCTGCATAGATAAGAAAACAAAAGGTAGACTGACACTAGAAGAACTATTCATTCTGGAATTGTATCTGAATAGAATACCTCTGAGCATTCATTTGCACACATCTTTGTGCAGAGCAATAAAGTAATAGTTTATCCCATGGGGAAATTTTTAGCCAATTAAACATGTGTTGTGTGGAAACGCAGGTGTTCAAGCATATTATGCTGATTGACAGATGTGTTTCTGACATGATGCCAATATATATATGTGTTATACCTAACTTACAGTAACAACCCAGGCCACCAATTACACAGAGCACTCTTTCTTCAGAAATCACAGCTGTTTCATAATCATTAAAACAGTAGTTTAACTAACTCCAGTTTTTGGTAGCAGGGGCTGAATCAATTACTGTTGTACTTTAATGCAAGTAAGAGCAATTAACACAAGTTGCAATCATAACTGCAATTGAAATGTTATGCCAGATCTATCAATATGAATAATTTTACAGGTTTGTTATTATGTAAGACTTAAAAGAGTGTAATCTTAATTTGACCTTAAATAGATTACAAAGTTGTAACCAGTCAGGATTACAACTGATTGGTTTTAAGGTTTTGGTTAAATCCCACTAAAAATTAAGGTATCAGCATTTTTTGAAAATAACATGGATACAAGGTAGCATCACTAGTTTTATGTGCTTCAACTGTGAGTACACAGAGGTGTTAGGTAGATAAACATGGAGATTTCACCTTATTGTTAAAATGTCTAGATTAAATATTTGCATTAGATTCTCCATCTAAGTACAGTGAGAGTTGGTATTCAATCAGTGTTTAAGATCTACAAATTACTTGCTCCTTCTCACTTCTCTTTCAATGTCAGATTCTTAAAAGAGAGGGAAAGTTGTTAATTAGCAACAAACAATCCTAATATGTAACAAACAATAATGTTTGTTTTCTGTTCTTATTACTAAACCTAAACTATGTTCCCTGTTATTAATAAGTGAGAAATATAAATATCTCCAGAGGGGCAAGTAATTGCATTCTGACACAGATACAAGACAGATGAAACATTCTTTGTAGATGCTTATTTCTCTCTATCAGCCCTAAACCGAGACTAGGGTCAACAGTTTGAATGTAGATTTACAACTTTAGACATCAAGTTTGCATCAGGTAAAGTTTCTTAATTACATTAATCTGAGTATCTAAAAAAATTCTTAAAATTTATGAATTCAGTGAATTGTCATGAGCTTCAGACAGTCATTCCTCTACCTGCTTATATAGAATGGGTCATGTCTTATCCCACGAAAATATCTGCAACATGGGAAGTTCTGTCCATCACTAAACAGAGGTTGTACAGATCATTAAGTCTCACATAACCCTGTAAAACGGACATAAATTATCTATACCCCTAAGATAGTTGAGACAAATAGAGGCCAGGCAAATTTCAGTCAACTGATTTAGTCTTTTCAGATAATTTTCTTTATTTAATATAAATTATCTATTCATCAATATATTTTGAAAATGCTGGGGATTTGATATTTTAGCATGGGAAATCAAAGCTCATTAGTGCATGGGTGGCCATCTATCAAATTGAAAACATCTTTAGTCAGGAGTGGATTTGCATTGAAAAATAACTTTTTTGCGGTTCAAGATTCCTGTCGAGTATTCTTCAGTAAAATCACTTTATTTAACTCTCAATCTGATGCAGGATGACAATATTAACTTCAGTTTGGAAGATCCTTTGGGCTCCATCTTGTGGCTATATCAGTGACTGTTTCCTTTGAGAGAGCTGCCTGCCTTCAGCTGGTCAAAATATCACTACTAGTTTCAACAGCATACTAGCATATGGCTGTATTTATTATTTTCTAGTATATAATACAAAACTTTTGACCCTATTTTAAGAAAATGGTTTTAAAAGTATTTATAATGATTTGGGGTTTTTGATCCCTTTGTTGAGGACTAAAAGTTCTATTAAGAGTCTGTGTAATACACTTTGCAGTTATAGAATCAGATACTTTATTTTCTTATCCTTTGACTCTTGTTGGAAAATGATGTAGTGAGGCTGTGATTCATCTTGAACCAGTGGCATCTGCAACTGAGCAGAAATCCATGCTACCATGACCATTCACTTTGTAAATAAGATGGCTGACTTCCAGTTTTTCTGGTCAATTATAAAACTAAGCAGTTCTGAAATCCCCCCATTTTGTTTTGTTTTGGTTTTTTTTTCAGTTTGGAAAGTATCTTGTTTTTTATATATATTGGAAAAGGTTGCCACTGTGCCTTGGCCAGTTTATTCCACCCTCTGTACACAGAACAGCAGTTTCCAAGCCATACAGCACCATTACAAGGAGTACTAGAAGGAAATTGTTCTTTACTGAATTGACAAAAAGATGTAGTTTGGAACTTGAATGTACATGGGTTGCCCATTTTCTCCTTTTGTTTGATTTTAGCTGCACTGATATGTTATACATTTTTTACACCACTATGCATGTATTGAGAAAAAGACTAAATGTGATCCCACATACTCTCCTGTCAATTTATTTTGATAAAACTTGTTACATGAATGTGATTTTCGTTTTGCTTTCTAAAAACTAGTAAATGAATTTAGGAGCAAGGTGTCGGAGTGTAAATGCTGAAAATCAGAATGGGAGTGTTGCTACTGACAGGCAACCAGGACCTGTACCTCACTAACTTAATTACAAGTCTTCATAATATCTGACTGTAGGCAGTCTACAGAGCAGGTGAGACTCACAGAGGTCTTGAATTGGATGCGCTCTCAGGAGCAAGGCAGAGTTTGTTCTCTGTCTCTTGCTCATTAGCTCCAAGGAGGCTGGAGAAACTAACTCCCGGGCAGCTCAGGTTCACGAGTCACTTTCAGAAATGAGAGTGCTCATACATGTACTTGTGAGAATGAGCAACCACAGGGATTGTGTCATGGCTGAATCCACTGTTTGGTCCACTAGAAACACAGATGTAAAGGATCTTTACAAAACAAGACTTTCTAATGCTGACTCGAGAGACAGCTCACTACTCTTACTTGCTTGACATCCCCAACTCAGTCTGTGTCCTCTACAGTCAGAAATAAATAGGGTATGGGAGATATTAATTGAAATAAGAAATTCTACTTTATGCAGAACTAGGAAAACTTGACATTTTCTTTGATCTGGCTCTGTTCCAAACATGGATTTTTGTAACCCTCTGTAGTTATAAAACATTTTTGAAATATGAAAATATTCTTTTTGTTTATAGAAACAAAAATAATTTTTAATATTTCTTTCATTTAAAAGTGACAATTAAATGTGAAAAAAATGCTGAAATATTTCAACATGTTACATTTCTGTTTACTGTTTTCTGGAGATGCCATGGAAATTACGGGCTTTATATCACTTCACCAACCCCTGGGTCTATTTTAATTAGTTTGATTCCTTACTCACATGCTTTGAATTATTAGCAAGAATTAAAAACTTTTGTGTACTGGGAGCCAGATTTGCTCTTGGGAAATTTAGGAAGTGCCTTCCTCATGCAAAGGTTTTCTGCCTCTTGCCCTTTTGGAATTGACAATATTTACACATTTCTGTGACAGCTTCTGTATCCCACACATGTTGAAAGAAGGCATAATGTGATGCTGGAAGGTAAAGCTGCCCATTTTCTAGGACTTTGGTCGCAAAGTCCTAAGGACCTAACCTTTGAAAGAGAAATAGTGAAAGCCTAAATTCCATGCATTAATTGTGCCTCAAGGTTCCTCTTAGTATCATCCATATTTGGAGAAATCAGCACAATATGTAATCTTTCTCCATCTTAATTTTGTTCTTTTCTGTCTCTTGCCAGCTCCTTCAAGTCTGATTTATGCTATGCACACAATGTACCATCGACTGAACGCGTCATTCTGTCTTCTTCTCTTTTATGATGGCTTGTCACTCTGTATGGCTCATTACTCTTGTTTTTCTAGATGAGGGAAGGATTTGAATAGGACAAAATAATTGGAGAAAGCTTCATGTAGAGTACAGTGTGTGTGCTGTATGATTCACAGGAGAAATGGTAAAGTGCTGTTTGAACTGTGCATGTTACTATCACAATATATTTTGGATAATGAGCCAGTCAATTTAGAGCGCTGCCTGGCTACTTCTATTATTTTTGCAGCTGTGCAAAAAATACTGTATCCTTAAGCAAAACCAGTGAACATTACCCTTTTTTATTGCCAGTCAGAGGAATACACATGCAGCCTAGAGCAATTTCTTGTGACAACAGAATAAGCAGAAATAAATAAAACCTTATCATGTTTGGAGTTAGCTAGTAGCATGCAATATTTTCCATATGAGGCCTGCAGAAAAGGGGAAGCTAGATGAGAAAGCATGACAACTAAAGCATGGCAACTAAAGTATGGCATGTTCATTTTTTGGAAGAGGCCTTATTACTTCTCTCCAGTTTTTCAGTTTACTGCATATCTACTAAAGGCATGAACATCACTGAACCAGTTTGCTTTAGTTGCTGGAAGATTTCATTTTTCTGGCATTTTTTTTTCACTAGAATCACTACCTTCCTTGCTGACAATGTTGGTTATGATCTCAGAAAACCAGAGGGTGGCTTAATCCAAAAAATAAATAAAGGGATGATAATCATAAGAATGACTAAAACTGAATTTCAGTTCATACTTCCATGTTTCTGTGAAATAGGTTGGTGGTAACCAGCAGGATGAGATACAGACTGAGCCAGGTGCATGAAAGTAGCCTACACATACTTGTTGCAAAATCCTTTCAACTAAGAAATCAAAGGAAAAAATTTTAAGCAAAAGAAATATAGAAAAGAGAATGAAATGGAAAAATCAATCTAGCTTCAAAGAATGTTCATGAAAAATGCATTTTTCAATCAGTTTTGCTGGGGAAGATTTTGGTTAAGGGGGAAGAAAATCCTAGCTGGTGGAAAATGAGCACTAGATGTTTAAAACTAATTTCCTTGGTGTTTTGTAAAAGAATGGGCCCATAATCTGACAAGGGTGAGAGAAGTAGCACCCTTAAAAATTACCTCATTATTTTCTTTCCATCAAGGATGTAGCAGCTCATGTTTTTGAAAACTGCAGACATTTTGATATCTGAAAACCAATCGTTCTATGAGTAGCTGCCAGTTTTCTGATTCTCCCTGCTTCATGTGCTACCTTTCACGCCTCGGTTGCTGCAAATTAATCTTTGGACAAAATATCCTGTTTAATACCTATTAAGCATGGGTTTTTTTGATAACTGAAATTAATTTTATTGTTCTGTTAAAGACATGAAGTGAAATTTTGGCCTCAGTGGAGTGAATGGGAATTTTGCCACTAACATCAACACAGCCAAGATTTCACTCATGAGCTGATGAAACAGTTGAGACTAAAATTTTTTTTTCAGTTCAATTAACAGCTCTGTACAGGGATAACAGAACAAACCAATATATTAGTAGGATTGAAAATGTCTTCATGTATAGACAGTAAAGGTTGGCTCCATTGTACAATTATGTGAATCATAGAATTTCCAAACGGCAAAAGACATCCCCTAGCCATCCCCCCAACAAATCTTCCATTAATAATAAAGAGCTATTTTCTATTCTCATTGAATTAAAAAAAACCTTTAATAATCCTAAGAAATATATCAATATGTTCTGAAAACATTCTCATTGTTCTATTTATTGAGAAAGACAAGATTTATAAGCCTGGTACTTTTTTTTTAACCTGTTAAATAAAGTTGAACAGGTTAAAAAAAAATATCCCCTCAGTGCAAATATTTCATTATTTTTGTTGATTGAATAAAATCAGAAAATTAGGAAAAAAAGTTTTAATTCAGCAAATCTTATTCTGAAAGACAACACCATAAATAGATATGTAAGGTCTGATAAATATATTATATTTGTCTTAAATAAAAGTAATATTTTTTGTTCTGATTTAGGGAAAATTTTTCCATTAATCTGTTAAAATATCAGAGAATGACTTCAGCAAAGGTTCCACGCAAGCTCCATATATATGTGAAAAGAGGAAATTAAATGTGCCTAGAAAAGCAACTTCTACAAAGAACAAGCGGCCAGGTCAGCATGTATGGCGCACTGCAAGTTTTGTTCTCTTTGACAAATCCTAACGTGGTAACAAAGGCCTTTCATTTTCCTCACAGCCAGAATGAGGAAGTGTCTGACACTGGTCTGTATTGGCCTGTTTTAAAAAGGAGCTACCAACAGTGGGAATGACAACAGTGTTATCCCAGCAGGAGCAGACAAAGTTGGCTGATGGTAGCACACGCGGTGCTGTATGTCATCACAATGCTGTATATCATCCCAATTGTATCACTGAACCAAAGAAGCATTTTTCACAGCAGCCACAGCCTGAAAGACGTTTCAGTCAAGGGAAAAGATTGATTTACCTTTCTTCTCCCCCTCCTTTTTCACTGCAGCTGAAACAGAAACAAAAATACAGTGTTTTCAAAATTGAAGTTAATAGCAGTATCAGTAAAAATAATTCAAACACCTATATGAACATTTGTGTACATATATCAAATCACACATACATTTTGCCATAAAGGAATAAATTTCTTTGCCAGATGAGGAAACATTTCCTCACAGACACCCAGCTCTGCTATTGATGACAGCATATTCCAGATTTCTGCATTCTCACACACAATTTTAGTCATGGTCATCTTCCTCCCAGACACTGATAATGGGAGAGAGTCATAGAGTGAGTATTTCAAAATTAAAAGTGAAGGAGAAGGATAGATTGAAATGGCAAGGCATAAAGAGGTAAGAGGAGTATAGAGAAAGGTTATGAGACATCATCAGTTTAAGAGAAATGTGTACTTTTTTGCTATTGTAATTGTAGTATTAAAAAAAAAAAAAACATAAAATAAGACGTAAAAAACTGCCTGAAATTATGTTTCTAAGCCTCTGCCGAATATTGAGACTTTCCAGACCTGATTATCCAGCAATCTCACCTCTAAACCCCATAGCATGAGTTTTGTGGGAAAGAAAATGAGAAAGAGACTCAAAGAAAACTGATACTTTAAAATTTAACCCAAATTTTAAAAACCTGAAATTTGTTCCTCACTGGAAGCTGTGATGTGTGCCCAATATTCAAACTCTGGAGACAGAATAAAAGTCCCCTAAAACTCAGCCCAGTATTCCAATAAAACCTTGCATACATCTACAATGAGTGCTGTGAAACCATAACAAAATTTTACTAAAAGGGATGAGGTGGCTAAAATGAGTTACCTGCAATTACAGATGATTGCTGCTACTCTGATGGAGATGAGCCAAGCTTATTCTTAAATAACTTCAAAATCCATGCACTACCCATTCCCCAGTCCACATTTATAGGACCGAAACTTCTAAAAATGTAGTTACAGATGTCACTTTATTTTGAAATGTCTGTTAGAAGTGGTCTTAGTAAGCCTCTGCCTTAGGCTAGCATTTGCAGGCAAAAGAAAAGAGAGGAATTAAGATTCAGAGCCTGTACTTTCCCAGAAAAGGGTGTTCAGCACCTGGCTGCTGATATGAATGGATGTGATGTGGCATTGGAACTGGAAATGAAACAAGCAGAAGTGTAACTGCAATTATTGGATAATGTACCCTGGTATAGGACAGAAATCAAGGATCATGAGGTCAGAAGAGGGCAGACACTCCCTAGTAGTTTCAAATGTTTGCATTTTGTGTGCTGATCTCCATCTCTTCAGTGTTCTTAAAATGAGAAATCATTTTACTGCAAACTGCTTGTACATTTGGATAAAAAGGGTCAAGAAGGAACTGGTCAAACCTTGAAATTACTAAAATTTATCAATGGCCTGTGGCAAAAATATTCTGATTTCAAAAATTTTTCACGTTTTCTACCACTTCCCCTCCTTTGAGAATTAGACAAATTTTAAGCATCTCAAGAATATGCTCAAAAAAAAAAAGATTTAGTGACTAGAATCAGTGAAAATCTGGCACAAGGTTTCTGGGATCTGGTCCTCTTTGCAATCACTTCCCTTTTTTAGGTAATGTGTGTATCAGGGCTGTGCTGTGCACATTTCACAAACTGTGGTTACAGCAGATTGAGTAGTTTTTACCCCCAGAGGCTGCTATAGGAGCCTCAATGGCTTCTGAAAGGCATGCTTATATAGCCACTTGAGGTGTTTTGAAGTGACTCCCAAATCAACAGAAAACCCAAATATTGAGACTCTGGGAAGGGCTTATAGGTGAATGTGCAGTGCACCTCTGGGCTCCTCCTGACTTCTGTGCGGCCAGCTCATGGGATGTGGTTCAGTGTCCTTCTGCTCCCCAGGCAGAGCAGGGCCCCTCCATGCCTGCACTTATGGCTGGCCAGCTTCTGTTATCACGCTGTTATATCCTGTTGGAACATCTGCTGGAATTTTCACCTTGGCTACAGTCTTTCTGATGGGATGTACTGTAAATACTCAACAAATCTCATGAGACAGAAGAGGCCTCATTCTGACCACTGTAGCCAGTAGCATTTCTCTGGTCAAATCCTGCTACTCAAATGTAAAATGATAAGGAATAAATGAAAAAGGGCAGAACACCATCCTTTACGTTGCTCTTTCAGAAGCCGAGCAATGTGTCTGAGTCTGAAAAGCAGCAAAAAGATGGATAGTTCACCCAAGGAACTTGGTTTGCAGGTGATAAAAGGCCAGATTACCTGCTGAATAATGTATGGTAGCTAGCAAGGGAAGGGCATGAAACAGAGTGATTAACTAGAAAATGTGATGCTCCAATATAAGAGATTCTCTTGGCTGTGTGCTTTTTACCCTGGTTATTTGGAGAAAGAACAAATTCTTGAGTCAACTTGTTTTTCTCTCTGTACTGAAGAGACTTGTCTTGTAGTTCTTGAATTACGAATTTGTACACACAGAGCTATTCAAAGAGGATTCTATTAGCAGCCTTAAATCACAGTCTGTCTTTTCTAGGCCTATCCAAATCCAATCATACTTTTCCAGTTAATATAGATAGCATACAAAGCAAAACACATTTATTAAGAATATACACCCTGTTTTGGAATTAATGTTTTGGAATTACAAATCTAGATTGACAACTATTCCAGAAACCAAAAATGAGCATTGTCATATTTTAAGTTTTGTGAATAGGTGAAAAAAGTAATTACAAGCCATGGAGAACCCTGCCCAATTTTTATTGTTTTTTTTAGTGTAGAGTGGGAAAAGAAAGCTAAATTCCTGTGGTGGAAAGGTCAGAAAACTGTGATAATGCAGTAAGTATTTTCCAGGAGGAAAAATATTCAAGTTTAAGGCTGTTCTATTGTTTCAGACTTTTATCAGAAACTTGAACCTTTATCACCAGCAGTCTGTCAATCTCATACATAGTGATGTTTCCAAAGGACTTTCTTCTGAGCTGTTGAGCAAATACAAACCTTGTGAAGATATCTTGAAAGCAGCAAAAATCTTCAAAACACTGGTTCCTACTCAAACCCAGCTCTTTCTATGTAGCTTTATGACCCAGAAATAGCCAGAAACAGATATTTAGTCTAAATACTGTCATAAAAGTGTTGTCTTCTACAAATTCTCCCTTTATTTTCTCATAAGCAGTTGGTTTCCATCCTGAAATGGGAAGTTTAACTTTATTTCTAAATGTGTAATAATTAATTATGAAAATTACATTTCCATACAGATATCCAGTTCCTCTGTATCATTTCTAAAGAGCCCTTGACTTAGATTTGTGATTTTCAGTCTTATCATGATCATACTAATTAATCTCAGAGGAAATCTTGAATCTTTCTTATTTCACTTTGTATGAAACTTTTGTTGCTTTTCCTAGCCCACTCCAGTGCCACATTATCGTGTAAGGGTTTTGTACATAACACTCTAGACAAGATGCAGCTTCGATTTATGCAATAGCTTAAGAACATTTTATGCCTTTTTCCTAATGCATTTGCATATGGAAGAAAGTTTTTCACTGACTTGTCTGCAGCAATTTGGTACTTTCCTGGATTTACATAGTGAATTTAGAGATAAATATTTCTTTAATATTTTCCCTCTACTACATATTTCATTATATTTATGGACACTAAATTTTCTTTGACATCGTGCTGTCTGTTCACCTCATAAATTCAATGTATCACAGCCCCTTATTATCCTGAATTCTTTAACTGATTTTGTCATCTGAAAATTTCATTACATTGCTATTTCTACCTTATCCTGTTAATTAAGGAATATAACATGAGTCCAGACACAGAATCATAAGCAATTCTTCTGTAAACAAGATGCAAGATGAAAATTAATCAATTGCTCTCTAATTCCTAACCAGATATTTATTTTCTTTAATACTGTAGGTCTTAGGCAGCAGCTCCTTGGCTTCTGCTGTAATTCTTATAGTGAAACTTTATAAAGGTCTGTTTAAAACATCAAATAAATGTTGTGCTTATTACTTTATTAATATATTGGAAACAGATATTATTAAGATATAGTTTCCATTTCTAGATACAACACAGGCTGGAACACAGTGTTTTTCCAGATATTTGGCTTTGTTCTTAATATAATTATGGATTCACCAAATTTCTGACAGATTTTTAATTTCTGAATAACTCTGCAGCAATTTAAATGCATTTGCCCTGACACAAAGGGCAAATACATTTGAAAGTAATTGACATTTTGACTAAGTTCTAGTACTTATTTTGCTTATAAACATGTAAGCTGTGGCGAAACAAGATCAAATGCAAACTCATCCCATGTGTCAGGTACTCTGTGATAACTGTTCATATGCATGCTGTTATGCTGAAGTGAAAACCACTTCATGTAGACAGCTACAGCAAAGCATCTGGCATTCACTGAGTTGATACTGTCTTTGCCCATCTCACCATAAATTGTCCATCTGTTCATAGCTTGAGAAGAAGATACTGTTTTAAAATATTTAAGAACCATATACGTTGATACGTTCCTCTCCCAGACCTTCCTAGAAGGTATTTTCTCTCCCTCTTTCAGTCTTTTTGAGTTCAGAATTTCTCTTATTCATGTCAAGTGAAATCTTACTCATGTTAAGAAACCACAGTTAAAAGAACCAGTATAGTGAGTATTAGAGGGGAGAATTTAGCCCTTACATTGGTTGGAGTATCTGTTATTTAGAATGATTTTCATTCAGTAGCAGGAAAAACCTTTCCTGCCCTTTTCCTCTTCTGGTCCAGATTTTAATGAACAGTTTTGGAGAAATAACCTCTTATTCAATTATATTCATGCATTTTATCACTAATAGGCAAGAATTATGTTACAGTTGAACTCCCTCATAACCTGCCTATCACTTTTGCCTTAATTTGTAAGACATAGCTGCTGACCTACTAAGAAAAAAATTATTCACTAGATAACCCCCAAAAAGTTTACAGTATTTTTCTCTTTATTACCAACAATGCCTTAATGAGAATACAGAAAGATGTTGTCTAGAAGGAAAGTGTGCAAACTCTGAGTTGAATTATCAGTATTCACACTGTATGGATTATTAACCCCATGTGCTGGATCTGGCTACAATAGGCTTAAATTTTGTAGGTGTCAGAAGGGAGCATAGCCAGGACCCAGAGGTAATTCCACACCATGTCACATCATTTTCTGGGGATGCATTCCAGGTTGGGTAGGTGGTGGACAGAGAGGTCAGTTATTAGTGTTTCCACAGGCAATATTTGCATGTGATTCACTTGCTTTTCTTCTTGTACACTCTGCCATTAATATCGTCGCTGTCACTGCTCATTGTCTTATTTCATTGCAGTTTCCAGACACCCTCATTGGAGGCACCTTTTGGGCCTCCAATTCTCCTCCCCAGCCTGCCACAGTGGGGGAGTGAGTGGAAAGTGACTGAGCAGTGCATGGTTTGGAGTGTTCCAGTGGGAACACTAAATTGAGGAATACCATTCCTAAATCCCCACAGTCCTCTCTCTGTAAAGTCACTTGGTAGAAGAGGCAAGGGTATGGTAATATTCCTGAGCAAGTTCCCTTTGACTGTGTGTGGAGCCTGGTCCAGTGCAATTGGGGCCATAAAGCCAGAGGGAGCGTGACACACTTGAGAACTTGTTCGAACCTCATGAAGTTCAACAAGGCCAAGCCCAAGATCCCGCATATGGACTGGGGCAACCCCAAGCACAAATACAGACTAGGCAGAGAATGGATCAAGAAAGCCCAAAGGAGAACTCTTTGGGGATGTTGGTGGACAAGAAGTTCAACGTGACCCAGCAATGTGCATTGACAGCCCAGAAATCTAACCACGTTCTGGCCTGCATCAAAAGCAGCTGGGCCAGCAGGGCGAGGGGAGAGATTCTGTCCTACTCTGGTGACATCCCAACTGTGGTACTACATTCAGTTCTGGGGCCCACAACTTGAGAAGGACATGAAGAATTCCAGTGAGTCCAAATGAGGCCATGAATATGATCAGAAGGCTGAAGCACCTGTGCTATAAAGACAAGCTGAGAGAGAGTTGGGTTTGTTTGGCCTGGAGAGCAGAATTTTTTGGGGACACCCTCTAGCAGCCTCTAATAGCTGAAGGAGCATACAAGAAAGATGGAGAAACACTCTTCACAAGAATATATAGTGACTGAACAAGGGGAAAAGGCTTCTAACTGAAAGGAAGTAGGTTTAGATTAGATATTAGGAAGAATTGTTTTACTATGAGGGTGATGAGGCTCTGGAATAAGCTGCTCAGAGAAATTGTAGATGAACCATCCCTGGAAGTGTTCAAAGTCAGGTTTGATAGGGCTTTAAGAAACTTGGTCTTGTTTGATGCATCCCTGCCCATGCCAGGGTGAGTAAAACTAGATGATCCCTCCTAATTTAAACTGTTCTATAAGTCTATGAGAAAAATGGCAATAAAACAGAATAAGGCTTATTCTGTCAGCTCTTGAGAAGCAGATTATCCCAGTCAGAGAGAATCCTTGTTTCTGATCTAAAATAATATGCAAAACAATAATATTATACATCCAGAATTTTGATTTATTGCATAAACATGCAAAAATAAATAGTTAGACTGATTTCTGGGCCCCTCACTTCAAGGAGGACACTGAAGTTCTGGAGTGTGTCTGGAGAAGGGCAATGAAGCTGCTGAAGGATCTGCAGCACAAGTCCTATGAGGAGCAGGTGCAGGAGCTGGGGGTGTTTAGCCTGGAGAAAGGGAGGCTCAGGAGAGACCTTATTGCTCCCTACAACTGCCTGGAAGGAGGCTCTAGGCAGGTGAGAGTCAATCTCTTCTCCCAGGCAACCAGTGCCACAACAAGAAGACATAGCCTCAAACTGCACCAGGGGAGGTTCATGTTGGACATCAGCAGGAATTCTTCACAGGAAGGGTTACTAAGCACTGGAATGGACTTCCCAGGGTGTTGGAGTCACCATTCTTGGAGGTGTTCAAAAAACAACTGGAAATGGCTCTTAGTGCCATGGTCTAGTTGACAATGAAGTGTTCTGTCTAAGGTTGGATTCAATAATCTTGGACACCTTTTCCAGCATAAATAAGTCTGTGAGTCCGTGATTTTGTGATTCAGAGGACTTTTCAGGATGCTATTAATGGAGTTCTGGTTGTACCAGCATGTAGCAGCATGTAGCAGACCTTAACTCCAGGAAATACCTGAAGTATCTGTAGATACACCTTCATTTACAAACCTGTTTTTACTACCAAAAGTGTATTTCTACATACATATGCAGGTGAATATTATTCAGCTTGAATATTTTCCTTAACGAAAAGTAATAAAAAAATCAAGTATCAAGCCATGAGGACAACTTCATACTTTGTAGTTTGCCATAAAACATACTTTATATAAACTACATTTTGGAATTAAAATTTTAACTCCCTTTTCTAATACAGTGTTCATTCACACTATGTGCGTTACTTCTGTTCTTTTTTTTCTTATTTTCTAGTGTCTCTTGAAGAATATTTACAGAGAAGTGCTGACTCAAAATGGGAATTTTATACCTGCCATTATGACTCAGTCTTGGTTAAAAATCTATCATTATGTTAGTCTGACTTTTAAAGCTCTGGTATTTTCTTGAAGTATTTCTTACTGACAGTGTGAAGCAATGATCTTCTGTAATGGATGGGTCATTTGAACAGGCTGATATTGAGATTTTTGTATACCAAATCTATCTACCTTACATTTTAGTTCCCTACTAGTTTACTCATATTAGCTCTCTATTTTATATTATAATTTACATTGAACTTCTGTGAATTTGATTTTCACATTTCAGCAATGTACTTATTATAACAAAGGGGTTACACTGAGGCCACTTGTGTTACTGCAATTTACACTGGATTTGACAGATTTCTGTAAAGTAGCAAGTCCTAATGCAAACACTGCTATTTCTCAAGGCATTTATGGTTGGCTAGTTTAACCTGAGATGTCCTCTGAGGAAGCACCCCATGCACTGTCAGTGCTAAAAAAATAAAGCACTCATAAAGGTGACCTCCTGCTCACACTTGGTTACAGGGCAATGGCCAAAAAATTTCTGGAATACTTTTCTCCAGAGAGGCTTTTCTCAAACTGCCTGCCTGATGTATGTGCCATGTCACTTATCATTGTTAAGAAAGAGAGGGTTAGTGACGTGCAGCATCCTACACAAATGCTTAGAGCCACTTTACGCATTGGGGTTACACTCTTCTGACAAAATGTCAATGTCTTGTCATGCATATTCAGTGTCACTGAGTTAGTTGTATTTGCTTTTGGAAATGTTGTACTTGTTTGAATCCCAGAAGCTAAGAAATAGCATATCTGTCACATGAAACAGAGAAGACAGAAACAACTTTTAAAAACCTGCAGCCACTGAGCTGAACTCCCTCCAAAGGAATATTGTATAAGGTTTGCTGTGTCATGAACTTTGATGACTAGCAAATTACTGAATCCTATTGTTGACATAAAGGGGTGTAACTATGTATGAGTATGCAACCTGAGATCTTCCCACTCAAGCTCAACTTTCCTATTCAACTTTTCTGTTGCAGTTCTGCTTCAGGGCCTTGAAGGATCTATAGTCCTGCTCACTGGGCAGACCTAAGATACACAAGACTTAGCAGGCAGTTGGCCCAATCATGAGTCTGACAGAATTTAATCCAAGCATTTTAAGTTCTTACAGAGTCAGCTAGAGTCAAAGAGAAACGCTGTCTCAGGTGTGAGATATCATTTGTTCTCAGTGAGCTGTGCAAGGCATCAAGTACATCCATAGATGACATACAAGGCTGTATGCAATCCAGTAGGAATAACTGAAGTGGGTAGTGCTCATTTCGCCTGGGAAGCTGGTAAAGGCTGTGCAAACCCAGGGCTATCAAACTCCACTAGAGTTGATACACTACTTTGACTACTACAAGGAGTTTCAAATTATTTAAGCCCTACTTCATAGAAACATAAAATGGTTTGGGTTGGAAGGAACCTTAAAGATAACCTAGTTCCAAACCCCTCCCATGGCAGCAGGGACATCTTCGACTAGGCCCCATAATTCAGAGCCCCATCTGACCTGGCCTTGAACACTTCCAGGGATGTATCCACAACTTCTCTAGGCAACCTATTCACCAACCTCACAGTAAAAACTTTCTCCCCACATCTAATCTAAACCTACTTTCCTTCTGTTTGAAGCCATCCCCCCTTGTCCTGTCACTACATGTTCTTGTAAATAGTCTCATTCCATCTTTCTTGAAGACTCCTGTCCAGTACTGGAAGGCCACAATTAGGTCACACCAAAGCCTTCTCTGCTCCAACCTGAAGAAACCCAATTTGCTCAGCTTTTCTTCATAGGAGAGGTGTTCTATCCCTCTAATTATCTTGGTGGCCTCCTCTGGATTTCAACAGGTCCATGTTCTTTCTGTGCTGGGGACCCAAGAGCTGTATGCAGCACTGCAGGTGGAGTCTCATCAGAGGGAAAGAATTACCTCCTGTGACCTGCTGGCCACACTACTTTTGATGCAGCCCAGGATACAATTGGCTCTCTTGCCTGCAAGAGTGTATTGATGGCTCATGTCCAGACTATTATTCACCAGCACCCCCAAGTCCTTCTTGACGGGGCTACTCTCAATAGCACTTTTTTCTGGTAGCACTTAAGGCTTTACTTTAAATCAGAACGATACAACTATGCAAAGTAATAGCTGATGTCTGCTATTCTGCTATACTCTAGGTGGAATAGCTGCACTTAAAAACTTGCAAATGTTGTCTCCCATAACTTTGTCAGAGAAAATATTACCTCAATATTTCTAGTATTCCTTACAAAAACTCTAAAGATAGGAAGCAGTATTATTCAGTTATCTAAAACAGTTTTCAAAACTGACTGGAAGATTTTAAGATAGACTACTACATTTCCATGACTCAAATGACTTATTATCTAACAAGTTATTACATATTTTTTATCCATATTATCCATTACTTACACATTTAACTTGAGCAACTGTTTTATAATGAAAAAGTAGATTTAATCCATATGCAAATAGGATAAAAGTAAACTAAGTTTTGTTTGAATTTACTTGATATGAATAAATAAACCTAAACATAGTTGGTTAATTATAATTACAGTGCCTAAATATGCCTAGTATTTGAGAGGTACTATAAATTGCAATTGATTTTTATTTGATGGCTAGTGCTGATATTTCAATATAAGAAAAGAGAGAAAAGTGCAATCAAATAATATGTAGATGAAGCAAAATGCAATCTGAAATGACTAATTTAAATAGAAAGAATAAGACAAAATCAAGAAAAAATAAACTAATTCCATTTGACTTTAGAGTCTATAAAATACCACAGCTACAACTTTGTATAGCCTCATATGCACCTGTCACTTGTTCAATCAAGTAAAAAGGATGTTCAGCAGCAAAGGATGCCATTCAAGGATATTCAGGAATAACTACCCAAAGAAACTGGGATCTAATTTGTGACACCTTGAACAATGGATTTATTTTCTCAACTGAAACTTAGGTTAAGGTTGAGTTCAACATGGGATTGTTACCTTTATCCTTAGGATTATTTGAAGCCTTAATTTCTTTTCGTTTTGAAGAGTCTGAAAAAGAAATCAAACACAAAAAAGAAAGAAGAAAATTAGCAACATAAATATACACTGTGCTCATTGGTACTGCAACAAATGTGCGTAACACCAGATCAGCCAAATGCATAAAAGAGATGGGTTAAGAATTAGAATTTCCATTTAATTCAATAAAAGGCACAAACTAAAGTTGAAAGCAAGTCCCATTAAATTTGCTGGCAAAGTTTCTGCAGGTCAAGCCATACACTCATTCCTGTGCAGGCTATCATTTCAGCCTGCCATGTGCATTGAGCAGCAGCTCTAATTCACTCAGAACAGACTAGCACTCCCACTGCAGTATTGGCTGTGCAGGTCAGACAGCAGTTAAAGACCACCACAATAAGAAGTGTTATGACTTCATTATTTCTGAATAATGTCAGATGCTGCTCCTTTCAATATATCAGATCTTTTAAATGAGAAGAATCGAGGTTTGGTCCCTTTTTGCCAACAGCCTATAATTCAAAATATATCAAAACTGCACTGAGATACCAGCAGAAGACTTGTTATTTGCCAGCTACATAATTATGAGACATTACCTTTTTCCTTTAAGGCTGTTGGAGGCTTCACATCTTTTCTTTTTCCAGTTTCTAGAAAGAAATGTTTAACATTTATCACAAGTCAGGTTAGGGAAATGACACTTGAATAGAAAGCAAGTCAAACAATTTGATATGTGGAGAGCAAAAGAGATGTGATAATTAAATAGATTTAACAGTATGGAAATAAAGAACAGGACAAAAAAAACAAGGTCATCCATTCATCTTTCTAATCTTGGATATGCAAAATAATAAGCCTTCAAAATGTCATTAGCTTCTCTGAATTTTAAGGAAACTATGGAGCCCTCTCTCAAGCAGGCAATGAAGAATTACTTAAAAAGAAGAAAGAAATTCTACAGAGCAGTTGGCATCAATGATTTTTTCTTTTGCTGAACCCAAATAAAAACTAATCCACATTGATACCATTGAAATATTAGGAATACTTCTCTTGAAAGCCAGAGGCTGCTGACAAAAGTAAGTGGGAGTTTTTTACTCAGGAGTGACAAAAGGACCAGCTACTCATTCAGGACTCCAATACTCTTAATATTGAAAAGGCCGCATGGGTATTGCCTTTGAACAGAATTTCACTTCCTATGTATATATAACTTTTTAAAATGACAGGCACACTGGCTATAAAAGAAGAGCAGTGCTCACCCTTCAAATGTGCATTCATATATTTTATGTCAAAATGAATAATCCAGGGACTTAATTGTACCTTTAATTTTTTTTCTTCAGTATATGACAAAGTATTAAAGGAGATGAGCAAAAGACCCCTGTGATATGCTGTCATTATATTGCAAGGGTTCCATAGTGTTGTTTCCTTATTGCAAGAGTTTTATACCTCCTTGATATTTCTCATGTGCAACTCCTCTAAGCATTGACTCTTCTTCTTCTCACAGTAACCACCTGACTCCAGTTCCCTCAACCAACCAATCCACTCTTTTATAACACTCTTCTTATTGGCTACAGCTGTGGACTGTTAAAGTCAGGCCTGCTCCCAGTCTTTAATAATTGGCTCAGCTGCAACTCTTTAGGGGTGAGATTACTTTTTATACTACCTTTATTTTCTTATATTCTATCTCCCTTACAGTGATATTCTAGTTCTCCCTTTCTAGTAACTGACAAGGCAGAACTCAGGGACAAAAAAAACCAACAAAACAAGCAACCAACCAAATCCCCCAAAAGCCCCCCAGAAATTCAGTAGTTAGGTAAGCCCAAATAAAGGAAAACTATGATCTTCTTTTGGTGCCCAGGTGAGACACAAGGACTGACAGCAGCGGCATAGAGGAGAATTCTCAGCCACAAGGGACGTCCTGGCTTCATTTCCTACAGTCTTTACAAGGAACAATACATTCCTTGCAGAAGTGTGTCATCTTGTTCTATATCTATTCAGCAGCCATAATCTGGACTGCATCCCGTATCTCCAGCTTCCAAAAAAAATGGGACTTTGTAACAATTTGGACTTCAGTTGTGTTGTTCCAGCTCAGGAACCAGGCATTGTACTGACAGCCTTTGCTGCTTCATTTAAATTTTTCAGCTGTTTCAGTACTCTCCAGAAAGAGAGTGTTCCATACACATCACATTGCAACAAATAGGGTTTGCTCCAAATAGATGCTATGAAGCAACCCATGACTCCTGTGTGAACAGTTAGCGGTGGTCTTGCAACTGAAAGGATTAGACACAGAGATGTATGTGCCCCATGGTACCAACAAATTAAGGAAAAAATTTGTCATATCAGTCACCCTCAAACACCTGGATGTGTCAGTAGCCTCAGCCAGTTTCATTCTCAGACACCCACATTCCTGAGCTGTAGCCACATGGACCAGATTTAGTCTAGTTTCCTTTAGTAATGTTCACACTGCGGGATTCAAACAACTCATTTTTGACAGACTAACATCCAAAAGTGGTATAAGATCAAATTTTAGTATTTTCCCCAAGATATAAATTCAAATATTCACATTTAAAAGAAGCCCAGATGATTTCTAGGGATCCTACTGGGATCTGTACAGCACAAATATTATTAAAAACAGTATAATGGTTAAAATAATCTAAACAGGAACAAGGATGGGTTTGGTTTGCCACACTTCTATATACCTACCCAAGACCTCTTTCTAGACGGGATAACTGTTCTGATATTCAGGTCTGGATTTCTTAACTTCTTCACCTACCTTTTTCTCTTATGCTCTCTGGATTCTTGAGATTTTTTACCTTCAGGGAATCTGTAGGAAGATAATTATGTTTCTGAGACTAAGAAGACAAGAGTACCCTTCTACATTTAAAAGAAAAGTCAAGAAATATTTAAAAATCAAGACCAATATGGTGAACTTAAATAGATGCAAGCTTGACCTCTCTTTATATCCTCTCTAGAGACTGTCTCACATTTTTGAGATGCAATAATGTTAGTAGCAAAAGCAAGATTAGAAATTGCTTTTGGTGACTGTTCGTAGAGACCACATAGAAGACAGAAATTCGAAAGATGAGGAAAATGCAAGCAATGACACAGGATTAGGAATTCTTTGGGTCTTATCCAAAACTTCATGAAGACAGTTTCGGCTTTTTCTCTCTGAAGAATATATCTTTACCTCAATCCTTCAGGGAATATGCATTCAGGGTCAGCAAGCACAGGAAAAGCATACACTATGTTTTGTAAACAACTAGCGTTTAATTTTTTTTTTCAAGCAACAGTTGCTTGACATCCTAAGTGCATTTATCAGGGAAATTATGAGAAAATTGTTTTTTCCAAAGTGAAGAAATAATTTGATAGGCTTTTGAATGTATGCTGTTTGAGTGAGAGAGTATCACAGCCTGCAGAATGCTAAATAGACCCAGCTGCATTCCATCTGACAGGATATAGCACCTAAGCATATAGAAAAAAACCATGCCATTTATTTCAAATGAAAGTAAACTAAATCTTCAGCAAAACAGAAAAAGCTAAAAGAAGATACTTTAAAAAATAATTTTAACTCTGAACATACTCCTGGCTACCATGGTACCAGGAAGTGATCCCACTTATCCATCTGGATTTAAGTGTGAGTTGTAACAGAAAAAAACCCCACTTCCAGGGTGGCTGAAGCTGGTGGAGAAAACCACAGTGCACAGGGAAAGGTTATGAAATTAGGAGCCTGATCTTCACAGCAGCAGGTGGAATCTTCTTCAGGGGACTGAGAGAAAACTTCCAATGTGAAGCCTGAAACCCTTTGAGGTATCCTCTATACTGAATATATGAAAAGACTTGAGGGAACAGCTGCACCACTTGACCGCTTTACTCTGGGCACACTGGTGATCTCAGTGATCAGCAGCCACCCTTGCAGTCACAGCCACAAATCTCTGGCCTTGTGCATTTTGTGCCACACGCCCATGTTAGCTTTTTTGTAATCAGTGTACCTGATCTCCCTTAGATTTCCTATAATATTTAGCTCCTAAAGAAGGTTCAACACTTTTGATTCTTACAACTTCTGGATGTAATTCTAAGTGCAGGACACATTACATCGTGCACCAAGTTCCCCACCCTGTGAGCCAAGGATACTGAGATCACTTTCTTCCAGGGAGCAGGTTCTCATTTTCAGAAGTTTTAACTCACTGATGACTTTTCAGAAGTTTTCAAACTTCTGCTCCCAACTGACCACTTTATTGCTGGTCCCAGAAAGGGAAAAACATAAAGCTGGCTTAAAGCCAGCTTTCACCACAATGCTTTCCTCCCACATTCCACTCCGGGGGTGAAGCTGGGTCAGGTTAGGAAGATGGTATAGAATGATGAAGCAGCAGCAGTGTATGATATCCTCAGGATAAAGATATAGTTCTTATGCAAATGACAATGGCAGATAAATAAATGGAAATAGATAGAAATGTGAACTGCTACTGTTCACAATATAACTCAATTTTTAAGGGAAAAAAATGTTACAAGTTAAGAAAAAAAAATGCCACAGGCAAGATATTATTTCATGTTACATTTGCTTTAAAGGAAGAGTAAGTATTGCACAGCAAGTACAAATCAGCTCATTTGTTTCTTTAATGACAGTATACTATAACATATATGGCAAGAAAGAAATACACACTATTGAATTATTTCTCCTATCAATCTGTGTATGAAAATAAATAGGTTTATTATCCATACATAGCTGACATAAGAAAATATTCAAAGACATCCCAAAACATGTCAAAAGCAAAGAAGAAGAAAAAAGAACATTTGTTTGTAAAATAAATCACAGAACGGAGGATGAGAAGGAATTTTTGTTATCTATACAGGATAGATGCTGTCAATAACTCAGCACAATGCAAATATCTTAGAAAAAAGCAATGAAGAGTTATATATGAAATATTACAAACTTTTAATGCCACTGTTACACCCTCTGGATGAATGAACTTCTACTCTGGTTAACTGGGTAACATGCCTACCAAAAACCATGTGGCAAATTATAACTTAGAGTTTTATTGGCCTCAAGTTATTTGAATATGCTTATGACAACAGAAAATCAGTTTCTATATTCGTGAGTATAACCAGGCTTCTTTACTCTTCTTTACGGCAGGGAAGAGCTGAAAAGCTAGTTATAAATTCAGACAGAGTCTTGAGATGTCCTGTATCACTAAGAAGTGGAAAATTTATTATTCCAGTGTTCTCTTTAACTACTCTCAATAAAATTAGGTTCCAAGACTGAAGACATTTTATTCACCTCATAAAATAAATAAAGTAACTTTGTAGTGTTATGATCTATAGAGTATCCCAGCAACAACTCCAAATTCAGGGATTTAATTTTCCTCTTTCTGCTTTAAATAAAACCACTATGCTTCAGTTTATGAAATATAGCTTGCTGTAGGATACGGTTTTTGGTCTGGACATCATCCTTGTTCGTTCAAACTTAGCCCATCCTTCAAAGGGAATGAGGTGTGATGATAGCTCTTTTATTGCATAAGGTGCCAGACACACATTAATCACCACGAGTATTTAACATTTCACCTAGAAGTGTTCTGTTATTTTGTTTACATGAATAGTAACAAACTCCCAAGATACATAAATAGGAAGTATACGCAGTCTTAAAAATCCTTACTTTCCCGTGTCCTTTGATATATTTGCATTTTCCAGAAAGATCCACTTTAGGAAAAAAATTGCAAAACACCAAGTCACAAAGGGTAAAAACGAAGTCCCCAGTGACCTAGTCAATAACATTTACAGAAACCCACTCATGAGGCTTGAAGAGGTGGTGGAGAGGGGAAGGAAAGGCATGCAAATAGGCTTTGATTTATTTATGAGCCACAGTTTGGTCAGATATGATGACTTAAATGGGGGACAAATAATGTGAAATATATGTTTATGCAGTAGAGTGATCCATAATACAATAAGAAAATACACAACTAAGAAAGGCACCAAGGTTTCTAGAAGTTTCTCCCCACAGCTTTATAAGTTGTCCCTATAGTCTTTGATGCTGATATATTTTCAACTGAGCTCTACAGCTCACTAATCAGCATCCTTGTTTTTAGGCACAGGCAAAGAATTTTGCCAGTTTGATGCCTATTATGGGAAATAGTGATGGCTGCATCAGCAAGAGCTCTCAGTATCTGAGACACAGGCTCAGCTGAGCTGGATATCAGTGCTACTGCAGGGGGTCAGGAGCCTGTGAAGTCTTTGCAGATATATTCAACAGCAAGTTTTCAGCTGTATTGACATTTAAAAGAAATTCCTACCTGTTCTTTTCTGAAGGTTGGGCGGAGAAAATCTTGCCTCCTTTGTCACGTTAGAAGGACCTGTAATTACTAATTACTAATAACTTAGTAATTGAAGTTGCTGATAAGTTAAACAGGAGCATAGGAGACAAAAAGTAATGCTGTGACCACTCTCAACAAAGGAAACACTATGGAAACTTTCTCAGTGCTGGTAAACCACTACCCATTTGCTCTAAAGAAACTTTTATCAAAGAGAAAAAAGTTTGGGGTCTTCTCTCTTTTTTTCTCCTCTCCCTGCCTCCCTGTAATCCTTTGAAAGGAGCAGCAGGCTGAATACACATGCTCCATGCAGGGATAGAGGGGGAAGAGTTGTCACTCAAGTGCTTCTTTTAATTTTCCAGCACAACACCATCAGGCAGACACAGATTATAGGCTGTCTTTGGAGAGGGCCACAGGACCCCATAGAGTTTGGATATACAGTTCTGGCACAGATAACTAAGGTAATGTAAGTGGGGCATGTGTACATTAGGAGTAGAACACACAGAGATTAACAATATACGCAATGATAGAATTTGCAGATTGGCATAATTTTATTTAAATTTTTGAACAAAGGAGTAATTGAATGAACATAGCTTCTAGGATTTTGAAAATATATCTAGCAATAAATTATTCCTCCTTTGCTGTATATGTTTTAGTCATCTTTGAATACTGCTTGAATTGATCTCCTCCTTCAGTTCTTTCCTTGAAATCACATGGAATGACTATAACTTGAAACAGCTACAGGTCTATATACTGCAGACCATATCTATCTATATATGCTATAGGCTTATGATAGTTATAGACTGTAACTTAGAATAAATATTAACTTGACTATATATATTGTAGATCTTTTTATTCTGAAGATGTCAAATAAGACTTATCCATAAGTAACTTCTTCCAAATAAAGTTACTTCTAGAAAGGAGGGAAGAAATAAAATTTGTAAAAAGCACCCAATAAAACAATTGATGAAAGGAAACTTAACTGCATTAACCATCTACTCTGATCAAATTGCCAAAAAAAAAAAGATAAGGAATACAAGAAATACTCAGACCAGCTCTTATGTTGCAGATGGTTGACTGGATGAAGCTCTGGGGTTTTAGCTATAACTTTTACAGAGTATAGAAAGCATGTTTCCCACTCATGTGCTCATAAACCTTACTTTCTTCCTATTTTGTTCACACATTTGTGATTCAGTTCAGAATTTCTTAACTGGCCCCTATTAAAGACTTAGCATTGTTCAGACCTTCTTTACAAGGTACTTAACTATTACACAGAATGATTAATGATATTGATTTAATTAATTTTGAGAACTTTGAATTTTAATTGTCTCAATATATTCTATTTATATTCCCTCCCGCCTTTCTAATGCTGTAGATCCTGTAGAATATTTTAACTAATTAAATTATGATTAAGTTAAGATTTATAATCAGAAAGACTGCTAATGATTGTTTAAAAAATTTGCAAGTTCATTCTACTTTGTGTTGTTTTAGCAAGGCCTATATTTTATTATGTATTCTTACCTTTTTCTTTTAAAGACGTAGGATTCTTCCCTTCCTTTTCTTTAACATGTTCTGTAAGAAATATTTATTAATTTATTAATAATTTATTAATTTTCAAGCTAGAGTGTTAAATGGTTAACATCAAATGCCACTAGGATAATGATTGATTGAATAATTGGTAGTTTCTAACTGACGCAAGATACCAGTTAAATGTGTAGCACAAAATTAATTTTCATCAGTTTTAGCATGCTCACAAAGTTAGCACCACAAATTTTCTTAGATTTGAAGAAAGAAAAATGATCACTAAAAAACTTATTTCACTTTGCAGCTCGTAATAACTGTTAACAAGTGTTCCTAAATTCTGGGTTTAGCCTACTAAATTTTCATAACTAGTGTAAACAGTGCACTCTTTGCACTTCTAATTCGGGTAATGCCAATTAAGTTTCATAGTAAATTTACTGAAATAATATAATGGTTATAAATTCCTAACTAAACCATACTTTAAAAACCAAAATGGCAATGCATTCCGAGGTTTGTTTCTTTTTTTTTTGGATGCACATAGATCTTAGTTATATACAAATTCATCTTGCCATGTTACCTCTATCTTTTGTGGCAGCTGGAGATTTCAATTCTTTACCTTTTCCAGGATCTGTAAAAGAATTAGTCACACCAATAAAGTGACAGTCAGAAATCACAATTGAGTGAGCAACGAGATTTAACCAGAGGAGAGAATGAAGCATATAGATTGCGCAAGAGACTAAAACTATATATTGGAAGATATGAAAGACATTTAAATTGAGTTATTGGAAGATTTGTACAAAATTCACCAGGTATCATTCAGAAAGTTCAGTCCACAAAATATGTTTTGTTGATTAACTATTGTAGATTTAAGTATAAAATTTGCAGACTTTGGCTTAGTATGAGACAAGGACAGTTTTTCAGTGCTCTTAACCAGAAAGGTCAAAACTGACGCTTTGCCGAATTTGTCCCATTGGAGTTGACTGGGATGGATTGCCCATTCTTGCTGAGCAAGGCCAAGGGTCTTCTTCTTATGAAAAGATCAGAGACTTGGATTTTGACTTCCTGCATTTTAAGTAATTTAAGCACCCAATTGCTGGTTAAACTGTTTTATACATGTCATCTGAGAAATTCTGATAGGTGATTTCTGGGAAAACTAAAAATACTAGGTTCTCCATCACATATGAAGCAAAAATTCCTTCTGTTGAAACACTCAGCAGCAATTCAGTGCCAGGAGATATTAAACAAAGCTGTTAGAAGATCCTCTTTTTTTCTACACATAGGGTAAGAGGTCAAGACTCCTGATGAGGAGGAATTTGTGTTTAGGAGATGGAGGTTGTGTTTAGTAGATAGATATGAAAATTGTATAAGCTACAGTAGGTAGTTTTAGTGGTAATTGTTTACTGCCTTAATGACACACAGTTCATAAATTGTCTCTTTTATTATAAAAGCACAGACTGTGTAGCAGTCTAAATAGCAATTTATCATGATATCAACAAAGCTTCTTGTTCATGGCTTAGTATTTGTCTCTGACTAAGACAAACTGAGGTGCTGGGGAATCTGAATTGAAGGAATCCATAAATAATAACTTTTTATTTATGGTAGAAATAACCATCAAGTGGAAAAACCTAATTTGCTGTTGACATTGAAAGACCTCTTCCGTTGGGACTGATGTCAAGAGATAAATTTTTCATTATTTTTCTCCTTCTACATTGTGTTTCTAAAAAGGCAATACTAGATACTTCCATACAATGTAATTTTTAAAAGAGAAGACTTGGGAAAGAAATCTGTTGAACAAGGTCAAAAATTCAATTTTAGTGAAATAAAGCTGTCTCTTCTATCCCTCATTACACCTCAGACTGACTCCTTCAGAAACTACTCCTGCTCTCCTTCTTTGACCTTTGTGTTTTGTGCTCACCAATTTATTATTCAGTCCCTTATTTTCAGAATGAGAAAATACACAATTTACTGCAGTTATCTGTAGGTATATTTGGTGGACATATTCAGACATATTCATAGTTCTAATAAAGAAATAATTCCAATTTTTAAATATTAAGTTAATCACAGAAGAGTCTGCAAGGACAAATAAAATTCAGTGGAAAGACTGAAAAACATTTTCTTCTGTGCTTGTGCATAATGAAAAATTCCCACGAGGTTTCATGTTCAGTGCAATAGTGTCTACAAACAAAGCAAGACAGCTGAAGACAGACTTCCAGCCAAAAGAAGTAATTTAAAGCATGACATAAAGGCTTTCAGAAGCCCATCAGAAAGAAATTAAAGCTGTTGTACACCTCCATTATTAAGAGCACAGTTACCCAAACCCTTGTGGAAGATGTTACTTTCATAAATAAAACTATAGCTTACTTCCTTGTTTCATCTTTGGTTTATCTGGAGAAAGAGAAAGGAAGGGAAACAAAAGTGAAAAGAGAAAAGAAAAAGGAAATGTTAGAATACATGTTCACATGGGAAGTTTTTAAAACTATAACCAACTAATGAAAATGTATTTAAATGCATATTTACCCTAAGTGCTTTAATGTATCTTGAACCTCCACTGTTTCTTGACAGAGTATGTGAATAAAGTTCATGGTTCCCACCTATTGCCTTTCATACATGCACAAAGAATATGAAACTCCCTAGTCTGATATGATCTTTTTTTAACTGATGGCAAGTCTTCTTTCTTAGTACTATTGAATACCACCAGAAAAAAAAAAAACCAAAACCTTTTTATCCTCTCTTTTAAATATTAATTCTCAGTAACAGGTATCAACTTGCTGGAAACCATCTGATATTTGCTCATGACATTTTTCAAACAAATAGGTCAAAGAATTAAAGTTAAGTGCCTTCTTGCTCATCTTCTAACAGTTAAAAATATTACCTGTAATTTGACTTTACAACTAATAAAAGACCATTGAACAGAGATGTTGCTATAACCTTTCAGCCCATTTCCAGATGTGGGGGTTTGAGGTCAAAGCTGCAATAATCACTAAAACCTTTGTTTGGAACAATGAAGTTATGTCCTGATTGCTAAGCACATCCAGCCTACAACACTCCAGATTTTCCTGCAAGTCTTCTTATACTGTTTTTCGTAGATTGCAAGTCCCAGTTTTGACCAGGACTGAATCCCTCTACTTTCTGAAGTGTGTTCTGATGCAAATTCTTTGAATCATAGAAGTACATGGTAATTAAAAAAAAACCATCCAGAAAAGGGGTTTTTTTTGGGCTCGTTTGTCTTTGGGTGATCAATGTGTTGGCAGTAGCTCCATACATATAGGGTGCAGAAATGAGAAGCAGAGGGAATTGCTGTGTAAAAGTGTTTGTGCTAACTTCTGTGCATCAGAGGAACTGAGCTGCTGCCAGCACTGGGAAGTAGCTGCAGAAATAGTTGTGACAGACATTACATGTTGCTCTTATTCCTTTGACTTGGAGACACTAGATAGTGCTGGCATGGGGAGATAGCGCTAGTGCTGCTGCTGCAGCTGCTGACTTCTGTCATGGGAAACAGTCTGTCCCCCTTTTGAGTTCCCTGGGTATCACAACCTGTGGTTTAGAAAACCCTGCTCTATGCCAGCCACGTGACACTATAGCTTGTACTGTTCAGTCTGTGCTCTTTATGGCACAGTTAAAATGTTTGGCAGAAAAAATCCCAGCTAGTGGTTGTACATTGAGAAAGGATAAATCTTACAGCAACCACACCTTATTGCTGCATGAGACAGACAAAAAGAGAGGAAGCAGTGTAGATGTCTGGAGAAGTGCTTGTGTGGCAATGGAAAATAATGTGAAGATACCCAGCCTAACAATGCCTGAAATCTAGGCCAAGGCCCACCTAATTATAACATTTTCCATGACAACTACCAAGCAGCTGACAGCTGCTGCAGGGTGTCTGTGCTGGCTTGAGTAATTCTGAGTAAAGATGAAGCTAAGAACTGAAGAAAAGGAAGGGATATTAGCTCAACTGACCAAAGCTACACCAGTAAACATGTCTTACACCTTATACTAAGGGTTACTGGCAAGTTCTTCATCAGGGCTCTAGCTGCCAATTTGAGCATGACTAAGTATAACAATCACCTCAATCACATAAAGAAAGCCTGAGCTGATAAGCTTTGGGGATTTAGGCACCCTTTTTATTACTTTGCTTCTTACCATACTAACCTAAAAAAGATTAGATTGCATTTAACAAGTGTGCAAGAAACAAGCATGCAGGATATAATGCTGAAGTTAACAATAATAATAACAACAATAATAAATAATATATAATAGTATATAATAGGAAAAGACACATCCTTAGATGGTTTAAGACATCAAACCTTCTCTTTTTGCATTCACTCAGGGCCTTGAGTTTTGTTTTGTCCTTGGTGTAGAGCATTCCTTGGTATTCCTGCTGGCGTTGGCTTGGGACACTGGATATAGACTTTGTGTCCCTCTGAACTGTGTTCCATCCACACCTGGTTCTTGCAGCCCTTCTTCTGATGTTCCCACTCAGACATTCCCACTCATGCCTTATCCATACCAATCCTAAGATTTTTGCAAAAAATTTCTACAAGGTCTGGTCTCAAAATTTTTGAGATTCTCTGCAGAGGACCTTTGTGACTCTTCATGGGGCTGCTGTTTCATCTGGGACAAGAAGGGTAGCTCAGCTGACTTCAGAGAGCCTCTGTCCCTTTACTCTTGCAACATCAGTGGGACATTAAGTCCCAGCACAGAACCTTTCATCTGAAGTGGGCAGCCATCTACCTGAAGCTTTTGGTTGGGGTGGTAGTTTTGTGGGACAAAGCCAGTTTTAGAATGGAAATTCTCTGTTGCTATGACAAATGCAGCAGAACGCTGAAAAATACTGGTGGACCAATGGATTTAAAGGTTGCTGTCATCCAGCTCTCTGAATCTGAGGTTGTTGTTTCTGTGCCATTGTGTTTTAAGAGAGATAACGCCAACATGTTTTGTGTTCTTTTTACCTTGCACTGCTGCCTTTGTTGCTTTTCCTTCTTTTTTCTCAAGTCCTGCTGCAAATAAAAGATATGGTTTAAGTAAGATTTCTACTCAGAGGTGTTGCTATATCAGACAAAGCTCTTCTTAAATGCTTATGCATTATTTTGAGTCAAAAGATTTCAAACATTTCCAATCATGGGATTCCTCCCAAAGGTAGGAATACATAATGGATATTTTTTATCTGTCTGAAAGAAGAGTGATTTTTTAAAATTTTCTTAAATATTTATCTCGTATTAAAATAAATAGTAGGTCTGATCAAGCAGAAGGTGTGGCTGCCCAGTGCAGGGGGCTTGGAACAAGATGGTCTTTAAGGTTCCTTCCAACCCAAACCATGACATGATTCTGTGATGTCAGGTGAAATAGGGGCTAAACTGCACCACATATTTTATAATGGAGAAGAGAGCAAAGCAAGAAAATCTTTGCCTTGCCCACCCATCCCCAAACAAGCATGGCTTTCTGTTTGCACCAGCAGCAACCTCTGCTCTGCACCTCTGACACAGCAAAACATTGCCCCACATTCTCAGCTTTAAGCATGTGGTTAGGCTCAGTGAAGGTGGAAGGCCACAGATGGGCTGTATGTTACGGCATCTAACTTGATCCTTCTGAATACTGAGATTTTTCTGGGCAAGTAAGAAGTGTGACCCAGACCACTTGTGCAGCAGGGCTGCTTAACCTTCACTGACACCAGGGGAAGCAGCTGTAACAGCCCAGGTCAGGATGCATGGATATATCCAATTGCTTATTCACAAGCTTGGCAAGCACAGTTTGTAAATTCATTTACACATCTTGGGAGACAGTGGATATTAAGGATGAAACTATCTAAGAAGAGGTAGTGCAAGAAGGGGTACCATTAGACTTTGCTCACAGAAATATGAGTATCTTTTATAGTTTCTGACAATTTACAGGTTTGGTGATGTACAAGATTATATATTTAGGACAACATATATATTTATTATTTAATTGAATTATTTGGGGTTAAGATTGTAAATTTATAAATATACATGTTTAGCTGTAAATGGCACTTCCAACACTTCACTTCTCTGAAACCAAGCTTCTGTAGCCATAATTTATAACTATTGTGCTAAATAAAATCCTTGTTTAATTTAAAAGTCTTACAGTGTTTGAGACAAAAAATGTGGTATTAAGAAAATAAGCTTCACTGTCATTGTTTGAAAGTGTAAAGAACAAACAATCAGCATAAGTGGCAGGATGTAAAGGGGACAGTGAAAATTAATTTACATCTGATGGTTATTGAAAATGTCCGCAACTTCAGGGTCATGAGCACATATAACAACCTCTCAGTTTGTTATTTCACCTTATCATTTTATTAGAACCATCACAGCTGAAAATTAAGAGTCTGCCCTTTAGAGACAAAGGAAATTCTGAGGGTCATCTTCTGTTATCACTATTTATGCTGAGAAAGTCAGGGAATTCAAAGAACCTATGAAGTTCCTCCATGTGCGCTCACTGCTTTCCGTACTGTAAGTCTGGCCCCAGGGGCACCACCAGGACATCCTTTCAAGAGCATTCTGGAGCTGCTGGGCATGATGGGTCGAGCAGATCAGGTCAGTTAATAAGCTATGGCCTGTCTGCAATGTCTGATGGTGGGCTGGTGGCCAAAGGAATGATCTTCTGATCCCAGATTTCCTGAGCCTGAGATTCAGTTAAAAGTCAGGTATCGACAGATGAGCTGTTTCATCTTGAGTGGGATGAACCCACTCACAGGCATCAATTACTCCCTTGTGATGTGAGCAGGTGTTTGTGAGCAAGCTCCATGTAAACAGTGCAATATTGCGCTTCTGCACATTGGTTACCTCAGGGAACTCATTTTATTGAAGATAATCTTCCATTTTTCTGAAAATAAAAATCTAGGTTGAAAATATGTCTGACTCAATCCTCAAAGAAAAAAGGGGAGTATTCCATTTCTATCCAAGTACCTAATTTTTAATTGGTGTTCATGGACACAGAGAAAGCCAAAAAGAACCAAACACCCTTAATATTTATTGTAGACCTCTGCTATTATCATCCATGTTACCTGGGCCTAGATCAGCAGTACTAGCTATACTAACCATGAGCTAGACTCTGACAAGCCAAGATGAATCTGAGCACTGAGCCCTGCCACTGAGCAAATCAATATCACAGTGCTTCTAAAATGCTTACTGTAGTGGTCAGTATCTTGAAGAACAAACCTATTTGAATATGAAAAGAAACATATGAAAAGGGACACCAGAAACCTGTCCCATACTAATTTCAAAATATATTTTTATCATTAAAACTGCAAAAGCAGCTATGACAAGCATTAAATGAGCTATTGAGAACTATTGTTTTCTTCAAAGCATTTTTACCCTTTTTAGCTGAAATGAAAGAAGTTTTGGGTTGTAAAATTTCTGTAAAATTTTTCGCCTGCTCACATCACATAAATACTTTTATGCCCTTTTAATGGAATAAAAGTAGTTTTTTCTGGATACTGAACTGCAGGCTAGAAGAGCAATACAGCTTTCTGAGAAAATCAGGTGTTAATCATCAAATGTATGTAGTGGTGGTAGACTATGAGTGTGGTTATCATGAAGGAATCATCCACCCTTGAGAAACATTGAGGCTGCTCTAACAAGAAGTTATAGATATATTGACAGTATTCTGGCTAGCAGTGCATTCAGTAATGCAACAACACTTCCATGAGGGAGTGAGTGCTTGTAAAGAACCTGCTGAGACAGAACAGAGCTTCAGTAACTTTTGGGAACTGCCAAGTGACACCATCTAGACATGGCAGAGCAGTATCTGGGAGGACAAACGGGACATTCTGTTATTCCCTTTGCTTTTTCAGAAGAGAAGCATGAGCTACTTTGGTGATGCTGAGAGGTCTTTTGTCATCAAGGTAAGAGTTGTGACTTTGAAAGTCTCCATAAACAGGAAGCCCATCCGTGTAGAGTCAGTGTTTGGAATAAGATTCAGAAGGTCTGGTTGTCTCTGTTTCTATCAGAACAGAGACAAGTTTTCTGAGTAGGTCAAGATGTCATCCCTTCCACTGGGCATTTTCAAAGTTCTTGTCACTTCTGAATGGCAGCCTGAAAGATTATCTCCTTGTGAAAAATTATTCTTTTCCAGCTATTCCCTATTTGAAAAGCTGATCTTTTGGCCATATGACTTAGGTAATATGATTGTTGTAATGTATTATACTTTTCTCCTCTGTAGAATGGCAGGCATTAAAAAATAATGAAATACAACCCCCCTATCCCAAACCAAACCCAGAAAATCTCCTGCATGAAACAATACAAAATTAAATGAAGGTAAAATCAGGAATTCATCAGGGATCCATATTTTCAGTAAAATATAGTTTCAAAAAATAGACTAAATAAATTAAATGTAGTAATACTCCCACATATATTTTGTCATTTCTCAGCAAAATTCTTGACAATTTGGCATAATTTAGATCAAATGGGCAATTTACTTTATAATTGTTTCTCTGATTCCATCATAAGCTCTTAGGAAACAAATGAGAGACAATTCAGCAGATATTGTTTTATGCTGAGAATGGCCAGGAGAGCAATTCATCAGTCAAATATTTGTGCAGTCTCAATAGTTGTAGGCTATAATCAAATTTGTCAGAATATTTTTATCCCAAAAGAGACAGGTTGCATAACTAGCATCCGCATCAAAAATATGCATTCTAAAATGTCACTGATTTTAAAGCTATTTTGAGATATTTGCTCAGTGTGTTGGAAGACTGAAAGAAATCATTCCCACTGGAAACAAAAAACATTTCTCTCACTGAACCCCGAGGCCAGAGGCTCCTCATTGTGGCATCACAAAAATCAAGAAATCATTAACCTAAGAAGTGTATGTTATGGTTTAGGACTGTTCTGTTGTATGGAGAAATGAAAAAAATTCATGCTGTAGTAGCTTGTGAGAAAATGCAAGACAGCTCCATGTGAGTTTGATAGTTCATAAGAAGTACAGACTGGTGGGAATGGCCCAGACCTCCTTCTATGCCAGCAGATTAGTTTTGTTTAATTACCAAAGAAGAGAATTTCATCAAAAGCCTTGCTTTTTTTCAGAACAGAATTGTTTCCTTGCCATGAATATGCTTAAAAAAATTTACATTTGCCAACACCTATTGAATATTGAAAATTACATTGTGTCCAGAGAGCTGCTAAGTCTCTAAGGACTAACAGCAGAAAAATGAGAAACAAACAAATAAATAGCAACAATGTAGAACAAAGAAATATGAATTTGATATTTATGACTTTCTTCAGACTTAAAGAAAGGCTAAACACTACTAAATTATTACAATTAAATGCTACCAGAATTTGTCTGCATCACAAAAGAATATAGAAGAAAATAACAGCATTCCTTTGTGATTCTTATTAAGTGGCAAAAGGAACAGCTGTAACATTTTCATATAAATACGATTTTCCCCCTGGAGTACAGACTGTGTTTGAGTTTCAAAATTAGCAACATAAAGTTAAATTTAGATGACGTACTAACAAGAAATTTTTAAGAAATCAACCATTTCCCCAGAGCTAAAATCAACTCATTTTTATTTAATGAAGAATAAAACAAAGTTGTCTTAGACAACTTAGACACTGGGGAACAATTTCAGGTTCAGTATTAGGTTGATCCTAAGATGGCTGAGGCCAACACTTTCAGTTGTGAGACTGCTCTTTTGACAACAGAAATAACAGAATTATTCCTATATTATATAATGGAAACCCACTTTTTCTACTTATCCTTAATTAACTGAGCTTCCTAAAACCTTTTCTTTCCCCTCATTTGTCTGAAAGGGAATGCTTATAAAAGTATGGTGGTCATTGACGTGAATAAACATGGACTAAGAGCGAAGGGCAGTTTGCAACCTGACACTCCACTTACTGTTTTTGTTTAAGTTACAACTGAAATCTGTAATGTTCTTGAGGGCAATTTGGAGCTAGTAACTTACATTGTACATATGTAAAAACCAGACACTGATATAAAACAATTAAATACTTGCTATATTTGTTCAGCTCGAACTTACATCCTTGATGTTTCTCACCAGTCTCAGTTCCCTGTGGATTGTGGAAAGGAGGAACCTTTGGAGCAAGCATTGATGCTCTCACACCTCCTACCTTCTGGAATTGACAGTTCATGTATGAAAAGCAGGCAAAACCTGTTACACCAAATCTCCCTGAAAAACTCCCTAGACTCCTTAAAGAAAACAACTGTTCAGTCACTGGGTTTGTCCTGCAGTTAGTATGGCACAAAGAGAAATATTACTTTGTGTCATGTTTCTGTAGAAGATTGGTTACTTCTCCTTTCTGCCTGTCACAAAAGCCTTATGGCTTGAGTTAGGGTTAGAAACTGAATTTCAGATTGTTGGAGAATTGTTGGAGTGTTAGTCCATGAAAAATTTGAGGAAACAAGGCCTGCTTTGAGATGCTACAATGAAGACACCATTATAATTTAAAAGGCTGTTCGTTTCAATTAAATTATACTGTTAAAAGTTTTTTTCACAAGCACCTTTTTTTTCATTACAGTCAAGTTAACAGCAGCATTCTTCCATTTCAATTTTCAAAACCAATCAAATTACTTACCTTTTGACTTCGGAGTTTCCACAGCTGCTGTAAAATAAAACATTCACAGAAACACATTGCATAAAATGAATAAAGGAATTAAAATTGATCCTAACACCTCCTCCCTTTATCAATATGCTGCTTATCTATGCAGAGCAGGAGTTCATTTTTTATGTAGACAAAAACTGACACACAAATGTGTTGCTTGTTTAGATAGTCTCATGGCAGATGACTAATTAACCTGCAGATTAAAAGCAGTGAAAAACAAGGCCAATAGATAAGTTATATATGGAGCTTCAACAGCTCTGCTATTTTCAAGTGTGAGGATGAGACAAGGAGTAAAATAGGCTCCAGAATGAGCAGATATTAAACATAGATGGAAGATATGCAATAGAATTTTTTTAACAATTTCAGTGATTTGCAGAAGCCAGGAATTTTTCCACGTTTTTTGTTTTGAGTTTTTTAAAACTTCTAGAATTGATACAGAGGAGGATCCAGTTTAAAAACTCTTCCTTTTATATAAGTTTTCTCAGTTGCTTTTCTTTACTATTCTTCACAATTGCATTGACTAAATGCAAATTAATTAAACTACCACATTTCTCTTTTTTTTTCATTATTCACACTTTCATTCTGAAACTCTGTGACAAGTTTTTATGTTATAGAAAAGGACAGATTCATTTTCCTACAAGTTAACTTCCTAGTGTAGGTATTTCTTGCTTGGAATTTGTATCTGAGAAAATAGAGTCATCTGATGAATGAATCATCAAGCTTGGCTGTAAAAGGAGAAAATCCTTATGCTCTCCTAAATTTGGATAAACTGGAGAAGTGGATTCTACTTGGGAACAAGAGCACCTTGCTGCAACAATAAAATGCATGGGTTCTTGGCATAAAGAAAAATTAAACAGCTTATTTTTTTTCCTACCCTCCACATTCTGAATCTTGTATTTTGTGTTTGTTTCTCTATCCATTTACTGTAACTTCCTTTGAAAAGATAAACCTTCTAAAAGATTAAATAAAGAATTCTTTCCCCCTTGTTCTTCTTAACATTTAATTAGATCTCAGTTCCAGAAGACCAAATGGTTGCTCCACATCCATTCACTTGCTTAAGTAACTTTAATTAAACCAGCAAAATTATATTCATGGCTTTATTATTTTATCCCTCTACATAATCCTGTCTCAACTGAAAATCAAACCAGATAAATGAGACTCTAAAACTTACAGTCTTTTACAGAACTTACCATGTACTTTTGCTTCTTTCTTTGTTGTTTTGCCTGTAAAAGCAAATTTTAAAAAGTATCAAATATTAACTTCTGACAAGAATTAATTTAAAATATTAGGATTGTTTAAAAATAAGATAAAAAGGAGAGAATATTCACGAGATTCCATTATCTTTTCTTTTTTATGTGGTTCTGGAAAAGAAAAAAAAAGTAAAGTGTACATTTCTCTTCTTGAAATGTTTTGTTTGATTGCCTTGGACAATGATTTTTCATGTTACTATTGGCCATTGGATGTGCACGTTCTTATGGACTCTCAGTTCAGTGAATCCTTCCCTGCTATCCAGTATGTCCTTTATGTTTGTAATCCATCTCTTCAGTGGTTTTTCACACTGGATAAACAGGGTCAGATTAGCTGTTAATAAGGGAGAGCAAAGGATTCATCTTTTATAAGGTGCTAAAAGGAAACCATAAAAATGGTGTAGGTAAAAACATCTGCAGTTTTACTACAGGGTGGTTTAAATGGAGGTCTGCAACCCAAGTATATTTGCTTGAAGAAAACTACTTTTTAATGGTAGTTTCTGTAATATCTCTTTCCAGGCTGCGAGAATGTGATTTAACGCCCCCTTACAGAAGGAGCAGGGCAGCCTGCCACAGATAGAGACTGAACAACATCTACCAGCCAGTGCTGACATTCACAGTAGCAAAAAAAATAGTTAAGCTTTTTCTGTCTGCAGATGCTTTTAAACAGCACATGGAAAGGCTGTGCAAGCTTGGATCCACACAGGAACATTTCCCAAATTCAAGAGTATCTGAGCTGACTGATCACAAGATAGATCACAGAATCATCAAATCATAGAATATCCCAAGATGGAAGGGATATTATTGAGTTCTAACTCAGGATATTCTATGATTCTATGATTCACAAGGATCATTGGGTCCTGCTCCTGGCTCTCCACAGAATAACCCCAAGAGTCACACCATGTGCCTGAGAGCATTGCCCAAAGGCTTCTTGAACTCTGTCAGGCTTGGTGCTGTGGCCACTTCCCTGGGGAGCCTGTTCCAGTGCCCAACCACTCTCTGGGTGAAAAACCTTTTCCTGATATCCAACATCAACCTCTCCTGATTCAGCTTCAGGCCATTTCCTCAGGTCCTGTCACTGGTCAGCACAAAGAAGAGATCAGTGTCTACTGCTCTGTTCCCCCTCAAGAGGAAGTTGCAGACAGCAGTGAGGTCAACCCCCAGTCCCAGGCTGCACAAACCAAGTAATTTCATCCACTCCTCATATGACTTCTCCACTAGACATTTAAGTATCTTCACAGTCCTCCTCTGGATGCTCCCTAATAACTTTATATCCTTATATTGTGGTGCTCAAAACTGCACACAGGACTCAAAGTGAACACTTTTAAATACAAGCTCATCGCTTGCCAGTATCCGATGACTGTATTTTCTCCAGGCTTATTATAAGTTATATTTGTATTAAAGCTGTGATATAGAGTTGAGCAACACTAATATTTAAACAGTTTACACTCTAGAATCAAGATATAAAGTTCAATGTTCAAAGTGGTTCTGAATGTTGTACCCTCACTAAAAGCAACCTTATTCATAGATGTGACCTATCACTCAATTGAATAAGAAAAAGGAAATAAGACCTGCCAACATAAAATTACTTATCAACAACATTAATATAATATTTCCATTAAATATTAATTTGTAATCAATGCTTATACTGACTGAACAGTGAGTAAGTAAAAGACATATTTCATGCAGAGCTATGAAAATAACTAATATTTGAAAGGACAGATTGATCTTAAATATGAAAGACCCCACAATTGTTAAGTTTTAAACAAAATATGTCATTACTCCATATTATCACCCCAATAAAAGCTTATATCGAACAACATTTCAAAGCAGCAAGATTAATTGACTGAAATAATGAACCAGTCTTAATATAGTTATGTAAAGAACATTTTAGTGTATTGATTACATAACAAATGTTAAAAATATTGTTGGCTCCTTAAAGACACATTTTAAATGAGAAAAGAAATTTTTAGTAGAAATTATGATGGAGCGGGTTTGTGTAATCAAAAAAAAAAAGAGTCATGGCTGTGATTTTCTCTGCAATATGAAAAAGTGATGGAAATAGAGAGCAAGCTGGTATTTTGCCTGAATAAATGTACTTGATGGTATCCTACCCTGGGTTGCAATTCTAGCGCAGGTCAAGGAGGAAAAATATAGCTAAAACTGAGAGGACCAAAGTTTGGGACTCAGTGGTTTGACCGCCTCAATGCTCTTAATCATGACAACATCTGCAGCTTTGGTTTTGTGTAGCCTGAGTGCTCTTTGGACTCTCCAATTTCTTGCAGATATTTTAGGACTCGTTCTGGAAATTATAATTTTCACTGGTATTGTGGGGATTTCTCTTTGACTGTTGCTCAGGACAGCTTCATGGAAACTAAAGGAAATGTAATTCTGTCTTTAGTGGTTCTGAGGCAATTATTTTCCTCTCTCATTCTAAGATCTCTCAGCTCGCAGGAGATCAGGGAACAGAATGATCCTAGCAACACTCAAGCAAGTGTTTTGGCAAAGTATAAAATAATCCATTTATTTAGCTTTATTTCACAATCTTCGTTTCTCTAAACTACAAACATTAGGGAAGGCCTATAGAGCTTCTTTCCTAATAGTTTTATTTCTAGAGGCATATGAAATAAAATCCTTTTCCATGAGAAAATGTATAAAAATGAGTAACAGAGAATTTGACATCAAGCATTTCTGGGAAATCTGACATGATATGAGATTTCAGGTGATTCATGTCCTGATATTTGAATGGAATGAACTGAAAACTTTTATTGCATGAGCCATAAACTGCAGGAAATTTCAGACCTAGATCTTTCCTGTTTGCTAAAAGTTATCATTCCTTGATGTCAATGTCTTATTCTTTACTTTTCTTGTACTTTCAGTAGTTAATATGACACATGTAAGGATATTGCCAGCTGTAAACACATCAGACATTTGCCATGGCATTTGTCATTATTTTTCTATTTAATCATTTTTGCATGTATATGAGATTGTAAAGCATATTTTTATTCAGGGAAGTTTTGCAGGTAATATAGTATTTTTCTACCATGCATGGAATTGACATTTGATTTAGTTTGACATTTTACTATCTTTATTTGCTCAGATGCTTTAAACAAAGCTTTTATTTTTTTATGAAAACTGGCAAAGTTATGTATAAAATGCTCATAAAACCATACAAATGCGTTTTTTGCTTCATTACTAGTGACATACTCCTAGGCAATACAGAGTAGGTGGGAGAGAGAAGAAAACCTGAACGTGCCTCTGTAGCTCTTCCCTAAGCCACATTATTCCCTAAAGAAAAAACAGTGCTGAAAAGAATCTAGGCTGGCAAATTTGCTGAGATGCATTTTAATTTTTAGTACCAGAATAGACAGTCACAAAGTGTGACCCTCTGCCACCTGACAGGAAAGAACAGTTGATTTCCTGTCATAATTTATATAGATATGGGACACATGTATGAGTGTGAACCTGTTATTTCCTGATTCAGATAAAGCATTTATGTCCAAGAATGGTTCAGGAAAACAAAAATTGTATTGGGAATGACACAGATTGGAAAAGTTTAAACAAATGTCATTTCAAGTGGATGCGAAAAAAATATGCTGTCGTGTGGGATGCACCACATGTTAATTAAACTGCACCATTTTGTTTGCCCTCAGTAGCTGAATAAGAATGGTGCTTTCTATAGTTTTGTTTATCTTTTACCACAAATATTTTAGTGAAGCTTGTTGTCATATTCTATGCAGCGTCTTAAATACTTAAATCCTTAGCAGAAAGTTGGCTTAGTCTTTTGGTTTTGTAATCTTGGTTTTATAGACTATGCATAAAACTTCTTGGAACTTCATATCATGTTGGTTAATCAAAACCAAATAAGACAGAGTGGTAAAGCTCTCCAAGTTATCCTGTCATTAAGAATATTACAAACATAAGCATTTAGATAAAGAGGAGATCTCTTTAGTCCCTTCTGCTGACGGGAAGTGTTGCAATATGTGTCCAACCATGTTGTTAGACCTGAGATAATCCACATGAGTAAGTCTGGCATCGAACTAATATGCATGTGTCATATTAACTACTTGAAAGTACAAAAAAAGTAAAAAATAAGACAGTGACATCAAGGAATGACAACTTTTTCCTGTTCTCCTGCTCTCAGGGAGTATGTGCTCTTCTATATTTCACTGCTATTCTTATTTTCTTGATCATTGTAGAAAACCTCACCACTGTTTTATGCTTTGATTTATAAAGATCATGAGCTGTACAAATACATTTCTTTCTGGAATAAGAACACACCAAGGAAACCTCTTACATTGTGAAATCATGCCACACACATACTCACTCCTCTATATATGATCATCTTTTGAGGAGGGCAACAGTATTTCCAATGGATTTTTGTGAAGAAAAGGAAAGCAGGTGACAGTTCTCTGTATCAGTATCTTTGTCAGAAATCTACTACCTTGTTGGGAAATATCTGATAAAAAAATTTGTGCAAAGAAAAACAAGAAAAGCCTGGATGAAATGCAACTGCATTTAGTTCCATCTATTTGGTCTGAGGCTTTTCATCACAGGCAGAAAGCAATGGCATCAAAACTGTCCATCATAAATTGTAGATGCAATATAAGCATATATATTATAGAAAAGTCTAATTCACACCACTGCTCCCCTGCAAATCAAGAGGCATTTTCATAATGATCACAGTGAAATGGATGAGGCCTATTTATTCCCATTCTCGCAAAGTGAAGTTGGTACCACTTCCAAAACATTAATGCCTAGAAAGACAATTGTATCTGTAGTGTATGTGATAGTCTGGATTAAACAAAGCTCAAGCATGCCCTTGAATGCTTTGCTAGGTGACTCGCCTGGTGGGTGTGGGAAAGGCTGTGGATGTTGTCTACTTGGACTTCAGCAGGGCCTTTGACACTGTCTCTCACTGCATACTCCTGGAAAAGCTGGCAGCCCATGGCTTGGACAGGAGCACTCTCTTCTTGGTTAGGAACTGGCTGGATGGCTGGGCCCAGAGAGTGGTGGTGAATGGTGCTGCATCCAGCTGGGGCCTGTCACCAGTGGTGTCCCTTAGGGGTCTGTGCTGGGACCAGCTCTGTTCGATATTTTTATTGACGACATGGATGAAGGGATTGAGTCTTTCACTGGGAAATTTGAAGATGACACTAAGCTGGGAGCATGTGCTGATTTGTTGGAAGGTAGGAGGGCTCTGCAGAGAGACAGAATGGTTGGATGGATGGGCAGAGTCCAAAAAGATGAAGTTTAATAAGCCCAGGTGCTGAGTCCTGCATTTTGGCCAAAATAATCCACTGCAATGTTATAGGCTGGGCAGTGGCTGGACAGCGCCCAGGCAGAAAGGGACCTGGGGGTGCTGGTTGACAGCCGGCTGAACATGAGCCAGCAGTGTGCCCAGGTGGCCAAGAAGGCCAGTGGCTCCTGGCCTGTATCAGCAACAGTGTGGCCAGCAGGACCACATTAGAGGATGCAGGGATTAGAAGAAGGTCATTCTCCCCCTGTACTCGGCGCTGGTGAGGCCACACCTTGAGTACTGTGTCCAGTTCTGGCCCCTCAGTTTGGGAAGGACCTTGAGACACTCAAGTGCGTCCAGAGGAGGTCAACAAGGCTGGTGAAGGGCTTGGAACACAAGCCCTGTGAGGAATGACTGAGGGAGCTGGGGGTGTTTAGCCTGGAGAAAAGGAGATTCAGAGGTGACCTTATCACTCTCTACAACTCCCTGAAAGGCAGCTGTGATCAGGTGGGGGTTGGTCTCTTTCTCCAGGCAACAACTGACAGAACCAGAGGACACAGTCTTGAGCTGTGCCAAGGCAAATATAGGCTGGACATTACAAAAAAAATTTTATGGAAAGAATGATAAAGTACTGGAATGGTCTGCCAGGGGAGGTGGTAGAGTCACCATCCCTGGATTAAAAAAAGATTGGATGTGGCATTCAGTGCCACAGTCTAGTTGAGGTGCTAGGGGATGGGTTGGATTTGATGATCTTGAAGGTCTCTTCCAACCTAGTCATTCTGTGAATTCTGTGTTTCTGTGAACTCAAGATGGAGTTAAAGATATGTTAAATCCTTGTTGAAATTGGGCCCAATTCTAGCCAAAAGTGTACTCAAATAATTAAACAAGTTCAGGGCTATGAAAGTTTGCCAGCCTCAGAACAAAGCACCTTAAAATGCCTTTTCTGTAAAGAGTGGACACTTCTAGAATCCTTTTAGCTCTGATATTTTTAATTGCACTTAATTTGACCCTCTTTTATTGATAATATTGTTACTTTCATGTATGAATAAAAATAATTTTTGTAGTTAACTTGCTCCCCCTGCCTTGCTCTTAAAGTAGTGCTGTCTTTTAGTTAGCAATACAAAAGTACTTTGATGCATAGCAAATATTTGGTGACAAAAAAGAAACAAGACTGCATTTACAGTACAAGTGTCTTCACAAACACTGTGATCTGAAAGGAAGTACTGGAAATTATATTAACTCTATATTATCCTGAAACAGAGAATACTCAAGGAAAGTATAAGTGAAAATGAGATTGGGAATTTCACCATCCTAGCAAAAGTAGAAAGAAATATCATGGATTTTAGGCCATTTACTCAGAAACATTTTAAAAAATTGGTGAATTAAAACTGGATTTCAGATTAGAAAGCTTAGTGTAAAATAAGATATTTCATGCTCTATTTAAATAAATCCTATGTCTAAAGAATTCATGGCTGTAAAGTAAAATCTTCTAACATCAGAAAATTCTTCCCCTTACAGGGCCTCATCTACTGTGACATAAATAAAGAATTCATTTTTCCTTTCTTTTCCTTTCCCATTCAGAGTCAGATAATGGCTCAGCTTACATAATCCTGTGGACAATTTAAGACATCATGTTCTGTAATATTTTCTCAGACTTCAACTGGGATGAAAATGTCAGTGGGCTGAAATGATTTGTGGAATATGTCTCCATCCACATAATAGATTCCTGCAGATATTAAGCGGCTGAGTGATGGACTACTGCACCAGCAACAAGGTTTTAGCTGCTGAGGGTGCAGTGCATTCCTGGCAGACCAGGAGCAGAGGCTTCAATAAATTCCTGGAAGACCAGCTCTGAGGTTTCAACAGAGCCTAGTGGAAGCACCCTGGGACAAACAGTTGAGGACCAAAACCCAGTTTCTCCTGTCCTGTGGTATATTGCAGATAATCTCCATCTACTGTGCAAAAACAGGCAAGCCTGGAATGATTCCTTTGAAACCAGAAAGAAAATTATTAAGAGAAGATATGATATTTAACTTCCCAAAAAGCTAAGGTGGGAAAGAGGAAGAATTATGCTAAAATGGACTGAAAAGAAAGCTTTGGTCATTCAGAAGGAATGCAGAATGATCCTGGATCAAAATCCAAAGACCCTGAGCAGCAGTATTAATACAGGTAGGGCTTCATAATTTTGTTTGCCCCTGCTATCTGAGTGAAGATTTATTTGGTACAGAAATAAACTGCAAAGCTTGTCCTTCTGCATTCAGTATGTCTAATATTCATCCCAAAAAGATCGACTGTAAACCCGGAATATAAACCCTGAGAATGGCTGTGTTTACGTTCTGAAAAAGTCTGAGACGGTTAACTTTGAGAAACAAAAAATTGACCTGTCTACTCCAGCTACCAGAATAATTTCCTTGGTAACATCAGTACGACAGAAATACATGCAGAGATACTTTCACCAGGAGCAGTGGCTGCTTATGAAGAGAAATTTCAGGGTACACAGAGGCCCTCAGACATAAGATTCTGAAGAGAATGCAAGATGGAAAACTTGACCATGTCCCTACAGAGAGAGAGGTGCCTTTTCCTTTCTCCAAAAGTACTTAGAGGGGTGTACAACATAAACTTGACCCTGATTTTCAAAGTCTCTCTTCTTGGACTGACTGCACGTATCTACACAAGATGAGAATAATAGTTTGATGGATGATGCAGAGGGTGTGGTGCTCTGAGTAAAATACGTCCCTCACATGTGACTTGAATCTGAGAAACTTGACAATCATAATAAGTTTGCCTGTTCCACTGTGTTGCTAAATTATGCAATAGAATTGCTGAATTTTATTAATCTTCTGTAACATATCGTTTTAGCTTTCTATATACTTGTGTTCTACAGGTGATAATTAAAAGATAATCAATAATCTAGCTCCTTGATAAAACTTTCCTACGTTTCAGACATACCTACTGTGCCATAAGCTGCTGGTTTTTTTCCTTTTCATGTGGAATAAAACTGGTTATATTTTATGGCAATAGTTTTCCTCCTGCCATTTTTATTACAATCATTTATCTTGAACCAAGAGTTAAAATAACTTCCCTGCTAAGTAAATAGTGCCCGTTACCAATAAAACCAGTAGTTCTTCCTGCTTTAGACAGAGTGACCTCAACCTATACAACCCATCCTCTAACCAAGTTTTTCAGTATAGCCTGCATTCTAATATTTTGTACTTATCCCATGGACCCATTTCCTAAATAATTTCATACAAAATATCCTCTTTCTGCTTCTTACAGCGAAATGATTGGTGGTATAATAAAGTAATAGTTGTTCTGGTACAACTGGCAGTCAGATTGGGAGATTGGATGCAGCTGACATCTGAGCACTTCAAATTAGCTATTGTATGTCATATTTATTTTATTCTTTCTGGATCCAGACTAAATTTTATTGATTTTCAAGGGGGAAATTGTGCTTAAAAAGAGTTTCTGTTATGAACCAAAGTGAGTGGTGAATAAGATTTTTTTTTTTTTGCGTGCGTGTGGAGAGGAAGATGGGGAAAATTAGGCATTAAGACCCTGTAATTAGGCAGTTAAGTGACAGTACAAAATCTGTTAAACATACTGTAAAATTAATTAAAAATTTCAAGACCATTCCAGGGAAATTCTAAGCAGCAATTAGGATTTAATTTTTTGCAGTGTTGAAAAGAGTTAGAACTGGTTTTCAAATCAGGCAAATTATCAGGGGAAAGCACTGTCACTGGTGCTTAGAGGAGGTGCAGGAGTCTTGCCTATGAAGGAGGCCATCTCCTAAGAGAGACTCAGAGATGAGCTGCTCCCATCCCTGTCCCTAGCTACGGGAGTGCCACTAACCAGCAGCACTGAGGCTCCTCACTGCCTGCCAGGGAACACAGTCAGCCTAAATTAGCAAATTTAGCTGGAAATGCTCCCTGTATGATTTGAGCCTGCGCTCCCTGCCCTATCCTGCACCTCCATGCACTGGCTTTTCCCACAGTGACAAAGCAGACACAGCAAACTCACTAAACCGAGGTGTGATGACTCTGCCCCACCCAGCAGAATTAGCTGCAGCTGTGGGGTATGATAAAGACTGAGGCGTGAGGCTCCAGAGGTATGGGAATAAGAGACAGATTTCCCTTCTAGCTGCTCACCACCTACACCCCTGGCACTGAAAAACCCTTCAGAGTGAGCCTGCTGGGCCCAGTACACGAGGGGTGCCTGAGGAAATCCTGTGAAAGAAACCTGTGCCACTCCTCAGGGCAGAAGGACAGACTGATGTTTTGTAAAGGTGGGTCACTCTCAGACCTGTTCTGCTGGCACAGCTGGGGGGACAATACACTGTGCAGAAAAAAAGGAGGGGATGCCTGCAGGATTTAGAATGGGAACAACGTAAAACAGGGTTACTGAGGAAGATGTGTAACAAAACATCTTTAACTCTGATTTCTCCCCTTATAACAGCATCACTTGCTTATATCTAAGAAAATGTTCCTGCTTTACAGCCAAATACTGGGATCTCAAGCCCAGTTTCTAAAGACTACCAGAGAGGTGATTTTTTCCAGTGAGAGAAATCTGGAAATGTTTGAAAACATCCACTTTCAAAATTAAGTGATGGAATGCATTGAGGCTGGCTTCCTAGAGCAGCTGGGAGATGCGGCTTGCAGATGCAGAAGTTCTCATAGACTTCCAAACTCCATATTCACTTTCTTTGCTTTTTCTGTATACATGTGGGGAGATTAAAATAATGCATGTTGAATTAGGCAGGGATTTCTCAACCAGTGACATTAGGATCAGGAACATATGTGATATAGATGCACTGTGAGATGACCAGCTGTGCTCTCAGTCTGTTCAATCTGTTAAGAGGAGTAAACCTTGAGCTTTAGGCATTCTTGGGTACAGGTTGTGATGTAATAAGATATGTGGAAGAAAATGAAATATGAAATTGGATAATGTATTTAATTTACTGTGCTAATAGGAAGCAGTCTACTTATGATGTTGCCAAACAAGCATATTTAATATTTTGCCATGGTGAGTTATTCTGGTAGTAAATTAATTTTCAGAGAACTGCAGGGGAAGCTAAAATGTAGAACTCAAAACCTACTGCCCTTTATAATTTTTAAGGCAAACTAGATATTTAGAAATGTGTCAGAACAGACAAACTTATTTTGTTTTTTCATAAGAAGCCATGCCAGTTTTCCCCCTTTCTTTTTCTTCAGCAGATTACTGTCATCACCATTCTTGCCAACAAGCAGACTCATTGGAATATTTTTCAAACATGAACACAAATATTGCATGCAAGCAGGTGGAATGAATTAATTATAAGCATATGGTTCTAACATAACGATTTCTACAGAGTACTGTTGAGACTTCTAAGGGTCTAGCTATACAACACACTGTGGCAACAAAGCTGCTTTAAGAAATTATCAGTGACATGAATGTAAATGTTTGTGGAGCCAGCCTCACAGGCTGAACACCCTGCCACACACACACTCCTAGCACAGCTTCCAGCTGTAAGCCATGGCACTGGGGTGGTTTGCACTGCTCCCCCTGTTGTGTTAGCAGAGGTGAACGTGAACGTGGTGTCAAACAAACAAACACAGCAGGCAGGGGCAGGGAGCACACGTGGTTAATGGTGCTTCCTAGGCCAGTTTCACACAGTGCATGGTACAGCCACACAATGTGTGCTGCAATAGCCCACATCCTCTGTAATCCCAGGCTATGAGTCCTTCTGTGGTAGAGACAACTGCAGTGTTCCTGGCTTGCACTGTTCCTTGACCAGTTCCCAGTCACCCCTACTGATTACTGATGCAAGACATTATTCCCTTTTTCAGTGGAGGAGAACTCTGAGATAGACTACTGAAACAACCTGAATTAGAGAAAGATACCCAGAAAACAATCTTAAAGGGGAAAAAAAAAAAAAGCTATCTCAGATCCATACAGGGGGATCAGCTGGAGGCAAGAAGCAGCAGAGGATGTGTGGGCTGGCCACTGCTGGGATGCCAGCACCAAGCACAGCTCAGTGGCACAGTCTGGTGCAGCACCGGCTATCCTGCTTTAGACTAGAATAATATTATGATTTTATACTTTCCACACTTTCATATTGGAATTACTGAGGGGTTTTTTGACAGTTAATATAAAACATAGTCAAACTACTAATATAATAACTATTCAGGTTGTTATTCATTATATTACTTTAATTAAGCAGAAATGAGATGTGGCTGTGAAGCGGATGAGATCATAAATAAATAAAAATGAATAGATTTTTACAATCCAATCTAAATTCAGACAGGAATGTATGCCATTATTTGTTTTAAAAAGTTTGTCTTTTCAGTGAATGTTTATGATTATCCAGGAGCTCCATTTGGACAACCTACTGTGAGATCAGCACTTTTAAATACCAAGTCCCCTTCTCAAAGGCCTTGAATACAGCTTCACATGGAAAATAGTTTCTATAAATATTGCTTTTAAAATCACACTTTACATTCAGATTAATTTTTTTTTATCTCAAGTGCTATAGAATGGCCCAATATAGCACTTCATAGCTGCCATGGGAGGACAAGAAGCAAACATAATGTTAGAAATCAGTGCTAAATACTTTTTTCTTAGCAAATATTTCACATACACATATTTACTTTTTTCTTAGCAAATTTTCACAATGATTTAGAGCAAGACAGGCAAAAAAATTATCCCAAAAACTGACAAGAACACTGGCTTATGTGCAATCCAGCAGATGGTGCTATGATGCAATAAACTGGTTCAGAAGTACTAGAAATTGCATGCAAACATTCTTCTTTACCTGGTGCTGCTGCTTTTTTGATAGCTGGGTTGGCTGCAGGAGCTTTTGCTGGCTCTTAAAGAAAGGAAAAAAAAATTAAACCATTTATTACAAAGCATTGTATTTTAAAAACCCTACAGAAATCTGAGGAAAGGCTTCCAGGACTTTTTTTTTAACTGAAGAGTTAAACAGATTACCAGAGGGAGAAGGGCTGAGTTGTCTTCAATAAACTCAAAGGCAACAACAGAATAACCAGCTGAAGGGCTAGTAAACTCTGGTTGTTAGGCATTGAATCCCTTCTTTCAGCTTTTTCTGCTCACTACTTGGCAAAGAAGAGGAAAGAAGGCATGCAGGGGCTTCAGCATGGCTTTGCCCCTCAGGCAAAAGCTGTCTGCTGGGAGCCTCTGCATCTGATCTCGCAACTAGGAGAGAAGACGGTCCTGAACCAGCCTCTGGCTGCTGTTGAGGATTCAGTCTTGTGAATCCAGTAGTGGTACCTCAAGCTATTCACAGTGGCATCTTTCCCCTAGTCTGAAACTGGCCCTGCTTAGAAGAGATGAAATTGGGCTGCTTTTGCTAAGTGCATCCACTGAGCTGGCTATATCAGGAATCTCCCTCCATCCTGAAGAACGGAGGAGCATTAGGAGAATGCCTTCATGTTTGATCCTGCAATTGAAAGAGCAATTATTGTATTCTCCTAGCAGAGAAATGTGCCCTCTCTGGCCACTTAACTGTTCTTGGTCTTTTCATGAAGCATTTCCATTATACTGTCATTGTTTGTAGAGTGTGTCCTTGCAGAATGAAGGTCCCAATGATAAATGGTGTGTGCATCCCCATTTGGATTTGGGGAATCTTTGCCCCATACAGAAGAACCTAAGTAACCTACTAGATTTATTCACTCTTTATTAGTATTTTGTTAATTGCTTTTATCCTCAGGAACTACCAAAACAAACTGTACTTAAACCACAATAGTTTAACAAATATCCATAAGCTAAACTTCACCAATGGTCATAAAAGATGTTTTTGTATAAACTAGAAGGTTTTTAAATTAAAATTCATATTTTCATATCTTGAGAGGAAATAACTAATAATGTTAATCACAAACTGAATTACAGAACGCCAAAAAATGTTGTTAGTTAATCCTGCACATCTGTCACTGTATTATTACAATGGAAAAGAACATGGCTAAATCAAGAATGTAATTTTGAGTCCTTCCCCTCCAGTCTTTTCAGAAGTTCATAAAAGATGCATCAGATTGTCTTGTGAAACGGAATGAAAACAAAATATAGTTTGCATGTGCAATGTGGATTGCTTTATTTCCATCCACTTAAAAGCCCACAGCTGATAATTATATCCTAACTTAGTTATTATCACAGCATTGTAATTATTTGGGGTGCTCACCCCTCCTTCAGGAAAATTTGTAGAAGACCTTGAAGAAGAATTTACTTGGTATCCCTTTTCTGAGTGCCTGTTTTTGCAGAAGAGATCCAACACACTGTTCTACAAGTGTGAAATGGACCTAACACAAAATAGCAGGACACTTTCTTTTATCCTCTTCTGAGTTCTCAGCTAGAGTATGCTTGACATTGTATTTTTTAAACCTTTTTTTATAACATCTGTGAAAAAAAAAACCCTAAGGATTCTTTGTGTTATACAAAGATTTTGATTTTAAATATTTAATATCTGAGAAACTAAAATAATTTTGAGAAAAAATAAAATTAAGGATATATTTTACTAAAAAATTATGTAATTTATTTAATTTTTGTATAATTTTTAGAAGCATTAAAACAAAAGTGCACAAAGTTTAAACTGGCTTTTGCAAGCATACCATTTCCAGTTTGCTATTCACAAATTATTTAAGTGCAAATGATTCTGCATCTTTACATGAGCTACTTTCAACTGGAAATTTCACTCATGTGGCGGAGATGGGAAATTTTGCTACGACAGCTGCTGTGGAATTCTCCCATGAAAGGAATCACAGAATGGTTTGGGTTGGAATGGACCTTAAATATTATCTCGTTCCAAACCCTCTGCCAGGCAGGGACACCTTCCATGAGACCAGGTCGCTTAAACTCCATCCAGCCTGGCCTTGAGCACTTCCAGGGAGGGGACATCCACAGTTCTCTGTGGAACCTGTTCCAGCACCTCACCACTGTCACAGTGAAGAATTTCTCCCTAATATCCAATTTAAACCAACTTTCAGTTTAAAGCCATTACCTCTTGTCCTGTCACTGCATACCCTTGTGAGAAGTCCCTCTCCAGCTCTCCTGCAGGTTCCATTTAGGCACTCAAAGGCTGCTCTGAGGAGTTATGTCTCAAAATTAATAGGTCATTTAAGACCTGCTTGAAAACAGGTTTTTATTTCACTAACAGGACATTACTTGTAGAGTAAGTGTATGAAATGTTTTGTTTGATATTTCTGCAAAATTTGCATAAGAACACAAGGTATAAGCTTTTTTTTTCATTTCCAAAAGGAATCCTTTAATAAATTGGCGCAAAACTGAGGATGGCAGGAGATTGTTCTGCCATAGAAGTCACAAAAGTTCATACATGGAAATGAGAGTCGGTGCACTCTTTAATTGCGAATTTGAATCAGATTTTGAAGCCACATATTTTTCCTAATTTTTTATATACTGTACTTTCAGAACAAAATGCTGAGCAGATGAAGTCTTACCAAAGAAACTGGCTTACTGTCCTTACTGTGTTGAGGCGTTGACACTTGCAAATTTGCAGAAAAGGAAGACATAGCTCTTTCCTTTTAAATTATACCAAGTTCTCAAATCATTTTTTGGCTATTTTTTCAGAAGAGCACAATTCCCATCTCTCTTCAGCTCCAGAAGTTGCTCTGTTGGAACCAGAGCTACCTAGACAGGCAGGGCCCTTGTTTTGCATTTGTGAAGATGAATTTGGTCTTCCTCAGCGTGTTCAACTCTGAGCCTTCCCAGCCTACTTATGAAAATTGCTGCCACTGAGATCACATTCAGCTGAGACCTCAATTTGACATTTCCTCCCCTATGAAACCTTTGTTTTTGAAGACAGTGATAGGAAAGAGGGGAAGGGAAAACTGTCAGTCACAAAGAGGAGTGTGCAGTTAGAAGTAGGATAAGAATGGATTCAGAAAGTAGGAGGCAGCTGAAGTGTAAACATGTCATTTTTTCAATTATAAACAGTGGAGCTACTTTCTTCTTTGTATTTTCAACAACTCAATAAATATTATTTTTGGAATAACGAAATGAACTTCTGAAACTGCACAGCATATAAAAGAGACAGTAGTTCCTTACTTTTGAGTTCTTTGGATACAGCAGCTTCTTTTTTATCTGTAAGAGAAAAAAACCCAAACACATATGCATAAAAACACAGTAAGGGTAAAGGTAGACAGAAAACTGCAGCGTGTGCTTTAGAGGTGAAACAGCTCATTTGCTATAAAGCGCATTGCAATGATACAGTGATTGATTCCACTTCAGTTTGTTCCATAGAACAGTGGAACATAATTTAACCCTAAGGGTAAATACGGGAAAGCCTGTGTGACCCTAAACACTTCTGTTTAATTTTGGTCTGGTAATCTGTGGGGTTTGACACGTGGCTGAGTTACCATGGCTTATATGCAGTGGCTGAGCTGTGGTTGGTCACTATGTGCACATGGTCAGGCTGCAGGAACACAATGGAGGATGTGCTAGCAGCCTAAGAACAGAGATGTAATGAAAGGCACTCTCCCTGCAGCTGTTGACAATCTCACAACTCAGGCCTATTTTGGAAGATTTTCCACTTAACACCTTGTGAACTTAGAGGAACTCAGCCCTACATATGGTCCATGTAAGAGCAGGCAAAATTCATCCCTGGTTGACTTGAACAAAATTGAAATTACTTAGCTGAATCAAAATGCAACATGGCCAAGCAATCTACCAGAAAGACTTAACTAGGCTGTTCAGTCTCACTTAAGGTAGAATTTTTGTGCAACGTTTTTGCAGGACTTTTTTTTCTGATTGCTGAGAGATTTGGGATCTTTACTGGGGTGATATAAGTGTACAGAAATATGCAGAGATAGCTTCACTCTCCATTATAATTTTTGGTGCTATTCTACCTCAGGACTTTTAACTGGGTACAAAATTACCCATTTTTAGAAACATTCTTGGTGCTTCACATACATTTTTCACTAGTCTCACCTGTACAACCAATAAATTACTTGTGGGGATCTTGTGAGATAGGAGCAAAGGCATGCATAGAGCGGTGTTAGAAGATGCTCCCCTGGATGGTTACAAAGAAACCAACGTCATCTCTAATTAACTATAGGGTTCTGGAATTTAGGCAGGATAATTCTTATGTCCACAACATATATGAATGATAAATGAATTGTGCCCTTAAACACTAATATAAGAAATACTTCAGGGCAGAAACTGTCAAATTAAATTGCTTGCAAATCAAAGACTATCCCATTACTGCTAATAATACAAAGTTGCTTCTTCTTCTGTTGCTTTCTAAATTGCTGTGGAGAAGCTGATATGAGATAAGGTAATGCAAATGACTGCCAAGTAGTCTAATAATCTTGAAAAATTTGGAAGAAAATATATTTCTACTTGGGTGATATGTTGCTCTGAACTGAAATATTTCTGGGTTAATCCTCGGCTTCCGCTAACTCTCTGTGAAAGCATGTTCTGCAGGCATTACTTCAAAGTATGATAATTACCACGTTTGGATGAAATTAATCATGAAGCAGCTTCCAGCCATGTTATCTGGCTAAGGAGCCTATTGAAGCCTTCAAGAAGCACCTATTAGTTGCCAGATATGGAAATTTTGAAAGGTATATATTGCAATGATATAAATCATTTATCACAATAATCTTCCATTGCTGGAGGTTATAAAAAATTAAATAAATTGACAGCACCATTTACAATAACAGACTGGATCTAAATAAAACCTTCAAGTTATTTATTTCCCTTTTTCATATAAGTTGCCATTTATTAGGGCAACATACTTTCATATATTTTAAACCCATAATTTATTTTGAAAGAATCAATGTGTTTTCCTGTCATCTGAAATACATAACATATAGTAAATAGCTGGAGAATTTTTCCAGTAAGAAAATCTTATAATTTGGGGGGTTGTGTATTTTTGTTTGTTTTTAAAGTGCAGAAAAATTACCAATACCTGATTCCAACAGCACATATTAATATGGAAATGTAAATAGTGTTAGGATATTCTTTTCAAGCCAAGGTCTCACATTTGACTTCTAAAGCCGTATTTATCCAGGTAGGATGTAGTGATTAATAGAAAATTGTCCAGAGGAGGTTGTGTAGGACCTTGAACCATGGAAGTACCTTTGAAGGTGTATACAGCAATTACATCTACATACTTCAATGAAATAAATCACCAAGTTGCAAAGAAACGAACAACTGGTAGATCTTGCAGGAGGAAGGAAAGCTGATCAGGACTTCTGAAGTCCCTAAATACCTGCTATAAGGCCCAATTAACACATAGCTTATCAACTCAATGGAAAATAATACCAGAAATGAATTGGTCAATGAGTTATACTGGTGCAATTTGAGATAGTGAGAAATTTGTCCCATTCATTTTACTTTGCACAGCTCTAGGGTTTAACTTTTAAGCCATGGGTGTGTGGTTGGGGACATAGCTTGTATAAAATCAGGTTTTAATATTCATTATGCATTTTTCTTAAAAACAACAGCAATATGTTCTCTTGCTTCTTGGTGGGTATTTTTTTCATATTAGTTAAGAAGAGGAATTTCCAAAAAAACCCAATTTCTCCATAAAATTTTGAAGACATGTGAAGACGCATTTGATATTTAGGTCTTCTTAAAGCGCTCTTGTAAACTACACAAATACTGTGTCATTCGAAGATTTGGGTACCTCTGACCACCCTATGCATTTCCGTTTCTTGAAAAAATCTGCAACGGACTTTAAAAGGCTAAGCTGATGAAATAATTGATCATCTGTGGAACACTGTGAAGCACCCTTTTCTTTTTACAGTTGTTCTCTGGAGGTGTTTGAAGATGATTGTATTCTGGTCTACATTCTTAAAAAGTAAACATGCTTGTACAAGCTCTCCTCAGGTGAATGAACAGGTTTTTCTTTTATTGACTCTTGTGAAAGACTAAAGTACAGCAATACTTAAAATATAATTTTATTAAAAACCACCAAATATTTAAATAAATATGATCTTTGTTCTTATCTCTACAGGCTAAAACGATCAGTTTTGAATTCAAACTAGGAACAAGCATTTGGCAGCCAGCACAGATGTATCTCAGTAGAACAGCAAAGCTGTATTTTATTTTTTTTGCTTCTTTTTAGCTCATAGCTCGATCTTTTCCTCAGGCCTCGATCAGCACTCGTTTGAAGTAAACTACCAGTACACATTAACTGAAAATGACATCTAAACTACACATGGGGCAAGGAAAAAAATCCCTCTAAGCTTATATAGTGCCTTTCACGGCAGTGAGTCCCTAGGAGGTTTGTAATAAGCTATTAGACAAGGATGCCCCAGTGCTCTGGTACAGAGTTTGGTTGTTTGAGTTTAAAAGAACTTCCAAAATGGAGTATTTCAAACACTACAATGAAGTGAATTCCAGATCTGGGGTACACAAAACTTTTACAACTTTTTAAGAATGAATTTATAATACAGTGTACATTGTACATTTCAGAACAGGAGATCTGCTCCACGCAACCTATAATTTTGATAACTAAAAGGAAGTTCTGGGAAATTAATGGATCTCAAATTGTGTTCTGATGAAGGACTTCTCTGTGTCTTTTTCCCTAGAAATCTTTAATTCAAACATACCTACGGGTATTAAGAAAACCTTAAAGTATTATTCAGATAAATGAGTATTTCAGAGACAGTATATTGATAGCTCAGATAATTATGTACCATGCTAAAACAGTAGCTAAAACCCTCCTAATTAGAAAAATTCTCGTATATGTTGTATCTAAAACAACCCTTCTATTTGGAAGCTTACAAAAGAACATGTTGGTAATATCAATTTGCAAACAGAAGCTAATTTCAACATCAGTGGGCAACCACAGTATCCAAGTTGAATGGTAGCTAATATCCTAATCAAACATGCTGTAACCCCATAGATTCTTTTGCTCCTGATCGGGACTAAGCACCAAGACCCCGGGGAATTACCAGATGCTTCTGGAAGATATGATTAACTGGATCAAAAACTAAAGAAAAAATTAAAATGTTAAGCAGTTACTGAAGGAGTAATTCTCACCTGAAACCTCAGCTGACACTTTCAACTTCTGTTTTGTACCTGATGATCACATACTAGAATGGACTTACTCAAACCCCACTGACTGGCTAATGGTCTGCACATACCCACAGAAAATAGGTTGTGTGATGAAAATGCTTTACACAACATGACTATAGTTCTCCAAGCAGAATGTTCCTAGTGAGGCTCACACAAATCTTGCCTCATTTCTTGGTTCTATTGTTTATTTTGACATAGGTATTCAATTCATCTCATGATTAAAAGTCAGAGAATTTTTTAAATAGAGAAGATGGCAGAAAAATAAACCAAAGTTTCAAGAATCAGAAAGAATTGTGTTGAAAATAAAAATAATATTTTCCAGTGCTTTGAAGTCAAAACTCTCTTGGTTTCTCAGAAATAAAACCAAAAAATCCTGGCTCTTATTACCAGCCAAAGCACAGTCAATCGAGTGCATGCTTGGCAGCTTGGTTCTGGCTTTGCAAGTACAATGCAATAGCAGAGTTTTCATGACATTGCATCTTACAAGTATGATAGCTAAGGTTCCCTGTGCTGCCCTGAGCAAGGGTTCACATGACTGGAAATAAAAATGATAGCAGGTGGCGTCTGATGGCTGAGAACTTCCATCATGTGAATAGAAAACATAATTAAAGTCGCCTAGAGACCAGTCTCACTACTGTCTACTCCCAAGCTAGCAGATGTACCAGAATCTAAAAAAAAATTATTAAGTGGCACAATTTGCTGCTAATGTGATTTACAGAAGTAAAAGAGGAACATAACCCAGATAGCTGAGCATTTTTCAAAATGAACTGCTGTTGAGCATATAGTAATTAAACAAGAATTGTCAAACCTTCTATTAAAACATACTGTGGTTTAGCATTTTTTTTCATTTACTTGGAGTTCTTAAAACTATTTTCCACAATATAGTATTGATTTCAACTAATATTCCAACAATTCTGGGAAGTGTTCAATCCTGAAGTGCCTTTAAGAATTTTGTATTAAGTTGCTTTTTAACTTATATTATTTTTCATAATTTTTCATTAATTGCATGGCATTATTGAAGTAATTTTTACCTTACCACATCTAAAAGCTTTTTAGAGTATTTTTAAATTTTGATTTCAGGCACTTCTGAAACAGCAGATGCCCACATACAGGGGTGTTATATCAGAGTAATTACACCTTTCTGGTGTAATGTGTCCATTTTTGATAAAGATTTAAAAAATTCCCTACAACATAGAAATAAAGAAATAATATTTCTTTCCTTACTAGACTTAAAAATCTATGAAAGCTGTATCAAAATTGCTCATGCAATTAAATTTTTAATATCACTGAACACCTACAATTTGACAGAATAAAAGAGCTATTTAGAAATATCAACATTCCTCCCACATGCAAAGTTCTCTGTTTCGACCAACACTTAATTTTGTTCCTGTCTTCATCACTGAGCATGGTATTGCCATATGCTCTGGGACAACTTCTGGCAAAAACTCTTGCCTTTCCAAAATTACATTTCTTGGTAGGCATGAGAAAGGTATCTCATTTCATCAATGAGGCTGAAGTTGCTCACAAGGGAAAGCAAGGTACAGGGCCACCACTGCTTCAGAGCTGTTCCTGACCCGTTACATGACAACAATAAACTCTCTGACCAGAGTTTAACCATCTTGCTTTGAGAATAATGGGAATGACAGGAAATTCATTGGCAGAGATCAGTAAGCCTTGAATCCCAGACTACAGGTTTTGCATTTCTATCTTTTGCCTGCAGAAATTTCTGCATGCAAAAAAAAAAAAGGGAAACTGCAGATAATGTTATTATAGCTGAGTAAAACGGGAAGATGCAGAGCTTCTTGGTGTTAAAATCAAATTTCCTCAAGCAACATGAGACTGGACTATAAGATAGAAATTTTAAAGTGAACTGATAACCAATATGGTATGTAAAGCTGCTTGAATAATGTAGAAAAAGGAGTTAGCTAACTAAAATTCCTCTGTTGTCGATTACAATGGAAAATTGGTGATAGTACTCTTAAAGGTGGAGAGATCATTTTCCACTGAAGCAGGAAAAACACACAAAACTTTCCATCCATTCTCTGAGAAGGGTATCTTCTCACCTCAGCATTGTCTGTATTTCCTCTCCACTCAGAGTAGCAGGCTTTTTGATAGTTTCTAAATTTCTTTCATGTCTCCAAGTCCCTTCTGATCACCAGCCCTTGGAGATGCTGTTTGTCTCTGCTGTCTCCTCACACCACCATTTGCCAGGCAGCTCTATACTCTGCACAGTCAATGAGTGCCTGCAAGCCCTGGGCACCAGAGCATCAGAAGCAGATAGTAACCTAAAGCCCCAGAGCCTTTCAGGAAGTGTTTTGGCAATGCACATAGATGAAATACTAAATGTTATCTCAAACAGATTTCCCAAGATCATTAAAAGGGTTAGCTCAATAGAGCAAAAAATAAAGCAAGTAGAGGAGGGATCTGAGCAGACAAGTGATTCAGTTGCAGTAAGAAAAAGCCTGCACTTTGGGAATGGCCAATTTCAAGTGTAATAGCGGTTCGTGGTTCCACTAATTGGTGATTTCTCCTTTCTACTTTGTAATTCCTGGAATGATTTCAGTCTCTCGTACTGCAGAGCAGGTAGAAACTTGTTCGTGTTAAATACATTCTCATGCATGAACAGTATCCTAGTTTGTATCAGAAATCCTGTGGTCAGACAGACTAGGGCAGGGATCATCTCCCTGTACTTGATACAGGTGAGGCTGCGCCTTGAATCCTCTCTTCAGTTTTGGGCCCCTCACTTCTTAAAAATCACTGGGGGACTGGGATGTGTCCAAGGACGGGCAATGGACCAGGTGAAGGGTCTGAACCACAAGCCCTGTGAGGAGCCGCTGAGGGAGTTGGGGTTGTTTAACCTTGAGAAAAGGAGGTTCTGGGGGTGCCTTATTGTTCTGTCTCACAATTACCTGAAAGGAAGTTGTAGCAAGATGGGGATTGGCCATTTCTCCCAGGTAATTAGCAGTAGGACAAGAGGAAATGACTTCAAGTTGCGCCAGAAGATGTTTAGATTGGATACTAAGGAAAATTTCTTTGCAAAAAGGATGCTCAAGCGTTGGAAGAGGCTGCCCAGGGAAATGGTTGAGTCACCATCCCTAGGGATATTTCAAGTGTATGTGTGTTCACTTGGAGACACGGTTTAGTGGTGGACTTCGCAGTGATGGGTTTAAGGTTGGACTCAATAAGCTTAAAGGTCTTTTATAGCCTAAAAAGATCTTCATCAGGCATGGTTTAAAAAAGCAAAACTCAGAAGCATGATATGAGATTGCAGTCATCCACACATAGGAAGCTGCAAGTGCAGCTAATTCCAGAAACTACAGTCCTTTCGAGAAAAGGTAGCAGTCTTTTATGTAGCAAATGTGAGTAATAACATTACTTCCTAAAACTTGGGAATCAGATATTTCCCTGGAATAACCTTTCATTTGAATTAGCATAAATATTATAAGAGATGAGAATTTTCTTTAGCATTTTTTTTGAGCCCTGAAACAGCTGGGGGATGCACTCTAAACTTTTCTTAATAAAGCTCAGCACCAATACTGTTTGAATGACTCAGAAGAGAATTCTGGGTTACAATAAGTTTATTAAGTGCCTGTATGCTATGCATCCTTGTGATCTTTCTGTACTCTTCAACATATTTCCATTTCTTTCTATCTGTTGGATAGATGTACAGATTGCATCTATAGGCATTATCACTAGGAAGAAGATATTTCCTTATGTCTGAACACAGATGCTGTCAACATTCTCACCCTTTGAGAAGGAAAAGCTTAAATAAAGAAATGTTCATCCATTCATCTTTATAGGCGACACAATACTCTAATTACACTCTCATAAGTGAGGCAGAATCTATGAGAAAGCAACTCCATGCAGAACATACTGCAATCAAGCTAAAAATCAATGCTTTTCTAACCACAGTTATGTATGACTCTTCCGTTAAAGAACATTTGCCTATTCTATTTTCCTAATCATTCAATAATCCTTTATCTGACTTAGTCTCTCAGAGTAACATAGCAAACCACGAAATTGGCTCTGCTTCTTGGAAAACAGGTCAGGAGAACAAGCATGGCCATTGGGAACATTTACTGAAAGGATCATAACTAAAAGTGAAGGGTAAAGGCTTATATCTTAAGTCAGAAATACCTCTGATCTATGAACATTTATAGGGGAAAGGCACACAAGAGACTGAAGTATACTTTCAATTCAGTGACATGAATGTCTTTATCTAATACGTGCTCATCAAAACTTAGTAAAAGCTTTTAAAGCTTTATTTCAAGGTCAAGGGAAAGATATTTTTTCTTTTTAAGTGTAAAGCAAAAGAAAAGAAAGAAAATCATCCTCATCTCAGACTCTGAAGATTCTTCCTGACTGACTAACTGTGAGTCAAGCCATGAACTTGTCTATTTAGCAACAGCAGAAAATAATGCTGCATAGTCATGTCATTTCAACCTGGTAGATGTATCTGTGCATGGACATACAACATAAAATAATTATCCCAAATATCAGGCCTGCTGACTCAGATACACATCTTATTTTGAGGGCATAGAACAGTTTTCCTTCATTAAAGAGATTAACTTTGTATTGTTTGAGGCATGGGCATATTCTAATCCTGTTATTTCTGGATGTGACTGGAAAAATAAATATTACATTAATCCCCAGACCAGCATAAAGAGAGTTGAATAAAAAATTTAGGTTCTTTAATTAAAGCTATGCCACCCAGCTGCTTGCACAGCACAGGTAGTTCTTTCTGCATACCTGAAAGTCTAAAGGCAAACTGCTTATTTGGTTGCCTGTGTGGGCTTTCGATTATTTATCACATTCATGCTTGATTATTTCTAGTATCATATCTCCCCAAAAAGTTCTTTATGGGATTGACAGTACAGTGTCAGAAGATGTCGCCTGTCAGACTCTAAGTTAATCCTCTGTTTTGCTCAAGGAAAGTTCTCTCGCCAACTCATCAAAAAGTGAGTGATAGCGCAAACCCAAGCCCCCTCCCTTTTATCTAAATTTATTAAAGGGTTGACATTTCTAATTCTTTGTCAACCAGATCTTACCAACGTCATTCACCATTTGCCTCTCACATCACTCCTTACTTTGTGTATTCCAAGATAGAAAAGAAGAAACACAAAGCATCAGATCTGGATGGAACAATACTCTGTGTTGACTTGGAAGCTTTCAGCTCCCGGTACTTGGCAAAAGAGCTGCTGAAAAGTGCACTGCATTTATTCATCTGCTACTAACATTTCATGGACAGGGCAGCTGCAGCAGACAGTGAATACTCACCTCTTTCTGTGCTGGAGATCTCTTTGTACAACATATTGGGGGGGGGGCAGGGGGAGGGATGGCAAGTAAATAAAAATATTTCCAATATGGAAATTACAGGGGGAAATACTGTTGTTATTCCCTGGATGGAATGTGGTCAACATACCCAACCCCTCTCACACAGTACAATCTGAGGGGGACTAAAAAGAGGGTGGATTGGAGTGGAGACTGCAGCCAGATTCTGTCAAGACCCTTACAGAGGAGGGAATTCAGTGGTACTTTCTAGTGGATAAGCCACATAAGAGCTGAAAACCAAGAGACATTAAGGAGGAAGACCTGCTGTTAAGTCAGCAACTCTGGTAAAAATCACTTCCCTTGGACTGATGCATGTCCCAGTCCCAAGATATTATCTCAGATATTATACTGAGATACCAAGTTATCACCACCCCTCACTGAGTAAAGGCAGATGCATGACCAAACTCACTCAAGCTCTGCCTGAATGTACATAAATACAAAAGTAAATTAAGAATCACCAGAAATTAGGGAAGACTCCATCATAACTTCTGAGCTCAGTCAATGGCCTGAACCTCTCTTCTCCCCCACAGGGAAACATATTGGGTAGGAGCTGTATTCAATGCACGCCCAATGATCTCCTCAGTACATTGCTTTGAATATATTTTTGCAGTCAGACATTATCACTGGCAATCCTTCAACCTAAAACTGTCACAATTTTATTAATGGAATGCTATTCTATGAACTGTTAATGGGAGTCCTTAATGGGTGCTAGCAGTCACTGGCAGAGGTAAGGATGTGGAGAGCCAGGACGGGGTCTCTCTGTTTGGCACGTGACCCTGAACAAATCAGTCCAAGCACCCTCTGATCTGGTGAAATGCTCAGTGGAGAGTCCCCATAATGGGACACTGATCCTGATCGGTGCTTGGCACCAGTCAACAGTGGATAGGAACTGACTATCACCATCAGTTTATCATTCTACTGTAAAGATCCCATACTTTCTCTCTGCGAGTTCTCACAAGCAGCTCCTCCCAATGCTGACTCTTCTCCTTCTTCCTCACCACCAGGTGACTCCCTCCTGTCCCTTGCACCTCACAGCACAGCCAACCAACCCCAACTCTCCTCTCACCCAGCTAACCCACTCTTTTATAACACTCATCCTTATTCGACAGAGATGTGATCTATTAAGGGCAAGGCTGTTCCTGCTCTTTGGTAATTAGTACAGCTGCAACTCCTCAAGGGCGAGATTGCCTTCAGCACTATCTCTATTCTCTTAGAAGTCATCCTCCCACAGACACTGACAGGCTCGTTGGGCACAAGAGTCTCAGTTTTCTTGGGACATGGTCAGACTAATCAAACGTTAAGGGTTTAAGAAAATCTTCCTTTTTCACATGACAGTGGGCAAGCATGGGAAAGGATCAATTTCCACTAAAGCTGATTCCTACTAAAGTACACTGGAGTTGAGTCTTCTACCTGAGAGTCACCTCATCAATTGCAATGGAGAGTCAATCTTAAGACTGAGTCAGTTCTTATTGTGAGGTGAAGGAGAAACAAGGAGAAGGTAGGAAAAACTTTTTTCTAGCTCTTTCTTTCATCTAATTTCTGTATTTTGAACGCTGAAAGCCAACCATGTCCTGGAATGGTACAAGTGTTTGGTTTTTTTCTTCTGGTATAGATTAATGTTACCATTCCCAGTTGAAAAACTCTTTCAATAGGTAATAGGGCACAGAAACACCATGGTGACTTTGCAGACTCAGTCCTTGTTATAAAAGCAGAAGAGGTATTTAGGAGCTCAGTTCTCACAGAAAATCAATGGGAGTTGTGTGTCTGGCCTCCCGTGATGTGTTTCTATATCCACCAGGGTATACATGCTGCATCTTTAGGCATGCTTGAAAATCATGTTGTCAGTCATTGATGATGATGGAGCATAGAATTCAAAGTTCACCAAGTGCTTTGAAGGACATGTTTGAACTGCCTTTTGTCTTAACAAGTCATATGAAGACCACAGTAATTGTCTCTCTGCTGTGTTTGCATCTCTATTCTTCCAGATTTTTTTCTCTTCTCCCTCACTGTGACCCTGTTTTTATTGTCAAGTTATTATCTGTTTGGGGAGATACAATTTCATTTTTAAATAGTCATATGTGTCTTGAGGATTTCTGGAAATGCCAGTTAGGAAAGAGCCTGCAAGGCAGTTGTCTCCAGCTGAATTCCTGCATTGACTCTTCTCTACATTCTCTTTTAGCTTATTATGCATATCTCTGAGGGTTTACTTCTGTAATGCTCAGGGCTAGAACACACCATCAGGCTCTCTGGTCTGACATTTTGTTGTCAGAAACTCCTATATTTCAGCTAGGCACCTTTTCAGCTGGTGTGTATTTTTCATTAGGTAAACAATCATCTTCTGCAGACACCAGGGAAAGCAATATCCACCCTGTGCTGCGGTAGTTTATCACTCTTAGTGTTAAGAACCTGTACCTCATTTTCAGTCGAGATTCAGTTAGCTTCAGCTCTCAGTCATTCATTCTTGTTTAACTGTCCCTACTATATTAAAGGGAGCTATTGTAGGCAGAATCCTTTTTTTTTTTTTTTTTTCTGCAAAGGTATTTAGTATCCACAATAACCAAGTCACCTCTTTCTGAAGAGATGAATTGAATAATTTATTCGTCTATGTGGAAAAAAAAAATCCTTACTTTGTAAATAACTCAAGTGACTTCTTTTTGTTCTTCCTCCAATTTTACATGCAACTTCCAGTCTCTTCAGTGCTTTATAGATAGGTGATGTGTGGCCATGGTCAGTGTCCCCTGTTACAAGGTTTATAATTTCGTGTCTGTATGAAAAAGTATCAACCTCGATTTCCATTCACCTTGTCAGTTATAAGCTACCTTCCAGATGTAAATGTGAGTGCCAATATAACATGAGACAGTAGGGAACTGGGCCCTGAGGTTAGAAAGACTATATTTGGGTGTCACAAGAGAACATAAGTCTGAGTAACGGGATAAAATTAAGCAAGGGAAAATTTAGGCAGACTGGAATGAAATACTTCTTAACTGTGAGATCTATGAGGTTATAGAATAATCTTCTGTGGGAATTGATGGAGGCCTAGTTACTTCAGACATTTAAAACTAAACTGGTTAAAGCCCTTGAAGATATTCTGTAAGGAATTATCCTGCATTGCCAGAAGGAAGGATTAGATGACCTAGTAGGTCATTTCCATCTCCTCTTTCTGTGATTTTGTTGTACAAAGCCCCATGAACAGGAAATTGTTATCAAAGTTAAGAGATGCCCCTAAACCCTGTTTGTGTAAGAGAAAAAAGAATAAATTACGTCTCTTGCTGGTAACTGTGCAGGAATCCTAATCCAGCATTTCTGTGGGTTAGTAAATGCTGCCAGTGCTGGTGGCTGCATGCATAGTTTGTGAAAGGAGAAGCACCTGCTAATGAAAAAATGTCAGGAAACTGGAAGTGAATTATGAATAGGATGCCGGAGAACAGCAGTAGGAAGTGAAAAATAAGAATGGGCCCAACATGCAGAATAGGGTCATAGCAAGTTATTAGTCAGGAATGGATTGGCCTGTAGAAGAGGAGATGAAACCTGAAGCTGCAGTTATCCATCTGGGAAAACAAGGTGGTTTTTATAGGCTTTTGTGTATGGGCATTGATTCTTATAATGATATTACCAATTGAAATCGTGATTAAGATGAAATCAGAGCCAGGGGCTTTGCTAAAGGCTGTATGAACCCACATGAAGCCAAACCTCTGCAGAAATGTATAGATGGATGAGCAGTCTAGCAGAGAAAACTGTCAAAAGAATATTGGGAAGAAACAACTTAGAGGAGGATCACACAGTTCTAAGGTCATTAAGTTTCCCCTTTGATTTGTGTGTGTGTGTGCTTTAATGTGGTTCATTCCTAAAACAGCTCTAAACTCATAACACTCAAAACACACATTGTTTTTTTTAATTATTGCTCTCATACATTCATCTGCATGAGGAATCACAAAGCAACTCATTGCTTATCATTTCTCTTGCTTAATTTTTACATTTGTCTCTTCTCCTAATCTTTCTAAATTTAGCTCCAAATAAATGGAAACTGTATTTGGGTTCAACTGGTTTGGATTCAACTAGGAGGGAGAAGGTAATTTCCTTCATAGCAGCCTGTATGATGCTGTGGTTTGGATTTGTTACTCATTGTTAGACCTTGTTGGCAAACTTGAGTTTAGGTTATTGTCAAGCAGTGCTTGCACAGCATCAGAGCTTTTTCTTTTCCCCACTCTGTCTGTGCCTACTACTAGGAAAAGACTGGGAGAGGACGCAGCTGGAACATCTGAACCAAATTACAGGGAATATATGGTAGGGAATACACCAAATACAGACGTGTACTCCCTACCATATAATACCATGCTCAGCAATAACAATTGAGAATAGAGGAAGAACAGGGAAAGGGTGTCCTTTGCTTCAACTGGTTGGGCACTGGTCTGCTTGACAAGGTGGTGAGTGATCACATAATTTGAAAACCCATGAGTTTTCTCATTTTTGATCTTTCTGTTCTCCTCCCCTTCATGTTGATAAGAGGGGACTGAATGAGAGGCTGTTTGGGTGTTTAGCAGCTGGCCAGGGTCAACTCAATACAGTGTCGTCTCATAATTAAAAATAAAAAGGTTAAAAAAAGAGTCAGACATGGTTCTAACACTCAAAACTCCTACCTTTTACTTGTTGTAGCAGCCATTCTGAAAACACATTTGATCAATCCAAAATGCATCATAGCACTTACATGTGCAGTCCAGTTCCTAAGTGACTCAGTTTTTTACCTTTTCCTCAGAATTTGTTTAATAAGAAAGAAAATTTGTGAATAAACATGTTTCATTTTCTATATGTGACCAACCACTTTCAAAATACCATAGGTTCTCTTGTTCTAATTTCACAATTCCATTTTTTCCTTGTAAGCAATCTAAGTTGTGACAGCCTCTACATCTCACTGGCTGTTGCAGACCTTACATAGTGGCCGCCTCTGAAACACACATCATCCTCCCATCTGCTGGCATCTGTCATGTGTCATCTCTCACACAAGGGAACATGAGCCACATCACAGTGTCCAAGCTGGGCTGCTTAACGTCGTCAGACACTCTGTTGGAAATACACTCCTGGCAGTGGGCAGGGTAGAGTGAGGAGTTTCAAACCCTGCTCTTGAGAGGCAACAGAGATGTCTTCCTACAAATGTCTTCCTACAGCCCACTTGCTCATCAGGAAAAACCTAGGATCAATATTTGTATCCCTGATGAAACATTCAATCTATTGCAGTTAGATCAGCCCAAAGCTTTTCAGGATGTGTGGTATGCATCTAATTCTCTAGATTAGTGGGTTAGCCAAGCATGTTTTTTTCCTTAGTTATAGCTTTTGTCATAAGGCATATTAAAATTAATTTATACTTCTCTGGCTGTACTGAAAGTATTTACATTCCAAAATTATTATTCTGAGAATAGTGTTACATTTAGATGACATTCTAACATATTTCTAGCCATGAAAGCAGTAGGATAAGCGGAATGGGGAGGTAAGTAGTAGGTTCATCATTACTTCAGCAAACTCTTTTTAAATAGCCACATTTTAAAGCAAACAACAAAAAAACCCCTCAGGCATATGGATTGAAAGAAAAAGATAATTTGCCACCAGGTGTCAGTAGTGGTTCTTTTATTGTAATGGAAGGCTTAATATCAAGACTGAAAAGGTAGAAGCTGAGACAAGGTAGCCGCAAAATTAAATGCATTTTTTAAATTACTGTTTAGAGCAGGAATTTAAAAATGATTGAAGGAATTTCTCTCCCTGCCTGTATAGAGGGCAATAACAAAGAAGATACTATTGGTGTATAAAATGGTATTTGCCCTCCATTTCCCATTAAACTATTGTGGATTTATTTTCAAATTACAAGGACTGTCTTTTAAAGAAAATGCATCTGTGATCAACCCATGTAAAAATTTGCTGGCACATGGTCAGTTATGTTAGCTTCTTGTCTGGTCACCTCCACACCGCTCTCCCTACTACTAACATTCTTCCTCCAAGAAGACAAACTTAAAGACAGACTTTCTTGCTGTCTTGATCTCACTGGGCAACAGAGTAGTGAGAATAACCTGGTTATCCCAGTTTTGTGGCAGTCATAAGATATTGTTTTAAATTTTTATGTCCAAGATAAACTTTTTGTTTGCTTCTTTCACGACTGCGGAGAGACTTCACTTGGTTATCACAGTGCCATAGTTAAAATGTAGCTTGGTGTCTGTAATTTTAAGCTCCCAGAGCTCTTCCTATTCAGGAGGCAAAGATTTACTGTGGTATCTAAAGAGACATATCACCACTCCCCTGCTCTGCTAACACTGCCTGGTGTGAAACAGTATCATGCGTCATAGATATATCTTTACCACATTAATATCTTTATCAATGATCTGGATGAAAGGACAGGTGCTCCTCAGTCAACTTTTTGGACAATAACAAGTTGGGCAGGAGTGTTGATCTGCTGGAGGGCAGGAAAGTTCTGGAGAGGGATTTGGGCAGACTGAATTGATGGGCCGAGGCCAATTGTATGAGGTTCAATGAGGCCAATTGTATGAAGTTCAACAAGGCCAGGTGACAGGTCCTGCACCTGGGTCGCAACAACTCCATGCAGTGCTACAGGCTGTTGGAAGAATGGCTGGAAAACTGACTGGCACTAAAATACATGGGGATGATGGTTGACAGCCAGCTGAAAGTAAGCCAGGAGTGTGTCCAGCTGGCCGAGAAGGCTGATGGTATCCTGACCTTCATCAGCAATAGTGTGGCTGGCAAGACTAGGGAAGAGATTATCCCTCTGCACTTAGCATTGCTGAGGCCATACCTTGAAACTTCTGAGCAGTTTTGGGCCCCTCACTTCAAGAAAGTCATTGAGGTACTGGAGTGTATCCAGAGAGGAGAGACAGAGCTGGTGAAGGGTCTGGACCACAAACCTTATGAGGAGTGGCTGGGGTTGTTTAACTTGGAGAACAGGAAGCTTAAGGTAGGACCTTATTGCTCTCTACAACTACCTGAAAGGAGGTTTCAGTGAGATGGATGTTGGTCTCTTCTCCCAATTATCAAGCAATAGGACAGGAGGGAACGGACTCAAGCTGTTTAGGGGGATTTCGATTGGATATTGTGAAAAATTTCTTCACTGAAATGGTGGTTAAGCCCTGGAGCTGGCTGCCCAGGGGAATGGTTCAGTCACCAGCTCTGAAGGTATTTAAAAGATTTTCAGATTTTCAAATGTGTAGGGATACAGTTTAGTGTGACCTGGCAGTGCTATATTAGTAGTCGGACTCAATAATCTTAAAGGTCTTTCCCAACCTAAATAATTCTGTGATTGTGTGGGAGATGCACCCCAAAAAAATGTGTGCAACCACTGCAAGCTAGTTCCTTTATTTGTGGAGTGGCTCCAATGCTCCTTTGTAGGGGCTTCTATGCTCTGTTGGGAGGATGCGTACACCAACACAGCAAAATGGAAGTCAGATCATGCTCCCTGGTCTGGGACAAGCAGATCTGCACACCAGAACTGTTCAGGGAGGTACTTAAGTGTGGTGGCCTTAAAATATTTGTCACTGAGGCCAGAACCAAGGGGTTCTTGGACACCAGTCCTGCTGATAAATCTTTATGATTTTAGCAAAATATTTTCTTCCTAGACATTAGTTGCATTGTGTGATGTCTCTGGGTTATCACAAGGGAAATAGTGAAAGTGTACAAAAATTTGGGATCTTTAATTCAGCTAGCATTGGTTTAGCTTTCAGAAGATATGTGTAAACAGAAGATAAATATGTGGACAACTGGCCTGAATTGCATTCTGTACCTGAACTTCCCCATATGGAAAGTGGAGAAAAAGACGCTGACTTCCTAAAGCAGTTATCAGATCTGTTACCAAAAAACTTCAAGAATAACAGCCAGATCATTAATGACAGTTGAAGCAGAATTGTAGGTAGGAAATGATGTGATGATCCAGGCCACCGTTATTGCTCCATAAACTCATTTTACCTATGTGATTTTTTTTTGAGAACCAAAATAAAGTGGGAAAGGAGTTTGCAACAAAGACAAAGGCTGGTGTGAATATAATTTCTAGGAAAGTTCATTCAAGAAGGAGAAGAGAAGCTCCAGACTCTGGAAAAGGGACCATCAGGAAAAAATCTGCAAGTATTAGTGCCTGAAAGCACCAGACTCTGTATATTCATTTTCATGTAGGGTTGGACACTAAAGTTTTAACACAGAGGGTCCCTTTTCTCAGTCAGATTGCAGACTGGAGCCCCCTGGTCTGATATGTCCCAAGCACCAGAACAAACTTTGGGAGAGCCTGGCAAAGGTTTATATCTGCTGAGGTGTAGCAAGCCCCTTAAAGTGGATTTGGAGATGCAGCTCCTTCTCTATCCAGAGTAGCACTGGATAGATTGTTGTAAAAGGTTTTGAAGTCTGACTGTGCCAGACCCTTGTTTCTGATGATTATGTTTGTTTAAGTTAGACCTCTGAGTTTGTAACAATGGAATTATCTATTTTTCAGGACAATTAACACAATGCTTTTGTATGAGCTGAAGGTCAGAAGATTAATGTGGTTTTATCTATAAAGCATTTTTAAAAGCTAATTAAGAATCATCCAGTTTGCTCTGTACTAAAGACTGAGGACATTTCATATTAGATGACTCTTGATCCTCTGCAGCAGCAGAGGCTGGGGGGGGAGAGAGAGAGAGAGAAATAGAGGGCAAGAGAATTGGAGAAAGAGTGAGCTGACATGCAAATAAATATATCACAGGGATGCAGTTAATGAAGTGCAATAAAAAAACCTCCATTCTGGTAGCAGTAGAGATAAAATTGTCTCTTGGACCAAAGGACCAATCTAAAATATTAATCTGAAAATATATTCAGTATTTGCAATTACAAGCATTCCTTGTTAGACCAAGAGAGATGGAGAAGAATATAGAAAAGTGCTTCTCCCAGAACATTATTTTAGAGATGTTTTTATCACTTAGTGCTTTCAGAGCACCTCTTCTTCTCTCTCTCTTGAGCCTGACAGCCTGTACATGCCACCATTCCTCCATAGGGAATGCCTGGTTAATGGGCCTCCAGCCAGACATGAGTCTTCTGGGAGAAAGTGTGCAAGGGTGTGGAGCAGCAGTGGGACTTGGGTGCAAGGAGGACCTTGGAGCAGAAGGAGCCCACTGGTGTGGGGATGAGTGTGGGTGGCAGTGACAAGGCTGCTTGCCCCGAAAACACCTCGGCTTCATGGATTGCAAAGGTCAGGGGGAGCAAAATGCGACCCAAACCAGAGACATTCAGAGGCAATGCAAGAGATTGAAAACCAGGGTGAGGAGTTTATTTTCAATGCAATGGCCTCTGCCTAGCCTTTTAAAGAGAAAAGGTAAGAAAACTGGAAGGTGTTATTTGCTTTTGGATGCTTATGTATTCTGCTGATACAAATGGTCTGACGTTGATTTTCTGTGTCCAAATTATGTAAAGACATCGAGGTGCCTCATTTCAAATCTGGGCTATGCACTACTATTCTGTTGATCAAATATGGCAATGATTTCAGGCTTAAAACATATTAGGGATAACAATGGGTGCTGCCAAAGGTAGAAAGAGCACATGCATTCGAAGAACAAGCTGAAAGAGGAATAACAGCAACAGATGCAGCTAGAATACATTATGAATTACCATCCTCTTACACAAAGGCTAGTAAACTCCAAAAATGCAGCAACTTACAGAGCTAATAAAAGGGACAGAAATGTGCAGATATCTTGGTTTGTCTAATTTGTGTCTTTCTAGCATTAGGCTACAAAGAATGACTCACTGGATTTAGCAACTGCTTGTGAAGACGAACATATTAATAACTTTATGCTGCGGCTCTGCCATAAAATGTAATCTTTTACAATTCTGTATTCTCAAGTGAAATACAAGCTTAGGACCAGAATAAAGTTATGAAAGATATTTGAATTGTTAGCTTATGTTCTTTTTAAACCTGTGTTTATACATTAAAATGTGCAACTTAACTAGTAAAAGAGTATTCTCTTTCATCCCTATCCCTTCCCCAGTGTGTACAACCCCCTATTATAAAAGACATATTTAAATATGGTGCTACCAAGATAGTTGTCCCAGGTAATCTGTGCATTTTTATGTTTTCCCAAACATAAATTACTATTTTTATTTCCATCCATAAACGCTTGAATAAGAAAACTTATTCAGTTCACATATGATTCAGTGGAAAAGAAACCAGTTGCTTATTGAAATTTGCATATGTAAATCACAATATTAGTAAACAATGGGATACAGATACTTTCAACTTTTGATAACATTCAACAGATTTAAATAATTCAAAAACAGAATGCAAGGTTTGCCTTGAGGACATAGTAAATATAGCCCTGAATATTTACATCCTATTTTGAACCTTTCTCCGTGGCTTTAGGCATTGCACTAATCTACAGAAAGGTTAATTTGAGTACTTGAGGGCTTATAGAATATTATATAGAAAGTGACAGATAAAGCATCAGTTGGACTCAGTGTTTCTAGTTATTCAGATGGTGACCAACCACTGAACATTTTGTTTCTCCTTGATTTTAATGAGACAGTTTTGCAGGCTGTGTCATTTACTGAGACACTTTTGCATTTCCACATTAACTATACTTGCAGATTTACTGAAATAATGCGGAAGAAAAGCATAGCATTTTTAGTGTAGACAAGACCCAAATTGCTAATTTCTAATCTTATTGAAATATTTATATTTCTATGCGTGAAACAATCAATTAGGTTTGGGATATTCACTAACTTAAACTTTTAAAAAATTCTTTTCTGGGCATGAGTAAAACTTCAGAAAATAACCATCTATTTTTATATGGTAATATTTCCATTTATAACTTTAAAAATCTGTATTTTTAAAATAATTCATGGAAAAATATATACTCTCCATTCAGTCTTTGCCATGTAGCTTTTGAAATTAGTTATGCTCTTGATAAATTTAGTGCATGAGTGAAAGCAGTGTTTGTAATTTATTTGTAAATGTGTTTATATTTACAAATTATATTTGTAAAAGTCTCAAGATCATAGAACAGGAAATTACATGTATATATATATACAGATATCTATAATACTATAATATAATATCAACATTATATATATATATATACTGTGATATCTATCTATCTGTCTATCTATCTATCTATCTATCAATCTATCGATCTATCAATCTATCTATTTATCTATCTATCTCTCCACTTGGATTCTTGAATGATAATGAGCTACATACACCCTTATCTCAAATCCTTAAAACTTGAAAGTGATTACACTAAATAGTCAGATATCATTGCAGAGAAAGTCAGAGTTCAATTTCTTACCTGCTTTTTTAATTTCAGGGACAGCTGTCTTCTCATGAGCTTTCTCCTTTTTTCCTGTTTTTTCTAAGATTTAATTAAAGAGAGTAATTTGATGTGCTAGAACTCTGAATCATACACTCAAATATGCAGTCAACCAAGTCCTGGTGGGCACATACTGAAAAAAATATGACTTATTTGGGAGTTCAGATTATTCCCTTATAGCACTTGCACCCAACTAGCCACAGAGCAATCAGCTGAGAATGAAAATTAATCAGTATGCATCAGCTATGGATGATTTGGACCCTTAATAATTCATCAAAAGTTAGGCAAAAATCATCAGTGCATGAATGTGGCAGCTTCTAGCTTAAGTTCCAGTAGCAATGAGATTACTAAAAAATAATGAATGACTTAAATATTTTGCATGAAGCAACACCTTAGTGGATTTTAGATTCTTTCTGAGAATGTATGATTGGAACATTATTTAGATGGATATAATGGCTTTGCAGTTTGGTCACTGTAAGTCTCAATTGTGATTGTATAAAATAAACAGATCTACCCCACCTTCTGAAACTGATGTGCAATCAATTGAATGATATCTTCCCTGAGTTTTCTGTATTGCAGTATAACTATGTCCTGTTATATATGGACTCCATTAAATTGTTTAAAAAGACCACTGATGGCCACCAAACAAGACATTTAATTTGTCAGAAAATGAGTTTAGGTAATACCGGATGCTGAACATATTGGACACACAAGACGTTAGATACAGAAGAAGTAGAAACATGCAAATAGTGACTGAGCAACTAAGAGAAGGACAATGCAGCTAGAAGCATAGGATTAACCTAATAGAAAACAATGGGAAATGAGCCAGAAGTGTGAGTAAAAGCTGAATGAAGCCAGTAAGAAATGATTTCAAACCATACCTTTCACCGTAGTTTCAGTCATAATCTTCTTTTCATCACTTTTTTTCTTCTCCTCTTTTCTCTCTAAAAATAGAAATTGAAGTTCAGCTGGCTACTTTTACACAGGAACACACAAACAACTAGGTATGTATGCATGTATGTATAAATATATTTGGGATGGGGCATCCACTAGCTGCAATATGTTCAAGATTTGATAAGCTGGTCACCTATTGCCAGCAGCTCAGAAGTACAGGTTAATACCCAGAGTGAATGTGGTGCTAAGGATAAAACTGGTACAAATATGCACACCACATTATTACTTAAACATTAGTTCAAGAAACTATGCCCGTTAACCTCATGTAACTAAGAGTTTATTGTGGTGACTCAATAGCCACGCACTTGCTCTGCTTCTTTTGTAAGACCTGACTGAACGATAACAAAACTTGCACATGGTACTTGGGAACAAGTGTAGAATGCCAGGAAAAGCCTGCATATACAATATACCTTTATTACACTTTTTACTAATTGAATCTTTGAAACTGTCATTACAGGACTTCTCTTATTCATGGAGAGTGTTGTTAGAGCACCATCTACAAAACAACATGACATTATTTCAGAAGCATCTGCCTCTATTTTGGCATTTATTAGGGCAATTGTAGAAATAAGGAGAATATTTTTTTCCTTTTTTAAAACAAAGCTTAAACAATTTAATTACTTATTTCATTAATGTTTTGAATTAGAAAATTGAGAGTTTGGTAAAGGATATGAGAGAGTTTTAATTCTTATTTTTCCTTTGGGAAATGAATCCCCTTTTTGATTGGAAAGAATACAAGAGTACAAGAATAGCTAATCTAAGTGCTTTTTTAATTGATCATCCATGAAAAGACAAATTTTTTACCTTCAGTTTGTGCTGCATGCTTCAGGTATTGATACCCAAATATAGTTAGTGAAACTATAGTTTTCTTTTTGTGATCTTTTACTGTTACAAATGTGGATAAGAAACCAAGATTTATTATCTTACAAAAGATAGAACCATAAGACTTTAGGCAAGAGTATTTTCTTTAATTGAAAATATTTAAGGAATAGGAATATTTTCAAATCCAAGAAACAAATATACTCCTGTCCCTTGCACAAAACTAACATGAAGATAAAGGAAAAATACGACACCAAAACAATACAAAAAGCAACTTACTTTTCACTTCTCTAGGTACCACAACAGACTTTTCTTCTGCATGGAAGAAATATAGACACACAGGGGAAAAATTAAAAATTGAAGAACATTTTACCTAAACTAAAAAATATCTGTGTGTTTGAATTTTGAAAAATAGAAAAATAGCTGGGTTTATAGAGTACCTTAATTCCACAGTCTTTCTATTTTGATTTCATGAATAAAGTTATTTTGCCTATTGTGGAGGCAATGTATTTATCAATATTCAGGGTCTCCTCAAATGATACTTCTGCTGATTTTCTGGCAATTGCCTTTAACATCAAGCATAATATAGATGTGTGCCTCTTTCTTCTTTTAAACAGATTTGTTCAATGTGTTTCTCTCGCTATTGTCTTCAGAAAATTCTCACATACATTCTACAGAATGTTTCTCTGAGTTTTATGTGCTTAATTCGTCCTCCTGAAACTACACTACACTTCAAGCTACAAATTCCTCTGTGTTGTGAGGTTTCTTAGGCATGTGTAGAGCATCAGAGTAGTGCTCATCCTACACTAACTTGTTTGGAGCTTCATATTCTTGTATACTTTAATATTCTTGTTATTGCCTATCTCTCTCTCTCCATGACACATTTCTCCAGAGACTTGTGCTAGGGATTGTGACTCTCTGGTCGAAATGGAAGTCTCTTCACCTTCAGATTTCACAAAAACTGTTCCACAGCTCCACTTTCCTATGCCTCCTATGACTCTTCAGTGGATTATTTCCACATATAATGTCAATCTCCTCTAATTTCTAAAATGTGGTTTAGTTATTTGCATACTCTGCCTGAATTAATCAAACCATTAAACATACTAAGTGTGTGTTATTTACTGACAGAGAAGAGGTTCCTTCTTCTTCCTTCCATGAGGCTTTATTCATAGTAATTAGATGTTGAAGTGCTGCTCGGACTTCGGTAATGTCCATTTTTTACTGAGTGTCTCAGTTCTGGTGAGTTAGATTTTTTGGTTTCTTAAATTTCTGGTGCTAGGTGATGCATGAGAATAATTTGTAAGCCCAAGGTCCTTACAACAAGATTCTCTTTAATCCGAGACCATTTCTGCCTTTGAACTTGTAGCGTTTTACATGCCTCTGGGGCCCAGAAAAAACCACATGAAATCTGCTTTAATTTGCATAGCAAGGTTTGGGACCATATACATCTTGAAAACCACAAGCTGAGGCACTGAACTTTGAGAAGTGAAGCTTTGTATAGAAGATATACAGGAAGTGGCAGGAATGTCTACTGCCAATAACCCAAACAATGATGATGACATCCATGGCTGCAGAATCTTCCATTGCTAAATCATTCTACCAATTAATCCCACTGAAATAATCTTCCATCAAACTCTCAAGTTGTATTATTCAGCATCCAGGCAACTTTGAGATGTCTGTATTTGTTATGAAGTTTCTGGGGGATGATTACATGGAAGTATTAAAGGACTGGACCCCCTATTTTGCTGCCTAATGCAAGATAAGCGCTCTTGCTCAAATCTGAGAAAAACAGTCACTGAGCTTCCATTCACATCTCAGCTGCATCTAGCTCCACTGGTGCCCCTCACAGCTACCACTGAGAGAAATTTCTGTAAATAAGAGCAATGGTAAGTGGGTATTATGGAAAGAGCCATTTCTGACTTAAGGATGTAATCCCATTTCTTGAATAAATTTATTTCCTCCCAATTTGAACAGCTCACATTTAGAATGTTGTATATTAAGTGTATATTTAACACCAGCAAAACTTGTAATTTCTGAAGCAGTAAATGTAGTGGGCTCTGTGCAGATATGTACACAGCTAAATTAAGAGGCAGAGCAAATAATTAAATAGGAATTTAGGCTGGTCTTTTGCGCTGTAAAATATGAACCCCATCTGTTAATTGAAAGCACTTACTTTTTTAGCTCAGAACAGTTACAGAACTACAAAGGGCCAACTGCATAAATAGGGATCCTAATATGCACAAATCGTGGGTTACACAAGGAAACACAAGGTGCTTTGGAGGATTTGACGTTGGCCACAATATGAAATTCAAGTGCAATTAACTATTGCTACTGTTTCTTAATTAACAGGATTTTTTCACCAGTAGCATTAGTCCTGAGCCACACTTCATAGACAGTGTAAGACATACAAGTACGAAAAGACCTCACTTTCAAAAGCCTGCAATGCATTTACAGGAATGAAATAAGGATATATGCAGTAGGAAGAGTACATGACAGAATCAGTCAGCAAGGCCAGCAATGGACTTTTCATTTAGTCAAGTTTTTCTGTAGACTCTATGCAGAAGCTGAGCTTTATGTAGCATAAGGAGGAGTCGAGTGAACATGGGTATTGTGAATTAAAGCAGTGATGTACTACTGAATGAGACATTCAGGTAAAAAACTTATTCCTGGGTGAAAAATAAAAAGAAGCAGCATAGAATAATTTTCTTGCAAAGTGACTGGATTGAACAGACCTTGCAGCAAAGTAACCTCTGAGATGGAATTATTTATTTTTAATAAGGGATGAAGGACCAAGGCAAGTAGAAATTCAAGTAAGATTCAACAAAGACCAAGAAAGGGGGGTTTCAATCTGAATTTTCTCCACCCATCTTGACAGCACCTTGTCTTTGTGTTATTCTCATAGGAGAGCAGCTAATTCTTGGACAATGGTGGGAGGGGAGATAACAGAAGCATGCTAAGAGCGTGGCACTTGAAATCAGGCCTGGTAAGACCAGTGTGCTACTCTGCCAGTGCTGAGTGGAATCTAAATTTAGGGATGCACATGAGTTACGGGGCATAGTGTCACAGGAATGCTGCACAGGAACTGGAAGAAGAAGGTGCTCTTAGAACTTCTTTACCATACAGCTCCAGATGGTCCATGTTCTTGTGGAAAGCCTGATTCTGGAAGGAGCTGTCAGCTCATCCCAACATGTCAGAGAAACTGAGGTAAGCAAAATATAGCAGCAATTCCTTCTGCTGGAGAGGTATGCATATAGCAAGCACTAACTAGTGGGACTGAATGCCAGAAGTTTGGAGATGCTTGGGTTCACATTAGCTTTCTAAAGTTCAGATCCTTATATGAGGCTTATCTGCATTTATCTAAAACCCTCTTGTGAGGAAACCTCAGGAGGAAAGCTCCTTGGAGAGACTTGGGATATTTATTGCCTGACTGTGAAATGCTACAACAGCTTTTCTTGCCTACAGATTCCAGTCCTGGCAGAACTCAGGATCAGCAGAGACACGTGCATACTCACTGACATACAAAATAGAACAAAACAAACATTAATTCATCTTTTCTTGAGAAACCGTAATTCAGACTGAACACAGTGACTTCATTCAGGACAAGACTTCATTTCATTTTTGTCCAAGCATCTCTGTACACCTTAAGCTGTCACTGGCATAATTTTAAAGGACCATTCAAGCAAAACACAAGCTGCCTTTTAAATTTTTTTTTCCTTATTAATTTTGAAGGGATTACAGTTCCTCTTGGTTTTACTTGGTGACTGAAATCCTTTCTCTGCTGGACTCAATAAAAGTTTTGTTGTTGATTTCAGTGTGAGTTGGATATCCTTTTAAATATTAGAATAACTCATTACATTTCAGTTTTTGATAATATTTCTTTTCTTTCCCCTTGGCCTGTTGCTTAGGGTAGAGACTGACAATGACTGGTCAGTTGCACTTTTGGCTCTAAATAATTTAACACCCCTTCACAAAATAGGATCCCCTAAGAGTTACAAAGCTTTTGGAGAAATGAATAAACAATGAAAGGAGATATTTCTGCTTAGTTTAGGATGTCATGGAAACTCATACCTTTAAGATTAAATCTAAATTTCAAGTAAAAATTGACTTTAGCTGTCTCTTTGAAAAAAAATCTCTTTCTAGGGTAAGAGAGTCCTTGTTGGTCTCGTTACTTTCTCTATGAGAAATAATTCTGTCTTGATTCAGCCAAACTACTGAAAGGCCAAGAAAGATCAAAGAAACTTAAACAGTATTAATCTAAAATTCCTGAAGTTCTTACAATTGCTTCTGTTCACTCGCAAACACAAAGAAGTGCATGCACACATGCACAAAAGTGCTTTCTCTAATTTACAGGTGAGGCCAAAATGAAGTGCATTTATTTGCAAAGCTCTGTTTAAATGACGCTACTACTTTTTTTTTTTTTTTTTCCTGCAGAGTAAGGAAATAGAATGTCTTTTCATATTGGGCAAGTGAAAGACTCTTGGGGCACACAGATCACTGGAGATATAGCACATCCCGAAGGCTTAGGCAATCTCTCCAGCTTGACTCTGCTTTTTTTGAAACTGCTTCACTGTTTTCAAATCCCAGTCTGAAACACTATTTGGCAGCTGTGAAGATTGCTTGTGGAGATAATTTTGAGGTCTGCAGAATCTGTGAAATAGAAATATCATGCTTGAAATTCCTAATGATTTCATGTGACCTACAAAATGTTTCTTATTCCTTCCTGTAGTGATTATAGACTTCTTTTTCATGGCTCTGTTGCACTAAGCACCAGAACTCTTTGTTAATAGCATGGCCCCATATGTTGCCCTCACTAAACAGCATAGTGTGGAGCAAGGAATAAAACCACAAGAGAGATGAAGCCAGAGTAGGCATGGCAAGTCAAAAAAAGATGACAGAACAACTTCCATAACAAGACCAGCAACAGAAACTCTACTGGACAATGGTCAATGGTAAATATGATGCAAATATGATTATGATAATTACTTAAATTCCCAGGGGACCACTGATGTTTTATGATACAACCATTACTAGTGAGAACCAAACCAACACAGCCAGGTAGTTTGGCTGGCCTTCTCCCTCCTTGTGACTGAAATGTCTACTGGACAACAGGAATCAATGGCAGGCTCAATTCTGTTACCAGAGCTGGGAAGGGTTTTGCTGATGCTCTTTATGCAGTGTGCTTTTGGGCAAGCATGTCTGAGCCTTAATAATGGGATGATGAGGTTATGCAGCACCTTTGTAAGAGTTTCATTTTTCTTTCCAAAGAAACATCAGAGTTCTTCCTTTGAAAGCCCAGATTCACTTTTAATTCCAGTAAGTTTTTTCCATTTGCAGGTGCAACATAGGCAAAAGACTATGGTTTTTCTATTACATTTAAAAAGCACTATGAAAAGTTAAAATAATCATCCAAGGTATTTGTTTGTGTTTTATTGGGTAAACTTCGGGGAATATTTGTTTTCAAATGTATACTCTAACATTTTAAATTGTATTATTATAAAGGTTGAGAAAATTAATAATATGTCTAATCAAAATGTGCATATCTTTATGGATATTTTTTCTTACACTAGTATGCTTTTTTCTCATGTCTGTTTAACTTTTTGTATTTTATGATAGAATACAAGAAGTACAGAAGAGCCTCATGTCATTAAGGAAAATGTCAAGGACTTTCTGAAACAGTGAAGATTTAGGGGTTTTTTCATCATTGCTAAATCATTAAAATTTACTGCTTAAATGTCTAATTTAAATCATTAAATAGTTCACTTTGCAACCCTGTTCATATTATTTCAAAGGTTTTATTGTCTTCAGTAGAGACTCATGGAGATATAAGGCCCATATTTCTCAAAAAAACTTTTTATGCTGTAAATACAGCAATGCATTAAAGCTAACTAAACTGTTCATCTATCAACCTAGATTAAACCTAACCCATTGTATTACAACATTTCTAATATAAATATTTTTCTTTTTTCCTGTTTATATTCTCCCTTGGATTAAAATTTATCAGAAAAATGGATTTTCATCCACAAATCATGTCAGTATTATTAAGAATATTCTAAATGGGGAGAAAATTTTCAAAATTAGGCCTTTTTTATAAGGGTTCTGTTGTGTCTTGAATCATGATCTCTCACTGAAAGGATTTTTTTAAAAGTAATTGATTCTATAGTATAAAAGGAAAACAGAGTTTTTTAATAGAACAATCCATGCACAGAAGAGAAGGCAGACATTGACAGACTGTACAGAAGCAGATTGATTTGTACAAGGTATATACACTCCTGTACATCAAGGGATCTTTGTCAAAACTTGTATTGACTTCAGTAATTTAGATATTCTTGGTTATTATATTCATGAACTAGAATTCATATAGACTAGAAATTCTTTTTCAGACAGTCAGATAGTGTACATTCTATATAGCAACACAGATGCAGTTGCCAATTTATCCTCCACAGGGGTTTTGGGGGAAGTTAAACACATTTCACAGCAACTCGCTTAACTGCATTCTGCAAAATTTGTAATTAGAGGATTCAATGACCTAGAGAAATACTCTTTTTCCTCATAGATCCTCTGAAGATGTTATAGATTTTTTTTTCCTCTTCACTTAATATCACAGATACTGTCAAGATGACAAGGAATGGCCAGTATAGTTCAGTCAAGGAAGAGGGATGTTTCAGAACTTGTCATCATTCATTAACAGATCAGAATGGTTATGTTGATGACTCTTCCATGATAAATGCTCTCCCACTCAAAGATACAGGAACAGACTTTTAGGACAATATAACTTGGAAAAACATACTCAGATACAATGTTGTTCAAATGTTTTTTGTCATCCAGTGCACTTCAAAGTGGTAAAAAGCACAGGTCTGCTTGAGATCATATACCACATGCATTAAGATTCTTTCCACCAGACGAAGGATTTTGATACAGGCTTCTCACAAGATGTTGTGATCTTGTGAGAAGGCAAAGACATGCTATTCTGGAAAAATTAACATGAAGATTCACTGATAACTAGCTAAGCCTCTGATCTTAGTTTTTGCACTTGTCTAACTGCAGAGTCTTCCTGAGCGATTACCCTGCCATGTCAGAGAGGGAAACATGGGAAGACAATCAGAAAGGAAGATCCTTTTCATGTGAATGTTGAAATGGAGGCAAGAAAAAGATGTGTGAGCCGAGCAAAAATTCAAGACCTAAGAGAGAGAATCTCAGAGAAGCAGTATACACTGCAGAGAAGTTTTAGAATGTCAGTGAATAACAAAATAAAAGAAATCTAGACTTAAAAGTGATGTGGAAGACTACTACCAAGGAAGAAGGAGGATATTAAAGTCAAAATTCAGATAGCCATGGAGAACTGATCTGTTCAAATTACTGGTGACACCAGTGTCCTGACATGGCAGCATCAGTGTCAGCCAAGCTGAGAACACTGCTTCCAAGTACTTGTGAGAGCTCCATAAAAAGATAAGATAAAAAATTTAAAATTAGTTCTTGAGTTCCTAGTTTACCAAACAAGGTTTCCAAGCTTGAAATACAAGTAGGTGTTATATATTAATGCCTTTATCTTCACAAATTCCTTTATCTTCTTTCTCTTGTTCACTGTTACAGGATCCTATCGTTTATTTTATTATTTTCTGCTGGTCGTGATCTGAAAATTCAAACTCTTCATTGAAGTTTTATGGTAAGATCTTTGAAAAAGCCAATCAACTATGAAATAAGAAAGGAATGATTTTTTTTCTTTCTGACCAGATTAGTACAAAGCATTTTCCTTTTGACCGGGAGATATCTGAAAATTTCAACTCACACACTTCAATGCCATTTATTACTTTGTACACTAGAATCTAGTGTACAAATTGAGATTGTCTTAAATAATTACCCCTTTTCCAAAAGATTTACTGTGGAGCTGAAGGAAGAGAAAAAGGCAATGACAATGGGAGGAAGTCTGAGATTTAATATATAATAACAGTATGCTCTTTTTCTAAGGCCTCAGGAATTCAGCAGAGCATAATTTCTGTACGACATTGGATACTATCCAGGAAAAGCATTCCATTTGAAGATATCAAGTAATCTAAAAATTTTAGACATATGTGGCACATACACACCACTATTTCTACCTTATCAGAAAACAAGAATGGTCCAAGATTACCTAAGGCAGCAGCGGCAAAATGGAGTGATACTAAAAACACGTCAATCTACAAAAAGAGTAAGATCCTTTCAGCCTTCACCAGCTCCATAATTACATATATAATGTCTGAATATCACTGAGTTGGAAAGCCTAGGGTGTAAGTTCATTGGTTTAATAAATTTTTTTGTGTGATAAACGTTCTGTTACTTCCTACAGTTTTACCTTTTTTTTAGAGCTGGTTTCTTCTGTCAAAGGCTAAGCCAGGCTTTGATGTTATATCAAGTATATTTTTCAATTTAAAAACACTTCTGTCTGTTCTCTATTCTAACAACTTATGATACTACTCTCAACTATATTTATAAGAAGACTCTCTTGTTTCAATCTGTCCCTTCAATGATATTTAGTGATGTACCAGTCATAAAAGTATCCAAGCACTAAGAAGTCACATGCAGATGTCTCTTCAGCTATTTTAAAGATTTAAATTTGCCTGCCTACTCCTCTTTTTTCCCTTCTGACATTTTGCCAAATATTCTCATAAATTAATTTTTTTTCCTCTAGGGATGAAATAAAGCTTCAGGATTAGGGTTCCTCAAGGCGCTGTGGCATATTTTCTCATGTATGGAAAACAACATAACAGCTTTTCATGATAACATTTTACAAGTAATTCTGCCTTCTTCATGTCTTCCAAATCTCTTGCATGAAAAGTATGTATCCTAGTGACTGGCCTTGAGCCTTTAAGGGAATTTAGTTATATGGTTCTGAGCAGATAATCTCCCCCAAATTTGTTTGCCAAATGGGTGTCTAATTTACAGTGCCAATTACCTGAATTGCATGCATAAATGAGCTAATGAAACATACAAATGTGTAACTGGTCATAAATAGTAATTTCTATGTGCAATTGCAGTAATTGCATTCTCCTCATGATTTTGAAAATCGAAAATCTGATGTTAATTTGTTGCTAGTTCATCTTGTGTAACAGTTATATTTAAAGATTATCTTTATCATTCAGTGAACGTGTCAGCCTTGTTCTATTATGTCTTTTTTCCATTATGGTTAATTGATGGATAGCAGAGTTTAACATTGCAGGGACTTCTTTCTGCTGATAAACAGGGTTCAAACATTTTCCTAAAGTAAGCAAGAGTGCAAATCTCTTTCTGTACTGTCTCAAAATAACCACAGTTTTATACTCCTTTAAACAGCATGTTTAAAAAGAAATAATCATTTGAGGTAATGACATTTTTGGGGAAAGACATAATAAGCCACATAACTATTTTTATCCAAATGTTCTGATTCACAATAATCACATTACAGAAATATCTAATTAATGTAACGCTTTGTTTCAGTCATGGGTCCTGGCAAAACCTATGTCTCATTTTCTGTTTTCAAATGCAGGCAATCTTGTAGCTCTTGTTACTTTGCTGCCACCCCATCTGTTCCTCTCTTAGACTACAATTGCTTTCTGGGTAACACAGAACTAAGACCTCTATGAGAGAAATTAGCAAGTGCCGTGGCCTGACTGAAGGACTCAAGTATCATATGAAAACTGCTACATAATTACACTAAAGGACTCAAGCTGTTTTGTACTATTAAATTGTATGGTGTAAAGACCAAGCACATATATTGCAGCTCTAGTTCTAAGTCATCAGACATAGTTTATTTTAAAATTAAAATGAGTATTTCAATCACTTTACTGTAATGATCAGACTATAAACAATATAATTCAATTGCAGGGTTTATGTTTTAATCTTCTGAACGTAAGATCTGACTTTGTATTTCTCTTTCAGTGGTTTTAACAATAGCAATAGAGTGGATAAATGCAGAGCCAGAAATATTACATTCATTATTACAAACAAGGCACAGAAAAATTACTGAATAACAATAGCTGAAAGAATAATCCAAAGTATATTAAGAGGATAATGTTGATTATGTTTATAGTTAGATAGCAAGTTATGGCTGAATGCCATTCAAAGCATTTTGCATATTAGGCCTCAATCCTATAATCTGTTTCACTCAGGAAATCCCCCAAGCCATCTGTAAGACTACTATAAGGAACATTTAAGTTTTGTGATGCCTATTTCACTATGTCATTCTTGTCCCAGGCCTAGTAATGTGATCACTTTTGTGATATAGGTTACATTTACAAAAAAAATTAAAAAAAAAAAAAAAGTTAGACCAAACAGTCAAGTTAATAAGTAGATGCCAATAAAGGTGGAAAAACTCAAACTTGCCTTCAATAGCTGCTGGTTTCTTTCTTGGACTGTGTTCTAGAAGAAGACGAGGTGGTGCAAATTCCTTATGTCCTGCACCTAAGACAGGTTATGAAGTATAGAAGATGTATTCACCAACAGGCTGAGCAGTTTCACTGGGAGGCTGAGCTCCCTTCAAAATGGTTCATGTTAAAAATATTACATTGTGCATAAAAGCTAATATTTTTCAGACACTATAAGAAGGAAACGTATTTCTTAACAAATAATTTATTTTTAAGAGTCACATTTGAAACCAATGAAGTACACGTGGCTCAAGCATATGCTGAAATGCTACAGTTCTGGTTTTCTTCCTTAGATTCAAAAGATAATAATAATACTATAATAATAAGGCTGCATGCTCGTGATGCCTCTTCTACAACAAAGCCTTGTTTTCTTCTGTCAAACAAATGATCTTCAGTTGCTCCCTAAAGTCCACTTAATGAACTCCTGGAAACACTAGTAAAAATTATGATGTTTCTCATCCTTAAGGCTCATTCTTAATTAGCCAATACCAACCAGGTTATGCATTGTAAACACTGATGAGGTTCTGATTCCAGCTGCTGACTGAAACACCTCTGCTCTCTCAGAGTGTTCAGCTGGGACTTTCTGTACTGTCTTAGCCTACGTGCAGATACCATGTTTTGTAGAAAACACTTCTCACTTCACTTCTCCACAGATTCACAAACATATTTAATGTACCCTTATATTACTTATGCTTATTTTCTAGTTTATGACATATTTGAAGTCTCCTTGTTTCCTTTTATTTCACTGGCATTTAGCCTCAGTATCTATTCTGTCACTGTCATTTGGAAAATGCATTTTTTGTGACCTGAGAAATAAAATTAGTTAAATATTATATTGATTCAGTCATGTGCACCAGCATACATTGACTGCACCAGAGTCCACATGCAAACAGACTGTTAAAGCTCAGCTCCACCTTCACGTCAGAAACGCAAAGCCATGCCTCATGCTTGAATATAGGCTCAGAAAAGGAATTAAGGCTTTAATGGGCCTTGGAAATTGCAGCATCTTACTTACCCCTCTCACTTTGCAAAGGTATGTATACTCATGGGGAAGGCATTAGAAAAACATTATCTTGAAGACAGCAGTGGGATTTGAGCATCATAGACTTAATGTTATTGCATCTCATCAACACATGTACAATTGCAGACACATAATTTGCTAGCATGTGATTCAGTTCATCCAGCAATTTGTATAAAACATCAAACATAGAGCTGCTCAAACTTGACATGTCCCTGACCCTCTGAAAAAATATTAACACATTGATAAAACCAATGTATTGAAGGTGTTTTGCAACAAATGGTAATAATCCTACATTTTCCATGTATTTCCTGTCTTGGCAATAAACCCAAGTGCATATTTACTGATATCATCACAGAATAACTATAGCCTTAAGATGAATGTTAGGCAAACGTCAGGAATCCAGATATTCAGCCATGATTTTCCAAATGCTTTATGTCTGAAAAAAAATAATCTTGAAGTTGCAAACTGAACTAATGAACTGCTGATTACCTTTGTTGCCAACTGGAATAGAAAATTGCATTCATAACCAGGTCAACATAAAGAATCTGGAGCAATTGAATTGCCAGTTCAGAATGAAAACAAAGAAGAACATAGCAATTAATGATGAATGGATAATCTTATTTTTCCTTCTACATTTGATCAAAGTCCTAGAATAAACATTAGGATTTTTTTCCTATTTTTTTCCTTTTTTTTTCCTTTCCAGAACTAGACCACCTATTCCCCAGTTAGAGAAAGTGATAATTTTTATAACTTGGGTGAATATTTTGTGTGAAAAAGGATAAAGGGCAGTGGCTCAGAATGTTGAGTAGATGAGTAATGATGAAGGATAGTCGATAATTTGGACTCCAGAGTGGTATCTACAGTGTGGGGCAATGATCTAACTCCTCTAGGTCAAATTGTAGGCTGGCCCCATTATCTCCCTGTGCTTTGCTGTGGCAGCAGTTTTCTAATGATAGCACCAGTGTGCGCATAATGCCAGTATGATACCACTTATTGCTAATGACTTGTCAAGTTCTATTTTATAGCTTTACAAGTTTTAAGCAAATCATTTATTTCATGCAAATTGACCGCATGATCCAATATGAGAGTGTTTTAAGTCTAAGCTTCACAGATCAAAAACTTTCCCTTAGGCCAAAATGTTTGTTCTGAGCAGGTTCCCATCCACTCTGATAAAAGGCTTCTTTAATGTTTCCATGTCTTATTAAATGTCCCTCTATTCACTTTGATGGGAATGTAAAGGACAGTAAATGAATAAATATTTTATCCATTCTTTTGATGAAATATGTTAAAGGGGATAACCTAAGTCAAATTTCTTTTCTTTTCCTTCTTCTCTCTTCTTTAAGTTATAAAGCACAAGTGGTTTTCTGTAGTACAGACTGATAAATAGAAATGAGGAATTGGCTTCAACAGATCAGACCATTCGTATTAATGATGTCTACTATCTTGACTCTGGCAGTGGCCAGTTGGACACATATCCATGATGTAAATGAGAGGACAGCAGGATGTATTTAATGCTCTCAGTGGACAATCAGATAAGTCCATGAATTACAAGAAGTTGTTATCCAGATTACCACTATTATTTCTGGACATACACTTATCTCGCAGCTTTAAAAATGCAGCCACAAAAAGCACTGCATAGTTATTTGCTTCTCATTTCCAACATAGCCTCCATTTTACTGCTAGGAGATAACCCACTAAGGTTCATTTAAGCTGCTTAAAAAAAAATAAAGTAAGCTTTGATTTCTCCAAAAGATGTAATTGCAAGCACAAAAATGTCCATGCATTTCTATGCCAGTCTGTCCCTAGAGTTGATCCATAACATTTCCATGTGTCATCTGTCCATGCAGCTGTGCTTTAGGTATCTCCTTCATATATGATATTGTAAAAAGCTGACAACAAATTACTTCTGATGAAAACAGAAAGAGTGAAATGTTTTGGATTTAGGCTCATGGGAATGATCTAACCAGAATAAAAAGTGTCACATCAAGACATGAGTACCTTCCTCCACAGACTCAAAAGAAAGAAACAGGCTGCAAGGATGAGTAGAAGGTTTAGGACTCTAACCAGGTAACATGAATACTTCATTGAAAATCAGTTACAGTCCTCAAGCTCTGGGAAACTTCTGTCATCAGTTTTTATCAAATTGATTGAGATATCCTGAAGAACTTAATCCTGATTTGGTTTATTAATATTTTAGATTTTTTTTATTGCATGATAAGGAATACAAGACAAACTGTAATTACCTTACTTTTCTCAATCTAGGAAATGTCTTTCTATGTGTGTCAAAAATGTCATATTTAAATATTGTGTATAAATTAATTTATGATAATATCAAATTATATGAGTTTTCCTTCTTTCCTGATCTTCTGAGTTCAACTTGTCTGCAGCAACCTTAATAAATTATCTAAATATATCTTTCTAAATAAAAATATTAAATACTTGAAATTATTATTATTATTATTATTATTATTATTATATTGTTATTATTATAATTATTATTTTATAATTATTATTATACCAGCATTTCAGAATGGTGAATATTCCAATTGGATATGGAGAGAAATAATGCTACCACAGAGTGCAATATATGGAAATACGATTCCTATGACTGTTCATTTCCTCATATCCATATACCAGTTCCTTCAACAGCAGGAATCCTATGGTCCAACAGCACCAATACTTTGTTACAGTTTCTCTGTGCAGCAAAATGTTCTCAGATAAATCTCATTCTGCTCATATATGACATCATTCTCTAGTGATAGTAAAAATAATTCAAATAAAGTAATTGTCTTTGCAGAGTCATTTGTTATGAAAGTAAATTCCAATCAAATGTTTAATGAATGCTGGAACAAGGCATGGATCAGCAGAATGAGGCAAGACTGCCAAATATGCTTTTAGCGGACTGAAAACGTAATGGAGTCCAACTCTTCTGCCCAGGCTTCCCGTTTTGATGTGTCAGTTGCTACAAGTTAAAGGTGAGTCTCTCCCCAGATTTCAGTCATTACTCTCCAGACATTAGGCTGTGACTGTTCTGGGGAAAGGTTTCTCTGCTTATTATGTGCTCATGAAAGGAGCAAACTGTTTTTTTACTAAGAAAGAACAGCTGAGGATCAAGAGGTGAGATTATGTAACTGTACTGAACAATGCAAATGCTAATTTTCTGGAATGTATTACTTGAAATAAAATACTGATGCCCCATATAGGCGTTCTTTCCTAAGGAACACAGTGTGACACAAGGATTTCATGCACACTGGCAATTAAATGGGGCCTGGGAACATTACTGGGCTCTGGAATTCAGATATACATATCCTGCAACATGTTTTTGGATAGCCTTGACAACTTTGACTTGTGCCAAGCAGCAGTGTCTCAAAAAAATAATTGGCTCTATTCAGGAATTGGCAGGGGCCAGGGACCACTCCCAAGAGATAGCTGAGATACATCCAACCCATTTTGACCTTGAGGAAGTGTACTGGATGTGGCTGTCTCTAGGAGTGAAAAAATCACATTCAGAGAGAGAATAGTTGAGTTGAATTTGATTTAGTAGTCTAGATATGGCCACATAACAAAATTACATCAAATGGGAAAAAAATGCTAAACAGGATTTTAATGACCTATTTGAAACAAAATTTTTTGGCAAAGGAGGATGGAATTAATGGATAATAAAATTAGAGTTTTAAGAAAGTATATTTTAGTAGCCAAGATATATTTCAGTTTTTTAATTGCACTCAGAATGTGGCTCTCTATTAAATGGTTAATTGCCCAACATAAAGTGAAACTCTGATTTTGCATAAGGCTGATGATATTATTTAAGAAAAACCTACACTACAGTATATGCAGTGATTACCAGTAGCAATGCAATCTTTTAAATTTTAGTGTTGTCACACTATCAGGCAGTTTCTTTTATGATGCATAAGAAAAGAAGAAAAGGAGAGATTACATGGGTAATAACAAAGCTAGCTATGTTCCACTATATCTATGTATTTGAAATCCGTTAAAAAACCACAAATAATTTTGGAACTCTACATAGATTCTAACTTAGAGTAAAGTACATTATTGTGAGATACTCCCCCAACACACAGGCAATGAAACCAGGCCTATACAAATAACCTAACAACCCTGGGAGTCCATCCATCTATTAAGTTGAAAGCAAGCACCAGTAGGTTAAAACTGAGGGTGTAGGAAGGAAGGAAGGAAGTAGACTGATATTCTAAATGCTCTTTTGAAAGGGAGTAAGGGGAAGGATTAAATTTCTCTTCTCAAGGCACCAAACATAAGTAGCAGCAACTTGATAGACTTCTATTTTTAATGCATAAAGATTTGAGTTCATCCTTTGTTGTTGATAATGGATTCTTATATATGTTTCTATTTAGTGATAATATAATATATGCTGTATACATGTGCATGCATGAACATATAAAAACATAACAATATTTATTTAGAATGAATCAGAGAAAGGTTAGGGTTCGAAGGGACCTTGAAGATCACCTATTTCCAAATTCCTACCATGGTTTAGTGATGTTTCTGAACAGAAAATACTTGATTTGGTGATTAAACAGGTGTGAGAATCATTGTTGCACACTCCTGGAGATTGTGTGAACATCGGTTGCTGTGTTTTTACTCAGACACCAAATCCAATTAAAGTCACAGCTGGGAATTTTTTTGATATATATATGTTTTTTTCCTGTGCATTTGTATCTCACACAATGCAAGTGTGCATAACAAGCATACAAATGAGGCAGGCAAGACAGGTGTGGGTAGAGCTATTGGTGTTTTGGGGTTTTTTTTCTGTTTTAATTTAAAGCGGATACTATGGGTCTAGGAATACATGCAATGTATTTTAGCTGCGTGACAGAGTTTTCAGTTTATACAAAAGTATATCTGTGAGAGCTCCCTTACATAGCTTTTTTACCACAAAATCCCTCTTTAGCTCAATCCATATTTGTGAAAACTGTTCTAATTTTTATGTTCAGAAGACTGAAGTCATTTAGGAGTTAAGAGCTAAGCATTAAGTTTTGTCATTAGACGTTAAGAAGTCACACAGCCTTTCCTGACATTAAAATAAAATTGAATTGAAAACATTGAAAATTGAATTTGCTGCCTTCACTTCCTCACATTATTTATCACAGGCAGTTAGCAGGTAAAAATAAACCTACATGTTATGTCTAGAAATAAAAGATGGATCTCAAAGAACTACGTACCAGGACAGTGGAAATTATGGGTTATTGTGTGGTAATGATGGGTTATTATAAGCATAGTGTAGTACAAAAGGACTGTAGAGGCAGATTACAAAATGAAAAGACATATTCAGTCTTTCTCTGCCGAAATAACCTTTAATAAATTGGTATCATATACAGTGACCCCTAGCATAATTAACATGAATATCAGGAGTTGGCATAGATGCTTTTTTTTTTTCACAATATGAAATATCCAATTAAAACAAAAAACTCTGCAACTAAATACTTGCAGCTAACAATTAAACAGAACAGAGGGACCTTATAAGCTGTTATGATGAAAAGTAATAGACACTGACTATGCCATGTGAGCACTGCTTAGTAATTTCTGTTCTTTGCATTTGGTTTATCTGTACATATAATATTTTCAACCATCCTTAGTCCAGCTACATCTAAGAAACATTCAGTGCTTGAGTCAGAAAAGCTATAAGTGATAGCTACAAAAATGATAATGCTTTATGTTGTCTTCAAGAAAGAGTGCATATGCCAGTTCTTTCAAAACAAAAACAGCCTAACATGGATAAAATTAGAGATAAAATTACAAATTTTGATAATCTCTCTCAATTACAGATATTTGTGGATAATGAATATACTTAATATAGAAATCACTGGAAGTCAAACTAAATCCAAGTATCTCTATCCCCAAGCCACAAAGTTTCTCATATCTCTGAATCTTTTTGCTACAATGAGGTGAACAAGGAATTAATGATTATGTTACCTGTCTTGTCTATACTTGACAGTCACTTAAGACAGTGAATCCATAGCCATTTTTCAGAACTTAAAATTTCAATAATGCAGTCTGAAGTTAGAGGGAAAAGAACTGAGAGATTTTATTAGATTAAATATCAGAGGAGGGCCCATAGCTGCAGAGGTGTTGGCTCCTAACTCCTGTTTATTCACTCCCACTGAAATCACTGGGAGCTAAGTTCCATAGCTGTAGTTATGAGAAACACTGGAAGAGAAATCTGCAATACTGGAGATCATGATTATTTTAAACCAATAATGCTCTGATAGCTACTGATTCTTCTTCCCCTTTAGTTTTGCCAGGGAAGATGCTCTATGCTTTAAAGAAGTTATTTGTAGAACAAAGGGTCCTGGGTTTCACTGTCATGAGTTTTAACCCTGGTGCTCAAGGCATCCTCCATGATTTTTGGGTAAATGACTTAACTTACCATGTCTTTCCATTGAACATATAAATGGATCTAACAGAAATTAAAAAAAAACCCAAAAAATATTGAACATTGTGGGCAGATGACAACTAAAATTCGAAATCCTAAATTCTATGAAAGTGGAAGCTCTAAAGGCTGAGCTTTTGTTCTGATGCAAAAATTGTTTAGGTTTCTTTTGTTTGAATCATTTGGATAGGGAATATATTCCACATTTATTCAAGAAAATATTTCTCTCTCCATTTCTTCTTTTCCCCTATCACTCACTCCCAAAACACTATAGCAACTGGAATGCATTTTTTTCCAAGTGGCACCACTGTTTCCTTGATTACATCAACAATTGCTCCTGATAACATAATTTCAAATTTTATAGAAAACTTGTCATTTCAAGTCTTCCTTTGAACAAAATTCTTGCTTGCACATTTGCAGCATATTCCTTGAATGTATGTAGGCTGTCTCACTACCAGACACTTAAAAGTTAACTTTCAGACAGTTATATCTAGATAAGTCACCCATGGGATCCATTTATAGTCAATGGAGAGAAATTGGTACCTTCAAAGGGTGATTAATCTTTTCTATCTTAGGCATCTTTCTTAGGATGAAATTGTCCTCTGGAGGCCTTCATTTCATACCACTGGCTATAAAGACAGTTAAAGGTTAAAGCTGGGCGATTAACTTTTGGGTATCTAAATGAGATGCAATGAATTGCAAACATTTTATTTTGCAGTTGTCCATAAAGATGATGCTTCATGCCACCAAAATATTCCAGGACTAAAAGAGCCATGCATGGTTTTTCACACTGTAGATACTGTTGGTAACACATTGCTCCCCAAACCACCAAAAATTGTATTAATAAATCTCACATACAGGAAGAATTTTGGTTTTAAACCTAATTTAAAAAAACTGTTTAGGTATAACGTGTGTGGGCATTGAAGACCTTTTGAAATCTCTGTTATTTACTTTGTCAGATAATACTGGGTGTATTGAATGACAAAGTGAAACAATAGGAAGGAAGGTGAATTGTCAGAGGGAGGAATTGAGGTTCCTGATGAAGAAAAAATAAAAGTAGTTTTTGACTCATTATAGGTATATGTCATAAGTAAAATATCTTTTTGACAGTGCAGATAGATGCAGGAAGAAAGCTGGTATCAAAAGAAAGTTGCGCTTGAAGAAAGAATGGTGAAAGGAATAGATCTGCCACAGCTTACAGTCCCAATGGCTGAGGATGAGATGCATAAGTAGGTGGGCATAAAACAAGGCAGGGATGTGTTGCTAGGCCAAAGCTAAGCACTCTTCTGTCTACTGCATTTGATGTTCTCAGACCAGAAGAGATGAGGAATTCTTGCTACGCTGAAATGTTTCATGATGGAATGTATCTTGTCAAAGTACTTTTGGATCCTTTCTATGCTCTTTTTATCTATGTGATATGGTAAACTGGTACCATTACTGTGGTTGAAATTTATCCTCCTCATTTTCCAGCAGAGACAGCATAGAATTCTATACTGGGATGAGAAGAGTAACTTCTAGCTTCATAATAGAGATACAGGTTTTTCATTTTTAACAAAAAATGCAGGAAGCCCTTCAGAACATTTTTTTCTTCTTTATGATGTTTCAGTGTATTCGGCATTAGGAAGTGTTTAAAGGCACAATAGATAGATGTCAGCTATTTTCCTCGTTGTTAAAGTTGAGAGAGATTCAATCTATGATGCCTAACTTCCCTAAGAATTTTTAAATTATATTCTAAAGATAACAGATTCATTAGCTCACTTATAATTTTAGAGTTATATTACCTGGGCTTATAAAACTGACTGAAGGAGAAGATTGTTGGTTATCATGTTTCATCAAAGGCAAATGTTCACTTGAAACCTATGTAGGTTGCAAGTTCCTGCTTTGCTGAAATGGTTGGCATTTAAGATGCTGTTGGCTGTCTAGTTTACTTTAAGCAGCTCTATGATAGAGCCTTGCCTCCAACTTACTCTGATAAACTCCCTGTATTCATTCCAAGTGGCACGACCCTGCTTCCATCTCCTGTGTATTTCCTGCTTACACTTGAGTAATGACAGGAGTTCCATGTTCATCCATGCAAGTCTCTTGCCCTCTTTGGTTTCTTGCTCATTGGGGTGCATCATTCTTGAGCCTGGAAGAAGTGATCCTTGAATATGAACCAGGTCTCTTGGACCCCTCTTCCCACAGGATCTGTTGCCATGGGATTCTTCCAAAAAGATCCCTAAAGAGGCTAAGGTCATCAGTCCTGAAATCCATGGTTGCAATCTTACCTGCTGCCCTGCTTCTTCCCTGCCCATTGCTGAACTCCACAATCTGATGGTCACTGCAGCCAAAGCAGCCGCCCAGCCTTCACATCTCTGACAAGGCCTTCCCTGTTTGTCACTATGAGGCAACCAGCACACCGTTCCTTGTGGGATCCTCCACTGCCTCTGTCAGGAAGCTGTCATCAATTTACAGGAGCTTCCTGGACTGTTTGTGCCTCATTGTGTTGCTTCTCCAGTAGATATCAGGGTAGTTACATTCCCTCCCAAGAATCCATGCCTGTGACTTTGAGGCTGCTTCAAGCTGCCTGTAGAGTGCTTCCATTTTTTAACTTACTTTTTGTAGCATCTGTATCTGCTGTAATAATTGTAACTGGAAGTCAATTATGACAGTGAGTCATTAAATGCAATTACTATTTTACAAAGTCCCTTGCTAAACTTATTTTTACATTTTTAATAGGAAACTATTTGTTTAGTATTAGCTGTTTAGGAGGGGTACTTTGGCATTTAACTTTTGCCTTTATTTTCTAAATAGCTTTCTTTTCAAAACTAAAGTAGTTGAGTCTTTTGATGATCCTCCATTGAAATCACCCTTTATTTGACACTTGTTTACTGAACTATGTGAAATGTTTTTAATACTAAATTGTAGCAATAAACAAAATGCAATTGTGAGAATAATTTGGTTACTCTAATTTCTCTGCCTTCACAGTTTAAATTGGCTTGTTTCCATTAAAATCGAAGATTTAGACTAATTTCAGCATTTTTAGACTCATCAGCCAAGGTTTGTGGCTTTCTCTTGTATCTCATAATTTTGACCCTCAGACTGCCTTGCAGTGAACTATCAAAGAAAGACATCCATTCCTTTCTGCAGAAGCGGAATACCTCACATTCCCTCTGTAGCTGTTTCCAAGAGAGTGAGTAGTTTGAAATTTTTTGGCCAAGTTACAATGAAGTGCCATAAGAGTGTTGACAGATGCAGCTTCATGTGCCAGCATCTGGCTCTGATTCACAGTGGGATGATACAAGAATAAGGGGTAGTTGTTTTGCCTCTGTGGGATGGTGTTGGGATTGTGCTGATAACATCCCCTTTGAGAGATCAATGGCATTTAAGAGTTTGACAAAATAGACAGATTTTGGGGTGGGGGGGTGGAGTCATAGACAAGTGTCTTGTTAAAATGGGATCAATGGGTATCCTCTCATGGTTTCTTGAATAGAAGTTTAAAGAAGCAATATTTAACTCTAAATGACAGATAATGTTTATTTTAAGAATTGCACATAAATAAATTAGTTAGAAAACTTTTTAATAACTCAAACTTAATTTTCACTTTCTCATAAATGTATTGAAAATAACTGTTCATTAATTCTTTCCTTCAAAACTCATTCAAAACTCTCCCAGGATATTATTAGAGAAATAAATAGTTTTTTCATTCAATCATCACCATTTATGCCATCCACAGAAACAAATGAGTTGTCAAGGGTTTCATTATATGAAGAGATTTTTTTTGATAAACTGATGGACAGTTAACTGCCATCTCTGAAGAAAAATCCAGATGAGTCTTTTCAAATTTTGGGGTACAATATTTCCCTCAGCAAGCAGTAAAAAGGTTAAAAAGTAAAACTAGAAATATCTCACTGCCTTCCATATTTTGCTTTAGTATTTCTCTCAAACAAATATCTGGCTTGCTTGTTTTCTACCACTGGGGACAGGGCTATTGAGTAGCTTGCACCAGAAAGCATCTCTCCATAGAAAAAAAAATAATATTCCTTTAGCATTTACTCTCAAACATGAAAGACCATAACTCAGTTGAAAGTTTTTCATGTTGAATTTCTCCAAACAGCAAGCTAATAATATTATTTCTTATTTTTTATGACTGATTTTTATTTCTTTTTCTAATTGCACTTCATTAAATATATCCCCAGGGAAACTATATCAAAGTTGTCTCCATGTAAATGTAATGTAACAAGCTGAAATGTTACTCCCTGTCATTGAGATATCCATAACACATCCTAGTCTAATCAAGTAGGAGTGACACTTAAAAATAGTTCAAGAGCCTAAAGCGTTTTGCTATCTGAACAGCGGAGGGCAAGTATTTAGTTCCAGAGCTACAGCCCACCCACAGCAAATACAGGCATTTTTAATTTCTAAAGTAGTCTTTATTGTTCTAGGCATTTTTGTTTTCTGTTTGTTTTTTTTTCCCAGTAATATAGTGCATGATCTTTCAATATTGATGTACCTTTATACCAGTATCTCCATATTTTAAGGATATTAAATGGCAAGTATCATACTGATAGTCTTGAACTTCTCTTGTCATATTGTGTAATAACAGTGGCCCCTTCTCTTTGACAGAATATTTCTTGACAATGAGGAAGAGGTAAGTCTTGGAAGAAAATTTTAGACATGATGAATTTCCAGTCTACACTTTTCAGGACCAAGCAGTCTGTAAGATTCCCCATGGATACTCATCACAATTTGTCTTAATTTCTTGACTCTTCATGTTTCTTGGGGGGAGCGGGTTGGTTAGGGCTATGGGGGGAGGGGGTGTTTATGAGCATATGTGCAAAAGGTGAGGCTTCACTGATTATTTTAATGAGAAAGCGGGATGACTGTTTTATCCTATGGGATACTCTCTTGCAATGTATGCATGTCAGAAATCCTGGTGAATTTCTCCAAGTCATATATTTTTTCAACAGTATAAGATAAATAAAATTGTCTACAACACATTGGCTTTCATATTGGCTTTGAGACTGGGTTTGAGACCCTGGCATGGAAATACACAACAAATAGAAGTGCACATTGATGAAAGGAGCTGATATGGCCACATTCCTTTGCAGTCTAGCTGTTATTGGAAACAGCTATGTGGTACAAGAGTACCACAAGAGTGGTACAAGCTCCATAGGGCAAACATGTGCTTCAGTGCTAAGGTTTTAGGAAGTCCAAATTGTGAATAATACCACACCTGTGTTCCCACTGTCTTTGTTGCCAATTAAGCAACTGTAAAGATGATCCAGTAGTGAGTCGGGTGTACTGTGAAATGCAAGTGGTTTAACCAAAACCAGAACAGAGTAAAGGTATGCAAACAAAATGAACTTCTAAGTGATTAAAAAGAAAACAAAATCATGTCACATCACAAGTAGATAACATGTTTGTGAGGAACAAAAAGTGCATTTCATGACTAAATACCCAAGACATGCTTATCACTCTTAATTCAGCATGCACAACAACATGCTGAGGTGCCGTGCAGAAAGACAGACATGCAAGAATCCAGTTTCAGCAGTTGCAAAACAAAAAAGGCATTTCATCAAAACAGCTCCTTGATCTGCCAGACTAGTGACTGGCAAGCATTGCAGGGAAAGCAGAGGAAGAGTAGGAAACAGGCTTATGGCACAGGGGGAATAAAATAGAGTAGATCCAGTTAACTTAGACAATCTTGTGCTCCATGCTGAAAGAGTGACCGATTTGTACCCCTGAAATCCCTACACATGAGTGAGGATTTCAAACTCTCTAATGTCAAAAAAATAGTTGTGGAAACAAATTTTAAAATTTCTACTAAAATAGAACCCTTTCTCCTACCAATAAAAAATAAACTATGAATAAGAACATTAGAAATAGAACAAAATACAAAAATATCAAACAAATGATCAAATACATGGAATAGACTATATCCATTATACTATATGTCAGTGACATTCTGCATCAAAAATGCTATCTTGGACTTAAGAAATGCCAGTAGAAAAATAAAGGTACCTGTCAGAACTAATGTTCTTAAATAATCAAGCTTTCCACATAAGGTTTTAATCTTTATAAGGAAAACTTGGAAAACTAATCTTGAAAGAAATGTATATTAATTCTTCCTTCACAGGCAGACAAAAAGAGTACAAAGCAGTTTGGGCAGAGTAAATTGTTAATGATGCTGAGACAGCACTGCTGAGCAACTGTAGTCCAGGGACAAATAGGACCAGAAAATCTATGAAAGGTGGTTCAGCAGTTCCTCTGAGAAATTGTCACTTATAATTAGCATGTTAGACAGAAGGTAAAAAAATATTTTTAAGGCCGATTTCTCAAGAGATAAAATCAGAAAGCAGTTTTTTATTCTGTGTGCAGCAGGCCTCAAGTGGTCTACCTCTAAATGTATCAGTAGAACCCAATTGGTCACTGTTGCAGTCATATTTAAGGGAAGGACTTCCGGATTAGAAAAAATCAGTTTATGGCTAAAACTCCACTATTATCATTGTAAAGTGCTGAAAACCTCAAATACTTCTCTTTCATAAAAATTAAAATATATAGAATTTATTTGATATTGATACAATTATTGTGGATTAAAGGAGGGCATCCATGAAATTTGTCAGTATCAAGGACAAATGCTACCAGTGAAATAAGAAAACCAGCTAATGCTGCATGAAGCATCTTGGCAAAAATTCTTCCTTATATATCTTCCTTGAATTCCCTGTGTACATTTCATTCATTTTTTATAGCCGAGACTGCATTGTCATGATGAAACTTTGAGCAGGTGAAAACTATTTCAGCTTCATTTGTTAAAATCAACATAAGAGCATTAACTGACCTCCAACAGATTGATGTGACTGACAAAATGCATTATTTGATATATTTTAAGAAGTATATTTATTAATGAAGCCTAAGGAACTGAGTTTTATTTTAATGTTAATTGTTTGAGCACTATAAAATGCCACATTAGGTGAACTACTTTCTATAAATTCTTGCTTAATATTTATATAAAAATAAAAAACCCCTAATCTTATAGTAATGTATATGATTTTTTTATAAAAGAAACACTGCAAATATACTTAGTAAGAAAAAAATGCTGAATGATATTACTAAAAATGACATTGTAAATTTTGCCTAAGGAATCAGAAATTCATGTTTGATGCAATCAATCACAGAAAATCCCAATATGTCTGTGCAAAGGAATTTTCTATGACAAAAATTTTTTCTCCTTCACAAATGGTAATGTTGAGATTGATAGAAATTATTCCTTGTTTGAAAGAATTGCAGTGTCAAGGTGACTGTAATTTAATTCCTCAGCTGATTTGCACTCAGAACTCTTCGTTTGGACAAAGTTCTTTACCATAAAATATATAGACAGATAAAAGGATAAAATATACCAGATTGTAAATCTAATTGGATATTAGGGTTAATGAAGGGTGTTTTCCCCACATTTATCTATGCAGTAAAATGAATTACAGTAATACGTCTGTTCACAAAAGGACAGTGTAAAATGAGCACTTTGCCTGAGAAAGACAGTAACAAACTAATCGAGTACTGTTTGGTGGCGCTCTTCTCAATGATTTCCATAAATCAAGGCTGATCATACCTGACCTCTACTTTGCTTCTCAGAAGCACTGAGTATTTCTGGAGTCTGGATGTTCCAGCATCGCCTTTCACAGCTGGTGGGTTGAATAAAGCTGGTTTTCAAGGCAATGCTTTTTTTTTTCCCCTCCCACAAAAAGGCATTTGGCTTCAGCACAACAACCATTTGCAGCATTTAACTTCAGGGCTCAACAAGTGATTTGAGAGGTCAAAAAGCAGTCACTTTACAGGTGGAGCCCCAGGTGGACTTTGGGAGATATTAAGGAGCAGTCCTTCTCGACTTCACCTAAAAATTAGATTATTTAAGATACTTTAAGACTTATTTCTACTTTTTGGAGCCTAAACCTGTCACCCTAGTTTTTCATTCACTTGCAAGGCCATCTGATCACCCTATGTCCATTTAATGTCTTTCAGCTCTTTAACCTGTGGTTTCTTACCACAAGTCTGTCATAGCACACTGGAATGACACAAACACTGGAAGAGAAGAGTCATGTCTTTTATCTTCTGAAATTCAAGTCACTACAGACTTCATTCTCTATTTCACTGCTCCCCTTCATGGATTTCCCAGTTTCCTTGTAGCTGGAAAAGTCAAAACTGAAAAAACCCAAACTGTCCCTTCCTACAGCACATTTGCTCTGCCTCAGGAGAGGGTCAAACAGGGAGCCTTCTGGGAAAAAAGGGCTTTTTTGCTGCTGCTTGTAAATGTCAGGACAACTGTAAAAAAGATCATGAAGATCTCCCTGAAAGTATTTCTTATGTGAATTGTTCATGGTACAGTTGTGTAAATCCAGAAACTAGGTCATTCACACTGGTACAGGGTGTTATTTTTAACTCAAACCATGACTGTGTCTCTGCAAGTTTCAGCTATTCATTCTCCCCCTCTGAGCCTAAAGCAGTCCCTCTGTTTATAACTGCTTGTCTTTAGAAGTCCTAGAGGAGATGCAGTATTTTACTCTCTTTTGATGGAGCTGTCTCCCTACTGAATCCCAAGTTTGTTTATTTTCTCTCTACAAAAATCTGTGTCCTCCCTCTCTCCTTTTTGAGAGTCTTTCTTTCTCAGCCACGTCCTTAGGACTTCCCAACTCTGTCTGAGCCTGGGCAGGTCAAGAGAGGATGTAAGCCACAAGGTAGAGATAAGAAAAACAACAACCAGTTCAGAGGTGTACCTGTGGAGAGCTTGTTGAGCAAATAACTGAACAAACAAAGCTGGTAAGGTTTAGAGTGTCCTTAAATATTCTCTCCTTAACTCTTTTCATGAATATTATTGCTTTTCACTCCTAGGGTTATGTCTCTTTACAGTATGTCTAGACTTCAGCAGGAAGAGTGTTTATTAAATAAGGTCAGGGTCAACTGACTTAATATTATGAGATGATGCTCATTCATCATCAGTAGCTCTATCTTCTTTTTCAGTGAGGAATTAAGTGTCTGTGTTAGAACAGATTAGCATGGAGATGTGGGAAGAGAGAAGATAAAGCACAGAAGTGGTGGATCAGCTAAGGTATTTTATATACTAGGAACAATGGAAGTTCTATTTTTGAAGCATTTTGGAGTTAAGCCTTGCTATTTGTGGAGAAAAAAACCCAATAAACCAAATAATAAGCTATTAACAATAAGCTCCTTCCTCTTGCGTCTCAGCCAAAAGAAGCATGGAAAATTTCAGCAATTTCTACAGCTTTCCATTGACTCTACTTTTAACACAACCTTGATTCTAATTCATGCATTGTAGACAGAAAATTAGAAGCTTTAAGAAAACAGCCATTAGCTCTTATGCTTTATTAAAACTATTTGCACACTCTTTGTTGCTCTTGTGAGACCTTTCAATAATAAAAAAACACACTTTTAATAGAACATAAAGGAGCAAAAACTTGCAGGGAAACAGAATATTAGAGCAGAGTTCAATGATATAGGAAAGTACCTGGATAAAAATCCCCTTGTGCAAACATGTCAATCACATAGCGACAGAATGCATATTGATCTAACAGAGCAAAAAGGAAAAGAAGAGTAATGAAGAAAGTGAATTTAGAATGTCATTTGTATTTAACAGTGAAGATAAAGTTTGGCAGTGCAAAGTCATCTCAGTAGCCTTTTCATAGGTGGTCTTACTTATTATATATTTCTGGTTTTTTTCCAAGTGGTTCATATGTTTAGAAAGTGACAATTTGTTGCCCAGATCTAATTCAAAACCTCTAGCCAAGAGGCGCAGAGCTTCCATCAGAGCTGGGCCAGAGCTACCACTTCTTTTGGTGGGCCAGATTTACTTGGCACATATCCTAACCCCATGCACAAGCACAGTGCAAACTGCTGCCTGGCCACAGGTCTCATAGACTTTTCATCATCCATGAAGATCAATTTCACAGACGGCTGATAGCAAATTTTAAAAAATGGTTTTGTATTGATGTATTTTGTTAATATATTTTTTACCCATATAATAAATATGTATATTTAGTGAATGGTCATATAAAGAGAACTTTGTGTACTCATGCTCCTATAGCAACAAGATTTCCCACAGAATCCTAGTGTTTCACTACAGAATCATTTTCCAAACACTAATCATGTATATATTAAATTTGTGTGTGTGTGTATATATATATATATACACACATTTTTTAAACTACACTATTCAGAAATTAGGGCTTCTGAATCTAAATAAAATGCTGATTCCAGAAATGTTGATTGTGATTTCTCCTATACATAAGCAGAGCTGGAGAGCTTCATAAAAATTTCTAACATTAGGAATGGTGAGGAAAAGTTATCAGCTTTAACTGAGCACAATAGAATTTCAATATTGCTGTATTCTTCAGCAGGTCAGAAAAAAAATCTTGTTGCCCCAGCAGGCTCTAATGGGCATTTGATTTGAAAGCTAATGTTGATGTCTAAATGCCAGGTGTTGTTAGCTAAGTCAGTTCTCAGTTTTCCTTGAGTGAAGCACATTCATCCCTGCGTCCAAGACTCTTGTAGCACAGTTCCTACACTGTACAAGTTACATCTCTTCCTTTCTCCCCCTCCTGTGGCATCTCTGTCCTACTCACAAAGCCACTTGCTTTCCCCATTGCCAACTCCAAAATAAAATCATGTGTCTTTCGAATAATTAAAGTTTTTAAAATGGCATTGCTCTTACATTTTAATGCAAACTGCAATTCCCAAGTATGTGACACTCGTTACATCGTTGACTTTCATACATAGGTCACTGCCACATCAGTATCACTTGATGCTGAGGCATTTGTGTGACTGCTGCTCTGTTATGTTGACTGATACAGCAGTCCTTGGATGAAGAGCTGCTGCTTTCAAGTCATTATTTCCCATGAAGATGTAGAAATTAGGAAAAGGTTTACCAACTCAACAAATATCCAAACATTTTTTTCTGGTTGATAGAAGCCTAGCCAGCTGTTTTATGTTAGTGAGATGGCAAGGGCCATACTAGTAAGGATTGTAGAGCCTGGGGCAAAACTTTCAGCGTGTACTCAGGGCTGTGGCTGTAAACATTGCCTTTAAAACCTCTAATGAATATTCATAATAATTTTGACTTTCACGTTTGGGAATTCAAATTTATCATTCTGGCTGACTCCAACTTTGCATTCCTTCCTTAAGGCTACAGTATCTGCCCTAAGTCTATATGATAATTCTAAAAAAAAAAACCCAAAACAGTGTGTGTGTGAGAAAACACATACAGATCTGTTTTCTTAAGCCCACCTAAAGCTACTGAAACCAGCAAAGTGTTTGCACTGACTTTGACACAGTTGCAATAGGGTGTCAGTGAGTATTTATAAATAAAATGGAGCAATGCCAACTTTAGCCCCGAAAGCAAATGGCAGGGCACAGCTCTTGCGCAAAACCCTGTTTCTCTTAGTTCTCTTTTGCCAAAACAAGCCACCCCTATCCTTGCTGCCTGTTGGGAAGATTTCCTGGACCATCTGGGCCATTGTACAAAAGACTGCAAGAGGATACAGAGCAAAACAATGGCAAGGGACAGCACACTACATGGACAGTCCCAGGGCAGAGCACAAGCCTGTGCTGGTTCTGTTTGAGTTGTGATATAGACATAGCCTAAGGCCTACAATCAAATGATTTCATTAATATTAAAATAATCTATTATTTAAACTTATTAGTATGGGCCAGAAATAAACCAGACTGTGTTGTTGATTTTGTTTATCTATTTTTTGTTGTTGTTATAGGGGCTTTTTTTCTGGGTTTATTTTGTTTTGTGGAAATATAGTTTGAATAAACTTTTCAAAAAAGGCTTAATCTTGATTGTACCTGAGAAATAAGATTTTATATTAATTTCTCCTCATATTATATCTTTAGTAACTATACTTAAAAAATGGGATTTATAAAAGAAATTGAAGGCAGAATGTAAAACTCTCAATAACAAAAATATAACTTCCATATGGCATAGCAAGGTGCACTATAACATCCTATTTAAGTTCATAGGAATGCTACCAATCGGTAAAGATTGAAATCTAAGGAATTTTAAATGAATATGATTTTTCAAGTGCCTCTTCATGGCTAAAAATCCATTTTAATTTAAAGTTCCTTATTAAAAGGAGAATTTCACACTTTAGTTTTCACCTATAACCCTGCAATGATGGCACAAATATTCATATAAGTACTAAAAGATCACAACAGAATCTGGGACTAGATTCTTAATGATAAAAATACTCATAGATGTTTTTGTCATTGGGCTCAATGTGATTTACCCCAGAAGATGACCTCTTTTTAAATTTTAGTTTCAGTATGAAATGATGCAAAAACTCTTATGTGATCACTGCTGTATTTTTTACAGTTTCAGATAAGCTGGCAGAGCTACTCCCTTGAGCAAGTAAAGATTGCAGGATCAGGAAATCTCTGAAAAAATGCATTGATTTTAAATCTCTGAAAAACTACATTGATTATGTTCACCTTGGGTCACAGTGGGACTGAAATATAAAGATGATTTTTTTAGAGCACCCAGCTGGGCAGCAGTGGTTTTTGGTGGGTTCTGAATCCATGGTGGGAAAAGGAAGCACAACAGTAGGAAATGCAGCTTTCACTAGATGTGCGGAGCCCTGTCTCCAGTGATAAAGGCAGTTGAAGAGACTCCTTCCTTCCTCCCCTCCATCTGCTTATTCTCATTTTCTCCTGCTGGGATTCCATGCACAGTCACTGGGTCACACTAAAGCAGACTTGCAAAATGATCTGCTAATATTTGATATGAAGATGGATCATTTTGCTAATATTTATCAGCTAAAGTTGCTGGGAATCCCACAAAAAAAAAAAAAAAAAAAAACAACAACAAAAAAAAAAAAAAAAACCAACAAACAAAAAACCACAACTATTCTATTGGTCTCTGTAATCCTTGATCCCTACTTAAAATATTTTGTTGTCATTTGCACAGCATTTCTTTTTGAGAGGTTCATCCTGAACAGTATGGAGCAGACCCCACTGTGCACTGAAACTGCCAGAGCAAACAAAAAATTGAAAGAGATTTTCACCTCCCAAGTGAACTGAACAATTTGCTGAACTTTGTCCTTGGTCACAGCAATCGGTGTGATAGATGCTGCTTTGATTCCACGCCTCAAAGGTCCCAGTATTTCAAGTGAAGGACAAAATTAACTGGTATACAAATAAATGTTAAAAAATACTAGTACAGCACACTATGTATGTCAGAAAGTGGGCTCTGTCTCAAACTCTCTCAATTTTCTAGAAAAGTATAATTTAGGCAACTCCTAAGGGGTCCAGAGCAATGGTTATGAAATTCTGAGAGAATCTGATCAGGCAGACTCAGATATCCAGGCAGGCACAGCTTCTTTGATGTTCAGGCACAGCAATTTATCTGTGGTTAACAGCTGAAAGGATCAGATAGGTGCTCTATGCAACACTGAGCTGCCTCTTTCAATGCCAGAATAATCCCGTGGCTGCAGTGAGGCACTTCATACAGAAAGCCAGGTCGTGCTGCCTTCATTCATACAAAATTGTACTCAGTGCCACAGAAATGCCACAGGGAAATCAGGGAAGCAGTCTGTGCAACCTGGGAGTAGAAGAATCCAGGTTTACACTGACAAAGTGGAGCACATAGTTAACACCTTGTTAACTATATGGTGTCGATGCACGTTGATTCTTTGTTTCATCACTTGTTTTCTTCCTTGCACTAGAGTAATAGCATTTCTATCATTTTTGGAAGAAATTTGGAAGCTGTTCACTTCAACTTGTATCAGGTAAGTATGTCACTATGTTGTACAATACCTGACAACCTGACTGCCTTGTACAATATGATGTTAGATAAATTATTACATTCCTTTTACACTGTTGCTACTTTCATTATGGTTACAGAGGACATATGCAGATGTAGAAACAAACCTAAATTCCCAATATGTTATTGGAAAGTCTGAATTTTCAAAAATAACTCTGTTTGCAATCGACTGCATTAGATGCTACTGAACAAATCCACAGTCTCAGACCTATCTGAAGAGAAATTGGTCCTTGGTAAGGAAGGATTTAAATTAAAATGAAATTTTAGCCATGACAAAATTCTAGAACCTTCTGATTATATACATTAAACTTATTTTATTTTCTGTAATCATGTCCTAGCAGTGGGAGGTTCACGTGGAATTTATTTGTACTGCGCTTTTGTTTTTCATGGGTACACTTTGGTCCTTGACAGATTTAACTCCATTCTCTCTCTTTCTTCCCTACTACATTTTTAGGATCTTCATCTGTTTCCTCCTCATTTTGTTTACCTTTCTTGTCCGATTTAGTTACAGTCTGAAGAGCTTTCTCCTCCTTAACTTTCGTTTTGGCCTTTATTAGCCCAGTTTCTGTTGTTTTTGTCTCTGACTGCTTGACCTTCTCTGCCGTCTTTGCTTCTCCTTTTCCATCCTTCACTTCCTTTTTAACTTTTGCTTCCACTTTAGTGCTCTTTACTTTCTTCTCCTCTGCAGACAATAAAGAAAAAGCTTTCAGTGTCATTCTCTGCCCCCAACATAACATTCAGTGCCATTTACTTTATATTGTGCTATTAATAATGATCATTAATAACAGCTTGGTAAGATCTGATGAAATATAATCCCCTCAAACCAGGCAGAATTAAACAGAAATATGAGCTCCAAAGAGGCTTTATCTTCAGTGCTATACCATGAGATTGGCTGATGCTAAATATGATAGAATATGCCAAATAATATTAAGTGTTTCTAATATGATAGTTTTTATGGTATAAACTAAGGAGAAAGATATGGGTCATTAAGCCAACAAATATGAGAGGTGCTATATGTACAAGTTTAGACTTCAGAGTTAAACTCTGTTGTAAGCTGGAAAAAAAGTGTGTGGTTATTTTTAAGGGTTGCTTTCATGAATTGATTCTAGGCCTCAGTCCAAGAAGTTTTGGGTTTTCGAGTCTGACTCTACACCAGTTCTCAAGGCTGTAAGTGCCTGAGACCAATTCATGAGATGCCCTTCAGCAGACTGAGGAGGCTTCCAAGGAGAATTACCATTGATACTCTAAGTATCAGTAGCTGAAGCTACACAGAGCTTGGTGAGACTCAAAGTATTCTTTCTGCTTTTGTGTGTCAGCAACTTTTTCTTACCTGAGACATGCATGCTCCCAGTATGTGTGTTTCTAGTTCACCCCAGTGGAAAATCCAATAGCTGTATAAACTACCACTGGATATGTTTAAAATTGACCTGCTTAGTGCAAAGTCCATACTCCAATTTTCTTCACAGACCTAAATGTCTCCATCCTGGAAGCAAAACTTGTATGCTACCAAATTTATGTTTTCTGTAAGGCTCTAGACCACTATTTCTGTTAAATCACTGAGATAACTAAACTGATTTTATCAATATGTAAACTAGAATATCTAACTATTGCCAACCAGAATTCGGAAATTTATATAAGTGTGTTACTATTCCCAGACAAAACCAGGTATTGCTGGCTAATGGAGAATTAATTTCCTTAACTAATTATAATGAAAATATATGTCAGATCACTTGCAGGTAGGCTTACTTGTTTTTCAGTGAAATGGTGGTTCATACTTTTGTTCTCAATTTGAGATTGCAACAGATTTTGAAAGGGATCAAGCATAAAATTAACCCCTGGATGTTCTACAAACATTTTAATTCTGATTATACATTAATTTCATTTTAGTTTCATGTAGCTGATTTCTCACACACATTTACAATCTCTGCTTGAATAAAATAGAGTTTATGCATTTCAATGTCAATTCAGCTTAAAAACTGTAGTATAGATAAATAAATACCTTTGGGAGGAGGTTTCTTTTCAGTTTTTTCATGTCTTTCAGGTGCATCTTTTTGAGTTACTAGAAATGAGAACAACTGTATATTAGGGAAAAATCTCACAAAGAACAAGAAAATATTGCCAAAACACAACATCATTACTGGAAATTTCACATTTCCTTATGTTTTCTGTTTTTCAGTTTTAAAAATTGTTTTCAGATTCATATAGTGGGATAAAAAACTTCAAAATATCTGTTGAGGCTCCCTTACCAGAAGACAAGTGATTCACACAGATCTGAAGCTTCCTAGGGAATGTTTTTACTACATAGTCCAGATGAAACAAACTTGCTTATGTCAAGCGCTGAGCAGACAGGGCCTTGGCTTTGTGCTACAGCCAACAGGAACCCATGTGGCTCTATTTGTCCTACACAAAGGTGTTTTTCTTAGCTTGGGCTTATTGTCAAAAAACACAGCCATAAGTCTGGTGTTCACTTCAGAGTCCAGCTTGAGTGAGTTCATGTCTGCATAAGATACACTGAGTAAACACACACACACACACACACACACACACACACACACACACACACACAAAAACTGTGTTCCAGAAAGGCTGCTAACATTTTATGCAGACCTCTATCTTTGTCCTCCTGGTCACCACCAGACAGAATTCCAGAACAAACCAGCCTTGAGAGTTAATTACACTTCTTTCAACTGATAACTGCATAATAGCAATCCTCTCTAACTGAATTCCATCCTGGAACTCCAGCCTGCATGAGACATTATTTATATTTAGACTTGGTTTTATTTTTTTAAGATGTTTTTAGATGATGTGTTTAAAAAAACACTCATATCACTGAGGCTTTCTGGAGCCTTTATCAGAGTCTGAAGAATTACCTTGAGTCTTTGTAATGAGCATAAAGAAAACCTGCTGACTGTGTGGAAAGTAGCCACACAGTTTTCAGTATGCCCATTCCCCAGAGCTGGCCAGAACCTGAACATTGTCATTTCCTAGGGACTGCAAGTGGTTGAAGCAACCCCTCAGCACTGCTGGTAGCTAATCCAGTTTAGAGCAGATCCCTGAGGAAAGGGAGGTGGGCCTGGCAATGGAAAGCTCAGCAGCACAGTGCTGGCAGAAATGCACCTTTGGACATGCTGAGGAGGAAAACTGTTCTCATGCCCTGATGCTGTAGGGGCTCACGGCAGGGAAACTACCCAAGAGAGGGCAGCATGGCTATGTCACACTGCAGCCACAAAGATCTGCAGTGTGTCCAAATCCTTCATAAAATTTTCCAGCCAGTGACTGGAGTCATGGCTGCTATTAAACACATTAAGGCTCTGAGTGATTATTTGGTTAGCTAGCAGAAGATAAATGGGTAAAGAGGCTGGCTGCTTATTAGGACTATCTCAGTGATTCTTGGAAGTTATTTGCTTTCCAAATCAACACAGACACTATGGGCATTTATTTTCTCTGGCTTACTTCAGCATGATTTCATTTTATGAAAAAAATCCCACACTTTCAAGCTATACACTGAAAGTAGAAAAAAGAAATGAACAATATCCCTGTAAGAGAGACTGGACGATGGCTACCCTTCAAAGTTTTTTTAGGGCTTTAAGTCTTCATTCTTCTTTCTTTCTTTCTTCACTTTTACTTTCTGTTTTACATTTCTCCTTATACTATGATAAAGTAAAAAAAAAGAGTGATTTGTATATTTGTACCTATATTGTCTGAACGTATTCAAATTGAACCTATTTAATTCATGCATCTCAACATATGGGATTAATCTCAATGCCATAACAAACTGATATGAATTTGGTTGTATAGTATTTCCTCAAGAGTCAACTGAGTAAAATAAAAAGAGACAAAGACTGAAAATGAACTTCATTATAGAAATATCTGCCATGGAGAAATATATAACCTCAGAGAAAAACATTAAAATGCCAAGCAATAATAAATGTTAGCCTTTAAAAAGTGGCATAATAGGGCAAGGTGATTGGATTTTTAAATTTCCCTGCCCAAACCATAGCCAAAGATGGAATTATCAGTCAAAAGAATAGTGAAAATCACCCCTCACACACCCACGATATTGCTTCATAATATATATGATAATTATTAGATGCGTAAATCTTAACCAAAGCCACTGCTGCCATAGAAGACAGTGCAAATCATATACTGAAATTAAAATGTTATTGAAAAAAATAAAGGCAAGAAAATGAAATTCTATTTTTGGATATGATGGAAGACGCAGATTGAGAGATAGTAAATACTCTTGCATTGGTCTGCATCCAGTTGAAAACTAATACACAAGAGAAAAACTTCTTTGCAGGCAAATTACTGAATCCCTTTGTGGAGAAAAATGCATCAGGGAATGCAAAGAAAATAATCATAGGTTTCATTCTTTAGCTGTGTAAGGATAATTTGTAATAAACTCTGTGCGTCAAAACAGGAGAGTAAAGCAAAACAAAATATGCTGAGCAAGACTTCACTCGGGCTGATCAAGACCTGCTCAAGCAAAAGAGACAACACCCAAAAAGTGTTCAACATGGACTAGAAGAGCTTTGTACTTTAAGTACTTATCTCCACACTCCCAAGATTTCAAACACTTAAATTGTACAACTTTTAATAATGATCGTAAATACCTTTAGATGGTGCTTTCTTTTCTTGTTTTTCTGGCTTTTCAGGTTTCTCTTTGTGAACAGCTAGAAATAAAACCAATAATCTTAATGGTCATTAAAAAAAAAGGTTGCATTTGAATGAGAAAAAGGGTCGAGAAACACAAGCAGGCACCATGATCATGCATGCAAAGAATATGAAAGATTGATTCAGCTGCTGCTGTTTGTTGTTGATGCCAAAACATGGAATTGGAACTTTCAAAAACTCATCTGCCATCGCTGAGGTCTTTGCCATTGGCTGGAGGAGCAGTAGCCTTTCTAGCTCCAGTAATCCCGTGAAAAAAGATAGTAAAGAAGAGTCATACTTATTAATATTGTTTTTTTCTTTCTTTAATATATTTATATCCTGTAATTTATTGGTTTATTTTGACTTATTGGGGTTTTTTTAGCTTTTTGTTTATTACTTAAGATAGTTTCTGAAGGATTTCTGAACTCCACCGAACAACTAACAGTTTTTCCAGCTATGAATGATTAAGCACTATAATTAATTACAAGTCTAATTGCAGTGACATTGTAACTAATGTTCTTTGGGGCTTTTTGTTTGCTTCTAATTTCCACCTTACAAATTGAAATTAACTGCTCTGTAGTTCCTAGATTTCTGGCTCAGGTTTCAGAATGCACCTGAGTTGTGCAGTAGTCACTGAGTATTGGGTAATCTAAAATATTCTCCTGTGTGGACTCTGATTTGCTAATTTTTTGGGATTAAAGTGTGCACAGTAACTTGTCCATGGATGTGCAAAACTGATATATACATGGGCTGATGTGCCCTGAGGTGACCTACAGGGATCATGTGTGTGAAAACACACAGTTCCCTATTTGAGTGCAAGGTATGAGATTATCCTAAGAACACAGAAATGTATGCATGAGGATGGAGCTGGTGTTTAAAAAGAAAGTAAGAACTGGGGAAGATAAAACAGTGCTAGATACCTATTTACTTCAAGTAACTACTGAAAGAACTGGTCCTGGCATACTCAGTGGCTATTCAGCCGCCCTATGCAGTATTTTATTTAAAATGCTTTTTTTTTTCCACATGGCCTTCCTGATTACCTCTGTGAAACGGCTGTCAGGTGCCTTTTTCTTGGGTGACCATAGTCTCTTAGCAACCATTCTTGTTGCAAGTGTTGGAAATACTCAGTGATTATCATAAGATTACACTAATCCAGAGTACGAAATATATGATCTCCCTTCCCCAGGAAAAAAACAAACCAACAAAAAACATGCAGAAGGACTATTAAATGCTACTTAGTGTGTAAGACTGCAAATTTGTTATGATTTCATTATTTTTATTCATAATATTTCATAACTCTTTTTTTCTGCAATCGAAGGGATACATAAATAGAAATTGAATAGAGAATAAGCTTTAGGGTACCTCCTAATGTAAAAATAAATTCTGACATTAAATAATTACCTGCATGCCTTTCCTTTTTTTCAGGTTTTTCTTGTCTTTCCAGTTTGTCTTTACTTGTCACTAAGAAAGAAAGAAACTGCTTTATATATACCCAAAAAGAAAAAAGTGTGAAAAATTAAGAATTTAAAACAATTTCACCAAGGATGCCTTAGGATACTAAGTGGCAGAGTGTGTTACTGCTGAGCTGCTCCGTGCATATTTTTCCAGCGTACATCATACTACAGGGTGTGAGCAGCCAGCTCTGTCTAACGAGTTACTGCCATGGTAACATACCTCAGCTGTTTGCTGCATAACATCATCTCTTGCAATTGCCTGTCACTTCCAGAAGAATTCCAGAAAACTGTTGGTTACTAAGGCACAGTTCACAGTAAATGCTGCTGCCTCTGAGAGGAAGAGGGCTTCACCTTAGCCACCCCATACTCAGTCAGACACAGGTTGTAAAAACCCTGGAATCAATCTTGGAACAGGAGAGGAGAATCACATGCGCAAATGATACATCTGTGACTTGCCAGCTGGCTTGAAATGGATAACCAGTAATGGATATGGATGGTTAGTAATGGATACAGACATGGACACTAGCTGAGATCAGTCCCTAGCAATGACGACCCCAGAACCATAATTAGATACCCAGTATGTGCAAAGCAAAACTAACATTATGACAGTGGAAACTGCATTATGCTATCCACTCTTTCACAGAACATTTTCCACTCACTTTTCTTAGGATTTTACAATTACGCTGTAATGTTCCAGAAAATGAAAAATAAGCGTGTGGGTTTTAGAGCACTTCTGACAGAACAGCTGTGAAAATGCAAGCCTAGCTTAAGTCTAACTCCTGTGGAGATTTCATCCTTTTATCTAACATGGGGAGATAAAAAACTTCTTTTACAGTACCATGAATTCCACATATAACTGGATGCAAAAGAAGAGTGGTAGGCAATATTCAGGCTTCCACATTTTTAAGCAATATAGTGATGAAATACTTGAGAATATGCCTGACATCTCTGAGACAGTGTTAAGTGACTGACGCACTTCTAATTACTCTCTGTGTCATTAAATAACTTTCTTAAACTTCATCCCAGAAGTTGATTATGGATTAGAATAGGATGCTATTTATACGCTCCATTATCTCGATCTTGAAAATGCAATGTATTTAATGTAGAAAATAAGCAGCAAAAATACAGGGATGCAGTCTCTAGAGTCTCCCAGTCACACTATAATGAAATGGACCTTAGAAAGACACACATTCATAGTCTTAGTTTTGAAATTTAATGTGCAGTCTGAAAGTAATGTTTATTAGCACTGTGAATACAGAGAATCTCTATACACAGTTGTGATTTTGTAGCAGTTTTGGCAATAGTTCACTACATAAAGCAAATAGTTCACTTCAAGAAAAAATACCACTAGGTAGACAGAATATTAATAGGATTTATGGCAAGCGAAGGCAGTATAATTGTCATTTTTTTCAACGGCTATCTGAGTTTGTCTGGGATAATTTTTTCTTGTTCTAAGAAACTTAATAAAACATTAAATATTGTTCTCCTGTGAAATCAAGTTGAAGAGTTCCGCAGGTTTTCCTCATTATAACAGAAGTCTTAAAGATAAATTCATGTTTTAATATGGGACATTATTGCTTTTGCTTCGTAATTTTTCTAAACCCCAGAAAAATTTCCCATGTTATCACCATTCTGTTTTCTACCAATAAATATTCATTCTAAGAGACACCTCAATTTATATGCCTGCCATTAACTTCTAAAATCAGTCCTGTTAGCTCAAGGCACTTTGAATTACTTATATGAAATGGAAAAGCTCCAATCAGAAAATGTTAGAAAGGCCTTGTCAAGTACAGCTTTCAGGAAATTCACCTTCGCTTGAGTTCTTGACCTGAATAAGTCTGCTGGGGCTGGATATTTGGTCTTCCCTTTTCTTTTTTTGATAATTTATTATGATCATTGGCCTGTTTGCTCTTCCAGAATATTTTTCTTCCTCCAGCCCAAGACGTCATTTGCCATAGGTTAGTGTAAAGGACATGTTCTCAGAAGAATTGTTTTGACAAGTAGGTGCACTCCACCAAGATTTCATTTGGCTAAAATATCCTCACAAAAGGTAAAATAGACAGTGGCTATTGTAACCCAGAGATAACTCATGAGTTGTGGGTGGAGAATAAGCACTATCATGATTCTGACTCCTACAACAGATCTGTAATTTGTTATTGGCATACACCAACAGGAAATTATTAAATTCTCTCTAAAACCTCTCCCCAGTGTCTCTGAAATTAATCTGGATTAATTTATTTTTCCTCTTTTTTTTCTTTTTTTTTTTTTTTTCTCTTTATTTTAAGCAGATTTCCAAAGCAAAATGTCTACATGGACCATTTCCAGTATGTTATAATTTACTAATTACATTTTGGTGGAAAATGTTCTCAAGGGCAAATAATATGCTTGGATTTATTCAAGAAGAATAAAAAAACCACCAATTTTTCTCTAGGTACTTTTACATAACTAGTACAGTAAAGACTATCTGAATGTAATTTCAGCTATTCTGTAGTTTTAAAAACCTCATTCTCTTTCCAGCTGGCTTTCACAACACCTCCTCCATACATAAACATTATTGGGATCTACAAGAACAGTCTAAGAGTCAATAGATTAGCCTATTTTGAATCACTGATAAAAAGGCAAGGAATATCAAAAGCTGAATACATACCTTTTGGGGGTTCCTTCCTCTCAATTTTTTCTTGTTTTTCAGGTTTGTCTCTCTGTGTTGCTACAAATAATAAACAAATAAATAAACTCCATGCTCACAATAAACTTTTAATCTAGATGTATTAAGCACACTTATTATCTCATGAAAGTGATCAAGGAAAAGCATTCATAAACCCAAATAATGGATTTTAGCTCTGAGTCACAGGTACATGATGATGTATAGACCTTCTAAATGTCAAAATTTAATTCCAGGTCCAAGAGAAATATTTTCCTTGAATAAGTCAGATATCAGACTATATTTTTCTGAAAGAAGTGATTATTCAGCAACCTCAATCTAATCTGTCCTTTCTCTTTTGGTCTCATTACACAACCACCCTGACTCTTAGATTTCTGACAGAGGAAATTATTTTCAGCCCTTGACAGCATTGCTTTCTATTCTTAACAAAAAAACGACAAGCATATTGCTTTCTATGCTATGTTTTTCTTTATTTTTAGCTGTCACTTCCGTCACAGGATGGATTAATGAGAAAACATCTCTTTTAATCAGAGTGTAACCTCAGGAAGAGCAGCTGTTCAAAACACAACTGACTCCATGTCCTGCAAGAGGCAGGCAAACACGAGTCCTTATAGACTCTCTGCCCACCTAGGTCTCAGACCATGTTATGAAGTGGTTCAATCCCATGTACTAATGATTTTATTCTTAGTAAACCCATACTACTAAAAGACTAGCATTTCATAATTTCAGGGAAATATTGTTTTCTTTTCTGTACCCAGGTTTCTGGGAAAAAGTAAGACAAATTCTGATTAGAAGACAGTGAGCTTTATAAACAAGCACATTATGCTTTTGTATCCATTCATTTCACCAGCTTTGCAGTGAATGCCATTTCATGAAAGTGCAAGCACTTTTTTGTTGGCTGAGTTTTTCCACATTAAAAAGCAGGCTGTAGCCATTAAGAAAAATAATTCAGAACATTCAGTAAATTCTTTATGTCTTATATGTGTTCGGATTATCCAAAATTCACTTTCAGTCATAACAAGTAAATTATTGTGATAAGAAACAGCTGTACAGTTGAAAAAGATTGAAGAGAGATATTTCAAAGCCTTTAAAGAATGTGGACAGCAAATTTACACTAAAAAAACAGGCTGTGAAGAAAATAGCAGCACCAGCAATATATTATTGAATGAATTACAGACTGCAACTCATTCAAATGCTTTAGCAGATCTAGGAGCATACCAAGAAAAAAACATTCTCCAAACTGAGTATTTCTGCAGAAATTGTAGCATGATTTTACATCTTGCATTTGTATTAGCAGACGCTGGCTCTATCCTAAACACTTTTGTCAGTTTTGGCAGGACCAACAGCAGAGTTTTGCAAACAATGTGATGGTCAGTGTGAGTGAAACATGAGCTTCTGCACATTCAGACAAAAGCTCTTGTAGTCTCTACGCCAAAAAATACAGCTGAACTATGCAGAACAGATTGATAATCAGAAAGCTTCTTGTTATCCACAGGGCATCTTGCTTGTGTAAGAGAGATTATTGTGTGTTTTTAAAATTTTGAAGTAGTTTTTCCATAGAATTTCCTTATTTCATGATTTCAGAAAAAAAAAAAAAACACACAACAACAGGAAAACAAACCAAAGAACCCAAAAGAAATCAAAACAAACAAAACCCATACCCACACAGCAAACCCATAAAATGAGCCTTGAACAACACTAACTGAATTGAATGTCAGCAGACCTGAAAGTGGACAGAAAAATCTAATTTAAATTTGTTTCACATCCTCAGAATGACGCAAACAGCAAAAATGCAAGGAAATACTAAAATTTTTGTGGACTACAGCTTAAAACATGAAGTAGGGTTAAGTTGGCCCCTTCTTGAGAAAGAAAAGTAACTTGATGTATCTGGGCAGGGAGCCTGGAATGTGGATAAGCAGAGACCAGGCTGGCATAAGCATAAGCTATTTTTCTCTTCCCAGTTATAGGCTGAAGGTGATCTCTGGTTAGTTTGAGAGCCTTATCCTGTGTGTTGATATCCCCATAGCCTCAGAGGCTGCTAATCTCAGATTGTAATGTTTATCATTACCTCTTATGGGCACTGTCAGAGCTATGGCTTCCCTTATTTGGGAAGGGCAGGTGCTGCCAAATATTAAAGTGTTCATGTTTCAGGGCTGTGATCACTGGCCATTTTTGACTCTTCAGTCACAAGACCAACAAAATCCACAGAAGCTTTTGTTCTGACAAATTTAAACCTGATATTTCTTAGCATATTGACTCTCCCCTGAAATATTTTCATGTTCAACTTCATATGTAGTTATAAAAGCTCTGTCATAGAAAATACATCACTGTCTACAGATCATTTCCATATTTTGTCACTTGGATATATTTTTCTTTGTCAAGGGTTTAATATGTGCTCTTTCTCAAGCCCAAAATTCTAGGTGCAAGCATTCAATTTTAGAATTAGCCAGGCTGGCCATATTTCTGTGAAAAAAAAATACAGTTGATTGGATTTTACTTTCCATAAAAAAAAAAAAAAAAAACCAGCACAAGCATACAACAATGTTTGTAAGGCTATTTACACACTCTTCAGCTGAAAAATGCTGAAACTAAAACTGTTCATTCAACTTGAATTCAACCATTTTATTTGCTTTATGACACATTTTGTAGTTAAAAGATCACCTCTTTTATTGCTTTTGCTACTAGGATGCTGGTGACATCCATAAGAAAAAATAACTACTAGCCTTAAAACCAAGTAGGTTTATGGCAATTGTGGAAGCTAAAATTTTTCCACAAATTAAAAGAAATTTTCTTGGACTTCCTTGCAAATACCAAGAAGTCATAAGCTCAGACTGAAGTGTTGTTAACATTGGAAAAAATATAACACCCCAACCTAATTTTCACTAACCTAGATTTTGGAAATTGCTGAAACATTTTTGCATGTCTTTGAATGAAAATTCAGCCTGAGGCAAAAAAATGAACATGGGAAATCTCATCCTAAGTGACTGGAGTGTGATAAATTTATAAATAATCTAAAATAGAAGCTTATAATGGAAAATTTTAAGGTAATTTAACAATGTATTCCAAACTTAATATTGCTATCTACTTCATAGAAAAATAAAAATAAGAGGTGTTGCATATATGTGAGAAGATTTTTTTAATTTCAATCATCATCACAGATTTTATTTGCATCAAATTGAAGACATAGTCAAGGGGGATGTGATTTAGTTTTTCTTGGATAAAGTTTTCCAACAAAGACATTTCACCTTCCAAAACAGAAAGTGTGAAAAGAAGAGGTGTAGTAAGGCACTACTTCTGTACCTAAGAGAAGCAAAAATAGTTTCCAGCTGAGTAAGTCTTAAGTCTGCTGCTTAGTACAAAGCCAGGTGATGAGTGCAGTAAGCATGAAGCAGAGATTGCTTGCTCTAGCTAACAGACTAAGTGCTTGTCTACAGAGCAGCACTCTCAGGAAAGTTAAGATAAATGAACTAATACAATGAAGCTAGAGTGCATTAGTCAGAGAGCATTAAATCTCTGCCTAGATGCTTTCATTCGGAAGCAAAGCAACTTTAGAGGGCTACAGCTTAATTCTTCCTGAAGGAATGCTGAAAAAAAAGGGGATGGTGTGGAGAGGGGCACAGATTCCCAGGTCCAAATACATAATTTAAGGAAATGACAGCTATGTTGCCATCTGTACCATGGTTCTCCAGTTTAAAGTTAATGCAGGTATAGTTGTAGCTGTACCTTGAGAAATCAGGCGAGACAGATTTGTCTGTGTATGAAATATGCCTTTTAATTTATTAACTTGGTGAAATTATGTGAGTTTCTAGAATACTAGGATTTGTATGATCTAGCTTTATTTATCTATTTAGCTGTCTCAAAGACTTTGTCTTCCAGTTACAGTAAATTAACCATCATTACATTGTTTTCTTCCATACCTCACCGCAACAGCAATGTATTAGTGAAGTGATTTTGGGAAAAGCCATGCAGTAAATAAACGTTTTTCCATTCCTTCTCAATGCCTGTTTTAATTAGAGCTATTTCCCAGAAATGCAGGGCAATTCATTTCACTAGTGAGATCAGTTTTCCATAAAAATCAGAAATTGTCATTGGAACTTCAATTAGAGAGAAATTCTGTACTTACATATACTTTTATCGTGATATTTTTTACTATTGTTCTTACTTTTTGCCAAAATAATGTGTAATTAACTCTCATTGGTAGTAACAGTAATAACAATTATATCACCTATTTCTTAAACAGACTCCAGAAGCAACTCAAAGTCCTGCAAAATCTATCTAGAACACAATATCTAGATGCTCAGGAGAGTTTTGTACAGAAAGATAATCAATTCCTTGTGCCTCTGCTGGATGATCAAGCTCCTGGTCATGCAGTCCAGGTGCCGCTGCATTTGTGAAATTATTAATACCTCAAATACCAAATTGGAAAGACCCTAATTTGTATGTGTTACCATGAAATAATTTGATATCAGGGCTCTTAAGCATGACCAATGGCTTTGTGAAATTATTTCTCAGAGTATTTCTTCTTTCCAGGATTAAATTTGTTACAATAATTGAAATAGACATTATTGCTAGTAGTTTATCAAAATATTTAATTCAAAGCAAATTTTAGGGCACCAGTTTGCCCAGCTCTCAATACTGCTTGAATCTTTTAATTTCAGTCACTTCCATCTGGGATTTTTATTCATTATAAGTGTTCCTCATATTTCACTTCAATCTTTCAAAAATGAGGCTTATAGATTGAACTCCCTTGTAAATTGTGGGACTTGTACTCGGAGGATTTGACTATTCAAAAAAATACAATTAAATTACTTTTAAAACTCTAGTGTTCCCACATGTCGGGCAGAAGACAGAAATGTTTTTTCCATTTCTTGCTATTAAAAATAATTTTGCTTCTGGATTTTTTCTGTTAAAAACAATAAAAGACTATTTGTGCATATTTTCTGAAGATACTTTAGAAGGTAACAGTAAAATTCCCTAAGGATTCATGCCTTTATCACACTGTAGGCAGGGGCCAGACAGAAGTTTTCTTGTCATTGTTCCTCCTATGTACAAGTCGCATTGTTGGGATAAAACTTGAAAACAAATTAGAGAAAAAAAATTGTTTTGTACTTCAGCAACTGATTGTACAACTAGAGATTGCATTATCAGACACACAAATAATGGGATTTAACTAATGACAGCTGAACACTTTTTTTTTCCAGCATCTTATAATTTCTTTGTGATAATTTCTGCAATGTTATTATTATTTTGTGTAAAGAAATGCACATTTGTATAGATTAAACGGTACACAAGAGGCTGTTTTGGCCAAGATTGCAACATGATTTGTGTTCTTAGATTATTTTGCTTGAAAAGACCTTAACTGGGATCCTTGCTAATGGATCTGAGTTCATTATTGAGTGGCTTGCCCACTGGTATCCTAAAAAATTCATTTTGATTAAACATGATTTATTAAGTAGTTGGGAAACCATTCTAGGCAGTTCAGATGACCCTGATTAGCACAGAACTGGAGCTGAAAAATACCATAAAAACACTTTACAGAGGTGTAAAATACTATAAAACCACATTAACAATACATGCAGAAATGAATTTAATTGCATGAGGGAGGGTGTATGTGTACACACAATATTTTTAATAAGCTGGCTTCTTGCTTCCTCCTGCCACTATCATGCTGAGCACCAGCGTGTTAGAGGGATGCTCATGAAGTTTTATGTGGCCTAGCCTTTATGGAGGAGTTCTGTTAGGCAAAAAAACCCCTTCAGATATCCCAGAAAACACCTTTCTTTGTATGATCTCTGAAAACCAGTCCAAACCAGTTCCTCTGTGCGTTTTCAGAAAGTTCCAGTTATAGGAGATTAAACAGTTTGAAAAAGACCAGGTTCTTAAAATGGAAGTTTTCTTATCTCTGATACACACCTGGCTCACTCTTAGCTATGACTTCCTAACTTGGATGGCACCCACTGGCCTATAAATTTACTTTTTTCCTTGCCCAACTCACTTCATGCCTTTTGCACCAGAGGAAGTTCATCAACGCTCAGCTTTCTTGCACTTTTACTAGAAAAAGGATTTCTGGAAAAGTTTGGGCAGGAGAATCTTATTATGAACGTGCATTTTCAATCTAGCTACACAAGCATAAAATTATTTTTTTTTGTTAATGCTTAGGTATACATGGCTTTTTGATCCTTTGCAGTCTGTGCCAGCTGATGCTTGAATGCTTCTATGATACAACAGGAATAGTTAACCAAGTTAACAAAAAATTATGTAGTTAACAAAGACACTGTCTGTTACAAAAATATATGTGGGCAAATAGACAAAAAAACAGTTACCCTTTGCTGGTGTTCGTTTTTCAGGTCTCTCCGTTTTCTGTTTTTGAATTTCTGAAAAAAAATGCAACGCAGATTTGTCAATATTAAAATGATTTTCACACATAAAAATATCAGATGCATTCTCATATTAAAAAAATTATTTAAAAGTGCTTAAAATATTATGGCTGCACCACGGCTTTATCACCTGCATAGTCAGAGTTACATACAATATAGTTCAATTTTATATATATACATAGAAAATATATTTGGATAAAAATCACAATATTAAGTGTCTTTAATAATTATTCTATTTTTAATTGAGCCATACAACTACTTTTAAAAGCAAGAATATGTTTTGCTGATCTGTAACAGCTATGCAGTAACATGTGTTGGTCATGATTCAGAAAAACATTATTTGCTAAACATTTTTCCTATTTATCTTGAGTTGTTTACCAAGATTAATATTTTATGTTTTCCAAACTACTTTTGGAAGGAAAAATGTTCTTTTCACTGCATTTTCTAAAATTTTTAAAGCTCACATACCGAATAGTTAAGTCCAACACACAATAAAAGGTAGACTAAATGATCTATACAAACAGCAAAGATAAAAAGTTCCCAGGTTAGGGATTGTTGTCTCATAGGGAGAATGACTCATTTTGATCATGCTGTACACCAAAATCTGAGAACTGTCTTCCTTAGAGGAGGAAGGGGCAGAGTATTTATCTGCCCTTGTTATGCCATTCCTTTTGAACAAAATTTTTCAGCTGCAATATTGATATTAAATTGCTGCTATATGCCTCCATATAAATCTTTTTCCTACTGTCCTTATTGTGTCAAAACCAGGATAATATAAAAAAAGGTAAAATGCTGAATTTTTGAAAAAGCAAACCAGAATTAAATCAAATGTGCATAGCCCTCTTTGCACACAGTTGTAGAAATTTAAAGAGCATTTATTTTAGCTCTGCAGTGAAGTCATTAAGACTATACAGAGTGCCTGGGTTATCGTATTGTGCACATATTTCCTGTAGAAGGAAACTGCTCTAAAATACTGTATGAAAAAAACCAAATGCAAATCTCACTAGAGTCTGTGGGAGATGGCTTCTTGTGTTTCAGTGTTACCTGTGGTCTGCAGGGTCTAAATAACAAGAACCCTGACCCCAAAATTAATCCAACAGAGGAAAAGCTATGCATATTACATCTCAAGCCTAAGCTACTCTAATGCCTATTGAAGACAACTGAAATATTTCACTTACAACCTTAGTAATTTTCTCAGGAGACACATTGCCAAAGAAATCCAGTAGGAAACAAAATTTCCCCTTCCCAGATATTTACATTAGTCCTTGAAAATAATGCAGAATGTTTTTATTGTACAGTATTTGGTATCTGAAATAATTATTGTGTGGTTTGCAAAAACATAGCTATTCTATCGCATCAGGCTATGTTGTCTTCAGATAGAATATTTTTTTCACTGAGATAAAGAGTAAAAATAGGGTAAAAGACATCACTGTTAACCACTAATGTATGGAAACATAACTAAGCTAATTATATGATGTCATTAGGCTAAAATAAGTTTTTATTCAGTTCTCTTGCTCTTTTCAGCCTGGGTGGCAGTTCATTTATAGTTCTATAAACACCAAAGGGTGAGAATAAGAAGAAACATACTCTACTGATTTACTGTGTTTCAGCTAGGCCTGGATTATTTTTCTTTAAAATATGTGAGGATATTTTATTTCTATTGACTGAGAGAATCCTGTTGCTGGATTTTCAAACTTTTCCCACTTGCTTTGCTTAAATGGCTATGTGGTCTAGTTTAGGTAGCATAAGTGGTAGGAATGGTGCAAGACAGTAACAGATGGAAGATTGCTCCCTAATTCTGGGCACGTCTGAGCACTTTTCCATACCACTGCCTTCAAACACTGACTCAGGAGACTTAAAAAAAGCTGAGTCACTTCCTCTGCATTGCAACATTCAGTGGAGACATATCTCACCCAGTTCAAGAGGTCACCCTACATACTGAGATGAATATGAATAAATCATATTTTTCAGGCAGAGTCACACATACACAGATTCCTTGCTTGCTTTAAAATGCCTCAGCTCTGCTGCATTTCTACCCTATATTATGTGTCTCACTACAGAAAACAGGCCTATTTTTCTTGAAAAAATAAGTATAAAATAAGAAAAAATCATTGTTATTAAAAAAACGTTTTAAAATTTCTTTTGATTTAGGGAAATTACTGCTTTCCAGTTTGACTGGAAAATATGTATGGAGCAATGGATCTAGAGCTGGTTATTTAAATCAGGCTCACACTGTATCAGTAGTGAGGCTTGCTTCAAACAAATATTCAAGTAAGTTGCACAAAAAGTTACCTTTTTAGATGGCTGCACTGAGAACTTCATCTAATTTTCTGCTACAATTAGGATACCACACATCACAAAGAAAACATACCCAAATTCCTAGAAGTGAAGTACATCTTCTTAACACACAAGTGTGTGCATATATGCATTTACACACTGCAAAGTATCCCATCACTGAGGTCTCTTCACAAACTTCCCATTAAAGTCTGAACCATCATAAAAAATTGCAGTCTGGATTACATCAATTCTGACACATCACATCCCAAATTTTTCCAGTACAAATAAATCCAGTCTTAATATAAGCTAAACTGAATCAATTTACAAAACAGAAAATAACAACTATTTGTTAACTTCGAAGTTTTTTAAAACAGGAAACACATTAGATTATTGGAAATTTTGTGTTGTTTTATGAGAGTTCTGATACTCTCTGCTTCATCTTTTAAGACAAATAGCTTTAATTTTGTAGTAATCACATCGTATCTTATTGCTGAGTTGACAAAGTGGTTGTAATATCATAGAAGACTTACATGGCCAGTTTAAAGCATGTAATTCATCTCTATCAGTGTGACACATTGTTAATAAATCCTAAATATTACGAACTTATGCTTAGAAAAATGACAGAATCAAGCAGCCGCAAGGATAATCTTTGTCACCACAGCAACCATTCAGATTCTTTATGAGATGACAGCACAATTTATTAAATTATTGTAAGGGAATATGTATTTTAAAAGCTGTATTTCATTGTTTGTTTTCTTAAATTATTAGGCAGACATGAAAAATTAACTTTCCCCTTGTGTTGCTTGGGTTTTGAATGGATAAGTATTTCCTTAAATATGGATACAGCTTGATGATAATTTCTCTAGACCTCAGGTCTTGTGCAGATATACAGAACATACAGGGTGATTATTTTAAATAGGTCCAAGAAGGAAAGCTAGGAATCTTCTCACTGACCATTTCAAGATACTGAAAGGAGACACACTCAACTATATTGCTGTCAGGCTGATTTATCTGTGTCCTGTTGACCTAAAACAGACCTTACCAGTCAGCTGAGGATCAGTATTGCAGGAAGCTTTACTGGAAATCCCTGCTGAACAAGAGAGTCTGGGCAGCAGCTTCCCCACCCCTCGCCCAGCTAATTTTCATTAACAGCATTTGACAGTGTCTAACGAGAGCAGAGCCCTGGCTGTGCACTCTGGGTCCCAGAAGATCAGGATGGAGAAAATAATTTCAGTCCCTTGAATCTGTGTGAACTAAAGGGTCAGCACTGTGCAGGTTTCCATCAGTGTGAATGAAGAGCACAGCCCCTCATGCTAGGGCATGAGGAGATTCTCCTGGCTCCTGGTTCCCTTCTTTGTCTGCCTTTGTGTTTCTGATTTTGATTTTTTGTTATGTCCTTTTTTATAACACAGTAAAATGGATAGCATTATTCTCAGCTATTTCAATTTTACTGTGTTATACTAGCATCTATGAGCTTTAGCCTACATGAATTACTTTAGGTACCACGAGGAGCTATGACATGATATAAATATCTCATCTCTGTAACACAGGAGTTCAAACTTAAAAGGGATGCATTTCTCCTCTTAGTGGGAAAGCACAGCCTTGCATCTTGCTTCATTAGAGGATAAAATGGTGAGTAGCATTCTGGTATTGTTGAAATAGCACCTATACCTCACCCTCCGCTGAGTTTCCATCTTACAGATTAAATATACATTTAAAAAATCCCCAAAACCATATTAAAAATGTCCATGATATAAGAGACAAAGTGAGGAAAAAAAAGAGTCCCCATTTGAAACACAAGAATGCTTTACCCAAGGTAACCCAGAAAGTCGGCAAAGGACCTGGGGATTTACCTCTGAACCTGACATTCAACATTACACTCCATGCTTAAAACCAACCTCTTTCTACTTAAGTACTGCAGTGAGAAAGAATGTAGTTCTAATATATCTACTGTTTTAAGGGGATAATTAAGCAGATGGAATTTTCTATGAAATGAGAATAAATTTTTTTCCCTAACAAATTTTACCAGCTGGTCATCTTTTTCATCAGCTGTTACAGGTAACCCAGTGATTTACACCTTCAGTGCTTTGGCATTCTCTCTCTTACAAATATCTAAATGTGAAAAGGAAAATTAGTCCAACTCAGAGTCTGGTGAGCCAGAGTTTAATAATTTGCTTTTGAGCAGTTAAAATCCTTACAGCTATTGCCAGCAATTTAGTGGGGCTATATCCTTGCTAGTTTATCAGGACTAATTGGTAGCAGGCAGCTGATTATCCTGAAGAGTTGGTGGAAACAGGTACTGAGGGCAAGGCTAGAGTGAGTGGTGTTAAGAGATTTAGAAGATGGGAGAGATGTCATTTCTAATGTGTTTTTAGAAGTTTTCTGTGTGAAGAATTGTAGTCTACTCTCTTGCTGTCGGTATCCTCGGGAGAAATTTACAATTGTGCAGCTGATGTCTATTTTTAATCTAGATAGTACCAGCTGGTGGGGGTGACAGTTATCCTTGCGGGGCTAGGAGGAGAAGAAAGGAAGCTGTGCATGAGTGCAACTTCTATCTGACTACTAATACATCAAGTAGCTGTGCTCTACAGGCAAAAACACCCACAGCAAAACCAAAAAAACACCTTGCAACAGGAAAAAAAGTGCAGGGGAAGAAAAAGAAGAAAAAAAAACCAAGCAGGAAATGCTTGATTGGGGAATTAAATTGGTGTATTTTTTATTGTGCTCATATCCAGGAACCAAAGGCAGTGTAACAGAAGGCCTTAAATACCAGCATTCAGTGTTGGAAAGTCTGAGTGACATATATGGCTTAACCTGGTGACTTCCCTACCAGCTTGCCAGTAGCACAGTCTTATCCCCAGTGTTTTCTTAGATATTTCCCTGTTCTGGAGACTCAGAGCAACTTCAGGCTGGGGTACATCATAACTTTTCCTGAAGGCATGTGTTGTAAGAGCTTTCTTGAAAATGCATCAGGGGACAAATTGCTCTTATCAATGAAAATGCTGAACAGTTTGTGTGCTCATCCATGACATGAGGAACCAGATCACAGCACCTGCTATGTATGATTTCAGAATTTTTTATCCACCTCTTTGGAAATTACAACTACATGTTAGAGTGAGAATGAAGGTTTCTTCTTCCCTTTTGGGAAGGGAAGGGTCATGTCAAATTCCATTTGTCTTGTTAAACTGAGGATTCCCTTACCTTCATTTCCCTTTCCAAATAAATTGTTGTTGTTGTTGTTGTTGTTATTATTATTATTATTATTATTATTATTATTATTATTATTATTATTATTATTATTATTATTTTGAGTCTTGTTTTTATTCTGGTAAGGTTTCCATTTGAAACAGAAAAGCAATATCTTATCAGAAAGGTTTTTACAGGGAGGGAGGTACTTGCAATTATCTTTGACTGATTGTCCCGTAAGCATAACTGGCATTCTTCATGAAGATCATATGTGGATTTTTATGGTGGAATTTTAATGATTGGGCTTTTGAAAGAACTGAAAGTGGAAGATATTAAAAGTTTTCAATCCTGTAAATTTTAGCATAAAGTTTTATTCTTAATATATATAAAGATGTTAAGCCCGCGTTTTTCACTCCCAGACAGCAGTCCTGTACCTTTAAGTTCTAAAATCAAAAAGGAATGTTATTTGTACTTCGATTAAAATCAAGAGCCAAAAGACAGACAACTTCTTTACTTAAACGAATCAGAGATGGAGACACATGATCAAAACCAGTGGAACATGAAATTGTCTTGACATGCTTCTCCTTATGGATGCCAGTCTGCAAGGTGTTACTGGCCCAGTGGTAAATGGTATTTTTCATAGCAAATTTTATCAGTCTGCATTTAATTGAGTGTAATTTTCTAAAGAAAAAAATGCAGGCAAGGCTTGTAGGCCTCTTAGAGCAAAATTATATATACAACTATACCTAAAAGCTCTAATATTTATTAGCACCAAGGAATTTTTTTTTCCATACAAATCTATTTAATTGTTGTTTGGTTGGATCTTTTGGTTTTGTCTCTTTGTTTTTGAAAGGTGTTAAAAATACAATAAAAAGAGATCACAGACTCAGTTACTCTACCAAGATTTCAAAAACATGAACTCTGCAGATTCTACCTTACTGTATTAGTCTGTAAATAGTCATTCCTCGGCAAATTCAATCACATTTGGATCCAATCAATTTTATTTTAGGGGTTTGGCATGCCGAAGAGAGAAGTTTCTGTGGGTCATGAGCATGGGCTCCGTTTGCTACATCCTCTCCTTGGCACAGCAGTAGCTGTGCAGGGATCTGAGTTCACTCAGAAATATGCAAGCACCCCAGTTTTGATGCTGTGCCTTTAACTGAGTTTTGGAAAGGTTGTTCATTTTCCAGGTCAGGCACAGCAGACTCCAGCCAGTGGGGATCTGCTTAATACCCTCTCCTCTCAGAGTGAGAACTCCCCAGAGCTCCATTACTGGGGCACAAATTAAGATTTCCATAAAGATTGCATCATTATCTTCACTTAAGGTTTTCCCTGATTTAAGAGGATATCTTCAACAGCTGCAAACCTCTCTTTTAACACTTCTGCCCAGGGTCCCTACTAGCCTTGAAGCCCAAAATTCTATCCTTCTCTTTTAAAATATAGTTGGTAAATTTGGATTGAAAAGTTTCAGCTCAAGCTGAAAACAAATTACTATTCTGCAAAAGGCAAAAGAGCTATAATTGAACATCCCTGTACCCTTATGGTATATTGCCTTTTTTCATCTGCATAATATGGAAAATATTTTCTTTCTTTTACAAAATGCTATTTTATGGTGGATATGCAATTGCTGTAGTGATCAATGTGAGTAAAACCAGATGCAATTGTTAAAAAAAAATTAATAACAGAAATGGATTCCACAAAAATGAAAAATGCAAAAAAACCCCATATCTGGAAAAGCACTTTAACATCTGAGAATTGAACCAATCAATGATTTCCATCTTTTAATGCAGAGAGTACTTTACACAAAGGTATGCAAAATGCTTTATAGTAAAGTGTAGCCTAGGGAAACAGCAAAAGCCTTTTAGTGAGATCTTTACTAGCAACTCATATACAGAGAAGTGAACATTACCATACAGCAACATAAAAGAAACTGAATTCAGAAGGCATTATCAGTACAAATAGATATATACTTTAGGGATCAATGGAACAGTCTAATTATTTTTAAAGACACGTATATGACAACTACACTGGTAACACAGTTTTCAGATTGCATTTATGGTATTCTGAATTTATTGTCTCTAGCTCATTTCCAAACTGCCTGTAGCCTTGGGTTCACAAGAAGTTGTAGGTGGATTACGGCCATGCAAACACTGTGTCCCTTCACTGGGGAAAATGCTTGGAGTATGGGACATTATAACGATGTTTTTATTAGTTCTGATATACTTCCTGAGGCATTTGCACTGGTCACTCTAAGGCAGCAATAAGGACTTCTGTCCCATCCACTGAGTCAGCTGGGCTTCTGGTCTAATCCTAAATTCATAGGTACTTTAAGAGTTAAAAACAGTCTAACACACATGATAAATTGTAGGACTAATAATTTTTTTACTTGATCACTGCACCAAAAAACTATGCAGGAAATTGTCTGGTCTGAGAACCTTTCCTTTTGGGAGCACTTTGTTTGTTAGCACAGATCAATAACCAGGTCCAAACAAGCCAATATATTGTGATGACTAAAGTCTGACTGGCTTTAACCTTGGGGTAGAGAAGGGGTTGTTAGGAGTGGGTGTCTGGCATCAGGTCTGGGGGAACTACACCTTGGCCAGAGCTGCTGAGGGTGAGTCAGTGTAACTGACAATCCCCTTAGAAGCTGACATGTCTTTTAAGAGCACGATGTGTCTTCAGCATATTAATAACCAGCCTAATACTCTGGCAATGATACTCTCATTTGAGCTGAAGACAGATGGATAAGGTGCCTTGCCAAAAAGCTTATTTGTCTTTTACAAAATTTCTTGTGACCTTTAACAGAAATTTCTAGTCTGTGTTGGCTTTTTGTTGCAATTTATGATTTTTTAAATCACATGTTCCTAAGAAAAAAGTCAAAAACATATTTTTCTGTCTCACATATAGACTAACTCACATAAAATTAAAGATCCATCTCTACCTGAAGGAAATGTTTCCTTTGATTGTCAGTAAGAATAATCTTATGCCAATAATAAAACTTTTCGGTAATACTGAGATGGATAACTGTCAAAATGGTGATTTGTTTTTTTCTCTGCTTTTTAATTGAATAGTATTTATTGAAACTAAAATGATTTTCAATTTAATAAAGACCTTTTTAGGCATGGTTCTCAATGTTGAAGTGTTTGTAGTTCTTTACTATTTGCACATCTTTATTTCCAATTTTATGTTTTGTCAACTCCTTTCCAAACTCACAACTGAGGCCAGTAGTGCTCACAAAAACAAACAAACAAACAAACAAAGCACCCTCCATTTTCTTTTTTATAGCAACAATTTCTAGTAAAAACATACAGGCATGCAGCTCTCAAATAATAGAATGTGTCTCTAAAGGTGAAACTAACCCTGAAAAAATGAACAAGATTATCAGTCATAACTACTATTATTATAGAAAAAAATGAAACTAAAAGCAAATTAATCCTGAAAGAATTAAACCTCTCTGCCATTTGTGAAAATGTCCTATAGTTTTTGTATGTTGAGAATGTGCATTGTAAAAGACTGCAAAGCCCCCTTCAGCATAATCATTCTCCATGTCCACCGAAGAATACTACTTTGCCAGAAAATATTAAATGTTCATTCTTTTTCAATTATTGAAGATAAATATTAGTGATAAGACTTGGACTGGCAAAAATAATTGCAATAAAAAAAAGGTGCTTGAGAGATATTTTCATATCTTCAAAGGATTCTGAAGCTGATATTAATCCCATTGCCTGTGGAAGCCCATTGTCATTACTTGTACTTCTATTATCTTTGCTTTTAATTTACATCTCTAGGAAAATGGTCTTTGCTTTCTTTGGGATCATAATTATGATTAGACTTTTCCTCTTTCATGGCTAGACAATGTCCTTGCCACTCCCCTTGAATTTTTGTTATCACAATTGTACTGTGATATCAGCAATATTATTTTTTCAGTTACTATATTAAATTATAAAGTAATTTTTGTGCAAACATTTCAGCATTCAAAAAGCTGCTAGAGTGAAGACTTGTCCATTCACTAACAACAGACATGGAGATTTTTCAAAAATTCTCATTGTATTCATGAATACCACAATAACTTTGAGTTAGATTTAATACAAACACTTAAATATCAGGCACAGCAACCATAGTGCACATTTCCAGAGTGAAATTTGAGAGGGAAATTTGGCTTTCCATAAAAATGTAAAAAAATGTCAATTTGTTCATATTCTGGAGACAGCAGTAGTGTACTTCACAATCTCACGAGTACTTTTTTTTTGTTTAGAATGTTCAAATACCAGTGTCACCTTAAGAAGAATCTTTCATAAAGCTATAGCTGAAATTGCTGCTCGGACTAGAAGGGATTTTAATGCAGAAATGGCCCTTTACAAGTAGGCAGAGAAAACTCCATAACCAAAAAATTTGCTTCTAATTTCATGAGTCAAACTAACGTTTTGACACCCAAAAACCCCCCAATCTATTTGTATAGATGGTCCTCTTTTGGGTCCAGCCCTAACAGCAGCAACATGGAAAAAATCACCAATGCCATGTTTTGTTTCGTTTTGTTTTGTTTTAGAAAGCTTTTCTTCTGGAAGTCTTATTTATGCACCATGTAAATGACAGCACAAATTAGTTGAGAGAAGCTACTTGGAGAGATCTGCACCTTGTGCTCTGGGGAACAGATTGTGATGATTGTGAGAGTGCTACCTGCAGGAGCTCACCTGAGCCCTCAGCTCACCTCCCAGGGCTCTGCCTTCTGGGCTCATGACCTTCAGCGCTGGGAGAGAATTTCTCTGTGCCTAAGCACTAAAGCTGTTCACTACACCCCACCACAGAGCTCTCAGTAAGCTTCTGCTTAGCCTTAGACCCCAGAAATTAAGCTCCTTGATGTTTATACAGTTTTAAGAGAAGTCTGCAGAGAAACAGGAGCAATTCTGAAGGGCTGAGAGGTGTCGGTCACTGAGAGGACACGTGCAGTACTCTGCACTGACATTTCCAAGGGACTCATGGCTCCAGGCCACATATGTTGTATTTCTGTAGCTCAGTAAAAGAGGTGACAAAATCAAGTATAAACAAGGCCAGATCCTGGCTACAAGGATGAAATGAAGACCTCCAGTCACCTGGAGATGGTAAGTTATTTGAGGATGTTGCAATGTGAAAGTTTATGGCAATACTTATGACAGAAAGGGGCATTATCTTCAGCAGGCACAGTCAAGAGAAAGTGTTGTGCAGGGAGACAGGCATGAGAATGCTTGAACTCTAAAAGACAGGGGGAGAATCTTGAGCACACATTCAGGAAGTAGAAAAGCCCACTCAAAATTTGTTTTACTGTTCTGGAGGTGAAATGCTTGAATTTGGGCCTTTTCACATCTTTGTGGATGCATTATCCTGTAAGGCACCAGATCTGGAGAAATCACCAGGTTCTTGTCCATTTCCTTTACACCAAAGATAGAAGACCCTCTCGGGATTCAGGTCATGAGCCAGGAGCTTTGAATAGCAAGGAAAACATTCCCAGCTGGCAGTTAGATACTCAGCTCCTTGGATGGAGCAATTTAGGTCCAAACAATCATACAGTAACTTCCAACTTCTTACAATTTAAGCAGCCTTGAACTTGTTTAGATGACTTCTCCGAATTCTGTTTCTACATCTTTCTGCAATGGGTGAGGCCTATGTCACTGATTTCCAGAAAAGGGATTGCAATGCTGAGCATGGCGCTGTCCATAGTGTTTTTATGGATTATGCCTTCCTAGCCATGAAGTAACAGCACTTTCAGCCTGGCCCCTACAATGGCCTGTTGTGAGAAGACACATTCCACCCATGGACATCCTTGCTAACAATATGCTACAGCTCTGTGCACCTTCTGTAAAATTAAAATGCACCTGTCTCTCTGGGAAAAGAGACAAGGCTGAAGGTTTTACAGTTCTTATAGATGAAGTAAAGAGAGGGAACCTTTTCCTACACTGTCTGTAAGTTTTCTTAACATGAGTCGTCAATAGAAAGATAACTGCTCCTGGTCTTCAAGCCTATTAATTAATTGGATTACAGATTGAGATTGACAGATTATTTCATTAAATAGAAGCCTGATCCAGTTCCATTTAACTTCAGAGAAAACTGGGTTGTAATCCCAGAAGCAACTGGGGTGCTAGATTCATCAATATGGGCATTTACCCCTTGAGAAGTTGATGGATTCCAAATTCAGTTCACATAGGGCTGCTTACACATCCTACTATTCTTGAGCTTTGCTAAATATGGAGAAAAAACACGCCCTAGTTTTGAAAAGATTTACATTCTATCATCAGTAATTCCAGCCTTCTAATACATTTGCATTTTGATTTAATAGAAGTTGGATGTAAGTTTTATGTTTCAGCAAAACAATTTCAATATCCATAAAGATTATAATATAAATCCTACTTCCTTCACTTGTCTGCTTTAAAAATTCAATGATAACTAAGTAATTTTTTCAGAAGACTAGGATGCAGTCCTTTCTTTAGGGGCCTGTGTTGGCTTCAGGTAAAATACTTGACAGTACCTCATCACTATTTCTCACTAAATATACTTTCCATATTATTATTCCTGAACTTTATTTCTATACAGACATACATATAACTTCTTTGCATTAAGAGAAGTCCCACATGCATGGCAAGGACAATAATAACCTTTCTGTAATTCTATTTTTATATGATTTTTTTCAGATTTTCTGTAATAATTAAATAATAAAGAATAACAAAATAGTAAGTTAATAATGAAATAGTAAAGAATTCTTACAAATTCTTACAACAAACAGCTCAGTAAATATTATTTGTGTTTTGCATTTAAGAGGTTTGCTAGAGCACAACTGAAAAGGCTAGTAGACTGCCATGTAACTATTGTCAAAATTTATATCACAGACATACAATTAATTCTTAAAAAGATTACTAAATATTTTCCCTCTATTATCAAGCAACTGACCAACCTTTTTTCAGGGAAGGTTCCACTTCACCTAAACCAAGAGAAAAAAACAGGTATCAGAGAAAAGATTGAAGAAAAACACAAACCAACAAAACCCAAACCAAACCAAACCAAACCAAACCAAAAACAGCTCACAAAACAAAACGAAACCAAAAAAAACAACACCTTTTTTCATGTTGGCTGATTTTATTTCAAAAAATATTTTTTCTTCTTTATATGCTAAATGACAAGCATCAATTCTGAGATTTTGGATTTTTCATTAAAAATCTAAATTGCCATAGAGTTTTGGGTAGATAAATTCAAGGTGCAGTAGTAACTAAGGAAATATCCAAATCTCTATTCGTGCTTCTGAATATTAACTTGTGACTACAATTAAAAATTTACTTGATGCATGTTTCCCCATTTTAAGGAAAAGCTCACTGGTTCTTTTTAAATTCCAAACAAAGTATATATGAAATTAAGCAAGATTGTAAATCTAGCAATGGCCAAGGCAAAAAAGAATCCATTTCAGTGTAACTAAGCATTTGATTGCTGCAATATGTTACTACATCTCCATGTAGGACATGGAATTTGACGGAGTGATCCTGAATGAGTGGCCAGTGTGCAGCCTCGGCTGCACTGACTACAGCACAGAGGGGGCGGGGTGCTCAGAGCACTTAATTTTTATGACATAGTGCAGTAAGATGCCTTGCTGCCTATTCACACCCCTGGTTGATGATGAAATTCCACTTGGGCAAAACATTGCAAGAGCTAAGGTTTCCAAATCTAGTGAACATCAGATCTCGAATTTTTGTCTGTCAGGTATTTTATGACTTTTCCTACTGCCTTTAACACTTAGACACTCGAGTGTTTGAAAGTTTGCATGTGCTTTGGGAGCTATGAAATCCTAAAAATACACACTGATCAAATTTTACAAAGCTGTTTATTTTTCATCTTTTCTGTTTGTCAGCCTTAGGAGAGACTGGCTTTTGGCTAGTTATAAATCATATCTCAGAATAGGATGCCCAATTCACAGACTCAACGTGTCTGAGTCTATCTATTAGCATTCATATACGATGCTAATATAAAAAGCTCATGCACACATTTAAAAGGTAAACACTTGGTAATATCTCAGGTTTCTGAACAAATGGGTAGAAGTCAGTTCCAGTACATGTCACTTTTTAATTATATTCTGGTGTAGCCAAATGGAATGTAAAATAAACTACCGTGAAATGAAGATGTCACTCCTACACTTCTCGCTTGTCAGAATGACCAATATGATGTGACATGATGATCCACTACTGACTGTGAGCAGTCTCTACTCATACTGGGGAACTCGGTTTTATTTTTTTGTTTTGGTTTAGTTTTTGTTTTTTATTAACAGAAAGAGAGTTATTTCCAAAATCAAAATATTAGTAATTTGCTTTCTTTTATCTGATTATGTCATGAAGAATGGTACCATAATGGCAAAATAATTTCTAGAAAACTGAATTATTTGCAATATGTCATCCAAAATCCCGTAAGTTCAGTTGAAATGTTATATTCTTTTTTCATTTCAATATATTGCCCCATTATCAATATGTCAGATTGAAAAAAGTTCTAAATTTCCTGATGTATCTTGAATATTTTCCAGGGTTCTTTAGATTCTTGCTGATTAAAAGAAAATAGTCATTTCCATTCTCTGAAGCGACATCCTGATGCATATTTTGGTTGTGGCTTTGAAGTCGTATATAAATTAGTGTTCTTTTCTTCAAGATGTTCTAATGGTAATATTTAATTCTGACAGTTTTTTGTAATAGTACATTAAACATGAGATGAAAGCTAACAAAGAGACAAATTTACTGATTAGAATAGCCAGTGGATGCTTTATTAGCAGCAATGTTCACTTTTCCTTTTTGTTTGACCTTCTTGTCTGTGATGTTAAAAGCTGAGTAAGCTGTTTTAATGCGTGTAAAAAGCAGTTAGAGCAGTTACAGAAGTCTTTACATTACAAATACCTTCATCACTGTCATCATCATCACTCCATACGATGTCAGACAGTAAAGAAAAAAAGCCATAAATCCAATCAGAAGACTCTTCCAGTGTCTCATGAATGATTCTCAGTGGTTCTGTGCTGAGCTTGTGAACAGATCTTCCTGAGTGCAGAGTTTAAAACAAAAGCGATTTGAAAAAAGAACCCAAACCAAACAACTCCTTCAGTAGTAAAAGTTCATCTTCATTTTATACAGGACTGATTATACTACCTCTTTTATCAGAAACAAGGATTGCGAATGTTAATTTTTATTATTCAAGCATTTGAGGACAGCTCTCCTTCCTGTGGAAGGCTGGTATAAACTGTATCTTATTGCACTTGCTGTTCACAAAGTGATTAAGGACCCAGTGTACAATTTGGTTTGATGTTGTACTCCAAGTTCTGGCTCTCCTTCTGGGGATTGGCTGGGCAAAAAATAAGTATGGATTTCATTCTAATATTCTTCTTTTTATATAATTGCTTCATTTCAGCCCAGTTTTTAATCTCAGATCCCCTGCCTCTTGATGCCCATCTAGGATTCAGTCCCAATTATATCTCCCCACTGAGCTCATTCCTTCGCACAAGTCCTGGCTGAAGAAATTGAAACACATACAGGATGGGAAGAGGAAAGATGTGCATACTCAGACCAAAATTAACCTGAGCTCAGAATAAACAGGGATGCAAATCGTGGCACAGAGACAGCTGCTTTCAAACTCATACTCCTGTGATTCTGGTTCTTCTTTCACAACTTTCCTAGAATTTCTTTCACGTACACTTGTGCACAAGTGCATACCTAACTTGTTCCGCTCTTACTGCCCCTGTAGGCAAACAAATTGGGAAACAAGGAAGCTGTGCAGTTTCATATCCTTCACCTTCCTGGAACCTCTGGTGGAAGTGACACCTGCTCCACACTGTATCCACCACCCAGGCAGTGCAGCCATCAGTGGCTAATACTAGTACTCCCCTAAAGGCTTTTCCAATCGGGATTTCACCAGATTTCTCCATACCTGACACACTACTTCAGAGGGACTTCCCCATCTCTGACAGAATTCTGACCATTCTGCGCAGCAATTTTCTATTTTCTTGAAATTTGTAGCAAACATTTCTTAGGAAGAGGAAAAACACTCATTCAGTCTATGTTACTGCTCACTGTACTTGAAACTGCAGACTGAGTCATTTCCTGGTCTGTGCAAAGCTTTTCCACAAATATAGACAACTGAAGGTAGACTTCAAACGTGATTTGAGCTTTTGGCCTAGTCTTGCTCCCAGGAGTTTTGATAGAGATATGCACCCTGAATTTAACATTATCAAGGTGGGAACCATACCTCTCTTGTCTTTCTGTAGGTAAAGATTTTAGTCAGAAGCTAAAGACAAATCTATTCAGAACTACTTCTGATTGCAGTGTTCTGACTCACAAACCAAAGTCAGAAGCAGTCTCACATGGACTTGCAGGCTAAAAATCATGCAAGGTGCAGGCTTAAAGGAACTTTTTCAGTGACAGCAGTAGGAAAAGTTATTTTCTTAAAGTGCTGTAACAAAACTTAGATGTAGCTTTATTTGAAACATAAATGCATCACTATTCATGTTCATTTTATTTCTAATTAATTATTCTGAAACACAAGAGACCAGGCTGACTTTCTCTTGCTTTGCAGCTGCTTGTTGATAATGCAGACCAAAAAAATATTATAGTTAATATTTTGTGAATATTGTATTATATAGGTATGTGCTGCTGAACAATCAGACACATCAAATAAATTAAAGGTATGACATGACGCAGTGACAGAGTTATAAAGAAATTAATTTAGTGCACTATCGTGCACACTACTCTATTCAGAAAGATTGAGTAGTAAACCAGCAAATATTTACTTTGTTTAGCATGACACTTATTTGCATTGTCTTCATGCACTGAGATGTAGAGATTTAATTTTTTCAAGTGATTTGCCAGAAATTGTCTTCTTAAGCGTTAACCAAGAGAAAGAACACCTATACTTAGGCTCTTAAAAAGTAAATTTATGACCTGACCCCGATGCCATTTACACTTTACTCTAATCTAGAGGTGCTAAGGAGTCAAAGTGGACTAATAGAATGGACATGGCCAGAAGTGTCTTAGCATAATCAAGATTTTGATTCACAAGCAGGGATGGTTTAACTTTGGACAGCTGCCTTTATTTTCAGTGGCTATCCATCCTCCTTTTACCCACTGGTTGCTTAGGGAGGGCGCAGTTACTTTTACAGCCACGGATTTTTACAGCTGCAAGGACTACAGCTATAAAGTAAACAAGAATTGGTATCAATTTATTTTAATTAACTGTTCTATCAGCTAGCAGCTCAAAAACTGCTTCTGCTTCACAGGTAGCAGAGCTGTCCCCCCTGGGCAGGCAAGGGAAATGCTCAGAGAAGTGCAAGATCAAGAGCAGAGGAAATTATTCCAACCACCCCAAGGCAAGCCATCTTTGCTGATGAATCAGTCTTCAACATCATGTCCTGGTCTTTCATTCATAACATCTTCATACCACACTATGTAAAGGGATTAGAAATTATAAGTGTCCAGAGGTAAAATTGTGTGTCCAGTCATGCCTATGCTAACAGGTGCAAGTTGTAAATCCTGTTTAACATAGAAAGTTTTGAAAAATCAGTTTGGAGCTATGTAGAGGACATTTTATTGGTATTCGCAAAATGAAATTTTGTATTAAACAGATACTGTGAGCTCACTTGTGGTCTGATGCAAGTGGCATGAACCTGGAAAATTGTGTCTTTGTGCACTGATCTTCTGTTTAAATTGTATTTCCAACATTTTTAAGAGTAGTGCTGATAATAATGATGTGTTCTAGAATTCTTAACACCACACCAAGTAACGCTGAAGTGAAAATTAAGACTGATTAAATTCATGCTTTTAGTTCTCCCAACAATTTTGATAATTCCAGGTGCTACAAGGTCCCTAGTAGAATGAAATACAAAGGAAATTAAACAATTCTGGTGTTAACAACTACAGAGAAAGATTCAATTTACCTCACACACATTCAAAGAAAGACAATTGCCAGATTTGCATACTCTTGCTTGAAGAGTGAAGCTAAAATAATGCAGATTTTCATAACAAAGTTTGAGCTTCATATTTTTTAATTTAGTGATGTCCAGCAATTGAAAGAATGATGAGATTCTTTTACAATCATCCTGTAGTCAACATATTTGACTGGATTGGCAGTCTTCTATCCAAATTCTCATTTCTTAGCAAATATTAGGAGACTAATTATTTTAAAAGTAAGCTCACAATATATTTCTTTTGCTAACATTTGGTGTGTAATATAGAATTTGTAACTAATCTATAGCTATAACTAATATTATTATAGATTAATATAATTGATTTAAACTGTAATTAATACATCATATATCGCATAAAATCCATTGCTGTGGGAGTAGAGGGGGCAGGATTTTGCATTTAAACTGTAAAGAGGCTATTTCTCAGAATATTTCTCAGATAGATATGGACTTGTGAAGTTTAAGCTTTTGTTTAACTTTTAAATAGGGATTGAGCCAAATTTTAAGTCTTAGACAAAATAGTAAACAATTAATAAATGCCTGTTGAAGAAGGGGAGAGGAAGTAAATGGTTACCGAGGAGGTTAAGTTCAGATGTAAAACATACAATTAATATTGAAAAATTTAGATGACACTGTGCAATTACCTTTAATCACAGTTTAATTTCAGATTATCCTATTTAGTGAAATATACCTGAAAGCATACTTAATCCCTGGTGTTCTTAAACTCCCTCAAAAGCTAGTGCAGAAAGACATAACCTTCAGAAGGCAAGTGTCTCTTTTTCCTCTGAAATCTGTCTTAGGGTTACATGAATCAATTTCCAAAGATACCCACTCCTTTCCATTGTCTAGAAAGGAAGTCTGAAAAATTAGCATGGACATATCACCTTATTTTCCCGTTACTGAAGTATGGGACATGGATCCTGCTAGTGATGCCATTTCAGATTTAAATCCTTCTTTTTGTTGCACACTTTGTCTAAGCACTTAGATTTGTAACTTGACATTCAAAATTAACACCAAGACTACACCACTATTCCCCTTGATAAATTACTTACATTCCAGAACAGCACTGATTCCACAAAACGCATTGCTAGAATGTTTTGTTTGTCAAAGTATTTTACTACTTGGTACACTATAAGAGATGTGTTTCAGATCAGTAAAAATTCCTTTCTTGCGCTGACACATTCACTGCTGTGAGCACAGTAACAGTTTTGTAGTTTTGTTTTCAGAGGAAACATCAGAATTCCAGAACCTTCTGGAAAATGATGAAATTTGGAAGAGTTAAGGCTGACAGAGGAAGAATTCTAATCAAATGAAAGGAATTTTCATACTACCATTCAAAGAAATTTTATCTTAGGACAACTCGAATTTGATTGGAGAATGTTTGTTAGTTCTTGGAGATATCTGGATGATTATTTGGATTTTCCATACTAAATATATGCAAATATATTTAAAATAATTATTTAAGACATAGTTTCAGATGTGTTGTATGTACTTCTAAAAAAACCCTATGTAATTTGAAGCAGCAGATCAAGTACTACAATTCTTTGTAGCTCTCTAGCATTACTAGTACAGAAACAGAAATTTCATTAAAAATGTGAGAAAAACAGTCATGAACAATTAATTTCTTCATTTCTGAAGTCTCTCTGGTTCACAATATTATTCCAAATGATTTTAAAATTAAATTTTTAACCTTAATGATAATTAATAACCCACACTTAACACAGCTCCTTGAAACCAGGCAATGACAAAGTTCTCAAGGCCTGCAATTGGCATTAACAAGAAGATAGAAGGAAATTTTCATAAAGTGACAAAGTATTTTTGAACAGAAAACCCCTTTATTTTTCATCAGGACTGATAATGGGTACTTTAAAAGTGATGTTTGGATACAAGAATTGAATAATCACATGGTATGATTTGCTGTAGCCTCTCAAGCAAATTTGGTTATGTTTAATAGTCTGTGTCATTTATTCCGGTGAAATGCACAACGAAAAGTGACTAATTGATTATCTGTGCAAATCACTTCAGTTATTATTTGAGTCTTAGTAACTCTGCCAGAAATGTAGTTTCCTATCAATCTTTTTTTGCCTGTCAAATGGCTAAATGTATACTCAGAGTTCAACCTGTGTTAAGGTGGCCATTTTTTTCTTAATGAATCACAGCAAATTAGTTAATAATTGTTGGATTTTCATCAATTACATATTTTGACTCCAGTGAATTGAATGCAATTAAGTTTAAAAATGATGGCAATTATCGGGTGCAAAGATTGATCTATGAGATATAAGCTACTTCATTGACACTGACAAGGTACAGCTGATAAAGATAGAGAATTTCTGTTGTGTTTGATACAATACAAGAGCCTAACACTAGCGTGTGGTAATAAAACATATTCTATTCCTGGTAAAATATTCTATTATAAATATAGAGACCTATATTTTAATTTGAAAGTTTATATATTTTTAAGTTTCTTTCTTTCTACTCTGTGATCTTTTGAAAAGATCTAAGATATTGAACTCAATATACACACAGTCTCCTATTAGTAATGTCCCAGTTTATCAACATAACTGTCCTTAGGTCTTTTGTTTCAGTTTCATGGACTAACAGTTTTGTCCAGCTTATAGCTCTAAGCCATAAACAGGTAAAACTCTGGTTGGTACCACTGAATTATTAGTATAAAAATACTAATTGGATTTTTAATTATATTACATTTTAAAACTGCCAAAAAAGCTGAGAGTCAGCTTTATCAGTAATTTCCATTTAATAAGTACATATATTGTATATATTAAGACTACAGCCTGTAGCTGTCTCTTCCTAATATCAACCTTAGATAATTATATTGAGGTCAAGTTCATAGAGGAAACCTCACCTGAAAGTGAACAAAGAAGCAGTTATAACTAGAATTTACTTGCCAAAATTTAGAAAGAAATTCACAAATTCTCACAAAGTATTTGAGTAATTTCAGGTCCATTTGATATAGCCCTACATGTGGATAGGGTTGTATGTTTAGGATGGGCTTTAAGTGTAGTTTATGTGACTTGATTTGATATCAGCTGGAAGGTTTTGATTTGACAGTTCAGATCTTCATTAGGTGGTGTTTTCTGAAACACATCTAAAATAATTTGAAGCTTTATTTTTTCTCATTCTATGGGTTCAGTTCTCTGACTAAGTACATAGATCTTCAGATCTGTCAGGGCATCTGTAACGCCCTTTAAAGGGCATTAAAAGTGTAAAATTAGTACCTCAGCTTGACGCCATTTCCTGGGACTCTCCTGGCTGGGGGCATCTTTTAGCTGTCAGATCTACTTCAAGCATGATGAGAAAATGAGGAACAGGCTGCTGCAAGCCCCAGCCCAGCAGAGTTGGGGTTAGCTGAGAAGCAGTGCTGCCCTGTGCTGGCCTCTGCTCGTGCCCATGCTTTGTTATCAGCCACACACATCTTCAGAACGCTGCAGGCAGAAGGTCTTTACCAGGTGGGAAACAGGGATCATCGCAATGTTGTGCTATACCTGATGGCAACAGCATGAACCCCAGAAAGGTCAACAAAAAAAAACGAAGAAACACCATTACCAATAATGAATCTTCTCAGCTGTCTCTTGGCTAAAGGAAGCACTTAAGGAGTGAAGTTTAATCTCTGTGGGGCTGCTGTTATGTGGCAGAAATTTGAGTTCATTAAATAGAGAAACAATATGCTGTAGGTGTGAGATAACACAGTGTGTATCACAGCAAGGTAAAAACATGGTCAAACAAAGCACAGTATTTTTACAAGTAACAAACAAATTCTATTGCTGAAAATAATATATTACATATAGGTGATTCTAGTTGAGTTACTTCAATTTCTTCAACAGCAAATAACCAAAGAATTGCCTCACTGCAATTGTTACTGGAATGAATTACTGGTTTGATTTGTTTGTTTAAAATTAGAAATTTCACAGATACCATTATGCACTGGAAATTTGCTTTGTGTTTTGTGTCCTATGAAGCATATTTAACCATGAATTCTCCTGTTAGATCCTTCCCTATACATTGAGACAGTCTCTGGAATTTCATATTTTCAACTGCATAAAGCCACAAAGTTTAATCTATTAAAATTTATAATATTTTATACACTGGACCTTTTGGGATGAAAGCAGCACTTGCAATACTGCAAGAGTTCATAGATTGTCACTCTTTTCAGTATAAACTCATTTTCTAGGGGTTTATAACTCAGCTATGAAATCTGCTGCAGACTGAAACACGAGAAACCAGATGTCATCTGAGCAGCCCTTCTTTAAACTGGAATTGGGCTTAAATCCCTTGAAAGGATTTTTTCATGGAAGAGAGAAAAAATGTTTTGTAGGTTTTAGGTACATTAATTGAAGTCATATAATTCAATTAAGAACTTCATTAAGAACTTTGAAACAGATAAGCTGTTCAATCATGCTTTGAATTTACATTTATAAATATGGTATAAAATATATTTCAGAAGACTACAGCACTGTTTTGATACATTTCAGAGTAGGAGGTTTGTCTAAGGCTTTGCATGTTTGAAAAAGAGAAAAAATTATATGTTCCATTAAGTTTGCTGGTGGTTTAAACTAATCCAGAAGTTAATTCTTTTTCCTGACTAAATGCAAGTATATTTTCAGTTTAAAAACGGTGTATATAAAGTCATAAAACACAGGAGCAAAAATAGCTACACTCTTGTTTTTGCAGTTCTTAAAAATTTCAAGTAAACTTTAGCCTAGCAGAGTGACTAAAGTGAGATGATATTGCAGAGAAAAAATGTATGTGTATGTTTCTTATAATGATTATATACTGCCCAAGGCCAGACAAAATCCATCTGTCATTGCAAGGCAGTAATAAAAATTACCACAGGTTCAGGCAAGGAAATGGTGACTTCAGACTGTATTATTCAGAAGCTACTATGGGAAGCCCCACAACATTTGGCCAGATATTTTGCATTAACTTAAAAAGATTAGAGATATATAATGAAAGAAATCATCTGACTTGATGGGAGCTCCATGCACTGTTAAATCCCCATTCCTAAAGGCATTACCTCCACAAAGGTCTGCCTTTGCTACAGGTCTCTAAAAAGCCTCTTTATTTGAGCAAAACAAATTAGCCCCAACAGAGTGTACCCATGTTTTGTTTTTTTTTTACTTATTAAAACAACTTAGCCAGCTCATTCTCCCAGGCTTGTGTTTTCTATGTTTTCACCTATATTATTTTGTGGGTAATTTTGGGTTTCATAGATTTGTTGAGGCTTCATTAGGTTTGATTTAGTCTGGCCTTTAGGTGACTGGCTAAATCACTGTCAATTTACTCTGAATATTGAACATTCTGGATCTGAAATTAGGGGGATGTTAATTAGCTGTAATTGGTCACAGAGATGGCAGGGAATTTTGAATGCTCTATTAGCCCATTAGCAAATATAGATTCCTGGGCAATCAGTCTTAAGGACTAAAATAATCTTAAATTATTGAGTTGCATTTACCAATTAAAATGTATAATCCAGTTATGTGTACAAGAAATGCATGAAATACATTCATGAATTATGAAGCCTGTTAAAAAGGTGTTTTCTAACAGAAAGAATGGAAGTAATGAACTGTTGCAAAACACACATAAAGCCAAATATTAACTTTTTTCTTCATTTCTGAAAATATTGGAAATATATGAGATTCTTCAATGTGGTATACTACTTATCCCATATTTGTACACACTGTGTACTGCATGAGATTTGTAGTTTCTTCTCTCAAGCTTTTGTAATGCATGTCACCTTCATACCACGTTAGAAATATTTCAGTCATGTTCACAGTTGTACGTTACAGCATGATAGGAATGCAAGCTTTCATTTGATTTCTCAAAGGAATGAGCATAATACACTAAAGCACAACACTGCAAAATTTAATTTCCTTCTTCTGGGTAGATAGAACAGGGGTGAAACTTTCAGTACAGATCTAATTCTTGTCTCATACCTTCCTTGTAATCTACTGCTAAATCTAAAGCTGATTTGTAGATTCTATCCCTGTCCTAACTTCTGAACAAACTGGCACATAACCACCCAGGAAGCAAAGCTTTACACATGCAAACTGTGACACAGGGTCCCCCTGTTATATTTTATGTCAGAACCAGCACCTCCTCAATAATACAGAGTGCTATAGAATTTACAACCATCATGCGCTGGATGTGTAAAATTAAACAAAACTGCATCTTAAATCTTGCAGTGAGCAGATCTTGAATTCATGTAATCTAACTTCACTTACCTTACCCCTAAGTGTTAACCTCCCTCAGCCTCCCTCAGTTCCAAAAGCTACTTTACAAATGCTGAATAAAGAGGCCCAGCAAAAAGCAATTTACCAGATCTACTTTAGGATGAAACTAAACATCTCTTTTTTATATCATTCCAGAACAAATGCCATCTTATATAAATTGACAAAGTTTCACAAGCTTGATAATTTACTGTTAAAGAGATGTGAAACCATAGCAATCAAGAAGCAAAACCTAAGGGATCACAGACGCTAGTGTGAAGTTAATACTGATAAATTAAAATAATATATAAGAGGTAAAATACATATATAGATCATTTATGTATTTTTGAAATTATCTGCTTTTCAGGCAAATGAGAGTAAAATTGTTAATTATTGAAGGAAAAGAAAGCTCAGGTTCAAGTTTAAAGTACTTCCTTCTCACCTCACGTGTAGTGTTTTTACTGAGCTCCATGAATCTCTGTGTACTCTAGGCAACTCATAATCTAGGGCATTGCATTTCCTGTGTACTTTCCAGAGGTCAGCAGCTCTGTAGTGCAATCAGGGGGAAAAAAATCCATGTCTATTCCTCAGCCACACAGTTCCCTGACTGGTTTACCAGGTCAGCCTGCTCCTGCTTTCTGCTGCGCTCCCTCCTGTGTGGCACAGTCACTGCTACAGCTCTGCCATGGAGATGGTCATTTCTGGTACAGAAACGTAGTGAAAGTCCCTGTGGGAGCCTGCAGATCAGAATCCTCTGTCAGCTCTTTAACTGCCCTTCAAAGATCTGCAGGCTTCTCCTCAGTCACCCTCCTGTCTCCTCTAGGCTGAGTTCACCTCCCTCAGCCTGCCTCATTCTTATGCTATGCATAATTTCTGAGCATGAACTTCATGGAACTTCAGGTAGAGAAATGGGAAAGAGATTGAAAGCACTGGCTTATGAAAGGCAAGTGTTCTTTGAGGAGAAATACACTGGTTTTTTCTGTGGTTTATGGATTTAAAGAGCAAACAGTTGAATATAATTTTTGGGCATCTTTAATTTGCATTTGAAAACTAGGAAATTAATTTTAATCTTGCTTGCAAAACTAAATTTACAGTCCCGAGTATAACTATTTACTCTTTTTATGTAGGTCAGGTCTTTCAAAGAGCAATATCAAACCCAAGACAAAAAAAATACTGGGTTTTAGATTTAAGGAGCCACTTAGAAATATGCCTCAAATTCTACTTTCTATATGAAATGGAGGCATTGCTTCCACTGTAGGCAACCTGTCCAAAGGTGAAAATTATTCTTGTATCAATAATGCCAGCTATGTGATTCTATGTACAATCTTCAGCTATTTCCATGGTGTTTTTACAAATCACTGGGTTCAACTCAAAAAAACCAGTAAGAAATCAGGAGTGAAAACTTAGGGGTTGTGATAACAGCTATGCAACTATTCTTATATGTATGTAAATACAGAAAACAGTCTGAAAAAATCCTGCTCTAAAGAAGTACAACAGTTCTGTCTCTTAATATTTGACCATCAAGACCTGATTTGAATGTTGGCTTAATTATTCACTTAGGAACAGAAATATTGCTGGGAAGGAAAAGAAACAAACTCATGAACTCAAAATACTGAATATCTCTCAGAGATCTTCACAAAATAAAAACTCACCCTGCAAAGTAAATTTAACATTGCCTTATTTTTAAATCCTGGTCTGAAAATGGCATTTTCCATCAACACTTGTGAGATTTAAGTTCATTTAACCAGTAGAATGTGAGCAGAATTCCATCTGCTTCAGAAGTTTCCTTCAGACTCTGGTACAGATACAAATTCTTATTGCTTAGTATTACCTTTGTTTATTGAGCATGTGTGACCTGATAGCAAGTTCAGAAATTTCTGAGTTTTAGAGTTTAGTCTGAGTTATGCCCTGGTTCTTGACTGTTCATTGAAAACATATTAAGAACTTGATTAACTGCTTGACTGATTGATTGGCTAATTAATATTGAATATGGAAAACTAAAGTTGAATATGAAAGTTTCTTTCTTGGCTTGTCTCTCTGTTGTAGCATCAACTGTTTGGTGTCCAAACTAAAATCTGATGCTTATTTTGGAAGGAGGTCTCAAAAATAATTTTATATTTTCCTTGTACTCCAGAGATGTCCTTCTGAAAACAAAGACAGATGAGAAGAAAATTTAAGAAAGTTTTGTGAAACATCTTCTCCACATTTGAAGCTCTATGACATCTATTGATCCAGGATTTGTTGGTCTCTTTCAAGATCTATATGTGTTTCAAAAGCTTTCTAAGTAAATCTTGAAGTCAATATTGATATATAGCAGGACAAAAAAAATCTATGAATTTATCAGTAAACTAATAAAGTCCAGGAAATTTACTCCAAAACATCAACTCAATTTCTTTTGAATTAAAAGTCTGAAGTCCGAATTTCAATTCCTAGTTAATGATTGTGACAGATGTGATTAATTTAGAGCTGGAGTTCTCATTTAAGGAAGACAAGGACCCTAATGATTTATTTTCTGGTTCACATACATGTTTCCCAAGTGCTAATGGCTGTTAGCCTCACAAAGGTTTTACTACTGAAGGCTTGCTGAACACTACATACCCTTTACAAACATAGGTAGTTAATTTATTTTCCATTTTATATCATTGCCAGATAAAAAGCATAAATATTCTATTTCTTTTTATTTGCTGCTTTTTTTTTTCTGTTCCTCAGTTGGAATCACAGTCCTTGTACCACCCACTTCATTTTCGTATTTGTCCCCTGTAATCAATATATATGTAATCAATCATATTTATGTTTACCCTAAAGCTTGATCTTGTTCATTTGTCTATTAAGTCTTAAAACTAGGCTAGATTATTGAAGACAAGGGTGTGTTTTAGCTAATATTAAGAATCTGGTCCTCTGTACTTATGGTTTTTGAAGAGCAGTTTGGGGGTTAGCACGTTCTACATTTTTCTGATCATTGAAATGTGTAAGCAAATATCAGAATACTCAAGGAAACTATTAAAGACTGTATTTCTGAAAATATGAATTAATACTAATTTCATTTCTCTAGAAAAAAAATTATATAGAAATTAGAAAACACAAATCTGACCTTACATGTTTGTATATTTTATGTTACTGTCAACATATTCATTTTCCAGGATGAGGATGGGCTGCAAAATGGAGAAACTTAAAATATAAAGGTGCATGTGGTGTGAACTAATGTGTTCTGACATTTCTCACAATATCTTCTCTCTTTGTAGACTCAGCGGAGACACTGTGCTGTCCCCAAGGAGGTGAGACACTGACATATTTGTGTAATAGATTCTGCTTAATAAATTTTTAAATTTGTATATAAAAGGAGTCAAAGAGAATATGCTAAGTTTTACCTGCTAAGTCTTTGTAATCCACCAGGTCAAACATTACAATAGCTACTGCTGACCAGGTAACAATCAGAGCAACAACAAGAAGCCATGCTGCTGGAGAGCTGAACGTGTTCACAAAGTCTTCTGTCACTGACTTCTTGCCCACTTTCATGGATGACGAAGGAACGGAGCCGTTCTTACCATCTATTATCGTCGTGGTTGTCGACATGTGTCCTGTACAAACAGACAAAACAGAGGAAAACATTGTAACAGCTTGGAGCCTTAAAGCCAAGAATATGAATGTTCTTTTGAAATTGTTTTGTCATCAGAATGTTTAAAAGAAATATAAATATTTTATTACTGAAAAAAGGTTCTTGGACTTTCTGGAAGAAATAGTCACAAACAGGCTTTTTTATTATATGACATTTTTGAGTCTGCCACAAATAGCTACAGGCCTAGGGGAGTGATTGATGAAAGCATAAAATATTATTACCCTCCAAAGGATTGTCTTGTTACGGGCTGTAGGCCAGATTCTCAGGTGATATGATTAAGTGAACTTCCATTGACTTTAATGGAGCTAATGCATCTATGCCACTTGAGGTTTGGCTGGAATTCTGCTGTGAAGGACATGTATCAGTAGGAAGAGAAATACATATATACTTCATTTCATCCCACAGAAATAGAAATTATTTCCGTCTCCAGGATCCTTAAAAGTTGTGAATAAGGTTGTAGGTGATTTTAAATACCTTTGTTTGTGGAATTTTTTATTTAATGAAATAATCTCCTAAGAAACTAGAGTTACAATGGCAAAGTAGACTTGATTGCAGAAAGCATAGGTTTGGTAATAAAAAGCTGGTAGGAAGTTGAATGTTACTCAGCTAAGTGACCAGCTGACACACATTAACTATGTAATGGACAGTAACAGTAGTGACTTAACCTACTTCCTGAGGTACTAAAAATGCTAATTCTGGACACAAACATTAATTCTGCACACAAACCAAAACTATGGTAACTGAAACCTAACTGTATTTGAAAGTTCTGAACTTAATCTGCTTCATAAAATATATTTTGATAACCTAAACAATCTAGGGAGGTCTATTTTTCTCCATTATATACAATAACAATAGTAAAAGTATTCTGAACACAGTTCAAACTAGTAGAAGACCACAGTATCTCCACTTAGTTTGCAATATCTTCTTGCATGTTAGAGTTAAAATCTTCAAAGATATATTACATGTGTTCTTGGTCTAATTGTTGACACCAACTTCCATAAATTAATTTCAATGATTTAAGAGACCCTTGCCCATACAGACATCTAAACTTTCAAGGAATCAGGTGGCACCTGGTTTGTGCAGGTCTTTGCTTTTTGTTTGTCTTCTGTCACTGTTGATGCAATCTATAAAAATGATATTTTCTGTGTGACAGATTTGCTCTGTATGAAGGTAAGCAGATTCAATTTCACTTTTGACATAGAAAATGACAAATAGGCACTGAGAAAATTTTGCTGGAGCTAAGGTACAGGCTGTTGAAGACTTTCCAATATTTACCATCACAATCTCTATTTAGACTCTCTTTGAGAATCACAACATTTATATTCTTAAAGAAATAAAGGAATGAAGAAAGGATAAAATCATTAATATTACCATATATACGTAATTTTCCCTTCCTATTTTGCCCAAACAATTCTTCTGATCCTTATGCTAATGAATAATGGTTTTGTTCTTTCCCTGTAGAATGTTAAAACAATATCCTAATCTGATACTGAAATGCCCCTTTATGCATCTGACAAAAACATAAAATTAGGAAGGACAATTTTGTTAGAAAAGGTTCCCTAATCCTTAATCTGTCATATCTGCTGAGTTTTCAAATTCATGTCTTAATCTGTTCTAGAATTCTTTTTTAAAAAAAATTTATTATGCAGTGCATTGTATTAATGAGTAGTTCCCTTAGGTCTGCCTTTTAATTTTGCTTCTGCACAAGCATCTTGCTTATCAATGCCTTGCCTCAAGCCCTGAAAAACTGCTCTGCTACACAGCAGAGCTGTAAAATCAAAATTGCCATATTACATGTTTTGTGTTACTTATTTGAAATTTGTTCTTATTTATAGAATATTTGTTCTACTCATAAATAATGCCTATCCCCTAGGATAGAATGTATACATTTAAAAAAATATTATAAAACCATCACTGCTTCCATTTCTCCAAACAAAAATTTTAGATCAAACAATTCAGAGCAGGAGGAAAAATCTGCCAAGTGACAACTAAGAATAAAGATCATCTTCCTAAGTCAAATTCAAAATCAATAGCATTTTGTCATCCTTACTGCATACACGATGGAAGTAATTTGTGCATGTAACAGGTCATAAATGACACATTATGCATTTTTCCCCTTGGAGATATCAGTCAGAGTTTATGATGTGTAAGAGAGAATAGAAAGGTACTGTCTCATCTTGACAAATCTGATTAGTACCACAGCATGTCTTCAAGGACATCCTAGTGGCAGATATTTGCAGTTATAATACAAACAATTAAAACTCGATGTGTGTATACAGACATAGACTTATAATTACCAGTCAAAGGATCATTGCTCTAGGTTTGTTGCTATGTAAAAATAGTTCCTTACTGTTTAGTATACCTAACTTTTCAAACTCAGACCACTACACGTCTTCTTTGGTGAAGAAAATAGTAACTGATGATTTATCAATCAGAGCAATGCTGCAGAGACAGAGCTCAAGTATGCTAGAAGGTTATCTATGACAAGCTTTTGGCTGTTGATGTAGTCAAGTCAGATTTCCCTTTAAGAACTTAGGATGTTATACAATAAAATCACTGTCATTACATTCACAGTCATTAAAGTGTGAGTGAACAGTTATTGATTCAAATTTGACTGGAAGTCAAGCTAGGAAAGTACCGTTACACTGCTAGATGTTCCTGATACAGGTGCTTACAGTGTGATTCAGGGGCCTAAGAAAGATTTCCAGTATTGTTTTAAATGCTTTACATTATCAAAAATGTCCTCACAGGACTGGCAGGCAAAATTTAAAGGACAGTAACTTTGGAACTGCCTAAGAAAAAAATCTAGACAGGATGTCCTAAAGCAAATAGAAATTAGATGTTTATGTCCCTAGATACCTATATAAACAAAATTGACATGAGGATTTTATCTGACGACTCCTGAGAAATACATTGCTTGCTGCTACATAATCTCATGTAGGGTGGATTGTATATTGATACCATCACCATTTCATGACTCCAAAATGAAGAGGCAGTAACACTGAGATGATCTCCCTCTCTCCAGAAGCATTCTATTATTGTGGTACCCAAGGTGTTAGCCTCATGTTTTTCTCTGCTTCTTTCTCGCTTTCAGTTGTCTAGGTGCTCTGTTCATTTCTGTCTACTTTCTACCAGTTCTAACTTTCTCTGCAAGTCTTCGGTGATAATATTTATGAAGCTAGCAACAGAGAAAAAGGGGATGTATATACAATATTTTCATCAGTTCAGCCAGCAGTGATTCTCCTTTTTCTCAGAAAAGTGCCAAAGTTAGGCAGAACTCCTGCCCAAGTGGTCAGTGGAGATTCAGGTGCCCAGTGGGGGACTGAGGCACTCAAACAGGCATTTTTGTTGCTTTGAAATCACCTGATGGAGCCTATTGAGTTCTACATTTACAATTAGCAGAGGTCATTCAGCAGCAGGTTAAAATCAGATTGCTGAAATTTCCTAGGTATCCTTGCTGTCTACATAATAAATATTTTCTCCTTTAAGACAAATTTCTGTTTCCATATTACAGCCAGCCTGAATCCAAGTCAGTTTACTTTTGATAAGCACTGTAGTGGATCAGGAGATTCATGAGCAGATCAGTTGTCCCTGCTCTGGGAGAGGCAACATCCATCACAGGAGTGGAGGGTGCAGCTGAAGGCTGCTACAATTTCAGCCATCCAATTTTAATCCACCGCCACATGTCTGCTAGAGCCTCTTGGCACTTTGGGTTGTGATTGGTATTGATTTTCAATGAGGATGGGAACTTAAAAAAGTTATATATATATATTTCTATAAAAAGATTACTCCAGGGATGTATACCTCTGACTGCACATCACAATTTCTCATGCACACAGGACTGCCCCATCAGGTCGCAAATGTCACCTTTACATCAACAGATTGATTTGCTAAATTCCAAACAGCTAAAACTCTGAGATTCTTACTATTCCTCTGGTTTCAGGGTTGTCACTTAGAATACAATCTGAAGACCCATAAGGTCTCGTAAGTATAAATAAACCTTGACAATTGGTGACAACTTTGAGGAGAACACTGTGTGACTTTCAGAATCTAGAGTGAGGTTGTAGTCCTGGCAGCTTAGTAAAATACTCCATGTATTTGTGGACTGAGGCATTATCTCCTTAAAACTTAATAAGTATAGAAGCCCATGGTTAAGGATGGGGACTTGATTTTAGAGTTCAACAGCTACAGCTCCACTACTCTAGTAGAAAAATGCAACAAAACAAAACTAAACATCCAAAATTAATAATTGAACCAATTCTGCTCAGACTCATTCAGGTGAAAAGAGTAATTTTCTCTATATCACTTCATAACTATTTTATGTATAACAATCTTATTCTTCCAATAGGACAAAAAATTAAGTAAAATATTCAGTGTGCGATGTCTTTTTAAGGCTAGGTATATTAAAAGCAGAGGGCTAGTTACAATACTAAAAAAAGAGGTTGTTCACTTTTAAATAATAATATTGTTGCTAGGGCAATGCATTGGGATGTGAGAAACCTCACTGCAGTGTGCTCTAAATGAGAGGGCTGGTAGATTTTGACATGTCTGTTGTATTCCCTAGATGAGCACTCCAGTAAATAGGCTACAGAACATTCTGGATTCAGGTCATTAATGGCTTCTGTTTGACCTATTCCACTTCACTTGGAATATTTAAACACTAATTAAGGAAGCAGGGAAGAGAAAAAATGGCTGTAAAAATTGACACTGGATGTTAAGCACCAGCTCAAGCCTTGGGCTTTAACCTGGTGACCTTATCAACTCAGCACTGTTGGGATCAGGCAGGCAGGAGTCTCAGCCTACAGTAAGCAGGGCACCACAGGGAGAAGAGGACAAGGGATTAGAACCCTTCACTGAAGAAGTGGGCAATGGATATAAGATAATCTGCTGCATTTTTTTCAAACTCAGCACATCACCCTTAGTGAGTCCACAGACCTGCAGGCACCACAATAATCACTCTTTCCCCACATGAGGAAAATTATTTCTACCACAAGAAAGGATTACACCTACACCTGCTGTTCAGGGGATACTTATGCCTGACTGTGACATCCTCCTGTTTCAATATCTCTGCTAGGATTCCTTCTTCTCGGCTTATATGAACATAAAGGAAAAGACAGAATTATTTCCGTGGTCAATAATTGGTACCTTACAATGAATTATTAGTAATAATATTTTTTTCCTAAAGCAACCTAATGACTTTTTTCATGCTTTTTGTCTTGTTTATATATTTATGTGAAAACAAAATGGTGAGCGAGAGGAGACCTTCAGGACTCACTCTATGCACTGAACAGAGAGCCTCTATCATCTTATCTGACCAGTACCAGGGGCCAAAAATGCAGCTACTGGACAAGAACCAACTGAGTGTAGAATATTTCAGAGGAGAAAGAGCAAGAGCGCTGCAGCTGGTAAAAACCTTTTGATCTCTTCCAAATATTGCTAAAGGATGCAATTAAAGTGGATTTAAAACCATTTTCTGTGGAAGATCTGTAGTCCTGCCAAACTTCAATAGGTTAGAAACTCAGCTAGATGCACTAACACAGACCATGACTTCAACTGGACATACATGGAAATAGAGATACGAGACTTTTTCTAACACAGAGAATGTGGTGGGATAGAATGTAAGAAAATATAGCGCAGAAGGCAATCTCACCCTTGAGGAGCTGCAGCTGTACTAATCACCAAAGATTAGCAACAGGCCTGCCCTTAACAGGCCACAGCTGTGTCCAATGAGGATGAGTGATATAAAAGAGTGGGTTAGCTGGCTGAGGAGAGGGTTGAAGTTTGTTGGTTGTGCTGTGAAGGAGTTGGTGCTATGAGGAGCTGTCTATGAGGAATTACTGAGAAGATATGGAACTTTTGCAATAAGATGACAACAAGAGAAGAATCTAGAAACAGGGAAAGACAACGTAAATAGGCAAATTGAGCTTATCTGTGAAAGCTCCTCTCTCTCACTGTTATCTGCAACAGATTGTGAGTAGAACGAGGATCCACGATGCAGCCCAAAAATGGGTGATGAGCAACTAGTGTAGGTCTTCTGAGCATGGACAAGCTTCTACGAGCTTTTGAGCAGAAATGTGAAAATTTTAAGAAAAGCTAGTTTATTTAGAGATGCAGCAGATATCTTCTCTTGAAATTACTAACACTCAGCAATTTCTTCTCTTTGTATCAAATTATATCTCTGTATATATGAATGAACAAAGGCCACTGGAACACCTGAATGGAAAAATAAATAAATGGAGTTTCACAACTGATACCAGAAGTTATGCACTTTTAAATTCATTAAACAATGTACCAAAGTGTTGCTTTACTGTTCATATAATTAAAGTGCAAAGAGAAAAAACCTCTCAACACCTGTGTATATTTACAACTTCTCAGACCTCAAGGTAGTCCTGTTGCAGACTAGAGGCTTAGAAAGCTGTGTCTGGGAATGTATATAAGAGAACATATGCAGATTTATCGGTGACTGATAGTTATAAAAATGTAATTATCTTTATGAAATGTGGAAAACAGGGCTGGAGATTATGCAGCAACCAATTCTACATGACAAAAGAAATAGAATAGATGTTATGGAATATGGAGAAGATGGTGTATGAAAATAAGCTGAATGATTGGATTCAGAAAAGGCACTTATAATTATTATGGTGGTTGGTCTGTGTATGTTTTTAATTTCCTCTTCTGTTATTATATCTGTATTGGTTTTATTTTTGATCAATACAGAACATCTGATAATTTCAGGAAGTAGATGGTATTAATCTTTCTATTCATTGTCCAAGAAATTATGTACACCAATCTTTTCATTTCATCGATTTCAATAAGCAGCTTTTAAAAGAAAAGATACATTCTATCAAGCCATTTCATTATCAAGTCCAAAGAAATTGTGTACTTCATACAGCATCAGTAAATAATGCTAATAGCACTATTATGGAGTGAAAACTAGAAATTCTTAATGCTGTATGCACGTTAGTACATGTGACATGTATTTTGGGATTGTAATAATTGCAGTTGCTTAGGATACTATGGTAGGTTGACCCTGGCTGGATTCGAGGGGCTCCCCAAAGCCATAATACTCATATCCTTCCCTGGACAGGGGATAGAAAATGTAAGAAAAGGCTCATGGGTTGAGATAGGAACAGGACAAAACCAGGCACCAGTTATTGCCATGGGAAAAACAGACTGGACTTACGGAAATTAGTTGAATCAATCACAATTGCTAATTAGAAATATAATCTGAATCTTTCAAACACTCTCTTAATTTCATTTGAGATTTCTCTGCATTGTCCCTGCAGAGTTGCAGGGGGAGAGGGAATGGGGTTTGTGGTCAGTTGGTTCATTGTGTGTTGCATCTCTGCATTTTTTTCCTCAGGGGGAGGACTCGCACTCTTCCCCTTCTCCAGCATGCATCTCTCCCATAGGAGACAATCCTCCAGGAATCACTCCAACCTGATGCCTTCCCGTGGGCTGCAGTTCTTCACAAACTGCTCTAGGGTGGGTCTCTTCTCTGGGGTGCAGTCCTCCAGGAAAAGGCTGCTCCAACACTGATTCCCCAGAGGGTAACATTTCTGCCAGGAGCCGCTCCAGCATAGGATCCCCATGGGCTCACAGCCTCCTGTGTGGGCACACACCTGCTCTGGTGTGGGGTCCTCCAGGGGCTGCAGGTGATTATCTGCTTCCCTGTAGGACTGCAAGGAGCCAGCCTGCCTTACCATGGGCTGCACCTTGGGCTGCAGGTGTCTGGGGCACCTTCTCCTTCATTGACCTTGCAGTCTGCAGAGCTGTTCCTCTCACTCATTCTCTCTTGTCCCTGTGTCTGATTTTTTTTTTAATTTCTCCCCTTCCTAAATATTTTATCTCACAGGTGGTACTCTCATCACCATGGAATCAGTCTTTGCCAGTGGTGAGTCCATTCTGGAGCCATATTGGATCTGTCAAACATGGGGGAGACTTCTGGAAACTTCATCTGCGAACCACCTCTGTATCCTCCTCCACTACCAAAATCTTTCCATGAAAACCCTGTGCAGATACAGTACACTACAATGGGCTGGGTGGAAAAAAGTAAAGGATCTCAGTAGAAAATAACTAATACTAACTAGGAAACCTCCATATCTGTATGGTCAGAAAATTACTTTCCAGTGATGTAAAACAAGGTTGCAGTAGGGACTGGACAACTACATGTAAGAAATAAGGACTTTTGAATACGAAGACACAATCTCTGACTCAGGAATTTTCTTTATTTCATTTCCCTGAATGCTGAGTAAGTATATTGGCAGGGCAGGGTCTAAGCATTTAAAACTTTTTCCTCAACAGTGGCTGCTAAAAAAGACTAGATACTTTCAAACCTTCATTTTCCATCTGCTGAAATTATTTGAATGCATGCATCTGATATTTTTTCCCCCTGAGGACAGCTGTAAAGAATGTCTTTAAAAAACTTTTGTGTATATAAAATATTGGTTGTACCTCATGTAAGACGTTGGCATATGTGGTTAACTCCTTGCCATGCAGATTGAAATGATAGATTTGGACTTTCACTGTACAAAAGGAGTCAGAATTCCCTGAAGGGAATCTGGACTTCACCTCCCTACTGATCAAGGAGAGAAATTCAAACAGTAGCAATAGAGGATGGTTTGTCTAGAAAATCTGAGAGAACAGAATCGGGTAGTAGGGAAGAAATTCTGGGAAGCACAGCTGGAAAAATCAATTTGTATTAGCAACCAGTGTAACTGATAAGAAGATAACAGGAAGATTTTGGAAAGGAAAAAGTGTACATAACTGCAAAAAGGTCTCTTTGCTCCAATCATATTTTCCCTGCAGGAATGAAACTTGTTTTTTCAGGAATGCATCACTGGGTCCTGTTGAAGAAGTATTAATACTGGCTATTGCTTGTTCTGGAATAGAGCCAAGGTACGAAATGTAGAATTAGATAAATTACATATGAATATCTACCTTTTTGTGCAGTTGTCTTGAAACAATCTGAGAACTTCAAGTAGGGGAAGTGAAAACCAGTTTCAGCCAGACCTAAATTACACTGTACTTTAAAATACAATCAGCAGTAAAATAAGTTAACTCCCTCTCAGTTGATATACTTCTAAGCTTTGTCCTCAGAGTGCCTGGTAAGGTCAGCAGATATCTGAAGGATTTAGGTGTCCACATCCCATTGAAAGTTCATACAAAATGAACCCTAAATCACACTAAAAGTTGAACTTCAGAGATTTGGAGCTGAATTTTCATCTTTTCTTACATGTTTGAATTTCATACTCTAGTAGAGCATTGGTGAAACTTCAAATTAAGCAGAAGAAATCTGTCTCATAACTTAGCAAGGAAGTGTAAAAATTTCTTCACTCCAAAATTGCTTCTAAAGAACCTTAGACTGATATGAGATTTAACCTTCTGCTCTTTGGGATTCTTTCCTGTCTGCATATGCATTTCAGCAGGCTTTTATAGTATTCTGATTATTCCAGTACCTCAGACAAAGAAGGCATTAGCAGTAATTAAAAGATCTTCTGTGCTGTTAGTCTTATATGACTGATTGTATTGTGAACCTATCTGTAATAGTTAATACCTGAAATTATTTTAGAAATAATAGTAAGGGAAGACCTGAGTACCAGATTTAAGAGATAACAATTTATTGGGAAATTTTACAGATTTTAATTACAACTATATCACTTTTTGCAATTATTTCTTTAGACCTTTAGACCACAGGAATGAATAAAAATAAAAATAGGATAAATTATTTTATGAAATCAAAGCTGGAGGATGTGCAGTTGATAGTAACAAGAGAAATGTAATTCACTGCAGTTTAAAATAGATACTAAGATATGGAAAAGAGACACTGAGCTGCTTCCTTTCCAAAAGGCACCAGATTTCACCTTTTCATGATCTGAAACTGGAAATTTACATTTTTCTCTTCTAAGTAGCTCTTCAGTTTGATACGTTTTACATTGTCTTAGGAATGTGATTCTTTAAAAAATCAAATGTTTCATTTCTAGCTTCTCAGTATGCAGATGAGATAAGAACGCAACTGAATTCTGAACACTCAAACTAGCAGCAGCCTGAAAAATCCACTATTTGTTTGGTTCCACACCCAAATTTTTTTATTGATCTGTACAAATACCTTCCTTTCTTTGGAAATAATTGGTGCTCTGAAACAGTAAAAAGTTTTACCTTCCTGTTCATCTTAGCAACCTGACATTTCAGAAAGAGATGCCAAAGGGATATTTAGACACACTTCTGAGTTGATATAAGCTGAGAGGTACATCTTATCTTTTAAAATGTCAAAATGAAAGTTGGAGAAAAACGATTGCCATTTATCTCTAAATAGCAGTAGACCTTCTGAAGCAACCGCGCTGTGTGCAGTTCCCTTGTTATTACATTTTGGAAACTCAACTTTACACATCCTTGAAATATTCAGAAGGGATTAGAAAAAAACCATTGACTTATTTTTTATTGTTGAAAAAAAATTAATCTGTTCTCATCTGTAAAATTATGACAATCCTAATAAATAATGAAACTTACTAGAATAAATAGTAAGTTCCACACACTTATCTTCATTCTGGACAAGTCTACCAGTATAAAGAAACTCTATGAAGACAATTGAAGATCTTTATTTCCTCTGATGGAACTACTATTTTCTCTCAAATGAGTGTATTGAGGAATATTTAATATGATTATTTGCTTGATTTCTTTTATTTCAAGCGAACATGGCCCTGAGGGTTGGACCAATTTTATATGACTTAATGTACTGGCATTTACAGATTCTGAAAACAAAAGTAGTTCTAACAATAATTTACTATACTCTGCGAGTTATGGTGCAAGTCTGACAAGTCTTCCATATGGAGCTACCCAGTCACTACAGCACTCAAATCTGGAGTTCAACATGTGCATAGTTTAAATGTATATACTCATAAAACATACTGAGTAAACATGGCTGCAGGTCATTTACCAGAGACAGAAGATAAAGGTATGTTTGGCAAACAACAGAGTTTGCAATGGTAAGTTATATAGTACATATATATACATACACAGAGAGAGAAAACTTTGTTAAAAATTGGGGGAAAAAATTCTCATCTGACAGAAGGGGAAAACTATAATAAGTTCTTGTGGCAAGTTAGTCATCTATGTTACTGTTAGGTCTCACCTGTGAATGGCAATTTGCAACTACATTATAGGTCATCCTGTCTGTGAGAGAGAAAACGGAAAGCAAGTTGCTGAAGAGAACTTATGTTGCTTACAAAATAGTATAACCAATTTCTCAAGAGACAGTAGTTAGCTATAGTAAACAGATGAACCAAGGCCTATTTCTGTCAGGGAGTTATTTTCAAATAAATGCAGGAGTACTCCATCTGTATACTTACAGAATAGCTAAAGGCAAGCCCATTACATAGGCACCTAAAATACTAGGGAAATTAGGCTTTCTGAAACTTGATTTTAAAGTTATTTTTCTATCCTATTCCTATCCTATTTTATATCCTAATATATAAATCCAAAACTATTTCTGATGTGCTCTTTGTATTCAGTGTAAGAAGAGAATTCTAGGAAGCAGTGGCAATCATAGAAATGGTTCATCTGAAGACTTTGAGTTTGGGTTGGTTTATTTTTTTTTCTTCTGTTTTTGGTCTGAAAAAATCCTTTGGCAAATATTCTTTCAATTTTAGGACACGAGGGATCTTAAACTGACACAGAGGAATAGAATTCAGCATTTAGGTAAAAAATTAGTGTGTCTCATCATTTTGTTTTTGCAATAACAATTCCTAAAGTTGTAATTTGAAGTGGAAGTTTAACCTTGATAGATTAAATTAACAATATCATTCATCCCTAATCTTTATTTGGAAAAAGGCATGATCCCTAAGGGCAGCTGAGACATGTAGGATATGCTGTCACAGTGAGAACAGTTGATCTTTGTTGAGGGTTCATATTCACAACACACCTGTCATCTAACATGTATTCTGAAATCTTCAAGAGCTGAGAAATCCTTACACTGTTTTAAAAAGTTTTATTTAATAGAATGTTATGCCAGATGATCACACCTTAGAAGAAAATTTTATTTCAAATCAATATTTTTGAGACTCATTCCTGAACCAGCTACCATAATTTAGCCATATTTTAATCAATTTTACTCAGGATTATACTCTGAACAAGTTTTGGAATGTGTGAAAAACTTTTCAATGTAAGTTTAATGAGAAAAATCACTACATGAATGTTCATGCACAGGTACAGAGCCCTAGGCACCTTTTCTCTTTTCTCCCTATGCAGATGTTTTTGTGGAATCTCCTGTACACACTGAAAAAACCAAGAAAATTCAGGATTCTTTGAAGGCTACCTGAGGAAAAAACAGAATTCCTTCAGTAACTGTATCCATTCTCTGCATGCTTCCTCTTGCCAGCCCAAATCAGTCAACACCTCTCTGCAGAATGAGGTCATGATTAGGTTTTAGAAATTGTTAGCAACATCTGAGTTTTAGCCACAAGTAAATTAACAACAAATGAGTCTATTACTGAATCTGTCTTGTACCCATACCTAAGTCCAGAGACCGTATAATATGGCTAATTTCCACACTGTTACATTCCAAAAGAATAAAAAAGGCAAAATAGTTCTTTAGAAACATAATGAATAACCTAAAGGTTGGTTTAGGGACTCATGTATCTGTGACCTGGCTATCAGGTCCCAAACCCATTTATTATGGGGGGATAGAGATTTACAATTTGAATTTTCCTATCACACCTCTTCTGATCTCAGCAGAGTAAGGAAGATATTATAATAAAGACCTCAACAGAACACATAAATATGAAATTTGGTTCTCTAACTTATTCCAGTGATAAATGCAAGAAGTGATTACCTGGCTACATTATTTGTCTCCAAAAATTGAGCCAATACTTATAATAATGCCTAGAAATATTCCCCATTAGGAAGTGAGATATTCATGTGGCATTTAAAATAAAATTTGAAATAATGGGAAAATCTGGATTTGAATCTATGCACAGGTAAGTACAGTTTCACAGCTCTCCACTCCTACTTGGCAAAAGAAACTATGGAATGCAAATTCAGATTTTGGGTGTCTGTTATGAAGTTTTCTTGCAAAAATGAGTGCTTGAAAAGGAACACTTTGATGTGTGCCCCTAAAAGGCTATTTGTTTCATTTCTAAACTATGAGTCATGTTCCAATTTCTATGTCAACTCTAACTTGAAATGCCATCTAAGTGGCATGATAGCCATGGAAATATGCATAGAACATATAAAGAAATGCAAGTTTACCAAGGTACTCTTTTTTTTGGTGCATATTATAGGGCGGATATTCTCTTTGCTTAGTCTTTTCTGGTGTATAATAGTGGTTTTATAAAACTTTTGTGATTTAGAGAGAAAGAATTGGCAGAGTTATCAATGGATTATTACAGTTCAAGGTTTTCCTGTTTCCTGCAAAAGATGCTAACTCAATTTTCCATCTGATGGAGTAGCTACAAATCCCAAATTAATTTTTTTCAAGTATATATGCCATAACAGTATTATTAATCTTCATATAAACAAATGAAAAAAACCTAGATTTTTTCACTAAGAAAAAACTTATGAATAGTGCTACAGAACAAATTCTTAATGTTGTGAGTATATCCATTTTTTCAGTATAAATTTACTGAATTATAAAAAACCAACTTTTTCTCTATGCCTTTGAAAATGTGAAAATTTATCCATATAAAAGATATAATCAAGGAGGATGTTTTTAGTATGGGATTTAGGCCTCAGGAGAGGAAAAAAAATTAGATCTATGGTTTAGTTATTAAGTGTCTCAGAGAAGTGCCATCTTAATTTTGAACATTATTAACATGAAAGTTTTACTTGTAGGCTAACAGTCCTTTATATTTTATGAAAAGTCCTTATTCAGTGACAGATAAAAATATTCTCCCAATGAAAAGATTCCTAAAGCAGAACATGAGTTATTTTAAAAATCTATCCACACAGACTATGTCTAAAATATTTCTTTACCCTACTTGCATTAAGCTTCTAAACAAATAACCTAAACCAGGAAGAATACATTAATTATAAGCTTATGTGCAGTAAAAATTGTCTACTGAGAGACATATTTGTAAAATTATCTTAGTATAAGGTTCCAAATTCTAGAAAAGAAATTCAAACTACACATTCTTGTGCAGAGCATAGAATCAGAGAATCCTTTAGGTTGGAAAAGACCTTTTAAGATTATCTAGAGCCTAGCCATTAAGTCTGAGGACTGCCAGGGCCATCACTAGACTGTGTTCCCTAGTGCCACATCTTTTAAAGACCTCCGGGAATGGTGACTCCACCATTTCTCTGGGCAACATGTTCCAGTACTTAACCTTGCTTCCCATGAAGAATTTTTTTCCTAATATCCAACCTAAATCTCATCTGGCAAAGCTTAAGGCCATTTCCTCTCATCCCATTGCTTTTTACTTGGGAGAAAAGAGCTGACCCCACCTGGCTACAGCCTCCTTTTAGATGGTTGTAAAGAGCAATAAGGTCTCCCCTGAGCCCCCTTTTCTCCAGGCTAAATAACCCCCAGTTGCCTCAGATGCTCCTCATAAGGCTTGTGCTCTAGAGTCTTTAACAGCATAGAATGTTGCAAATTTATCAATCATTTTAATTGACTCTTATTGCACTTTTCTAGTCAACATTGGCATAAAAATGAAAAAAAAAAGCGTTGAAATGTCTGAATTCCTCTTTCTGGGCAACTCACTGCCGTATGTATGGATGCGGAATCCATTTCCTTACTTTTTTGGAATGTGAATTCTTCTGAAGTTCATAGCTCTTGCAGTTACTGTCTAATGTTAGACATAGGGTTCAGCCTAATTTGGCAGTGGAAGACTAATTACCATGAAAGACCTCAGTAGAGCAGTACTCGGTGATATGAGAAGAAAAACTTTCCACTTGTTTTAATGGCATGATCAGTCCTGAAAGCTTTCATAATGTTAAAGCATTGCCTCAGTACAGTTCAAAAAATTTTATTTCAAGTTAATAAAAAAGCCACCATCTTGAGGAGGCCCCTCAATGTTATTATTGCTAACTGGAACTGAAAGTGAGCTACATCAAGGAAAAATTTTGACCTGGTTGGAATGGTAGTTTCCTTATTACTTCCCATGGATTCTAAATCAACTAATCTTTAGCATCTGCTGTAAACATGCACAAAGTCATCACAAAAACATTCAGCCATGCTTCACGAGCTGTAACACCTCCCCACATTCTCTGTAGAGCAGATCCATATAGCTTCAGTATTCCTAGCCCACAGTAACAGCAGGTGCTGCAAAGTTTCCACCCAGCTTGAGCGCCTTGCGTGAGCAACAGACGCTTGCAGGACCTCTATAATGTTCCTGGCATCTTGCCTTGACCTTCCTGACTTCGTGCTTTTCTCTCTGACTGTTGGTGGGATAGGAGAAGACAAGAACAAAGTTGCATACCTATGCCTGAAGTTCAATCATGAAAAGGATATTTATGCATACTTGTCCTAATTTTGTCCCAATGGTTTCTGTCTGACAGAAAATTCCTTTTGTTTTGTACAGATGAAATAGAGATGGTAGCTGGTATTGTTTCCCAAACAACCTGTCCTATGTTCACAAGTTTTCTAATTAGGCTCAAACTTGTCCATATAAACACAATGTTCTCTTTTTGACTAACTCTTCACATAGTCTGATGTCATATTCAAATTGTGGAATTGTATTTTGTGTATTTTTATAGATCTTCAAATCTGGATTTGGATTTAGTTGCCCCTAGTCTTCTAATATTTATCTCCCCTCCAGTTCATGCTCCTTGCAAAGCTGTATTATTTTCATTCTGAGAAAAAGAAGCAATGGGAATCTCCTAACTTCTGGCTTACTGCTCCTCTACATTAAACATAACACAGGCTTCCCATGATTGTAGTTGTCTCCTTCAGTTTTGTTTGGGTTTTTTAAAGCTTTTTCTACACATTCAACATATGTATAAAGTTCCTCAAACATTTCCTGCTTGGATTTTAAGAATACCTAAGCTGCTGCTACTTTCTAATTTCAGGAAACTTTCAAGAAATTGTCTGATATTTCTTTAGTATTAGTACAGCAGTTTCAACTCATAACTTTGCCAGTATAATGAAAAGACATAGAGATGTCCTCTGCAGCAGAAGTTGATGGTCCTTTCTAAATTTTTAATAAAGCTTTTGAGAGTGACTTAGTAATTCTGCCTACATGTTTGCAAGATTTTGCTGGCTGTTATATTCTAGTCAAAGGCATATTCATCATCTAACCTTTCTTTATTAATTTCCTTTTCTATTATATCAATAGAGTGCAGCTTCAGCTGTAATAATGTAACTGCTAATAAATAAAAAATGCGTACTTTCACATCTATTGAAAATTAGCACTTATTTTACAGTCAATATTTTAGCCTTACAGCTTACATTTACTGTATTCTTATGGTCATGTAACTGATAATCTTCCTCTCACTAACACAATCCATGCCCTCAGAGCTATAATACATTCACAATGCTGTTAAACTCTTATGGTGGAAGACAAGAAAACAAACAAGATGTATCTAATATAATTAAATGAGTAATAATGAGTAGCATTCACAATATGAAATAAAGGAAGGCCTAAAGACATTGTACTAATTGTTTTTCTGGGTAAGATAGTGCTTTATTTATCTTAGGCCAAGTGTTGTGTAGGAAGTGTGGAATAAATTCTATAGGATATTCTTAAAGAACTTTACTTACATACTGCACAGCATCCTGTGCATTCCTCAGGACCTGAACAGGCCGGGTACTTCTGACAGGTAAGTGGAGAAAAGCTTAAGTGTTTTTATGGCTCTTACATCATTGGAAAATGTGACAATAAGACATCAGCCTCGCATATAACTGAACCTGAACAGCAGTCCAGATCAACAGTTTGTTTTTGTTCATCTTGCTGATCAGGGCAGGAGCAGTATTCATTTTTAAGGGACATCCATGAGATATGTGTTATAAGAGAGAACTGTAACATTTTCCCTGACCACATATAGGCATGCATAGGTTAGGTGGTCTTCACTCCATTTGCAAATGTTCAGACCTGGAGCACTACAACATGAGAAGTCTCATTGGTATTTACACTTCAGAGGGTGCTATTCCCTAGTAAAACACTATGCAAGTGGACATAGAAGACCGTGGACATCAAGGGCTTGTTAAAGTCACAATTCCCATGATCAAGTATCGAAAATGTTGATAACCAGTCTGCATCACATACCAGCTTTAGTCAGGAGCTACTATTTTCAGAAAGAAATATAGATTAAAAAGAATTAGATTGCTGAAGCATTTGCAGATTCATATAGTGGATATTTTGGCAGGTAACTTTTATACAGAATAAATTCTGATGATACCTTCAGAAACATACAGACATTAAAATGATATTTGTACAAGAGATCCACAGAAAATTAATAGTCTGTATGTTTGGAAGTTCACGTTATTAATATCTATGACCAAAAAAAGGTCTTCATTAAATTCTGGTTATAAAATAACTGAAGAATAAAATAATTTACTATTTCCTTATCTTCCCTATTCATGATCCTGGCATTCAAATAAATTGTAAAGCTAAAACAAAAGCTATGTTTCTTCAACCAAAAGTAAATCAGAAAGGTACTAAATGTTAATAAAAGACTCAAAATATGTGCTTTTTCACATGGAATATGTGCTGTTCTTTTTCAGCTGATGAGACAGCACTACAGTTCTAGTTCTAGTCAAAGTGATTCAATCACTGTGAGAATAAAAGGTAATATTTCTATATTTAATGTGGCAGGAAACCTTGATTCTTTCAATTAAAATAGTGAAAGGCATGAAAGAAGTAGAACGATTGAAAGCCATCATAGATAGTCCTGACTGTGTCTGAAAACAAGTGAATCTTTTCCAAAACCAAATTCAGAGTTTCAGCAAATTGCATGCAGACAACATTCATTAAAGGTCTATGTAAGTGCATCTACTTTTTGAAGACTTACATAATTAGGCAAAGTGAAATTATTCTCTACAAAAACCTTAAAGACAACAAGGATTTTGTTATTAGTAGTAGCAACAAAGGCTATTTCAAAGGCGTTGACTGGAAATATTCAATGAGTAGGCAAATGTAAAAGAGTTTACAGTAAATACCAAAAGTGGAATAAAAATAGGACCAAGATAAGACAAAAGCTTTGAATGTTATCTTCAAGAATTGGAGTATAGAGAATGCATTCTGTGAAAGCTGAATATATTAGCTGAGTTTTTATTCCCACTAACTTGAATCAGTTCATCTATGGGAAGGTGGGTTTCGCTTGTGTATTCCTTAGAGACAACTGAAAAAAAGAAAATTGTTTTAGTGAGGAAACTACCGAGACAGCTATTATATTAAAACATGCTTTCAAAAAACCCTGAAGTTTCTGAATTTTACAATATGCTTCTGCAACCTAAACTTTAAGACTGGGTGCAGTTCTTCTGTGAAGAGCACGAAGTCTGAAGATTTTAACACCTTAATCTCTCTGTCTGCAGAATACACAGCATATTCTGATTTAAAATGTGTTAATGTAGCTCATGCTTATTTCATATTTACTCAATTAAAGTATACCCTAAAAGAGAAGGAGCTTTGGTATTGCTTGGAAGAGAAGTGAAAAGAAGAATATCGTGTACAAACAGGACTTCATAGGCTTTTGTAAACACTCATTTTTTTAGCACATTTTATTATTTTCTTTGTTTTAGTACCCACTATTGTGCAAAAGAAGAAAATCTATTGATATTTTTTTGGGGTTTGTTGCTTGGCTGGATTTTTTTGCAGATCAGAGATTGATTTCCATTTTACACAGCAAACTACAAGCTGTTCACCAGGCAACTGAGAAAATGAGTAGCCAGGGTGGGAAGAAAATCCAAATTTTTTGAGGACTTACAAGCTTTCATTTCACTATTTCTTTCTAAACTTTAACACTGGGACCTAATATTAATCATAACTATTTTTATGTCCTGTGTGCCCACAAGACCCAGAATTCAGACTTCTGCAGAATTTTTTTGCAAATGTTGTACAGGAGAAGAGGAAAAGTTTCCCTTCCAGCATTTTTGCATAAACATAGAAAAACAGGGAGATGTGGAATTGGCTGAAAATTAGATTTCTGTGCCGAAACAGGCACATGTTATAAGGTGCTTTTTTGTTCTTAGTTAAATAGTTTCACCTGAAGAACAGCTGCTTCCTCCAGTGGGACCAGACTGACACTGGAATTGCTCCAATGCAACCAATGCACATCTGTTTTCAAAAGAAGATGTAATTCATATCTGCCTACCTGGGCATTTTCAGGGGAAGATGAAGCATCTGGAAGTTAAAATTGTATTCACATTTGAGAAATGCCAAGAATATGTAAACAGCTTGATGAAAGAATAGAGGGGAAAGTGGCAGAATCTGCAGATACAAGGAATCAATGATTACAACTTCACGATATTTGCAAATAAATATTCTGCATTCACAGCTCCTAGAGTCTCAATACCATAGAGACAACAATGGAGCGGGTTAGTTAAAATTTTGTATAAATTTTGCAATATCTAAGACAAATTTCTGCTATGCTGAAAAACCATTTCAGAATATTAAAATTTTTGATATTTGATAATAAACTCAAAAACACTGTAACTACAAGAACTAAGAAGCACTGTGTTTCCTGTTCTGCTTGAAGTAGCACTGATTTGAGATGGCAGAAATAAGATATAATAGACAGGATGATTAATGGGAGTACATAAGTTGGGGAAAGTGAGGCATGAAGGTGGGTTGGAGAGGTGTGTGCCTGTGGGGAGCACCAGCTCAGCTTCCCGCTTCCTTGCACCTGGGGACATGGGACCACCACAGCCATCCAGCACTGAAAGGAGAGGCATCCCGCAGCAAATGGCTCTGGTAGGGAGTAGTGAGGAATCTCATAGATTGTGAAGCCTACCAGATGTGGTCATCTCCAGGAGAATGAAGAGTGCAGTAATCACTTTTCTTTTTCTTTGTGTTACTCCTGTGAAAAACCCAGTTATTGAGCAGAAAATGTAAAGCGTGATTTAGATATCAGAACAGTGCAAGTAAGCACTAAAACTATTCTACAGAATTTAATCGCAGAATCATTTAGGCTTAAGATCTCTGAGATCGAGTTCCAACTTTGATCACCACCTTGACAACTAGACCATGGCACTGGTTGTCATGTCCAGTTTTTTCTTCTTCCAGGGTGACTCCACCACCTCCCTGCGCAATCCATTCCAATGTATTACAATTCTTTCCATGAAGAAATTCTCCTGAAGTCCAGCTTGTACCTCCCCTGGTGCAGCTAGAGGCTATCGCTTCTTGCCCTGTCACTTGTTGCCTGGGAGGAGAGGCAGAATCCCATCTCACTACAGCCTCTTCTCAGGAAGAGAGAGATAAGGTCTCCCCAGGACCTCCTTTTCTCTAGGCAAGGGAGGGTGCTTTTGGACAGTTATGTAGTTTAGCATTCACTTTAGTAGCACATTGAAGCTTAAAATAATTACAAAAAAGATTTAATTCTGTAAAATATATAGGAAATCAAAGAATCTTTAAATTATTTTAGGATTCTAGTGTAAAGACTGCTTCCAGCTGCATGAAGTAAAGTCATTGGACCAATGTAGCCCTGACCTAAGCACTACCACAGGGGAAAAAAATTAGAGATTCAGTGTCACTTTATAGTCCTGACAGCCTCCACAGATGTGCCTTTATTTCTGATCCATACTTAGAATGACATACTGAAGAGTGGATAGCAACACTGTTGTAATAGTTAATTTCACAACTGACTTTCCCTTTTGAGAAACTGCCCTTGGCATTCACAGTATGAAATGCATTTGCCTATCCTGATTGATGAATTAAACAATGGCAAATATATGCTTAAAATAAATTTTCTATTAATTAGTTTTTAAGACAAAATCCTAGTTCACATCACTGTTTTCTCTCTATAGTTAAAATTATCTCAATTCATTAACACTGGCAAAATTGCTGTTTCCCCTTCCCAATGCACTAATATCTGCATATGCACACTTTTATTCATATTTAATTTTAATTTTAAATGTATGCTGAAACCTCATCAATATTTGTAGCTAACCTTGTCAAGATTTCCCAAAATTGTGTTCTCATATATCTGTAGTGGTTTTCCACATAATTTCCAAAGTTCCTTTCTTTCCAGAGTAACAGTGACCTAGTAAAATTTCCCTTGTGATTGTTCTTACATGAGCTCTGTATAAAGAAAACAACACATCCCTGGACACTTCTGGTTTGATAGGAACTTACAGGCAAAATACAATCAAGTTGTATTACAAAATCTATGGATATCTCCTCTCATGATAAATGAAAGGAATAGGCATGGAGCTGTGTCTCTGAGCAGAGGGACACACTGCACTTATGTCTGGAAGGGGAAGAAAGGGAGGGAGTAAGCTGGGAGAGTTTTCACTTCTACTCATCTGGAAATTCATCACTTCATCTGATTTGCTAACAGCAGAGTAGAGCATTACATTCTCCAGAGCATTTCATGTGGCTTCTATGTAATCAATGAATGCAAAATCACAATGTTAGAACAAGAGATGCATTTTAGGATAATAGGGCAGGTCTGTTTTTCTTTTTTTTTTTCTGGGAAAAAAAGCGCTTGTATTTAGTTTTAAGTTGTTGTGCCTCTTACTAAAGTTAAAATTTTATCAAGCATATTTACTGATTAAAAACAAAAAGAAAAGTTTTTTGTGCCCTTCCATTTCTGAATCAGCAAAAAAATTGTGTTCTCAGAATTCACTTTCTACTGCAAAATAACATCTTCATGGACTTAATAAAGTGTGAGATAAATTTAGGGTAAAGCAGAAGTTGTTCTGCTCCAACTCAAAGGATGCAGTCAGCCATCTAGTCATGGAGCTGGCCTAGACAGGCAGGGTTCACATTCAACATCTACCACAGATCTTTTGCTATAATTATGTTATACTAACACTCCTGGTAAAAAAAATGCAGATAACCAAAAAAAACCCCAACAAACCAAATCAACAGTAAATATAGAAAAGGATCAGTCTAATTTTGGATGCCTCCCTGTAAAATGCTCACATTTTCTACTCCTATCATGAAGGGTGATGCAAAACACTTCCAGGAAAAAGAGAGTTTTAATGTTTTTCTTAGAAAAAGTCATTGAAGTTATACTAAATTTTTATGTTGTAGTTGCATTTTAAATATTGGGATTATAAGCTATTCAATGTATACAATCTAGACTGTACAATACATATGGGTTATCACTTCTTTGGGGTGTTAAGGTGTGTCCCACTCCAGATGTGTTGAGGTACTAATACAGTTGACTTCAGTAAGAGTTGCATGGATAGTCCTGAAGTCAAAATTAAAGTCCTACCTGCTAAAGGAGGAAAAGGTCAATGCAAAATAAGGACCTTAACATTTGAATAGATGTATTAAATTATGCCTCTAGAAACAGTAAAATAGTTACCAGAAAACTATATTTATGGTAATTGTGTCAGTTGTGAACAGCCTCTCAGCAAAGACTGAAACAAGATTTAGCCTTCCTGACATGCACAGAGAACCACAACTTAAATCTACATAATGGAATATAGGAAAAAATTGAGCTAATTTACATACCAAAGGAGGCTACAAAGGCTCAGATTCATTGTGCCTTTGACAATTTGACTCCAGGCAAAGGTACAGAGATACTTTTGAAGTTGTGAGAACATAAGCACGTAGAGGGAGTAGCAACTCTTTACTCATCACATATTTGTAAAGGATTTTCTAAAACTATCTTTGAAGATACAAAGAGGAGACTCCTCTAGTGAGAAAGTTTTTCTGTGCCTGGCATTTAATAGTTTCTTTTCTTATGGTAAATGCCTTTGCATGGCACCAGGCAGAACTTCTAGACCAGATACAAGATCATACTGTGCTCTCAGACTTATTCTAAAAGAAGGTCAAATCTGCCCCTGGACTCAAGTGAGGCTTATTCAAGACTTAAAGGTGCAGCTTTTTCATTCTGATTTGTAAGGATAAAGCTCAGCACTGACTATGATTTTGAGCAACTGAATTGACTTGAGTGAAAGTATAAGCGTAGGTAAGTTTTAGCATATGAACTATTTGGGATAAAAAAGTAGATAACTCCTATGGTTTTTTTTCTCTTTAGTCTCCTCTACATTTCATGACCTGTTTTGTTAGCTCATCTCTTTTTCTCAAAATATAGTGAGTTTAAAGAATAATGCAGCTACTTACAGTGTGCTTTATGATTTCATCTCATTATGTTTTGCATTTAGAGGAGGGTGACAAAAAAGTATCAGAGGCTCTGAAGAAAAGGACACAACATGGGACAAAACAAGATCTGCCAGCAGTGTCCTCTGGTATTTCTGCTATCTATTGGTGTCACTATCTCTACCATTAGTCAAAGATTTGGTAGCCAAGTACTTGCTTCACAATTCCCAAAATAGACTTTCTTACATAAATCAACGGTGCTGTAGGCACATATTAGGAAAAAAACCAGAAGCTAAATCTTTCTGGTCCCTTTTGACCACATAGAGCTTAAACACACTCCCACTCAGGAATCTAAAGTCTGAATGGCTTGTTCCTATGCACTGAAGCAAGACATACTATATAAAGGTACAGGGATATGACTAAAATATTAAATATTTTAAAAATGTTTAAAGTTTACAAGAGAACATGATAGCAGGATCATAGGGATAATAAGCACCCCTGGTTGTCCTAGCTTTAAGCTAAGTGTTCATATGCAGTGACTTTATATCTTACTTCTTGCTTATCTACTTCATGTACTGTATGACCAGTCTGGTCTGTCAATGTAAAGCACCAAGGATATGAAGCCTCCCTGTCTCTGCAACTTCTCTTTGACCATACCTTTGGTTTGCTTTTAAATCAGTAAAAACTGTATTCCTCTTTTACACCTCTCTGAAGATATTTCAGTATTACTGCTCAACAATCCTCCTTTTTAAGACCCACATAAATGAGGCTGCAGTGGGGGAATATAGGCAGGGAACGAAATTGCTGATGCTTTTTGAATCATAAGCTAAAGTTTTCTATAAATGTAATTTTAAAAAAATTCCCTTTAAAATTAAAAATGAATTTAAGAAAACCCTGTGCTAAGGACCATACTTTCACAATATTACAATTTTCCATTACTATTTATAGAAATCACAATTATTTAAACAAAAAAAAAAAAGAAGAAAGCTATGATCAAGCCATTAAAGTTAAAGAAATCACTGAATTGTTGGAAATCACTGGCTAAGTAGATGCAGTCAAATTAGGGCAGCCTTTTCTTGAGAGTATAGCCTGTTTGCAAATGCAAAGAATCTGTTCCTAATTTCAATTTATTTTATCATTTGTACTCAATTATTATCTTATTTATATCAAGGACTAATGAGGATTAAAAAAAAAGTAGATTTATTTTCCCCTAACCTTTGAATAAACATTACATGAAAGAAAATGAGCTCTCTCAGTTATATATTCTTACAGGATGCAGTGGCCAAAAAGCTAAATTAGAAATAGCACTATATTTGTTTAATAAATCATTTAACTTATCAAGAGAGCTTATATTTAAAATGGATTTTTCCTATTTAACCAATTTCTATTATCTAAGTATGTAAATATACACATATAAACAATTTTTAAATGCTGGGTTTGTACCATTTTAATTGAATTAAAATTTACATCCTAATGAAGCTTGACAGAAACCACAAGTAAAAATGAAACCATTATCTAGCAAAAGAGAAATGCGCCATTTACCATTCTCCAGCATTAAAAAGCAACAACAACAAAAAAATCCCAGTATGAAAAAACTAAGAATCTGGATAAATTACTCCCAAAATATAGAATTTTTTATTAGACAGATATTTAGGTTATGTTTCTCTCTAAAAGGCACATATTTAGTGAGGAGGGCTGTATTTTATTGCCATATTGGTCTCTTTTGAGAAGAAGAATGATAGATGACATTTGCAAAAAACTTGAAAAGTGCTGTTTTGAAATCCAGGTTTCTTGTTTGTTGATTTAAATAATTACTAAAATTGATGAAAATCTAAAAGTCTTTACAATCACTTGGATTTAAAGCAATTCACCCTCTACTACTGTAATACAGTTTACCTGGTAAAGTGAGTAGTTTGCATTAGTTCAATCCTTTTAAACAGAGAAGAAACCAGTGACTGTCAGCATCAGCATGGAAAAAGTTTTTCATTTCTGTAAATGGATGAGATGCTTCAAATGGGGTAACTCTGATTTGTTTCTCTCTCCTCAGTATGTCCAGAACTGAAGCCAGACCTGTATTATGAAATGTGTTAAAGTAAAACAGTTTCTGCTTTCCAGAACTGAGCAGTAAAAAGAGAATAAATCTACCTCTTACTCAGTATTTATATTGCAGGCAACGGGTGAAAGTGCTCCAAAATATTTCTAGACTAGATTTTTTTCCAATGTTTAGGTGTCTGAAGCTGTAGGTTGGGACATCTGAGAATGTAAGTAGTTGCACAGATTTCATTTTTAGATCAGTGGTAACTGATTTTCCCAATAACTTGAAAATACTAGTAGGATTTTAAAAACATTTCTCTATACATAAGTAACATTAAAATATGCTCCAAATACTTAAGATCACAAGGTTCTTTGTGCTCTTTCAAAAAAAAAGTGAATAAATATTCAGACCTACAGTCCAGCTCTTTGCCCACAACAGGAGCTAACTGAACACATACAATTTTAGCCTGTTGTGTACCAACATGATGCATTAGTTCAGCCCTCTGGTTAATGGGTTTTCAGCCTTTGTGCTCTCCAGAGCTAAGCCCCTGACTGGTTTATAGGTTTTCAATCTTCCTACTGTCCAGAGCTAAGCCCCTGACTCTCTGAGGGGCTACCTATAGTAGTGAATTGTGTGTAAGCGTTGCCTTGTACCAACTGAAGGTGCATAAATACTGTATCAGCTTTGAGTAGAGCTGTCCACAAATTCTTAAATCTAAAGTCAAGCTAACCATGCTTGCCTCAACAGGCTATGTATGAGAAAACACCAAGGCTGAAGCCAAGCCAGCATGGTTGTACAGGCCCACAGTCACAGGGGAATATAATTTTTAAGGAATATTGGTAAGAATTTGGAGCTTCTGTTCCCCACAAAGATTTTTTCACAGGCAGACCTGGGTTTTCTGACTTTTTTTTTTTACTTTGTGTAATTAGGCTGTTGATTTTACCTGATTGTTCTGAACTAGAACAGACAGATTCCTTAAAAAAATCTTAGCTAAAATTGTTGTATTTTCCTTACCCTGCTGTAACAGGTATACTATCTTCTTCCTCATCAACATTGAAAGGCAGAGAAAGACATTTCGAAAATTTGCTAGGTGCAAATAGATTCTATATAAACATCCTAGCTCCAAGCATAAACAACAGTAAGAAAGGAGGGTAAGAAACACCTCTTATGCCTTTAGTCATCAAAATGAATCATCTAATCCAATTTATTCATCTAGGCCCCTGTTGCAGTCGGCACAACTGGCACATCCAGCAGCAACTCATGAATTACCATGAGACGTAGCTACCTGCCTCTTGCTTCTATTAAACATTTTGCCTTCATTAAACATTTTGCCAATTGAATACCTCTGTTAGCTTCTGATCATCACACTCATGAAATAACTGGGATTTTACTCTCTGGCTCTTGTGTGTTATTTCTCATACAGTAATAGTTTCATGTCTGTTAATCTTCAAGCATACACATCTTTTTTGCCTTTTGAAATGGTTTAAATCTTCAAACTTTTCATAGTTATCCAATAGCCTGAGAAAAGGGCTGAAATGCAGAAGCTAATTTTGATTTTGTCACTGACAAGCTGTGTGTAGCCTTGGGGCTAGCCTGTCTCCTTGCAGCCTGCTCCCAGACAGAGGAAATACGTAGTTGCACAGCTCTCAGCAGTAAAATAAGGACCAAACTGTGACTCATTTTCACATTTCTATTTGACTCCTGCTTCTCTCTTGCTCCACTGGGGAAATAAGTTGTGGCAGACAAACAGCTGGCACAGAAACCTTGTCTTTCTCCTCTCCTCACCTTCCTGGATTAGATCAGTGCACAGTCTCCAGAGCATTGCAGCAAGCAGAGCTGAGTCTCTGTTCATTATTCCCTGCGTGGGAGGATGAAGTGTCAGGGGATGCCCATCAACCTTGCACTGTGACCTGCAGGAGATTGGACTAGAAAGGACCAGCTATAGTGCTGGTGCTGGAGCTGTTGTGCACACACAGATTAAGCTGTACATTGGCAGAAGCCATTTCTCAGAGGTGTCAGCCTTTTGCTGTTTGTGTTTCAGTGGTGGCAGCTCCAACTACGTCTGCCACTGAGTCCAGTCCAATCCCTGTGTTCATAGACACAGTGGAGTAGCATAGTTTGAGAATCATGGCTTTTTAGACAAAGTCTTAAGTGGACCCCAGAAAAGATCCTGGCTGCTACAAGAATACTCGGTAACTGCTTAAATTTAATAATAACAAGAGCAATAATTACTACTCATTGTAACAATATGGCTAATACTAACAATAATATTAGATCCTGAGAGTATAGCAAAGACAGAGTACTTGTTCCCTGTACTGAGTCTTTTCACTTTTTAAAATAAAATTTTAAGGACTTCCACTTTTTAATAGTACATTTCTGTGACGGCAATGACAAGTAATAGGAGAATGCTGAAGATAATCCTTTGGAATCTTCTCCTAAATACTTGACAGCTAGAGACATAGGTCCTGCCAAATTTCTAAGGACATTTATGAATTGCTGTCTTCAGGGATCTCATTTTGTCTTTCACAGTGTACATTTCACCAGTATTTCCACAACTAGCAATTTGTAGCTGTGTGAAAGAATAAGTAGCACATGTGGGTTTGGGTGCAAGTAGACAGTGCAGGGTAATTGCTTATTGGCTACATATTTAAATTACTTAATCTCACTGTCATTATCGTGCTGTTGACCTGAAAGAGCTCCCCATTGCCTCTGTTCCATCTCTGAATAGATTGTTGTCCTGACACAGGCTGCCAGAAAGAGAACCCTGTGCACCAGCGCACCCTGCCAGCCCTGGGCCAAATCTCTAAACCAGCAAGCGCACTGTCCTTGGCAGTGTCTGCATCACTGTTGTGCCCTGCTCTCTGATGTGTCAGGATGGTACCCCAAAGGCAAGGAGCCCAAGAGTCTGGCTCTGTGACTGACAGTGGAAAAATGGTTATAAATACCTATTGCAAGGAGCAAGTGGTTTAGTTCTAGCAAAGTCATGAAGAGCCCAGCAAATCATGGGCTGGGAGGTGGTATGGAAAACAAAATAAATCATGAAAACAAAATAAATTGTGTGAAGTAGCAGGTAGTTGAATAGCTTTTTGTTTATCCAAACTATATGTTGCTGAAGTTTATATCTAAACTTTCAGGTTGTAAGTGCCAGTACTAGCCCCAGAGGAAGACAAACTGCAGTGAAACATTAGCTTCAGGCTGAATTATTACTTTTTGCCATAAATAAAATCTCCATCTTGTGGATACAGTGTTTAAAAATCAGTCAATCACTACAAGTGCATTCCAAGTACATGAAAACAAAATAAAACGAAGCCAAATATAACTAAACTAAACTAATTATATAGTTTATTTGCCTGTCGCATGGAAGGTCAGCTTACTGGGGAGCTGATGCTCCTTATCATTTGTCTATGCTTTGTACAAAAAGCCCCACAGAAGACACACACTGTTACAGCTGTAAAAACACTCCTGTAAAAACACTACAAACGAAATTTTAAAAAATTCAGACCCTACTTTCCTTCATTCAATGGTCTTTTGTTTCATTCTAGAGTCTATAATTTTCTTTCCTTAATAAGCTAAACGACTGAAAAGTCAGACTGGTTGTAAAGTCTTATAAGTTTTGCCATTAATTTTGGACCAAAAATCTCGCTAATTTGGTTATTTCACAGATTTGCCTCATAACAGCTAGAAAATAAACAATGTTTCCAACAAACCTTGTTAAGAATATCTAAATAAACCGGGGTTAGTATTTGGGTTAGGGCTGTCAGGCTGAGCCACCTGTTTTGGCAGTACTTGCAGCCAGAAGTAAATTATAGATCAGTCCAACTGCTGATTAAAAAATCACATTGCTTCCCTGATGTGGCTAACCAGACATCAAGTAAGGATTGTACTACTTGACACAGTCCTAACATTAGCCCTTAAGAAGGAACAGGATCACTTTCTAATAGCACTTAATGCAGATCCTCTTACAAGTATGAACAATAAAAAATGGAAGATGAAAACAACATCTTTCATGCACTGAAACACCACAGAATCTTGAGAAGCAGAATAAAGTAAATCTCAGAAGACTGTTTAAGAGCATTTTTTTGTATTTTTGTCATTATTAAATTCAGATAAAGAGTGGAAAAAAAGTTGGAGTAAAATTCAACTAAAATATTCCATATTAAGAGGGTTGCATTTTAAATATATCCCCCCTTCTGACTTCAGCTGATAAAATATTGTTATGCATCTAAAATGTACTTTAAATATGAATGGTCAGGAAATATTAAAGTACATGGAACATTCACATTTTAGAATATGTATTTATTGGTTAATACAACTGCTTTTTATTTTTGCAGGCCAACATCTGGCATATTTATTTCAGTACAATTTTCACTGACTCCCTTAGAAGTCTACCTAAATAAGGATAGCAGAGGGCTTTTTTACCTTTTACACTTCAGTAACTTCACATACACTTCAAAAATACTCTGTCTTCCCTATGGAAAAATCAGGGCAAACAAATTAAGATGTTCTGACTCTGGTAAATCTCTGATTATAAGTGACTACCAAAGCTTTTTTCTGAGCAAAGCCTTGAGAACAGAACCCTGAACTTCAGACATTCCCTGTTTGTATCACTCTGATGGAGGTGCCTAAATAATGGTGTTCTGCAAATGAAACTAAGGTTATTTTTAGAGGTGTACAGAGAACTTGTTTCAGTAACTGGTAAAAACTCAGGCTACAACAGTGAAAAAGTACAAGAGAGAAGAAAAAAAAGGAAAGAAAAATAGAAAGGAATGCAGAAAACAAAATTAAATGATCCTGGAGTGAAAACATTATTTGCTGAGAACAACAAATCATTTTGACAGGCCAGTTCACTTATACTGTTAAATCACAAATCATTTTTTGTTAATTATATTTCAAAAGAGTTACTGTACCTTCTGCTGTTATCTCAGCCATGATGATGGTAAGAGATATTCTGTTTAAAAGGTCAAGATTTACTGTGGCAGCTTAGATAGTACTTCTGGGTTGCTGACTCTCGCAGGACTTGCAGAATGAGAAGGAGGGAGGTCCTCTGCTTTTTCTAATTGTGTTCCTTCTTCTTTTATGCTCTCTGAAATGTCTGTTTCCTCTGCAGACCTGGCCTCCCAGAACAGCCCAAGGCCTTCCAGAGGCAACACTTAAAGCTCAGGCTAAAGTATCAGCTTCTAACAAAAATAGCCATGCCTCAGAGTGAACCTTCAGCACGTTTTTCTAATATCTTCAGAACCATGCACACCAGAAATAAAATGTAAAAAACCACAGCTCTAAACAGGACAGGAATGCATGGAGAGGCAACAAAAATCACAAGAACTGGGAAAGAACTGCTCAACGCTCCTACAGCCTTGCTAGCATAATTGCAGTTCTTTGGGGGGTATGTCAGGAAACATGAAATATAGAGTTCAAAGTAACCTTATCCATCCCAGTACAACTTTATTCTTAGCACACTCAGTGCTTAGCACATTCTTCCTGGCCTTATTTGGCTTGGGGAGGGTCCTATGAAGCTCACCGCTGACTAAAGGGGAGGGTAAATTTAGGTGATTTTCTCCTCTTAGATTCTTAGTTGCAGTTCAGAACTTATTAAAACACCAATTTGAACCAATAAAATTGGCTTGGATTTTTTTTTTAGTCCTTTTCTGATTTGTTGTAATTATCACATATACCTGTGAATTTCATCTAAGTATTACAGAACACTGTTAAAATTTTAATAATAATATTTTATATAGTCTAGATACATGAAGGCAATATGTAAAAATATTAAGTAGACCAGATCTGGTTTTCTGGGTCTGATTCATGGAAATATTTAAGTAGCTCAAAAATTCTGTGATTTTTAAAAAGATTTTATAAAACTGAAAACAAGTAGATTCTTAAAAGCATTTAGAGTAAAATATTAACAATTCAAATAAGAACAATTATTTTAAAACCTGAGCAATCTTTTCCTTGGACGGCTTGCAATTCCACAGCTGTAGAATTATGTATGTGGTCAATAGGTTGAAAATGAAATTAGCAGAAAAGTGCCCTCAAGCCAGCAAACCTTTACATAAATGTCATCGTCACATGAAACCAGAAACCACCTTTAACAGCTCTTGCTAGGGACCCTATAGTCACCTTGTCTCTGCTACATGAGCTGGCATTAACACTTCTCATCTTCCCCCCTGGAGATATTGGCACCTGGCTCTGTGGCAAAGTGTGGGGAAAGGAATCTATTTATCCAATGCACAAGATGCAGAAGCAAATGTTCATTGAACAGCAAAATCACCACCAGGTTTTTCCTCTTCCCTCTACCCTTAACACATTTCATACCTGCCACCTGTCTGAAAATGGTAGCTTTTTCTAGCCAAAGCTTGCAATCAGTGCTTGAGCCTCTTCTTTAGCTCTACTAACCTAGTATTTTGCACTTACAAGGTTTGATTACTTGATGCTAAGTGCTCAGTGTTTTTCTGATCATCCTTCTAGCCCTCTGTTTGCTCCTTTAGCTTGTTCTTCAGTAGATCCTCCTTACTAAGGCTGATAAAGAGATTTTATGTAAAACCTTATTTGTTCAAAAATACTCTTTCATGAGTACCTAAATGGTCTGAGGAGTCACATTCACATATCAACAAAGCAGCTGCCCACAAAAGGTCAGTTGTTAGTAAAGGATGATACTAAGGCAAATCCCTTGTTCTTCTTAATTACTCTTCTGCTGAAGCAGCTCCATTTTATATGAACAGTTAAATATTTGGGGTCACCTATGTTTTGATGGCTTTACTACTTGCTTAAGATGTGAGATAGATCATCTGAATACCTGAAGCACAGAGCTAATCAATCCTGAAAAGTCAGGATTTTTTTCACTTGTATTCCTATTCAATTTTTAAAAAATAATAAAGTATTCATTTTGGAATGTGGGGAGAGAGATAAATGGGGAAAAATAATGTCTGAATCTTTTCATGTTTTATGTAGCAAGATCCTGAGATTGTGGACTATACCCAGACATAGGTATTTGTATCACTAACTATATGTGCATGATTGCCTGTCCCTCGCCAGTTTACATTGCAGCTCCTACCACCTGCCCTCCTTCCCCCATGCCTTACTCCCTTGTTACTATTTATGCTTACCCTCAATCATGGGCTGTTGTTCTGAAATCAAAAGAGTATATATATAAGTAGAGTATAAAAGAGTATAAAAGAGTATATATAAGAGTAGCAGAAGTGAGAGAATCCAATTTGAAACCAATTTTCCACATCATCAGCCCAGTGGCCAGAAACAGAAGTGGTTGGTACCCTCTGCATCCCTTGTATGCACAAAATATTCATTCTGGGAAGAAGGCTAAAGATGACATATGCACCCATATCTTACATATATAAGTGTTGTGTTAGGCAACTGTATTGGAAGGTGCTCCCTTTAAGGAGGTAAAAGTCAAGAGATCTGAGTGTCATATTTACTAGAGATAATCACAGCCTTCGTGAAAATACACAGAACTAAAATAAAACAAGTTATGTGTATGTGCATATATGTTGAATCTGAAAAACAAACATTACCATCTGGAAATTATAAAGAATATCACATTTATTCTTTAGAAGTCTAAGCAACCGAAAAATCTGAAAATTTTTAAGGGCAAGTTTGAAGTTTTTCTTCAAAATCTTAACCTTAGCTGCTGATTCAATTTAGGAGTTTCTTTTAAACTAGTCTGTGAAACTCATAGTACACAGAAACTGCAAAATTTATATGAATCTTCATGCAACAAAGTAAACATTTTCCTGACCTAATTTATATGTTGAAAATTTCATTTTAGTGGGAACCTTTTCTGCCTAACCTGACCAGAAATATTCTTTTGTAAGATGTCCTGTCTCTCTCCTTGCTCTTCAAACAACATGGAAAATTAAAAATCTAAAACTACTTTGGTTGTTGTAAGTGATATGTAAACCTGGACACACACAAGTTTCTCATAATTTCTTCTGATTATGCCTTGGGCACAATGAGAAAGTGTTTTTGCCTCAAGTTAGCAATAAATATTCTGCTTCTGCTCACAGGGGTTACGTGGTAAATGAACTGTCCTGGGATCAGTTCTCACATTCAGTGGTGGGAAGGGAGGGAGGGAAGTGCAGAAACATCTACACCCTCACACCAGATTTCTCAGATACACAAATCTGTGTTAGACAAAATAAATGACAGTTCTCTTTTCTCTATAGTTGCCTGGATAGGGAAAAAAACAACAATACTAGGAAGAGGGGAGAAGGACATACTATATGTTGCTACTAATGTCTGCATGTAGCCACATGCCTTGATTTCAGATAATGCATATTTCACTTAGAACCCTAACTGATGGAACAAAATAAAGCAATTATTTGAGCAATTTTTTTAGGAAAATGCCAGAGGTTTATTGTTTGTCAGACTCTAATGCAAACTCCTGCTTATTAGTGAAAAGTTTGGTTGTTCGTATAATCAAAGCAGGAATATACAAATACTTTATGAGGTCATTTTTGGGTTATCTTGATGATATTACTAAAAAGGGAATTAGGAGAGACAATAGCTCACATGAAATTATGAGGTAAAGAGAGGAGAGACTTTGATACTGATATAAGAAATTATTGGAGGAATTGAGTATAACAGTAATTCAATAAGAAAATGCAAGACAATATTTGAGTTGTCTGCTAACCTGTTATTGATGAATTTTCAGAGTTCAGTCCTACTGAGAATCAAACTATTCATAAGAAAATAGTTTTGTATCCCAGTGCATGCTCAGCAGCACAGCTGGGTCAAGGAGAGGAAACTTAACTTTAACTCTGATACTCCCAATGATATCCCCAGATCACATGGGAGTATGTTGTTATCAGAAACACCCAGCAATCAACTGATAAGGACTAAATATAGGATGAAAGTATAATGCCAAGGAGCGGGTGAATGGTACTGAATCTAGTAACAAAGACATATGCAGAAGCAAATATAGGATTAGAGTGATGTCTGCCAACTGAGCTTTGATGTACGTACAAAGCTGGTTTCCCCTGAAACAGACTTTTAGTTTTCATGCTTTATTTTTCTTTAGGAATACTGTTACTTCTAGATGAGATTTTCATTCAGCCCCACTAGTAATACCATGTTTTCCAGTATGAACTGGAACACACATTCTGGTGTCTTTGAGGTCTTGATCAGCCAAAGATATAGCTGCGACTTTCTATGGACCATTAGACAACTCTCAAGTAATTTTTTTCAAAGTGTGATTTATATTTCATAATTAATGGTTGCAAGATTTTTTGAATCAACATGGCAAAAAATATAGGCATATTCTGGATATTCTGAAGCACACACACACAAAATACAAAACAAAGCAAGACCTTGGTATCACATCTGATCTAGGTTAAATCTTGGCACATATATGTTTGTCTCATAAATCAATTTGCATCATTTTTCAGAGAATTGCATACATAGTACCTTTAAACAAGTTTTTATTTAGTATGTAGGAGACAGTAGATTGAACTCCATAGTAGATCTGTCCTACATTTAATGTGAAGTACTGACAGATAAGGAGCTCTGTCCCTGTAGGCTGACTGGTCTGAATGCAAATCAGCCTCTGCCTGGGGACAGCTGACAAGCACACTGGGTCACATCACCTTGGCACTCTGAGCTCATTAAAGGACACTTCAAAGCTATATGATAGAAACACAGCAGGTACTAAAGAAAATATCTATGACACTGACTATTCTGCTTTACTATGGATGATACCACTCTTAGTCATTGTACTGCAAAACTGCTGAAGTAGCTTCAGTCAAGGTGTGTGAATAATGAACATTTTCTAATATCCAAGAAGGCCAACTGATTATAAAACTATTTCCAGGAAACAAGAACAACCTACTTAGTCTTCTTGCAAGCTGGCCAAGCAGGCAATCTATGGCAGGAAATCAGACTAAAGCAGCCCTCTAGCTTAGGAGAGTTGAGTGTTTTCAGTGTTCTCTGATTTAAGTATGAAAATTATATTATACTACTATCTAATAAAAATTATATTATATTACTATACTACTTATATAACTTATATTACTATAAGCTGTGTTCAGAGAGGGCATTTATTGCAGTACGCCAAGGTAGACTGCATTTGGATGACCTTTAGCAGCTCCGTGTAACATGTTTTTCTTTTTCCTTTGATTATTGCTATTCTTAATGAGTATTGTTTTATTAGCACCTATGTGACTTTACTTTCACATCTAGAAAATTACTCAGAAACTGTTTCACAGAAAAGTTCTATGACACTGAAAAAGGGATATCTGGAGCTGACCCTTTTTAAGAAACAATGACAAAAGGTACAGTATAATAATCCTTTTCTTCAGGACAATCTCTATCCAAGCTTGACCATGGACAGAACATAGAAAGTTGCCAAATTATTATTAGAGATGGGGATTGACTCTGACACAACATGAATTTCCCCTGTCAAATACTGATTGAGAACTGTTCAAATATACCAAAGTATTTGGTGTTCGATCAAAAATGTCCTTGCAAAGCAAAATTACTTCAGTTCCCATGATCTTCCTTGAGAATAGGAATTTTCTGAAAAAATTCACTGACTTTTAAAAAAATTATTTGAAACCAAATTTTTATGTTTAAAGAACAAGACTTAGAAATATATCACTCAGAAATACCTAGACAAAGAGCAAAATTGCTCCTGGACTTCAAATTTTAAACCCAGCTCCAAATTTCTAGTAATAAATTTTAAATTTTCTTCAAATCTTAGACTTATTAAATGTTTCAATAGAAATCTGCATTAAATGGTTTGGTTTTTTCCAGATATGACCATAGTCAAGCACATTGCCAAAAACAGATGGAGAGAAAGAAAATTTTGAACAAAAGTCTGATGTGAAAAGACAAAGACAAATAAATGTTTTCATGCCAAGTACTTGAGGAAAAAAACATGGAGTAAAACTAAGTATCGAGTATCTTAAGTAATGTGAACCCTTTTTGGGACGTTTTAAACCATCTGCTCAGGCTGACCTTCACAACCAAGGGGAAATCTCATCTTCCTTCCTATTTAATAGTTTACTCTTCTTCTTGATATGGTACATTATGTACCACATGCTCTTAGACACTCAGGCTAGACTGGACCTCCCCTAGTCACATTGCCAAAGCATTTACCTTGTAAATAAACCCAGTCAAAGTGTCAGGAGGTCCATCTGGATTTTGGCACTTTCATACTTTGAGAGCTGACACTCAGTATCTAGCCACAGTAAATTAAAAGCCATTTTCAAGCACTTTTTGTCCTGGACATCTCTGTGTGCAATACAGCTGCAGGTCTAAGAGGGGTTTTGCAGAGAGTTTGTAGCTCCTGTGTTTTGTATTTGTTTGGTTTTTTTTTTAACATCAGGTTTTTCTCCTATTCCCAGGTCCCTGTTTGCCCAGGGACATCGGGACCTGCTTGAGTTATGCATTTCCACAGACACAACAGATATCAACTCCTGGCAGCAGAGAAATAATTTTCTAATGAAATAAAAGTTCTACAGATGAATTAACTCTCTGTGTGCCACAGTCACCCATCTGGCAGTACAGAAACTTATGATGCAAAATGCTGACGAAGAAATTGAATCTGTTATTTGTCACAAATATACAGAGAGACAGATAGAAACAAAGGAGAAAAATATAAAGCACACAAAGTATTTCAGCAATTATCATCTCTAAGAAAGAAATTACATGAAAGAAATCAGATTTATAAAAACTTTGTTTCTACAGCAGCCATAATTTTTCTTTGTGCTTCCTCTTTCTTTCTCCTACATTCTAGTCACAGTCTTGGAGAGATCAAAGCTGGAATTGCAGATGAAGAACCCACTTTATTATTATTACTATTATTATTACTATTATTATTATTATTATCATCATCACTATTTAAAAAGAAAATCTAATCTGGGAGCTTTTTCATTAGGTAGTTTAGCTTCTTTACAGAGTAGAAATGGAAGACATGAATTAGTAAATTCAACCTTGTCAGTGCTGACAGCTGTGACTGCACTGAAAAAAGTATGTCTAAAAATTAAAGGATCTTTTAAAAGGAAATATAATTTTGAGCATTGATGTCTTTACAACTCATCAGAGCACATATATTTCAATTTTCCTTCAATAATACACCACCATTTGTCATTGTCAATTCATTTAGATTCCTGTCCAAGCTCCAACACAAGTCCATAGTCAACTTCCTAAGGCAAACCAAAAGGAATATTTCTCTGCAAAGCATCTACTGAAAAGAATTGCTAGGTCTTTCTTTCTCCTCTCCAGAAACCCTGAAAGAGCAGGACACAAATAGACCACAATGATCCTTAAAGGACAGCTACACCATTTCTTTTTCCAAATTCTCTTTAAATGAAAATAAAAGCATTACCCCAGAGGCACCAAGTAGAAGCTCCTCAGCTGCGTCCCCAGAGCTCAGAAGGCAAGGCAAGGGCATTGGGGACTTTTGGAAGCTCCCGGATGCATTCCCAGGGCCTGAGGAAAGCGTGCAGCGCTGGTACAGCTGGCACAAAGCGCAGCTGCCAAGGAGCTGTTGGCAGGTGCTCCCTGCGGGGTGGAGGGGCCGTGCAGCCAGAGCTGGAAGGGCAGCACGTCCGTCTCTTGTGCAAGCCTAAAACAATCCAGACCAGGACGCAAATATTCTCTGGAGGATCTGGCCTCTGCTATAAGGATTTGTGCTTGAGATCATTTTGTGGGTCTTGGAAATAATTATAACGGTACTTGTGGGTTTTTAAATTCACAGGCAGTCTGTGAAGTGGACATTTGACTATAAAATCCTATTTTATGTGCTTTGTACCTTAAAGATTTTCCTCTCTGGTCACCCCTGCCTATTCCGTTTTCCTCAACTAACTGGAAAGTTCAGGGTTTTGTGCAAACTTATGTCAGGAGAAAGGTTTTGTGAAGAAAAGGTAGCCTGAATATTTGGATTCTGCTTCACCTAAAAATGTTGCCTTATGATGAACAAGGAAAAAACATGTTTCCTGTTACAGAGGTACAGATAATTGAGAAAAGGGTTTTGGATTTGTTGTATTGTGGTTTTGTGCATTTTTTTCATTAAGAGAGGGAAAGCAGATAGGCTTATAGTCAATCTCTCAAGAAGGCAGATATAACAATACTTCTATTTTCCACATTTTCAGAGTAACAACAAAAAATGTTATTTGTTCTACAAATAAGAAGCAGAGCATGACAGCTGAATGGGGCAAACCTTGGGTTCAGCTGCAGAAATAACAAAGTCCACACAACATCAGATATCAGATACACAAACACAGGACTGAAAGTACAATCCAGCAGAACATGCATTTTGCACAATCAACCAAGACATACACTTTTCACACATCATCAAACTTGAGCTAATGTTCAAAATCATGTTTGTGACCCATATACAGCAAAGAGGTTCCTGAGAGAATTGTGGGTGTTACACAGCCCTGGGAAGGTTATGCAGAGGCAGAAGACTGCAAGCAGTGAGTGGTTCATGCCACAAGCAGAGTTATGGTCCCAGTTCCCCTATGTTACCTGAACTGACAAACCTCTGCTGTAAATAATGCCATCCCACTTCCTTTACAGCATTTGTCAAACGAGTCCTTCTTACCCTCATTCTCCCCACCAGTAAATCTGGGTTTTAGTTAAAAACCCCCCAACTTTTCATTTGTCACAATAGTGCCCTGAGAGCAACAGGTAAACAATTCTGGAAGACTAAATCCTAATTATCTTTTTAAACCACTCTGAGTAATGTTTCCAGTTTTCTACTCCATACTTACACCAATGGACTGGAACAGAAATTTAGTCTTGCTCTTTTCCTCCTAAAAGACTGGCATCAGTGCATAACAGAAAGACAAAAAAACCCTCTTCTATATTGTCTGAGTATACAATGTCTATCAACCCTTTTATTGGAGTCAAAAAGTGCAGAGAATCAGGCGCTTAAAGCTGGTGGTCCTGAAGTGAATTCATGTCTTGGATGGTCTGGGTGTTTTTTGAGGCATTAATTTAAACACACCTGTCACTCTTAACTACAAGGCAGTTGGAGTATATTAATATTCTGCTGAATTATTTAAAAGATATGACTAATGCTTCGTGTACCATAAGATTGTTATCTACAAAAATAACATCTGTGTCAGTCATTGCTGAGGGGTTAAGATTTCATCACTGGCATTTATCAGTGTTTCTGAGTCCTTAGTGTGATGGATTCTGCCAGGTTACCAGCTCTTCTGCACCTTCAGGTGTAAAACCCAACCTACAGACTCTTCCACATTGCCTGTTTTAATCAGGGATGAATAAGAGTAAAATTTGGAGTCTCCTTCCCAAGCAAAATCTCATAAACTTTCTGATAAACTAAAGACTGTGGAGTAGATATGTCAGACAGTGTGGTGTAATATAAGCATTCTTTCAAGAAGGTAGAAAATTATCCCACACATTGTTTTTTCCTGAGTCCTGGGAAAGAGCAATATTATCTAATGCAATAGCTCAGGGGACTGGACTGAATACAATCTGCTAACTAAAAAAGACTTCTCATAGTCCTGTGGCAGTGACATTGTGTCCTCATATGTATAAAACTTTTCTTCACCAGAAATCAATCAACCATCACTGAAAAGAAAAAAGAGCAAGCACAACATCTAATTTATGGTACAACATACCTTTTCCCCATGGTATCTCTCTGATATCAGATGAAGAATATTCGGCTGTGCAAGTTATTTCTGATAATTATCTGGAAGAAGCTTTCTGTTACTCGTTGATCGTGCATTGCAGTAGAGGTTCTGTCACCAAAGAATCTCTTTCTCACCCAACTTGATCAATTAAAGGCCAATTTTTAGAGTTTTCAAAGATCTCAGCTAAAGCAAGTGAGAACTGTGGGAATTTTCAAAACCAAAATGTTGATTATGTACGTTATTGCTTATGTATTTGCATTGCATATGCAATCAATAATTGTAAATGTAAGTATTTAATTGAAAATATGTATATACCATGATTATACTGAAATATAATTTTATTGAGTTATTCAAAGTTTTGCAGTCACTTGATCAGTTGTCCTTTATCAAATGCGCAACATAGCTGGGAATTTGAGTCAGGTTATGGAAAGAATGTGTGAATGAATGAATGAATGAATGAATGAATGAATGAATGAATGAATGGTAGCCACACATTTTATTGCTTTATTATTTGCTATTCTTTATGTAAGAGGACATATAATATCAGTTACATTTCTTTACAAACCTTGTGGTCTGCTTTTATTTATTTATTTATAAAATAATCTTGTCATACACTCCACAGAACTGAAACCTTATTTCCATAACTGGGAGTATTAAGATATTGTCTCTCAGATTTTAATTTAATGTTGTAAACTTTTCTAGTTTGCTTTGTTCTTCTTTGGAGTACTACAGATACACTGTATGAAATCCAGTATTTCGTGATTTGAGTGTTAGTCTCACACAGTGGTAGCAACCTACCTCATCATAGTCACAGGTTATGTAAATCCCAGGACAAAATACTGGAAATTTCTGGGACTCAAAGCATTCCAGAAGTGGTCCAGATGTAAAGTTATAGAGACCCCCAGCTTGAACAGTAGCAATGTTGAGGTACCTGTGCCTAAACATGCTTGAAAGCAAGCGTCTACTGCTATAGCACCAGCTGTGGGAGGCACAGAGAAGTGGTTATCTTGCTTTTCAGGTTGTGCTACCCTTCACCAGAGGAGGTATTAGATATAAGAATGCCTTTGGGAAGCTAAAAAGATATGTGTACATCAAATAATTTACAAACTAAACGTTCTGATCTGGGTGCATACCAACGCCCTGGTCATGAGAACTCTGACAAATTTTCAGATTGGGCAGCAATTTATGTCCACAACTCTAAAGAAGAGGTCAAGAGCTTCACTTGAATGTGTCTCTCTTAGTTGCTACAATTTTTGCATTTCCATTAGCATTATTTCAGTTGTGCCACAGGCAAATAAATTGAAACATTAAGATGTGAAATGTAAATGATTATATAAGAAATTTGTGCAAGAATCTGGAACCCAGTGTAACAATTTTGCACCTGTAATTGTCTCCTGTGTCTGTTGCTCAACATTAAAATAGTATAGGGAAAATTCATCTGTTTCTATTAAAAAAGAAATAAATCAGAACTATTAAAATGTACACTCAGCATGAGAATTTTAAATACTTTGACACATTTTTGTAAAAAAACCCCTGCACTGAGATGCTATTTTTCAAATAATTAACATTATTAATTCACCGCTAAAAAGATTATTTGCATAATTTTTAGGATATATAATTAACACAGTGATTTGTATGAACACTTTAGTCTTGAAAGGGTTTTAAAAGGTTCTCCTTTCAAATCAAGCTTCTATTTTTACAGTCACAACCAATAGGGCAAAATTAAATACATATGCCTTGCTCTTTATACTGTTCATACTTATGTTATACAGAGAATAAGAGTGTATTTTGAGGCTGTTTAGAAGGAACCACTGGTAAGAGAAATACTGTGCCTCAGCCCTCTGACAGCCACACAATGTAATGTCATTGAGGTGGAGGAATTCCAGTGGCAATTGAAATTTTACTTGTTGTTACAGCAGATAATGGCTTCTCACGCCTTATGACTTTAGACACAATTCCCAGCATTTTGTACCAGCTAAATTCAGAAAAAAAGAACCAAACTTGGCTGTGTGAAAAAGTATGTTTAGAAAGCATGAATGCCAAAATTCAAAATCAAAAGAACATTATATACTAGTGCATGCAAGGTAAGGGTGTCAGAAGTATTATTGTCTTATCCTCCCTGACTTGAAAATAGAAAAAATAATCAGAATTTGAAGTTTTCTGTGTTATGCACACATCTCTTTTAAGATAATATACTGTTGGAGCCCTGGTGGTCTCAATGAGGCAAAGCAAGCTTGTAACAAAAAAAATTCTCTCACTTTCTTTGATTATTGCATCTCTGGTTAATGTGCAATTAATACACCAATTTTGCAAAGAGAGAAAATTCTGAAGAATCTCCTAACATAAAAGGGAGCAAATCTAACACATGAATCCAACAGAGTATAAAAACATACTGTCTGGTCAATACCTGCCAATGAAATACCAAAAATCCCAGAAATAAAAAAATGATAGTTGATGTAAGCAGACTTGTATTTTTCTTCTGCTGTTAGAAAAAGCATTCTTCAGCCAAAATGTCAGCTCGTCAGTCAGATTGTATCAATATACTGCAGCTGTTTTACAAATCAATATCTACTTTACATTCTCTTCCTGTAGTGAGCAGTAGGATTTGTTTTGAAAGAACAGGTACAGTCAGAGGTTCTTACCTGATGTGTATTTCACAAAATGTACTAGAGAATAGTACAAGAGATCTTAAGATCTCTTGCTTCTGAAACTGGGCAGCTGCTTTTCTTCTGACACCAAAGAAGAACATAATTTTAAAACCATCACCATGTTTTGGAGAGTCAGAAACTCCACTGTCACTGCACTTGATGTCTTGTCTTTTTATTGTGAAGGCTTGGCTTTTTATTGTGAAACCAAGCACACACATACTTGATCGTAAAGAATGCTTTTAAAAGTTATTTATAAAATGACAGCCTCTTTCCTTTCTCATTTCCCTCTGGAAAACTTTGCATTCACAAATTGGATCTTTTGTCGCCCAGATGTACAAACATTTCCTGAATCTTTGCAATATCAGATTGATTCTGTCACTGAGTTTGAGGTGAAGTTAGGCGCTTCTTGATAGCCTTGTTTCACTGTTTTATCTCAAAGTCCTTATTAAAAATAGATTAAATTTATCATTTGTTCCTTCAACTTCAGAGATCTTCTGCTGCAAAAGAAGCACTGAAACTAAATATTCGCCTGGTATTTTTCACACATCTACTGTCCTCTGACAGTTTACATACACTGCAAGGACACACAGTCATTCTGCCCTGCAGACCTGCTCCATCTGCTCCCATCAGGTTTGCCCTTACTCACCTTGGAGCACCAGTCCCACCAATGACAATCCAAACCAGTGAACACAATGAGACTGCTATCATTTTGAGCCCCATTGCTCCAGTGGAAGCTCCCTACCACCCCAATGATTCTATTCCTTAGCTCTATGGAACTGAGGCAGATACATGGGCTGATGAATAGCAATGGATTGCTTTGTGTTGCAAGGATCATCAGAAATAAGCTGCACAATTGCCATGTTGTAGTTGCTTAGACTGGAGAGGATCACAACACAACACAAAATATCTCCAAATCTGTCTGTAGTTAGACTAAGATGACTATTTCTTGGAGCAGAAGAAATAAATTATCCTAATGCAGTTCATTCAGTTTCTACCACCAAAAATCCTGCTATAGACATTAGCCAGACAAAGGCAGAACTAGCCACAGGCCTTTTGTTCCCTTGTGGGTCTCCAGGTACTGTTTCTGACCACATGGAGCCACGCCGGTCACTTGAGGCAGGGTTTTTTATTACTTAAGTACACTATATCAGGGAACTTAGAAGCAGTTACTGACAAATAGCTTCCCTCTGGATGCACCCACCACCAGGCAGGGAGCTGGCAGCTCCCCCTCTATGTTTACAGTGGTCTCATGTAATGCCAATAGCTTCTTTGGTGACTGTAAAATCTCCAGCACCTGTTGCAGATGTAAGGTTGAATATAAGCCAAAATCAAAACCCACTAAGTATCTGTTGCCTTGATTTCAAGGTTTTTCCCATTTTGAAAAACAAAATTATGGAGCTGATAATCACATCCATCCTTTGAGACCTTCACTGTCTTTGCACACCTACCTGCTTCCAGCTGATTTGACAGCTTTCCTAATTTATGAGACAGTTGCATCAGTGTTTCTACTCTTTCCATTTTAGGGATTCAGCTCACTCATCTCAGTTATTCCTGCCAAATCTCCCTAAGGATCAAAATTCAGGTGCAAGATATGGACATCTCTGTATTTCAAATTTGAGCCTAAAGTGGAGACTAGAAACTAAATAAAGGCCAAAGATAATGGTTAAAATTTACTGAAGAAGGAAAGATTTATTATTCTGAACAAAATATTGGAGCACTGATTGTCGATGGTGGGTAGTAGTGAAAAATTCCATGGAAAAGCTTTATTACAACACCTCTAATTAAATGTACAAAGTTATGCTGCTTTTCTATTGCACAGACTTAAATACAGTCTAGTTACAAAAAAATATAACGGTGCGTATCAGGACCAAAGGGACCTGTGAGACTACTTCTAAGTAGTAGAAACTCTCACTCTAGAGGAGATGAAATGAATCAGGTTTTAGCTTTATTGTAAATGAGCAGTGATATTAATTTACCCATGGCACTCTTCATTGCAGTGCCACAGTGCTTTGGAAAGAAAGAAAAAAGTTTTCATGACAATTGTGATAAATAGAAATATTGCCTTCAAAAATAATCCTGTGATTTTGTCCTTCATTTAAGCCTTCTCTCAGGACTCCAGACTGTTACATGTAGTTTAGAGTTTACCACTGACTGAAATTATCTTTGTGGCTCAGAACATAATGAAGGTGCCTCTAATATTGTCAAGGTTCCTTTTTTTAAGTTTATTAATTATTTTGGTAGCTTGCCTATTGCTGAAATCACTGAAGATTTCAACTTGACATGCATTTCTTTGCACCAAGATATAATGAGTTCATGAATCAATTTACTTCTGCTGTATTTCTTCCTGAAGTGAAAGTATGTAATCTCTGTCTCTCTCTCTCTCTCCCCCTCTCTCACTTTGCTTAAAATATGGATGGACCGCTTGGCTGAAAACTGTCTTGGGGTTTCTGCAAACTGAATAAAAATAATTCTACTAATTTTCGCTGACTAAAAACTAAATCATAAGATTCTCCTCCTACCTACTATCGACATTTATATGATATATATAATGATATATATGATTTTACCGTAACTATTACTGCAACTAAAACAGAATTTAAAAGTTACGTGGAATGAAAAGGAAAGTTTGAAAGCAAAGGATTAGTTTTTAGCAATTTCTTGTCAGGCCTATTGAATAGTTCAAACCTAAACACCCCAAAGCGATTTAGAGTTTAGTGACCTTTGTATTGCTCCTGACCTGAATTCAGAAAGGCAGTGCTTAGTGTTTCAGTAAAAAGGCTGGTTTCAATACACTGCAGCTGAGACCTTATTTCTATATCTGACCTCTCGGGGAATATGAGAGACGTAGCAGTGGGAACAGACAGTGGAAGCTCCCAGAAAAAAGCAAATAAACACAGTTTCTTAAAAATTATTAAAGTCAGATTGTCATAAAATGCAGTTTTAGAATTCAGTGGGAGATATCAACAGGAAATTTAATAACAGGGAGCAAAGGGAGGGAAGATGCTATATTTTGGAGGGAAGATGTTTTGGAGGAAGATATCCTCCATCTGTATTGCCATTAGAGAAAACCATTTTGAAGGTTTTTTTCTGCAGACATCCCATTCTGAGAGATACAGTGAGATTCGCTTTCTAGGAAAGAGCACTTGATAGGGCCAGTAAAAGGTGAAGGGTTTACAGTGCCTGAAATACAGTAAGAGTGTCTGAATGTCACTTCGAAAGCCAACCCTTTTGCATCCTGAATTAGACTCCTAATTTTTATTCCATTGGTGATTTCTTACGTTTTTGTTTTTTTTCCTAGTAGCATAACAGCTTGAGTAATAAGAAATTAATTCCTCATGTGTTAGTGACAACCACATGTTCAGTCCTAGACAGGCAGAAGAAAGAAAAGCAATGGCAGATATGAAAAAAGAGATCTCCTTAGAACTTCAAGCACTCTGATCCTTCTTGTTCTGTATACCTATTCCCTGTAGAGACTTATATCATGTGTTAGACAAAAAAAATAGGAAATACCTTATGTCACATCCACAAAAATATATTTTAAATGTATTTGAAACTGGAAACTTTGAAAGAATGATGGCTTTTTGAGTAGGCAAGCACAAGAGATATAAAATACAGAATTTTTATCTTTTTTCCCACAAATATTATCAGAATTGCATTTTTTGCACAGATAATGGCTGATTTATAATTTTTTTTATAACTATAGCTTCAAGTCTGTAAGCACTTTGACCTTATAACTCAAAGGAACAGTCTAAAAAAAAGGTAAAACATGAAAAACAAAAAGTAATATTTTGCCATAAATAAGCTAAATATCTCTATGTCTTTTCAGTGCTTCAAATGGAGAATATTTCAGTATTGAATATTTCTTCTATGATTAAAGTTATAGACATGTTTCATTTGCTGCTCAAGACTAGAGTATTGTAGATATGTTGGTATCTGAAGTGTCTGCATTCACTTACACTGGAAAAGGGATTGTATTGCTCACTATTTTTTCTCCCTGCCAACTCATTCCACAGTGCGCTGGTACAAAGAGTTTGTTTGTGGAGATGGAGTTTTGCCAAAGTGGTCATTAATGGCCATCATCATGGGCTCACTGTTCTATACACAGGCTAGAGAAAAAGAGGAAAGGATTTGCACCCCCATCTCACAGATCTGCAGTACAGTCAGTGACCAGACCCTTTTTAAAAACATCAGCTTATATTAGACATGTTAAAGATCCTCAGTGAATGGGAAATCTGGGAAAAAAACCAAGTATTAGTCACTTTATTTCTCATTTTTGAGCCATAATAGGACAAATTGTAACTTACTGTGGTAATACCCAAGTAGGAAGGTCAGTACTATGGAACAATGGGAGGCATCTTGATATTAAGGGGTCTTTGTCAACCCCATAACAGAAGGAAATTTCTCAATTCATAAAAGATTCATGTTGCCTGACTTTCAATTTGGAATCAGGATCAGGATCCAGGGAGTGCTACAGGAGCCTCTGAAGGGAAGATTTCTCTCCTCAACAATCCTACTATGCCTCATTAAAGTAGTATATATAAAGTCTTTCCAAGTTTGGAATTAATGATTGAATGGCCGGTTCTGAAGATGACTAAAAATCCTTATTGAGATGTCTAGCAACTCTATTTCCAGTTTCATACTAATTTGGAGATTTTTAATAGCTAATAATAACACCCTGAATACCTTTGACACTGTTATAAGATACCCCAAAATGGTGCTTTTCTCACTTCCAGTGGACTCCACCATGGGCACTGGGATAGCTAAGATCAATCACATGCCTGCCATTCGCCATCTGTTTCTGTCCCCAAAATACCTCAGGACTGCTGCAAAGTTTGCAAAGAGCCTTCCTATTTCTGTTTTCCTCTATTTCTGAGTCACAGCATCTGGAACTTTCATAGCCTTTGTGCATCACTAAACTCAGTCTTTATCTCAAGATTGGGGAATAAAAGTGGAGGTTAGCTCATGTCAAATAGCCAAGATTTAATAGTCTTCTCTCCAGGTTTTTTTTAGTATTTTTTTTCATTTAATAAATAAATGAAATTATATTCACAGTAGAATATGCCATTTTTGGTCAAAATTTCTTATATTTGATTAGCACAGTGTTATTTTCTATATATTCAATGATCAATTAACATGGTATAAAACCAAATAAAATACCAGATGAAATAGATATAAATCTTGAAAAGGTACAAAAAAATCTAAATAACAATACATAAAAGAAATTGAAAAATAACTTCTAGAAAACTTCCTTAATATCAAAAAAAGGGGGGAAGAAGGGGAAAATTATTAATCAATGGCATGCAACAGGGAGTTTGATTATAACATGATGATAATTCCTCCAGGCCTTCCCAGCAGCATTCAATCCAAGTTATAAATAACATCACAGTAAATGCTAAAGGCTGACTTACACATTCATTTTCCATGTTATCACTGTGATCTTAAGGGATGCATTCTGGGCAATGTCCCTCATGCTTGTCTTGCAAAATTAGCAGAATTCCAGATAGGAAGCTAAAAAATCAATTTTAAAGAGGAAAAGCATTCCTAATTTTTTAACAAATCCTGAAATAGAAGGAATTATGGAAAATCTCACACCTTCTTTCATATACAGTGTGTAAAAATGTATTTTCACCTCTGAATCATGTCTATGAGAACACCAGAACTCTAATAATAGTCATCATATTTCCATTAGTGTTTATATTTTCTATCTGAATTACAGAACATTGTGTGGCAGATGGAAAGGATGCAGATTAAAAATGTGTTAACAGTAACCCACCATGCTGTCTATAAGCTTTGGGAATTCTTGAATCATGAAAAAATCATGAGCTTTTAATCAGTTAAAAAAACCTGATAGGGATAGGTAAAGGTTATTAATAGCTGAAGGAAATAAGAAACATTTGCAGTCAAATAAGCAGATTTCACAAAGGGTATTGTATACAAACTATATTTTAGTAGTTTTCACCAGTGTATATTTTCACCCTCAAATTCAAATTAATTTAGGTAACAAGGTAAGGCAGACATAGATACATTCTGGGAAGGCATCATTACAAACTGGAACACCTTAGAGGCCCAGCATACCATGTGTGATCCAACTTGATATGTTCTTGTTAATAAGCAGCTTCAGTAGATTTCAGAGGCAATGTTTGACAGGGTCCAGTGGTCTTCTTATAATCTTTCAACTGGCACCTTAAGCATGAAGATGTGAAAGGCAGCCCCACTTACTTGTTTGAAGTTTCTTCTTTCAGCAAAGATGCCAGAACAAATCACTTCTTCCTGTTATAAAATTATAATTCCTGTTATGAAATTATAATTTTGGTCCAGAATAAAAGTCCACTCAGAACAAAAGTCCAGTCCAGGAAAAAATGCTTCTACATAGCTGTATATAACTGATGAAAACACTTTTCAGGAGCTGATCTTTGATGATCCTTGTGGGTCACTTCAAACCAGGATATTCCATGACTTATGATTTTCATATTCCCTGTCAATATATAACACTCAATGTTCATGATTAACAAAAAAGAAAGTGCAGATAGTATGCAAACCTTGGCCATTATTTATATCTCTGTTATAGGTTGCTCTTTGTTTGTGGTTCTCACAGCTCTGTGTCATGAAATAACCTTTTTGCTGCTATTTCTAGGCATAAGAAACCAAACCATAGAAAGAAAAATATAATTACCAAGATCATCAATTACTCAACAACATAATTTGGAATATAAACCAGGTTTCTTGAGTCTCAAGCCTCCACACCATTCCTATTTTTTTAATCACCTCTATACTCTTCAAGAAACACGCAACACAAATACTTTGTCATCTATGGCTCAAATTATCTAACAAAAACTATGTACATTTGCTATTTTATTGTAGTGCAAAGCTTGTCAAGTTGATCAAATTCACTTAAAATTCATTTTCATTTCTGTTTTTTATCAAAACACATGCTTGTATCCTGTAGTAAGTTTTAAAGAAAAGCAATTCAAAAATATTCAGAAAAAAAGCTGAAATAATCACAAGGAAAACATAATTTCCTGTTGCAAAGGCATCCACTTATCTTCAGATATTCTTCTTCTATTCTTATGCCAGATGTGAATTTGGCTCACACGCCCTTGCATACAGCCCTATTGCAACATTAATCAAGTGATTAAGAGAGCTGTTATTTCGTTAGTACATCATTTTACTGATCACTGTGACACATTAGTCATAGATAAAATGAATATCAGAGGCTTGCTTCAAAAACTGTGTATTGTCATTTCCTCTGCAATGACAACTTCTGCCTTTCAGTCCGCAAGAATGGAACTGCACTGTATAACCTGGCCTAGAAATACGTCCATCACTGTCTAAAGGGTGTTTATTCCAGAGCAATAGCATTTCCTTTTGAAAAGAAAGAAAGAAAGAAAGAAAGAAAGAAAGAAAGAAAGAAAAAGAAAGAAAGAGAAAGAAAGAAAGAAAGAAAGAAAGAAAGAAAGAAAGAAAAGAAAGAAAGAAAGAAAGAAAGAAAGAAAGAAAGAAAGAAAGAAAGAAAGAAAGAAAGAAAGAAAAAGAAAGGAGAAAATAAAGAGGAAAAGTATTGAGAAAGGACAAAAAATGCAAATGGATATCTTTTTTTATTATTTTTAAGGGTCTCTTGCATAGAGAGGGAAAGATTTGTTGTTAATAATCAGCCAGATACCTCCTCCATCACTGGTGGTAAAATTGATCTAACAACTTAAAAAAGCCCTATGCTGCAGTTTTCCTTTTCCTACATTTGCTGACTAATCTACACAAATCACTGAGGACAATGGATATAAGGAAATGAGTATTTTTTGTCGTGGATTCCAGTAAGACATGGACTTCATAGTGCCATTGTTGCTATTACTAGTCAGAAATAAAGTATTTGATTTACCAAACACCCATTTTTGAGCTATAAGTGAAAAATTCCAGCAGTTTCCAATAACACAAAGACAAATTATACAAAACCTAATCCTTTGGTGAATGACATATACTTCAGATTTTTAAAATTCAGAAGTCTGTAAAATCCATCCCCTCTTCCCAGACACCTTCAGCTTTATACTACACCAACATAGTTCATCATATAGTGACAGAAGCCATTACGTATTGGCCTACAGCCACAATGTTGCCATTTTGGAGCATTTTGACCAAGAGTTTGGGGCTCAACAGCCCCACAGGTGACATTTGTGTCCTTCTCAAGGGTCATGTCACAGCCAGTGACTCACAGTTTCCCAGCGTGGATCTGTGACTATTGCAGTGCTGACATCTACAGAAGTCAATTCAGTGTGACAATGGAACAGTGGCCAATATTAATCCTTAAAATGTGTGTTCAAGGAAGAAATTTTAGTAGGTAAAAGCAAAAGCTTTTTTTTCTTCTTGTACAAGCAGCTACAGAGACCAGTGCGGGGGGAAAAAACCGATTGAGTTTTTTTCCAAAATTGGATATGATCTAATCTAAGGAGTATGCCATATTCCTTCAAGAGAGAAACAGACCTTTTAATTTTGAATCAGTGTGGGGGCCTCGTTGAACAGACTAATCTTTCCCCACAATCTTTCCCCCAACTCAAATTTGTAAGATAAATGCACTTGTAAATAGTTGTTCATTCCACCAGGAAAGGATAGCTTCCAGGATTGCTATGAAAGAAGTGTTTGACATCTATTATTACAGTCTAATTGCTGCACATTCACAATGCCATGAAAGTGTGAAAGGGTGTGCTGTTACTTTTTACTGGCAAGTGTGCTGTGATGGAAAATGTGTGAAAGCATAGGGGATGAAAGAGTTATAGAGAAATTCAACACCTGTAGCATTACATGTAAGCTTTGAGAAAAACAGAAACATGCAACTCTGTTACTGATGGGTAATCAAAGTACTGGCTACTTTTCCCAATTTTTATAAAAATGGATTTTTTAACAAAAGCTTGGGGTGTTTTTAAAGTATAATATGTACTGCTTCTTTAGAGATGACACAAAAAACCAAGGAGAAGCCAGAAGAATGAAAAGTATTAAAAAAAATCATATTTAGTCTCTTGTAAATCCTCCTGCCTCCAAAAATTAGAGGATAGCCCTGCATGTTATTATAGGTTTCATCAGTAGATTCAGATCCAGAGCTGTGATTAAGACCTGAAAATCTTAGGCTGAAACTGAAAGATGCACTTCACTAACAAACATGTAGCAATTATCACAAAATTAAGTTCATTCCACATTTTAGTTAATCACCATGGAAACCTATATTCATTGGCGCCTAATTGGAAATGTTCCTGACCTGGAAAACACTGTAGGCTTAAGACTGCATAATTTCTTATTTAAGCAATTGTACTATTCTGTGTTTGTGACAGTACACCCTGACAATTCTGGCAATAATCCCAGAGAAAAATATTTTCCTGAGAAGCCTGCTTCTTGCAAGTATTTTTCACAATCTAGAGGAACTTCTGCCCTAGAAGGTGGCTTCATCAAGCCACTTCTACTGTTTGTGACATAAATACCTGAATTCCCAGTCACAGGTATTACAGAAGGCTGCTGTCCTAGTAACTCCAAACTGAAAAGTCACAAAAATAATAATGAAGGTTATGTCTTTCTGTCTGAAAGAAAACTGTCGTGCTGTGACAGCATTAGGAAAACTCCTGCAAAAAATGTTCTTCAGGGATTATTTAGCTTGCCATAACACAGTAGAGAGGAAAGAGTAACTACAGACTGGAAAAAACGCCCTATGTAAAGGAAATTTTAGCCAAGAGTCATGCCTAGACTGAACTCCAGAGTACTGCTACATTACAGAGCTACTGGTGTCAGAACTAGCTGTTTATAAATCAGTTCTGGTTCATCTGCAACCCCATTGTTTGATTACCATGCAAATGCTCCCCCAGCTGCTAACAAAAGCATTTTTATATGCATTTCTTTCATCCATTACTGTCTTCCAGAAGTAAAAAATTAATCCTTGTTAAGCAGTTTAAAAAAGGGCACAAAGCACTTCAAACTATTTGAGATAGTTCTGGGTTTTTTTTTTCTTTCCATGAATAGAAAGGTTTAGCAAATTAAATTCTGTTTACTGCTAGAAAATTAATTAAATGATGAGTCAAAAGAACATATTCCTCAAAATTACAAATCAAAATTACAAAGCTGAAATGAAATGTGATTGTGTATGAAAGCCATGATCATCAGATGAAACATAATACATTTATCTCTTTTTCAAACACATCTTCAAGTAAATAACATAAGAAATACACAATTCTTTTTAATTTTCATGGGACTAAGACCTGATCTTGCATATTGGCAGGATATTGTGAGATGAAGACATTGGTTTGGATTTTCTCTGTGTACAATCAACTTTCTGGATTTAGTGGGGAGCATGGAGAAGTAATGCGAATGTTTCAGCATTTTGTGAAGGCTTTTTTTGATCAGCTACAAGAAAGGTGTGGAAGCAGAGAAAACACACCTTTACACTTTCTATTCTTCAGCTCCTGGTTAGGACTTCATCTCTGGCTCTCATCATATACCTCCTACTCACTGGCTTCTGTATTTCATGCTCATGAGCTGCTGAGCATGTACTCCTATTTTTGCTATGCACACTGCTTGCCACAAAGAGTTCCATTATCATCAGGTTATTTGCAGTATACATCTAATTCTCTCTTTTTCTTACAGTGAAAATTGCCTCAGGTTCATGTTCAGTCTTTGCTGGTTTTGCCTACTGGTGGTGCTGCTGCCTCAGGTTAGATGTGGCCAAGTCCTGGGTATCCAGATCCCTGAAATGCAGTGCAGCCTCCTCAGTGTTAAATGCTGTTGCAAAAAGCTGCTCCCATCCCTTATCCCTTCCACTAATGAAAGCAACCTCCTGCTGTCACTCTTGGCTGTTTTTTTCCCCATCCCTTCCTGTTTCTCAAGGAATAATCAGCATATAATCCCATCTGACTGTGTGAGCATGAGATGATAAAATGGGGAGCCCATTTTTCTATTAGAACCGGGGTTTAGCATTGTCATATGAGAGGGTAACGTTCTTTTTCCAAGAAGTGCTCATTGAAATACTCATTGCACTACGCTCTATATCTTTTTTGCTAAATTTGATTTTTCATCAGGGTTTTGCCGCCTCAATAGCTGAAAAACAAAAAAATTCTTTTTCTTTCTTTCAGGGAAGCAGCTTCCTGTTAGCTGTTAAAATCTTACATTTGAGATGTGCTTAAACAATTTGAGTGCTTTATGTGTCTGTTACAGTAACTTTAAAACCTTCCAAACCTTTGGAACCATTCTCATGGTTGGGAACCAGACATCATGGCCTGGAACATTAATTTATCTGCCATGTAGAAAACTTTTAAATTTTGTTTTAACAACCTTTGAAGTTTTGATACACCTGATACCTGAAGTTTGGGAGCATAAGTCTTCCCTTGCTCTTCTCCTGAAAGCATTACAAATTTCCAGTCTTCAGATAACTAAATGTATTCATTCATTTTATTAATGTATCTCCCTCTGAATAGAGTTCCTTTTCTCCTGAAAATGCTTGGCAAATTTTGAAGATTCCTGTTATCCTAACAGGAATCTTCATTTAAGGAATCTAACATTTAAGAGCATTCAGAGTATTGTTAGCTTTTGCCAAAGTATTCTCCCCAAGTCTTCCTATTGCCCTCAGATCAGCCATTTCACTCCTGTACATACTTACACGATGAACAAATGCACATTTAAAGCAGTTGCATTACAAAATGAGCATTTTTCGAGTTCATGGTTTTAATTCTTGTTCTCTATCATCTATTCCCATAAATGGAACTCAAGAATATAAATCAGAACACATATATTTTAATTCTGACGGCTCTCTTAATGTTTACATGACTGCCAGTATCTTCCTTTCTATATGCTTACTGTACTGTTCTGTTAGGATGGCAAAGGGATAGCAAATGATAGCTGGGAAATAAGGATATTTTTGCAATTCAGCTGTGCAGAAAATGAATGCAAGAAATCAAAATTAGAATTCATCAAGCAAAAAGAAAAAAAAAATCACTTAGGGTAAAAATAATGATAAATATTTATTATTGATTATGTTCATTGTTACAGCAAACGAATAGACTTTGTTTTGTTAATTTATACCAAAGACAAATAAATAAAGGGCGGGTATGTAAAAAGTATTTGTGGTTGTCAATTCTTTCCCAGAAAATAAATTATTGAGAGATTCTCCTATGAGGTATGAGAGAAAGATTTTCAGTGATTCAAACAGTAAAGGGCAGACTGCGATAACCAGGAATAATACAGGAAATTTTCAGTTTTCATATCCTATATAATATGACCAAGTACTTTAATATTCATCTAAATGTGGACAAAATGACCAGACTTTGCCTTTCTTAATTTAAAAAGCCATCAAAAATATTCAGGTTACATCATTCATCATGTTGGAATTTTCTTCCCCTTGAAATAAAATGATCAAGAACTCATTTTGAAGACCCCGTTCTTCTGCTGGGAGCACCTTCTAGAGGTTATCTGCAGATGGGAAGGCTTCTATTGAAATTTAACTTTTTGAGACTAAATACACCATTAAAAAAAAAAGTGAAAAGTTAATTGAGTCAAAAATAATACTTATGAAAGGAAACAGCCCCATGTGCTCCAGAATATATCCTTCTTTATACTTCCTTCTGGTGTTTAATCTTTCTGAGAGTTTTGGTTTAGGAATTGTGTTCCCAGTTCAGTATTCTGACTGAAACATTCCAAACTGTGTGCCATTCACTCATTACTCCCTCACTCTCCCCCTGAGGCTGCTGGGAAGAAGAATTGAAGACACAAAAGATAGAAATTAAGGGTTGAGATAAGAACAATTTACTGGAAGCAGTAGTGAAACAAAAGTGAAACAGTAACAGCAACAATATTTATAAAAGGGCATAGAAGAAAAATACAGCATTCTCCTTACAAATATTCTGTCACTTAATCAGAGTTTTGCAGTTGTTCAAGGATGTACTTCCAAACCATTGGAGAGAATAGCCCTTCAAAAGCTGGCCTGTTTTCTCCCACCTTTCATGCTACTCATGATTATCCATCCTCAGTGCAGATTTCTGAATTACCTTTCTGGAAATTTCTGTCCAGAATCTAAACATGGAGTTGGCTGTACTGACTCTAAACCTGGTCCAGACCATATTGAGAATATGTAGCACATGTAGCAACAATAGTGTGCTTTCCTTAACATCCAAAGGGAATTTGGAATTCTGTAAAAAGCTGCTGTAACAGGTCTGAAGGAGAAAAAGGGTGAGAAAAGCTGGGGAAAATCATCCTCCCTTGTTCTCTCCATCAGATGGGTATGGTTATTAATAGGTGTCAAAAGATAGCACCCAAAGTAAGGGTAGGAGAGCAACACTGAATGCACATCCCAAATGACCCTCATTGGCCTTGATGTTCTCATGTCATAAGCTGATATGACATAGTACAGCAGCATAGTAATCCTGATCCCTTCCCCTGCTCTGAAAAATAGCACAGCTTTGGTCCCATGCTGCAAATATGGAAACATATACAGAGTTGTGTACCACAGCCACGTGAACAGTCCAAAGGACATTGTGAGCAGTGTCTCTGGTCATAACACGACAAATGCTTACATCAAATATTTTCCAGCCCTCTCGCTGGGTAAACCTGTTTTCATCTTAACACTACATGCCCCGTATTGGGTGCCAAATAAGGCTGTTGTGGATTAGGAATGGTGTTCCCAAATTAGGGTTCTCACTAAAACACTCCAAACCATGTGCTGTTTGCTTACTCTCCCCTCTCCCTCCTTGTCCCTCTGTGGCAGGATGGAGGGGACAATTGAAGGCACAAAAGGTAAGGGTCATGGGTTGAGATAAGAACAATTTACTGAAAACGGAAATGAAATAAGAAACAAATGGTAACAGCAACAATATTAATGAAAGTGTGTACAAGAAAGGAGAACAATTCACACAGGAAAAAAGCTCACTATGTGAGAACCTGCGCTTCCTGAACCACTGCCACACTACCCCTGACCTGAGGAGAGTAAGGACATGAGGTGACATACAATAACTTCTGTGTCCTGGTCATGCCCACTCCTGGCTACTGCAAAAAATTTACCCTGTCTTGTCTGGAACCAGGACACTGAGCACAACTGAGCTTGATTTTTGTTAGAGATGTGTCTTCAAATAATGAAACTTTCCTAAAATCCGAATTTTAATTCCAGAAATTGGTTCTGGGGATAAAAAGTTGCTGTGTGAAAAAAACACGTGTATCCAGCTAGGGTAAATTGTGTCTTCTATGGTGGACAAAGAAATGCTGACAGAAGGATTGAAATCACTGTATTTTTTAAAGAGAGGAATTAATTTTAAATCCTACAAGGAAGAGACAAGAGAAAAGACATATTAATAGAATTCTGAAAACAAAGAATGGATGGCAATTTGAAAATCTTATAATACCCATTTTATAAGGTTGATTTATATCCATCCTGTTATTAAAGTAATTAAAGTAATTTAATGGCTTTTTTTTTTTCTAAAAATGTGTTTAGGAGCTTGGACAGTACAATGAAAGGTGTTAATAGAAAACCTAGAAAAATATAGTGGTGCTGCACTAATTCAGATGGAATAGGTTGACTGGACTTCACAAAGTTGTTCTAGTAACACTTGCTTTATGATACTGTGAACAGTTAAGTAACGTTCAGAATCTGAGTGTCATGAAAATGAATACTATCCAAAATCTTTTAAACTTTTATTAAATATAGAGAAATAACCAGAGAAAACAGTTAACCTTTATGACATATAAGGAACTAAACAAGGCTCATTTTAAACAACATTTTTCCTATTACTTTCTTCTTTTGCTCTAAAGCTTTTAGAAATAGACTTATATCATAGCTTCTGGATGGTAGTAGCTGTCTATTTGGGATAGATAAAAAAAAGGAAGAGCAGCTTAAAATGAGATTATTGTTGCAGTCTGTGTCCTTCAGAACAAAAGAGGATAAACAGAAGCAAAGGGAAGATAAAAAGAGCAGGGGGAAAAAATGGAAATTCAGATTCTGTTTCGGAGCTTCAGTTTTGAATTATAGACTGGATTTAGATTATAACTACTTTTTAAACTATGATGAAAGGCATGCTCTCCTTTGGCTGATCTGAAGAGGACACATTCCTGCTTTGGACTTGCATAATCCAGGGCAGGATTATCAAGTCCTGCACTGGGGCTTCCTTTCCCTATTTGTTTTTGGCAAGGTGTCTGAGTAATCTGTAAGTTTATTTGCCCATAATGAGAAGAGGCAGTCCAGAGGCCTGAACAGAGGTCGTGCAGTTCTAATCCACACTTCAGAAATTTGATGTGAACCTTCTGTAATAGGAATGCTCCTCAAAATTATTAGCACACTTGGATACACAGAGAGCTGGGAGGTTGCCTTAGCTAATCCACAATGTTCATCCCCCCCACCAGACAGATGTCCTTTTCTGTTCACAGCTGTGCTGCCTGAAGATCCTTTTGTCAGCCAGAAAAGGATGATGTATTTGCTGACTAGATAGTCTCTGTGTGGGGTTAATAAAACCGCCATCAGCAGCAGGATATTTCTTCAGCAGCATATATGAGATGAAGCTGTAACTGGAAAAGCCAGGCTATTTTTAATACAGACCAAAAGAGAAAGGTAGGAAAGGAAAAAAAAAGCAGAAAAAGAAAATGGAGACAAACATGTGAGGGAAGAGGTGGTGGCATTAATGCTTTAGCTCATACTGTGAAGATGGCATTTGCACTTAGCTGTGTTCATCTGACATGGTATGACAGGGCATTTTTCACAACGCATTCTGAAAGTTTTGGGTGTTACAGTGGAACCCCAAAGAACTTGGGTGTGGGACCCTGGAGAGTGGATCTCACTTCTTTCAGTAAAGAAGTTTACTGCACTGGTGGGATCATCCTGTCCTCTTATTTTTTTTTAATCCACCAAATGCAGTAATTTTTTGTCCCACACTTGTCATATGCCTGTGTGTCAGACATTAATTTGGCACAGTTCTTTGTGGGTGGTTTTGTTTGTATCTTTGTTTGTGTGTCTCTGGGTTTTGGTTGGGATTTGTTTGTTAGTTTGTTTTGAGAAAAGAACAGCTTGACACAGTCAGTATAATACTGGTTTAAAAATCTCTGTATGAGGTGAATTTAGAGAACCATAGATTTTGCATAGTAAAACAATTGCAATAATTGCACTGACAAAGCAAACCCATTAATTGAAGAACATGTGTCAGAACATAATTGTAATGAGGTTAAATACTTCTGACAAAAGTGAATCCTTTTGTCATATGACATGACTTGGGAAGAAAATGTCAATCCACATTATGTTCCACGGCTGTAACATTATTCTTCATAGACTCAAACATGTGCAAGTGAGCTATATCAGTAGTTGCATAATACTGATCTTTTTACCCCTGAGACTATTGCAAATGTCTATCATTAAGGCAGCTACAGCTAGCCAGTCAATGTCAATCAAAGCCTGTGAGGCATTTTACAAATCAGTCCCTACTGATATATAATGACATATGAATTAAAAGCAGGAGATGGAGCCATTTTTCATTGTAACAGCTAAGTTTCCAATTAGCCTGTTTAGGTACTTTTATTGTATGTGCCCTGTGTGTGCCATGCAGATATTATTACCCAATGCATTTTAATTAAATAACACAAATGCTGAAAGGAGCTAACACTAAATCACAAATTTTGTTTAAATATGCTATATGTATGGAAGTAGGAGGAAAATAACATTTCTTACTTTAATCGTAACTTCATTTGACCTTCATCATTTGCTTGACATTTCTTCATATACACACAGAGGCTCAAGCTATAACCAAAGCCTTTCTGACAATATTTAAGGGCTAAATTTGGAGATTAAAGAAAATTTTTGGGTAGAGAAAATCCAGAACAGAAATATCTATCTCACTCCTGTAGGTTAGCTTAAATCTCATTATGATAATTGACTTGCTCCCACATTTTATCAGAGAAGCTGAAAGGAGAAGCAAATCCACACTCTTCAAACAATTCCTTGGAGTTACTATTGCACTCCTGTAGTGAACCAAGCTGAAAGTATGCTCCTTTTAGGTGTGTTTGTGTACCCCAAAACAAAAACACATGGTCAATTTCCTCCAGGATATTTGACAGAGGACAATGGAGCAGAAGAGAAGTTGCTATGATATTCTTGCAACTTACTGCAGCTTCTCTATTCTCTGTCTAGACATCCCCCAAAGCATAAAACATCAACTCAGCAGCTGGTTTATAAACTACAAGAACAGCAGGTTGATGCTGTGTCAGGAGCTGCTTTGCTCTAGTTAGATTAGAAAATTTTAATTATTTTAATTATTCTTTATTGCTGTAGATTTTAAGTAGGGAGGTATCTTAATTTATCACAATTTCTAAAATGTATCTCTTTCATGGGAGATCAGAACAGTAACAGGATCAGTATCAGTTTCTACCAGAACAGTAATCCTACCAAGATTACTCTAGAGTTATTTTCATGCTACATGCTGATTTTTGCATATCAGATCTTAAGTATTTCAGACATTGATTTTTCATTTGTCATTTGTTTGACCTCTTGTACTCAGAGAATATGATAGTTCCATTAATTAACACTTAGATGTTTATTCATTTTAAAATTATATAATACCACAAAGAATAAGATGATTTTCAAGGAACAGGAATAAAGAAAACTTTAAAAAATAGAAGGAAATACACATTTTGCATAACTATGTCAAGTAGTTACACAAATCTGTGAGACTACACAAGAATAATCACAAATAAAAAAAAAGGAATTTTAAGAAATATATTTTTTTAGAAGACTTCCATTCCAAAACTTCTTGCCACATATTGTGTTTTGAATCTTCAAAAACAGTCAAGGGATTTACACATTAAAGTCCCCCTGAAAGTGTCTTTGAAAGTCCTCCCTAGGAGAACAGCCTGGAAGGAATTTTGTGCAAGGAGTAATTAGGAGCTACAGTGTACCTGCAAGCTGAGCAAATGCAGAATAACACCATCTGTGTAGCAACTCTCATTCTGCATTGGAGTTAGTCCCATAATGTCACCTTTCTTCTCTTATTAATCTGATTGTCCTCATTCCACACTTTACCTGCCTCTGTGTATTCTCCATCTACAGGGAGAAAACCTGGACTTAGCTGATTGCCTCACGTTTTTTTTTATTCTTATATTTATTTTTTAATTTAATTTTAATTATTCTTATTCTTATTCTTATTCTTATTCTTATTCTTATTCTTATTCTTATTCTTATTCTTATTCTTATCCTTATTCTATTTTTAACTTATTTTTAAATTATTTTTATTCTATTCTCTTTTTTTTCTTCATTAAAAACCCATTTAATGAGAATTAAGCTATTTACTAACTCTTCATGAAGTGACATTACTTGTTTAATTGTAACACCCTGCTACCAGTTCTTCACATAAAGCTGAATGTGATGTGAATGTGATGGAACACAGGTGCTACAAACTGATCAGAAAAGGTATAAATAAAGGCAAGTAAGAGGATTCACAGGGATTTCTAAAGCCATGGGACAATATAGAGTAATAAGTAGAACAAAAAGAGACAAAAGAATCAATATGAGTCAAACTCTTTTGGGGAAGGTGATTTAAAATGTTTTACAGCTGTTATCTACCATCACTCTAGAGAACTCTGTACTGTTAATAAAATAAGGGCAAAATTCCTGAAAGACTTTACAGGAGATCTTTCTTTTCCAGATATAAATTAAGAATAAATGCCATTAAAATCAAGAGTTGAGAAGAGAGTTAATTGTTCACTCACAGGGTAAATACAAGAAAGAAGTAAAAGTGATTTACAATGAAGGACAGAACTGACATAAAACAAATTAGTGTACATTGGTGAGGAATTAATTCAGGCTGGAAATTAGAAGCTATCTAACGATCCTGAGAGCTGGGTCCCAAAAGGCTCAGCATGTGACCAAGAAAAAGAACCCATTTTATTCTGGAACATGAGAAATTTATGATGGCAGTTGCACTATAGTTACATATTTGAAATTGGGGAAAAACAAACCAAACCAGGAGCAAACACCTCCTGTCAACTGTTTGGTTGACCTGCTACTTATCATTACATACCTTAACTTTAAGCAGCAATTATCTTCTCACTGTACTTTTGGATGCTGCAAAGCAGAATCCAAATCAAATGCAACTCACATGGTAGAAATAATAATAGAGTAACATTGAGGTTTAAAGAGGGCTATTTAGTGAAAAGATTAAATTATGATAGTGTCTGCCATAGAAAATTTCAGTATGTCAGAGCCTGGTGAGTTCAGGATCAGTGAGACGAAGCTCAATTATAACCAACTTATTAGGCAGAAATGACCCAAGTGCATAATTTCTGAAAGAAAGAAAACTAGGGAAAAAATGGGAAATAGCATTTTGAAAAAAAAATGAGAACTTAGAGTTCACTCAAACCAAACATTTTCTCTTTTTTTTTTCCCTAAGCAAAACAGTGCAGTTTAACTCCTTACTTTTCAAGCATCAAATTATCCTAGGTGTTGCTTGCGATCAGACTTACATAAAAACATTGGTGCAGTAGAATTTATTAGGGCCAAATAACAAGAACCACATATCAAGAAATATCTCTTTGAAAATTAATGGTTTAGGGTGCCTTTACTATTTTTTTTTAATCTAATGCCTTAGATTCATATAGAGATAAGAGATTATTATCATGTGACTGTCCTGTTTGATTCACATTATCTCTTAATTACATTAATACATGTTGTAACACAGACACTTGTAAAAATAATTGGTTGGTAAAACAGGGCTATCATGGATATAAACTTTCCAGTCATCTTGATGCAATTCAGTGATCTTTACTAATGAAGGACTTGAACAAAAGTCTGGATTTGGCTCACACTCTGTGACAATAACTTCTCAGAAATTGGACTGTTATGCACTTATTGTTATGCACTTTTATTTAGTAGGCTTACAAACCTAGCTAAAATTATAAAACAAAAAATGAAAAGGAATACCCTGCAAGCGTAAGGTTTTATTGGTCCTGTTTCCAGACTCAAGCATCTAGGCCAAGTTTCATTTATACAAAGCAAATATAAGTAAATTAATAAGAACTGCCTCAGAACATGATCCCACAGGTTGCTGGGGACAGTTTCCTCTTTGAAGTCATGAACCTGGACCTTCATGGTAGACATTTGACTTAAATTCATCAATACCCTTGATATATTCAGCATCTATGTCTGAGACACATGTACTTGATTAAGACTAACAATAATGTACATTAACAGGACATCTTCCAAAACAATGACATGGAGAGTCACTTCTTTGAAAATTTTTATTCTTCTTTTCCCAAGGCATATTTGAACTGTCTGAAAATTAGTGAGAAAACTGTTCAATTACACCAAGAATCTAAGTGAAAACAAGTGTTTTTCTCTGTATGTAGAGGTTTCCTTCAACAAAAGGTACTGTAATATTGTATGAAAAATTGTCATGACATGTTCTTTGACTGGTATTTAAAATTATATTATTGTCTTCAGCATCAACTCAGACTTTTATTATAAATAGTCTTAGGAATCAAAGTCAGCCTTCGATGGAAGAGTTTTTCTTTTCACTGAAGTGGACATTAATTATATGGATTCCTGAGCCACTCTTGTCATTTACAAACTTTTCTGATGTCTTCTATGCAGCCTTGATAACAATTTTAACCACACCCCATGTTCAGACTCTTGCAAGACTGGATCTAGAAACACTCCAAAAGACTATTACGGCTAAATTGTATTATCAGGTGATAGCTTTTTAATGAGAATAAAAACCCAATTTCCTCATAGACCGGTATTGTGACTTCAGTCATGTTGAAGATACAGAATTTCCTTTTCATATTAACTGTCTTAACACAACCAAATTCATATTTCTAAAGTTTAAGATTTTATTGGATGGCTTAACTGGCCTTATAATACAGGAAAAAAAAAATCCATGGAATTACTTGTATATTGTGGAAGTATCTCCCAATCCAGGAAAAGATTGGTTGATATGGTTGCTGCCTGTGAAAGTAGCTGGCTTCTTCAGCATCTGATTATTGTAGTATACTGTCACCCTGGTTTTTTAAGATTTTCTAAGCCTTCTGATGTTGACATTGTTGTAGTGAACTTTCTCACAGACTTTCTGTAAATAACTCATTGTTTTGCATTCCTTTATGGAGGAGGAGAGAGTTGGACTGTTGGTTTGACCAGTGTCATTAGAGAGGTGTCACTGTCACACTCCAATCCGCTGTCACTTTTGGAAAACTATAAATGTTGGAGTCAGAAAATAAACTTCCCTTTTTTCCTTCACCTTGAGAACAGTGGTGTGCTTGTGTTCTTTCGTGTCATATAGTGACAGTATACTAAGTGGCAATATCCAGTCACCAGAATTAAAAAAAACTAAAATTAAAATAAAAAGTGCATAGGCAGCAACAAGGAAAGCAATGCTTGTTTGAATATCCCCTGTCTCTACATACCTCTTTTGGTAATGTTTCAGCTTCTGGACTCAGCCAGACATACTTTATAGGACTTGATGGACAAATTGTCCCAGTATTTTAAATTCTATGCTCCTACTTTAGATAAGCTCAGGTTGATGCTATGGCATTTTCTTTCACTTGTAAGCACATATAGCATGATTCATTCATATATATTTCTCTCAGCAGTTACTTGCTTTTTTTTTAACCGTGAAACTGAAAGGAAAAAAGGAAAATTAGGGATTATCTATATTCAGGGTTTCTATATTCTTAATATGGAAACAAATTATTCACTGCTAGCATCAATCCATCTCTTAAATAACTTTTGCATACTGTCCTAAGAGTATGGTCAATTTTTCTTCAGATAATTTTATGGATCAAAGAAGCAATTGCAAGTAAAAAATGCTATATAAACAAAAAATGCATATAAGTATATAAGAAAATAAACTTTAATTCATAATGCACTTAGCCAAAACGATTGTCCCTTTTTCCCCCCTGTTCCAGAACTAAAACAAACAGAAGATGCTTTCTTTCTTTGGTGCACAAGTCATTATTTACGCTTGTGTGATGTCAACTTGCTCTACTGTTGCAAGAATTTTCATGTTCAGCTACAAAGACTTTCAAAAGGAATCAGTTGTTCTCAAGGATAAAGCTGCAGCTGAAGAAGTTCCAACTCATTATCTATATTTACATTCTATTCTGTCTGGAAATGTATTTTTATAAATTTCCAGCCTTGCTGTATTTCTTTTGAAGTCAAAAAGTTTTTGCAATTGACTTCATTGTGAAAAAAGCATCCTTGCAGTTTTTAAGGGATAACTTGAAGTCACAGGATCATAGAATCACAGAATAGCCCAGTCAAGAAGGGCTATTCAAAGACAATCAGATCCAATCTTCCATGGGAAAGACAGAGGAAGCCTAGGTGAGATCAATTCCTTTGCCCTGTTAGCCTGCTTAGATATGCCTCATTGCCTATATATTTTATTTTATTTCATGTTATTTTGTTTTATTTTATTTTATTTTATTTTATTTTATTTTATTTTATTTTATTTTATTTTATTTTATTTTATTTTATTTTATTTTATTTCTAAATGTTTCACATCTAGAAAAGACCTACAGTCTTGCAGTGGATGGATGGTTATGGACATAAGAGCTATGTTCTCTCAGAGAAATATCTTTTATGCATTTATTCTTAGACTTGCTTCTTACATTTGAAGGGCAATCCAGCAACGAGTAGATGTATGTAGGAGCTCTTTTGTAGGAAGACACAGGGTGAAATCCTGCTTCTCTTAATCATCAGGTAGAACCCTTCTGAACTAAAGCACCTGACTATTAACTCTGCTTTGAAATGGAAAAGTTGGTGGGCAGAAGATTTCACCACTTAAAAGAACAAGGCATACTGATATCAGTTATCTTGGAATTCAGTTGGCTTTCTTGCTGCAAAGGTTGTACTAAATATAGAAACGGTTTTGAGCTGACGACAAAAACCTAAAAAATCTGCAGAAAACTGTGGTCTAGAAAAGGCTTTTTGCTTGTGTAACTTCTCACATATTAGGAATGAAACAGATGCTTAATTAAGGTGAAATTCCATTTATTTACAGAAATCCTTGTTAGACCAAAATCTCGTGATTTAGGAGAACAATGGTAGCCAGATTTGGCTGATTTGTACTGTGACTCAGAAAGAACAAAAAAAGGAACATTATTCCTTTTTTTCCGCAGTCATTCTCACACAATTTTCCCTCCCAGCTTAAGAGCATTAGATCAAGAAGCAGAGAAAGAAAAGAAAAGGAAGCATTCATCTAAAACAAATTTCATTATGTTTTTTGGCCAAAAAGACAGGTTAATATTTTTGGCAACTTGCATTTTTCCTTCTGCAGCTGGAATTCAGCAGCTCATAGCTGTCTGCCAAAGCAGATGCATAATCTAGGCCACTGCCTCACAACAGCTTTTGTGAGTGTTGTTAAAAGAAGCACTTTCTAGATAAATACTGTGAGAATCTTAAAATTAGAGAGTTTGAATAAAAATGAATAAGAATTCACTTGGGTTGGAGCAGAGGAAACAGCTTGCTGCAGAATTTAGGTATGGAGATAGTTTTTCTCATTTCTAATAAATACATATTTTTATTTCCTCACTAACTACCCATAAAATAAAGATCAGCCTGCTAGTTCTAATTCTGAAGATGATCTATTGATGGAATGAAGCATTTTTACAATATTCTATTAATATGAATGCAATCATCATGTTATCTTGAATATGAGAAAAATTAAATCACCATAAAGTTTTCTTGTTCACATTCCTAAGTCTTTTTCAGTCAGAGTATGGATTTTATAACTTTCCTTTTAAATAGATTTACAGTGTGGACATTATACTTTCCACTTCCCTCTTTAATTTCCTATTTGCTTCCCTCTCTTTTTCTCTCTGTCTTCATGCACACATATGCATGCATGTATCTATCTATTCAAGAAAATAGTGAGAGATGTCCTTCTGGTTTTGAACTGAGTGGAAATGAGTGCTTTGTCTTGAGGATTTGGGACTGTCATTTACTCAGACGTCTCCTTTTAAAGCAGAAAGTTTATTTCTGGTAAACTGAAACTATTAAACTCATCAGTTTCAGTAATGTTCTTTCCAAATCCAGTAGTTTTATGGAGCTGATCAAAATCTTCAAAAAATTTGTGAACTTGTAATCTGTTACATACAATTAAAACAGCCCTGCATTTTGTTCTCTACCTCCGGAGGCCATCTTTTCTCAAAGTAGGAGCAGCTTTAGAGAAGGTGGTTCAGGGCAAGATTTCATGGCCTCTCTGGGAAACCCATTCCAGTGTTTGATTGCACTCACTCTGGTGTTGTTCTTTCTATTACCTATTGAGTTTTCCCTGCTGTAACTGGGGACTTGTCCTTTCACCACTGTCTTCCAAGAACAGTCTGGCTCCTTTGTTTTCTGCACACTCTCATTAGATGTTGAAAGACTAAGAACCCCATTCAGAACACCGTTCTCTCAATCTCCTCTCATATGTCATGTGCTCCAGTCTTTAATCATCACCATGGTTCTCAGCTGAATTTATTCCAATTAGTCAAGGTCTTTTTGGCAGCGGAACTGTGTTGGAAAGCCCATCATAAAGAAAGCCCCTCAGGGCAGAGGTCACAAGTACTGTTTCTTGCTCTTCCACAAGCCAGCTATTCTTCTTTGTATTCCAGCTTATTGGATGTATTTTTAAATAGAAATACTTCAGGCCCAGAAGTAGTCTGCCCTCTGCATAGTGCAGTTCCCAAGCTGATACTTCTTCCTGGAACCAAAACAGCTAAGGATGTTGCTACAGATAAATCCAACTAGCACCTTATTAGTCTGAGTGTCTGCAAAACGGTGAAGTTGGTTAGAGCTTCTTAATTAGAGCTGGTTTCTTATGGAGTAGCTTTTTACTTTTTTTTTTTTCTCTATTAATTCCTAGGCTTCTGAAGAAATGGTTACAGAAGATGTATGAGCTGATCAGTCGTGTCAAACTTCACTCATTCTCCATTAGGACAGTTCAGGTGCATTTATACCACAAATGGTGAATCTCTGGTTTCTGCACTGTCCATAGTCATTTTCTGTAGATATACAGATTCACATACTGTGTATCCATCAATTCATCCATCCTATGGTCTATACAGTACAGTTAAAGTAGATGTAAAAATCCACCAACACAAAAAACTCCCAATCTAAACCACAGAATTACTTCTTTGTGGCCATTAATGGTGAAATAAGCAGGACATTAGATGTGAATTAAACATGACTTCTGTGCCAGCTGATGCAAGGAAGACCTTGGCATCTACTTTGTTGTGCTTGTCATGCTAAAATATTAATTCTGTTTAGACATGGTGTGTGGAATGACTCTGAGACTTTATTCTGAAACAGGCAGTATTGTCTGAAAGCTTCCCTAACTAATAACTTTTTTTGACATCAATTGTGGAAAAGAATCAATATGCTAGGATGTTGTTTAATGCAACATCCTCTCAAAAAAAATAGTTAAACACACATACTCCTACATCATGAATAAAGGCATCATAAAAGGAGGAGAGGAGAGGAGAGGAGAGGAGAGGAGAGGAGAGGAGAGGAGAGGAGAGGAGAGGAGAGGAGAGGAGAGGAGAGGAGAGGAGAGGAGAGGAGAGGAGAGGAGAGGAGAGGAGAGGAGAGGAGAGGAGAGGAGAGGAGAGGAGAGGAGAGGAGAGGAGAGGAGAGGAGAGGAGAGGAGAGGAGAGGAGAGGAGAGACTTTTTGCTCACTAGCTAATAATAACCAAAGTTATCAGGGAAGAAATCAGAAAATCTTGAGCACGTATTTGATAAATCTTAACTATGTATAAGAGTTTGTTGGCCAAATTCATGGCTGCATTCATCAAGCTCCTTTCTCAAGAAGTTATTTAATGAACATATTGTAGTTTAAATTGCTTTAAGACAAAAAAAAACAAAAAACACCAAAAAACCACCAAACCTATAGTGAACACAGTGGACATCATTTAATGTTTTTACATTCCTGCCATGAAGATATGTGTTCCTTTTGTACTGCCTGACACATGTATGCCTGAAGCAATAGTCACATGAGGTCACTGTTGTTCATACGAGTCATAAGCTCAAATCACAAAATTTTCACTTGACTGAAACCAAAATGTGTGACTGAAAAATAAAATTGTCTGTATTATACATTAACAAAAATCTATTATACATTATACATTAACAAAAATCTATGTTTCACGGTCTGCAAAGAAATTTTATCAACATGGGAAATACTAAATACAAACATTATATGCAAAATATATACAAAAAATTAATGTATACAAAATATATATTAATAGTTTCTTTGCATTAGAAAAACAGCTAAAATTATCCCATAATGGCTGAAAAAAGCATGAGCATTATCAACTATATCTTCTGGAACATTCTCTGTAGTAGTTATTCAGCTGTGCTGGCATAATAGCATCAAAAATTTTCAAGATACTTAGAACTTTGTAATTATTTAATTATTTTTATGATTTTTTTTGCTTTTTGCTTTTTATATGTAAAGGTTATTGTCTTCAGAAGCAGAAAATGCAAGAAGTTTAAATATTACAAACTATATGAGGCAGTCTGGCATTAGATAAGCAAGCTATTAGGCAAGCATTGTTACCGCAAACCCATGCACAGAACTGCAGTGCAAAGCCATCCTAGCTCTGAATTTGCTTACAAGTTTTTTGTCAATTCTTAAAATATATTATACCTATTATGCTGATAGACCCTCTCTGAATGATTCACCCATTCATGTGATTATATCAGCATACATTATCATAACAACTTCTCTTAAAAGATTACATAGCATATATGATGAATTCAGTGTTATGAGATTTCAGAGTACATTTCTTTTTTGTCGAATTCTTCTCATAAAAGAATAAAGTGTCATATTCACCAGTGCTATATAGTCATGAAATTTAAAACCTTATCACGATCAAAATCATCAAGAGAATAGAACAGAAATAGCAATCAAAAATGTCAGCTGAATTTGAAGAACTGCATAATTAAAATCTTACTCCCCAAACTGAATCAAAGTCACATTTGTATGCTAAGATTCTTTCAGGGAGGTGGATGTTTTTATGCTGGTGTATTTATCAGCATGCATTTGGATGCAAAAGCACGATTTGTTATACTAATAAAATAAAAGATAACTTTAAAAGTTGATTAGTTTTTGCTACATCTTTTATCAAAATACCATGCATGTTAACTTCTACATCTGAGCATTAAAAACCCTCACTACATAATGTAATAAAACACTAGTTTAATAGAACATTAACACAGTAAAAAACCCCATGTACGTGCTTAACAATTCTTGTGATATTTTTTTCATCTGTAACCAGGTAAGTAAATAAAATTCCTCATATTATCCAATTATTTCATACCTTTGGATTCCCATATGGGATTTTAGAGATCACAGAGATAACTTAAACATTAAATGTAATCATCTTCAGCAAAAGAGCAACAAAACAATGAAAAATAAACTACAGAGACAGAACATAAAATGGATGGAAAAGTGGGTCAATACAAGACATTATCCCCAGTTTCTATTGTCCTTAAAACTAAAAAAAAATGTTCTCACAATTAAATAATCATTAGCTTAAACTCTACAGCTGATCTGACTACACATATTATGACCTCCATACTTATAGAAACAAAACAGGGTATAATTACAAAATATAATTTACTACACTAATTAGGCTATAAAATAACAATAATTCTCAGTAAGCGTATGACTACAATTTGCTGCTTAACTGAATTAATTCATTACTGTAAAAGAAGGCTAAAAGAACTAGATGCAGGAGTGAAAGAGTTCATCCAACCTCAGAAATCAACTAAATTTTGAAAATCTGTCAGAATAATTGGTGACTGACCAGTAGCAGCAGCATGTGCAGCAGATGGATGTTCAGCAGTGGGAATGGGTGTGAGTGTGCATGGCTGCAAACACCATTCCAAGAGCTGGTGGCCCTTCTGTGATCTGAAAGGACAGGAAAAGTTTTATCTCAAAATTCATTATCAGGACCCACAAAACAGCAGTTCAGCCAGCTCTTAAAGAGAAGTCAGATAATAATTACCCACTGAAATGTCTGATTGATAGGGAAGCAACAACTGGGTGTTTTCACTTGCAGAGCGCAATACGTAAAATTACTTAGTAGTGCTGTGATAGCGCCATGATGCAGGAAGAAAGGAACATGTTTCACTCCCTAGACTCAGATCACTACCATGGGACAAATGAATACTTTTATTTTGGCTATTATGACCAAAGAGATTTTGATACATTGTACTAAAAATTGTCTTAACATATCCAACCTTTTGAACCATACAATCTGTCAATTGTTGTATAAGATAAATATATGAGAGATATTTTCAGGAACAAGTCATACAACAAAAAATTAAATTTAATGTTTATTTGTTGTTTATTAACTACTGAGTCCCTTCTTTCTTTCTTTTAATAATTTTAGAAAATCATTTTTTTCTAATAAAATATTTCTGCCTAAGCAAGAAAATGAAAATCCCTCCTGCTACCTTGCCTTTACTCAGTAATCAAAATCCTTACTGAAATAATTTATCATAGTGTTAGGAGCATATTTTTTTGAGTGGAATCCCTTCAAGATATTGGCAACACATCATTGGGTTCCCCAGGAAAGAAAAAGTCTTTTTTACTAGAAATATATATTATTACACCAACTACTAGTCCACCTAAAAACTTGGCTACCCAGGGGATTACTTTTCATCACTGAGTTTCCCATGTGTCACTCCAGCAGATGATGATGGGGCAGGTGAAGGGCTCTTATATTCATTTATTTCAAGTGAGATTTAATTTACTGGCCCCTTCTTTCACTAAGAACTTCTCTGCCTTGCCTTTATAACCCACTCCATTAGGGTTTCTGGAAATTCAGTGAAGAGGAGAGAGGATAACAGAGTTTTGTGTGAGTCATACACTGGTAATAGTCTGAGCTATTTTACTGTCTAAAGTAGCATAGCTCTTTCATCTCACATGTAGTTTTACTACTACTGGTTAAAGGTTTAAAGGAATGTATGGCCAGTTTATTTTAGGGGCAGATGACACACAGTCAGAAAGTACATTGGCGAAATTTTTGTCCAGTGAGATTCAAATGTTACTTACAAGCAGCAAGCAAAAGAATCCTTTCACCACAACCTGGTGATCTCAAATGTGTCTTTTTTTAATGAATCTCTATAGCTTGTGACTCATAAGGTCAATTTGGTAGCATTCTTTAGAAAATCTTTCAGATTTCATCATTTTAGTTGTTGAGGATTACATTTACAAGATAAAAATAAATACAGTTTGTGTCACCCATAACTCTTTCATATGAATCCACATAATTAAAACATATGTATTATATATTTTGCCTTCCAAATTTATCCTTCATCCATAGAGATGTAATGATCACTGCTGACATACACCAATCAGGATGCAAAATCACAGAAGTCTATCAGGAGGTAATAGTAATAATAACATAATAATACCATTATAATCATAATTAAGCTTGTGTGTAATATCAATGTGAAGTAAAACTGTTTGTTCCAACTGTTGTGTAGATTTTTGAAGAGCTTACTCTCTGTGCAGAAGTTTCTTCTTCCAAACCATGGAATCCAAGGCTAAGAGCCACAAAAGGCACCACCTGTCTGATCACCTATCATCACCATACCCACAACTTGTATGTATCTTTTCCTTACCTGAGTTTTTAAATCTCCATATTACATGGAGACATGGAAATAGACACTTACTCATCATCAAGGCATTTTAAAATCCATTTTCACTGGGAAAATATGTGTGCACAAAAAAACCCACAAAAGTGCACGCACATTTGGGGTTTTTTTGTCTGTATAAATAAGGTCACAGAATACTTTAGATTGGGAGAGGTTTCTAGAGGTCAGGTTGTCCAGACCTCCTTGCTCAAGGCAGACATACATTCACTAATTAGGCTGGAAATAGTAAGTTATTTATTTCTATTAGCATGAGGACAGCTATGGAAGAGAAGCACTTGCATGAGAAAATAATCTAGTACTGTGCAATTTTATACATTAAAGAATACCATATCTCAGTTACCTTTCTCATATCTAATATACTTTTCTATATATCTAATAACCTTTCTATATATCTAATATATAAATTTCTCTTTACACAGATTTATATAGACATGCACATTCCTCCTATAAATATAGAAACATGGAAGTTGGAAAGAGAAAATAATTTATAAATATTCATATATATATATATATATATATATGAACAGAAATTGCATTTGTAAAAAGAATATTCTTATATTAAATGTTCTAAGATTATACTCTTTTCCTCATGAAATAAGGGCAAATCCACAGATCCTACCAAGAGATATAAAAGGGTCAGAAAACTTCTTGTCTTTTACTTAGACCAACCTTTTCAAACAGAAGTATCATAAAATGGAGCCTGGACACAAGATGTGACATTTTGAGGACACATCAGCTGCCCCTCAGTGCTTTCTGTACCAGTTTAACAAGTCAAGGCTAACCTGGGTGACAACTAATTAAGACCCTACTAATGAGGCCATAAAAATTGGTGTCCTTAGAGATTTCTGATTACTGACCTCTACTGCTGTTTGGTCATTATACAGGGAGAAATGTCCCTGTGTGAAAGCTTAAATGTTTCAAGTAGATTTTACAGAGCACAGCTTTCTGTAGTAAATAGAAAACAAATGTAGTTAATCATGCAGATATCAGCAAAACATGGTACATTATGCCTTTGTGTTCATGCAGAAAGAAAATGTGTCTGATGTAGATGTTTAGATTTACAATAGTTTAATAGAACCAATATTTGGCATATTTAAATACCAGACTACAAACAAATGCGCTGTCACTCTGAAAGCTTTCATATGGTTGCAATTTTCAAATTAGCAAACTGAAAGTTATCTAAAAGGCAACATATTGTTATACTCTAATGGGCCACTATGGCATAACTTATTTAGTCATCTGTTCCAGCTCAAAATCAATTTCTCCAGATTTTGGATTCAGAATCCCCATAGGGTTTTTACAATATGGCCACTGCTTTGTCTTTCTTCTGGGCTATATTACAGGAGCATGTATACCACAGCACTCGGCAATACATCTGAGGAAATGTGACCTGTATAGGTGGATGTTTTACTGAACTCATCACCCCTAGTGCAACAACAGTGTAATGCAAAGATTCCTTTGTCATAGTATATCCTTGCACACAGGAGTGCAACAAGACTGATCTGAGCCTATTCACAGAGAAAATATCTGATCTCAGCACACAGGGAGAAGCTGAGTGAGGCCAGATTGCAGCCAATTGACCTGAAAAGGAAAACATCCAAGCTCCCATATTAGTTCCATTGAGGCTCTACAGACTGAAAGGCATTTATACTCATGACAATTTCCCTGTGCTTTTTCTCCAGACATTTTATTTTCCTAGTTTAAAGCAGAGAACATGAAAAAGGTTGCCATCTTTATTCCATGTACATAACCCTACCTCAGAAATGTTATTTTCCCAAATTCAGGCATCTTTCCCTGACCCAGACTTTAATTGCCCACAATGTAAATGTCTATATATGAAACTGTTGTTTTAATCAAACTGGCTTTACTGTCAAAGGAAACAAAGGTGTGCAGTCAATACAGAGTTTACTTGAGAAAATAAATGCATCTATAGCTTCTCTTCATTGTTGTTGGACTACAGAGATGCTGCTTGATGATTTTTCAGATGATTTCTAGAATTACTTCAATTTTAATAATGACACCATTGCTCAGTGTAGTTACATCTGGAAAAAATAATTTGAAAACATTATCTTATTCCTTGAATTTTCTCTGGAGAGTTGTTTCTTTCAAGCATCAAATCCAAGTGACTCTCAGATTTCATTTTGATCTTCATTTACAAAATAAGGATACACATAAGTGGGGACGTAAATTTCTCATTCATGAAACTGAGTGATAACTACAACTGCAATATTAGACTCAATTTAATATTTGAATTTTAGGCTGAGTCTACTGCTATCTGTTGAAAGATTGGCATCAGTGCGCACACTCACTGGATTAGGTTGTAGATTTAGATCCTTTTACAATTTTGGGGAGAAAAGAAGAATTCTGAATTAAATTGGGCATTTATACTGGTCAGATTTTTCAGTGCTGCTGAATGATCTAGGTGTCTGTGCTTTGTACATTCATATTGCATGTGATCTGTCACTTTTCTTGGTGACTTTTTTCCAAAGCTGCTAAAAAACTTTAAAAGATTCTTCTCAGACCTGTCTTAATTTTTTTTTCAATATAGTCCTAGTATAGAGATTTCTGGAATTAGTAATCTGAAGTAATATAACAAGAGGAGGAGTAATTATGTCCCATGTTAATACATTCTCTTTACATATGTCAAGCAAATATTTGTTCCCCTTCAAAATGCAGTGCACGGTCTCCTAGATCATGAATATGCCATTTATTCCCCTTATTCTAAGATTTTATTTTCGAAACAAAACCAAAAAGATTTATCATTGATTCAGTAAGAGCCATCTCAGTAATCTTAGCTGTGTATAGGTAGCATTTTCATTTCATGGTTATATGACTTTTATATAATCATCATATCATTTTATATCTCTTTCTTTGTTTTAAAAGTAATTATATCATAACTATTAAGATAAAATAAACCACAACTGTGATTATATTCAACTTATTTTCACATTACTTAGGTAGGGTTTATGGTCCCTTATGTAAAATTCTGGTTGAAATTCAGCACAGTTCTCAGGATAGAGTCAAAGATCTAAACCTCTCTGCTTCCAAGACTGTATATTTAATAATACTGATAATGATAAAATACACCAAAATTATTTGGAGCAGGAACCAGAAGGTGGAAGTATCTTCTCTCCCAGGTAAGGACTCTTGTCAGTGGTTTGTTACATCTGGTTTTCCCTTTTCTCCCATATCTTTGCAGAATGTCCCATTTTTACCATGAACATGAGAAACATCTTACTACTGTGGTTTAACTGGCGATTACAAGAGTTTCCTTGACAACAGAGCAGTGCATAGCTACTTCTCCAGATTAGTCTCACAAGACCTAGCAGCTACAAGCAAAATATGAAATTATGTGATTAACAGAGGTGAAAAAGTTTCTTTAGCCAGGCTATATACAAGAGACATGCAATCACATTTTCCTCATTGGCTCACTTTATAAGACATCGATGACCAATTATATCTTCCTAAATGAAATTCATAAAAGACTAATTGCAGAAGGACATTTTTTGATTGCTTGTTTCCATTTTCTTATACCAACTGAAATGGTGAGGAAATGACTATTAGCAAGATTTGAGATAATCCACTCTTTATAATATTTCCTGTTGATTTTTTTATTCGTATGAAAGTTCTAAGAAACTGTTGCTTATAACTGTATTTTGTGATCTGTACAGAAACTGCCTCTTTCAGACATTTTATTGAGCCTCTTTTTGAGGCTATCAGTGCTCTATTCTGGAGGTATGGCGTTGAAAAGGAAAAATCTTGATTAGCAGCCCAGGTTATTCCCTCTGGTTACCAACATTGACACAAAACAGACCTGTGGAATCTTCAGATAATAAGAGTGATGCAAGACTTTTCAGTGTGCTGTCTCACCTAAACGTGCAACTCCCTGAAGCGCTCAAAAATACGCAGGCATAACCTAGGGACCTCTCTGAGGTGCTTCTCTGCTGTCTTCTGCTGCACAGCATGCGGAGCCCCGAGGCCTGCAGCATGCTGGCTGGTATTGCTTGGAATGCATCACAGATCCCATCTGGAAAGTGCACTCATTTCTTTTGCAGAGAAACTGGAGCATGCGTGAAAGTGTGGGGAGAAGAAAAGTTCGGAGAAAAGGTGGCACATGGCCTTCTCTTGTCTCATCAGGATAACCTGATGCATCTATGCTTTGGCTTTTCTTTCTACAAATCAGGACTCCAAGCCTGAGTCATAATGCAGCATTCATGACTCATACCTCATCTTTCATTTCTTTCTGCAAATGGAAACCTTAAAGCTTTTAAATATGTACTTCAGGACTGACCCGAGAATTAAAAACTTGGAAGCCCCAGATGCATCCTTTGTTACATTTGTGTTGTGTATTGTATCATGCTGTTTGCTACTGTTTTCCTTTCCCACATTAAATCTTTTAATCTTATCTACCTGCAAGCAACGCATCACACAAAATGCACTTCTATTCACTATGCCAACAAACACAATAAAAATACTTCCCTGTTTGGCACACAGAGCATGTGTCACATCTTGTGACCTATAACAGCAGCACTTACACATAAACAAGAAAATAAAATCCCTTGGCAGTGTATCAGTCATCAAGTACCACCTTTCTCTCAAGATAGAGTAATATAAAATTGCTTAATAATCACCTGCTTCCTTTTTTTTTTTTCTCTTCCAATTAATAAGCCATACTTAAAAGTTCTGTCTTAAGATATAATGTAATCCTCCAAAATTTTCTCATCGTGACTCAAGGAAACATCCGAGAATCTTGTGAAAAGAGGTTTTGGCCTATTTGAACAGGAGCATGCTTCAATAGTATATCTCTTAGCAGCCACTGATGAAGGAAGTTTAGAAGCCATCAAAAGAAGATTCCAGTGCCTGTATGTTCTTTGACCCAATCTGTTGGAAGCATAAAAATCCCTGTTCAAGACTGCAGTTTTTGGAAAATACACGGTGTACTGTGGGATAATTTTCTGAGATGTTAGAAATCTTCACATTGCCTGTATTACCATATGAATAGAGGGAACATTCTTAAAGATAAATATAATGTTTATAGACATTTATATGTCAGGTCAAATGGAAAAATTATTCTCTTTCATTGAGAGATAATGATTACTTCTTATGACTAAATTTTATAGTGCTGCATTATTTACAAAGCTTTGAGCAGACATTAAAATAGTCATTACCAAGGGGAGGATTCTCCTTTCATTCTGTCTCTGTTCTTTCACATAAAAGAACATATTGCAAATGTAAACACACTTTGAGCTGAATATTTACAGTATTTTTAACACTCTTTCTGGCATCTTGCTGGCAGATGACTAGCTGTGATATAAAAAAATGTTTTTGTGACAATTGTTTTATGTGCTTTTTAGCAAGATTTTCTTCTGATACATGTGCTATCAGAATGCACATGCACAACATATTTATGCTCTGTTGACCACCCAGATTTAAGATATACCAGCTGAATAGAGGAAAATGGATGCAGTCAATCTCAAATCTCTGTGAATCTCAGCTTGGCCAACTGAAGAAATCCAGGTAGCTGTCTAATACTTACACCTTGACTGTTTTGTGTTTCTCTTCTCTCACTTGTATCTATTTACTCCATTTGCATGAACAAGAAGGAAAAAAAGAACCATACACAGGCTATTTATACACAGGTTATTATTACTGTCAGGATTATTTTCAATACAGGTGAGGTACACCCTTTGAAGCCCAGACATCCCTTGAAAAGCTCCCAAAGACAGCTTCTCTGAGACCCAGTTTTATACTTGTTTCTCTTTGAAGCCCTAGAATCCATATGTGGAACAGGCTAACAGCAAATGTTAGCCTATACAACCAAGAAGGCACTTTTCCCCTCTGCTGGTTGCTCATCTGATCTAATAAAAAAGCCTGCGAACCAAGGAAAACCAGATGCTAGCTGCTATCTCTGTGCAGCTGCAGATGGGTTAGCCCAGAAACTGAGCTCACCAGTGCAGAGTTACTTTCTGGTTCCCAGCACATGAAGGCAAAACTCTTAATCAGAAGTTTCAGTTGGCTGCAATGTTGTTGGAAATTGTGTGGACCTGCATGAAAAGAATAATCAAGACTGAAAAGGGTTGTGAGGCTGAGCTCCACACATCTGTAAAATGTAAAAAAGAAGGCCTTACTCCTTTGCAAAAGCCACAGCCCACAGGGGACCAGATTATTGCTGTGCAATTGATGTGTCCATAAGCCGATTGCATGGTGTGTGGGGTGGATGTGCAGAGATATGAGGCAGGGAGGGAAGGAAAGCCTGTGGTCTTACAGGCTGACTGTGCCTCTGTCCCACAATGCTGACTGAGATGGCTACTGCCATATGTTTGCTCTGAAAAGATCATCCTGAATGAATCATCCAAAATAAATGCATCAAGGAGAGAGGAGAGATAAAACAGAAAAATGCGGGGGAAAATAAATTCAACTCATACAGGCTGGTGTTAAAAAAAAAAAGAGAGGTAACACTGATCATATTCCTTTATTTGTGATGATTTGCATTATCCCAGTCAGCTCTATCCACTCCTAGAATCTTGTTTGATGAAATGAAAATCGCTTTAGTAATATAGTTTGCAGAGGGCATGGAGAACAAGATTGTTTATTCCTATGTTATAACTTTATTACTCTGCATATTTACAGGAGAGGTTGCTTACTGTAAGAAGAAAAATGAAGGTTTATAGCTTGGGTAATCACTTCTGATATTTGTTTTTTTCACTTAGATTTCATTTCCCATCTCATTCTTAGATAATTAAAAAAAAAAGCTACAAATAGAAGCAAGTTGAAGATTCACATGTAATGGGAACTTTGGCAATGTCAAAACCTGCATGACTGAAGTATCTTCATTTCTCAATTGTTTTCAATATCTTTTGATCAAATTGATATAATCAACAAACAGCAGAAGAGGGAAGAATATCCAGTATCTCTGAGTCTTCCTCTCTTTCACCGTGTAGACAGATGTTGAATGTGCAGCTTATGTAATTTTTCCCCTCAGTGCTGTTCAAGCAATAATAAGTCTACCCTGACTAATGTTTTGAGAATCAAGAAAAACAAATAACTGGGAAAGAAAGCCCCAGGACTAGCAAAAAAGATCAATTTGAAAGTTTCCTGCTGGAATTATCTGCAAATGAACCTCAGAGTTCTCAAGAAACTTTGGGGTATGGAAGGGATTTTAGCAAGTGAAGAAAGAACTTCAGTGAAGCAAAGAAAGCTCGGTGACAGAAGCAAGACCTAGAGGCAGTGAGACCAAAGAGAAAGTGAGTCAATATGTGAGCAAAGAACACATTCAAGAGTATCAGGGAGTAAAACAACCAAGGAAAAGTGATGCAGAAAGAAAGAAGAGGAACAGAAATACAATGTAATTGCAGACTACAGTTTTACTCTGGATGATTTATTTATGTGAAATCTTCCTAACATGTATTGAAAGATTACTCCAGGCTGGTTAAACCTTCTTACGCAAAATAATCCTGAGAAATAGACTGAAGGGGAGATTTATTTTGGCCTTTTACTGAGTATAATGGTAGAAATGGTGCTGAACTCTTGCCCTCAGAAATAAAGTCTTTTACATGATTTACCCTCTTATTCACTATCATCTACTGCTCTATTTCTTGGGGGTCAGTAAAAATGAGAATTATTTTGCATTATTTCCAAAGAACTGTAGGAAAAAAGGTAGCAAAATTAGCATTTTCTCAGAAGTCATCAAGTCAAATTTAATCTACCTTTTGTGCTTCTAGGATAGGTGCATTGGATAGTAATACCCAGTAGCTGGCTGGAGGGATGGATGGGAAACACATGGGAGGCATATGTGTATTGATAGGTGAGAGCATAAATGGAAATGTACCACATGAACTTCAATGCCAAAGAAGAAACAATACACATATTTTCCTAAATGCAAAAATAGAGATGAGTGTTTTGCATCCACATAGCAAATAAAATGAGTCTCTCAAGCAAGAAGGCTTTGCCCAGAGATAAAGAAACACTCTGGATCATCAGTAAAAGACACATGGAGAAGGGAGCAACAACAAATCTTAAATAAAAAGATTCCAAACATAGAGAAAAGTACAGGAACAGCAATAAAATCCCAGATTTGGTGGCTGCAGGAATTGACAAACCCTTCTCGCTCAAATCTAACCTCAAGGCAGAACATGAAAAATTGGTAAGAGCATTAATTGGAAGAAAACTGAGAGAGCTGACATCTGCCACGGCTAAAGAAAAAAACAAAATTAAATCCCTTTGAAATACTCAGTGAATTTAAGAGCAACTGAAAAACTCTGCAATAAATCTTAACAGGATACACAAAATAGGAGCTTAAAGAACACAGTTTTTAATGGCCTAGCCTACTAAATGTAATTTCTTAAATGCCCAAATGTATTAAACATTTTATGATACAGTTAAAGGCCCAATCTCTGTCCTGAAGAATTCAATTTATATTTAAAGCACAACTTAGAAAAAAAAAAAAAGTATTTTATAAAAAGAATTGGAATAGGTACTTTCAGGCTGCACTGTTCAGCTGGTTGCTTGTTGAACTTACAGGTGTCTCAGTAGTGCGTGAAACCTATATTTCCTGTTGGAAAAAACATATCAGAGATTAATTTTAAATAAAGATTTAAAGAAGGAGAAGATAACGAAATCTGTGACAGAGAACAAAATAAATCCTAAATTTCTAAAAATAATCAGATAATATTACTTCTAAATAATCAGACTGTTGGACACTTCAGGAACCTGTTAATGAAAAGAAAAAAATCCCCATAATTATACCTGAGACATAAACTAGCTTCACAGGCCTGTGAAGTTGGGTGACAGCAGGGAAGAAGTTCATTTCACAGTTTTTATGATATGATATGATATGATATGATATGATATATGATATGATTGATATGATATGATATGATATGATATGATATGATATGATATGATATGATATGATATGATATGATATGATGATAAGTTTGTTACAGCTTCTTCCACCAAAAGATCTAATTCTTGTCCTGCGGAAGTGCTTGACCTAAACTTCTTTTATTTCACTTCAGCAGAAAAAGAAAATAAATCTGAAAGAAAACCAAACAAAAAACAAAACCAACTCCACCAAAACAAAACCAAAACCCCAAACTAAGCTAAATGTGTTTGGGAGTTATTATTATAACTAAACTAATATACATTATCTATGATTTTCCAACGTGTATCTCCTTTTAGCACAATAATATCTTGCACTATCATCTCCACATTTTAAATCTATCTCAAATCTCTGTATCAGCTATATAGTTGAAGAAAATTACCATTTATGAAAAATAAATAGAAAGGATCATCTTCAAGAAAATATAAACCGGTTTGCTGTTATCTGAATGCTGGGACACAAAATGTGACATTGCTATTTGATAAACATTTTAAGCTAGTCAGCACACCTTGATCCATTAAAGCCCTTTCCTAACTCTGTGAATTAAGTTAACCACAGAGCTGGAAGCTGTTCCTGTGCTGTTGGGACCAGCTTTCCAGGCACAGGAGAGAAGTACCATAAGAGAGACCTCTTTGCTTATGTCTTCTCCATCAACAACGCTGAGGATTTCTGCCTAAGAGCCAGAAGGACTTGAAAATTCAGATGCCCCCCCCTGCTTTCCCCTAGCACAGAAGGGAAGTGTGCAGAAGTAAAGGTATTTCTTCTGCCCCCTGCCTCTGACCAGGGAACTTCCCGCAGCCAGCCCTGCCACAGCCCTGCCCCTGCCCTGGGGCAAGGACTATCAGGGGCCCCAGTCCCACCTGCAAGCTTGCTGTCTGGCTCTCCAGCACACTTCCCCAACACCTCAGCCTGCACAGAGGAGGGCATTTGGAAACCTGAATTTCTTCTCAGCTCTGATTTACAGCCTGATTCCATGCAGAGTTGTACAGGATCTCTGGGAAGGTGGTCCCTCATGGGGGATGCCTTATTGAGAGGGAAAAACAGGAACTCCTTCCACTGATCTTACTACTAGCAGAAACATAATGAGAAATTATATGCAAAGACTTGTGAATGAACGTGAATCATGGCCAAAGAAGATGCCAGACTCTGGAAAAAGTCATACTGCCTATCTTTGGCAGCACTCTGCAGTTGCTGTTGTAAATTCACTTTTTGTCCCTTGACATATATTGCATTGGGAACTTCCACTGCACATTTTACCAAGCAGCAAGGCACCAGAGCCCTTTTGCAAGTGGTGTCTGAGGATGACAAACTAATAACAACCGGGAATAATGAAGAGATGAGGGGCAGAGAACCATCAAATTTAGCAAAAAATGAAGACACTTAGGACAAAATTAATCAAAAATCCAGAGGATACAAGGAAGAAAAAAACTTTAATTGCCTATACTGCAAGGCTATGAGCCTTTTTAGTAAACAAGAGCTGGAATGGCTCATTTATGAGCATGAATTTTTCCTCGTTGGCATTACTGAGACTTGATTGGGTAATCTGCATGACTGGAATACTGAAATCACTGACTGTAATCTATTTAGGAAAGAAGAAGTTGGGAGAAAGAGTGCAAAAAGACACTTCATGTCAAAAATGGCTCTTACTAAGTGCTGACAGTGTAGAAGTGAAAAATACTGGAAGTTTGGGGGTGAATATTTAAGTGGCAAAGTACAAAGTACCAGCTGGGATTGGCTGCAAGTTACCATATCACAGTAGGAAGCCCCGGGCTCAGGTGAGCACCTGTCTACAGTGAAGGAGAACTAAATGCCTGTGTAATCACACAAACTTCAGCCTGAGTGACATATGCTGAAGAAATTCTGGTGCTAATGGTAATGTTTGAATTCTGCTATGATTCAAAGTTGTAGATAAAAATTTCTAACATATTACTAGGTAGAAACCATGCTTTTATTAGTAAAAATTCGTAGATTTGCTGTTTGCACAGAAAACAAAACCCATTCTGCAGTGATCCTGTATTGCATTTAATGGGTCGATTTCAGTGAATTGATAGCAATTAAGAACCAAATTAAATGGAAGGGGAGGGAAATAGTATCGCAACATAATGAGCCTACATAGAAGTAGGAACCAGAGGAAATAGATAAAGGAAACAAAAGTAAAAGAATACACAATCATTTAATAATGGACCTCACCAGATTCAAGTAAATCAAGATTAATCAATTACAAAATTGAAAAGGCAATAAGACCTGCCATGGCTGCTACGTTCAATAAGAAGAAAGACTATTTGGCTTTTTTAAAAGGATATTAAAAGTAAATAAAAGAGAAGAACAATATTGGTTTTGCTCTAGCAAATGGGAAATACAGAATAAAGAATAATAATGCAGACAAACCATGTGTGCTCAGTGCACAGCCCCATTCTCTGTTTAGGAGGGGAGAAAGTAGAAATTTTAGAAGTACTTTCCATTCCAGTTGTCACTCCAGAGAATTAAAAGGTAGTTAATAACAGCACACATTTCCAAATAAAAAGATCCAGGTAATTTTCATTGAGAAGTTTTAGGAAAAACTGGTAAAGAAATTCTCTGAACCATTAATGTTGACTGTCAATAAGAACTGGAGCACCAGAAAAGCCCCAGTGAAAAGGAGGAAACCTAATGCTGCACCAATATTTTAAGGGGTAAATGACAAGACCTGTCAGTCTAACATTGACTGGAGGCAAAATTATATGACTGATATAACAGCTGATATAGACTCAATTAATAAAGAATTAAAGATGGATAATTAATGATGATCATTAATTAATTCTGATCCACATGAATTTATGGAAAACAGACCTTATCAAGCTAACTTGATGGCTTTTATTGATGAGATTACAAGTTTAGATGATGATGGTAACCGTGTTGGTTCAAAAACTTTAGATTTTTTCCAGCTCATATTGATGACCACTTAATGAGGAAGACTAGAAGGGGGAAAACATGCTCAACATAGAGCATATTAAGTGAGCAAAAAAGATAGCTAATGATACGTCTCAAGTTAGGAACATTAAATGGAAAACAACTTCTGAGCGTGTCAATAGCACCTTGTATTATCTACCATTTAATTTTTTTCTACAGAAAAGGAAAAACAAAGGAAATTGCTATCAATATAGTTCGAAGATGAAAAGATAGTTTCAGTGGCATGTTGTGAAGAGGACTGGTTGTTTTATGTAACTTGGGTAACTCGGCAAGCTGAACATAAAGAAACATTTATCTGAGCAGGGAATAACACAAAGTCCTGTAGCCAGGAAAAGACAAGATAATTCAGTGGGAATCCAGGGAGAAGCCTATCTCAGGAAACCAGAGAACCAGAGAAAGAGCTCTAGAGGACATAGGAGATGAACATGATGGACAGGACATTTCATGAGGATGATGAAAGCAAATCTGATATGAGGCTTTTTGCATTTGAAAATGCTGCATTCTTTAATAACATACTGTGTTTATTTCCACAGTCCAAATTTCTAGAAAATATTGAACTGTTAGGGAGGATTTAAAAAAAAAAAGTGAGAGTGATTGAAGGACTGAAAAAATCTACCTGGTAGTATAACGCACAGGGAGACCAAGGTCTTTATCTTATCAGAAAGAAGATTATATATTAAAATGGCAAGAGTCAAGACAAGCTTAGAGAGAGAAGAAAACAACCTTTTTGATTTCTAAAGGGAACTTTTCAGTGTTACTGTTAGAAGTTGAGCAAGAAGCAGTTCTTTAAAATTAAGTTTTAGACTAGAGATAAAATGTAATTTTTTGATATTATTTCTTCTACTGGGTCTCTAGGATTTATTACAGAATGCTTTATGTAGTCCTTGTTTTTAGAAAATTCTAAATAATGTCTGGAACAGTATTTCCCAAATTTAGTTCAATAAGAAATCAGCCCAAGGAAGTCCTATATACTGTTGCAGAAGGCCAGTCTGGATAAACAAAGGCACTCCATTTCACCTAGAAAGCCATTAAAGCGTTACAAACAAACATAACTCGCGTTATTCTTCTCTCTGATATGTCGTGTGAGTTACAAGGCCACCCATGGCCTCAGGAAAACAACAGGGTTTTCCAAGATCAGAGTCCAGAAGAGATCATCAGACCTGCTGCACTCCTTTGCCTTTTCCTTCTTGCAGTTCACTCTTCATGAAGCCCGTTGATTCCTGTGTGCCAAAGGGAGAACGCGTTAGGCACGACTGCCTCCTGCACCGTGGTATCCAGGGTGGCTTCCTCCGTGCCGGCAGCAGAAGAAGAGCTGGGCTGGGCAGAGCTGAGATGGGCTGGGCTGAGCAGGGCAGGGCTGGGCAGGGCAGGGCAAGGCTGGGCTTGGCTGGGCTGGGCAGGGCTGGGCAGGGCAGGGCAGAGCAGGGCTGGGCTGGGCTGGTTTGGGCTCGGCAGGGCAGAGCAGGGCAGGGCAGGGCAGGGCTGGTGGGAGCGCTGCGGGTGGGAATCTGCGCATCCACAGCTATCCGCAAGAGCGGCCGGCGACGGGCGCCGTGTCTGTGCATGAACGCAGTGCCCTCTCTTGACGGGTTTCAGTTTACAAAGAATTTCAACGTTCAGCTGCAGCTGGGCGCTTCCGGAGCTCTTCCAACTGCTCAGAGCTTTGGAGGTTGGCAGTACGACGGTTCATTCCACTTCTTCTATTTGCCCGTCAAATCGCCTCCTTGAATATAAGCCGTATTTTTACCCCTCTCTCAATTTTTCTCCATTTTGAAGACCATAGAAGAAAACATCCTTCTGTTTGTCAAACGCCAGGATTTTGGTTTCACTGGCAATCAAAATATTTGCTGAGAACAGAGCCTGTTTATTTCAGAATTAAAATGTGTTAAAATAATTTGTTAAATAGATTACATTAAATACAAACTTCATAAATGAAAATTAGATTTGACAGTGACTTAGGGATAAAAACAACTTTCAATAATATTAATAGGAGAATGCTTAAAAATATAATTTTAAGGGAAAAAGCAACTTTCAATAATATTAATAGCAGAATGCTTAAAAATATAATTTTAATTGATATGCATCCATTATTTCATGGGATAAAGGAAACAAACAGTAAAAACAATGGTCACAAAGAATAATCTGACCTCCACATTGGCCAATTTTAAATGTGAGAAGAAATTCCAGTGCTACGAAAATGATTTCTCCCTTGTGTTACCTTGCCCTAGGCAAAATGAGAACACATTTATTTTCCAGATGAGGTATATAAGAAGCAGAATGTTTAATCGACTTGCTAAAGGTTACACAAGTTTATAAGAGACAGATAAGAAAAATCTACTGTGTGGATGTCCAAAGTACCTAACATATGAAGTGTTTCAAATCTCTGTACGCAGATCTACTGAAATACAGGATCAATAATATTAAATTACCTATACAATGCTTTAATGTCCACAAGTGAGAAAACATTGACTAAAAATAAAGTTGTGATAGCATTATTAGACTCTTTTTTTCCCCCAGAAAGACTAATAAGTGCACAGAAAATTACGGTGTTAGTTAAGAAAAACATTGTACAAACTGTGTCCACAGAGGGCAATGATAAGCCTTCAGGTTGACAATTTTGTAAACCATGCTCCTTTGTGAAGAAGACAACATGGCAAGGAATTCCTCCTCCCCTCCGATTCCTATTTTCCCCATTCTCTCACAGAAGGTGGAACAGTTTGAAAAATGCCAAAGCTGTTGCATCCTTAATGTCTCTCCAGCCTGGGTGGAAAACAAACTCAGCAGCAAGGATGCAGTGACAGCACTTGGCTGCCACTGATCTGTGGCCCCAGAGCAGGATTTTTGCCGCTTGTGGTGTGCTGCAGTTTGTGGCCCAAGAAGGTCAGACACCCTTGGACACTACTCTGCTGATCCCCGTTCTTACCCTGTGCTGCGGCCCACTGCAGGAGGTCAGCTGAGCACCTGGGTGCAGCACCCCTCCAGAGAGGTTCAGCATTCATCCTCATGTATAATTCACTACGATTTTCTACCAGCCTTCATAATGGCAGGTATGTGATGGCTGCATTGTCTACAAAGTCAGCATATGACAGAGTGCCAGGGACTCATCATTCTCTTCTTCAATCTAACAGCTTGCTGAGCTTCCCCATCCCTTTCCCTTCTCATTTTGAAAACTGGCTTGTCCTTTGCCTGCACATGAGAAGGCAGATTGCTACTACCATTACTTCCTCCACTCATTACCAGAAATAAAATGACCAGAAAATTCCCTTACTGGTTAGTATTGCTAAGTAGAAATGACACAATCACATTATTTCCAAATCTAGTCACTTAGAATCAGTCAAGAAACTGAATACATTAAATAAATGGATTATCCCTATTACTGTTGTTACTTATATCTCATCTAAGGTATGCATACTGTTGAGTAAGAAAGTAAAATCATATTCTTTTCTTCACACTAGTTCCAGAGACCCAAAATTTCTCACTGTAAGGGAAAGGGAGACTGTTTCTGTTTCCAGCAGCCAGAGTGCATGACATGGCCTCAGATCTCCAGCACAGGCTGGTAGGAATAACAGGTTTTGGAAATAGGAGCCAGGGACTTTTTAATCTTTGTAGAAGCTATGATGTATCACTAGGCTTTCAATTTCTATTTTTCATTTCATTCATGAAATGATGTCCCTCCTAATTTATCTCACCCTCTAGCTAGTTGTTGTCTGGTGACTTTTACAAGTCTTAAATTCATGCCTGAAAGGGATAACACTGCTCTTCTCATTCAGTTAAAACAAAGACTTACTTAGAAAATGTACACATTTAAACCCACTTAATGTTTCAAATATCATTATTTTCAGTAGCAACGGCTTCTTAGTTAAATGGTTTTTCAGGCATCAGACTATTATATGACAGATGATTTTGTCACTATGCAAAATGTGAAACCTGTAATCAACTTGTTATGGCATTTCACAAAAGTATGTGACAGTAAAATAAGTAAACTGTCATTTGGGCAATCAAGTCTTGAAATCCTGCAGGAGGTAAAAAAAAGTACCTGACACTCAATCTTTATGGTAGAGATGATGTTCAAAAAAAACGTTTAATACTGCTATAGTCTTAGAGGTTTGAATAGAATTTTTATTGCAGTGTGCTTAAGCCTGCAATAATTTTGTATTATGCTTTAATCACTTATTTTTTCCCCCTAATTGATTCTTTCCCCAGCAAGTCAACATGCACGTCACACAGCAATGTCTGTTCTGTTAACAAGGTGTTGGTTAAATTGAAACAATATTTTCCCTTTACTATTGATGACAATATTATCATTTACAAAGCATTTTCAGACTGGCTTGATACAAGAATGGATGCAGTAGGTAATGAATGAATGCAGTAGGTAAGAGCCCATGCTGATTTACTGGCACCTGGGGCAGCCTGGGGAGGTGGTGCTGGTGGCAGCAAGCTCCTACATGGCCGGAATGCTTGGGATGATGTGCTGCTAAACCCACACTGTGCTGGCTTAACAGATTTCTCATGAAAGGTTTATTAAAGGAAAGGGATACAGAAGCTACAGTCCGTAAGCCACTGGTGGCCCTTCCTGCTGCTCTGTTTGGCCTGTGGCTTGTTCTCCCAAGTCCTTGTTCTCCTCTGTGGCTGCTGGTTTGAGGCAGCAGGCTGGCAGCTGCAGCCCTCCTTGGGCTGCCCTTTTTCCCAGGTGCTCCCACAGGCTCAGGGAAGGAGCAGGCGAGGGTTAGGCTTAAAAACAGCTATGAAGTCCTGTCAAATCACAGGGAAGGCACTCTAGGGGACACAGGTTTCGCCATTATGCTGCCAAAAAGTATGTTCCCCTCTTGTCTCCAGAGGGGGACACCTGTACACACATCCAGGGGGCACAGGCACTGGCAATGAGCTCCTATAACTGGAAGTGAAAAATGAATCTGTAGCCTCCTGTTTCCAGTCATTAGTGACAGTCACAGATTTTGGAACTGATCTCCTCCCAGAAATGAGTTATAGAAATAGGAATAAAATTACACTTGATTGAGAAGACTGGAGGGAAACAGGGAAAGCTATTTTTATCTGGCTTTTTTGTTTTGTTTGGTTTGAGTTTTTTGGTTTGTTTTTTTTTCTTTTACCTCGTTATGATTACAAATCAACTGGTGAAAGCACTGTAACCTGCAAGTTAATGTTTTGCATGGAATAACCTTCAGTGAAGAGCACTGCACAGCCTGCCTTTGAAGAAAATTGGTTTTGTTTTGACAAAGTTATGAACGTTTGGAAATTACTCACTGAGCACACAGAACAAGCCTTTCGTTAAGTCTAACTAGGAACCAAAAAAAAACAGTATTGCTGTGTGTACACAGCTGATTTTGCTGCATGCTGAAGCTGCAGGGCCCCAAGAACAGGCTTAGACTGGACTCAAAAAGGCCCTGACCTGAGCATTTGACCCAATGAGAGCTCAATCCTGTGGCTCACTTCGAGTCCTCTTGATAAAAGAGATTAAACAGACAAAAGTGACATGGAGAAAAGGAAGTTTGTGTGGACAGATAAGCCACAGACTAGGGGGAAGTGGATAACAGCACAGAAACAGGCACATTTACTTTAAACATACTTAGGAGAAGGCAAACAAGTTGAGATTCTTACTACAATGCAAAGGTATAGGAGAAGGTATTGAGAAGAAAAAGGATCAGGGAGCTTTGGGAAGCTGTTACAGTCCATGGAGATTGTAATGTTGGACTCTTCTACTACTGCCCACATTTTCCTTAGGAAACTTCCCACTGTAATGAACAACCAGATCAGTTATGGGCGCAGAGAGAGAACTCTTTGCTTCCTCACAAGAGTCCAAAAGAGTACAAACTGCCCTTTCTGTTAGCTTCCCAGCTCCCAGTCTCAGATAATAAGATATACTGTTCTTGCCACTGCCATGTGCTATAGGATGAGCCTGTTTGAGCAGGGAAGTTGGACCAGATGACCCACTGTAGTCCCTTCCAACTCTACCTATTCTGTGATCCTGTAAGTGTAAGCATGGTATGCTGAAGAAGTCAAGAAAAATGGAGTGCAGAGGTACCTGAACTATTCTCTGCCTCTTGCTGGACAGCTCTGCTTGCTAAGCCTCAGCAGTTCCACAGCTTTATTTGTCCTCAGCTATGGCTGTCCCTAGTAGTTGCCTCCTTAGATGCTCAAGTGATTATGTTCACTGTGTTTGGAGCCCAGAGATTTGACTGGTCCATACTGTGTCTGACAGCGTAAAGGCTGACAATCAGAAGAATGTACTTATGGAGCAGAGGACAAACACTGCCACTTCTGTGAGTGTTTTGCTTCCCTGTGGAGTGCTCATTACATTATAAGAATTTTAGGAGTCATAACTGCTCATCTGACAGTTTGCCAGTGATTTTGACAAACTTGCTTATAGAGTGAGAGCAAACTACATGGGGTTATAAGCTCCCAGAGAGCTTCCAGTTTTACAGGGTATTTGTGCTGCAAACAAATATCCACATGTGCTCAGGAAACCCAGTGACATTCCTCCAGTTCATAATTGTTGACATCCCGGATAAAACTACTTCTGTTTATGGGCAGTGCAGTAAGAGTGACCTGGTCCAAATGCAATGTCAAGGTGGTTGGTGATGACACAGCAATTAACAACCTTTGGAGGCTGATTGACACAGCAGATCTTGACACATAATTTACGACAAACTCAATGTATTCTGAATGCTTTTAACGGTAGAGGAAGGCTGGATCAAGTCACTAAGTGCAAACATTCCTCATCATAATGGTGGGCAGAACCAGTTCCCTGACACCAATTAATATTTTTTTCTAAATAGGACCAGTCTTGTCCTTCTTTTCCTGCCCTGACCCTCAAGCATCTGTCTCGGACCTCTCCCAGCGTTCCAGGCCAGACTCTTTAGATCAGCTTCCGCCTGTGAGCTCCGCTCAGGGTGGGAGTGACACCGGTGCGGCGGGCAGGTGGCGGCTGCCGTGTTCCCGGCGCTCCCGGGGAGCTCTCCCGGGTGCCGGCTGCAGCGGAGGGAGCGCGGCTGGGGCGGCTTCCCCTGTACCGCCGCACGCGGCCCGCCAGGCGGCAGCAGCGCGTCCCACCGTGGGGCTGCGGCCGCGCCGGCTCCGCTCCGCGCCCGCGGCCGGGCCCCCGCTCCGCTGCTCTACCCTGACCGCGGGCCGGGCCGGGCCGTGCCCCCCGCCGCACAGGCACAGCCGCACAGGCACAGCCCCTCCGGCAGGGCGCGGCGGCGGGCGCCGTGCGGTGCGGGGGAGCTCCGCGCGGGGTGGGCGCGGAGAGGTGTCCCGCCGACAAAGGCGCCCAGGAAGGTGCAGCCGCGCTCGCCGCGCCCGCGCAGACAAAGCGGAGGCGCCCCCCCCCCGCTGCGCCGCCTCTCCGCGCCCTCCCGCGGGGGAGCCCCTGGGAAAGGGGTTCCCACAGCTGGGGCTGCCTCAGCCCTACCGGGAGGAGGAGGAGGAGGAGGAAGGCGGGCGGGGAGCAGCTATGCCGTGGGCAGGAGGGAAGCCGCTCTGCGAGCGTGAACCGAGCTTAGCGCCGCCGCCTGCCTCGCCTCCCCGTCCGTCCGTCCCTCCCTCCCTTCTCCCCTCCTCCCCCCGCCTCCCCCCCGCCGCAGAGGGCTGCGAGCCCGGATGGTTTGCGAGCGGAGTTGAGGGGGCAAACTTTGAAGCCCAGATGCCTCTGGGGCTGCGCGGCAGAGCGCGGCTGCTCCTGCAGGCACCTGCCGCCGCCCTCCCCCCGGCGCTGCCGCCCTCCGCGGGGGCGGCCGGCCCCGCTGCCCGCGACCGCCGAGGCGGCGGGCGCTGCGGCCGCGGCTGAGGGCGGGCGGGCGGCGGGCGCGCCCCCATGCGGGTCCCGGGCTGGGGAGCGCCGGCGGCAGGCGGGAGCCGGGCGGCGGCCGGGCGGTGCTCTCCCGCCGCCTGAGTGGGCGCGGCGCGGGACGGCGGCGCGGGGTGCCGGGAGCCATGGGCTATTGCAGCGGCCGGTGCACGCTGGTGGCCGTGTGCGGCGCGCAGCTGGTGAGTGGCGGCGGGGGCGGCCCGCGGAGGAGGGGAGGAAGGAAGGCGGGAGGGAAGGAGGGGGCGGCGGGGCGGCTCCCCCGCTGCCCGGAGCGGGGGCTCGGGGTGGGGCAGGGTGGGAAGGCAGCGGCCGCGCTTTGGGCGAGGAGGGGCCGGGAGGGCCGGCATGGGAATGCGAGCGAGGCGGCAGGGTGGGAAATTGGGGCTGTGTTACAGGTAGTTTGGCGGGGACTCTGCGGGGGGCGCACGGCGGAGTTAATAAACTCGGGCAGTTCTCCCGAGCGTTGAGTCAAGTTGGTACCTGGCTTCCTTTGACTGGCCCTGTGTAAGGCAGAGACGCGTGTCAGGGGTGATGCGCAGCTTGCGCACAGTTTGCCATACAGGTGTGTTTCTGTGTGAAGTTGTCACGACTGAGCTGTTCTGCAGATGTGGGCGTTTTTTTGTTTGTTTTCTTTCCGACTTGTTGTCCAGTGTATTTTAACACTGTGTCATTATGTTGCTACAGAACTCAGCCATATATTTATATTTACCTTTGGAGGATACATGTGGCAGCACTTGTAAGCTCAGCTACCAGCGAAACTAGATTGAGTTTAAAAAGTAGGCACTGAGATACAATAACAAAGAAGCTGCCTAAAAATAGATCTGCTTAGCAAGATGGTTAGGCTGTGCAATTGTATTGTGGCACTTTGAAAGAGACTGGGGTTAAAGTTAAGAAACTCATGTCCCTTTCTGTAATGTATACAATAGGTTATTTCATTGTTGTGGAATCAGATACATGATGTAAGAATTCCTGTGGATTTGGATGCAATTATCAATGTAATATGCCCCATTTCTTACTCTCATTATTTTGAACGTTCATGTGCTGCCAGAACAGGTGCTGGAAGCACCTTTTTTAAGCAGTTAACCTTATGGCAGAAATGAAATATTTCATGTTACTCCATCCCTCTACCTCTTAGTGAATAGTTTTGCTGAGAAAGTGTAAGTCAGTGTGAATAGCAACCAGCATTGTTGCCAATTTCTTTCCTGGAGGCAGGTACTAAGAGAACTACAAAAGAAGAAAAATAATAATTTCAGGAACCAAATCAGTAAAACAGTTCGTAAGAAAGAAAGATGTGTTAGCAGATCAGAAATTCGAAATGCTTGTGATCTTTTCATCAGTTGTCATCCGTCCTTAATAATTTTGTATTCTGGAACACATTTTATTTGTATATGCTGTTCCCCACCTAAGTTATTTAATTCTTTGTAACTGGATGTATCTTATCAGACATGATTTATTCATGTATGTTGTCTAAAAAGGAATCTTGAATAGTAGTAATAGAGTGAATCTTGAGTGGAATGGTAGGAATGTAGCCTTTTCCAGCAATTTGGAAACATAAAATTAATGTTTGAAGTTCTTCAGATCCATTTAAGTTTCAGAAGCATACTTTTTTTTCTTTTTTTTTTTTTCAAAGGGGACAAAAATGGTCTAAATTGTACCTCTTGCAGAGCTTTTTTTTTTTCTTTTTTTTTTTAATGCATTTAACAACCAGGAGGTCACGTGCTAAGATGTTAAATTGTTATTTTTTTGAAAGTCTGGGAAGGAAAGCATATTTGCTAACTCATGGTGACAAAAAATACATGCAGAACTCATGAAAACATCAACAGAAATGCCCTGTAGAAATGTTTCAGCAGGTGGATGAACAGGTAAGCTAATCAGAACTGTAGCATTATTTTCTACATGAAGCTTCCTACAACTGATTGTAAAACTAGAGGGTCAAATAAACATATTTTTTTAAAAATAAATACTGTTTTCTGGAGTACCTTAAGGAAATTTTTAAAAGAATCATAAACTGAAAGCCAACTTGAAAATTTTTATTGGGCAAGAAAAGGATGTACTAACAGCAGTGAAAACTTCTGAATCACACTTGGCCTGTGTCATGACATTTAGATAGGTTAAAAGCAGGAGTAATCATGTAAATGAGAAAAAGGAGACAGAATGGAAAAAAATACACATTTTATTAAAATCACGTGTCATATTCCTTCATGTGCCATATATCATCAGATGGGAATAGGTTATGAGTTTTAAGTCTAGGAGATTTAACTCTCCTCAGCAGGCCCAAGGGTGATTAGTTGGTTGTCAGTACTTTTTTAGGTAAAGACTACTTAAAGGAGCAAATGCTGTCAAGATTCATCCTGGAATTATCAGCCACATTAATGAAGATGCAAATCAAAAATAAAGGATCTAGTAGTTATCTGGCCTGAGGAGATGAGTGTGGGAAGCATTTTCACACTGATAACCACACTTAAAAAAAAAGTATAAAGCTTTAAGTGTGAAGATTTTGTGTTACTGGTACCTGGGATTCAGTTTTAAAATGGTTATATTTAAGTAGAAAGTATACTTTTGTTTTGAGGAAAAAGTTGGTAAGAAGAAAGGTTTCTTTGTTTTTTTAAATGTAAATATGTTCTTCCATCTCTACGAAGCTAGGGTGTGGTAATCTAATTGGTCTTTGTAGGCACTGCACAATGAACAGTATTGTGGAATACTGCAGTTCATTAGAGAATCTGTTGCATATTGTACATACATAAATGGTGTAGATGTCACAAATGGGTAAAAAGGGGGTTGTTTCAGACACTGGTGCAGGAGTAGAGCTGCATTAGCTTGAGAGACCCTGCACAAGCAGAATTATTTTCATAAATGCATTTTAAGTGCTCATAGTTAAGGCAACATACTATATACCATCAGATTATCAGAAACCTCAAGGAATGCTTCTGCTCTCAGGGGCATTCTGATCATTGCTCTCTGCTTATTAACATACATATACCTCACTGTTTGTGCTCTCATTTGTACTATGGAAAACAACCTTTGACAGCTCATTTTCCTCTGCATTTCTAGCCAATGAGAAAAATTAGCAGCAAGTAAAAGCTAATTTTGCTCATGTTAGGAGCAAGGCATTGCCTTCTGTATACAAAATTTGTTATCTCTCTCTCTCTCCATATATATAAAAAAAAATATATATATATATATATAATAGATACTAGTTGTGGTCTCTTTTGCTCATTTCCCTTCTGACCTTCTGAAGAGAACCTTCAGCACAGGGGCTCTGGTGGTTTTTGTTGTATGGTAACTGTACTGGTTGCAATAAAAGACTTCTCCGCTATTTCATTTTGTCCTTTAAATCTCTTTATTTTTGGGTGTTTCCTTTTCTATTAACAGCGTGCAACAGTAGCACTAATGTCTTGTTGCCTAGTATTTTTAATAGAAAAAGCAGCAAAGGTGAAACTGCCGCAATTATTTTGCTTTCTAGAAGTTTTCAAGAGCCCTGCAGAAACCAGTTTGAAACTTTCTTCTTTCCCATTGTTGCTGCTTGGGAAAAGTTGGAGTATGACAAAACAAGAAAAAGTACAGCATGTTTTCTACTTAGAAGGTCTCCCCCCCAAGTGCAGTGATGAGAAAGGACAGTATTTCCTAAGAAAACTTTAAGTCCCTAGTAATCATTGCCTTATTGTTTCTTACTATCAGACAAAGATTGCCATACTCCCACCAAGCAAATTAGATAACAGATAATTCAGCTTTTACTCTCCCTTCTCTCAGTTTCCATCTGAATTTACTGAACTCATTTATATAAATATTTCTGTAAAATTTGCCTGTTCTGCCTGTTGTTTTTCTTTTCTTCCTCTTTCTTTTTAAAGTAAACTATATTGCAGTTCAGATATTCCAACTAAGTATTAAAACCATACAAAATTTGTAAACTATATATATATAATATATATAAAATATATATATGCAAAGGGTCAGTTAGTGGTTGTGAGGTACTCCATCTGATGCTCTAAAGAAGTATGTATTATAATGCAAATACATTATCTGAATCTCTGAAAGGCGTTGTCTTTCACAAGCACCAGTATAGTCTCTCCTTCCTCTTGCTGACACTTCACAGTTGGGGCTATAAGCACACAAGCTTATGGTGACTCTTTCTGAGCTCATCCTGTTCCAGGTCTGGCTGAAGCCACTGTCCAAGTCTGTCATGCTGGCCAAGCAGAACAAAGAAGATATCCAGATTTGGTTGGTTTGCTAAGAGGCCAGCTCTTTTGAGCTAACGAAAAGAATGATCAAAATGCAAATGGTTTGTATAGAATGTCCTCGTTCTGTCCTTTTCCGCAAATGAATAATGCTACTTAAGAGAAAATTAAAATACTTTGTTTCAAAAACTCTTTCAGCTGAGGTAATTTCTATACTTAACTGTGATACTGGTGTCCATAAATACATACTTAATTGCTTGTTGGACATGAGGATACATATTTGAACTGCAGCAGGTAGAGTGGTGGAACCCAGGAAATGAATTACATACAAACTAGTATGGAAAGAAGTATTTACCATATTTCTTCTATGACAAGAGGTGTCATGAGAGATGTCCATAATCAATATTGCACACTTAATATAAGACTGAAGAGTTCCTTGTACTCTTCCAATTCTCCCTTGCATTATTAAAAATCAGCACATGTAACTAAAGAGAACAGAGTATGATACTTGGGGGAAAAGTCTGCCTTAACGATAGGCCCTGTCAAGTTTAGGTTTGCCTTTTTAAAATATGAATAGCAAACATTCTTGTGCTCATTCTGGAATGGTGATCATGACAGGCTCTAGTCTGTATCACAGATCTAGCTGCAAGGTTTAATACAGTTTAATATCGTGAATATTCTTACTTGGAGAAAACCTCATGTTTTAACAGTTTGGAGGTTTAATTCTCAGGACTTTCAGAGAGTGAAGTTTGCTGGATTAGAGCTCAGTTCCCACTGAGAGCTCTAGTGGGATCACAGTGGATATTCTTTAGAATTAGCTATCCTGAAGTATTATGCAATAAAGAATATATTTTTGTTAATATAGGGTCTTACACCATGCATAATGTCAGGGTACTTTGCCATAGGACACCAGACTACATAACTGGTGAATGTAGAATGTCTTTTTCTTTTTTCATTTTTGTTAATGGGAAGCAGTAGTGAAATTTTGGGACTTTGCTTTTAATTGCTGGGTTTGGGGGAGAGGTTTTTTCTTTTTGCATGTGTGTTTTGATTGTGTTTCATTGTCACCGCTGCCAGTGGTTTTCTATAGCAGCTTTAGGAGAGAAGTGTCTCTGCAGTGGAAAATTCTGATGACATGTACATGTTCCTACATTTTCTGCTAGCAAAAGGGAAATGAAAAACGTGGGCTTTTCACGTGGAATGGGAAGTGATGTTACTGCACTAAGCCTGTGGATCTGTAGTTTTATCAATCTGCAAAGAATAGAAAGATTGGTTCAGTTTTGGGTAATACTTAGGTGCTACTTTTAAAATTGTGACCATGTCAACAACTTGCATCTGTCCCTTCTTTAAAGTCCTGTTTTGTTTTCCTTCTTTAAAGTTGCTTTGTTTCAGATTTGATAGGAAAGTAAAAGTTTCATTGTATCCAAAAACATGTGATCCTACTAGCAATGAAAAGGAAACAGTCTGTGAATAGCAGACTTTCAGCAGATGTGTGTTTGAGAGCTATTGTATAACACTAAGGAGTAGATTTTGAGGTGTTGCTGGAAATAGATACACCAGAAACTTGGTTATGAATTCAGAGAGCTAACATCTCTTGTCATGAGAAAGCATGCAGTAATGTTTTTAAGTTTGGGAGACCTTTGTAGAAAAATAAGCACTTTTATAAATGTCTGGTTTTGAGATAAAATACCAAGGGTTCATAACCAAACTTTTTGTTCCTTATAACTTGAGCTCAAAAGGGGTGGTGAGTGCAAAAAAAATGGATGCCTGAGGTAACAGTTCATTATATAATTTAATTTTAGTGGCTTGACATTTGCTGAGAATGGGACAGTGTTATTTTTTGTAGAAGTGTGAATGAATAATAATGAGTAACTGGTTATGCACTTTAAGAAAAGTGGAGTGTGTTGTGTTAAGTTACAGGGGTAAAAGATTTAAAACCAGCTGGATAAAAGTTTTAATTCACTGTGTTTTGAAGCTCCTTTAGAGTTCAGTTAGCAGACTCAACATTCTGATACTATAGAGTTTGGTAGGAAGGAAAGGTTTAAATAGATCGAAGTTGATTGAACTACTGGTTATAGGCACCTAGAATATCTAGCAACGTTACTCTTTTTGTGTAGCCATGGGGAAAATTTGTGACAGTAGGAATTAATTTCATATTGTCAGAGATTTGAGCTAGTACCTTGAACAATGAGTGGTGGTATGGTTTTATTTTTGGGGTTTTTCTTGTTTTGTTTTGTTTTGTTTTTCTGTTGCTTTACAAAAAGCACTAAGTAAGCATTTTAAAAATACTCCAAAGTTTCCTTCTAGTCAGTCTGTAGTCAGTGAAGGGAAATACCTCATTTTGTAGTCAACAGAAAGGAGCAGGTTCTGTGGTTGAAAACAGAAACATAATGTTTTAAGATGGTAGTGACTACTGTCCCAGGCTGGGCCATGAGAATGTACACTGCGGTGCAAAGTGCAGCAGATAAGGTGTGAAAACAAGTACTTGATGAGTTGTTCCAGAAATGAATTAAATCCATATGGGTCTTCTCAATATTTTGGTGCATTTGATGACACAGATGTCAACATCCAGTTTTATTTAGCATGATGTTTTTAGAAACTCCCCTGAGCTTAGGGACTGGTGAGATTCAGTGTTTGCTCTGGAGGCTGATGTCAGTGAGTTATTGTGTATCCCAGTACACTCCAGACTTCAGTTTTGGTCCCATTGTCCCACTGAGCTCAAGAGGTTATCCCAGGTGGAAAATGACAAAAGAGACAGCAGATCCCAGTAGTATTTTGTAAAAGGTATGTCAGAAATTTTGAATTTTACAGGATTTCATTTAAGGTTCTGAATTCAAATGACATTTTATGGAGAATAATAATAGTGAGTACTTTCAAATTTGGATGAGGACAAGACTATTGATGATCTGACTAAATCAGAATAATCTCTCTAGGCTTCCCTGCAATCAGAAGAGCGAGTCCACCAGGGGATAGGTCAGATTGCCTAATGTTGTTTCTTGGCTTAAGGTGACCATTAGAATTGTGCCTTAAGTAAAGTGGTCTTTCAGCTAATGTAGGCTTTTTGGGAGTGGGAGAGAAAAAAAAATCACAGACCCTTGTATGATGTTACTCATTCACAGTACTTATTTATATTTTCCTTACTCTTGCATTTTCACTTGTTATTTTGGTGAGGAATGTTTGATTTTAAGGACAACTGTGATCTACAGATTGAGCAATGCTGTTTTGGAAAAGTATTTGTGTCTTCATTGACTATGAAGAAAAATTAAGGAGCCTGCTTCTAGAACAATGTCAGCCATTGTGCATCCTCCCTTACGATCCCCTAAAATATGATGCTAAAATCACATGGATAAAACCAATTTATGCTCACTTTGGGGTTTGGATGATTTTTCTGTAGCTTCCAACAGGAGTGAAGAAGACAGGGAGCATTGTAAATAATGTGCGATCAGAAAGAGTGTGCTGAAAATGTCATAACTTTAAAGAATCAGATAGTTTATTATCATCCAGATTAGCCTTTGTTTATTTGTTTTATCACGGTGAGTGAAAGTGAGGGACTGTTAAGTGCCACCTGACTTGTAAAGTAGAATGGGTGCAATAGTTGAAATGACATTTTCTTGCCCCTGTGGCAAATAAACATTTCACAGTTCATTATTTTATATCCTCTCCCCAGTTGTACATGTACCAGCTGGATGGCATCTGAGAATCGTTTAAGCATTTTATCATTCTATAACCCTCTGATGGAAATGACATTTAGAAGAAATATTACTGATTTCTGTGTTCACTAAAGAGTAAACATGCATAGCTAATGGTTCTATTCACCACAGATCATACTTATGCATTTTTAATAAAAACTTGATTTTAATTCATACATAACTTATGAGAAATGTTTATCAGTTTGGAGATCTGCTGATTCCTACTTAAACGTTTACATGTTTCTAGATACCCTGAAAATATCTCTCACTGATGCTTGGATTAAGGTGAATCTTTACAGGCAACTTGCTTCTCTGCTGCCTACATAATGATGTAACATATGTAGGAAATGCTGATTATTATACTGATTGCTGAAAACAGTAAAAAACCACATGTATTGGACATAAATGAATCTCATATTTTCTTATGTTGTTTGAAAAAATAGGTTTCTAATATTAGAGTTTGGGGTGGCAGTGTGTGTGGGGGGGGTATTTTTTTTTTTTGTATTTGGAATCTTAGGCAGTATCTCTGGTGGAAAATCACCAGTTACATGTAACTGGCAAGTTACCAGTTGTGTGAATGGGAATAAGAAAAGTCTGTCATATTCTATATTCATACCATAACAGATTGAGTTCTGGCTTTCCCCTCACTCTTCTTATGAAGGAATTCTCTCATTAGTGGAGTTTGCTACAGAAAGCAGCATGAGAGGTTAATTCTATTATTTCTAAGAGGTATGTTGAAATGATGATGCCTGTCATGTTTATACATTACATCACCTTTCAGAAGGCAAAAAATGCAGCACCATTTGTAGGTAGTGGGAACGTGACTCATGCTATCTCATTCAAACATGTGATGAATAGGCTTTGAACCAACTTCTGGAAGTGGCTGCCTCTTTTCATTGACTGTATAGGCCTCTCTTCTGCATGCACCTTTATTAACCTCATTATACAGTTAAGCCTGCTTATTTTTGATGATATATTTGTACTAAAGAAGATTAGATAGACTGTCAAACTCTTTTTTTAGAATTCAAGCAGAACGTAATTGAGTGATGCATAACATTTCTTCTGGATGAATGGAAGTCATGCTAGAGGCCTAGAACAAGGGTCAGAGGGTTGCCCCTGTTCACCTTGAGTAGCATTTACTGTCATTCTGAGTGATGCTGCAGTAGTGAATTAAATTGGTGTACAAGAACAAGGTGGTATTAAGAGCTAGAGGGTCTTGAATCTAAGGTACTGACTAATATTTGTGTCAGAAAGCTTAACTGTCTTAGGAAATGATGTCCTTCTTCTCCAGGTGACTCATAGTATGGGTCAATTTGCTAATTAAAAATTCCTTTAAACTTCTTCATAGACAGACTAGTAATTGGCCCTCAACAAGTATATTCCTCTTGTTTGAAGATAAAAAGCTTTTGTGAGGAGAGGAAGATAGATGCTGTGATGCCTCTTTAGAACAATGCATGTCTCTTTGAAAAGCCATTCTTCAATAATTAAACAAAATGTAAAGTTTGCAAATTTTTGCCATGACTGACAATGGCTTTTTCATTATGCTCTGGTCACAGTCTTTGTGGCAGGGTGTTCTATTACAGAGCACAGAAACAAAAGGAGAAAAAAACCCGTTCTGTGTCATTGCTGCCTTCACAAAGCCACAAATACATTAAACTCAAGATACTGTTCATTATGCTCTTGAGCCACCAGTGACAAAGGTGCTGTGAGTACCACTGGGTATGAGGGAGTCATATGTCATTACATCACTGTTCAAATTGGCAGAGCAAATAGCATTAAAACAAATTAAAACATTAACGGCTAAAGGAAAGCAAAACAGTAAGAGGCTTGACTGAATAAAATACAATATAGAATTTGGATATTATTTTTGTTATAAAATTGTTATAAAAAAGTTATAAAATTGATTTTACCTTTTCCCTGTCTTTTCTTTTTAATTTACACTTAAGTTTTGTCCATGCCTATTTCATGCCCTTGAGGCCGGTTAGCTTTTATTTTCTTTGACACTTGCAGCAGTCACAGGCAGTGACAGCAGCTTGGTAACAAGCCAGATGATGGCACTGGTTGTGTTAACATAAGATATGGGCTTCAGTGTATCCTGAAAACAGAGTTCACTGTCTTGGATTTTATCAGATGGGCTTTTCTGAGTGTGGAGCTGGCAGTAAATTTGGTACTTCTAGAAGGAAGCTCACAACAAATTGGAGTTGGATGCAGTGTTAGCAATATTCCTAATAATGCCTATTTCTGGTCCTGGCAACATTGCAAACTGTTTAGAGGGCCTACTGTCTGGTACAATATTTTTTGTTTTTTCTTTCTTTTTTTGTAAATGAAAGCCATAACCCAGTGGTGGGGGTCATAGTGGCAGGTATGGAAGTAAAGTTATTGGCTTCAGTGACTGGAAGAAATGTCTGTTGTGCAACGTGCTGAACTGTGCTGTTTCACATGCATAATAAAAGTTATTTATGGACACCAATAAAGTGGTATCTGTTGTATAATATCACAGATAGGCATAAGGATAATAACAAAAGGCAGCTGGTTTAGTAAGCTCTATTTGCTGCAGAAATGTGCTGTTCTTTGCAAACTGAAATTAAAAAACCATGGGAGAATGTTGGGGTTTTTTTCCTGCTTCCTGTCATTTGCAATCATTCTTGCTTTTGCAGTGTGCTTTTAAAGAAAATTATGTAGGTCCCATATCAGTATTATATTTGTCATGACTAGCACCTTATTAGAGGACAGCTGCTCTTCTCTGCCCAGCACGTGTAAGTAACTACCACTGATGATAATAGGAGTTGTGAGTATAACCCTCCTCTTCATTTTACCAACAGAGGATGCTGGAGTTCTCGTGGTTTCAGTTAAATAACTTAGGCATAAAACCAGGAATGAAATAGTGACAGATCTGCAACTATTCAGTTGCTTGTTCAGAGTTCATTGCCTGTAAGGAGGTTTCAAACTTCCAGCAATTATTAGCTGGCCCTTTTAACAAGGTGAGAAAGGCACTGTCAAAATGCACAACATCTGAGTCTTTCAGTGTCCTGCTGAGTGTCTTCACTAGAAGGCCAGGTATTCAGAACCCCATCAGCCCAAGAGCAGTCCGAGGAAGCTTGGTGCGCAGGAGATATTTCCAATTTGTAAGCATTTTGTGGTTACTCCTAGGTCTCTCTTTAATCCCATCAGGATTAAAAGAAAAAGAGTGACCAGCAGGTTTTTCCAAAGTTACTCAGATGCTGTAATGATGCTTTGGTTGCTGTCACTTCTGCTGAGAAATGGACTGAATTGGAACAAAGAACATAGCAATGGCACAGTGCCATCATAATGCTGTTAAGAACTAATGTAAACTCAGCTGGAGAAAACCATTTGCAGTGAACAGCAAGGTTTATTGACCATGGCAAGCCCAAGAACATATTCTCAAGAACCACCTCTTGGCATTTTAGCTGTTGTAATGTGCTGCATATGCAAATCTGTAAGCACTTGCTTCTCTCGGCTCAGAGCTGCCTGGTAGGCAACCCAGACTGGCCTAGGGAATGTAAACACATGCTTCTATGTTCATGCAAGTTTCTCTTTTGTTTTTTGTTTGCTTTTCAAAATTTGAGTAAATTGGAAATTGTGCACTACTTGGGGTGACAAATTAGATTTCTTGGTGAGCACAAACCCTGACTTTTTTTGGAAGGTGGAAATTATTCATCTTGAAACTGCAGCATCTATTCCAGACAGTTTCCTTACTAATTTCAGACAAGATACAAAGCTACAGTGATGAATGGATTGAACAGTTAATATTTGACATTTCCTTTTATGCTTATGCCATTTAAAAATAGCTGACTTTTGACAAACTGCTAGTACGTTTTTATATGAATTAGAAAACCTAGACTTACAGTAAGTTCACTGCTACCTTTCATTTTGAGCTCTCTGGAAAATGGCTGTGCTAAAGGTTCCAGCTGCTTTGATGTTCAGCATGAGCACAATGATGCTGAATTGGGTGAAGCTGTTGACTCCCTTGAAAGCAGAGTCCCTGCAGAGAGACCTTGGCGAATTAGAGGGCCGGGCACTCACCAGCTGTATGAAGCGTAACAAGTACCAGTGCCAGATTCTGAACCTGGGATGGGGCAACCCTGGATATATATACAGGGTGGGGAATGAGACACTGAAGAGCAGCCCCACAGAAAGGACCTGGTGTCCTGGTCAGTGGCAAGTTTAGCATGAGTCAGCAGTGCCCTGGCAGGGCACACCCAGCTGTGCCCTGGGATGTATCAGGCACAGCATCACCAACCTGCCCAGGGAGCAGATTGTCCCACTCTACTCTGCACTGGCGTAGCCTCGGCTTGAATATTGTATTTTTGGCACTACAATACAAGAAAGATATAAATCTATTAGAGAGCATCCAAAGGAGGGCCTAAAATGGTGAAGGGCCTTGAGGTGAGGCCATATGAAAGCGGTTGAGGTGACTTGGTCTGTTCAGCCCAGAGGAGACTGAGGGGGGACCTCATAGCTGCTTCCTTGTCAGGGGAGGAGGAGGAGCAGGCACTGATCTCTCCCCTGTGGTGACCAGTGGTAGGATCAAAGGGATAAGCATTCATCAGCATGAAGCTGTGTGTCAGTAGTAAACTTTAATAACTTTATTATCTTTTTTTTTTTTGTATGAGATATATTAACGAGTGAAAGCTGGTGATACCAACAGGTGCCAGAGGAGCACTTCAGAACAGCCCTCTCTGAGGCAATTTGGAAGGTATGTCTCTCATAACGAGATGCCAACCTCATTTTTTTGCCTCTACAGATTTCATGAGAACATGACTCTAATCTCTGCACCCTAGGCCCACCCGCACAATTTAGGGCAAGATTTTTTTTCTGCTCTCAGAGATGTCTCCCTGCATTGGCAGTGCCCTGTGGTGCAGACACATTCAATGTCCTCCATGTAAGCTGTGAATGGTGGCATCCAGGGGACCGAGCCATGCTGGCATCCTTCATACTTCAGTGCAATGATAGCCACTGAATTGCACTCTTACAGTGTAAAATTATTTCACAGTGAATTGCGCCCATTTTGTACCCACATATTCCAGCAGAAAGGTGAAGGAGAAAGTTTGTGCTCGTGCAGAGACCCGAGACTCTTGCGCTGCATTGTCTTTGGTCTTCTTTAGTGGTGTGTTGTAACCTAGAGCTTTTATCCCATTTATCTTGTAGATATGAAATTTGTTAAGGAGTGTGCTGAGACATGCTTGCTGAGCGAAGGAATGATTAATCTTCCAGGAGTGTTTCCATATAAAGTGTCAAATTACATTTATGAGGAACCTCTACATCATAGCCATCCTAGGACTTATATAAGGTCGCTATACAAACATAGCCACCAAAATCTCTTTAGAACATCAAATTTGATAGAGATAAAATGTGCTTAGTGAATTTTATTAAAGGTCAAAAAGGTAAAGATCATGTATTTACTTCAATTGAAATTCAGCAGGTCTTAGGTTAAAGTGAGGGATAAGGAAAATAAATCTCTAGAATTATGTTATACTTGACAGAATATTGATCAATAATTGTCTCAGCAGGAGCTGTTGGTGAGCTGAAAATTTGTTTACGAATTTACGTAGATATTTCTGATTGGCACATCTTGTGCATAGTTGCACATAGCTTTACCCTAGATTTTTGTTCCACACTTTGTCTCCACATTAATGCTTTGGGAATGTTAGACCATCCTAATTTTTGATTAAAAACATGTTAGAAAATTCCATATTTCAGATAATGTTCCTGTAGTGTAAGAAAATAAATATTTGCTTGGACATCATTAGCTTACTAATTTCTTGAAGAAGAATGTTTTATGCTGTAGTGGTTTTACTGGGTACCCTGCAGACTGAGTACTGCTACTGCAAGGAAGTTGGCCTTGGAAAGGGGAAGCATTTTCAAAATGATCACTGGAAGATGCATCTGTGGAGTCCTTCTAAGAAGACTACTCATACTTGAAAAATTCAGGTACAAGTTTAGAAAATACACGTATTTTCTAAAACCTTTCTTCTTGTGTCTACACAGTCTCCCTATGCTTGCAGAAGTAATACAAGGTACTTCCTTCCTTTTAAGGGTGGGTCATCACTGTCTTTCACTAGTCAGCTAGTATAATCTTAAAGTAAGTATTTCTAGTGCACCTTATTGGAGATCTGTGTCATTTTCTGTACTGCTTGCTTTATTTGCTGCCATACTCTTCCATGCATGCAAGCATCTGAGAGGAATTCCCTCCAGGTACCTACCTTAGTGCCTAGGCTGCCTTTCAGGATGATGGAGGCAGGCAGGTGTCTCTAGGGGGAATTCACTACTCTTTGTTAGCATTTAGAAACTTTACTTAGGTGCTTTAAATCACGCTCTGAAAGAACAAGTATCTCCATGAGCTTGGTATAGAATATTGAGTCATAAAGCAGGTGTCTGGAATCCACAGAATACTTGTGCTTTTTCTGCTCCCCTGCACATTTGATGTATGCTTGGTGCTGAATATAAAATAAGTTAAAATATGGATAATTTTTTTTTCTTTTTTGCCCCCTTTCTCTTTACCCCCTTTTGTATTTCACAGACTCACAGAATGCTTGGGGTTGAAGGGATCTCTGGAGATGATTTCTCCATCTGCATAGTCCAACCCTCCTGCTAAAGCAGCCTCACCTAGAGCAGCTTGCACAGGATCATATTCAGACAGGGTTTCATAATCTCTCTGGGCTGCCTGTTCCAGAGCTCTGACACCCTCAAAGTAAAGAAGTTTTTCTTCATGTTCAGGTGGAACTTCGTATATTTCAGTTTGTTCATGTTGCCCCTTGTCCTGTCACTGGGCATCACTGAAAAGAGTCAGGCCCCATCTTCTTGACAAGCATGTGCTCTGCCATAACTAGATTTTTTAAAAGTTATATTATCTCCTTATGGATCTGCAGAATACATCAAGGAAAAAAACACACAAAAAAGCGGCTATTCACTGTTTCTTGAGGTTTACTCATGCAATAAGATGTATGTAAATTAATTGCAAACAGGAAAACTGTAAAAGAGAGTTAATAAAGTTCATCTCCTCATAATGGTGTCTGAGTCTCTGCTTTCAAGAGCTGACATGCACTAATGGAGTATGTGACTGTGGTTTTTTTTCATGTATTCTTTTTGTCACTGTTCATATATTTTCACTGCTCAAGTCCTACTTGTTTTACTTCCTTGAAATATCTTGGAAGGAAGAAATGTTACATGGAGCCACTTCTTAGTTGGTATTTTTTATATTAGCTTGCCTTCTGCTGCTGCCATGAGCTATAAGCTAAGCTATATAAACAGCAAGGATCGCTTACTTAGTAGCTACTAATAAGCATGAAATATTTCTGGATGGAATCACTCTTTCTGGTTCTTTCATAGGTTACTGAGTCTGCATGAATTTTCGTGGCTGCAGTCAGTCAGTGATCTATTTGGTGACAAGGCAATGTATAGCCAAATACACCTGTCGGTATTTCACTGGACTATCATCTTTACTCCCATTCCCCATGTGAGGGAATATCAGTTCTGTTGCAGCATGACAGGAGAAAAAGAGGCAGAGCTGTTTCCCCCAAATACTGCACATCTTAAAGAAATGCACCTTTAGTGAAAGAAAATCCCCTGATAATAAGTGAATGAAATGACAGTAAGGCTTATTGAGTTCAAGAAGTGCAGGTAGGAAAATAACTGGTCTCTGCTGTAGTAACGGCTTCCATGAGATGTGGGAGTAAAGGAATGGGGAGAAGAGATAGAGGGAAGAGAAAAGAAAGAAAATAACATCATTGATGGAACTAGTTTTTTAATTTGGGGAATTTATTCTCAGAGAGGTTTCTTTCCACTAGATTAACCTCTTTTTATACTGGTCTGAAATCAAAAAGGACAACAGTTTTTCAGGGATTTGTGATTCAGATGAGATAAAGAGGTTGGAGGAAGCAAGTCAGTTTGAAATATTTATTCAATGCATGTAAATATATATACAGGAAATGTATGTTTATGTGTTTAACTAACAGGAGAAAATACGTATGTCTCAGTGATGTGGGAAGATGTCATACTTGACACTGAATTAATGTTTTAAGCAGTGATGTGTCAGGTACTGCAGGTGTACTGCAGTGCATACATGATGACGCTGAATGTGTCATAGAATTGGGGACTTACAAAGAAAAACTCACATAACTTTACCACTTGAGCTGGGAAATTTGGCTTCTGGGGAAAAGTAGATGAAGCTTAGGCACAGGCAGAGTCTTAATATGTTGAATAGAGGGTGCATATAAGCAGTGGATTACATATCCATTTTGAGCTCAGTGTTGCAACAAAGGAGACAGCAGCTTAAGAAAATATGCCTGAATGAAGTCACAGCTCTGAATGTGTGTGCTGTGCGTTTTTAAAATAGAATCCTATTGAATTGAATAGAATCATAATCTCCTACGCTGCATGGGTGGTACTCAAGACTTTAGGGGAATGGATGATAAGTCTGATACTAATGGAAGTCTATTAGAAAGAAATATGAATTTATGTGGCATGTGTCATGAGTGAATTTGTCTTTAGCAGACCTACAAGTTGAGTAAATGATAAATGTTTCGTATTTATGTCATTGAATTAAATGAGAAAGGACCTTCATTCAGCTACTTCCTACTATTATTATCAGTGTTGGACTGCTAATTTGGAGGAAAAAGGAAGGAGAGCAGAAGAAAAAAAACTGGGTGATGAGTGAAGGTGTCAAGACTCAGGGTCATTCTAGGAACACAGAAATATAGAACTGCTCTTCAGAGCTGATATAATCTCCAGGACCAAACACAGATGGAGGGCTTCTGCTGCTGGATCTTGCTGACCAGGGATCTCTGGACATTCTTCAGAGGTATTAGGACTGCAGTCCAGGCAAAGGAGAGCTTTGTTGCTAGAGGGATGGACAAGATATTGCATGCCCACAGAGTTGGCTTTATTATGCCAGTAACCAGTATTGCTGTCCATCAGAAATTATGTTCCTTTTGGTGGAGAAGTACCCTGCATTTCTTTTAATTCCAATCACCCATGGCTTATTCACCTAACAGAGAAATGAGTTCAGGTCTTTGAGCAATAGGGGTAGACAAACCCCATACTTTTAGCTTATGTGCCCTGTCAGGCAGCAGACATATTTAAACTTCATTTTGTAAAAAAAACCCCAACCTTAAAAGTACTTAGTGCAGTAGTATAAAAGTTGTGATAAATTCTATGGGTTATATTGAATATATTTAGAAACTCTACTAAAATTTAAGCTTCAGCTCAGATTTTACAATAAAGGAATCAACATAAGTTAGGTGCCTTGTGTAAGGTCAATTTGACACTTTTATTCAAAAATTGTATAAATGTTGATTTTTAAAGCCCACACAAACAAGACACGTGATAGAGGAAAGAATGCATTACAGCTGGACAACTATGGTATTTTTAAGACTACCCACAGTGAGGGAGCATTTGGCTAAGACAAGGTAATAGTTTGCAGGTTTCTTCTACTTAAGAAACCTGCTATTTTTTGCTTTTTTACTCACTTAGCTTACAAAAACATAAAATAAATGTCCTTTTCCATTTTTCCTTTCACTTTTTGTCAAGCAGTACATGCTTTATAGTTGCTGAATGTATAATAATTAATGTTATTTTGATTTTGTGGGGGGTTAATTCTGGCTGATATGAGCCTTTAATTTTGCTTTTTCCTAACTTGATTTCAGTAGTCCTTTAAATATATTTCTGTTTGTTTCCTGGAGTTTATCAATCATCTCCAAAAAAATTTGATCAAAATTTAAGTACGTACTGAACTCCCTTGAAGCATTACTGGTATCATACTGATGCATCTAAGCTAGATCATTCCCCCTTAATTCTCTTTCTTGTACTTGTCCTTACTTATTTTAGCTGCTTCTCAGACCTAAAGATTGGATACTTTCCTGCTTTAGCTACTTGGTAAGCTAAGAAATAGTCAGTATAGTGGAAGCTGTTTCAATCAGTTCCATGGATGTGCCTTAGGTCCTAACATGGGCTGCTTGCTGGGTTTGTCTGCTGTGACCAGGGCATGCAGAGCAGGCAGAAGTACTCCTGGGTTATTTTGAGGGTGTGGAAGGTTTCTCATTCCCCTTCCTGGCTGGGTTTAATTGACCACCCGCTGCACACATGAGATGCCTACATGGGCTTAAGATCCACACTTGCAATCCGTGCTTGAGTCAGGAACTGAGGTTGCTCTGTCATCCCTGAGATGAGGCTTGGTCCTTTCTGTCATGTTGTGTCTGGAGAAGGAATAGTGGTGGCTGCAGCCCTGCCCAGTTTTCATATAGTAAATGACTTGTTAGTTTATGTGCACAAGAAAAAAACATCTGTTTGTTTGCCCTCTTGAGAAGCTGAAGTCTTCATTTCTCAGCCCTTTTCAGAGTGAGTACCCTTGCCAGCAGCTCAGGACCAATGGGAGCTATCCAGCTCTTATTCAGCCCAGACCAAGAACAAGACAGAGAAAGAAGATGCCTGAGCTCCCTCTATGTAAAATAGAAGAATTCCCTAAAGAAATGTGCCTGGACTCAGCTCTTTGGATCACTCTACTAATTTTCTGTGATGGAGTTATAAGATACATAAATAATATTAATAACAGATCTCTTCTGGGAATTTGTTTAGTGTGGTTTAGAGTCAGGTAGAAGTAATCTTAGTCATTCACCCAGAATGATGACATCAAGGAGTGAGAACTGGATCTCAGTCCTTAACCCCTGATGCTTTCCCTTTCAGGACTGATCTTATTTAATTTTTTTCTTCAGTAGAGTGGTTCAAAGATTAGCTGCATTAATCATCTCTGTTACCAAAAGAGTAGATTCAAGCTCCAGGACAAAAGCCTCTTTATGAAGCAAAAGGTCTTATTAAAATATCAGCTAAAGTCCCTGGAAGTTCCCTTATAAAGACTACTGTTGCTACAACACCAAGTTGCTTTGTCTGGGAAAACAAGGTTATGGTAAAAAGGTCAAGCTTAACTTTTTTTCTTTTTGGTTTTTTTTTTTTTTTTCCTTACACTCTAAATTATGTTTTTTTCTATCATCATCAGTAGTTATCTAAAAAAAAGCTTCACAAGGGGAAAATGTCTTAAGCTTGCTTTCTTCTGCTCAGTTACTTCTCATGGTCTGATTTTATTCAGTGAGACATTAAGTCAGTTTCAACAATAACAATAAATAAATATACTTGGAGTTCTGTGTGCTTAGGAGAAATTCTGAATAAGTTTTCATATGGACAGGGTGATGATTGTCTTAATATTGCTCCTTTCTGCTCATGCTCTTAGCTTTGCACGCCCTGTGCAGGGCAGTGCCATGAGCGTGTCACCTGCCACAGACTGTGTGAGATCCTTCAGATGTGGAATGCCACACGGGAAGGGCTGGTGGCAGCACCCAGAGCAGTGTCACTCCTTGCCAGAATGTGGGCTTTTGCCTTTGAGTATTTCTCCTTACGGCAATGTCCAGACCTGATGAAAATACTCTGATGTTGGAATTAAGATTTTTTTTTTTTTAGAGTCATCTTTCCTAGGTGTTCTTTTAAATGTGGCTAGACAATGTTTTGCACACAATGGTGTTTTTGTTGATCACTGTCCCATATTTTACATGATTCTTGTAGGTTCCTTCCAACTTCAGGCGTTCTATGATTCTATCCCTGGTGTCCCACAGACAGAGCTGACCAGTTCATTTGCTGACCCATCCTACTCTTTAGCTGCACTTTTCTTTGAATCTGAGGTAGAAAAAGGACGTGGTTTATTTCTTGCCAGCCCATCTGATTGCTTTGTTTTAATCTTACTGCTGTCTGCCAGACCGAAAAGGGAACAACCCAAAACACCACTAACACCACAAGAAAAGCCCCAGACTCTTACAGTTGAAATGTATCTCTTTATGACCTACAGTCTTCCTAAGTACAGTTCTGGTACTGTCAGATGGGTGTTGTGCTTTCTGGTTTTATCAATGGTCAGTGATCTTCATGTTTCCTGTGTCTTAACCCAGGCAAATGTGCTTTCAGCAGACCAGTTCTGAGTTTGTGAAGGCAAGACTCAAGTTTTTGAAAGCTGCCTCTGTTTTCAGTCACTCAAATTTGCTAAAATTTAAATACAAAATGGACACCTGAATGCCTTTCTGACAGCTTTGAAAGTCTTAGTTTATAGAGTCTCAATTGCAATTGCCAGTCCATGAAGCCTGACAAGCGATTAAAGGAAGTTATTGGTAGCCACCATGATGGTTTTGTTTTCATTGGCAAAAACATTAGTGTAGTAGCTTTGCTGTCTTGCCTCAGTTTTTCATCCAAACTACCAGTAATAAAAAGTATGATTACTTCATTGGAATTGTGCTGCTTGCTATAATTCCTGTAATCACATCTGTTTTATTTTCTTTTCCTTGTCTTAGTTTTATTTCTCTTATTATACAAATAAAAATTAATCAGAAGATGATGTTTGCCATTTGTAAAACTTAGGCTGCTTATAACTTTGGCAAACACCTCAGTCAGGGATCTTTTCCAGTTTTGATTTTTTTTTTACTTCCTGTTGCTCACCTATGTTAGCATTTGTAAATATTGTCAAAAAAAGAAGAAATGTGTCAGAAAACAGTTTCCTGGCTACTTTTAATTTCTTCCTTTTTTTTTCGATACCATCTCCTGATAAAATTTTGAAGCATACATACCTACCTGACTTCCTTTTCTATATGAAGGGATTAAATATTATGTTAAATATAATTTGTAGAAACAGATGGGTAATTATATGCATGATAGGTGCTATCTCAGCATCTTTAAAATATATCCTTATGGGATTGTTTACTCATGTACAAGTTATTCTCTCTTTAAGGAACACTGATAAGTAATAATTTGTGGATGCCTGTTGCCCACCAAAGTATCTCTATTGCTCTCCCTCCTTTCCTGGACAGGGGAGAGAAAATAAAACAAAAGGCTTGCCAGCTGAGATCGGGACAGGATGAGATCACTCACCAGTTACTGTCAAGAGCAAAACAGACTGTCTCTTGGGGGAATTAGTTCAATTTATTACCAGTCAAATCAGAGTAGGATAATGAGAAATAAAAAGCAAATCCTAAACGCACTTTTTTTCCCCAGCCGTTCCTTCTTCCAAGCCTGACAAATTCTCTACTTCCTCCCTGCCTGTTGTGGCATAGCAGGACAGGGAATGGTGGCTGCATTTAGTTCATCACACATTGTCTCTGTTGCTCCTTCCTCTACAGGGAGAGGACTCCTCACTCTTCCCCTTGCTCCAGCCTGAGGTCCCTCCCATGGTAGGCAGTCCTTCACCAACTTCTCCAACATAAATCCTTCCCATGGGCTGCAGTTCTTCACAAGCTGTGCCAGTGGGTCCCTTCTGTGGGGTGCAGTCCTTCAGGGCCTCAGGCCCCTTGCTCCAATAGGGCTGTCCCATGGGGCCACAAGTCCTTCCAGCAAGCCTGCTCTGTTGTGGGCTCCTGTCTCCATGGGTCCACATGTCCTGCCAAGAGCCTGTTCCAGGGTTTCTACAGTTACAGCCTCCTCTGGGCACTGCTGGGGCCTCCAGGGAGTGCGGCACTCCAGGGACTGCACTGCTCTGCTGCCCCCTGGACCTCCATGGGCTGCAAGGGCACAACTGCTTCACCATAGTTTGCACTATGGACTGCAGGGAATCTCTGATCTGGTGCTTGGAGAACCTCCTTCCTCTTCTTCACGGATCTTGGGGTCTGCAGAGTTGTTGGCCTCACATATTCTCTCTCTCTCTCTCTCTCTCTCTCTCTGGTCAAAATTGCTCAGGTTTTGTGGGGTTTTTTTTATTATTTTTCCCCTTAAGTATAGTATCTCAGAGGCACCACCCCTGTTATTGATAACTGTTTGGAAAGCAAAAGTATCCTTTGCCCTTCATGTTGCCTTATCTTTTGCAGCCTACTACATGAAAGGTTTGTGGCAAACAATAAAGTATTAAGAACCTGCTCTTGTAGATTTGAAAATTTTCTTAAGCACTGTAGTTTGCAGCCAGTAGGATGCCTGCTGAGAGATGGAAGTTCAGATTATAGCAGTCTTGAAAACAGAGTTGAGAAGGTGACTTGGCTTTGAAGTGGTCATCCTTCAACTGAAGGTTGAGGAAACAAGTTACCATGCCTGTTCATTTTAGAAATCTGTTCACAAGTGCCAGCTTGTTATCTCTAAGCTCTATGACAGTATAAAATGGCTTTGTTTTGCTACCATCTATGTGATGTTGTAACTGACATGTAGAGTTTAACTTCTCAGGGCCAGTCTAGAAAAGTGTGAGTTTCTCTTGCTCACAAACACTCTCGCTCTTTTTGTGCATGTATACTCTTACAGTGCATTGCATCTTCAGACTCTTTTACAATGCTAATCTAACTCATTACAATATTTAAAGGACAGCCATCTCTCTGCATTTCATATGAACTGAAAATCTGAAGTTGCGACTTTGATTAAGCTGTGATAAATAATTGTACTGAAGTACAGTGTCAATTGATTTCTGAATGCAAAATATTCGTCTGAGAATTTTTTTCTTCAACATTATTTTCAAGGCACAGAAATAAATATTGTTGGAATGATCAAAGTGAACCACCCATGTTTTCCAATTGAAACAAGTATTTTGAAATGCTCATTGCTAAGCCATATGTGAATTTGGTCTGGTGTATTAATTTTCGAAAAATATACAGACATGTTAATCTAGAGCAACAGTGATCAAATCTATAGCTATTCTGGGAGTGAAACACAGTCTGGGTTAACACCTTTATTTTGGGCTAATCAATCTATCTATTTCAAGAAATCTCTCAGAGGGTAGTGTTCAGATTTTAATTAAAGATAAAAATTGCAATTGGTAGCATTAATTTTAATATGTACTTTTTTTTTCACCACGTAGTGTATATCTAAATGTATGCTTAGCTTCAAATATTTTCAGTGTTTCATTTATTCCTTGACTTTGGCCGAGAAATTGTAGCACATACTATAAAAGTTATAATTGATTAATATTTTATTCTTTTCAATTACAACTCTTCTTTAAATAGTACTTAGATATTCTTGCCAAATTGTTATATACTGTTCTTAAAATATTTACTTTTTCTCAATGGTTGAGCTGATATTCAGGAAAAATTTACTTATAAATTACATCTCTGACTTTAAAAATGGCAGAACACAGAGGTCAAAAAGAGAAAAAAGTGATTCCTCAAGTTTGCTCTTCTATTGAAGGTAGCTTTCAAATTTACTATTAAGAAGTCCTCAATTGTGCAAAAAAAATTAGATTTTTAAAATTACTTTTATTTTCCCTAGCAAGATTCTGACTTGAAAAGGTAGCCAGAGCTTTTGATACACAGGGATACAAGAATAAAGAGACTTCTGAAGCAATAATCCAGAATTCTGTCCAATTATTTTGGTTCTCATTTTTTTTAAAGGTAATGCACCTACTTTTAGTATGTTTTAAATATGTGCTAAGAACTATGCAATCATATGATTAAAGACAATATCATCATGCATATCTTAGTGGTGTATCATAATCTCCAAAAATTAAATCTGCAGAGGCTGCCTCTTGACATTTTTCTAAAATTTGCATATGCATTTTCTTCAGACTTTTGTATCAAAAGTTTAGCTTTCTTTAATTATTATTATTATTAAGAAGTGCACACTACACGTTGTGCACTGACCACTGACATGAAATTCCTCCATTTCAACCCCTGTTAGCTGTTAGTGGGGTGTGCAGAGTCTGTTGTATGCTGTTTGTCCTCCCTCACATCAGTCATTAGTAGTGTGCAGTGCCTGCAGAGTGCTCTGTGGATGGATTTCACAGCTGTGTGCTGGCAGCTGAGGAGCGCTGAAACATGCAAGATGTATGGTTTCATTGATTCTGGGTCATGCAGAGATGTCCATCCCAAGCCAAACGATGCTTCCTGTGAAACATGGAGCTTGACAATGGAGCTGCAAGTCTTCAGCGTTACCTGCTCTCAGCAGGCAGTTAAGAATCCTTTTGTCAAAATGTCCTACCTCCAGAAATAGCTGCTCAAAATAGCAAGTTCTTGCCACTGATGACATGCTCTGTTCATTCTTCTGGCTGTCATATGATCTGCTATTAGTAACCTTAGAACCTCTCATATGAACCAAGGGGTATAGTGGAAACTTGGGATGGGAAAGAAAGCTTCCATTTCCTGGGTAGCCTTTAATATTAGTTATGGTTTCAATTTCCTGAGTTTTCAGCATCTTCAGGATCTAGAACAGTGCTCAGTGTATTGCAAACACACTGGAGGACAGCAGGACTTCAACACCAGCATCCCAGCATCTCCTGTGACATCATCAGACTTACAGTATCCTGCCTCATACTGCACCAAATGTCTCCCTCCTTCATCTGTGCTGCACAGGGTGTCATTTTTCCCTTCCCACTTCTGTACTAGGTTTGTCCACGTCCCATCTGTTGTATCCTTGCAACCCACCTACTCTTAACTCACTCGCTTTCCTAATTTGGCCCCCTTAAAATAAAGAGGCAAAGAGCTCTGCTCCAATATATGGTGCAGTATTAGAAGTGATAAACTATGATGTCTCTCCCTCCTAGTATCAATTTAGTCTATCTGGACCACATCATCTAAGCCCTTTTTCATACCTCGCTGTATCTGTTCTTCTTTTTCTACTTTCCTCATTCCCACCCACCCTGATCCTTCCCATTCTTCCAGGCCTCCTTCTTCATTTCAGTCCTGCCTCATTTTTCTTCTTACAGCCTTTTTTCTTCCCTGTTCCTTGTTCTGCTTTGTGGGTGTCAGGCTGCCTCTTCCTTCATTTGGTATCATTTGGCATGACTGAAAGCAAGTTAAAACAACATTTTATTGCATTGACACAGAAAAAAAACCCAAGTGGATTGAAGTCAGGTGGTGCTGTCATCTGTCAACCTCTTCTGGATATTGCTCTTCTACCTCAGAGACACATTTGAAGCAGTTCCTGATATTCATTGTACGTAGGCACATCAGGTGGGATGTGTGTTATAAAGATTCTGGTACTGTTTCAAGTGAGGTCTGACATCCTCCCTAGATTACCAGCTCATGTATGGAAGAAAGATGTGGCTAGTGGAGCAGAAACCATGTCAGGAGTCCAACTTCTCCTCATAAATCAACAGCCTTGGAGTGAAAAATGCCTGATGTCTAAGCTGATAACGCTGTTGTAAATTAAGAAGGTTTGACTGGTGAGACCAATGGTGATTTTGAAGCAAGAGTAATTTCTCATGTGTACTTGTAATCTCTGGCATGTGGTTTTGTTCAGTATATGAGATGTGGTTCTTTAAAATATGAAACAAACATGAACTTAAGCTGTTAAACTTCTAATTGCATAATTAATTTTTGGAGAAAAATGTAATTGTTGGAATGATTTTCATCTGACTTTACAAACTGTTAGGCAACATTCTAGTCTACATTTTGAAATAAAGATTATTTTGTCACTTTCTAAATAAGACAAATGTAAATTTTTAGAGTGTGTATCAAATTCTGGTAGTCCCTCTGTTCCTGACAGAGTGATTAATAAAATCACTGTGTGATGTTACATCACGCAGTCTTGGATAACATCTTTTGGAAGAGTACTTCATTCTTACTCAAATTGAAAATACCTTTGTGTGCCTTAATGTTACCCCTTATTCAGAGAACCTCATACTGATTGTTCTATTCATTCTTGACAGCAAAAACCTCTGGTTAGACTAAAGAAATAGGAATAACACTGGATTTTCTAAGATACTGGCAGTCAGGCCAACAGGATCTGTTAATGGGATGTGATTAGCCATAGCAAGTATTTGTCATGGTCCCTGGCAGTTTCCAGCTCAGAGGGGGGAAGTGCTTAGATGTTCCTAAGGCCAGGGGAAGTCACAAGGGATGTGTCCATAGTGGGGGTGAGCCAAATGCTGTGGAGTCCCCATCTGGCTGGTGCTTCTCTGATATTGGTGGAATGAAGCTTGATTCATGAAGCAGTTACTGAGTTCCTGAGGGTGCTGTTGCTAAAACATTCCTGACATTGTCTGGGTACCCCTCCAATAGCATAGCAGATGCACAAAGGTAGTTCAGTCTCTGTTAAAGTGATTGGTTTGAATTCTGGGCAAAGAAGATCCTGAGTCCAAAATTTCATCAACAGGCCCAAGGTCTGTAGTCATGGTCCCTTCCATGAGTCACTCATAGGTTTAAGCAGCTGTGGAATTACAGAGCAATGGCCACCGGCAATACTGCAGCTGTCACGCTACCTGAATATCCTAAATTCATTAATCACAAAGTTTGTCATAATGTGATTGTCCCTGATCTGGAGATGTGTAGTTGCCTGCAAGATTGTCAGGACTGCACTTTGACTCCCCATGGAAATAGTTTTTATTTACTGTATAATTAATTGGTAGGTTAAGCAGCTGAATAATACAAGGCCTGACATTAAGTTTGATGCTGGTTTTCTGGCAGCCCTTCAGGGCAATGTTCTTCCTCTGAGTCTTCCTAGAATAATTAAATATCATTAATCCTTTGAAGGACTTCCCAGGTAGGAAGGAAGAAAAGGAAAGGGAACAGTGGGAGCAGGGAAGATGCAGGAGAAACAGAGCAGAGTGAGAGTCCTTAGTGTAGGGGAAAGGGGAAAGTGGGAAAAGGATAGGGACAGTATTTGGGGCAGCTGGAGGTGGTTAACACAGGTAGCTGAGAGCAGCTGGAGATTACAAGTGATTCAAAAGCACAAGCAAGTTCCGGTGTCAGCTGATGTATTATCATATGTTCTGTATATTTAAAAATACAACCCTTTGTCTTTCTGGTATCCTTTTTTGATGGATATAATTGTAATCATTAGAAAAATGTTTTAGGAGGATTAATGACCATGTTTTCAGAAGTGGTCATTGCTTTCTGATAGCTCAGTTTTAAATGTATGACTTGAAATATACCAGGATGTAATTTCATTGGGGTTTATAGCCACAGTTTCTGTTTGCTGTACATTTTGGATACAGTTGATTTTAAACCACAGATTTACTTGGTGAGATCCATGAAGTTGTTGTTCCCTTGCAAAAATACTGGCCTTCAAAAATGAACTTCCAGTCCCCATATGATGGAATTAGGAAAAACCACTAGTTTTTGAATGAATGCAATATGTGGATTTTATTAAATTCTGAAAGAAAGTTAAAGAAATATACTGCAAGAAGAGCATATGATGGTAATTTGCATCACTGAAAGTTTGTTCTAGTGGAATTTACAAGTTGATTATGAGACTGTAGTTTATAGAAATTAAAAAGCATTTTGTAGCTTACTTATGAAGTAAGTTAAGAATCACAGCTTTGCAGTTTTCATTGAGAGTCATTGATAATAACAAGAGTAGAAATTTACTCCTCACTGAATGTCTGTGTAATTCAGGCTTTTTTCCCTCTCAGCAGGGATAAAAAGGAAGTCAATGGGTGGTACAGGATGTGTTAAATTAAGAATTTAAAAATACAGAAGTGAGTGTAGAATGGACCTTAGGGCAACAATCAGAATGCATTCAAAGAACAAATCTGTTGATAAGTTTATATCTAAAAGGTAGGTATTTGTAGACAGATAGATTAGATGAGGGATCTGATACTGGAGCTCATGGATTTACACTAGGTAATTTGTAGCACAGAGGGCCTGCTATTCCTTTGGGGGTCTGTTTTGCTGCTGTTCTCCAATGCTACCTCTGATCATTTACAGTGAATATTATTGGCAACATGTGGCAATCCTGACAAGGGTCTGGTTCTAATTTTATGATAATGTGCATTTTCTGTAGCTTGCTGTTGTCATTCTTCATATGTCTGTTCAAAGTGCCTGATTTTTGCTGTGAGGGTAAGTGCTTGGAGCTAAACTGCGGCTGCCTGCTGCCGCTGCTGAGGTTGGGAGGGCCACAGAGCAGAATGTTGCTGCTTTTGACCTGAAAATGTGCTGAGCATGATCTCCTCAGGGAGGCACAGCTAAAGGCCTGTGGTGTCCTGAGCCCAGAGTGCCACCGCTCTGGCATACGTGTCTTTGTGCCTTGCTGGGTGTGATCCAGAGTAGGGGGCAGAAGAACCCTTTACTAAATCTTGCTTTTTTCACTTTGTTACCTTCTTTTCGCTGCTCTGATGGAACATCAGTGAAATGCTGTACCATTTATTTACAATGCTGTATGTATTCATTAGATGTGCAGAATAAAGTAGATATACAGTGAGTCTGCAGGGAAAAAAAAATAATCAGGGAATCAATAGCTGGAGAAGCACTGCTATTAGGCTGTCAGCTGTTCTCAGCAGAGTATGGCAAAGCAAACTTCAGCCAAGTGACCTAGAAAGAGGGATGCTTTATCAAGGAGTCAGCCTGCTTCTCAGGCGATAAAGTATTGCAAGTGAACGGTCAGTGGCTCTGTTGCTGACCTGTGTGCTTGTCTGCCCTGTTGCAGATTCTGCTCCTGCCCTGCCTCTGCTAAAAAAACCACACAAGCTCTTACAGCTCAGATGCACAGGAAAGAACTTATTTCACTGGCACAATTTTTATTTAAGTTGGCCTTTTCCATATCTTTCCATAAAACCATTAAGGCTGTTGCCAGTGTGCCAGCAGGTAGGCTGAGGCTGCAGTCTGCTGTGCTGACCAGGGTTATAGCTGTCTGATTCACTGAGGTATCTTGACTGTCTGTACCCTTCTGCTACCTTCCTTACATGCCATATGCTCTTTGCTTCATTTACTATCATTTAGTGTGTTTTCATTATGCTGAGTCCTGAGATCTAACATGGATTTTACACACTACAAAAACACCACTACTACCATGCTCTTCCATATATTGGAGTTGATGTAATCATCTCTGTCTAAAACTAAATTTTCAAAGCAACACTGTAGTATTTAATGCTTTGAAATTAGGCTGCTTTCAAAGCTCTTATGTCATACAATCACTAATCCTGAAGCGTTGCTGGCACTAAAAATGGGAAGAAAAATATTTCAGGTAACTTTTTCAGGATATGGATTCTCTTAATTCATCACTTCTTTTGGTTTTCAAGCACAATAGCAATTCTTAGATCCTTCAGAAATTCAGACATGGGGCTAATTCTGGCAGGAGAACGTGCTTTTCACAGAATAAGACATTACCAGTCAAAATGCTTTGATGATGTAAGAATTGGAGCCTGCTTTGTCCCCAGCCTACTGGATCTCAGTGGCACCTGCAGTCTTCTGAACACACGCAATCTTTTCCAAAATACGTGATTGTGTTCAAAAATACGCGAATGCTGTGCCACACTATTTTCTACTGACTTGCTTTGAGTAGTAGGTATGGTTTATCTTGAACACTCCGGAGGCCTGCTTGAAGGATTATAATGCAATTAATTAACTAAAAGGAATATCATGATGAGTAAAGAACAAGATGTTGCATGTGCATCTCCTAGCCTCATAATGTGGGCAATCTGAGTATTCATTTAATGTATTTTTTTCCTTGGTATTTCATTTTCCCTATTTTTTCACCTGCCTCCAGAAAGCTCATAATTGAGAAACATAATGAGGCCCACATGTTCATCAGTACTACTGAAGATGCATGATTTATAGCAGGAGAAAGATGTTAAGCTAAGTGCAGAGCAACTGCTACCAGTCACCAGAGTTTGGGAGACACAGCATCAATGGTACAAAGGGACTCAGAATTCACTTTAATGCTTTTCAAGTAGCACTTGAACAGTAAGAAAACCAACTGGTGAAACCTTTTTGCTCTGTAAAACAAGAGTGTAATCAATAGTGTAATGCACACATATTGATGTATAGGTGCATTGAAACCTATTGATGTATAGGTGCATTGCCACATTGTATCTGTGGGCACATGGATCTGGGAAGTTCCAAATCAAAGCAAACCAAAAGGGACAGAATAAATTTTGACATGAAACCATTGCACATTGCTTTCTTTGGCTTTGCAGAACCTGGCTTATTATTTCTGCTCTGACTGGTTAGTGATAACTCCTTGCAAGATTGCATATGTCAGACCTTCAACCCAGGCTCTTTGATCAGCTTATGATGATATTTTCCTCCTCCCCACCTACCCTTATGGTTCTGGATATCAGCGAGTCTGTAATATTTTCCTTTTAAATTTGACATTTGAGCATTTTCACATTGACAGTTTGTTTTTATGTTGCAAGAATGGATGTTTTTGCCCCCCTTTTTGGCTTTTTGGTTTTTTTAATTACCACCCCTGACTAGCCTAGCCAGCTTGTTTCTAGCAGATTAGTTCCTTATCTGCCAAGATAGCGGCAATCAAAAGTGTGCAGAACTTCTCTGTACAAACTGGATTATTATTACATCAAGCTCTAGTTTTCTGTTTTATGAAAGATTTCCTTCCATAGCTGATTTACTTCCACAGCCTTTTGCTTCCTTCCCTCCCTCCCTCCCCCTGCATTCCCAATCTTGTTTGTGGGACAGACAGGCTTGCTGGGGAAAAAAACCAATCCTGTCCTTCATCGCCCTTTTAAATTAATTCTCTGTTGTCTGCAAATGACTGAAGCAAATAGTACTTATATTAAAATCTGTAGCCCTGTGGGTTCTGATGATTTTAGAAATCTGTTCAATGCACAGTCCTGGGAAACCATCATATCCTACTGGGCATCAACCTTTTACAGATTTGTTTACTATTTTTCAGAGTGGAAACTTAAACAAGGATCAAGTGAAATCATCAGAAAGTTGGTGATTTCTTCATTAATACACTTAAAGCCTTTGGGCTGGCCTACGCAGTTATTTGTTCTACTCATATGTTTGCAATTTCAGAGATGTTTTGTGAAATTTCTAGACAAGGAAGCTGATATTACTAATATGTTGGGGTTTTGTTCAATTTGGTTGCTTGGTTTGTTTGTTTGTTTATTTGTTTTTTTTGGAAGCTTTTAGCTCCATAGTGGAATGTCACCTGTTTTATTAGCTTCTGGTAAAATAACTGCAAATATCTCTGTTTTTCAGTCTCTCTTATTCTTTATATATTCTTTCTTTGGTTTGAGAATCTGGTGTGTAAATGTTTGATTTTCATGTAGTTTTCAGGCACTTGTCCTTTTAAATTATTTAAAACTGTATTTCCATATTGTCTTTTCCAGGTATTTATTTAAAATCTTATTCCAGCAGAATTTCACATTGTCTTACCTGAAGCCAGATTGCATATTTTGGGGTTGTTTGGGGGTTTTGCTGATTTGTTTGGTTGGTTTTGGGGGCAGGTCAGATTATTGGCTCTTTTGCTCTTACTGCTGTTTGTGATGATACTCCTATCACTGGACTAAAATATAATCTTTAAGCAGGCTTAGAGTGGAAGCATTTTTTGTTGTCATTTGTCCTCATGTACTACAGACAGGAAGAGATATTATGATTTGTTCTGTTTTCTCTTTGCAAAGAGACACTGGAATGAAGGATTACATTCAGGGTAATATCAATTTCCTGGTTGTTTTGTAACAAGATTAAGGGAAAGGGTGGGGGAAGGCCAATCTACCTACTCCTACTAATGACTATCTCATACCCACCATTAGTGGAAAAGAGCATGAAATGGAGAACAGTGATTGAGCAGAACAGCAAGCTCTGGTGACCAGTATTGTTGCGGAATTGTTCAACTTTTGGAGAGTTCCCCCATAAAGAAGACCAAAGGCAAATGATTTTTCCCATAATATGAAACTTATGGTGTAGGAAATTGTTCTGCCACTCAGTGTTTTGCTGATGGAGTATTTCATTTTGGTTGTTTACCCCTTCAGTGCCGTGGCACAGGATCACATGCGTGACTCCCATGAGTTGTGATTTGCAGGGGCTCAGAAGCTGCTGTGATGCTGTCCCCTGGTCCAGGCCCTTGTGTGAGACCTGGTGACCCAAAAGCAGAGCTGCACAAAGAAGCTGACTTACCCCAAGGTGCCATTTGTACCTCACAGAAAAGCCGAGATGTGGCAGCGGCGATAACAGTTATCCACGTCTTACAAACTATTTCCTTTGGCTCCCTGAGGTGTAAGGTCTGACTGTTATCTCCTGCCTGGGTAACTATTTTGGTATGAGTCTTGGAGGCAGGGGGCTTGGAGCCCCTTCTTAAATGTGTATCATAGCTAGCACCATTTGATTCTGTCATTTTCCCCTAACTGCAACTTTTCAAAAGGCACGACTTTTTGATCAGACTAGCCAATTGCCAGAAATAAACCAGATCAACATCTTAGTTCTCTGTCCTTAATTAAAATAAAATCCTCAGACCCTGAGTGATTTCAAACATCAATAACAAAGGAGTCAGAAAAATTAATTACCAAGAAGGGCATGCATAGAGTAAGATGGGAGACAGATTGTGTGCACAGTATTAGTTTTGGTTTGGTTTTTTTTTTTTCTCCCTAATGGAGGTAATAAAGAGGCTAAGATGAAGTTTAGTAGCTGATAGGATGAGTGAGGAAAAGGGAAGTTTGGATTTTGTCACTGACATTTTTAGATTGAGATTTAGGGAAAAGGTATCTGACAAGTTACAAAATGGTAGCACCTCAGTGTAATGTGGTTGATAATTTAAACATATACATTTAAAAGTTCTGATCCATAAGAAAGTTGAAATATGAAAATGTGAAGTTTGACACTTTCTCCCTGTTAGATTTTCTTCTTAAGGGATTATGTTTTAGAAAGCAAAGATGTAATTATAACATAAATTTATTATGCTAGTTTCCATACTTTAATTATTTGTCATTCCAAAGTAAATGGCTATCACAGAGAATTCTGTATTGAACTCATGTGTTTTAGGTTTAATGAAACTTTTGTTATGTTTTGCTTTCAACTTTTGATTGTGGTAATTTATAATTTATCTGCTCTATGATAATCCCTGAAATAATCCACTGAGAATAATATTCTTAATTAAACTTGGATGGATGGATGGATGGATGGATGGTGGTTTCTTACTTCTCAGTGAGATCACCTGTAGGATATGTGTGAAATGCAGATGACTGTATCTAAAATACAGCTAAACATAATTTAACTGATGAAGTTACTAGCTTCTCCTAACATCTGTGAAAATAATCTCCCTCCAGGCTGTTTTAATGTCAGCTTGCTATTTGGGATAATTGTGAACATGTGATTAGTGTCATATGTAGTATGAGAAAGCAGGGACAAGGTGTACAAGGTCAATTGACTTGATAGCCTGAAATTACTTGCTCTTCAATTTTGCTTTGTCACTTCCTTTATTCATATATTTTACAGTTTATATAAATAACGCATGTCTGTGTTTCCTTTGGCTTGGTATTCCAAAGAGAAAAAGAGAACATAAAATCTTTGCATGAGAGGAATAATTTCCTTTTCCAGGGGAAAGTAACTTGGTTATTTTCTATATAACATAGAAAAGCCAATTTTCTGTAAAGACTATAGTCTCTTGCAAATGGCCCACAGGTATTCTACTTCTGTTTAGTATGAAAAGTATAAATTCTTGGTCTGGTTTTGGGTGTGTGCACATTTATCAAACACTGTTTTTGAGTCTTCACTGAACTTTGGATCCAGCACAAGTGGTGGAAATAGTCTGTGTTGGCCATCTAAAAGCATGATTCTTCATCTAATATGTGTGCAAATCTAGACACATGGTGTTACTGATGGTGGAAGAATGTACATAAAAATCATTGCTAAATAGCATGAATTGCACCTGGGATGGGGCCGCTCTGGTTGTGTGTAAAGACTGAGGAATGACATGCTGGAATGGGACCTGGGGGTCCTGGTCAGTGGCAAGTTGAACATGAGTCAGCAGTGCCCTGGCAGCCAGAAAGGTCAAGAGCATCCTGGGGTGCATCAGGCACAGCATCAACCACTGGGCAAGGGAGGGGATTGTCCGGCTTTGCACTGGTGTGGCCTCAGCTTGAATATTTTATTTTTGGCACCACAGTATAAGAAGCATATAAACCTCTGAGAGAGCATCCAAAGGAGGGCAACAAAGGGGAATGTGGGGGGATAGAATGTAAGAAAATAAAGGTAGTGCAGAAGGTAATATCACCCCTGAAGAGTTGCAGCTGTACTAATCACCAAAGATTAGCAACAGGCCTGCCCTTAACAGGCCACAGCTGTGTCCAATGAGGATAAGTGATATAAAAGACTGGGTTAGGTGGGTGGAAAGAGTGCTGGAGTTTGTTGGCTGTGCTGTGAAGAAGAAGGTGTCAATGCTGTGAGGAGCTACCTATGGGAAATCACCAAGAAGGTATGGAACGTTTGCAATAAGATGACACCAGTGGAAGCTGTGTGAGGACTGGCAGAGGTCACTTGGTGTGTTCAGCCTGGAGAAGAGGAGGCTGAGGGGAGACTTCATTGCAGTTACAACTTCCTTGTGAGGGAAAGACGTGGGGCAGGCACTGATCTCTCCTCTGTAGTGACCAGTGACAGGACCCAAGGAAATGGCTTGAAGATCTGTCAGGGAAGATTTAGATTGAATATTAGAAACATGTTTATCACCCATAAGGTGGTTGAGCACTGGAACGGGCTCTCCAGAAAAGTGATCACAGCACCAAGCGTGACAGAGTTCAAGAGTTTGGACAGTGCTCTCAGGCACATGGTGCGATTTTTGGAGATGGTGTTGTGCAGGGCTAAGAGTTGGACTTGATGATCCTTGTGGGTCCCTTCCAACTCAAAACATTTGATGACTCTATGAACAAGAGCATCCCCTTACTGAGAGTCAAACTACTTTCTGAAATAACTATAATAAGTCAAAGTATAAAACCTCTTTTGTGTGCTACTTCTAGGCTTCCTGTGCTGTGAATGTTGAACTTTATGTAGTTCTGACTTGAAAAGCAATTCTCTGAAAATTACATAACAAGGTTCCATTTCGTATTATCTTTTTGCCTCTCATAAGTGCACACTTTACAAGTAAAGCATTTTTTTCATGCATCTTTAAATATCTATCAGCATATCTGGGACTGAGGACTGAGATTCTGACCACTAGTTTATATTACTAGAAGGTTTTCCAGGTGAATCATGTTCAGGGCCTTTATATTTGCATCAGATCAGAGCTAGCAAGCTGTCCTATTGGCTCAAGAGTGAAAAGCTCCAGTTTGTGCTGTGTTAATTTGGGAGGTTTCATGGGGCCAAAGTGCAGTTTTCATTTTCATATTGGTTGACTATATACTGCGCTAGTGCATGTGATATGTAATACTATGCTTCACCTCGGTTCTGCAGTGGTATTTCTTTTAACAATCCGTAGTGGAGAGCTGTGGCCTGCCTTATGGCCAGTTTGCTGCCAAAAACTGGGCTGGGGTCATTGCAACTGATTCCTACCTGAAAAAAGGCATCAAGGAGCATGAAGCTATTGGTAGAATGATTGTGCTGGAGGAGCACAATCAAAAGCACAGTAAGGAGACTGCAGAAAATGGTAGGATGATGAGAAAGACAGTGCAAAGACAGATGTCTTTCTGGAATTCACAGGGCTGAACTGTGGTGCAGACTGCAGTTTGTCGCTAGAGAGAGTGGTCATGATGCTGACTACTTAATCAGAATGGACCTGTTGAGTGAGGAAAACTTTCTCACAATCAGTTTTTAAAGGTATTTAATGCTGACCTACTACTGATTTCACTGAGTTAAATGCTTGAGTAACACATCTCTATTATTTAACACATATTGGTATCTTTGCTGTCTTGTGTGCTACTGCTATCTGCAAATGCATCTAAATAGTGGGAAGAGCTGTGCAAATAAAGATACACTGAAAAAGAATATCCTCATTCGTTATAAAAATGACCTTTGGAAAATACATGATGCATTAAAAAATTGCTGTCAAGGTAATGTGACCTACTACACCCATGCTAAACACCAATTTAAATAGAAATTCTGCTTCAATTCCATTTTAATACCAGCATGAATTTTATTCCTACTTCTCCTGTGTATTTGTCAAGCAGGGATGTACAACTGACAGTACTGTACTACTCAATGGCAGAGAATTTTATTCTTAAGCATCAGTGTCCTAGCTAGAATTCTACATTCTCCATCAATCTTTTTTTTTCAGATTATTATAGATTATCTGTGGTTGTCGCAGGATTCTATTATTTAATGACATATGGTAATTATGACACAATATCTGATGTGATGGTAGGCACATGCATTTGTGATGTGCATTAAACATCACTACTGCCTGACATTTTAGGTCTCTCAGCATCTGGAATGCAAGTACTGCTATTCAATGTGAAATTAATTAATAAATAAAATAAATTAATGTGAAGCTATCCTAAATAGGTGTTCATTTGAATGTCATTACTTTAATTGGTCTGCATAGACTTCTGTCAAAGTTATTAAGGCTATTGTAATGTTGCAGAGGAGCAGTAGGTTGAATGCAGTGCTTGTAACCTGTGACTATAAATGTGTTCCTAAGCAATTTCCAAAGATGTATCGTGTTGGATGTTTAGGTAGAAGTGTACTATGATCACCAAAGTACCTGAATTATTGTAATGCCAAATGACCCATAATTTAGTCATGAATTGTTGGGAAGAAAAAAGTGGAGAAATCTGTTTTTTCACTCATATGAAGATTAAACTGACCTCTCCCCCGTATGTGTGGTAGTCTTTGCAAGTTAAAAGGATGTCTTTGATCCCAAACCAAAGTTGTTCTAGAAGCATTCACTTATGTTTTCTTCAGGATTTTTCTGTGTTCTTATAAAACATGAAATATTCTCTTAATCTGGCAAACAGGCTTTTGTTGTTGTTTTACAACTATGAAAAATGATTGTTTAATTAGAATACAAAATATGAAGAAAGGAACAGAAATGCTGTTATATTTAATATATAAATTATTTTTAACTGAATAGTCTGTCACTTTTACACCATGCAGTGTACAAGCATGTATAAGAAGCATTTTGTCTGATACAAATTGTTTGCAAATACTTCTTTGAAGGCATGTGAGTGATGAGTATCAACTCTAAATTTCTTATCTGCTCTATATATCTTCAACATATGAAAAATACATGGTCAGTCCCATTATTCTGTTCTTTTTTTTTTGCTGTGTTTTATCCATGTACCGCTGTGTCAAGCTAATACAAATTCAGTTTCAGGGCATATTCCATCTATATGATACAGTCTCCTAAATCCTCAAATTCAAATTTCTACATAAGGCAGGGAATTAAGCAGGCTGGTTTTGCAGCCAATGTCTCTGTTTGACCAAGGTAGAGCGGCTGTAGCTCTGGACATGGAAATGTGGTTCACAGACAGGGAAATGAGTCCAAGACACAGGTCTCTAAAAATACAAACATTGGGGTTCCCAGCTGACTTAGCTAAAAGCATCAAGCTATTTAATTCTTTACCAGTTCTTTACCATTTGGCACATCTGAAATGCAGAATGTATTTAACTTAAAGTATTAGACTTTAATATTTAAAATATTCAACTGATGTGTTACAATGTTATCACTGCATATAAACACAGACTGTAACTGCGATTTTTTTAAGTCTGTCTGTTCTGTAGCTGGTAGTCCTTAGTGGCTGTAAAAGAGTTATAATCATGTAAAAAATTTGATTAAGGATTTTTTTTTTGAAAACTACATGCACTTTTTTAGTATGCCCGTGATGGCTCCAGTGTGTAAACATGTAATTATGGAGCTTTCTTAAATGCTTACTATTTACTCAATAGGCCGTGAGGGCTACAGAAGAAGCTCTTTATTGCTTTGCAGATCATTGAACTTATAGACTGCATAATAGCTCCTTTGAAGCCAACATGTGCTGTTTTAATGTGGGTGCTGTGTGGAGTCCACATGCCCACATCTCATTTTAAAGAAAGAATAGTAAAATTATCTTTTCTTAATAGAAAAAGCAGTTGCTTCACACTATGGGAGGCTTCAAATGTTTTTTTGGATTACAGAAACCCTTCCTGATTTAGGCAGATAAGGTTTTAGTTTTTGTTAGGCATTTTGTGATTTTTTTTTCAGGCTGTATGACCCAGTTAAACATTTTTGCAGCTAAATATGGCTAACTGAATATATGGCTTCATGAAAGAAAATATTTACATGTTTTAACATTTGGAACATGAATAAAGCCCTGCAGAGAGACCTTGACAAAGTAGAGAGCTGGGCAATCACCAACCATATGAAGCTTAACAAGGGCCAAGTGCTGGATTTTGCCCTCGGGATGGCGCAACCCTGGTTGTGTGCACAGACTGGGGAATGAGAGGTTGAAGAGCAGCCCCGTGGAAAGGGACCTGGGGATCCTGGTCAGTGGCAAGTAGAACAGGAGCCAGCAGTGCCCTGGCATCCAGGAGAGCCAAGCGTGTCCTGGGGGGCATCAGGCACAGCATGGCCGGCTGGGCAAGGGAGAGAGTTGTCCTGCTCTGCTCTGGGGCAGCCTCTTCTAAAGTTTTGTGTGCAGTTTTGGGTGCCACAATATGAAAAAAAAGACATTAAGCTATTGGAGTGTCCAAGGGAGGGTTATGAAGCTGTTGAAGGGTCTGGAGGAGAAGTCTTATGAGGTGTGTCTAAGGACACTCTTCAGCTTGGAGAAGAGGAGGCTGAGGGGAGACCTCATTATGGTCTTCAACATTCTTATGAAGGGAAGCAGAGGGGCAGGTGCTAATTTCTTCAGTCCAATGACAGGACTTGAGGAAATGGCATGAAGCTGAGGTGGGGGAGGTTTAGGTTGGATGTCAGGGAAAGGTTCTTCACCCTGGTGGTTGGGCACTGGAACAGAATCCCCAGGGATGTGGTCACAGCACCAAACCTGACAGAGTCCAACAAGCTTTTGCACAGTGCTCTCAGGCACTCTTGGGATGTCCCGTGCAGAGCCAGGAGTTGGACTATGAGGATCCTTGTGGGTCCCTTCAAACCCAGCATATTCTATGATTTTATGATGAGCTTTAGGAATCTGGTGCTATTAGGCTTTCAAGTGCTGGTAGGGGAAAGTTGCCCAGCTGCGGATCAGAAAGGACAGGAATGGTATTGGGAGGGAGTCTGTTTTGCCTGCAGTTACTGGTAATAGTCAACACTCTTTGGCTTCTGTTGAACTTCCCAGTTTCAGTCCTGGACCTGATTACTCAGGTGCCTGACAAACTAGGACTGTGTTCTTTTAATAAGCCTCTTTCACCTCCTTCTAGGCCAGTGGTGAACAGGGAGACAGCAGGACCAATTTTCTGCATTAATGGGGGAGAGAAATGCTGTGTAGATATGCAGAAAAAGCTGAGCATCAAGAAGAAGGACCATGTTTGAAGCACTTGCCAAAGTGGAGGATGAATCTAGCTGGCAGTCCATGGTGGGTAGAAAATCATCTGGCAGGTGGTGTGGAGACAAGAATGGGAGAAATGTTTTGTTAGGTCTTCAGAAGTCACAGTATGGTTTCTGTATTCTAAAAGCTGACAACAAATAGAAGTTAGTTTAAAGAAGTTATTTCTCCAGTAAAAAGGGGAGAAAATGCGCAATATTCTGAAGACTTTCAGTAGTCCTCCTGAGCAGTGTGGGAGCAGAAGATCAAAGCTTCCATTTTTATAGTTTCATTTAACTTCTCTTATATTTAATTAGCTACATCCAGATGTACAAGAAATTATGTCTGAAGAGAAAAAGTGATAAAAATTTTGAGACTTACAAGACCAATGAGCTAAAAACCAGCATCTGTACTGGTGAGTGAGAAGAGAGTATTGTTCTGTTCTTTAATACGAGCTTATGTCTACCAAGTGCCTGAAAGCAAAATCAATCTCCATCACAAACCAAATTTTTTTGCAAGGGAAAAGAGGTCATTTCAATGAGTGTATTGCAAATATCTGAATTTCATGTCCAAGTTCAAAGAAAAATGTTTCTTACAAATGAGGAATGGAGGAATTTGGAGAGTTACTGTGGCTAAATAAGAAAGCTAGCTTTCAAGTAGGAGAATTTAATTAAGAGTTCTTGAACTGCAACAATCTGTTAAGATATTTGAGATGAGTGTGTTGCATAGGAAGAGTTTGCTGTAATTTCAGTACGGATGTCAAAGTTATATACAGCACCATCAATTGGGAATAACAACACTGTCAGACTTTATGTATGCCTTTCATTTTGTTTTTACGATGTAGTGTAATGATGTTTCATTAGCTGACTAATTTGTTGATGTTCCATTGTATACAAAAGGACCATTAGATGCACCAACATAAAAACCTTCTCTATCAGTCACTTACAGAAGAGTTTATTAAAAGGCAACATTGTAAATATCTGATTGGTTCCTGATCCGGTTTGTAGTTTGTTACTAGTGGCACTAATGGGCATTGACTTGGTAGAGATGAATAATGTTCTGTCTCTTCTCAGCCCTCTCGAGCAGGCCTTTTCCAGAACCAACAAATCAGCCACAGGCTGCGCTGATTTTACCTTTATTGAAACTGTTGCATTACATCAGGCCCTTACAGTCTAGAGCTTTACAGAATTACCCTCTTTAAAAATATGTAACATGATCATCTATGCAAAAAATAAAAAGAAAAGAAATAAAAGATGTATCCTCCTATATTCAGGTTTCCCCCCCTATAATGAAATGAAAGTCACTGAAAGAGGTAAACAAAAATGACATTTTAGTTATCAGAATTCTAACTCTATATCTCATAGGGACAGGTGGGTAGACACATTCATATCTTTCAAGATGATACCTTCATTCAGAAGAGCATTGTTAAAAAGATTTTGTGAAGAGAGAATAGAGAAAAAAGCAAAATAGCCCTTTCCCTAGGAAGTGGCATGTGAAATAGGGCTGCATATTTAAAGATGACCCATCAAAATAAAATTGCTTACAGGTGCAATGGAGGATGAAAAAGCAAATTGTTCTTTGGAAGTGTCTGTCCAGTTCAGGCTTCCGCCTTAAGTTGAAATGAATTGTCCACAGGATAGACCTATTTGTTTCCACTCACCATAGGCAGCATGGAATTTCTAGTTCAGATGTAACCAAATTATTTATAGAATTTTGAAGTCAGATGACATAGTTTTCACCATGACTTTGTTAACTGTGAAAGCCCTTGTGCGTCACTTTCATTCATTTTATATTGAATGTATTGCTCAGAAATCTCTGTAATCTTGTGCACAGCAACTTTTAGAAGTTAATTCTATTGCTCTTTGTAAGGCAAACAAAGAAAGTCATTGTGTGTTCAGTATGAAGCCTACTGTGTCAAAGTAAGCAACATTTCAAAATACCTTTCAGTAGAACACACATCAGTAGAAAGTGCATGGAAAACCTTTCATCCTAGCAACGTACATTTTGCTAATCTGTTGTTCATTCCAACACTGATTCTTCTTTCAACTTCATGGATAAAATCATACTCTGTACCCCATGTCCCAACTCTGTTAATCCCCTATTGTTTTGTAAACACCTCCAATAAAAGAGATGAAGTTTTATTTCCTGTATCACTTAAATCAGTCCTGCTTTAGAATGGCTGTTTGAGAATTGTCTGTTAAAAAATACAACAACAAAATAACCTGTGCTGGTAGCTCACATTCAAAGTCCTCAGGCTGCACCTAGTTTGAAAATACGTTTGTTTGTGTACTCCTGTAACATGTGAAAACACCAAAACTACCTCTAAATTCTTCAGCTATGAACTTTTGTGTCATTTTATGGAATTAATATTTTTTTTTGCAGAGGGGAAAAAAATTTCTCTTAGATGAAATCTTTGCTATCTACAGATTTAGAAGCAGACAGCTGAAACACCCTTTGCGGCGGACTTTGTAAAATAATGTCACGGGGAAGGTTCATAGATCAGGGAAGGCAGGTGGCCTGGAAAGTGCCAGGTCATTGGACAGCACCCGAAGGAGAGCTGGGGCTGGAGCTCTCCTTGGAACAGGTGGCCATCCTAGGCCACAGGGAACTGTAGGAAAAGGCTGGAGATGTGTAGGTAGAGCTGCATATGTTGAGACTGGGGGTGATTCAGTCAGACAGACTGATGTGATGGGGAGAGGGACTGTCATTAAGCATGCCAAATGGTCACAGCTGTGTAAACTAGAGACATTGACATTCCTGCTTGTTGTTCATACATTCCCCTGCCTCTACTCTGTGTCTGTTCGTCCATTCCTCTCCTACTCTAGTCAAGTGGAGAATGGATTGGAAGAAGCAGTTGAGGAGGGTCAGTAATTTCAGAGAGTTGAGATTCAGCATCACAATGAGTCTCTACATTTTATACAAGTGAAGTCTGAAGAAATTTTCTTCTTTGGGCTATGCACTAAGATGTCCTGAGATGATTCTGTTTCCCTTCTGCCACGAGCCCAAACTTGTGGACTTAGTATAATACAGAGTAGTTTGTGTTCATTCTTATTTTACTTTAAGAATTACTGATCATTACTTTATTCTTTCTCTGATTCATCCTTGCCATTTCAGACCTATTGATTTTGAAAATGGCAGCCCGCTGCTGAGCTCCAGCCATACATCAGATTTGTTTCTCCCTGTTCATGAATTACAATCGTATGACTCACCCAGAGCTGCCAAGAAGATAATTGAATCAAGTCACCATTAGCTTCTGGAGTATAATTCTCATCAGCATATATTGGCAGCTTTATGAACTTTGTTAAAATGCAAGACAAAGAAATCTGAACCTGTTCACAAAATACTGAGATTAAACCCAGTCCCCAGTAAATGTAAAAAAAAAATTAGAAAAATTAATCAGCATCTTCATGTGCTTTGAGAGTCTTGAGAGAAAAGACATGAAGTATGGATTCATTTAAAAGGAGGAAGAACTGGGCTTCCAGTTGCATTTGAAAGGCGTTTTGGAATTACCATTAATGGTATCAGTGTGTCTCAGGGTCATCTGCAAAACTAACAGTGCAATTTTCTACACTGGGGAAAAAATAGTGGCGAAGGCATTGTAGAAGGAATTAGTCCCTTCTCTGAGTACTTGGCTAGGAATGAAAAAGGGAGAGATTTTCAAAATGTTACTTTGTAACCCAGACTACATGAGTGAATGGTTGTGAATTCCTGCGTTGTGTCCAGCAGCACTGACTGGGTAATCAGGTGTGCTTGGGAGTATCAGCAATAAATCTGTACAGACCTTTTCTGTCAAAGGTTTTTCAGAAAAGAACTTTTTTTTTCCTCACAAAAAAACCCCAACTTTGTCATAATTACGGTTTTGGTGAAATTTGTATAGTGAACCATATACAAGCACCCATAGTGTCTTACCAAGATGCATCCTCCTGGGATAGCTTGTGCTGAAACACTTCCATAGAAGATGGAACTCAGGTTAGTGTCTCTACTGTGCTTAATTTAAAACTTGGACTCACAGGTGTCAAGAATGTGTGCAGGTCTCAAGATTATTTTCTGCTCAGTATTTTTGCCTAAGTTTATTTTAAGATTTTGGGTTAGTTCCCATGCTGGTAAAAAGGTTTTGAAACCTTGGTATTTTTGTGGAGTAAAGCTCTGCTTCTCTCTCATTCTATATTTGCCAGCTGGTGCACGGCAGAGTGATCCCAAAGCTGTACATGCAATTTGCCAGTTGAAAAGACACATTTCAGCAGTCCTTCTCTTCTCCTGTGCCACCTGGAACCAAGGGACTGCACAGTATCTGCCAACACTTGTGTTAATGCTCTTGAAGAGGCATACAATTTTGTTAATTGTGTTTCAAGACTGGATGAGACTGAAAGAAGTTGTAAATACTACTGAAGTGAAGAAAATGATTATTTAAAAGAAGATCAAGGGGTGGTGATATAATTCAGTTTGACAGTGGAACAGCAATTTGCTTTTCAGCAATGTACCTAGCATGGTTGTAGCATTTTGGCTCAGTGAGGTGACAGTTCAATTCTATACATAGTGTACTGGTGCATGGGCACATTTGAAAAAGTTGCTTAATCTATTGGTATGCTTTTACAAGCTTACCATGAAGCTCCAGAGCTTGGAGTAGGGAAGAGTTGCCACATAGTGAACTTTTGACAGAAAAGCTTGCACAACGTTACTGAGTAGCACGCAGAACGCTACCTTCGTATTTTCCACCTGAAAAATTTTTAAATATTCTGGGGCAGCCACAGTGTTTTTGTTGAGATTTGTTTTTCAGTTCTTTTCTAAAAGCTATCTGTGGAAACAGGATAGAAAAGTTGAATGTTGTGGCCTTAATCTTCCACTAGCAATATGTAGAAATGGAACTATTACAATTAACAAGCCACATAAATTTACCACTAATGTGCATTCTGGTCTGCATTCTCTTACCAAAATTCCTGTCATTAAACTGGAATGAGTTTTGTCCTTACACTGTTTCAAGTAGGACTTGAGTGATTCATAAGCTTTGTAGTGATTCTCTGCAAGATTTGCCTTTGCCTCCAGCAGAGAACAGAGCATAAGATTGATAGACAGATGATAGATAACCTGAACAGGAACAAGTGGAAATGCTATTTTGTAAGTTTTATGTTGGGTTCTTAGTCTTCAGGTTGGCAGAGAACACATTATCATATGTGTAGGACATATAGGGAAGGAACTAGTTGACTTCTGACTGATCACGCCAGAATGTAATTCTTTAAGACCCTTTATTCAGTTTAATCTCATCTGTTTTCTCTATCTTTGTTATATCTACAATGGAATTTATGAAGAAGTCAACAATTTTTTTTCCTCATTGTATATGTGGCACATTCAATTATAAATCTTTTTAAAATTAAAATACATTATATTATTCCAGTTAAAATTGACGATTTCTATTCTTCAGTTTTAAAGTTTACATTCCTTTTGCTTCGTAGATCTCTTATCCTTTCAAATCTTTCAGAATTTGACAATAAAACATTTATGTACAGAGAAAGGGAAAAAACCAAGCTCCCAAAACTTCAATAGACCTTTACAGAAGGTTCAATTAACATCACCCAAGCTCTTCTTTAATAGGCTTCAGTTAATCCACCCTATACAAAAGACATTAGTGTGCCCAGTATCTGGAAAAAACATCTTTTGTTTTTGGGAATGTTGTTGTACCAATCATTAGGCATTTTCTATGGAAAGAAAAGTATCATGTTTTAAAAACTCATAGTCTGAACATGCTGCCAGTAGTTATAATAGGACTTCACCCTCTTCCTCAACTACCCTTCTCTGCAATTAGGACTGGGCTTTAAAACTAAATGATTGGGTTTTGTATTTGTGTCAAATCACAGGAGCTATAAAGTCAAATAACTTTATCCTGCTGGGAAAACATCAAAACCAGTAGACGGCCATCCAAGTGCTAGTTAGACTGCTCACATGATATTCAGGTGAAATTCTGAGCCACATAAAATCACATCTGATGACTGCTGTGGGAATTATGGCACAAACCTCAGCAAGAGGGTCAGATGGACACTAGTCTGGCAGCCTCTGGGTCAGAGGCGAAGAGGTGTGTTAACAAAGGATCTCTGTGGAACAAATACAGACTTCTGGAAAAACATAGGATTATATGTCCAAACAGATGATGGCTATTATAGAAGACACAGCTGGGACAAAACCTGTACCTTATTACTGATACTGAATATCCTATAAGAAAATGCTGCTCTGTTAAAAGATAATTAGGAGCAAACACTTTTAGCTGCTTTATTACTCAGAGATAAAATGATCTAGTGAGATACCATATATATTATGCAAGGAGTTTAATAAAAATTTCATAAAAATTTGTGTAACTTGGCAAGAGAATTTTTCCCAAATGGAAGGAAAGATTATCCTCTAATCATTATTAAAAAAAATAAAATTGAAATAAATGCAGGATACATTCAGAAACTGTGCCGCATATGCTAATAGACTGTTACGAGGGAGAGGTTATATGTCATATACTTAGAACAGTTACACCTAAGAAAACAAAGGAATGCCTTTCTAGCTCACATTTCAGAGATTTTCATCTGTTCTGGTTAAAACCTGGCTATTATTTGTGAATTGCTCTAAGCATAACATGAACTAATGGCTTTAAGCAGAAAGAGGGTAGATTTAAATTGGATTTTAGGAAGAAATTCTTTACTGTGAGTGGGGTGAGGCATTGGAAAAAGTTGCTCAGAGAAGTAGTGAATGCCCATCCTGGAAGTGTTCAAGGCCAGGCTGGATGGAGCTCACAGCATCCTGGACAAGTAGAAGGTCTCCCTGCCCATATCAGGGGGGTTGAAATTAGACTGTCTTTAAAAGTCCCTTCTAAACCAAACCTAACCTTTCTATGGTTTGTCTGTCTGTGATTCTAAGGGTCATTTCTGGGGAATACAAAAACCAGAATGAGTTATTAATTTGACAACAGGCTACAATGGCATTTGCACTAGGAAAATAAGATGATGAAAAATCTCACCTCGTGAAGATGGCAGAGGTGAATTTGACATATAGAGTGAGCTGCTTCTGATTCCCAAAAATAGTGGTTCTTCTCTTAAGAGATTGTAGCCTGCATTTGCAGAGTGATTTTATACCACCAAGGAATTTAAAAAAAGGTCAAATCCATGAACCATACAGAGAGCACTAAAATGACGTTATTCTTTAAGACTGTATTTTTTTCTCTTTACATATTTCAAATAATTGCTTTGAATTTATTTTTTTAAGAGCTCAATAAATTAAATATAACCCACCTACACCTTAATGACATAAAAATATGACAGAAACATAATATAATAGAAATTAATCTTGTTAATGTATCTCATCATATTGTCTAAATGCAGCAGCAGTATAAAAGATAAATTTAGGGTGTGTTAAACATTGAATGGTTCAACAGATATTGCATGCATATGCCAAAAGAACATATATTCTTCACTGTTTGTGATATATATATTTTAGTGCATGCTGTTGAAACATTTGTAAAAGTTCCAATATACTTTTGTCAGATTGAAAACTTTACTGTGTGAACTTTTCCCTGGGAATTTTGTTACATTAAAAAAAAAAATTAAAAAAAGTCAGGATATCCAGCTGGTATTTCAGAAGTAGCTAATGAAACAGGCATAAAGCATCAAGCATACCACCAAACTGTTAAAGAGCACCTGTGTAGTCAGTAACTCTTCCTGCTATCTTCTTGTCACGAAAAAATAATATAGAAATAATTTTTTTTCCCAGTTTTGAAGTAATTTGTTTTGTTCAATTATTCTGTTATTTACACTAACGCAGGATGTCAGTTATGTTTCTTGGTTAATTAGTGCTTCAGAATGGGCAAGTGGTTAGCCCATATGCTTGATCCAGAGATGCGATGTAGCAATACGTGTGATTTTTTTTTTCCAGTGACAGAACGATAAGTATCTTTCAAAAGCTGCTGTGATAAATACTTTCTATGGCCTTTCCAGAAATGCTGCTTTCAGTTTTTGGAAATCTTTCTCAGGACTGATTTAAACACAGCTTTAACTACCAAGCAGAACTTGTTCATTTGAAAGCTCCCAGAGCTCTCTGTGAGTCTGTATTTTCTCTGCAAAATACTATGCTTGAAATCCCTACAGATTCTTTAACTTTTCTCCTTCTGAAGTGAACAGGAATTATGTATTCTGGTTTTCAAGACAAACCAGCAGAATATCTCTGCAGCTCCATACAGACACCTGAGATCATCTCATGGTTTTCTAACCATGCTGCATGGTTTGCAGCAGGATAGAACTATTTTTTTGGTCACCATTACACTGGAAGTAGGTAAATGCAGATGTAGAAACAGGAGTCACTCCACAGCAGTACACTGCTATAAGTATGTAATAAAGCTGCATTTTTGCCATGCCCATCTTGACTGTTTTCATCACTGTCGCTCTCTTCTTTTCCCTCCCCCCAGTAACTTCCTTTAGATTCATGCTCAGAAATCAATCTCTACTGTTAATGTTCTCTCCACATCTACATTCAACTGTTCGTGCATATGTGAATTTGAGAGTTTGACTTCCATAAAATTCTGCTAGTAATGTGCATTAGCAATCCATTAGCCTTAATCATCTGTTTAGCCCAATATGGGTTTCCATTAGCACCCTTATGGAAACTAAAATGGAAAAAATATTTGCTCATGAAAGAAAAGGAAAGATTCAGAGAGATGAATTATTTCATGATCTGTACATCTCTCTGATCAGCCAGCTGGAAAGGCATGGTCGTTGAAAAAGTTAGGATTGCAGACTACTCATGTTGTTTTCCCACAGGACTCTGTAGGTGTTTCATTCTCTGATTGCAAAATGATTTTTTGTAGATACTCATAACATGAGGACGTTATTAGTAACACATCAGCCACTAGTTTAATTCTCTAAATTCTTTCATAGTTAATCACCAAGTTATGATGGTTAAAGATGAATCAGAAATTTCCTGTAAGAGAAGAATTTACCAGCCTTTCAAAGGGCTTGGATATTTTTGCCTTTCATGCTCAGACAGTGCTTTTTTTCCCTTTAATTTCTTAAGTATTTTTTCTTCTCTGTATTCTTATTACTGTTATCTTTTCTGTGCAGGTTATAACTCTCCATGATATTGCAGGCTATTTGTAAGGAGAAAGATTGCAGGGTTGTAACATGAAATTCTCAAGGATCTACTGGTACTGGTGTTTTGACCTCCTTTAAGTCATTCTGTTTTCTCTCATTTGGCTTTCATTAAAGAACATCTCTACTGTAGGCTGCAACTAAGAGTCAAGAAAATTGCACTCGAGGTTTGGGTGTACCATGGGCCTCATGATTGACCGTATTATCTAATGCCCTGTGTGGCTGTTTATGAATCTCTGAGAGAAAGAAATAATTTTTGCCCAAATTTGGTTAATTTTGAGATGTATAAATTAAAATGCAGACAAAACCCTGATGTTTTAACTAGTAATTTTCAGCCACTTTGTTGAATGTATTATTCTCTGTGTAAGAAGAAACATGCCATAATAGATGACATTTTATAAAATACTGAGTAAATACAAAATATTAAAAAAAAGAACCAGGAAATGTATGCAACTTACTACATGGTTTTATTTATCTCACTTCTCTAATTTTTAGTTTTTCCTTTTCAGTGAGGATAGATTAGGGAAATTATGTAGTCAGTTCTGGTGTGGCTTCTAAGAGTAATACCAAACATTAGCATCATGATAAAAATGTCTGGAAAGGGATTGCTACTTTGCTAGAAGATATAAAACTAGATGCTTCTTGGCCATTAGGCTTTAGTTCCAAGGGAAAGGGTACTATGTAGGTTGCGACGATGAAAACTTTGTCATCTATCTGTGCGTTGCTCTGGGTGTGTTTGCATTTGGAAATCTTTCACTCCTTGGGGTTTTGGATGCATACTTTATGAAATTAATAGCATGATCTAACACATGTGAGTTTAATAGCATAATTTAACATACATCCTTGCCTTTATCTCTGTGGGGAAGTTGGAACTCACTGGAAATTTTATACTGACAATGCCGAAATAAAGCAGCTGATGCTGGTAAAAACAAAAGCAATCTTTTCTCTTTTTTATTTCTTTTTCCATGTGAAATTATGGGTACTGAAATAACATTTCAGCAATAAAACATAAAAGTGATACACAGTGGGAGATCATTAAAAAGTATCCTGTCACTTGAATCAGACCGCGTATTGTAATGCAGATTATATTGATTTGCTACAAGTTTCACGTTAAAACTAGACTTTCTGTCAACTGAGCACAAGTACTAAAACTCTTTGAATTACAGTGGCAAGCAGCAGGGTAGTTGGTACAACGTCTCCCTTACCAAAACTTGAGATCATAAGGATATTAGCAGGAGGTTTTCAGACTTTTTTCTGAAAGTTCAATAAATTATTAACCAAGTCTGTTTCTACTATTTGCACTATTGCTGCTGGATAGTTTGATTAAAAGGAACAGTGAGGTACTGTGCTTTTATTTTTGTTGTAAAGTAGAATATTATTCATGTTGTTCTTTTCAAAGATTAAGAGATATTATCCCAGGTGGAGGCAAGATTCCTTTTCCCAAGATCTAAATTCAAATCTTCCATGTTATGGTTCCCTGCGATTACCAAGGCTGTAAGAACATTCCTTGTTGCTTTTTGAAAAGGTCCTAAAAACTTTCCCTTTGGTAGTTACTGAAACCCACAGCCTTGAAGGATATGAGCAAGAATAGGAAAAGTCTTTACACAAGGCATGCTAGGACTGTAGATGAGGCTACTGGTAATATTCTCTCATATCATCTGCTGTGGCATTTGAAAGTACCAAACGCAATAATGAACTTTTCAAAGTTAGTCTGATTGGTCTGAGTCATGCAAAACAGAGATTTCCTCCCTTTTAGGTGCTGTGATTCCTCGTTTATGAACTGAAACCCATGGAAGAACAGCCCAACCCTTTTTTTCATGAGTCAGAAATGGTTTTGGGAACATCTACGGTGGTTAATGTCCTGCTTTGGGGAGCTGAGGTAAATAAATCTACCTCTGAAAAAGGCAAGTAGCAAGAAGCCATCATGATTCAGTTACATTAAGGTTTCTTTAGGTTGCCCTGCTAGCATAAAGGAACCTGATGGTCACAGAAACAATCTCTGTGTGTGCAAGAAGTAGCCTTGAGCCAGAGCAGAGTGCAGTACTGTGTGAATCTGCTTACAGAGCCTGAAGTGTGAGCTACATCAAAGGCTTAGCTTACGGAAGCAGAGACAATTAAAGAGAGAATGAATCAAGGGCTGTACTGAGCACCATTTTGGCAGCCTTTGGCAAGGAGAGGTCAGATGTTGAGGACCACAGGAAGCAGAGCTTCAGTCAGAGCAGGCAGAACCCCCGCTGACTTTTACTGCTGAGGACATGATCTCAGCCTGTGTGAGAGTGCTGGAGTACAAAGTACTGGTGATTTAATGCTCGTCTCATCAGGTCTTCCTCTGTCACAAAAATCGCATATCTGAGAGCTGGGACCAGGAAATGGAAAAAGACCAGAATTTCTCAGTAGCTGATGGTGATACGTTTGAGGATCAACCACTACCGCTAAAGACTACTGTACATTTTCATCAGTTTTCAAAGAAATTCCATTTATTTTCTGCTTTGCCTTGATGTATCGTTTCAGATCTGTCACATTCTGTTTCACATTAGATCTGGCTTTGATAATATTATTTCAGCATTACTTTTCCTGAATTTTCAACTAAAGAAGAGGAATGTGTTGTGATTTCATTTTTTTTTTTTTGCTTGATTTCATACTCTAGAGCAGGCTTACTATGTACTTATGTGTTCTTGCTGTTACTGAGTTTAACCCTAATAGAAGAGTAGCCTTTCAGGCTGCATGTCCCTATAGGAGAAGAGATACAACATGAACAACTGCTTTGCTTCCCTAACATCGCTTTCTCAGCATACTTACCTTCCATCTCAATGAGCCCTATTTAATATCGTGAATAGCTCTTTTTCAAAGATGTCTTGTCCTGGGCAATTTTGCTGTGCCTGTTGCGGTTGTATGAAGTTGTAGAGATGGGATTTTTCTTGTGATATTTTGTTAACTGGGTTTTGGACCCACTTTGCTATCTTCTGTCACATAAACTTATGTATAGGAAACATGATGCAGGCAGCTCAAATCATCCTACAGCCTTAAGTACCAATTTCTGTCACTTCCTGTCAAAATTCTACCTTTTGTGATTTTGGAAGGATTTCTTATACTAAAAATGTAGCTGAGCTCTACCCCGATATTGTGCCAAACCTTCAGCTGAATGTGTATTGCTTATACTTACATGGTGATTTTGCATAATTTTGTGGATTTCTAAAGAGAAGGAGGGGAGATTTCAGTATAGGTTACTGAACACTAAAAAGTGTTGAAATTGAAAGACAGTTCAAAAGGATTACAGGAAATGCATAATCTAAATTCCAGACCTTAATGTAAGAGGTTAATTTTTTAGTGGTGTAGGTTTTTGTGACTATAATGACATCCATGAGGTTAGGTATTTTATAAATCTTTTCACCTGAAGAACCTTTCCTTTTAGATAATGCAGTTTCCTGCAAAAACAAAGAGGAGAGAATTAATACTATTTAAAAATGAAATTTTGTATTTCAACTTGTCTTCTCCTATGTGATAATCTATGTCTCTCTTTCACATTGGTTTTATTTTATCTGATGTTCAAAATTGCTAAATAAATGCTGTAGCTCTTGCCTGGTTTTAGTATGTTGGTGTCTTTTCCAAATGTTAGATTTTCAGCAAATGATGGGATCATGCCAAAAGTAATCATTGCCTTTTTCAGTGTTAAGATCACAGATTTGAATTAATTGCTGTTATGTTATTTATTACTGTCTTTTAGAAGACTTAGTAATATATTGGTATCCTGTCATAGCACTTCTGGAGTAGAGCTAAATTAATGGCAAATTTGTGGAAGAGAGCTAACTGGCAAGAGGTCTAGCTGGCAGGAGAAACCACTGAAGGTATCAGTCTGAGTTACAACTTGGGGTGGATTGTTCAATATGGAGTTCATACACAGCAGAATTAGATGTGCCAGTACCACAAGTGACGTTAGGGGTTTTTGTTCAGTAATTCTTTGATGTTCAAAAAGAGCAACTTGATCTGTACAGTTACAAGTTATAAATTTATTTTTTAATCAATGTAATCTGTGATTCAAGCTCTCACCCTGATAGCACTGAACAGTATTGAGAACGAAGCTCATATTTTAGATTCAGGTTTTCCTGCGCCATATTTCTATCAGCTGGGTTCACACTTTGCATCTTTTCAGATGTGTAAACAGAGATTCTTTTCACTGGCCAAGTTCTAGAAGCTAATCATCTCATCCCAAGAGGCTCATTTACTTCTTTTACCCAGTGGAGAGAAGCAGCTACATCAAGTAATGGCAAGCATCTCGTGTACTTGTGATGAAATGAAATGCATTTCATATGTGCCTGTTTCTCTCATTGAGTAAAGATTAACTAGACTGGAGCTCAGCTAGTCTTAGCTAACCTATCACTGTTTAATTTAGGCAGAATCATTATATTCTTGATCCCTACTTCCAAGTTTGTCACTCTAAGGTGATGTTGTCCAATAATTTGTCACTGAAGGTTTTTAGAAGAGTTGAACCAAATTGCAGGAATGGTTATTAAAAGCAGTGTTTGACCAATCTGGAAATTGCAAGAACTTCACCATATTACTGTAAGATCATGTTACTAAAGGGAGAAGAAAAACCAAAACACTTAATGTGGGTTAGCTGTTGGAGCACCTTAGATTGAAAGGAGATGTAAGGATCCTGCATGGGCTGGAAACACCCAATGAGAAAGAAGAATGAGAACCATCATGCATGACATGATGGTCATGCATGACGACCAATATCTTACTTATTAGTTATCCATTAGTAAAAGATTCTGAAAGAGAATTTGTACTTCTTTTATTCTTTCAGGGAGCAAACTGTCAAAGCATGTGAAGATAGAGAGCTTTGTCACCAAACAGTAGTGTTGCTCACATGATGGCCTCCAAAATATTTCTCATTAATAAAGTGAAGTATACAACTTAACAGCTGAGTGTGGAAGCACTAAAGCTCTCAACAAATGAAACCTATGCCGAGAAAGAAATTAAGCAGCTTGTTGTAGACTTGTACATATTTTTGAAAAGGTAGAGGTACGATAAGTGTGAAGGCCACAGTACCTTTCCTAAATTATTCTGACAGTTAAAAATGATGGACCCTAAGAAATCCAGGCTTGCTTATTTGTTGACTAGCTAAGCTTAGGATGTTCTTTTACCTGGGAGTCATAAAACAATGTGCACATTGATAAATGGGTAGTGCATTTTCACAGTTGCTTTCTATAAATAAACAAGCAAAGTTGCGTTAAAATATGGCAACAGCAGCACCAAAGTTTTGCAATGGCTTTTTTTTTTCCACATTCCATAGCTCTTTTCTTTCAGTAATTGCATACCACATTGCTTAGTTATATGGAGAGGAAAATCTTTGTTTCTTTTATATCTTGAGTAGACATAATTTTATTTGATATTCCACCTGTCCTGGAAGCTTGCCTTTCTAGCAATAACCCAAGGAAGCTTTCCTACTTCTGTCATATTGGAGTTCCTTCTTCAGCTTTTTTCCATGTAGAGAATACTTTTAATATTACCAGAAACTCAACTGCAAAAAATGTTCTCACCTTCAATTCCAAAAAAAAACCAAAAAACAAACCTGCCCCCCAAAACAAACAACACACAAAGAACAAACCTAAAACATCAACTTAGCAAAACCATAGAAAACCATTGATGTTTAAAAGGTTTTCATGTCATAACTTCTGGATTGCTTGTCAAGAGACTGGCATGTTCTACTGGGGATTTCAGTAGGCATCTACAACCAAAAATTTAATTGACAGCCAAAGAATCAATCTTGTCAGCTTCATTTGTGTTTAGAAGGAGTTGATATAGAAGATGTCTGTGCAAGCTTAGAGAATTCTACAACTTCCCTTGTTTGTTATCTACCATGCAAATACTTTGTAGTTCACCTTCCTTGTCTTGCCAGTGTTGCATTTTTGGTGTCAGTAGCAAGGTCAACCCGAATTGAAAGTTCAACAGAAAAAAGTGGGAACAAAAGCACAGGAGTTCCTGCCTAGCAAAACAATCCAGCACAAGCATATTGGCAGCTTTGCATGACATGTGTTGGGATGAAGCTTCGTGCAAGGCTGAAGTATGTCTCGTTTGGTGAGTGGCAGTAGGGCTTCATCGTCTCAGTTGCTGAAAGTGTTTTGAAGTGCAGCCTTAATCATAAAAGCAATATTAATGTTTTGTGACAAATTTGGAGTTGATTAAATGTTTATTTACTTTTCAGGACACACAAAGAAGCTGTGTAAGTGGCTATTATTTATCCCAAAGGTCTCAAAAGTACAGCAATCACAGGAAAGCAAAAAACAAGAAAATGCTAGATGAAAAAGGCAGAGGCAGTTTCAGCCATCCTCTAGTATTTCCTATCCTTCCTTTCATTTCTCTGTTGCTTTCTTTTTTTAGCCTCTTTTCAGCTTTACAGTGATACCTCTGTACTCATACCTGGTAATTTCTAGCAGTATTTCCTCATTCTTTTGCTTTCAATAGCCCTGTTTCAGTTCAGACAGTACAGATTGCTTAGTTTTGGGATGGAACTTCAAGCTTGACAACTGGCAGAATTTAAACTCTATCATTGAACTGCCTCCTTTATGAAGTATATCACCTATAAAAGAGCTAAAGAATATATGAGAGGGTACTGATTATTATTATTATTATTTATTCACTTGGTTTATTATTTCATAGGGACCCTTCTGCGCCATTCAGAAAGCAGCTGTCAGACTAAATAAAAATACATTATAAGGAAGCTCTCATCTTTTTAATTGATATTAATCTAGTTGCATCCAGCCATAAAATGCTCACCATTGATGATATGGCAAATAATGTGACTGCAATTAGTTAGCAATTCAATGTGCCTTTCAGAAAACAGTCTCCAAACCTTCCTGAAAATAACTCACTTCTGCCAGAATGATTTTTTTTTGAGACATGTGCAACTACTAGGTTTTAGAGTCTCTTCAGATCTGTATTCTGAAAATTTTTATGCTCTTTCTGAAGTTAATGCAGAAGCCTTGGTAGGTGAGGCAACGGATGTTTTCAAAGGGAAATAAATAAGAGTGAATATAGATAAATATCCTAGCTTATAGAAGCTCTTCTGAAAACATTACTGAGGGGAATGTTTACACCCTTTGTTTTTATCTTTTGCCAGTCTGACAAATGGATTGTCCTGAAGAGTGGTATTCACTGTAGAACTAAATCACTTGTTTCACATTATTTTGAATGTTCCCATGTATATTGTAATGTTGTAATATTCCCATGATTTTAATGTAGTCTTCTGTTTGTGTTTCTATTTTTTTTTTTAGTATTTTGTGATAAAAAGGAACATTAATTACAATTATTCACTAAATTTTAAGCTGCAAGTGGTAATCAGGCCATTACTGCACCACATGACATACCTAAGTGATTTTGGAGCATCCTTTGGTGGACTCTTCTTCTCTGCTTCTGACTAAAGATGTCAGATTGACTATTCAGGTTATTCTTCCAGCACTAGATCCATTACAGTCAGGATTTAAGTATCCTCAGCCACTTTGCAACCCTACAGAAGTTATTTGATCTGGATAACCACAGACTACTTGCTGCATGTTTTGCTATATTCAGGTGGGAAAAAACCAAACCCTTAAATATAGCAACAAAGCTAAGATTAAAAGCTACAGCTGAGAAGAGCACTGAGGTAAGTGGAGTGTGACTACCTGTAGTTAGCTTTCTTCTGTTTCCCCAACAACCCACCACCTACCTTTCTGTGGTGCAAACAGCCTTGTCGTTGCTGTTGACATGATAAGCAACGGTTTATCATTTCCAACCTGGTGCATCTGGATTTAGATTGTTGGATGACTATCATTACCCTCATTCCTTTTTCTTTCACCTGAGTCACTTTGGTGGGAACCATAGTGTAACATGAAAGCAAAGCTGTAATTCGCCTGTTATGGCAGCAGATGGGCCCCTCCCAAGCTCTTACTGAAGGGTCAAATGAAATTGCTCCCTTTGTAACTTCCATTTTACTGTGTTTGAGGTACTAGTGGGAAATGAGACATTCCACAAAATGACTCAGAGACACAGTTCTCAGATTATGCCAGGTTTTACGACTGGTTCCCTATCTCCCATCAGGTTCTAACAGACCATCATCAGGCTGCAGCTGATTCCCCTGGTGGGTAAGAGCCACCATTTTAGGTGGTAGAGGCTACATTTTAAGCTGGTAGAGGATCTTGGCTTCTGGTTATCACATGGCTTTTGTGCATGTTCAAGGTACCTGCCTTGTCCAGTATGCTTCAGGGGCAGTCTGGTGCTTGAAGTAACCCTGCTGCAGATATTTTGTTGCTGCATTGAATGGTGGACTTGAAAGTCTGCTTATTTACTGATTCTGCCTTGACTGAAGACCATTTCTTCCCTGCTCTCATAAGGGGGAAATACCATTTGATTACTGCTTAATCTCAGTTAATTTATGTAGTGGTATATCTCTACTACAGCAAGAGTTGGAATTTTTACTGGGAAACTCTAGTCTTTTTTCATCAATAAGTTTTTGCAGCAGAGTGAATGTATTTTCATGTTCCCAGTACCCTCTAAGATTTTTTGGGCTGCTGGCTTCTGGTACCTCTAGAATCACATAATGTTGTTCTGTTGAATCAACTAAACATGGTTTAGTCTATGTATTTCTTCTAAGTTCTCATTAACTTAATTGTGGTTGTGCAGGTAAGAGAATATAAGGCTTCTCTTGATTTGCTAAATTTATCTGTATGGAGAAGTGAATGACCTCTATTAATGTGGTGCTATTGCACATTTTTCCTTTTCAAGAAGTTTCTTTGAAAGTAAAGTTGCAGGCGTAATATATTACTGTGACTAGGCTTAATGAGATATCACTTTAAGCAAAAATTATTTTTAGTTGTCACCTAATGATCCCTACCTTTAGTGTAAGTACTCTCTATGGAATAACATGAGAATATTTTTGCCTAAAGGTTATTGCTATTAGGTATATCAAAATTTTGTGTAATTTATATAAGGTAGCTTCTCTCTTTAATAACTATTTTTGCATATAGGATTTTCAGCACTTTTACATCTTAAATTTATTGATTCATTTGATCAATCCTGATCAATTTCTCTGAATCCTCTGGAAGTCAGAGATAATTAAAAATATTTGAAAATGTTTGTTTACTTCAATGATCTTTTGAACTGTAGAATGAATACAGTGCTTATGCAAGAAAAAAAATCTGATTATGAATCTAATGAGGATTAAGTGCTTCTAAAAGGCAAGTAATGGATAGCCACAGTATGACTTCTTAACAACAATGGATAAGTGTAACAGCTTCATTTATGTGAGTTTTCAACTGTTGAAAGCAATGAGATATTTTCCATCTTTTGTGTAATACAGTGTCCTTGGGTGGAAAAAAGAAAATATGGAAATGGAAGATATTTTAAATCTAAAAGCATGAGCTTTCACTAGGTCAGTGAAACTGTAGCACAAAACTGACTGTACTGACTTCATATAGAGTACATTTAAGGGCTCAAAAGTGTGAAACCATACTGCTTTTATTTTTTTCCTTTGAGATGTAAATAAAAGCTGTTTGCTAATTCATTTGGGTGTTGTTTTTTCATTGGTTTCAAAACATTTGGGTGTTTTGTTTTGTTTTGAGTCTCTTGAGTATATTGGGGGAGTATGGGTGGGGAGAGTTGGGTTTTTTTCCCAACTCTCCCCACCCATAGATGGGTAATAGATGTAAAAGAGTATTATTTATTTTGTAAAGCAGAGCTCCTTCCCTGTCCTGCATGGCCCTTAGTGTCCATTCAGTGACCTACTTTGTGTTAACTATGGGGATTAAGAATGTGAGGGAAAAAGCTACAATGTAAGATTTACATTAGAATGTTTCCTTTTCTGCTAATTTCCCAAGTTTGCATAGATGAAAAAATGAAAGGACCAGAATGTTGGTTTAATTGGAGTAACTGCTCTGGTTGAAGACAAATGTATTTGATTTTTTTTTCTTTTTTTTTTTTGGATTCTAGCAGTGTGTATTTATTTTAGATTTATTTGACACTTTAAAGAGCACCCATCCAGGGTTAGAAATGCCTTTGACATTTATGGAAAATACAACTGTATTCTAGGCAATTGTTAATTTTTTTCCCATAATTATAGAGGCTAGGACTCAGCAAAGCATGTATATAACTAAAACCACACACTTAAATGCTCTGATGAATAGGTCAGCTCAGCTATGTCATGGCAGTGAGGAAGAATGAAATGGAAAGGTCATGGTCTCTTCTCTGTTTGAGTCAATCTGCCTGGGCAAAGACACCAGAAATTGGATACATTTTGCTATGTTGTGTGGGGCTAGCAGAGCCAGATTTTCCTTAACTCTCTCAGAGCTCTACCAGAGAGATGTGAAGAGACACATGGCAGAAACACATCAGCCTGCAGCACGTCCTGGGACATATCTGGGGAAAATGAGAGAACAGAAAGAGGAAAAGACCTAATGTGATTTGTGAGAGCTAAGGACCTGAGCCTGATCAGGGAGTGGCAAAGGCTGTCCTTATCCTTACCTTAAGCATTGCTCAAACAAATGCAGAGTTAGACTATTCAAAGGTAAGAAAATGTGTATCACTTAATTTTTTTTCCCTGTTTGATTTATTGGAAAGAGACTCTGCACTTCAGTTAAATTGATGGATTTTTGAGACCAGTTTACTGCTTCAACAGCCTTTGTTCCAGTAGCCTTACTTAGATGAATGGCCCAATAAAAAAAGGGGAGGAAAAAATTTCCCAGTAATATTCCCTGTAGATCTTGGATTTTCTTAGTGACCTACATATCTTTTTCCACTACTTTATGCTTTTATTATGTATATAAACATGGGAATTCAGGCCTCCTCTGAAATAAGAAACAAAGGAGTAAATGTACTAAATGTTATGTTGCAGCTGTGTAAGGGATTAAAGTGAGGTGTAGGATCACCTAAATTATAATTTTTAAGGAGAAAAACAAGTAGCACTGTTTTAAGTTGCAGGTTAAAACAGTGACCTGAAGTTCTTAAAACTAGCAGCTCTGTATTCACTTCAAGCTTTAGATTATGAAAAGCACATGTCTGAATTGTCAGTAACAATCACTAAATAAAGCTTGTCATCTGAAAGTGAGGAATCCACAGATGAATCTCACACTTGAAAAGTAATGAAGCCTTCCAGCATATGCTGTCCAAACAGGTGTTGGATCCCAGCTCTGACCACTTTTAGTCTAGGGGAGGTTAGGGCTGAAGCAGATGGCTTCTGCTGAATAACGGAGCTGAGCACAGGATGTGTTGCAGTGACCCCAAGACTGCAGATAAATATGCATCCATGTGGGAGGCTGACATTTGGTTTGGTGCCTCTAACCAGTCTCTGTAGAAAAATAAATAGCTTTGCAATTAAAGAAGGGAAAAGAAAAAGAGACTATAGGATTATGTTCTCATTTGGTTGAGAAATTTTTAGGTCATAGAATCGTACAGTAGAGCTGTAGTCCTCCTTGACAGAAAGGAGGACCCTTTTCAATTTTGTATCTTTTTGAAGGCATGTTTTTAGTACAAAGTTTTACAGGCTTTCGATAATATATTCAGCTTTAGCCCTTTCAAGAAGGAAGAAATAGTGCAGGCTATCCTCAGTTTATAACATTTTGCAAAAGAAAGAAGGGCCAAAAGAAAGATGTGCCTGTCAGGGATCCTTAATAGTATTTTCTGTGGTAATTTCATGACAGAAGATAGCATCAGAGCTGATCAGTTCCTGTTGTGTAATTCTACCTACCCTACATGTGTGCAGAAATACAAATGGATATTGAAATTCCAGCATGATTCCTAGAAGTTCATTAAAATGGAAGTAAGCAATACCTCTAAAATGATAGTGCAAGTAGTTTGTGTTGATCTGTCACATTGCCAGGAATGTTTCTTAGGTATTAACATAGAGTGTGCCACTATGGACTGAAGCAGACAATAAGGATATATAGTCATGATGGGAAAGAAAGATATATTACTAAGTATTGGAAACAATAAAATGAGAAATTAAAGGAACTATATTGCCTTCACTGTTTTCTTAAAACAAAGATTTTGATAAGGGACAGCCACAGGTAATATTGAGGCTTGGTCATCATCTACTCATCCAACAAATGTAGTATAAGAAAGGATTTGAGAAATGGGACTCAGAGCCCTTCAAAGATTCTATAGGTAATGAAAAATAATTATTTGATCTTCTAAAAAACAGAAGTGCATTAAAAATAGGAATGTCTGAAATTGGGAAAAAAATCAAAATTTTTTAGTCTTTTCCACAATATTAGAGTGTTCTTGGTTTGGAATAGAATGAAATCATTCTGTAATATTGTTTCAGTTTTGTGTATTATTGCACTGCTATAGATAAATTCCCCCACCCGCCAAATGGTATTTTAAATCAAAAAGTGAACTTTTCAGTCTAAGAAATTAGAAATGAGATTCTTAGTTACTTTCTAGAGTTTTGAATGTCAAAAGCTGTCTTCAAAAAACAGCCCTTTTCTTCGAAATAAAATGTTTTATAAAGATATTGTGTAGCACCTAGCTAGATTTGCAAACTTTATTGTTTTGGAATAAAGCTTTTCTACCTTCATCTTAAAGGACACAGTAGACTGGCTTTATCAGGAAACTGTGCCTCAGGTATTAGTACAACACTTTAATTTGTTAGAAAGCTTAAGGGAACAGGTAACAACTCAAGCAAAGAATCTGAGGTGCAGAGAAGTAAATACTGTATACCAAGAAACAAATTCTGAAAACTAATTAGAGAGATAAGAATTCTTGTACTAGAAATTTTGTATCTCCAGGCTTTTTCAGTTCAATAAATATAGACAGATGCAGCTTCAATAGTATTGATATTAATAAATGAAGACAACTGTATTCAAGTACACTGAAAGCCTGAAAGTCATTCCCCTCCTTAAAGAAGATATTGACAAGCAAGAAGAAAAGCCTGCAGTTTTTTAAATACCTTGAAATGTTGAGGAGACTCCAGGCACTGCACTTCCATTGTTCATTTAATGAAATAAGCTATTGCCTACACATCCATTAGAACATAAAATAGAAATAACATCTTAATCGTTAGGCAGAGTACTAAATAGCATAGTAGAAGCTGGAACAAAGTGAGAGGTTGACTTAGAAGTTTCATGCTTATGTCAACGCTTATTGCCACATGGGGTATATTAACACAAAACTGTTTCTTAGCAGTGTTTCTGTTATTTTTTACTCTTTTTTATTTTTTACCCCTTTTCTGTTATTTTTTACTCTTTTTCTTCATCTGGTTTGTTCTGGCTTTTTGTGGTTTTTTTTTTGTTTGTTTTTTTAATCTGCTGTTGGAAGTTCATATGGTGGGAATTATGCATGTTTTCAAGGAGTCACATTGTACGCTATTTAGATGTAGATGTAAGCTAATGCCTCCCTGAAAACCTAGCTCTTTAGGTCTCTAAAATAGTCTGTATAACAGACATCTGCAAGTCCTCCAGAGAGGTACCTATGTGGAAAAAGGAGAGTAGAATTATGCCATTCCATTATATAGAATTGACAGTGGCTACTACCTAACTTTTTGCAAGGAGTGTGTTTGTGAAAGCTGCTAAATGGGAAAGTAACTGAGCTCAAGCAGAGGAAGACATTTATAATGAACAGTCTGAAGTGATATGCACGTTTTCTCTGTTTTCTGACAACTTAGTCTCAGTTGATTCTTTCATGGAGATCTGACCACATCTGTTCTTTCAAGTGAACAACCCAAAACCACTAAAGGTAAAAAGCTCTTGAAACAGAGAAAATTCAAGGCTTATTGATCAAGATGAATTAAAATAAAAGGTTTGACAGCAGATATCTCTTACCCCTCGCAGCCTGCTGTGATTGTTGAGTGAATTCTGTCCTACTGTGATTCCAGCACCTCTCTGAGGAGCAGTGAATTCTGCATTGCCTCTTCTGAACTTCTGTGAAACCTCTGTGTATCTTTTTTTATCATCAGCTCTGAGGTTTGACTTCGAGCCTGTTCCCTTATTTTAGGAGCCTCTTAATCATTGTTTTTGCTGGATGCTCCTAGCTTACTGTGTATTCTGCCTGCTCTATGCTGCAGTCAAACACATCCACTTTAGGATGATCATCTACTCCCATCTGAGAGGCCCCACACCCCTTCTCAGCAGAGAATATGCAGTGTACATGCTGCAACTGGCAAATGCATAAATCAGGACGGGTGCCTTTAATCAGCCTCCCATTGACCACCTCAGCAATGGGTTAACATGACAGCACTGCAGGCAGCTGCACTGTGAGTTTGAGAAGCCAGGTGGTACCAGCAGTCAGAATGGTTGTGAGAAGAACTCCTAAGTGGAATTACAGCCTCTTGTTCAGCCCAGAATTTAAGAAGAGGTGGAAAGAGAGAGATAATAATAACAAAAAATTAAGGAGACAGATCTGACCTTATGAAAGTCTGTTTCCCCTTTGTAATATGAATATAATATAGTTTGTTTTAAAGAGGTTTGGCAATCATTCCTGTGGTTTTACTGAGTGTGGGAGGCAAAGCCTGCTGTTTCAGGAAATGGTGGATGATGAATAGCTGCTTCTAGGTAAAATCTTCAGTCCTCGGATGGCAGCAGAAAGGACCAGAATGGTGTGCAGAATCTGTCACTTGGTGATATTCTTCTATTAAATAAAGAGAATAGTTCACCTCTCTTTTGATACATAGCATCTAATAAAATAACTGAAAAGCATCTAAATGTTTCTAAGCTTGATTGCTCATTAACACTGATAAAATCTTGGGATAAAAAAAAGAATGAAACACTGAATAAAAGTAGAGCCAACCATTAGAATAAAGCAAAGTGTGATGAAGAAGAGATTTGGAGTGAAAAAATTTACAGTTGACCAAAGTATGGCTGCCACCTGTCCTTCAAATAAAGGCGAATACATCTTCTCAGTGATGTTACATTAGACTAATGTACCAAGGACTACAGGACTAAATTATAACATCTGAATCATTTGGCATATATAAAATAGACATTGAAATAAGTCAATGTCTTGGAGCAAATATATCTTTGAAAACAAATAGTTCTGGCTCAGCATTTATTCTTGACTAGTTCCTTGTGCGCACCTCTGTTCTGTATTTCATGCTATATGTTATAAAAAGTCATGAATGTGTGTGCCCCACACATGCCGTGTGGATAAAGCAGAGGCACATGATTCACAAAAGAGCAAAGGGACTTAGTGACTTAGTAAAAATCGATGTGAAAGTGAGTGGGTCACTTTTAGCCATTTGACAGTTCTGACTTTGTAAGTAGGTCACAGCATTGTAATATTCACGTATTACAATGAACTTAATTACATGCAAGAGCAGGATTGTAAGGAAAGGATTTTAACTGTAGCTTCTGGATCTGCATTGAGTTCTATGAGCAGAAAAACAGATGATTGATTTCCTTTCTTATTTTCTTTTGTAAAGAAGCCAAAATCATTTTATCCAAAGTTGTTTTACTTGGATGTATAGACTGCAGATACTATTTTATAATGCTTAATCTTAATGGTTAAGTGGAGGGTGTCTTGTTGAATTTATGTGTGTATAGTTGGTTTTGCTTTCTGAAAAGCAAATGGAAGTAATTTGAGAGAAAGAGGATTACAGAGAGAACCTGACCTGGACTTCACTCAAAACCACAAACCTTATGGAGAAGATAAAATCTGTGCTTTGAAAGATCTTGCTTTAAAATACAAATCTTTCTCCCACACTGATGTCAGCAATAAAGACCTTATTTCACAGAGGTTTCTGCTTTTAATTGTAGAGCACTACATCAAATTCCAGAAGATAAATGAACATGGAATGAATTTGTACTGGCTCTGTCAATAACTAATCTGACATCAGCATTTTAGCTCGTGGACAAAGGCAGCTTTGAGATCAGAAGAAGACGAAGTAAGAGCCTTTTCTTTGTGTTTAATTTAAATGTTAAATTTCTATCAGTTCAAGCTCTGTTATTAGTTAAAAAAAAAAAAAAGGAAGAAGAAAAGAAGCTGATGTTTGCTTCTTTTCCAGAATGTGCACACATGCTGTTTTACTGAGACCTTTACAAGCTGTTGTTGGCTAGCCATACACTCCCGAGGCTGTTTTATTATTGTTCACTCTTTCTACAGAAAACAAAATACAGCAACTTATGCCATGACATTTTGTGACATTTCCAGATATGAACATCTGGGAAGTTTAGTGTGACAGTGACAGCAAAGCTGACAATGATTTTCCAGTGCCACATACAGCCTGGGCATCTGCAGTCATCGCCTTTTCATTTTATTTTCCTCTCCCTCCCTGCCTCCTTATCCCACCTAAATGCTTAATGCAGCCTTTCTCTGTTTTGGCCTTGAAGATAGAATAATATCCCACATTTATTTCAAAGCTGTACATGGAACATTGTACATCAAGTGCATCACAAATCAGTTCAGAGCAAAAGGGAAGAGCTTTCCAGCTAGCAAGAGGAAGCGCAGCTGCACAAGTTGCTCTAATTGCAGACATTGGGTGGATTTGATCATCAGATGTCTACTCTGCATAAAATCGAAGTTAAACAGCTAAACATTAATTACTTCTATTATTGCATTAGGATATTGGAATAAAAGGAGGGAAAAACACAACAACCTACATATCTTGGGTAGTAAGCCAAAGCAAGAGAAGGGGGAAAAAAAGAAAAGAAAAAAAAACACTGAATAATTGTTGCATTTGAAATGAAAAATATCTTGTTTGTGTGACAAAAGGTGCACTGGAGGAAGGTAAAATTTTATAAGTGACCCAAAGTACAGCACTAATATGGTTAGTTAATAAAGTAATGTAAAACAAATAAAGGTACATTGTAACTGTCTAGAGGAATTGCGGTGACCTAATGGTGTGAGGCACAAACACTTAGTCAACATGTTCTTATGTCAACTTCATTTTCAATTTATATTATTTTTTTGCTTTTTTTCTAGTCTCTTAGACATCTACAGAAATTGTGTTTTCTAAGGGATATTCTCTCTGTTTCTTTGAGAGACAATACTGGGTAGCATTGCTAAGAACAAGAATTGCATAATCTGTCTAGCGTGTTGCAACATTTTCAGCCACAAGACCCTATTAAAGCCTCAAAAAATTGTAACAACAAGCCTTTAAAATTACATACTATGTTTTAAAGATAATTTCAAGAAGTAATAACTCAACTCCCTATCTTAAAAAAATATTCAGCTGAAAGATGTAGTATCCACCAAAAGTTTTATGCTGCACAAAGCTGTACTTCGGTACAGGGCAACAGCAAAATTATTTACCTGTAATTACTGATAATGGAGTCAGTGTTCCTGGAGGTGGATGTCACAGTCTAGTGGTGTTGGGTCATAGGTTGGACTCAGTGATCTCAAACATCTTTTCAAACCCAGCTGATTCTGTGATTTTTGTTTGGATTTACTGCAGTCAAACACTGTTCTATGTTTGGCTGTGTTTAGACACAGCAATCTTACAGTTTTTTCTGTAATTAGTAGCCTTGAAATATTCACAGTGTTAGTTTAACAAAAAGGGCTAAGATGAAGAAAAATGTAACGTACTAAGGGCAACAAGTAATTTTCTTCACTGAGCACTTTGTTCATATCCTCTAGGAACATTTATACTCACTCCTTTTCAGAACTGCTTTATTGGAAGAATAGAAACACCATATCAAGTCCAGTCCATATCTCTGTCCCAGACTGGTCAGTATTCCTAGAAAGAGTATCAGCTTTTCTGGATGGAAAATTGTCTTCCTAGCCTTTATTAACAGATACCCCCTAAAACACAAGGTTTTACCTTCCATGAAATATACTATTTTTGTGAAAATGTTCCTAATAAACTCATTTATTAGAGTATTTTCTGAAGGCAGATGCTGAAGTGCAAAGGCTATAACTTGTCAACTAAAAACCAGAGAATTGAGGTATTGGACCCAGGGAGTAATTCCTTGCTCAGACCAGGGAAGCTGGGGCTCCTGGAGGATGTTTCCGTGCTGCTTTTTGGTGAATGTTTGCCTGGCCAAGAGACAGCAATGACTTCCAATAGATAGATGATTTTCTACTTTCCCCTAGAAATATATATAATGAGTCAGAGAGAATGTCTGGGTTTTATAGACTGCCATTAGCAGTTGTCATTTCAACCTGAGACAATTCTGATTGAAATAAAGTAATTTCCTGAATATATTAAAATAAAGGAGACTGTTATAACCTTAACAGGAAAATAGTGTGATGGATCAGATTCCACAAAAGGTTTCTTTTCACCTCTTCCCCCTTTCCATCCTCTCCTCTTCCCCCAGGTTTCTCTTCATTGTAAACTCTCAGACATCTTCCATTTACTTTTCAGGATCTTTGTTTTATTTTGCTTTGCCCCTTTTTGTCCTCCTGAAAACCTAAGCAAATTGATAGAGCAAAGCACAATTACAGTGCCAACAGCTTACAGAGAGCTTTCCTTAGAAAACAGCAGGCAGTAGACTTGTATTTTCTGCTTCACAGTACGGGGATGCAGCAAATACGACCAGCTGTTCCATGGAGAGTTTTGGCTCAGTGAAACCATTTTGTACAATGATGCTCTGGCCTGGCCCCAAACTTTCTGTCTCCTAAGCTCCCTTATGCAGCGTACTGGAGAGGTCAGTTGGCTGAGGGATGCAGTGTCCCACTTCCCCCCACCCCAGCCCCAGGCATCTCCTCTGCAGTTTGAGCCACCTGTGGAGAAGAAATATTCTGTCTGTTGCTTTTGGCCCCCGTGCATCAGTATCAGCAAACACAAGGTTCTTTGTGTCCTCTTCCTTGCCTAGTGGTTGGTTTATACTGTTGCATCATCCAAAACACCTACTCTGCAGTTTTGGCTTGGTTAAGTGACCCCCTGTTCACCCTGACCTTTGCTTCCTTGTCTTGTGGCAGGAATAGCACATTTAGTCCTGTTCACAGCACCTCTTTTTTCTCCATTATTAAGCATTTCTCCTGAAATTTTCACCTTTTTAATGGGCAACTTTGCAGCTTCTCTGAAGATGTTACTGCTCTTACATATTTTCTCATCTGCATTGATGGCAAAATATGTCCATAGATTTTTTTTTAAAAGTTAAACTCTTCACAAATTGTTTCTCAGGTTTTGGGTGAATGTTGCTACAAAAACTCAGCTGTCTTCCACGTCACTCCTGTGCTGTAGTCTGACTGCAGACTAGTTTGTTAATGTACATTGCTGGAGGTTTAAAAAATCCAACTGAATTATTCGTGTACTGAATATTACAGTAGTCTTGTGTGGGTATTATTGACACCCATGGGTGACCAGGCTGTTGTGCCACTGGCACAGACACAGTTTAAAATCACTTTATTTGCTGTGTAAGAAGTTGCCATCCAAGGAAGATCCAGGGCTGATGATATACAAGAATTTAATCTGAAAGTAGGAAATCCTGTGAAATAGGAAATACCTCAAGCACTCTGGTGATAGAATCCCAGCCAATCTGTTTCAAATGGACTATGGAAATTTTCAGGGGTTAACCAAAATATAAAGCTTAGAGGATATTTTGCTATCTGATGGAGGCTGAAAGAAGGTTCACTAGTCATCTTTTTGTTACCCTTTCAGGATGCTGGGCACAGTATTTTACATTACTTGAACTCTAGCTAGATTCTGTGCCTCGCTTTTGAGACTCCCATAGACTTTTGGATTTACCTTGGTTCTCCCTACCTACCTCAAATAATAAAACCCACATAGACTGGTACTAGAAGTGGGAAGTGCATCCCAATCCTTATAAACCTACATAGATTGTGAAGGATATATTAAGACAGTTTAGTTAAAAACTTGAATGTGAATTTTGCAAACAATTTAACAAAATACAGTATAAGAACACATGAATACTACAAAAATCAGGTAAAGTTAAGAAAAATAATCTGTGGTTTTTCAGGCCATAGCACAAGGGACAACATGTTAATTTTCGTTTGTGTGCCTGATCTGTCAATACATTTATTAGGGGTTTGAGATGCCTTACAAAGCCCCTGCTTGGGACTGCACACATACTGTTACACTCTGATTTTCCCTCTGACATAATGCTAGCTTTCACCCTGAAGCTCAGTATTATTTTATGCCATGTGTTAATTTCCTGCATGAATGCCTTATTTACCTTCATTTAGAGTATGCTGCAGGTGGAAACAGAACAGTACTTACTGGCAATATTTTTGGTGGCAAAACACTGAAGGACAGCTCAGGGTCTTGCATAGCTCCAGGGTATCACACTGTGAAAGCAATTTGGAGGTGTGATTTGTCATTAAGGAGGACTGGTTTCTTAAATACTGGTTCTTCATAGGACTAACCATAAATACAAAGTTTTGCAGTCTCTTCAAAGAGAACAGATCTAATAATTCCTGTTCTCCATTCAACAGCTACTCAAGTCAATGGGAGTCTTTCCTGGAATTTCAGCTAGTGTTTGATATGGCTCTCAGGAACATTTTGTTTTGTTTGAAAGTGTCTGGTGAGAACAACTGAACTCCTGGGGATAAAGTTACAGATTTATGTAGTAATTGAGTAGGGTTCTCTTACTAAAGCTTACTCAGTAGCTGTTCTAGCTGTTTTTTTCTTTCCTTGTAAGATACTAGTTATAGTTACTGCACATTACTCTGTTTTATGAGCATGTTACATGTATCTATATAATTTATATTAGTTTTCCTATAAATTGGGTGCACTGATTTCAGTACTTGTATTTTTAGTGTGTATTTTTAGTGTGTATTCCACAAGGGCAGCTCAATAAGTAAATTCATTAACACAGCTTTACCCAATGCATCAACCTTTGTAAAAGATCCATTCAGTACTGTACCATATAAAGGGATCATTCCTTTGCAGAGTTTCTACTTTTTTTCCTTTGTTACTTGGGTAGGTTTTGATTTTTGATGTTGTCTTCTAGGGACTTGCACTGCATATATGACTTTTTGATTGTCTTGGAGGTTTTCTATTTGCTTTGCTCTGCAGTCAATGGATCCTCTGTTAGTGATGTTTGGTGGTTTTGAAGTTGTAGGATCCACATTTCTTCAGTTGCATTTAATGCCTAAATACATGGCTAAATTTGTTAGGCCATTTCAGCAATGTGCATTAATTTTTTATTTTTTTCCATTTTCTCTTTCACTGTTCTCTTCAAGGGCTAATGTAACTGCTTTTCTGTGTTTAAAACTGAATTCAGCAATGGAGGAGGCTTAACATTTATGTCTGTGTGAGTTTATGCACTTGTGATATTGGCTGGTTATTAGAAATAAATATTCATGTGTATATGAATGTATGTATACATATATGTATATAATTGTGAGAGAGCAGAAAAGGGATGTAGCTAGATGTAAAGTTTTTTTTTTAAAGCTTTTATGTTATGTGCTTCTCTTCACTTGTCCTAGGAGCACAGAAACATGGTTTGTGTTTGCTTTGAGCACAAATATGGGAGCTGCTTAAATTGCAGCCACAAAAACTTCTTATTATCTTTTACATTTCCAGAGCAGAAGGGCAAGAAAATTAAAAGCAGAAGGAAATGCTGTTGAAATTAAGCTTTTACAATAATAGTACAGTAATACATTTGAGCAGCCTAGAACTTGCTGCCATAAGAAACAAAATGAGTCAGAAGTTTAGCACAATTTCTATGGATGCTCAAGCTTTGGGGCACTTCACATCTAAATTTAGATATAAGAAGCAACTTCACCTATTGAAAGATAATTCTATAATTGCCAATTTCATGGTTTCTTGCCCTTTTCTCTGACGCTGGTCGCTGTCAGAAAGGGTATTGGATGAAGTGAATTGGTCTGAATCACTATGACAATGGCTGTTATTGTGGGGAAATGATGATTTCTGCTTGTGTCTTACCAATAAGAGCACTTCTAACACGTATGCACTAGACTGAGAAACATTCTGTGAAAACTGACAAACATTGTGTTTATTTTAGAATGCACAGTTTTAACATGCAAATTGATCAACCTGGTTTTTTATTGGAGAAAATTAAATAATTCTTTGTACCTTTTTAAAAGAAACATGATTCAGAGTTCTGCTCAAGCTAATGAAAGTTCAGGGTTAGTAAATAATGTAGAATACAGGATGAATGAAGCATTTTAGATGTGCAGCTTATGACCTTTGCAAGAAAACAAATGTGAAACCTTTCCCAAATTTCAAATTTTTATCACAATTATTTTAGGTCTATAACTTGGGCTTCTAGGCCAGTACAAATAGTAAACTGTAATAACACTGGTAAATATTATATTTTTTCCTGATGCTTACTCTTTTCCTAGCTTCGGTAGTAGCAGCAGAACTTACAGTCCTTTTAAAGTAATGACTAGTGCACCAGAGGTGAGTTGATATGCTTCATGGGAAACTTTCCTGCAGCAGGTTACACAAAGGACTTTAGCTGCTTTTTAAAATTTTTTTCTGTATTTTCTTCTTCTGTAAAAACATTCTCCACTAGGTGTCCCAAGTACAAGGAATGTAAGATTAATGTCTTCCAGTTTTAAACTTTGACTATTTTCCCCAAGTCAAGCAATCCTCATACTGTAACATTTTCTTATATTTTAAGGATTCCTGACTATCCATTCTAGAAAATGGATAGCAAAAGATGAAAAGGTACTTTAAGTAATCTTCTTGATTCCTGCCTCATATCCCCCTAAAATTGATCTCCAGGACATCACAAAGTCACCTATAAACAGCTGCAGAAAGATTTTTGTTAGGGCTGTCTTTGAGACTTAAGAACAAAAAAACATTCAAACCTTATTTTAGAATACAAGCTGATCCCCCTAGTACACTTTAATCCAAGATAATTCTCGGTGTTTCTGGAAATTTGTGAGAAAGAGAACCAAATTTTTAAAAATTTTCCATAAGAATGTGCATCAAACCTGTAGATTGCTGAACATGCTGCACACTTCTCTGCTGTGGAGAAAAGAGCTTTCATTAATGAGGCCTCATTTTGGAACCTGTAAAAATATCTGGCTAGGACCTTGAATTGTCATTGCAGATTCAAAGGCAGGAAACAAGAAAATATATACATATACTGTGTGCCATTTGTAGGGACAGAACAGACTGATGCAAACTCCTGCTGAGAGGGAGCCAAGATGATAAGATCTGCTTGGTCGTAACATTTATTCATTGGCAAGCTTGCAGTTTAGAATGTCAAATTATTAGGTCCTTCTGGCATGTTATGATTTTCTTAATTATAATAAGTTTACAGATTTTGTTGATGAGGTCACCACAGGAGCATAGAAAAGAATTTAAATCCCTAATTGCTGAGGGACAGTGAGCAGCAAGAACACCTTTAGAAACAGCTCTAGAAGCTGCAGTTACTCTGTTACAGTCAATGGAAATTTGTGTGGTAATGAGCCTCTGTCTTCTTGACTCTGGAGTTCTGAGATCCCAGGAGCAGTGTAGTCATCAGAGAAGGATCTTCTGTTTGGATGATGCAGATTAGTTCTGCATGAAAAAGGGCAATGTCCTTCACACTTTGGAGGATTTATTTGCTATTTTTTTCCTTTCAATGCGTATATGACTGCAGAAAAAGAGAACAGAATTTTCTGAGAGCTGGTCCATGTGGAGGGTAGGGAAAAAATAGAGAAATTTCTTCTTTGGGATGGCAGCAGACCCTAGTACCTGCTCAAGGTATAATGAAATACTCAATTTCTTAATGATTTAATCTAGTAACAATCCTGACAAGTCTGTTATGAGTTACCATTTTACCATGTTTGTGGATTTCAATCTCTTTTCCTTCCATTACAATCTACCTTTTCTCGTTCTTGGTATTGACATACTCAAAATCATAGACTTCAAGGCCAGAGAACGCTGTAGGTTGCCTCATACCTGCCCCCAACTGTTTTATCTTCCCCTTAGAATCCACTTTTCTCAGAACTTGTTTCTAAAGGAAGTGGATCTTTTCTGTGATCTTCAAGAGGGGAGGAAGTTACTCATGAATAAGGAGGAGTTTCTGTTCACACTGTTTCATGATTTTCCTACCCAAAGGAGGGCTTGAGAGCCCTCCCTACCTTCATTATGCTGTTCTAATTCAGAAAGACCTCCAACATTTTGTTATATTTTCAGATGATAGTAAATCTGAAACACCTACAGATCTATTTGCATTTTTTTTTGTATGGCAGGTTTTCCTACCTCTGTCTTTGCTAGATAAGCAACATTACCTGAAAACATCTTACAGACAATTTAGAGAGTTGGCAGTTCTCTCCTTATTTACTTCTGATACAAAGGTCCTGGCAAAGACAAAGAGGATACTTTTTTACTTTTTATTTTACAAAGACCATGATGATCTGTGTGGTTTATGAGATGTAAGCCTTTATGATATTGTCTTTTTATATGACTGATATAAGAATATAATGTCTGTAGAAAGACAGACCTAAACTCTAAGTAACCTATAATGCTCTTTCCAAGACCTTAACAGTGGGAACAGTGCAGTTAAAGGCCACCCATGTAGTGATACTTCCCCAGAATATTTTCACCCTCCAGGAGATGACCCTGAGACTACCTCAGTTGTTTAGAGCATGGTGGCAATAACAGCAGGGTTGTGAGTTCAATCCCTGTATGGGCCATTCAGATAACAGTTGGACTTGATGATCCTAGTGAGTCTCCTCCAGCTGAGAATATTCTGTGGTCTCAGTTATAAATCAGAGATAGCATCTTTATAGTTAATATGTCTACAGGGATTTCTTGAACTGGTAAAGGCTTTCCTGGAATTCCTGGAACTTTTGTCATTCATCCTGTTTTTCTTATCCAGGTCTTGAGTTCTTGCTAAAAAATGCATCCCTATAGATCTCATTTGTTTGCATAATTTCACTAATAATCTGTTTAGGGAGACCCTAATCTTAGTGTTTAGATGTTTCAGTCTTTTTATATAAAAAAAATCAACAAAACAAAACAAAACCACAAAAAAAAAACCCTTTTAGAGTTTCCATCAGACTCCTAATATTTTTGTTATGAAGTTTATCTAAAGATTACCTATAAAGTTTTCAGAGATTATAAAGCTATGTGTTAAGGTAACCAGGACAGAGCCTCAGGGTGATACAGTTCCATCAAGTTGGAACAAGAGCTTTTCCTCTCTCTTTGAGAGGCATCTCACTCGCTGGCAGATTTATTTAAAGTTTTATGGACTATTAATTAGAGGAGTCTTCCACGATACATACTCATTCTGTAAGAGTAGTATTTTGCAGTCTATTTTTAGGGTAGCTCCAAATCCCCTCAGTGTTTAGCTGAAGTCTCTGCATTTAAGCGATTAAGCAAGCATTACAAACTCTGAATGAGAAAGAAAGCCTACTTGCTTATACAGCACCAGGAGTTCTTGTGCATTTGTTGTCTGTGGCTTTAAAATAATGCATACCATATTGTGGCTAGCTTTTCTTTCCCTGTATTACAAACCGTGGTGAAGATTGTGTTCTGCAGTGGGGAAAGACCTGAATGTAGCTTTACCTTTCCTCTTCCAGGCACAGAGATCACAATGTCACTTTTGCCAGGTACTGCAGGATATTCCCTTACTTTGAAACCTTGTAGTACTTCATGGACTATTTGATCCTTGGGATGAAGAGCGGACATATCAAGAAGTTGTATTCATCTTCTCTATTAATCACTGAAATCTATTTTGCTTTCCATTCTGGGCATTTCTTTAGTGCTTACCAGTTCAGCTACTTTTGTGGTTCTTTTGAATGTGTTTACACTTTGCTTGACTTTGAGAAAAGTGTGATTGCTTTCTCAGTCCTAGGACTCATTTATAGTCTCACATATAGAGGAGTAAGCAAAACCAACGATATGTAAATTAACTGCTTGTTTTACCCCAGAGAAACCATATTTGGATGAAATATAATTCCAGGTATTCTAATTTTGCTTAATGCTCTGCTGCAGTGGTTGGGAGAGTTAAATGGTATAATCTTCAGCACTCATCAGAAGCTCCGGGCAAGGAATGAACATTTTATGGCTTATCAGTCAGTGACTGCCACAGACCTTGCAGAAAAAAACAAGTTTTGATTGGTTAATGCATGCAATTCTTGAGAATTCTAACCCTCTGAACATAATATATGGTACTGAACAGGTGAGCAAAGTACCAGCTACTACATTAAGACAAATCTGACGCTGCACCATCTACATTTTTTGTAGAAAATATTTACAGCTTTTCTTTCTAAGTAGGCTATATAGAGCATCTGTATGAAGAATGGCTCTAAAGTACTTCTGTGCAAATATGTTTTTCTGTCTAGCTAGGTCCTGATTTTGGAATGGCTGGGGTATGCAGAACTAGCTTTCCCATCATTAACAGCAAAATTTGAATATTTCCTTAAATCCTGTGGATGTATGGAGGTAACTTTCCAAGCTAGCTTCTGCAGCCAGCGCAATTCATTCCAAGACATTGGTGTTTTGGGGCTGGGTTTACTGGCACTGCCTTCAGCCTCCTATCAAAGCAGGATTTGATTTCTCTGAATCCAAACAGATCTGTCTTTACAGCTTTGTCACTATAAGTTATAGGAGTAGAACTATCAAAATGACAGTGTGTGGACCAGCTGCATCAAGTATCTGCACAGTGTGGCAGAGAAGGTCACACTGCTTATCCTTACAAGCACCAGCATCTGCTCAAGTTAGAGCAGTCAAGTGAAATGTCTCTAAAACTGAGGCTATTGTCCCTTTACTAGGAGGAGTGTCCTGAACTGCGGAGTACCTAGGAATGATACTCCCCAATTCAAAGCCCCCACACCACTCACTGGAAACAGCAGTGAGATAAGGAAAGAAACAGTAACAGCAGCAATACTAATGACAGGGTAGAAGAAAACAAATTATTCACATGGGGGAAGAAACCCCAATAGTACACAATGATGGGCTAGGTAAATGCTACATGTACAAGATAACTTTCTGCTTGTAGTTCATTAATATGAGAGGGATAATCTACTGGTAAGATTTAGATAGTCTCCAGTATCTTTACCTCACCAAAACAATAAAAAGTTTGCAAGAGAATATTTGATCCCATTGATCAAATCCAATACATCCAATATCTGAACTTATTAAAAAAACATTTAATAAAACATTTTTCTAAAGAAATGGTCAACATGTGAGTGTTCTTTAACACAAGAGTTTTAGAAGATAAGCCTGGTGATTTTACCAGCCATTGTCAAGGTATAAGGAGCTCTAACATTGAAGTACGCTAGCTAGAATTTTTGAAAAAAATTAAACTATTGTATTGGATTTCAGCATAAAATACCATGTGATAGAGTAAAGCCTATTACTCAGTTTCAGCTATTAAGTGATTTACTTTATACAGATAAAGTATCACACTGGAAAAACATTCAGACACTTAAAAAATTATTGAGAAGTTATGCCTCCCTAAATTATTGTGTTTGTGGTTAACATCATCATTTTCCTATCTTATGCTGATGCATTTCAGAACTTATAGTCATACCAGGTAAGGTAAGCCAGAGGTCACTGGAGACAGAAAAGTCTTCTGAGTGTGGACGTAGGTAATCAGGAACTCTAGCTCATTCCAAGATTTTCCTTAGTAGGGAAGGATGGTGCAGCTGTGTATTACATTCAGGAGCCGTTATTTTGGAACTAACCATCCAAGACAAGTGGGATAAAATACTTACTTCCACAGGGATGTGAAGACAAGATCATTTGGAACAAAGATTTATCAACTTTCAAGGGAGATAAATATTTGAAAAACAAAGTAAGGAAAAAGGCTAGGTTGAGATAATCTTGTTGAAAATATTTGGAACAATAAAGTTGTGTTAAAAGATTGAGTCTGATGTCTTAAGAAACCTACAGCCAAATATATGGACATCTTCACTTTCACAGTTCTGTTGTCTTCGATTGCAGCTATTGCTTTCCTCAGTGGAAAATGCATGTTGGTAATTGTAAATCCATATGTGATATTATCATGAAGAAAGACAAAGCTGGAAAAGCTTAGTGCCGTAAATCCACTGATTTGCCTTCAGTCTTATTTTCAGCAACAAAAGGAAATAAGTCTTAAAACTTTACATAAAGCTCTCTTGCTGTATACTGCTATTGTTCCTGATTCATTAAACATTTTCTTGCTAAAATCAAACTTGTGGATTTGTGCAATGGTTGCTGTAGTATCTGGAGAGAGACATTATTCTTTGAGTCAGTAAGCCCATAAATACAAACTGTAACCTTATGGCTCTTCCAGGAGAAGAACATCTGATTACAGTAGATGAAGCAGGTAAGTGATTAGAAGCTTTTCTTACACTTTGATTTAGGATTCATTGTCCTTGATTGGTTTTGGTGTGTCTTTGCCCCATATTAGCCTAAGTAATTTGTAGCCAAATGTAAAGGTTTTTACTGACCTTTGTTCAGTGCCAGCAGGGGTTATAAAGGAGTTATTGTAGGTAGGTGAACTGCTTGTGTGGAGAGTTGTTGCTTCGGTTATTTTGTACAGCTGTTAGCTCAGGTGTTTTGAGGAGAATCACTTGATGATTTAAAGAAGAGCTAGTTCATGCTTCTGACTCTGGCAAAAAAAGAAGTGTTGTGGAGAGGTATTCAAGCATTTTCAGTCTTTCAGTGATTTAGTTTCATCATCACCACAGAACCTAGACTGGTTACCAATCTGAGTGAAAACAGAATCTAAAGGCTATGAGATGCTTCCAGAGGGCCATAACTAACAGCTTCAGCAAACTCAGGTTAGTGACTTTCTATGAGGGAATCTCAAGCAGGTGAGATTCTGCTTGTATGGAGGGCTAGCACTGCAATGGTTGTAATGTCATAATTTTATAAAGATGTTACAATGGCCAAAGGTTTACAAAAGTTCAGTTAGTTCTTCACCTTTGGTAAGGGTGAGTGGTTTGTGTGGGTAGGTGAATTAAATTAATTTCCATTGTGAGTTATTTTTCTATCTCTCTTTGGAGGGTCTCATTATCTCAGGTCTGTTACTCAGAGTGTGTGGGATGATGGCTGGAGTAAAATTGCCTTTTTTTTATCTGGATGTAGGAGGTTTACCACTGGATGTGGTTATTTTATATGACTTTTTAAAGGTAGATGCATGGGAACAAAGAGAAACCTGTTGAATCTTAAGGTAAATAGAGAGTTAAGGACTTCAGCAGCTGTTACTGTGCAGTGCTATCTCTCTTATAGACTCATAGGGCTGATTTGCCACAGGGAGACTGTGTTAAATAGCCTGGGGCAATAAAACCAAGATGTGAGTGAAAATCCAGAAAAGTAATGGTTACTGGGGTTTTATCTTGTTCGGGAAGTTGCTCTTAGTGATAAAGACTGGACTAGTGCTCTGATCCCTTGAGCTGAACTAGTACTCTGATCTCTTGAGGCATGGAGACACAGCAGCTTATAGCCCACACCGTAGTGGGAAATCCCAAATAATGGTTCTTAGAGTCTTAATTGAAATAAATTTGTTTCTCAGTACAGTGGTAGGAAACAGATGAATATAGGGCAAGAGGAAGTAGCAGTGAAGTAGTATGTCCTAAAGAAACTGATAAATAGTCTATGCAAATGTGCAAGATTAGTGATCTTTTCCTCTTGAAATGCAGTCTTTTTATGTATCTCTCTCTCTGTGTATGTATACATAGCATATGAGTGGCTTGTTTGCTTACATAGGCTTAAAAACTGTCTCTCCTGAAGTCAAGGGAAGAAGTTTCTCTGACTAATAGAATTAAACCTTTGTCATATTGCATGGTCTGTACACACTCAAATATTTAAGCACTTTTTCATATTTTCTGTGTGATTTTTAATATAGGGGTGATGTATTTTGAGGTTTGCTTTCAAATAGTCTGTTGCGTATTCAAAATTATACTACATTGATGAATTAAGTTGTCAACTTGTTTTTGCAAGTGTCTTGACTCTTAATGGTCAGAATTTACCTATTGTGAGAAGTCAGACTAGGCTTTAGATAAGCATAGACCGCATTTGTTAGGTGACCCACACAATTTTTGCATATAGAAAAATATGTAGGAAATCATAGAATATCCTGAGTTGGAAGGGACCAGCTAGGATCATCATAGTCCAACTCCTGGCCCTTCAAATACGACCCTGAGAGTCACACCATGTGCCTGTGAGTATTGTCCAAATGCTTCTTGAACTCTGTCAGGCTTGGTGCTGTGACCACTTCCCTGGGGAGCCTGTTCCAGTGCCCAGCCACACTCAGGGTGAATAACTTTTCCTAATATCCAACCTAAATCTCTCAAGATACAGCTTCAGGCCATTCCCTCAGATCACCACAGAGAAGAGTTTCTGTTTCTACACTTCCCCTCACGAGAAGGTTGTGGACAGCTATGAGGTCTCCTCTCAGCGTCCTGTTCTCCACTTGAACAAACGAAGTCACCTCAGCTGCTCCTTGTATTGTTTTCCCTCTAGACTCTGCACCATCTTTGTAGCCTTCCTCTGGATGATCTCTAATAGCTTTACATAATTTTTTATATTGTGGTGCCCAAAATTGCCCCCAGCACTCAAGATGAGGCCACCCCTGTGCAGAGCAGAGCAGGACAATCCCCTCCCTTGCCCAGCTGCAGTGCTATGCCTGAGTCCCCCCAGGACGCGCTTGGCCGTCCTGGCTGCCAGGGCACTGCTGACTCATGTTCAACTTGCTATTGACCAGGATCCCTTTCAATGGGGCTGCTCTCTGGTCTTTAGTTCCCCAGTCTATATGTACATCCAGAGTTGCCCCATCCCAGGTGCGAAATCCAGCATATATTAACATCTGCTAGTTTGATTGTGCTTAAAGAGAAGGTGTATTTTGTTGATGATTCTACAGTAAAAATTTCTTGCTTCCAATGTACATTTGTGAATATGCTATACATCATCTTTGTTTTCTGCAAATGAACTGAAGAGGGGCAAAGGACCTTCTTTGCATCAGAAGAAAGCTTGTTCTCTGTTACTGGTTTGTTCTACCTTCAAGTGAACCACAGAGTAGGTTTAAGAGGCAGGGAAGAAGGGAAACATACATAGTTTGACCTGAGATTTCATAGTGAGAGCAAGAAGAGATCAATATAGAATTCCAGCTTGGGAATTCTAATTTGTGATGTGATCATGATGTTAGTTACTTGATGTAAGATGATAATTTTTTTCATTTTTAAGAAATTGCTCAAAGGCTAGTGTATTAAAAGCTCTTTTTTTAATGAGAAATCACTGGGCAAAATTCCTTGGACAGTGTTCTAGAGCAGGTAACTCTAGTTAATCACACTTAGGGCCTGCAAAACCAAAGACATTTTTTCTTCCTTGGGTCCAAGCTAGTAAAAATATCCTTGCTGAAGATTTAGCAACTGAATAGTTGTGTACAGATTTATTGGAGCTATGATGATTTTTACATAAAGCAGAGAAATAGAAGCACTAGACTTTGCATTATTGAAGTCTATTGACCTAATACCTCCACTGCTGGTGGTCTAGAAGGTGATCTAAAGAAATATTTATGTAGAAAGCTAAATAAAGTAAAAATTTCCAGCTTTATGACAAGCCTCTTCATGTTCAGGAGAAAAAAAGAAATGCTTCTGATCAGAGATTTAGAAACAATGGATTTTCTTTCTTTGACAGCAGAAAAGATCAATTAAAATTTTTCATCCTGTACACTTAGTCCTTGACTTAACACTCAATCAAGAAAAGCAGGTATTTTTTTTCCCTAAATTAGCTCACTGATTAAAGGAAAATTATGGTCTCTACAAAATGCTAGCTAGTGTTAGAAAAAGTTAGCAGTCAGCCACTGAAGAACAGCTGTGGAACAAAGAAAATGGAATGAATTGTGGTTGGAAAGATGGTCTTAGTTAAGAACTTTCTTCTTTCTATCTTGCTTAGCTTTGTGAAATAGAAGCAGGTCTGCAAAATACAAATTTACAGCATGATCTATGGTAAAATGGAGGGTGCTGCATTTTGAGAACTTATTTTTGTGTGCTAGAAGACAAAATTAAAATATGAGGTGGCTCATCTGCTGATCAGTCATTGTAATGTGGCTCCACTAAAATCAACTAGTGAAAATCATTCTCCTGTTAATTTTTCCAACTGGGACATGACTGCTTTTGTTTTGTTTTTGTTTTATGTGTATTGCAATATTTTTGAGAATGTACTGGTTACAGCTGGAGAACATTTTGCAGAACTTTGGAGTTAGTGTTCAATTTAAGAGATATATTACACATAAGAAATATCTTAGATTAAAAGGTTTTATTTTGGCCAACTAAATTACTATAGCACCATTTAAATCTGTAACAGTGTTTACAATATAAAATAAAAATCTTGAGGGTTTTTTGTGCTTCTGGAGAGCAAAGCTTCAGGAGGCTTTATAGCACCACATTTTCCAAGATAAAACTACTTTTATAGCTGAATTCCCAGAGTGGGAGCTGCCTAAGTCTCCGAATTATTACTGTAGCTAAAGATCTATAAGAGATGGGAAGAATAAAGTTCTTGGAAAATGAGGATGATTAACTGAGCTACCCTTCTTCGAGTGTGTGCAGTCTTTAATCAGCCTTAGGATACATGCACTTTACAGTGTTACTCAGCCTGTAATCATATACATTAGTATTTATAATCTGACAATAATGCAAGATTGGCTGTAACTGAGAACCATTCATTTTAATTGTGACTCCATTCAAATGAGGGGAAAAGCATCTACCCTTCAGTACTGGACCATGCTAGGTAGCAGTGTGGGCGGTTCCCCTAACACTGCGGGTGTTGTGGCTTTCTGTTTTCCACCTGATTGCTTCATCCTGCTCTTTGTCAAATTTTTGTACTTTGCTGTAGTCGTGAAGTGATTGCACATAAAAAGAGGCAAACAGGTAACATATTAGCATGGGGTTTTGGGGTGGTTTGTTTTTTTTTTTTTTTTTTGTTTTTTTTTGTTTTGTTTTGGTTTTGTTTTGTTTTTTTGTTTTTTACTCTTTTCTTTCTGTGTAGGACCAGTTGAATAACTGTTGTCAGCACTTCAGTGCAGGCTGGGAGAATGTGCTTTCTGATGTCTGAGAAGAGAAAACTCTTGTACATTTTCAGGCTGATTGGAGGTACCAGAAATACCAGAGAACTGATACTCAAATATATTTAGGAAGCTAAAACCTAGTAAATATGATTACAAGTGCTTAAGCCCTTTGTGAAAATCTCAGCTTTGTGATTTGAGACCAGTTCTTCTCTCCCAAACACTCTGTGTGTGTGATGGAAGAGGAGGTATCTTGCTTGATATGAATAGGGAAATTGGCAGAATGGGATCCTCTCTGATAACAACATAGTGAATTGAAGAGGCCATCCATCAACAGATGGAAGTGGAATTAGGGAGGTGGCAGCCAGCAGAAGAGGGCAAGAAAGCAAAGCTGCAGGCTCTAATACTTGATGTTTAAAGCTTGAATTCCAGCATCAGCTGGAATTCTATGTATTGTCTTGTTCCAACTCCCTCCTCTAGTTAATTGCTTGAGGGCAAGAGACACCCAAAAGCAAATTAGCTCTTAGGACAAAAAATTTAGACAGTGTAGATCGTTTCATTCAAATCATTGGAAGTGAAAAACAAAACAGAAAATTATGTCAGTTTCAGTGCTGCTGCATTTCCCATCTCATCTAAAGCTTCATACTGTTTTTAGAGTTCCTACTTCAGCTGCCTTTTCAGAGACAGTTGTGAGAACTGGCAGTCAGGATGAAAAATGGGAACATCGGTGTTTGTGTGATTGAGAGTTTGGGGAACTAGAATTAATTTCAGACCTAATGTTTGTATTTGTTTGGAATATTTCTATTTACCAAACTATTAAATCTGTAATTTTCTTGCTGTTTCTACTTGGAGAGATGCTTGCAAAAGAATGTCTGAATGAGATCCCTCATAAATTTTTGCCCTGTTTCCTACTTGATAGTTAAAAATACAAATATCCCTTTGTCTTCTGCTGCTATCACACTATACTCTCAGCCTGTTGCCTAGCTATATGGGAATTTTCAGTTGCAGTTGGGAGGAAGTTATGGCCCATTGTAGGCGCGAAGGGCATCAGATAAAACAGTTTGAAAGAACTGTGGAAAAAACATAATTGAAGTTTCCTCAACATCCCTGGCATCAATCTTGATTTCTCGTATTTGTTGCCTGCAAGCCTCTTACTGCCTGAGAAAAAGAGGGTATTGTCTCTCATCAACAGAGGACTGTTTGCCAGCTCTTTGACTTGACAGGAATTTTGAGCTTTTGCAAAATTTGCAGCTGAGCAGATGGACAGCACACAGGAGGCCAAAATGACACAAAGGGAGCCCTTAGTTTGTAGAGCACAGTCTGGATCTGTCTCTAGATTATCAGCTTTGTGCCCTCTGCAAACAAGGCTGATACCAAAACAAAAAAAAAAAGCACAGGACTGAGACTGAAAGAAAATGCTGTGATGTAGAAGAGCACAAAATGTGGGTCAAGACTTAAACGTCCTCCCTAGTTCTTCAAGCTGGATAGGGAATGTGAAAATTGGAAGACTTATGCACAAGAAGCTTTACTGTGCTTTCTCACTCAGCACATGCCTTGCAGTTAGCAAACACACAGATCGTTTTTGAATTATTTCCACCAAAAAATGTCGAGGCACATCACTATGACCTTTCAAGACACAGGGTTCCTTTCCAGTACAGCTTCATTTAAGATTTTCTGAGCAGAAAGCACTAGCATGTGGAATCTGGCTCAGACTTCACAGTGACCCTGAAAAAGTGATTAATGCAAAAGGGTAGCCTTTCCTTTTCAGAATTAGGAATAGAGAAGAATTTATTCATGGGAAAGGGAGGGAGAAGGAAACAAAAAAAAAAGAAAAAAATTTCCGAAGCACACTGAGGCTTAAGAACTCATTTGGTCATCTCCCTCCTCAAAGGCTTCTTCCTTTGTTGGAGGCTTGAGGTATTGGCATTTGACCCACAGGACTTTAAAGGAGAAACTCATGACAGATTGTTCCCAAAGGACTTCTTTGATACTTTAGTCAAATAGTCATAAAAATTCCAGACCTGCTGCTGGAAAAGTGGGGGAGCAGGGTAGGAAATAAGCTGAAAAAGGAGAAAAGCTAATAGTAAAAAGAAGTCTGATTCTTTCCCCTTAGGACAAGACATGTAGCTAAATACAGAGGTCCTTGAAGGAAAACTTTGAAATGTCAATGATGTGGCATTGAAAAAAAATCCCACCCAACCAAATCCACTGATTTTACTAAAGCATTGCTCTTCTGGTGTAATATGTTAAAAATAAATTTAAAAAGTAAAGATTCAATTGACAGTATATTCTATCTCTCCCTAGCAGCAACTCCCTATTCAATATTCTTCTGGAGATAAGACATTAGCAGTGGCCTTGGCAGTGAAGTATTAACCCTGACCCTCAGTGATCTGGTTTCTGCAGCTCTAGAAAGTCAAGGTCCGTGGGGAAATATATATGTCAGAAGAAAAACAAAAAGTTTTATGTAACAATAAAAAAAATATCTAAAACATGATATTTTCTTTCTTTCAGCCAAATCATGTAAGGCATGATTACTGAAACACCAGGCAGATATTAGCCCCAAGGGGAAAGATACTAGGAAATTCAGTCATCATTTTTGCCCCTTTCTGTTTTATGGAGACTCTCCCCAGGAATAGAAATTGGCCTGCATTAAGTCAACATGAGATGTCATTTTTACTCAGCAAAAGGAAAGCATGCCCAAAACTGGAATGAGATTGCCTACTTAGAAATTAATGAGCTTTATTTTTAACGTGATATGAAAAGAAGACTTCGTCAGTGAAATGACCTACCATTATGACATCATGAATTTAATCAAATCTGGCAGAAAAATTTCTAGATCACATATAGAGGGCACCCAAGTCTCTGCCCAGAGGCCTCATAATAGGACTAATTTTAACTGTTTCCAGATACATGCAATGTGGAGATGTGTCTGCAACACCTGATTTATTAAAAGATTACGCAATAAAAATAATTAATTGGAATGCAATTTGATTATTTTTGATGTATTTTTATTTGTATTTTATTGTAATTTGACAAACAGAATTGTTACCAGATAGTACCTGTTTCTCTCTCTGATCTCAAAAAACCCCAAACACGAAACAGCAAACAACTCAAAACCTATGGTGAGCATCTTAAATGTAGTCAACTACAATAACCTACAAACAGACTTGTTAAATTGATGTGTTTCTGAGATTGAAGCCAGTTATGTTCCTTATTGATGCAGAGTAAAAGCTGCTCCCAATCATTTTGGGCACCACAAGAACAGGCATTCAAGGTTCAGCATGGGTAAAATTAAAAATCTGTGCCCTGAAGTACTTGCAGTGTTAGACAACAGTCCCATCAATTCATCCCCAGCTTGGTATTTTTTGTTTTTGGGATTTAGTGAATGTTTTACTGGTTTGGTCAGCAAAACTTTTCTTAAGATCTTCTTTCCAAGTTGAGCTGAATCTCCATAAATATACTGAATCTCCATAAACATTTTCTGAGCCTGTTTCATTCTGAAGAACATTCAGTAATGCTTTTGCTTGCCTCTTGATATCATGGCCACATGTTTCTCAAGCAGGTGTTTGTATGCTGGAAATACTAATTTAAATTGATTATCAAATCACTTATCCTTCACAGAATATTGGGTACAACTGTGGCTGTTGCAGGAAATTAGTCAACATTTGGATTGAAGAGCCCGAAGCACTGTTTCAACATGTAGTGTTAAATCCTCAGCAGTAGTAATACTGCATTATTTGGCACTTGCAACCTTTGGGTCAGGGCCAATGCCTGATTGTGATCTGTACGATACATCCTAGAAATTATAGGACGAAAAGTGACTGCATGATTCATAATACTTCCTAAAAGTATTTGTGAAAGCTTAGTAAAGTGCTGCAGCAATTAAAACAGCCTCTAGGTTTACTAGTTGAAATTAAGTTTGTGAACTAGGGTTTCATTCCAAACTTCTGCTTTGTTGCTCATAAACTTCTGTAATATTTTCCTCCTTGTCTTGACTTTTTCCAGTCATCTTTCTTGCCTTAATGTGATTCTGGTGGTGTTTTATTGTGGATTTTTAGCAACATTAACTGTTCCACCATTTATAGTGTATGAAAGCTAAGGGAAATAGCCTTTCCTCTTCAGTGACTCTTTGGATTTGTGCTTAAATGTTCCTCACCTCTAGTGAGGTGAGGGATAGAAAGCTGAAATAGCCTCTACTGTGGAAAACCAAATTATTTTTTTTTTTTCTGCTGAAAACCGGATTTAGTTGAAGCAAATGAGGAGGAAACTGCAAAAATACACACATGCAGTTTTTGTGTATTTTAAATAACCATTTAAATGTGATTTTTATCACAGAATATACTCAAATAACTGTGGACATTAACCAAGGATTTTGCAATGGAAAAGCTGTCAGTTTTATATCCCAAATAGCACACACAAATACTGAGCAATAGCTTTTTGCTTAGAGTGTTTCCACAGCTCTTATTTTATCAGTGTCAAATAGATCACTACATTTTCAATATGTAGCTGTTCCACGTTAACCCTGGATGTAATCAGGCAGCTCAACTTTGTACAAGAGGGAAAGCTAATATCCATGACAACATATCTAATTTTCATGTGAGTTTACATGTATGTCGTTCTTGTGCTAGAAAAAAAAATCTTTATTTCATTTTTGTAAGCTTCAAATGCAACTTTTTGTTAGATTTTCCCCAGAAAAATATTACAGGTTTCACAACATCTCTAAATTGTAGAGTTGCTTGGGTTGTAGGGGACCTTGGAGATCATCCAGTACCACCCCCATGCTATGGGCAGGCACATCTTTCACTAGATCAGTTTGCTTGAAGCTCCATCCAACCTGGCCTTAAACACTCAGGGATGAGAAATCTACAGCTTGTCTGGGCAACCTGTACCAGTGTTTTACCACCTTCACAGTAAAGGATTTCTTCCCAGCACCTAATCTAAACTTACGCTTAGTTTGAAGCCATTCCTCCTTGTCTAGTCACTAAATGCTCTTGTAAATACTCTCTCTCCATCTTTATTGTAGCCTCCCTTCAGGTACTGGAAGGAATTAAGTCCCCCATAGCCTTTTCTTTTCCAGACACAACAGCCCCAGCTCTTTCCTCATAGGAGAGGTGCTCCATCCCTCTCATCAACTTGGTGGCCCCCTTCAGAAATCTCCAACACGTCCATATCCTTCCTGTGCTGAGGACCTCAGAGCTGGACACAGCGCTCTGGTTACAGTCTCATGAGCGCCACAGTGGAGGGGCAGAATCACAACCTGCTGGTCATGCTGCTCTTGATGCAGCCCAGGATGCTGATGGTAACAAGGTTGTAGAAATTCATATGATTGATGTGAATTCAGTCCTTGTGCCAATGTTCTTAAAATTTTAGCTCTTTGGTATCATGGGAATTGTAGTGGAAATGTTAGTCAGCTGTTGAAATGAATATAGTGCTATTAGAAGATACACACTGATGTTCTGACAGTTGATGTGTTTTCTTTCATGCAGTACATTGATAAAAGATTTATTTTTTATGTACTTAAAAATCTGTGTTCTGAAAAGTTAGAATTTCAATGTGAGTTTTGTACAACCATGGTTAAAGTTCTGTGTTTGAGATTCCTGGTCTGTGATCAATGGTGTGTTTTTGAAAATGAGATATGAAAGCCAAATAAGTGAAAGAAGCATTGTTTAGCATCTCTCTTTTGGGCTTCTGATTATGTCCTGGGGTTTCTGATAGGACCTATGACAGTAATATGATTGGTTCTTTTTAAAATGCAATATATTTCTATAAATCACATTAATAATTGTTTTCAATGTAAAAATAACATGGTGAAATGCTTTTTTATCAATTACCCAGATCTTTTAAAGATAAGTTTGTTTGTTTTTCAAGAATAGGAGGATGGAAGGCAATGGAAGTGGAGAAGGCCCAAAATATTCTGTAGAAAGTGATGGGTGTATCATATGGCAACATCCATCTTTATTGACCTACAACTGAATACCCCTTGTCTTTCATTAACTTCAAGAGGAAATTGAAATGTTTCCAAATGCCATCAGAAATAAAGAATATGAATTGGTTGATACAGTATTTTGAAGAATAGAGTGCAAAGCTGTTAATGAGCTGTTGCGGCTCCCTTCTCTAAGAAAGACAAGTTTCTTTAATCAGAAAGGTCATGCATGTCAGATAGCATTATTGTTTCCTGTGTTCGCTTGACTCTACTTCAGTCTGGAGGAATTAAGCTTTCAATGAACATTATTAATAGTTAAGACACATGTCTGGAGATGTGGACGCTTCTGCATTCAGCTCTGCTGAAATTTCACTTTTGATTTATTGTCATTGCTGTTAAGTACTGCTTAAATACAGCCAGCTTATATGTGTCACCAAAACCCCTAGAGTTATGCAAGTGTTAAATTTATAGCACAGAAAATACCTTAGGGATCAGTGAAGCACAGCTAGTTTTACCTTGGACTTGAACTCTAGGAGCACTTTCATCATCCCTAAGGTTTAAGTGATATAGTCGTATTTCTTAGATATATTGGAAAGAGAATGGAAGAGATGTGATTCACTTAGGTTGAGACTCAATTAGTTTGAGGATTATCTGTAGATAGCAATTCCCTGCAGGTGGTCAGGCTGTCCCAGAGTTTATACTTGTTTGTTGATCCAGGCACCTGTTTGGAGGGGGTGCTCCAAAGACACTCTAAGTACAGACTTTGCTCCTTTTCCCCTACTCCCTGTTACATTCATCATTTTTGTGGATTTGAAAGCTGTGTTATGGCTGGCCAGTATTAGTCACTGCATAAAAAAATTATTAGAAATATTAAAAAAATTATGGAATAAAAAAAAACCCAGAAGTGTTTTGAATGGCATTTTGTAATAGAATCTCCCAAATAACAGAAAGCTGCATGTGGGGTAATTTGAGAGAATATCTTTTTTTTTCTGTTGCATTTGGGGGGAGTTTTTTATGCTTGTAATTTTATTATACGTGTGCATGCAGAAAAAAGGACATGTTCATCCATTAGGAGCTCAGAAAACTGGTTTTGCGCCCAAAATGGAAAAAAACTGTGAAGTGGGAGAAAAAACCCACCACTGTTCATTGGTCCTGAAAATGTTTGGTGGATTGTATCCTAAGGAGTGTTTCACCAGTGCAGGCAGACTATCTTCCTGCAAACTCCTCCAACCAGAGCAGGAAGACGTCTGTCAGGTTCCACAGGAATCCCTGTCCTAGCAGAAACAGTGGTGTTGCTGTCTGAGTTCTCTTGATCTTCAGTGAGCCTAGACTGTGTAAAAAGTCCTTTATCACAGCTTGAGTGGAAAGAAGGATAGTCATCTTGTGTCTGTTATTTCTATATAGGTACAGGGAAGAAAGAAGGAACAAAAAAAAAATGAAGTGGAAATATATTTAGCTCATTGTTGCTAGTGTAAGCCTTTTTACTGGACTGAGGTCAAGATTCTGCTACAGGAAAGGTTGATAAAGGCTAACACGGGAAATGATTGCTTTCAGAAGTTACATGGCAATCTTGCCATATTGTTTCTTTTAATTGTCTGGGAAAGGCTGTGTTTGGGTCTTTTTTTTTGTTTTTCTCTTAATGTTTACATTGGCTATGTTTTGCCTCTTTGGTTCACTTCAGTGAAAACTGGAAGTTTCTTTGCTTTTTTATTTATTTCTTTTTAATCCTGAAGTTTATTCTGCTCCCCCACCTAAGCCCTTTCTTTAGGTGCAGTGAAAGTTGGTTTTTTTGACTCACCTCTTGAAAGCCACATTATAGAATACAGTTTGGGGGTTTAGAAAATTAGATGAATGTCCATATACCCAAGTTTAGAACAGGGTCAGTGCAGCTGTGAAGGAGGAATGTATGGATGCATACTTAGAGCTTATTAGGATAGATAAAATTATAAAATCTTTACCTGTTGGAACTATTGTGCCAAAGTGAGGTGTGCATCTAGAAATCACTGAACTTCCATTCAACATCCCTTTTTAAATGAAAAACCCACACATCAGTCAGCTCTTTTTTTTTCTGACCTATTTTGCTGTAGCATTGCCTGTGCAAAGGCTGTGGAGAATAAGAATGCTTTTCAGAGGTAGGGCTGTCCCAGCAAGATTAGTTGGGCAGGCCAGAAGTACAGCATCTTTTTCATCAAGGACTATGATATCCTAGAGGAAGGCCACTAATCCTTTTTCTTGGTGTGAACTCTTGTCCACATCCATTTTAAGGTATTCTCAAATATGTTTGAATACACAGTGAAGATGATTCTTCTTTTAAAATTCTCTTCTTATCTGAGCAGTTTGCAGCTCTAATGAAGATCTATATTCTCTATACAAATTTTCATCTCTTTTCATCTTCCCCAAGAAGGATGGGGAAGTAGCTGTGCAGCCACTAATTACTGAGAGATTAAAACAGTCTCTGTGATAAGAAAGGAACCTCAGTACTATTTTTTCAAGCCAAAACTGATAAAGAAGCTAGCAAAAAATACTCATTTTTGGATGGCCAAGAGGTAGCACCATAATTGAATGTGCTACTATCTCAACACAAGGGCAGCTATAGGATGCGATAACTCTCATTATGTTGAAAGGCCAACAGGGTTTTTGCATCTGCCAGCTCATTCCTGTTTGTGTTGTGACAAATATCTTTCCCAAAGGAAAGCTGGAAATACCTACATTAACACTACCCAATTCTCTCTCTCCCTAATTGATTTTTGATGCTGAAGAAGAGGAGCCATACCAGCAAGGATATAGGTTAACTTTTGGAAAATTAAACTTTATATTGTACTGGCAGAGTGAAAACTTGAAGTTTCCTAGTATAAATGCTTTATATGATGGAAGAAAAAGAAAAACTCATAAACTTCTTCCTCATGATACCTTATGCAAGAGTGGCCGGGCTTAAATGCTTAATGAAGGAGAAGACTGAAGATTAAAAATAGTAAAACTTTTCTTCTTTTATTTTTCCTTTTCCTTTACTTGCACTGTTTTCTATAGAGGTATGGTAGTCAAATGAGGGCATACTATCCAATAGCATTTCAAACCTTTGGAAGAGAGATGCCAAAATGTCACTGTTAAATCTCTGTAGCCTTCTATTGTGGCAAGACAGATAGAAGCAAAAGCAGCACTTTACAAGTAGCCTAAGAACATCCCTCAGGGCACCTGAGGTGCTACAAGCCTGATTAGACTTGTCCCAGAAATCAAAACTCTGAACTTGAATGGGTGTTAGCACAAGTATCAATCTTGTACCTGCAGAACAGTAGAAGGAATGTGATTATTTAAAATATAATTGTACTCTCATGTCCTTTGTCTTCAGTGCAGCTATTATTAATAATACACAGGTGCTTATTGTATTCAACTATGTTCCACTAGATTCAAAGCTTAAATAGTTACCATTTTAGATTTCCTCTGATGTCTGTAATTGTTTGTGTTGTACTTTATTACAGTAAAAAAGTGGTAATACTAATAACAACAATAATAATTCTGTAAACAAAAGCCTTAATAATATTTCCTACCCAATCAGCCTTAAGCTACATTTATATCTGACTTGTTGCTCTTATCCCTTTGACATGCCCAGATCAGCTTTACTGCAGGTGAGATTCCAAGGCTGCTGCTGGAGACCTGAGCATCGGGAGCTGTCGGGGCTTTGCTTGCCCTCTAGTGGCATTGGAAGGGCTGGGGGTGGCCGAGAGGTTACACTGCTGGCTGACATCCCCAATCCTGGGGGTGCTCGCTAAGGAAGAGGCAAACCCAAGCAGTTTTGTTAGCATCTTCCTTCTGCCTTGCTTTTGAAATTGGAATCTGTTGGGTACAGGAAATAGTTTGAATGCAAAGAGTTTTCTTCTCTTGCATGCATCCGAGAAATTTTTTGACTGTAAGGGGGAAAGCTGTTCTTCTGAATGAAGTTACTATTTACAGGGATTCTCAACACATTAGAGACAGAAAATTGCAATTGAAAGAGCTATGAGCATTGTCTCATTCTTGTGTTATTTGAATGTTACTTTCATTTTATAAGTGACACAATTTTTTTGACATTTTTGCTTCTGTGATTTCTGTAGAATAATGTCTATTACAATTCATTAGCTGTCTTTTAATTTAAAGTCACGATGAAATTGCAATTGCATCTCAGGCAAATTTCCTTAGCTGAGTCACAGAGGAGATAAACATTTGTTGATTTGCCTTGACATGGTATCCTTTTTCTGTAAATGGTATTTTGATACATTTGATAGCTATAAGTATCTTCTGCCACCCACAATTAAAACTTTCTGTCTACAGTGAGATGGTTACACTCTGATTTCTAGAAAAATGATGAAAATACCAATGTGATTATGCAGGAAAGTCAGCTGCAGAATAATGCTTTCCATTCATTACTCTTTGGCACTAGATGCAATTTGTCACAGCTACAGATACTGCTAACTATTGTTATCCTTCACTTTTTTTGTTTTGTTTTGTTTATTTTTCTTTTTTTTTTTTTAAGTTCAGTCCTTATAAAATAGACTATGTGCAGGTTGCCATTTCTTGCACCAGCACAGACTGTGGCCTGTGCACATGTAAGTCATACTCTTAAGGACCTTTTTTTAAATAAATACGTCTCAGTTTCAAGGTATTTTCAGCCCATTCTCTCTCTGCAAGTATAAAACCACTAAGCTGTACAAAGCTTGTTTGTAGCCACTCCGGTTCTTTTTTAGGATGGATGCTATGATTGTGTCTATATTAAAAATAATTTCTCAGTCTTTGCAATGAGAACATGTATTTCATCAAAATGTTTACACAATTTCAGGTTCTCTTTTCACCTGTAACAGCTAGAATTCTCAAGTATTTGTGTTTATGTGTATGAAGAGATCAGGAGATGAGGTGCTTGGATGAATATTCCCAATAAAAAGTTTGCATGCAGTCACCTGTTCAAGTAAGCCAGAAGTTTTTTTTGGGAAGGTTCCTCTGTGCCAATAATTCCTTGAATATTTATAACCAGGATGGGAATTGACAGGAGACTGTCTACATTTAACTAGCAAAGAATTGTTGTGCCTGTGTTTAACACCAGCAGTAAACTACCTGGTTCTCTTGAACCTTGAAATATTCAGTCACTTGTCAGCTTCTTTGTCACCATGAGGCTACACAGGAGTAGCTCCTTTGGATAACTCGTTCTAGCTAGGGAAATTAATTTTTATCCTTAGTAAAGGCTGGGCTGTTCCTTTGTATACACATTCAAAGCAGTACTCAACACTTTCTTTTTAGTTGTTTTCATCTAATCACCTCTCTTTCTGAGTATTAGGTGACATTTACCTGTGAAATCAAGTGTTAACACAAACCCAGCTTGTCTTGTGATCTGGGGAGCTAATATGGAAATTCAATGGATTTGCATGTTTTGTTTTGTTTTCCAAGTCTGTTGTATGCTTGATTCATTAATAAAAATTCATTTACATGCTACCCTGTTAAATTAGTTTTTGGAAAGAATAGAAATAAAAGTGTGGAAACATGCTTTATGGTATTGCATATCTTGAAGCTGTTTTGCCTCAGAAGTATATTACTCCCTTTTGTCACTGTTTTTCAGAGAGTTTGCCTTTCTTTGTGTGAGACATAATGCTGAGTAAGACTTAATGCTGAGAAGAGTGAAGAGATTGGTATGTAGAATCTGAAAAGCCAACTAGAATACTTCATAATAGCTCTATTACCACTCCTATAATCATCTGAGGAATATTTTTCCTCAGGAAAAAAAGTCTTTTGTCAGCTTAGTTAAAGGGAGATGCCTCTTGAAAAGTTTTATTACCAGCCCTGGTAGCCCTTTTCATTGCTGTGTTTGCACCATTGGCAGCATCTGCTTGGCTGCATAAGCGTTGGCATGTCTGTATGAGCTGTAACTGCATATTCATTACTGTGTTGAAGTATTCTTGAACAGATCATTGGAATCATTGGAAAATTACTTCTTGTTTTTGGAGCTGTGGATACAGAGACTTCTCTGTCCTAGGCAAGTGTATGAAAGAGCATGAGTTTGTTATGTGTATAAAAACTAAAAAACTTTTGTAGGAGTTTTTGTACACTTTGTAAAAAGTGTATAGCAGAGCTCCTAAACCAATTTACTAGCTTCAAGCAAGTAGTTTGCATGAAATGTTGAATATGGCATACCAGCCTTTATCAAAAATTGTGTAGTCATCAGGACTGGAGGAGTGCCAGGACTGGCACTGGTGAGGCTGCATCTTGAGTATTGTGCCCTGTTCTGGGCCCCTTAGTACAAGAAAGACATTGAGGTGCTGGAGAGAGTCCAGAGAAGGGCAACAGAGCTGGTGAGGAGTCTAGAGAGTGAGTTTTATGAGGAGCAGCTGAGGGAACTGGAGTGGTCTAGCCTGGAGAAAAAGAAGCTCAGGGCTGATCTTCTTGCTTTCTACAACTGCCTGAAAGCGGGTTGTAACCAGGTGGGGACTGGTCTCCCAGACAACTAGACAACTTGACAGGACAAGAAGATATGGTCTCAGGGTGTGCCAGGGAAGGTTGAGGTTCAACACTGTGAAGAGTTTCTTCACTGAAAGGGTTGTCAAGCATTAAAACAGGCTGCCCAGCAAACATCCTTGAATGTGTTCAAGAAACAACTGGATGTGGCACTTAGCACTTTTGTTGGTTGACATGGCGGTGTTCACTCAAAGATCAGACTCAATGGTCTTGGAGCTCTTTTCCAACCTTAATGATTCTATAGAAACTCACTTTACTGGAAGCTTTGAAGCTGGCATGTGATTCACTGGTATCCATGTATAATTTATGTGGGTTTTTCATATGGTACAAATGTCATTCTCTTAGATTCATTTTTCTGCTTATGACTTGACCTCTTTAATGTCAGTAGTAGACATATGAATAGAATCATGGTGATCCTAGGGTATGTACATCTTTTCATAGCAATTTTTCATAGCAAATCAATTCCAGCTGGCAACAGAACCTCAAATCAAATGACAAGAGAAAGGTGACGATAAACTGAGTCTGCTTGGAATAGATATCCCAGTCATAAAAAAATGTGCAAGATTCTAGAAACTAATTGTGCTCTCTGAAAGGAAAGCCTTGGAAGGAGGATATGGATGAGCATGGAGAGACTGCTTAGAATGCAGTAATGGTTTATGGGGAATGTCAAACTGCACTTAGCTGTCAAAGCTCATAATTTCATCCAGCAGTGGACAGCGCTACTGGAGTTTGCACTTGTGGAGGGATAACAACTGTTCTATTTCCTTTGGAGAAATGTAGAAAAGCATCACATGCAGTGAAACTGAGCCTTACAGGATGCATGTAACTGTCATCCTGGTTATAAATAAAATACAACCTAGAAGAAGGTAACCTATTATTACTGAAATACCAGTTGTCTTGGTTTGGAAAGACAGGAGTCTGCTAAGGAAGGCAGGAGCTTCTCCTGAAATTGAGAATGTAAACTCTCTCTACTCTTCTGAATTGCTACAATTTTAAATTAAGGGGCTTTCAGGCAAAGATATGGGAGCAGGCAATAACAGTTCTTTAATAGGGAAGAAATAAAAAGAATAAAATAAACAATACAGTCTACTGGAACAACACTGACAGAGTCAGAACCCAACTTGACACCCTGTTGGTCAGGGTGTTGGTGGCAGTCCGATTGAAAATGTGGCTGCAGTCCTCTGAAGTATCAGGTGTGGTTCTGTTGGAGCAAGGGGGTTCTGTAGAGAAGGATGTAGTCTTCTTCTGAAGATCTAGGAGGAAAAGGCAGCTGCTGTTCTTCTGGGGAATTTCGTGGAGAAAAAAACTGAAACTGCAATTTCAGAATTTCGGAGTATATGGGGTAGCAGTGCTTGGCTTTTCTCTTTGGGCGGAGCATCTCACAATGGGATGTTATAGTTCTTATCAGTCATGCACCGATATTCAATAGTCTGTTATCAGCGGAGGTCCCCTCCCGAGGAAGGTGTGAATGTGGTCATTCAAAGAGAGAGATAAGGCAAACTGCTCACTTGACAAGGTAATCAGCCATACAGATGGTAATGGAAAACATCTTGCATGCAATCTTCAACACCAGTGTTGTGCTGGAGATGCTGAGGGGTATGGTCAGAGGGAGTAAGTTCAGCTTAGTGAGCTGAATCTCTCTAGATTGACCATTTGCTGCAATTTATATTAGTAGGCAAAAGGCAGCCTTCTGTGATTATCTTCCATCTTGTCTGAGAAGTCTTTAACAGATAGATGTTGTTTATTTGGATTTCAGCAAGGCCTTTGACACTGTCTCCCACAGCACACTCCTAGACTGCTGGCAGCCTGTGGCTTGGACAGAAGCACTCTCTGCTGGGTTAGGAACTGGCTGCATGGCCAGGCCCAGAGAGTGGTGGTGAATGGTGCTACATCCAGCTGGCAGCCAGTCAGCAGTGGTGTCCCTCAGGGTTCTGTGCTGGGACCAATTCTGTTTAATATTTTTCTTGATGACATGGATGAGGGTTTAGAGTCTTTCATTAGCAAATTTGCAGATGACACTAAGCTGGGAGCCTGTGTCGATCTATTAGGGGGACAGAGGGCTTTGCAGAGGGACTTGGAACGGTTGGATGGATGGGCAGAAACCAATGGGATGAAGTTCAATAAGTCCAAGTGCTGAGTCCTGCACTTTGGCCACCATAACCCCCTGCAACGTTATAGGCCGGGGACGGAGTGGCTGGACAGTGCTCAGGTGGAAAGGGACCTGGGGGTGCTGGTTGACAGCCGGCTGAACATGAGCCAGCAGTGTGCCCAGGTGGCCAAGAAGGCCAATGGCATCCTGGCTAGTATCAGGAATAGTGTGGCCAGCAGGAGCAGTGAGGTCATTCTTCCCCTGTACTCGGCACTGGTGAGGCCACACCTTGAGTATTGCGTCCAATTCTGGGCCACCCAATTTAGGAGGGATGTTGAGATGCTTGAGCGGGTCCAAAGAAGAGCAATGAGGCTGATGAGGGGCTTGGAACATAAGCCATATGAAGAACGACTGAGGGAACTGGGGTTGTTCAGCCTGGAGAAAAGGAGACTCAGAGGTGACTGAGTCTCTACAACTTCCTGAAGGGTGGCTGTGGTGAGCTGGGCGTCGGTCTCTTTCTCCGGGCAGCAACAGACAGAACAAGAGGACACAGACTCAAGCTATGCCAAGGGAGATACAGGCTAGAATTAAGGAGGAGGTTTCTCACAGAAAGAGTGGTCAAATACTGGAATCATCTTCCCAGGAAGGTGGTGGAGTCACCATCCCTCAATGTGTTATAAAAAAGACTGGATTTGGCACTTGGTGCCATGATCTAGTAGAGGTGTTAGAAGATGGGTTGGACTGGATGATCTTAAAGGTCTCTTCCAACCTAGAAATTCTGTGTTTCTGTGATAACACAGAGAAACCAAGAAAGGAGATAAAGGTAAACTGCATTAACATGGACAGCTTCCAGTGCTGCTGCTTGCGCATCAAAACCCTTAAAGGATCTTCAGTCTGGGCCTCTGACAGACAATGGGTAACAAACATATTTCCTGCAGAAACAAATCATTTCTTCATCATGCCCTGGGAGCTACCTTTCTTACCTTGTTCGCATTACCACCATACACTGACACTGCAAAGCAGCAGTAAATAGGTAAATAGGGTAAAGAAGGTAAATAGGCAAGAAGTCAAGCTACCAAAAAAGCCCAGAAAAACAAAGACAAAAAACCAAACCAAACAAACAAAACCCCCAAACAAACAAAACTAAACACCAAAACCAAAACCAACCAACCAAACAAACAAAAAAAGAAAAACCAAAAAGCCAAAACAAACCCAAGAAACCCTCAGGACTGTCATTGTTATATGTACTGAGTAGTGTGATTTGGTGGGAGGAAGGTCCTGCTTGTGTTGCATCCAGTAGTCATTGAAAAGATTTCAGATGCATAAAGAACAGTTTGTTATAATGAATATTAATGAATGCATATATTGATAGATGGAAAGTTTTCTAAGTTAAATACTTATTTAAAGTATTTCAAGCAGACCATGAAATTAAGTACAGCATGTAGTCAGCCATGTAGGAAGTCCTCTTGACCCTTTAGGTAAAACTTAGAGTGTCTGTTATTTCTGTGTCAATTTATATGGCATGGCACCTGACCACATTACAAGTTTGAAATAATTTTAAATAGTTCTGTGAACAGGTTTCTTTAGATTTTTATAGCATTAGTCACAGTGTGTGTTCTGAGCACAATGAAGTGGAGAAGTAGAGGATTTTGTTTTGTTTTCGTAAGTGGTCTCCACAAACTGTTATTAAAAATGCTTTACAGAATGGCTTTTAATATCTTTTTCTTTACAGTGAAAAATAGATTTAATTTATGGCTATCTATTTACATCACTTCTTAAAATCTGCATAGTAAGATGGGGTTCTTGTTTGTGTTTTACTGCTGGGATTGAAAGTTTTGTCACTTTTAAGACTTGAAAGCTTTTCAGTTTGTGAGATGTAAATCATGTTAGTGTTTTCACACCCGCTACATTTAAATAGATTTAACAGCCACACTATCAAAACTGCAGATACTTAATAGTGAGGCTCCACATGAGTTTTTCTTCAATTCTCTGATAAAAAAATTATCTTTGTGTATCATCTGATTCTGCATTAACAGGGAAGTCTTGCTTTTTTCCCTTGAGACAGAAGATATGGGGTTTGAGCGTTTATTTTGATCTGTTAAACTAAATTCTCCTGTCATCAGAGTTAGTGCAGGACTTGGCACCTCACAGGATTTATTAACATAAACCAAAGGTGAGAGGTGAAGATGAGTTGTCTGAATTTGATCTTTTCTTTTAAAATAACAAATGAAGCAAAGCTTCAAAGAAGTGGAAACCACTGCTGAAGTAACTTGAGGCTGGACTGTTCACAGAAATTGCTAGCTGGTAGTCTGAGCCATTAAGAGTTAACAAGGTTGAAAATCTCCATCATGTAGAAATTCTATTTGAAGTGCATGGAAAAGCTTGTAGGTGCAAAGTTTGAGAGCATGCAAACCGAAACAACAGCATTTTTCTGATGGTAGTGGAATTCATTTGGGAAATACTACTACATCTACATTTCCTTCACATTTATTTAGAAGGTAGCAGCTTCCTGGTTTGGTTTTTGTATTCTTATCCACGTTTGGGTAAGAACTGAAGTGTACTTTAATGTGCTTAAAAAAACCAAAATCAACAACAAAGACTTCCTAGGAAATAACAGTAGTATTGATGCTGGCATTTGTTGTTCTCCCCAAATGTCAAGATATTCAATAATACACTCCCTGAGAAATCAGAAAGTGTAAACTGGGGAAAATAGCAGAAAGACAGTTTCTATAAGGCTTTAAGGATAGACCCACAAAAAAGGCCTAACTGAGGTGGGAACATAAATGTCCTCTGAACACAGTGTCTGCAACAGCTTTTGAAGCCAGCTAGTACATCTGAGCTCTAGCAAGCCATTAGCTGAAAGGACAACTGCATGCATTTTTAATGCGCCTCATTTGGATCCTTCACATCCTGACCAGTGTTTGTGACTCCTTGAAAACACTTTGTAAAACTATTATGGTATTTTTGTTTAAGAACATTATTTCTGTTTGGAGAGAAGCCACTGAATAGAATGGAAATGTTGTTCAGATCTTTTTAACATGTTGCAGATAATGGAAGGAGTCCAAACTGGTATTTTGAAAAAAGTATGCAGATACTTCTGCTTGAACTTTACCTGGAAAATAATGTCTTTCATGATGCAGATGTTTATGTGTATGCAGATATAAACATTCTGGGTTTTTTTGCTGAATGCCGGTGTCAGTGACAAAATGTTATTTTATAAGACTTCACAGTGGTGGGGCTGGGCAGGGGCATAAGTGCAACCCATTTTTTACCATCTTTGTACATCGTTAGAAATGAGAAAACAGCAGTGCCCAAATAGATTTACAGCAGTATGGCAGAATCTCAACCCTGCTGAAGTAAATGGAAATTTATAAAGATTACAGTAGTATCAGGATTTGATTTTTAATTATCAGTACTTACAGTTTGTTCACGCAATGGTTTCCCTGTATAGATCAGTAATTGCTCGCTGCCTCAATAGTCTTTGTTCAATTATGTCTAGGAGAGAGGAGTTCCCTAGAGCAGCTGATATGTGATGAGCTCTTTTATAGAAGCTGACCAGTGCTGCCAAGGATTTCACTTATGCTGCCAGGTCTGATTTTTAAAAGGGATCAGAACCCAGTGAGATAATCATGTTAATATTTGGTGTTGAAATGAAGCTGAACATATCTGAGAATCTTGGCCCAGGTTTGAGTTGCAAACTGTCCTGTGAATTGTTCAGATGAGAAGACTAGCAAGTGACAGGAATGATCTTTGCAAACTAATGAAATGAAACATTCAGTAAGAAGCAAAAATATCTCTACTGCCCAATTAAAAGTTTTTACTTAAAAGTAATCTTTTTCCACTTGGAGTTAATCTTAAGAACGTGGAAAAATTCTTCACAAGTGACAATATTTTCTATAACTAGCTTTTAGTTTAATAATATTCTTATTTTCATAAAGGTGAGAGACGTGAAATCCCATCCTGATGAAGTGAAAGGGATTCTTGTTAAGGTTTTGTAGGATACTGGGGTGGTTGGATTTCTGTCTTCATCTTGGATTTTGTTGAAAATCATAGGGAGGATAGTGCTTGGTGAGATTTTTTTGTTTGTTTCTTTTTTTAAAGCTCTTGTGTCCTGGAATATATAAGATAAGGAGAAAGCAAAGTTGTCTGAAAGAAAAAATATAAAATTGTTTTTGATCTATTCCAATAAGAGCTTTCTTTTCCAGAAAATTTCATGTTCTTGAATGTTGAATCAATGAAAACGAAGCATGTATGGATAACTGTACATGCACTCAAATGACTCAAATGGTTACTCAGGTACTAAATGAAAAGGGGAACATAAAATATTCCAGGCTAGAAAGTTAAAATATTAATGAATCATGAGTTACAACATCATGAGATGTCTAAAAATATCTTCTATATATATTTTATTCAGGTTCTGCTAACAGGATTTTTGGTAGGAAGTCAATTTCTCTCTAGCCTTTGGTGCTGTCAAAGTAACTATGAACATATGTGTAGTTTTATACTGTCATCACAAAGTAGCATCATACTTAAACCAATAAAGAATCTTTGTTTTAAGTTTCTGTTCCAAATATCTGAGTAATTGTGCAAACTTCCACAGTATAAAGTGTACTTGGGTGTGATGAGTTGGACATGTATTGTCGAAACTTTTGTTATTACTTAGAGTTTTGTTTTTGCAAGAAGCACAACTGTTGTGAGAGAACAGAGGAATAACACTAAGGATATGTCTTGGAAAGGGTTGACAGCCCCTGCAGTTTTATACCGAATTTGAATTCACAAACCCACTGCAGATGAGAAGGTGCATTCAGTTGGATTATAAATAGACTGTAGTTAGCTTTGAAATGCATCCATTTTATTCTGAGCTTCCAGAAAAGTCCTACTAATATGTAGCTACAGTGAGAGCTCTAATGTTGGTAATAAAGAGAAAATGACAGGAGTTTTATTTGGAGTCTTCTGACAGCTGTAGAAGAAAAAGAAATCCATATGTTGTTGTGGCGCCTTTTTTTCCCCCCTACAAACAGTGAAGGAGTAGATTAAAAAACTTTCCATTCTCAGAAAACAGATCTTTGTTCCTAGAGAAATGTACTTGGTGTGACTGGAAATGTATACAGTTCTTGGGTCCTTTTCTTCACTCTTCCTTTCTTGTGCTCAGATGCAGCAATCCCAATGTCATCCAGTAGAAGGCCAGTGCTGTTCTTTCTTGTGATCTAGGGGAGGTGGAATGGCAAGACCTACGCTTTTGCTTTTGTCAGAAGAGCACTCAAGTACCTCGAGGTGATACTCACCTGAACACACTGGTCAATGCAGCATTTTTGTGATGCCAGCGCTATGTGCTGCCCAGACCGAATTAGTAAATTTTGTCTTGTAGGGGATGACTTGGATCCAAGGGTCACCAGAGTCTGTTTAGAGTACCTGTAGAGTTGCTATCAAAAGAATATCCAACAGTGTATCCCTATCCTAGGTGGAACAGAAGTGTATTAAATTAAGTAATGTTGCTCTTTGTGTATTAAATAATAATTCTGTGTAATCTCTCCTGCTTGCCACCTGGAGCAAACAAACATTTCTTCTGCCTCCTTTTAAGTACATATTTTACTGACTGAATAAAGAGTCTGCTCTCCTCATACATATCTCAAATGTGGGAAATTTCGAATTCCGGTGGTCATTTTTAGCTCTTTGGGATGTGACTGAAACAGTCCCATCACCAAAGATGAGAAATGGTAATGTGTGTGTTTTGCTGCTAAACAAAATCAGAGCAAAGCACTGGTGATTCTCCAAGTAATTTGATGCTGCCTCAGAAGACAGATGGCAATGATAAAGCAGTGGAGACCTGACAGTCTTCAGCTTGTGTCAGCAGCATGCTGGTCTCCAGTTTTGGACTCTATCTAACCGTGTACTATTTTTAGAGAGAGCATAAGGATGCAAGGCAGTGCAATTACTGCCTTTGCATGGAGTGCAGAGGTCTTCAGCATTTGCACAATTTATTTTCTACACAGCATGATGGGTTTCCCCAACATGGATACATGACTGCTTGCACACTCTGGGATTTGTCTTTGTAAAGTTATGAGAGAAAGCGGACACAATATACAGTCTAGTGTTGCAGATAGGATGAGTTTGTGCCAATCTGGTGGTCAGCCAAGGTCCTTCAGCATGTGGAGGATTTTCAGGTAGCAGGTAAGCTGGTGTATTCCTAGGTAGACACTGCCTGATAAACTCTGAATCTTGTGGGCTTTCTACAGCACTGATATAACCACATAGACATAAATAAAAACAGCTGAGTTTAATCTGTAAAAAGGAGAGACTAATGGTATTCCTTCTAAGAACATACATACTGTTTAACTGATGCCATGAGAGCTCTTCACCCCTTGACATGATCATTTTTATAGCTTCTGTGCTGCTATGGGTTTCCATCATAAAGTAATCAAAAAAACCTATTTAATTTGCTATAAATTCTTTTGTGTTCATGTTCCTTTTTGTTTGTCCAAAGCCAACTGCAAAATTTGTGGTTCTGTGGGTCATAAAATCTCTCATCACTATATGAATCCAGTTATCAACATTATTAGAAATAAACTAACGTGAAACATTACAAAACTAATACCAAACAAAACCTAGCAATAATTGCCTGTGTTCTTTCACCTCATATTGCATTCTGTGCAATTTTCTTACTCTTCCTCAAGTTTCCAGACACTCTTTTTCTCAAGTCAGATCTCCATTCTTGCTGGGTGTTTATCAGTCTCTGTTCTGATGCCTGTCCCTCTGTCTTGTTCATAACAGATGCCAGAGCTGTGAATTTTTTAAGGCAACTGCAGCCATTGTAGTTGATGAAATGTTTTGGGGCAATATCAGGCCTCACATACTAAAGCAAGAATGTGGTCTTCAGTTTTCTTATCTCAAAACACTGAAAAAAACCCCATACTGTTATTGCAAAATATTCTACTAGTCTACGCAAAAGGCTATATTAGCCTGAGAGCATGTTTCTTGTGATTATTTTCCCAAATTAACATTTTCTTTTACAAACCCGTCTTCCAGTGTGACTGTTCTAATGCCATTGTGCCACTGCTGAGTGTAGTGCACATTTATGTAACAGCCTCCCTTGTAGAGTTTACTTTGGAAGTTAGATGAAAAAAATTATATGTAAATCAAACACATTTGGCCATTGAGATACAATGAGCATAGACTATAATGATACCACTTTTATGACCACATTTCAAAGCACAAGTACACTTCATCTCTTTGATCCCTTTGTTCTAATGCTCAAAATAAATGTTAGCCACTCAATAAGATTCTATAATGCCACATGTAAAGTTGTTTGTTTTTTTTTTTTTAACCAAGGACCTAAGAATCTTTTTCCATTAAACAAAAAATAGTAACAATTTGACAAAGAGGACTGGAGCTTTGAGATTTTTTTCCGCTGTTGCAATAATTAATTGCAGTGGGGCATCAAAGCATTCTATTCTATTCTATTTGCAAGGAACGCAGTTGTCACTCAAGACAAGTAATGAATTCATATATTTACATTGCAATAGCTAACATGTCATGATGATACATATTTTCTCTGTAAAAATGTTTGCTTAGCTTCAGAAAACCTTCTCTCCTTCTAGGAAAAGGATCCTCTGTTTGGTGGTCTTTCTTTGATAGCATGCACAGCAAGATATTTAAAAGGAAGTGGATGTCCAGGGTGTAAATGAGAGTCAGAGAGTTCCAGTTGTGAGACTTTTGACTGGGATCTTGGGGCTTGAGCTAATGAACCCTAGACACTTTGTATATTATCCAAACACTGGATGGTGGGAAATCCAACTGCTTTGACTACTTGGAGTATTTCTCTTCTCAGTGTGAGACTTTTGGAGAATATTTTGTATTTCCTATAATTTCCTCTCCCCTGCATGAATTTCCTTTTTGCTTGTACAAGTTAAGTAAAGCTGACTTGAGCCCACTCATGCACTTTTTTTTTTGCTTTTCCAAGCAAACAATCTCTCATCACATCTGTAGGGAAACTTCACAAAGGAGTCTGTAAAACTGAGGAAAGCCAAACCAAAACTATAAGTGTGGATTAACTTGTTTTAGTATGCTACATCAGAAATAGAATTTAAATTAAAGGCTTATAGATGCATTGACTCTACTTAGCATTTATCATGAGCTATTTGTCTATTATACGTGAATAGATGCATATTTCTTACATAGATGCTATACTTAGTTTTATTGTAGTGGTGCTAATTATCAAAATATCTCTATTTAAAACTGAAAGACATCTCTTCGAAGAAGTTTCTGTGCTTTATTTTAAACCTCTGCTCACACTTTTCCACCCAGTCCAGCCCCCAGCCAAGCAAATCCAGCATATTCAAGGCTTGTAAATGTTTCTCTTAGATTAGGGATTCTTTTGTGTTCTCTTTCCCTTCTTTTAAATAAGGAAAACTGAGATATGGAGAAAGGTTAAGCTGGTTGGTCAGCAGGGAAAAACACAGAGCAATGCTGCACTGAATTTTGCTTAGTAGTGTTGCATGATTTGACAGTGTCGTTACCTATTGGGTAGTCGAGGCATCATCAACAGCCTTTGATAAAAAGGCTGGAATCTGGTTGGGTTTTTTTCCATTCTCTCCATTTTGACGCAAACATACCGTCCAGAACATTGGTTACCCTTTCTTTGGCTTAGGGAAAGTGACACAGCTTCAGCAGGAAACTGAAGCTCTCCTGAAGTACCTGTTGATAGAAACTTTTAGGTCTTCATATGCTTATCTACTCCTGAGCATGCTTATATCTAAATGTGTAAGTTGCTTAAAGTGATGTTTGTTGTCAAGAAGGCCATTTCTGAAATTTGTCAATTTTATACTGTTTATTGTATCTCTGTCCTCTGCCTTTGCCTCATAACCTGTTGTGATTCCTATCATTACTATGACTAGCCCAGGAAGGTATGACTTCCTTGAATATTTTTACATGGTTTATGAGTTTGTAAAGACTCAGGGTTTTAACTTCCTTTGCTTGCTTTGTATTTTATCTGGCAGAATTCATGTGCAAGGGAAAAAAACTAGGTGATCCAATCTGTTCACTGTCTCTTTCTTGTACTCCGATATCGGTGGATCATTTTGTCCAATATTAATGTTCAATTAATTTGACTGTACTTACTAAAAAAACAGCTATGGTATTTTTAACCCATAATTCTTGTATATTGTTAACATTGAGTTGTCTGAGACTGTGACAGAAATGCCTGATCAAAGCGTTAAGGACCTGTTCAGGAGTGTTCTTTTTATTTTCAAGTAACAGGAATGTTCTTTCTATTTTTTAAGTAATAAGGATGCTTCTGATAGAAAGAGCCCAGCCAGAACCTCCTTACACAGAAATGGCTGGTGGTTAGAAGCAGGATCTGATTTATGTTGGGGACCTAATTTTGTGTGGAGTCGCTAAAGAAGAGAAATGAAAACCCCTTCCCTTTCTCCAACCCCTGCTGTGCTTTCTGCGAAGTTAAGAGCAATAAAATATTTTAAAGCTGTCCTCAGACACCCTCATTTGCCTTGGAAAGCTTTTATTGGTAAGTGCCTGCTGGTGGATCCTGTAGTTTTGCAGGCTGAGTTCCCTGTAGCACAGCAGACTGAGCAGCGCCCTGCACGTGTGATATATCACCTTGATGCTAGTCAGCCTGTCTCATAAGCTGGAGCGTTTTACTGGTTGATTTCATAGTTCATTAAAAGACTTGCATTCTCCTCCAACAGCTGAGTGGCAAATAAAAATACCACTGGCTTGCAGAGACTGTGCTACTAAGTAATTCTAGCCTAACTGGCCATGCCTCTAGTAAGCAGTAAAATTGTTAACTGTGACAGCACCATTATTAGTAACGTCTCATTCATCTTGTATCCCCGTTCCTTGAATTGTACTGCTTTTTCCTTTGCTTGTTATTTAACATTATTTTAAATTATTCTAAAAAAGAAAAAGGAATGGATTTAGTTCATTTCCTTATGAAAAGTTTGAGGCTCTGTCTTCAAATAATTATGTTCTCAAAATGTAGATGGAAAATAAAACTGAATAATTTACTTATTTCTGAAAGGGATTCTTATGCAAGGCTTGATTTACCTTGATTAACAGCAATTTACTACACATTTCAAAATGTGTTGCTAGTATTTGTAGCTCAAAATAGAGATACCTTAGAATTCCCTACTGTATTGAACACTGCATTGAAGGCTGCAGGAGCTGTTTAATTTTTGGAGATACAATAAGATTTCATTTCAAATAGCTTTAGATAATAACCAGTGAAGGGATTTAGTGTTAAACTTATATTTAGTCTTGTCATTTTTTATAATCATTTCCTTGGCTAACACCTTCAAAATGCATTTTTATCAAAGTAGTGTGAGGCTTATGAAGTAAATATAATTTCCCTCTTTTTCCTGGAAAGGTTTAGGGTTAAACTCAAATGGTGTAAGCAAAATGTTGGCTTCATGATGTTGACTAAAAGCATTCAATGCTTTTTCAAAAACCTGAAAGCACAAGTAACAGTCTAAAGCAGGCCTTTTAGGTATGTTTTTCTATAAGAATAAGAGGGATTTGGTTTTATTTTTTGTTGTCTTCCTTGGAAAAACAGATCCTAAAATGGCTTCCAGAAATCATAAAAAGAAGTGTTGCTGGTATAAATGTGTAGAATTAAATAGCAGTTTTTTTCCTTGTTTTTAATAATTCTACTTCTCTGTCTAGCACTTATGAAAGATTAACCAGAAGAATGGTTACAGTGAACCATACTGTCGTGGGTTTACAGGAAATGGGTTTTCTGAGAATGGAGTGGCCAGAGGCCAATAGGTGTTCAGATTCTGAAACTGGCACCTGTTTTGACCAGTGAGGTATTTGGATACGCCTCTGAGAACACAGGGGTTAAAAGCAGAGCTTTCCCTTGGGACTTCCTCTTTGGGTTCCGGCTGGGGAACTGGTCAGATCTCTCCCCCTGTCCAGCTCTGCCGGCTGGGCGGAGGAGGGGAAGGCCTTCAGGTGAGCCGAGTTTTGGACAGAGAGGGGGTTGAAGGCCCCTCAAGATGGAAGGGTGGTGGGGGCACCAGGAGGCATTGGGAAGCTCTCTCAGGAGAGACAGAGAGAGAAGCCCCGAGAGGATTTGGGCAGCCCCTCCGCCGGGAGAAGCCGGCGCTCAGCGCATGGGCTGTGGCCTTGAAGGCCTTGAAGATGGCAGCATGCCCGACTTGTGGAGAATAGGGGGAGCATGGAGAAGTTTGGCCACTTTTTAAGCCCTGTTTGGACAATGGAAACCTTACAAATGCTGACCCTCCTGGAGCTGAATGAGAAGAGGGATTAGAGATGAGATAAGAGGAAATGGGGCCATGAGAGAGGTGGAGAAGAACCTAAGGGTGGGAAGAGATGGAGTGGCTTTTTGCTGGACTTTTCTTGTATTGCCATGGGCAGAACTTTTTTCCTGTAACACAGAAACTGCATCTAGGGGGAAGGCAATGGCTTGGAGCCAAGAGAGTTCAGTGTTGTTTTCTTGAGACCCCTCAGCCCCAGGGGGTGACCAGATTTGGGGGGGACAGTGGTCCTGAAAGTGAGAGACTGTGCTTTTTTGGAACTGGGCACAGCATCCTTAAACGGGGAACCCTAGAAGCAGCTCTGGTCCATGTGCAGTGGTGAGAGCCCTGGGCATGGAAGGAAGAGGTCACGACAGCAGATTGTACTCCGGGCGGTGCCACGAGTGACACGGAAACACACAAGGTTTCAACGGTGTTTCCAGGGGAAGGCTATAGCACAAGGAAGACTCCTCTCGATGAACTGAGGATTGATTGTCTGAAGGGTGGTGATGGATTGAGAGTTGGGAATTTGGGGGAGAGATGTATTGTATTGGGAGAATTTGGTGGGGGGAGGAGGAAATGTTTTTTGCAAGGTTTTCATTTTCCCTGTGTGTGTTTCTTTTTATATGTAGTTGTAGTGTAGTTAATAAAGTTTTTCTTTCCTTTATTCCTAAGCTAGAAGCCTGCTTGGCTTATTTCTTGGTCACATTTCACAGTAAACACCAGGGAAAGTGTATTTTCATGGGGCACTGGTATTGTGCCAGTGTCAAACTGTGACACATGCCTATAGTAAATGATATTTCACCTTAAGGTTTTGAACAATTCTTCTGCAAATATGAAGGATCTTTTTGCCTGTTGTCAAGAACAAGCCATTGACCATCCCTGGAGATTGTGCAAGGCACACAAGCTATAGTGTAATTCTAAGTACAGCAAGGTTTGAATTTTTTACACATTCTTAGGGAATTAGTTACATCCTAGGGCTACCCTCCTTTCTGAACTTCTTCCTTTTACACTAAACAAACAAAGTTTGGTGGAATCAGGTATACATGAACTGAGGAAAGCATTGCTAGCAGGTTAGGACATAATGGCAGAAAATGTGATGGTAATTCCTCTGCCTTCCTACCCCAACAGCCACCCTCCCATCAACACAAAATAGAAGACAAACCCCAAAACAAACAAAGCAACAGAAAACCAAACAAAACACCAAACAAACAAGAAACCCAATCAAACAACAAACCAACCCCAAAAAAACCAAAACCCCCCAAAAAAACCAAACAAAAAAAAAAAAACCAAAACAAAACAGCCAAAAAACCCCAACCTACTAGCCAAACAAAAATCCACTTAACAGATAAAAATTAAGATATTCATTTTTGAGATCTAAAAGGAACAGAAGGAAGAAGTGGACACTCCTGAACCTTTTTTTCCCAATATTTTGCCTTTTTTTTTTTTTTTTGGCGATCATTTTATTTTTTGAGAGAGTATAGAAACATCTTGAAGCACAAGCTGTCATGACACTAGGTACATTTTAGTGGGTCATTCATTTTCAGAGGCACCAGCTCTTCCACTGTGTATGTGACTGCCATAGAAATAAGGTAGCCTGCTAAGCTGCCAGGTGCCAGGGAGATTTCATGCAGTAGGGGCTGGGTGTGTTTTAGGACCAAGTTATCTGTACATGCATGGGCAGGAATAATGATTAGGAGCCAAAAAAATCTACTTGATCTCTTTGCTTTTGCTTCCTTAGCATTGGTATGCTTAATAATTTCTACTCCACAAACTTCCATAGGGACAAAAAAGTGAGATTGACACAACCACCTTGCTGTCTCTGGATAGCAGATTTTTAAATGCAGCCCATTAGAAAGATTAGGGAAATATTGGGCAAATGCTTTACAACAGGTTGGTCTGTGAGCAGTGTGTGAGGTTTTTCTGGGTAAAACACAGTGACGAGCAATGAAAAAATTTCTGCAGGAATTAAAAATTCTCTTGAGGTAGGAGTTGAAGCACATTTCCTAAATAAATGTAAAAGCAGGTACAAGACTGAAGCATGAGGAAGTTCTATAGGAGAATGAATTGTATTAGCAGCAGGGTAACTTCAGCCGTTCTTTTTGGTTGGTTGGATTTGTTTGTTTGGGCTTTTTAGTTTTTTTTTTTTCCCCCAGTGTTTACAGTGTTAAGGACAGATTCTTTGAAGCAAAGCTTTACTGTGTGAGTCGAGGCTGGATAAAGAAGTGTCCATTTAGAGCCTGTAATTTTTTTAAAAGATTAAGCAACTCTCTAAAATGTATAAGACCAGGCCTATCAAAGATTGCAGCTGGGTGCTCAGGGTAGTGGCAAGATCAGGGTACTCTTGTGAGATCTGAAAGATAAGCCAGAAGGAAGCTGTCATCCAACAAGAACATCATAGCAGAAAAATGAAATAGCGAACTGCCATAACTTTTATTGCTTAGAAAAGATAACACAGCATAGAGATTCTGTAAGTAATTGGCACATATGCATGGTTATAATGGTTAAATAGTTAAAAAAATATGGGTAATGCACTGTTTCTTAGATGTTCTTGGGCTGTTTTTTATTGTTTCTTTCTACTGTTGCATATAATGAACTTGATTTTTTTCAGATTAAATAAGAAAATACATTTTTAAAGTATCCAGGAATAGCACTGCCACTGTTTCAAAAGTCTAGGTAGAATTAGAGATTTTGTGCTTGTGTTTGTCTTTAAAATGCTGTATTGAAATGTGTGGTTTCGTGATAGAGGATAAAACGTCTTGTCGTAACACCTTTTCATGGATTGCAATTGTCTTATGAAATTCCCTGTTGGTTCAGTGTATGCTGGATCAGGCTCACAGTAAATAAACTTGGAAAAAGATCTATAAAATCAGTCAAATGCATAATTTTTCTTTTTAAAAAGAAAGAATTACTTTAAAAACCCCACTATTATTTGTTTAAACCTCAGTTGTTTTGGTTTCTGTTTTTTTTACTTCAATATCAAACAGGCATTAGCATACATTCCTCTGAATGAAGAACTTAGAAAAAAAATCCCTTCAAAAAATGCTGCCCTGTTCTATTTTTATTCTATAGTTTGCTACATCCACTTTAATTAATCTAATTTTATTAGTATATTGAATGTTAAAAGAAAAGTAGGTTTTTGTGGTTTCATTCTGATTCATTGAGCTGCATCTCATAGTTCACTGTCATTACAGAAAATGTAAAGCTGTTCCTGGGGTCATTCTGTCTTTTCATATGCTCTTAAAATTGTCTGCACTTAGGAGTTTTTCTTCTAGACCTAAGTTGGAACCACCTGCTTGGGAGATAAAGTGCATTTCCTTAGGCTCAAAGTCAGCTTCCAATAGACTGCTGCCAGACCTTATTTCTTACAATTTTTTCAACTTAATTTTTCCTGATGTTTCTCCAGATCATGATTTTTCTTATTAGCTCCTCTCCTAATGGTACCACACCACCTGGGGTGCTTCAACACTTCATTTCTACTCGGGCTGTGTATTCTGGTTCAGTGATGCAGGTTGATTCCCATTCATCAGTAGCACAGTATAATGCCTTCCTGAACAAATCCCCTACTTTCCTAATGTACCAAATTACTGAAACCAATTTTGGCCGCCTCTTCACATTTCTTAGGCTGATCAGTGACTCTTGAAACCTCTTTTTGGCTTCATGGAGCAGCAGACCTGTCATTTTTATACAGGCAAACTAAACTGAAAAGGAGCAACCCAGGTGCCTAAGCAGAGGAATACACAACATATAATCTAAGACATAACAGAGGCTGGGCAGCTAGGCTCTGTGATTAATGGGAAACACTTCAGGACTGGCAGCTGGAGAACACTCAGGATACTTTAAAGCACTAGATACATGTCTTTAGGGTCTCAAATGACTTTGCATAATTCCTGCTCTGAAATAAAGCGTTATTGCAGTTAAATGAAACTAAAACCACTCAGTCCAAAATACACATTTGATTTTTTTTTAATTCAGTTATTTTAATGGTCATAGTTGCAATGTCTATTCTAATTGCAATGTATAGACTTGAAAAAATGTGTCTGTTAGCTCCTGAATGGTTAGGTCCTCTGAAAAATCACAAGAAATATTTGAGGTATGGCAAAAGAATTTAAGACACAGAATGTCAGAAAAGAGCCCATTGGTTCTAGTTAACATGGAAGAAAAACTTTTAACACAGTCATTCTTTCTGAATATGCTGTGGTCCTTCACTGGGGGGAGGTAAGGAAACATTATTAAAATATACACACTCATGCACTTTAAGCTTTACTTCTCTTTAAGCTCCCTTCAGCCAGAGGAGTTAAATAGCACTGTACTATTATTAGAGAATTTAATTTTCTGGTCTTTGTACTGCTAAGCCATTTTAATTTCCTGATAGTACCAAAATATAGACACTTGGAAATTTCAGGTTTCACTTTCTTGAAATTGTGGAAGTATTTTTTTGTAGAATCCAGGCTTTCAGAGGATGTCCTTTTTTTCATAAAAGATCCCAATCTTGAAGGGAGAGTGCTGGCAGAATGAATATCGACTTGTATTAATGTTGGAAATAAAGTAAGGCTGAAGCATAATTTTCTTTCAGTGAAGCAATGAAAACGAGAAGAGATGCTTAAAAAATGCTAATGAAAGACTCAATTATGAAGAAACTTCAAGACTCAAAGCACCCAGGAAATTGCCACTTATTCATATTGCAGTGAAACACATTTGGTCCTATTGGGTATTTTTTTTTCCATGAGCCAAAGACATCATTATTTCAACTATTTCATAGCCTTGACTCCCACACACAGCTGCACTGGTATTTGGGGTTGGATGTGCAGGAAGAAGCAACACTGTGGCAAATATCTCATCTTTGCCAAACATGTTTAGAAAAAGAGAAGAACTTGGTGTGTCTTGGGAGAATGAGAAAAATAAGTAGGAAAAGTTGGACATACGGTGACTTCTGTGCTCAAGGTTTTGTTTAGGAGTGCTATCTACCCTTATATGTTGTTTCATCTGTTCTGCTTAATGGATAGATTACACAAAAAAAAGAACCAAGTGAAGCCTTATGCTCCTTGGAATAAGGTTTTTGTCTGTGAAGTGACATGTCTGTATTAGACAAAGCCCAGTAACAATTAGCTGATAACTCTATTCTGAGTGTTTTCACATCCAAGTTTGAGATAAAACAGCATTTAAAAGGCTGTTTAAGCTACTAATGATATCAAGAATATGTCATGAACATACCTAAAGTTACGAGCAGAGCTCTTGTCCTTTCTTTTTACTATGGTTCCAGGCAAAGACATCTGGAAAGATGTGGCTAGTTTAGTGACCAGTGTTACTTCACACTTGTTCCATTTATAGACTAGATGAAGAACTGTTTGCTAGTGGCTCTATCATTAATGACAAACACAAGCCCACAGAAGAAAGAAACTTCTAAATTATTAACAGCCTGATCAGCAACTCAGTTGGGAATTTCACTGGGTCATGAATGCTGACAGGTTGTCAGGGAAACAGGAATAATTTAAACAACTGCCTAGGTTGGAAGATGAAATCTTTTTACATAGTTTTGGTGTCTATTAGCTGAGCTGTATTTGCAAATGGAAAACACAGTAATGTGTTTTTTTTTTTTTTTTTAATTCAATACAGGCAAATTGAAGAATCACAGAATGGTTGAGGTTTGACCTCTGGAGATCATCTAGTCCAAATCCCTGCACAAGCAGGTTCCCCTAGAGCAGGTTGCACAGGATCACATCCAGGCAAGTTCTGAATATGTCCAGAGAAGGAGACTCCACAACCACTCTTTGCAGATTTTAGGTTTTAATTTAGAATCTTGATCTACAAGTTCTGGTTTGATTAATGAGAAACTCCTTGGATTTTCATCATTCTTCCCCTCCCTCATCTTTTTTCCTGTTCTAACCATTCATTAAAATATTCCTTTGATATCCTGGCAATTTGCAAACAATTAATAGTGTTATGAAGCTCTCTTTAGCTTCCAAGTATGGTGAGCGAAAATGCAAGGTGATTCAGGTGTCATCATTTCTGCTTAGACTTTTATTTAGTCTGCCTCCTTTGCTAGCCATATGTCCTTCAGGACCAGTAATTGGTGCTTCCAATGGCTGAGGCAGTTTCCTTTTGTTCTGGGTCATAAAACAACCACCTGGAAGGGCAAGTTGAGAATCATAGGCAGGAAAATAAATGGTGTTTGACTTTAAGTAAGATTCAGTCTAGGATTTAGAGAGATGGGGTTGTGATTGGCAGGATGACTTTCCTGCCTGCATTAGCACTTAGGCTGTAGAAAGCTGTAAAATAGATTCTATGGCTCTGAAGCTCTCAAAACTCTCATTGACATGCTCATTAGAATGATTGCTGGTCCATAAAGCTTACCTGCTTTTCTGAGGGTTTGCTTATCTAGAAGCCATCTTTCTGGAAGAGGGCTAAAACAACTGTTACAAAAGAATATTTGTATTTCAAAACTTTGTCTGCAAGGATAACTGGTTAGTCTTCATCTGTTTTTTTTTTCCCTGGTTCTTAGTGTGTATGCTAGAACTAGTTAGGAAGATGAGGCAAAAGTTTTTCACTCACTGGTTTTTCACTCATTTTGGCCCATGACTGGACAGGTAGAGAGTAAGACAGTATATGACCATCAGTGACTATAAATCAGTATTCAACAAATATTAAAGCATCTGTTACTTAGCAACCAATCTCTTGAAGTTTTTTTGTATTAAATAAGAGCAATCATGCAATTGAACATTTGTGAATACAGGTATAGTTCTCAAATCTCAAATAGAGTAATCTGGATTTACTGGAACAGGTTGCAAGAAATACAACTGATGGGAAGCCTGGAATCAGAGGGCATTCAATAACCATTGACTGGCAAAATATCAAAGATGAGGTTTTAAAGTTTTAGCTGTCTTCAGAATTTCAGATTTAACCATGTTACCTTTACACAACAGGCCCTTATGGTATCTGAAGCCAAGTTTTTCAGAATTGTCATCATTGTAGATAGAATAATTACCAGAGTATTTTTCCCCCTTATTTTATAGAAAATTTTGTACTAGTCTGATATTCTTGGAGCAGACAGATTAAAATACAAGGGAAAACTATGTCCTTAGTGCTGATCTTTACCACTCAAATATACAATAGAGAAAAGAATACATTGCTGTTGTGACTATTCCAAGTCATTGCTTCTCTTTTCTCACCCCTTCATGTACTTGCTTTACAGTGCTTGAATGGCTGAGCTCGCCATCAGCATGATTCTGCTGTATTTCTATGTCTTAATGTCTTAATATTTCTATGTCTTAATGCCCTAACAATGGAGAACAACTTGACTTATTTCATTCAAGTGGTTGTCTAGAGCCCCTCTATACTTACTGGAGGGAAACAAGCACAAGGAAGCAGTTTGTTCATTCCCACAGTAAATACCTGCTTTTGGAGCAAGTCTGCTGACTTCATGGAAATGCACATTTCCTTCTATCCATTCAGATTACTGAAGTATTTAAATCTCTGTCTGGGCAGATTAAATGCACCTAAATGACAAAGTGTAAGTAAAATTATAGCTTTTATTGGATAGGAAAATAAAGCATTGCTCAGTCAGACTTCCTCAGATCCCAAAGAATTTTCTTGTGGGTTAGAAAGCTTGAAGAAAATGAATATCCCAGATAGAAATCTATTTCACGTAACAGAAATCTCCTTAATAATATATTGTGATATGTACATTACTGGATCCTCCTTCAGCTGGGCTTCTTTTCTGTTAATATTTTGGGAGTTTGTTTGTTTGCTCGTTTAAACAACCTTATCCCACCCATGATCAATAGAAAAAATTTCACTTTCTTCCCTAGACTTCTCAAATCCTGTTCTTCTAGAAAAAGTGTACTTCCTCATTTTTCTTACATGTAGGAACAAATTCCCTTTTACATTTATTAGAAGATAAAGAACCCCAAAAAAAACATCTGCAGCTCCTTTTGGTTATATTTTTTTTATTCTTTTGCAAGCAAACCTTTTACAAATGTAGCACCAATAAAATAAACTCTCTACGTTGCCTGTTAGTAAAATGGGGAAGCAAAATTATACCCCATAGTATTCAGGATCTTCAAATTCATTTTTTCTCTATTTCAAAGTACTGGTTTTTAACTGCTCATGAAAGCATTATAAAGATTGGCTTCTGAAGGGAGGAATAAAGCTTTCATTTTTTTCCGCTCATATTCTCTCTGCCATCAGTTTATGGTTCAGAAACACAACCATTTTGCTCTTCAGGACTAAATTAATTTGATGCACTATCACAGTGCATTCAGATTATCAAAGTCTCTTTCTTGCCCTAAAATATGGTATTGAAGTGAGAATACTGATCTGCTTGCATTTCATGGATAGCTTGAAAATACTGAGCTACAAAACTGCAGATGATATTATTCAGTTTCTTCTTGTCAGTAATTATCTTTTTTCCCTTCCTACCATGTATTAAAGTATTATTTCCCCGTAGGTTGATTGTTTTCCCTCTTTCTATCTAGTCAAAAGCTTCAGGTTTTTATTCTCCATAGTGATCACTTAAACTTGGGGCACTGGAGCTTTCACAGCTGAAGAACTGCTTTGATATTGTATACAGTTAGAGGAAGCTACAAAAACCTTGCATACAATGGGGACTCAAAGAAGAATGCAAATATATTTATTAGTGGCTTTTAATGGGACCTCTTTTTGGTAAATGAAGATCAGATTATCAAATGGACTTCGATTTTTTTTATTTTTTCAGAGCAGTTCTATCACTGAAATATAACACATACCATTCATACCAGCCCATAACTCTGGTCACCTTCACAATAAAATAGTGGATTAAAGAGGAGCTAGACTATATATGCATGTGAGAACAGTGCATATATACAATGTATATATGAACAACGGGTCATCAACTTCTGTTTTTTTCTGATATTCATGATTGTCTCCTTCCTCAAGTTTTCTATGCCCTGCAGAGATATTCCTCAGCACCTAGTGTGACTCAGGGGGTAACCTAGTGTTACTGGGTATCAATAACAACAATTTCTTTTAATACATGTGGGGAGATAGAATGTAAGAAGATAAAGGTAGTGCAGAAGGCAATCTCACCCCTGAGGAGTTGCCGCTGTACTAATTACCAAAGATTAGAAACAGGCCTGCCCTTAACAGGCCACAGCTGTGTCCAATAAGGATGAGTGATATAAGAGTGGGTTAGCTGGGTGAGGAGAGAGCTGGAGTTTGTTGGCTGTGCTGTGAAGAAGAAGGAGGAGTTGGTGCTGTGAGGAGCTGCCCATGGGAAATCGCCAAGAAGGTATGGAACTTCTGCAATAAGATGACAACAAATACACGCACACAATATCATTTGATACTTCAGCTTGCCTCCAGTGGTGTCTGAATGGTGGAATGTTTTTGCCCTATGTAAAGTAACACCTTACATGGCTTTGGTGCCTTTCATATTTTGTTTCCAGCACTCAATCTCTGTTACTGAAGAATGGCACCTCATTGGAAGGAGAGGAACTCAATATCTAGTTAGAATTAGTGATTTTCAAAGCTGATAAACACCTACTAAGGATCAGGAGCTGCAGAGGTCTTCAGGCAACCTAACGCCATTAATATACTTACTTATATGCAGTCAACAATAAGTGCTCTTGTGTCAATTGCTAGTGTCTCTGAATCTCTTGGTGGTTTTGGTTGGTTGGGATGTGTGCCCAAAACCAGTGATTTTTTTGTCAAAAAAAGTTAAAAGTGGCTTATTCTTCATCGGTGGTGGCTTATATCCCTTTGCAAAGAAGTATTTGTTGTGTCAACTGATACCAACCTCTCAAGAGTAGCTTGAGTGATAGAAAAGCATGGTAATAGAAAAAGATCATTAAATAGAGGAAGCCTTTAAACAGCGATTTAAAGAGTCATTTTATATGCATTACTGGACCTTGGTGGATGATGAGTAGGGAAGAATTTTCTCATTTGTTTGTTTAGACATTTGCTGCAAAGGAAGATACTGTGAAGTACAAAATGATGATTGTAGGTCTTGCAAGGTCTGCATGAAAAGCATGATGTGTAATTAGCACAACAATGCTAGTCAAATGCCTGAATTTTGTGTGGCAAAGACTAATAAGTTGCACAGATGAAGAGAGATAACATGAGAAAGGAATGTTTTCTGTACCAGCATTTAATAGTTACACATGCTTGCAATCCAGAGAACTTTTCAAGAACCAGAAGTATCACTTTTCTAATACTGAAAAAGAGAATGGTGCTATTAGTTCACAGCTCAAAAGCTGAGTCATCAGCAGCTGGAATATTTCAAGGGAAAGCAGTGGTGTCTGGCAAATATTTGTATTAGAGGGACCATTGGTGCCTTGATCCATGTGTGCTTACTCCAAAAAAGGTTCCCAAGAGTTTTTTTTTTACTTACAAGACTGCTGAAAATACTTTTATTTCTATATCATACTGCTTAGGCAAAATAGAGAAATAGGAGTTTTACCAGTTTTATGAGTTATAATTTCCATATTTACAGATTGAACTCAATAATTATGTATTTATGTCATAATCAGTAATTAATTTTTGTCTGCCTAGCATAGTAAAATGTTTAAGCTTGGCATGTTTAATATCTTTTACTTATGACTAATTATCAAAGTGACAATATTCACTTATTTCAGTTTTATGCAGGGAAGTGGCATTATGGCAAAATGCTCATTTATCATTAATATGGGTAGTTGAGGAGGCTGTTTCTTCATTTTATAATCCTTTCAAATTAAATTTTACATCATATTAATAACATGTAACACTGCTATTCTTGCCGCTACTTTTGGGCAGTCAGGAGACATCCCAGTTTATAGTCCATATACTCCTTTATCCTTGGCACTCACTGAATGACTGCTTCTCTTCCCGGAACTAATTTGGAGGGTTAAAAGGATCAGGATTTTTGCCATCATTTGTTCTACTATATTAAAGGATAAATAAGTGAATAAAATTGTGCTCTGGTAGTTTTCAATTCAGACCCCTATGAAAGTGACGTGTTTCTTGCTTATGTCAAAGTTTGGAAGTTTTTAACTGCTGGAGTTCCTTAACTGAAATACACATCTAGGCCAATAGCAAGAAGTTTTTGGACAGAGGCCTGTAACAAAATTTGCTGTTTCTTTTCTGCTTTTTTTCTCATTTTCTTGTATAGAAAATACTATTGTGTGTTTATTAAAGACTTTGGGAAAACTTTTTGACAGTGAGAAAAAAGGATTTTTACTTTGGCTAAAGAGGCATTTTCTGGTGCTGTGTCTTTTTTTTTAATTTTCTTTTTGAAGATCTAAGAGAGCTTAGCAACCATCAGACTCTGAGGATGTATCCTACTGGGCAGTTGTGCTTGCTTTTAAATTTGAATAGTTGAGAGGGTTTTTGTTTGTTTATTTGTTTGCTTTTTCCCCTGGGGGGTGACAGTCATAGTTACATTCTGCTGTCTTTAAAAAAGCTTCATTTAGCCTTCAGTTTGGCTCTAGTCCATACAGCCAAACTCTTTAGCATCTGAGAAGAACAACCTCAGGATATCCAAGAACACTTCTGTAGGATACAGTTTGCCTCCTAATCTTCCTTTTCCTCTGTAGATGCCCCTTCAGGAAACTTCTTATATTTGTAATTAACCAAACAAAGATAAAGTGGACTAAAAAAAAATTAACATACTTGTTTTGCCATGCCAGAATGGCAATACTGAATGCCAATTTACAGAATGAAAATGCTCTTTTAGGGCCTAGAGTCATATTCCATGGACACACATTAAATGGTAAGGCCCTGGCCCATGTGCTTTCTCTGTTCAACAGAAAACCAGGCTTGGTTCAGGTGGTGGTTGGTACCAGCGAGATATAGACCCATGGAAATATACCACAGTGCTAATTGTTTCTTGCAGTCTTGTCAGAAAAATTAAATAATATTAGCAATGAAATTCATACTTTGGGTTATATCTGTTTGGACAAAATGAATCAATTTCACTTTTTGTTATCATATATGTTTGTTCTTGTCTGAACAGCTACTGCAAACCTCAGGCACAAGAGCTTAATTCTTTACTGATAAAAAACAGGGATGGTAACCTAGTAACTTTTGTCTTAGAGGCTTAAAAATGAGGCTAAGTGGTTCTTTTATGGTGGTAGTGATTATAGTGTTTCAGCTTATTCTTTTTAAATTGCATTTAACTCATTTTTAAGGAATCAGAATTTATATAATGCAGTACTCAAAATAACTAAACCAAGATCAGGGTTGCTACACAAATTCCTTTCCTTTTTTGCCTGTTTCTCCCTACCCAGTATGTAAATAGTATGTAAAACATGTTAGCATAGTCATGAAAATCCAGCATGTGCCTATGTTCTGTTTATCTCATTGCAAATGCAATAGAAGACAATACTTAGCCAGTGAATGCTCTCCTTTCTATAGATATCTAGATATACACAAGGAATACGGAATTGTTTTCTTGCTAATTCCTCAGATATTTAAATCTCTTTCTTGTATAAGTAATTAATGGATTTCTCGGCGTTTTTTTTCTTTTTTCTTCTTTTTGCAAGAGTTGGAGTCTTTAAAAAAATCTCATTCACGACAACAGCATGACTTTAATGGATTTCAATAGCTACACAGTCCTTAATCAGTATTACATTTTGGAAAAAGCATCCAGATTTTATTGCTAACAAAATTTTCAGTACAAAAATTTGAACTATAATTTCTGGTTATGTCCTGTCTATTAAAAATGTTTTGCCAAGTGTGGTGTCCTACAGTAAAGCAAAACTTTTCATTTAGAAAAAAATGCATCTTAACATACTTTACTGAGAAAACAGCCATTTCTAGGAAAACATTAAAATGTTCCAACAGTCACCTTCACCTATTTTGTTGTGTCATGTTGGAAGCACTTTTGGAGAGATGAGAAGGGAAAGGATAAGAGAAAAACCTTTTTGAATACTTGATTTTGGGTATTTTTTCCCCTTTGCCCATTGATTCTTAGACATCAAATTTTCTTCATAAAAATTAATTTTTTTTCCTTTTTTACATGAGTAAATTAACATCACCTAGAAATGAATTAATAGTACTGAGTAGAAGGACTGTTGAAGTACAGCCTCTCATCTGTGTTTTGGAGCTCATGCCTTGTTTTATTTATGGGTGATGACATACAAGTAGAGATCATGTTGTACTTCCTAACAGATTGTTGTGTTTTAAGAATGCTGCTTTTTAGTTTGGTGGTCCCACTAAAATTCTCCAAACCACCACAGCATGCCACTTCCTCGCTCCCCAGTTTCCCCTCCCTCTGCAGGGGGTTGGAGAAGAGAATTGGAGACACAAAAGAAAAACACCATGGATTAAGATAAGAACGATTTACTGGAACAGCAACAGTATTGATGAAGGGTAACAGAAAGGAACAACTTACACCAAAAACCTCCAAAAACCAACAACACCCAATGGCTTTGCCTGCCAGGCTCACTGGACCAGAAAGAACCCCTTCTCTCCACACCTGAGAGTGATATGAGGTGGGATAGAATAACATCCAAGCCATGCACCCTGGCTGCTGCAAAAACGAACCCAGTCCTGGCCAGAGCCAGCGCACAGATAAACCAACGAATTACTTCTTAAAGACAAGAAAATAACTTTTTAAAGGACATTTTGGCACTCATTCATTATCCTATCTTATTTAGAAATGGTGAAAGGTTAATTCTCCACACCTTCCTGCCATGATATATAAGTTACATTAGAAGTGCTACTTTTGTAGTGTGTAAAGCACCATAAGAGTAATAGATTTTTATTACAGTATAATTCTAAAAGTGATTAGAGAAATCTAAGGAAACTTTATTGCGTGGTCAAAATAATAACTCTAATTTATGTGTGTGCTTTATAAATGTGCTGGGAGAAGTCTCTGCTTGCAGGTAAATAACTTGTGTTTCTAGGCTTGAATGAATAATATAAGCTGCTGTGACTGTGAATAAAATTAAACAAAGATGTTCATTAACATGTGGAAAATAGGGAGCAAAAGTAATTCATCTAGGTCATAAAGGAGATAACCATATGTGGAGAACAGTAAGAATTCTAAGACTAGTAGCCTGATTTTACTTGTGAGACAAGTAGTGTCATAAAAACTAGCAGAGCATTAAGTGCATAGACATGAGAAATATTGAGTTTAAAGCAGTGTGAGATGTTTCATTTATGGAGGGAACAAACCCTTAAAAATCTAGTTGCTTTTCTCTCCTACTAGAGCAAGACTGTGAAATCTTGATGAAACAATATTTTGGTAAAATAATCCAACACTGAACAATGGTAATGTGAATTACTACAAGACAGACCTAGTGATGTAACAGTAGTTCATATATTTTTTGTTCTATATATGCTACAAAGCTAATAAATTTTCCACTAACTTTGGATTTTACTGATATTATCCACATTTTGCTTATTGGTTTGATGATAGTTCAGACAACAGTAAAGGAAAATAGATGATGCCTATTAGCCAGCCTTTGTATGCTTAAAAATAAAACAAAGACAATTAAAAAATGCCACAGAACAAAACCACAAATCTAAAACCCTCTAAAAATTATAGTTTTGAGAGGTTTTTACTTGAAATTAGTATCTTCAATTCCTTCTCCAATAAAAATTAGACATATCACTTCACTGTAGATTGAATGTCATTCTGGGCAGTAAAAATACTTTTGAATTAAGACCTACTGTAAAATTTTAATAAGTGAACCAGTAGCCTTACCTTCCAGGTCCTGAAGAGCTCCAAGTCCAAAAGAAGTTCTGGCAAATAGCTGGGAATAATGGATACTTTAAAGGTTTTGGTAGGGGTTGAGGTTTTTAATGTATTTTTAATGATTCCACAGTTCTGTAGGCATAGACTATGCATTTTTGAATTTACTAATTCTTAGAAATTTGGGACAATGACAGTGATTAATATGTTTGTGTAATTGTAATTTCTGTTTGAGTCTAGGAAAACAGAGCATAGAGTGTCTCTTTTTCAGAGATACCTCTTCTGAGTATGTGAGATTATTTCTGAGAAGGAATCTTTAATATTAATCACCAAGAGGACAACATAAAAATAAGTGTTTTCTGTCAAAGGTGTTAATATTTTTTTTGGTCATATTTGAATTGTGTTCAGAAGGTGTGATGCTGGTTACTTTCATGAAAGTTCTAAAGCATGGAGGGTTTTTGTTTTTTTTGGCATGTATATGTAGTGAAACTTTGGGTTTTTACTTTCTACTAATAGATTGAATCTACTAGATGAAATGGAAAGACAGCAATGACTTCCAGGTCATTAAATAGGGAATACTAAGCAAATTAACAAGTATGTGCTATTCTGTCCTCATTTTCCAAACAAATCACTCTTGAGTGGTATCACCTTGACTGTACCACAAGCATAGCAGCCATCAGGCTTTGGGCTCTGAACATTTGTATTATTCAGGTGACAATGAACAACCAAAGATTTTTTTATTTGACACAGTGAGTATGATGAAGGAGGTTTGTGTGCATATACCAAACAGCTGCTGAGGTGGGATTCTCAGGTAGTAACACAGATAAGCAAATTTAAATATGGCTTATCTAGTGAGGGTGTAGGACCCCTGACTGTATTGTATGAAGCAATGGGGCTGCTGAGATCAGAAATAAAAAAAGGTAATTTCATACATTTTTAAAAAATCTGAAATACAGAATATTTGAAAATTTCTATAAACTGCACAGGTGAAAGGATCTTTCTAAGGGCTAGATGTCAATAGTAGTAGCAACACCAGCATATAGGTGTAACTCTGTGTCTGTTGGGGAATTCTCTCTGAAACAGCGAGCTAATACATGACTGTACTTCATTCAATGGCAGTATTTCCACTGACTTTAGTGATTTCTGGATGCAGCCTTCTACATCTGCCTTAATCTCTTCATTGAATTAATTTCCAATTTTTCTAATTATCTTTCTTCATTTAGAAGGGCAGTTCACCTTGGACCTCATGAAGTAATGATTTTGTTACGGATCAAATTAACATTTCCTGTCACATAGCTCGTTGGCTGAAAAAGGGAAAGTTCCTCTAGAATGAATAAGATCAAGTGTCCATCTACCCTACTTTATGGGTAGAAATCTCCTATCCTCAGGCACATTGCAGCTCCTACAATATCTCTGGACCTTAATTATTTCCCTTTGTATGGGTATGGTATATTTAAGCAACATGCCTTTAGTATTTCTCAGTTTAAAATGCAATGTGCCACATAGAAATTGACATTTAAGTATTGAAAACCTTGCATAGCCACTCTTACATGAAGTTCAGCGGGGTAGTCAGCAGATCCATATGGATCCCTATAAGGAACACTGGTCATACTTTTTTGTATAGAATAAGCTGAGTTTGTTATGCATTCAGAAAGTGTATTTGGGTGAAAAGGTAGAGGACTGTAAATGTATATAAGCCATTTGTGCATGTCAGCAATTCATACAGAAAATATTTGTGGTCACTTCTCAAACAGCTTTTGCTCCTAAGGGTCTCATGGCTTGCATTTGTGTGAGGCTTGTTCCACCCTATGGTCAGGGCTGGGTGACAGCACTGCTGAGACCCCTGGAAAGCACATTTTTAATAGTCCTGGTGCCTTTATCTGAGGGAACTTGTTTTCTCCAGGTTATGTACAGTTAGGAATCTGCCCTGGGTGAAAGAAAGATCAGAAAATCCTACTGCTTGCAAAATTTTAATCCATGGAAGACATGACACAGATTTTTTTTTCTTTCAGCTCAGAATGTGCTATGTCTAACACAGGCAAATAATAACTGTGTCATTAATCATTAATAGGCCTGTAACAAAACACAGGATCAACTTAATCCTTTTGGACATTGATGAGTGCATACTGCCACTTTAAATAATGGCATAAAAGGCATCATAACTACCCAGTATGGATTTACCACAGTAAATGAGTTTGAGTTACTGTATATATTTTGCACTCCATACCCTGCTATCAATAATAGTCCTCATGCCTCACAAAGGGCAACATGAGCAGGAAAAGAATAATTGCCATTCTGCATGGAGGCAGTTTATTGATGAGGTGGACAGAAGTAATATTTTTAGCCTGCTGGGTGTCCATCTGTAAGCAGTTTCCTGAAGCTGCCACTTCTTTCTCTGGAAACTGTTATGGCTTTTTCTGTCCAATGAAAATAATGAGATCCATCTATCAAACAGAGAGCAAACAATAAACTCTATACCTTCCAATTAATTTGTTTTTCACCTCTGTTTACCAATGTGCATGCAGTTAACTATCCATTGTATTATATGCATGTAAAGACTACATTTCTCAAAAGGTTGAATCTATTAACCGTTTTGCTAGCAAAATATATCTGCATGCCCTCCAGCTAAACAGGAGACTTGAAAAAAAATCAATCCTTTTGAAGTGCCAGAATGTAACAACATAGTGTGCTATAAAATCATACCATCCAATTTAAAGTCTGTATCTTCTGTTATGTTCATAACTTATAGTCCATAAAAAACCTTTTCATGGCAAAAAAATAATGCATTTCAGTCAAAATATGCAGTAGTGAGTACTTTCAGGATATAGTATGTTTACATTAAATGTAGAGATTGCTCAAAAATGCCTAGCTCTGGTACTTGAAGTCAGAGTGGCTTCTCACCACATTGTAGTAATTTACTTTGTCCTGGCTGTATTTCTTCTCTTAGATGGCTTTCCGCTCTTTTTTGCACAGGTATTTTCAAAGGCTGTGGGATTGGCTATACCTCATGATGACCAAGCTGTATACTCCTTTTGGCCACTGATGTGGTGATTGTGTTGTTTCTGTCAGTGTGTTTTTTGGCTTTGGGTGTTTTTCAGAACATTGCTCTGTTTAGGGACTTTGTTTTTGTGTCTACAGTGTTTCCATTTGTATCATTAAGAGCCACTTGAATCTGGATGCTATTAATTTCCTTGAAGTTTGTGTGCTATTTCCATGTGTAAAACATGTGAGTTCAGCTTATCAGGACACAGATGGCACATCAAAAAAAACTAAGAAGCCAACTAGACAGAAACACTGATTTGTCTACCACCACACTAGCATACATACACACACACAAAACAGCTGAGGAAATCAGCTCCAAGGTGCCAATTTTTTCCTGCCTAAAAGCCTGGAACAATGAAGATGACTAACAACAGTACAGTCATCCTTCTGAGACTATGCCTGAGGAAATTCTTAGTGTTAGAAAAGCTAGAAAAGGAGTCATGCTTCAGATCTTGGGAACCTGGCTGGCTGATTATGAATAGTTTTGTATGAATGGCTTAAGCACTGTATCATTCCATTAGCCACTTTCAAACACAGTAAAATTCCACTAGGGAAGAACTTTCTTCCTTTTTGAAAAAGAGAGGAATCTGTTGTGAAAGAAAGGGTTAAAAGGCTTCAGAACCCTTGTGACGAAATAAAAATAAGATGAGAGAGAAAGAAAGCCAAGAAGAAAATCTTTCTATGTATTTCTGTCTAAATCAAAGCAATTTCTAGCTGCCCTAAGTTAAACAATTGGTAGATGACATTTTATGCAGATGAATCAATGTGTTCCCAATTATAGTTGTATATTCAATATCTAACATGCAGTCAGCATCTTAACTAGTGTTTTTTGTCAAGCTGCTCTGAGCTTACCCACAAATATGTCATAGAGAGAAGTCTGTACTTTTTGAATAAGTGTGAAGTAGAAAGGCAGGTGTATAACCTGGGAAAACTTGTAGATTCATCTTTCTTAGAAAGGGATGTGTTCAGCTACACTGATCAGGATTGTTCTTTGTGCCACAGGCCATCATCAGCGTGGTAATAATTCAGAAATGAGCCCAGGTTTACTAGGAGATTGTGTTTAACTGGTCCTGGCCTCAGCTGTTGGAATTGGTACATCTTGAAGGAATGTCTGATCTGGTGCTCTTTTGTTATTTCTGTCTTGATATTGGGCAGCTGCATATACTCAGCTAGTATAAATTGGCACAGATCTGTGCTTTCTTAATGATCTACATTTAAAAATAACTACAACCAAAAATAAAAGAAAAATTTTTATAAAAACCAAAAATGAAACCAACAACCCTCTACAATACAGATTGTCTATTAGTCATGAATGTTATTGAACATGTGATTTATGAAAAGTTCTCCACTTCTTTGCATTCTTGGTTTTTTTCCTCCAATCTGGTTGAGGTTTTAACTTCTGTCATTTACTAATGCAGTGGTCACTACTGTCACTCTGCCTTTTTCTCTGAGCAAGTTAATATATATAAAGCTTTTACAACAGTCCTGGAACCCAGTGTAGTTCATTCAATCTGAATTTCAGCACAGTTCCTTTAAAGCCCATCCATACAAAATTCTTTCCAGTAGGATCGCACTTATTTCAGTAGGGCTGGAAGTGTTTGATGACATTGATGTATACATACAACTTCACTGTTCCATCTCCCATACGTAAATTGCAACATATGTTATGTACTACAGAGGATTTTAACGTTTTTTGCTATTGTGTTTTTGTGATATCTCCCTGGGTAAAGGTTGCTGGTAACACAAAGTACATGAATACTCTAGACTGACAAAAGGCTATTAAGCTCCCTAGGACTGCTGTGGAAAGGTATGTTTTCAAGAAGGTGTTTGGAGCATCCAAGTACTTGGGTCCTAGCATTTCAGTGTCAAATGGTGGGGGGGGGATGTAATTTACTGAATTTGCTTGTATAAATTTTATATAATGTGTTCTCATAAAATGAAAGCTAGAAAGTAAATGTTGATGGGACTCTTTTGCTCATATAAAAGACTACAGCTGTATTAGATAAATCTTATTGAAAATCTTGTTCAAAGGAAAAATATTTTAAGACCTGATTCTTAGCTGAAAGAACTGAAGCCTGCAGAAGATACATGAATTTATACTTTCCTGGAGTATGTATTACCTTTTGGAAAGGCTTAAAATAGGACCTAGTGAAATAAGAATTTGGCTAAAAGATATTTCTAAAAGATAAATCTGTTTCATATGGTCAGCTTCTTTAAAGGCAGAGTGTTTAACAATTAGATTCTCTTAGTATTTATAGTTCACTTCAGACCATGAGTCATCAACTAAGGACAAGAATTTTTTCTTGAGTTACTCTAACCTGACTGGTTGCCAAGATATTAAAGGGTTTATGGCACTTGATGAAATTTTACACAACATGTTTTATATCCAGTGCTCAAGAGTCTGACTAAACTTGCATGCATCTACTGTTGGAATGTAAAATTATGAGCACTAGATATATATTGCCACAAAGAAAAGAATATTTGGTGTGATTTGTTTGAGGTTTCTTTGTAATTCAAGATAACTTAAAGAAATAGTGCCTAATAGGGCAGAAGTGCTTCACTGCTGCCTAGAGACAGTATGTAAAAGCACATTATTTGTATAAGGGTTCTCTAAGGAGATAAATGCATTAGTTTGAGGAATCAATGCTTGTTTCTGCAAGATTATTATGGTAAAGGCTTTGCAGAGAATTTTAATATGTGTCACAGGCTTTCCAAAAGAAGGCAAGCTGCGATCAACTGGAATAGCTTGGTGTCTCCCCAATACTTTAATGTTATGCTGTGAGTTTTTGTTTGTTGGCTTTTTTCCCCCTAAATGCTTCACACGTTCTGTAATTGAATAATACAGCTGATAAACTTCAGCAAGGAAATGTGTAAAAGAAGGGTTTTCAAACAGAATGTATACTCTTCAAACTGTGCATGAGGTAAGTTGCCTGGACACAGACCACTAAGGCACTTACACTGCTTCATACACCTAGCCATTCCCTCACCTGGTGTTTTAGGTATGAAATCGCTTGCACCAGGAGGACTACTTGGAACTTACCTTTATTAACTTAACATGCTTAAGTTGTTTGCTAAACTGGGATAAGTTTTAGGAACCAAGCCCAAAAAAGTGCTTTCTTTACAAAGAGAGTTCTCCACTTTGGAAGGAGGATATGACCACATATTGATCATTTGTCTTCAGAATGAAACAGAAATTTTCTGTGGATGCTACAGAAAGAATTTCTGTAGAAGAAACAGATCAACTGTTAAAAAATGGATTTATGAGTGTACCTGCTGTTTTATTCTAGTTTGATCTTTCATAGTTTTAATTAGTTGCTCTAAAGGATACCTTAAAAATGTGTCATGAATGATCCTTAAGCAATATCTATCCACTGTTGCATGATTAATAGGAGATTAATCTAGAAGATTTAAACTAGAAGATTAGATGTGGTATTCAATGTGTGATGAACTGTGAATTGTCGAGAGAGAGTATTTTAAAATTAAAAGTGCAAAAAGAACATAATTTTGTTATGAATAATATTCAGATCTGTTTCAGATAATATCATAGTATATTAAGAAAAAATGGATTGACAACCATCTTCAGTGACTGTTTCTTTCTTTTCAAGTTTGTTTCTTGGAAATGGAAAATATTAACCTGTTAGAGAAATGCTTTCATAGAAAAAATAGATTCTTCTATGAACATGGAATATGATTCTTATCTCCTTTTTAGTGACTGTAATTGTAAAATGCTTTACCCAAATGCGGACTGTCAAGAGACACTGGAGAGTCATGATGCACAGCATATTTGCAGAAAACTGAGGGAATGTAGTGAAAACAAAAATAATTAGATAAAAGTTTTGTTTAGTGAAGAAAATCTTTACATATTTTTACAAAATGTTTAGATATGTAGAAAGTGTGACTTTAGGAGATGGGGAAAAAGTTCAGGCATCAGATCAGGTGGCAACAAGATAGACATTGCAAGATGGAAGAAAAATCCATAAAGAGCCACATCTTCGTGGTCTTTTGTAGTGCTTTGTGTTTCCATGTAGGTTGATACTCATACATCTGGAAAACAAAATCCAAAGTAGAGAGTACTTGTAAAGAAATAAATAAACAACTTTAGACCTAATAGCAACCCTGATCCTATGTATGTGACTTAATAAACCAGGTCAATAATGGAATTAGGAGCTGTTACATATGTACATACGTCTACTTTTGGGTTTAGATATTAAACTGCTTTTCAAACTGTATCAAAGTCATTAAGTGCTCACAAAAAGATATGTAAACATATGTTAGTATAGAACTTGAAATTCACATTTTGCTGATACAACTTTGTCAGGTAGACAAGCCCTGGCTAACTTTGTAATAGGTTTTAAAAATGACATGGTGGGACAACTTTTGTTGCTGTAATTTCATCACCTTTTAGGCAACAGAGGTTATTTTCAAATCGGTCCAAGCTGATATAGAATGGTTAACTTACTTTAAGAAAAAGTCACAGGAGAAATGACAATGCTTAGCAGACAAGTGGAAAGTAACAGGTCATAATTGCACAGACAAGAGAACATGTATTTTGTTAAGGACATTAGAAGCAGGAGGGCAGGGCAAAGGGCTCTGGTTAACAGCTCTGCAGTGTCCTTACTTTTTGTGCTTCATCATTATATCTTGGAGCAGCCAAGGCTGTACCTTACTGGTGATGATTCACCAGTATGTCAAAAGAAATTTGTTACAAGGAATGAAGAAAATAAAGTGCTATAAAAATTGCCCCTAATGACAGTTTTCTGCATTACTTAAATGGTCAGAAGGAGCTACAAGTTGCGCATACCTTTTAATATTTTCTTTTAGACATTAACACTTAACCTAGGAATTAGGTTATTTTGAAGTTTATTTCGGTATTTCTGAAGGTGTTAGCAAAAAAAAAAAACCAAGCCAAAAGATGATTTAAATAAGAGGAGAGTAAAATTCTTGAGTAGTGGAACTATGATGTGTAAAAATTACCCTGTTCAGATTAATTTAAGGCAAGGATATTTCTCCAAGTTACACTAAAAAGAAAAAAAAAATATTATGTAAGTATGACCAATACTCACTGCAATAATTTCTGTTGAGAGCAGAAGCAAAACAATTCTGCACTTAAAGTTGAAAATGCAGGTGCATAACTTCCTGTGAGGGAGATCAGGTCTAGTCTCCACAGCTGTTGTCCACAGATATTAAAATAAACAGAGCTTGGTTTACAGGCACAATATTTGTATTTGTTAAAGAACATAGAAATCAAATATTTCCTTTGGAGGTGTTAAATGTGGCTGCTTGATTAACAAAAGTGAATGCCCCTGCTATTCCCACCAGGGCTCAGACTCCTTCTAGTCACCTCTTAAAGTAATTAGTTTCTCACTTTTACAACTGAGACCTCATCTGACTTGAATTTCTTCTTGCAACATCCCTGTTGAGATCTGGTGATCCAGACCTGAGTTTACCCCCAAATCATTTTAAATGTTGTTGATCTGCAGGAGCCCTGAAAGACTAATCCTCCCTTCCTGCCTAGAGGAATCACACTGCTTTTTTTGCCTGTTGGCTTTGATGCATGAGAAATATGGCAAATTTTACCCATAGGGTTTGCTTTTTTACTTTTCAGAAAAGATGAAAACTTGTTACGGAGCATATTTTAAAGTCATTCTTATATCCTTTTTCTAAGGTAGACTTTTCCTGTACAAAGCAAGGGGCAATAAACATTTTATTTTGGAAGAATGAATGCTACAGATGTGAAACAATGCCAATAATGTCAGTATTGTGTTATAGTTTTGAAAAATGAAATAATATACTCAAAGCAATTAACAAACATCAAATTTTTATTCTAGATGCTGAATGTGATTAGAAACTGTAAATGAACAACTCTTCATTCCAGCTGTTCTGGGAGCAGGTTTTCATGCACCATAGCCACGCTAAGCATAACTTTACTGCTATTTATTTGCACAGTCCATCAAAACAGCATTTTGATTAATTGGCTTTACTCTGTTAGGGAATCGCCATTATAAACTATAGGTGTCTTTATTAAAACAGAGAAGTCTAAATCTGTAATGCACAGTAAAAGCTGTAGTGGTTCTGTTTGCACCAAGAAAAAGTCTTTGGACAAAATTCTTATCAAGCTTCTATTTAGAAATAATGTTTCAAGGTTCATTTTGGTACTTTGTTTCACAGAATAGACTAGGTTTTATGTGTATAGCTTGCAGTGGTAATTGCAAGAGGAACTAAAGTTTATTCCCTTTCAATTCTCCAGTGCAGCGTGCTTTCACTCATTTAAAAGTGGTTTGTTTATTGTTGGGGTTCTTTTTGGTTTGTTTGGTTTTGGGGTTTTTTATATATCAGTTTCAAACCCTACATAAAGAAAAAAGAACAGCTTCGGGCATTTTTTTTTCACGGTGAAGAGTCTCTTCTCACAGTACACTGAAGAAACTGCTTTTAGTAGGAAAATGAGGAATGTAGCAGTCTTAAAAAAAAAGAAATCATGGACAAGCTCTTGGCATTGCCTGAGATATTTCAGGTTTTAGAATCAGTAGATTCCCAGTAGATTAGCACTATTAATTACTAGTCACACCCAAGTGATAAAGTCATGGTAGTTTTTTAATGATGTTTTCTTTCCTATTGATCATGTGATAATTAAACTACCAAAAACTATATTCCTATTTAAAGTAGTGCTATCAGTTTGGAGACAGGAATGAAAGGTTTTACTCAGAATTTTTCTCCATGTACTTTTTCTTCATGTTAACTGTATAAAAGAGCTTTGGTGTGAATGTGCTTCTAGGATTTTAATCATTCATGGGCTTGCTTGGAAGCAGCAGCTTCTCACTTGATCATGTTTTATCCAAGTGACATGAAGTAATTTCTATATTAGCTTTTCCATTTACTTACGAAAGTTTTATGAATGGCTTTTGTGTTGATTCTCCCCTACTCCTTCTCTCCCTTCAACTGAGAGCCTGCCTCCTAGCACAGTTGTGCTGCTCCAGAAAGAAAGCTAGGGCTTCCCTTGTCATGGAAGCTAAAGTTTTATGCCATAACTGTTTCTGCTCGTTGATAGATGCAATCAGTAGAGAATTGCAAATGTGTTGGGATATCTGCATCCCTTTGTGCTTTGTACTAAGTCTTTATTCTTTGTTTTTTCCCTTGTCATCTGTTATATCTATCACTACAAATAGAAAAGATGTACCATGCAGATGGAAAAAAGACTTATTTAGACATGTAAAGTCATAGAAAAGGGCATGATTGAGGCTCATCAAGTCAATCATTCTGTCCCTGGAAAGCATCATATATTCATCCATCTTACTTGCAAGATCTTGAAAACCTCTGTTGTTGGAAGCAATTATAACACTTCCATGTAATCTGTTACAGTACTTCAGTGTGCTTGTCTGCTGGACATATACATATGTATCTCTTTATATCCGAATATGATCATTTATCCAGTCAACTTAAAACTCTTTCACAGGATTTACAAACCCCTTTGCTACTTGTCCACAGTGGATTGAGAGAGCAGTTAATTCTCCTGAGTGATGCAACCTTTTTACATGTTTAAAACTGCTGTTATATTTCCAACTGACATCTTATGAACTGACCAGCCCCTCTCCTTCATGTAATTTTATCAAAAAGATGGAAACACCAGGGCATATTAGGTTTCAAATTGTGAGGTTTGTTTGTGTTTTAATCATTATTATCACAAAGCTGGGGGGAGTGGCCAATCCCCCAGGGGCTATGCAGTCCTTCATAAGGACTGCAACAGGTCAGAGAGATGAGCAGAGAATAACTGTTTGAAATTCAGTAAAGGCAAATGCAGGGTCCTGCACCTTAGGATGAATAATCCCAGGCACGAGTACAGGCTGAGGGCTGCTGGAAAGCAATTCTGCAGAGAAGGACCTGGGGGTCTTATGGCAACAAGCTGTCCATGTGGCAGCAGTGTGCCCATGTGGCCAAGTATCCTGGGGTGCACTAAAAAAGCATTCCCAGCAGGTCAAGGGAGGTGATCCTGCCCTTCTGCTCAGCCCTGGGACAGGTTGTCCAGAAAGATTGTTGAGTCTCTGTTTCCACAACTGGAGATATTCAGGAGCTGCCTGGACACAGTCCTGTGCAATGTGCTCCAGGATGACCCTGCCTGAGCAGGGAGGTTGGACCAGATGACCTACTGTGGTTCCTTACAACCTGACCCATTCTGTGATTATTTTAGTACTGCTTTAAAAACAGTGCTGTATTATAATAATTTATTATTAAAGCTTTGGCAAACTATTTGTAAAATTTGACTTCAGAAGTAACAATATAGAGGTTAATTTCCTTGATCAAAGATCTTGGGGTTTCTTTAAGAGATTCTGCCTGACTTGGTTATTGTAATTATATTTGCAAAAATTAGAATTTTAGCACAGAGAATAATTATGTGCTTCCTGGCATTTATTTATGCATACACACATACATACAATATGGTTCACATTGCTTCATTTTCATATTGAGTTGGACAATTAGTGAGTCTGAAAAGAGAGAAGCATAACCTATGTGCTCCTTTCTCCAAAAGTAATTTATATCATTAAATGCTGGCTCCTTGTTCCAGTGGTGTCTTGGGCAAGTGCAGCAGATGAGGCACCAGGCACTTTATGGATGTGGGGTTTCTGAGCTCATTTACAGCATCTGGTTTCCTTATCATGCCCCTTCTCCTCCTGGGCTTCCCGGCTCCCCTGTGTCTGGGAGCCAATAGCAGCAGAGTGAGGGGGTGTCAGTGGTGATGGGGAACCATGTCTGGGAGGTGGAGGAACAGAGCACAGGCACATCACTGCTGTGTTTGTATACCTCAGCACCCACCTCTCCTCACATGGCAACCTTTCACTGTATGAAGAATTATTCTTCAGAGGCTTGCCTTTCTTATGCTAATCAACAGAGCTGATGTTATATTCTCCCCTTTTTGCTTTTATCATCTGCTTAGCTTATTTTCCTCTAGCATCAAACTCTCTCCAGCTTTAATTCTTCTCTCACACAGATAAATTGAAAGCTGCAATTATTTACAGAGTGAAAGGAAGAGGGAGGAAGCACATTAATTTATAAATCATTTTAAATTTACTATTCATTGAAGGTGGAGTATGAAGAGTTCTGGCCTCTATCCACTGAGCATGACCAGAAAACAACAGACCTGTTTAGTCAGAAATAGTGCCAACTATTCCAATCTCTTACAGCAGCCTTGTTCTGCAGGGACCATCTGAAAGATGAGGTCTGCCTTTCCCTGACCCTGCACAGTTTGTGGATTTGCTGCTGGAAAAGTCAATACCTCTTCTAGTTCTTACATTGATGATTTTTTCCTTCTAGGGGACTGGGTTATGACTGTCAGTCTGTTTTGCCTAGATCAGAGAATGCCCTCAGCATTGCTTTTGGAGTGGAAGGCTGGGGAGTGGTGGCCAGGAGACAGACATTGGAATATTTTTTATAGGGTATTAAAACTGCATGTGAGGTTACTCAGTGGAACTGAGAGGTGGGGGGAAGAAATTAGCACATGTTCTTAGACTGTATACCATCAAATTATAGAAGACCCGATGAGTAATTTTCTGAGATAAGTAATGTTTGGAATGAACATGTGTTGAAGGGAGAACATGTGAGTACTACCAAGGCTATGGTTAAGGTATGAACCAAGGAGCACAGTGGTAGGAATAGTTACTAAAAATATTTGTTAAGAGCAAGTAGAAGAACTACTTCAAAATTGCAAGCAAATTTCCTGTATTGGATTTGTGTGGCAAGGTTTTAGTAGTGGGAGGGCTACAGGGTTGGATTCTGTGAGAAGCTGCAGAAGCTTCTCCAGTGATTGACAGCAACAATACCAACAAGCTCCAAGATGGACCCACTGCTGGTCAAGGCTGAGCCTGTCACCAACAGCTTGAGTTCTTCAGGGTCAGGGAAGAAGGAGGGGGAGGAGACTCTGGAGCAGAGATCCCCCTGCAGCCCCTGGTGCAGACCATGGTGAGTCACCCGTTCCCCTGCAGCCCACAGAGGTCCGTGGTGGAGCAGAGACCCACCTGCAGCCCATGAAGGACTCCACACCAGATCAAGTGGATGTTCAAAGAAGGCTGTGACCCAGGAGAAGCCTGTGGGTCAGGATCTGTGGGCCCTTGGAGAGAGGACTCAGCGTGGGAGCACATTTGCTGTCAGGACTTGTGACCCTATGAGGAACCTAGGCTGGAGCAGTCTGTGAGAAACTGCTGTGGAAATGAATCACACTGAACAAGTTGGTGGAGGATTATCTCATCTATCAGGGACCCCATGCTGGCATGAGAGAAGCATGTGAGGAGTCCTGCTGCTGAGGAGGAAGGAGCACCAGAGCCAACACGTGATAAACTGACTGCAACCCCCATTCCCATTGCCCTGCATGGCAGGTGGGGAGGAGGTATTGAATCAGCAGTGAAGTTGAGCCTCAGAAGAGGTGGAGGCAGAGCGTTTAATGATTTAGTTTTTATTTCTTATTTTCCTGCTCAGATTTGATTGGTAATAAATTAATTTCCCCAAGCTGAATCTGTTTTGCCCATGATGGTAACTGCTGAGTGGTCTTTCCCTGTTCTTACGTTGTCCTGTAAACGTTTCCTTATACTTTTCCTTTTCCAGCTAAGGAGAGCAGCTTTAGTATCCAGCTGGAGTCAACCCACCACAGTCCTGTAACATATGCAATAAAATTACAAATATAGAGCTTGCACTTGTAAGGAGCATAGGTGGATTGAAGTGAACAGCTGTTTTCCACTTGGGTTTCACAGAAACCCCAGAAGACATTGAGAAAGATACAGCAGAAGTAACCATCAGCCTTGGCACATGCAGTATGTTTACATCTGGATAGTTGTGTGGCCTTGTGCAAAAGATCAAAGACTTGCATGCCACTTTTAGAGAATAAGCCAGGAGCCTGTGCCCTTTTGGCAGCTTTCTTAGTCTGGTCCTGGTTCTGGCAGCAGCTGGGTGCTGGAGGCAGGGAGATGTCTGCCAGCCCCACACCCCTGGGTGAGCACATGTTGTGTAGTCAAATTGCAACCTTGAAACATGAAAATGCATGATAACAGCTCTGGTGTTACTTATGCTGGTGATCACTGTGACAATCTGGTTCCTTCTTCCCACCTTTAGGTCTATGCCAAAATCCGTTTTAATTATTGTGATTGCTTTGGGGTAGTCTCTTCGATAGCAATGAGCCAGAATCCAAGCTACCAATGCCTATCCAGTTTTCCAAGCCATGTCCTAGATGATTTTTTTTCTGTCCCAGACTTTCATGTGGGTGATGGTGAGGGATGGCCAGAGCCATGCTCTGTAGCAGTTAAAGCTAATTTTTTAATTACTTGGATTTGCAACATTTCATCTCTAAATAAGCTTAGAAATTAATACAGGGACAGGTGCAGTCTTCAAAATTCAGCTGTGTTTACTGCAGACAATATTCCCCAACTGCTGGTTGATGTTGAGTGCCTAACTTTTACCACCCTTGGAGCTCTACAGTTTAAAATTAGCTGATCTGGTTCATTTGTGTCTGCTGATAGAGTAGATGAGGCATGCTGGTGAGATTTCTCCCTGCAGAGTTGTGAGCTTCATAAAGGACCTCTAGAAATGAGATAAACATGCAATAACACCTTCTCCCTCTTTAGTCCAGATGCCCTTATGATCTCCCACTCACATGTGGCTCTTGGTAAAGCCGGGGATTCTTGTTAACTGAGATGCTACACATTTGTGTCATATGGTTCTGAAACTGGTCCTTTTTGGACTGCCTAGAAAGTGTGCAGAAGCTTTTGGGAAAAGCAGTATAAAATGGGGATCATCTTGATGCTGAGACTTACTGAGTCAGTTCTATGAAAATGAATTTCTATGGTATATTCATTACAGGAGCCTACTTTGCATCTTACTTTAAAAGCTATTCTCCTCTCTTCCCATCAACAAGAAAATACATAAATAATGCTCTGGAAAATGGAGCAGTGGATTCTGTGGGAGTTTTAAGCCTAGATACCTAGTGCAGGAAGAGAGCTTTGCAAGTCAAAAAGTGCACCGGGCTTTTCTAGATGGGTCCCTGTAGTGTCATAATAGGAAAAGAATGATCTGCAGTGGACAGCAGGGGTTTTCCATGAGGTTTAAGTATTGCAACTTGTAACTAGTAGTATTTTTAGAATGCTGTTGACCTCTGGAGAACATTTGCATACTTTAAGTACAGGACTTAAATATCTTGCAAGAGAAAAATGGATGTATGCTCAGCATGTAGTAATTTCGAATCTTGGATCAGTACTACTATTATACAAATCCTTTTCTTTGGCTGAGTATTTTGAGTTCCAGACTATTTCTTTGGGGATATGAAAGGGAAGTAGTGTTCAGCCTATATTTTGGGAACTGTGGATTTGTTTTAATAACATGGGTGCTGGGGTGCAAAAGGACTCACTTGGAAACAGGTAAGTAAATTGATGGGGGAAGTCAGAGTATTTTCTTAATTACAGTGCTGTTTTATGGTGCAAACATTTAGTTTAAAACCAGCTAATTCTCAGCTTACCAGATTAGAATTTCTATAGAAAAGTGTGCATTAGAGGGTGTATTAGACTGTAGTTTTGCAGCATCTTATTTTAGAACTAAATTGCTAATGCTGGTCATCTTAAAAATGCTAATTAAAAGCTATAAATGCTGTTAGAGAACTGGTGTAGAAGCATTATTATTACTATTTTTTTTCTTTTAGATGGCAATCTAAATAGAAAAAATGATCAGCCGTAGTCTCCATTACAGACTGTGAATGTGGGGGAGGCTACTATTTTCATGTACCAAATGGGCTTTAAAAGTTACTATATTAGTTCTCATTTTAGCTAGTTCACCTAGACCTGGAAGTTAATTATGCCAACACACAACTGATCTTGTAAGTATACAGTTATGCTTCCTGGCAGAAACCTCAGGACCAAAAGCTGAAACATTATTTTCCATGTAAAGGAAAATACTTTCTATGGTTTTATATAAAATCTGAAAATCTGATAAGATGACAAATGTGAATGTATTGTGTTTTATAACTAATTTTACTGGAAACACCAGTTGTACTGAAGCGTATTGACAAAAATCACTAATTGTCTGTGCTGATAAAAAGCAAATTATAACACTTTTAAATGTCATTAAATTCAAAACAGAAATCTAATTGACAGCCAACAGCAGAAACTTCAGCTCTAAAACACTGAACCATAAATTCTGAAGAAAATTTAATATATATGGAAACAAAATTGTTTACTACAGGAACTAATATAGAGAGTATGTCTTGTAAGAGTTGCCCATTAATGCCAGTTTTTTCAGTTCTACATTCTGTTTCCACAAACTAATAATAGATAAAATAGTAATATTCACCATCCAAAAGTATCGAAGTTTTAAAAATATTATTAGAATGAAACTACATTTTTAAAAGTGCTTTTTAATAATATTCTCTAAAGATTTTGTTAAATCAGAACTTCTAACTTACCATTTTGCTTACGTAGGCAAAACCAACAAATCTCCTCTAGAGTGAATGCTAACCATTAAAACTGATTTAATATAACAATTTAAACCTGCTTAAGGGACAGGCAAAGCTTCTCTCCCCCACTGCCTCAATCTTACACCTTGTGGACTTTCCCCTTGCTTGCTCTGGGACTTATCATTGGCTTTACTGGGTGCAATTCAGATCACTAACTTTCTTCAGTTTTTGTGTTCAATATTATTACTAGATGAGCTTTAAAATTTTGTTTCAAAGCAAACCATTCTGTGATCCTATGAAATTCTGAAGTTTAAGAAGCTGTATTTTAGGGGGTTGCCCTAACTTGTTCCCTGTACCTTTATTTTTCTACCCTTTCTTTTCTGCTACCATATAGGTCTCTAACTGTAAGTGCTGCTGTCTGCAGTACAACTCCTTGGTCTTCTGAAGCATCTCCGAATTTGAGGCACCAACCTATATCCCTTCTGTAGGCTTCCTTGACCTACTGTGGCTGCTCTGTCACTTGAGCTGCTGTATTTTAATCTGATGAGCATAAGTAACATTTCAAAGATCACCTCTGAGTTTTGAGACTCCTTCCTGAGGAACATAGGCTCCATGTAACACCCCTTTCATGGAAGGGTTTCATGAGACACTGATCTGGCACTAGCTCACACATTGCTCAGCTGACTGAATGACTGGCTGCCAGCAGAAGAAAGAAATTTCTCTTCCCACTCCTGTCAGAGCTGTCCTACCCAGTGGACTGTGCAAGTCCCAAAAGAAAAGCAGCAGAAATTCACCCCAGGGATTGTGGCAAATTTTGAGGGTAGATGGATTCATAAAATTGAAGCACTTTGTTAAAAAATAATAGATAAAAGCGAGTGTCAGTTAACAGGCAAATTTGTTGAGGTACAAGGATATAAGGAGTAGAGTGGGCAGGTGAAAACCAGGCAAGGCTGGTTCCCACGATACAGAGCCATGAGCTCAACTTCAGGAGACACTACAGCTGAAAAGAATGTCTGTGCTCTTGCATCTACAAAGCAACATTTTGCAAGGTAGAGTGCTCATTATAGCAGGAGGCAAAGCAATCCAAGAAGCAGCAAAAAGAAAGAAAATCTTGCAAATTAAATATTTTGCCTATGTTTACCACTCTGGCACATTCATAATAATATTTTTTTTCAGTGTTTGCAGATACTCTCTTTCCAGTCTTCTTATTCATGCCTCACATGAATAAGGACAGACATTGTACTGTCTGTACAATGCTCTCTGTGTAGAACTTGTACTTCAAGTAGTAAAAAGACATTCCTTTTGGTTACTATCTGAATATTGCACTAGCTACGGGGACTTAGTGTAAGTATGAGGAAACAGCTGGGAGCATTTGTGTGCTCATTTTCCATTTCTCTCAACTCTCTCTTTTTCAAAAAAAGTTTTGATGATCATCTACTGCTTTAAGCTCATTCACATGGCCAAGATTTATATGGATTGTGCTGTCCCACTGTTAGTATTTTTCTTACTTGAAAGTGTGACCACCTGGTGAATCATGCCCATTGTTCTGTCTTGGAAGACAATGGAGGACAAGACATTTTGAAATTTAGGTAATGCAGTACTGCCAATAGAGACTCTTGAAATAGAGGTCACATTTAGAAATAAAAGCAGAGTTGGCAATTTTATTTAATATGCATATACATACATTTCTGTGTGCATGTACATGTGTATTTACACATCTGCACAGTTTTTTAAAACTTATAGACATGAGTACCATACATGTAGACACAGGGCTGCTCATTTGTAACAAACCTCAATGAACTGGCATAGTCAGCAGCTCTGAATATAACCTCCAAATCACACGGGCTTACTTTCTGACCTTGCTCTTCAACTAAAACAAAGAGAAGCATATTTAGAATAGAAGGCTGGTGTTTTCAAAGGAGTTTTGGATGAGCAGTACCTCTGAAATTTAGAGACTGGAGTAACTTATGCTTTTCTAATGATACATTTGAATTAGTTTAGGTATTTGAATTGGAATATTTGTCTTAGTCTTCCTTTATCTCTTCAAGATATATGCTAGCACATTTTTCAATTAAAAATAAGGACTCTTGGGCTGAGTTACAAAATTTCAGCATAAATTTTTATTCTGAAATTATAAGCCCTCCAAAATAGCAAGGGGAAAGATTATAGCTCTCTGACACTACCTTATCTGTATAGCTGAGAACAGCATCACTACAATAAAAGAAGATAGCAGTGTCTCCCATTGATTGTTGTTTGATGAATGTAAAGCAATTTACTGGAATGCAATTAGCATTTGCAATCGCATTACCATTGGGATTTTTTTTATCCTGGCTCTGAATTGAAAAATCTATACATTTTCTGTCCATGAGTCACTTCTTAGGAAGCTTCCTTTCATTTGCTAGGCTGTGCATTGCTGTGGAATTATTTTTTCAGAGTTTTCATAAGAAGAAATACATGTCTTGGAAAAAAAATGGCTTCTAAATAGGAATAGCTTAGCAACCTTAAAATAATTTTATTACTGTATGCATTAGGCCTGAAGTACAAAGATTAAATAAGTAATACAGTGTCCTGAAAAAATAAGACCTGTGTATGATGGCAGAGTAACAATAGTGCTAAAAGTAACAACTTTAAACAAACATTTAGATTGCCAATAAGAAATGTGCATGCATGCAAGTGCTCAGTTAGACACCCTGTTCTGTCTGTGCTTTAAATTGGTGTAAATTTAATTATTTTTACATCACACAAAGTATAGAGAGATTAAAAAAAAAAACACTCGAATGTGTTGACTCCCAGTTTGGGTATTTTGGGTTTTCTGTGGACATGTGAGTGATTTTTCAGTGCTTCAGGAGAAATCAATCCCAGCTGATATGGAGAGGGTATAAATGAAAAATATGTGTGTGCTGAAAGAGGTAGTCAACATCCTCCTGGTGTTGACACACGCATACAATAGCAAATATGATCTCTATAGTGCTTTTTAATGGTTTCTGTATGTTATGGACCAAGGGGTGCTATTCTACCTCAAAGACAAACATAAGGAATTATTTCTATAGAGATCTATCTGGGAATGTCTGTTGCTTTAAAAACACACTTATTTTTAACACTATCTAAAGTATTCTTCCTGTAATTGTATATAGTGCACCATAACCACTTTAGGAGGAGTTTCTCTGTTATGTGTTTGACCTTAGAGGTCTTACAAGGTCCCGTTGTCTTGTATACCTTAACTTCTTTCTGTCTAGAAAGAATTGCTACTGAATTCCTGGAGACTATATTAGCTTTACCAGTGGGACATTGTCTTCTGAGCTTTCTAAGGATTTTTATTTATTTTTAAATGAAAACCTTGAAAGAAAGGAGAAACTCCTTTGTTCCTGTTCCTGTTATGTCTTTATACATATAATAAAATGCTAGACCCAGTCAGTTCTTTTTTTCCACTGAAAACTTCCTTCAATTTTAATGGGTACAATGGCATTTTTAACTGAGGTTGGCATTAATATTTTAGTGGAGTTGGAATTGTCTGTGTGCCCTGTCACTATTTTGCTTAAGAAAAAAAGTTGTTGTCCCCATTTATCCACATTCACTGCTGTGCTCATGCTGTGCACTGGCATGCACATTTAGGGAGAGGCTGGAGGTTTTGGGACACATTTTGTGCTGCTAATAAGCAAAGCACTGCATTTCCACCCTTCACTGGGGTGGCAATGCAGTGTCCACCTCCTTCAGATTTTACTCTGCTGCCCTTTCATCAATAATCAGTTAAATACTTCATAGTCTCACATTTTGTCCTCAAGGAAAAGGACTGGATACTTTTGCCACATTGATATAGCCTCAAGTTTTCTGTTATTTTTATGAAGGCCTAAATTGACCAATATTAAATTCAGGATCCAAGGAACAAGATGAAATTTTGACTATGAATAGAAGTATTATCATTTTCTAAAAATAATAAAAAAATAGATTTTCTGCTTCTCTGGCTGAAGTAATAGAGACTTAGTATTGCTGAGTTTGAAGGCTGGACATGTTCTTAATAATATAATTATTATAGCTTTCCTGAGAAGGGAGATTTGTATTCTTTCTATATCAACTTCTAAAGTTAACCTCTTTCTGCCATTCCTCCTCTGTATTGCAGTTTTCTTCAGGCTGTATTGCTGTACCCTTGGTTGCCTATCCAAAGAGTGCTAAGCAGAAGAGCTAAAAGCAGATACTGGCTTTGTCCAGTATGGGGCAAAATGTTGTTCTTAAGTGCTGTTTTGTGTTTGTAAGGCTGGTCTGGCACTTTCAAATATATTCATCTAAATGCTGTCAATATTCATCTGCCATTCTTCTGGAACACAAGTATTTCCTGGCCTTTAGTAGAATTCAGTGTTTGAGCAAGAAACTGCTGGGACTGCACTGTGTGTAATACTGGTAATTTAGTGCTGGGTGATATCTACCCAGTTTCCAGATTAGGGGAGATGCTATGCCCCTGTTTTTTTTCTATTCTACAAGCAGTGACATGTTGTGGCAAGTGCTCCAGGGAGCTGTTGAAGTTACTCTGCTCCTGTGGGATCAATGCCTCCTGGTTCCTGTTAACTGACTTTACAGGAACTGGTGCACCACAGGAGATAGGAGCCGCTGTTTGTTGTGATATTGATTATTTGATTACTGGTGTCTTGTCTCTGTGAAGGCAACAGTTCGTGTTCCATGAAAGAATGGGACTTGTGGCTTCACACAGAGCCTTCTTGCTGGGGCAGAGGCTGGTCTGTGGCACTGTACACAAGCTCGCCTGTGTTTTGGGAGCCTCTAGCTATCTTGAAGGAAGTCAGTTATCAGTGGAAGCCCAGAGCCATTGTTTCACATGGAAGAAAGAGTGTAATCATATGGGAGGTAGTATGGCAGGCAAGCAGAAAGCAGGAGATCCTTCATGGTAGAATTTAAATTACTCCAGGAGCTTATAAAATGCCTTCCCACTTGCATGTGGGGCAGGTATGCTAACTTATGAGGCCTAGTGTCACTTTCCTTCCACCCACCCCACGCTCTTGAATCATTGTGTACAAGGATCATTTTGACTTTTTTGGGTTTTAATCGTTTTAAGGACGTTTACTAGAGGTTAAAGAGTGACAACTTGCGGTGCCCTTGTAACAAAGTAAGTCTGTGCTGAGACAGGGCAAGCTCTTTGCAGTATTTTGATTTCATTTTAACTCTCTGGTTTTAAAATAATTGGAAATTACTCAGGGGAAAGAATGCATTGTGGAGGTCTTACCCCTCTCTACCAAATAGTTCCTGCTCAAGCCGGGGAAGGCTGTTATACAGTTACCAAATCAGAGGTATTTAATGTGGAAGCTGGAGGATTTTAATTCAGACTAAGTGCTCAAAACAGGCCAGTAAAATTGGGTGTTTTAAGAAAAGGTTGCAGCTATAGAAGTTGGGTTTGGTTAAATATACAAGCAAGACATTTAAAATACAGTGAATAGAAGAATTCTAGTGGGTAGAAGAATTGCTTTGTCTGCAACTTTGAAAGTATATTTGGCTTGCATAGCCAGGCTTTGGTAGCCAGGGGGCTACAAGGGTGGCTTCTGTTAGAATCTCCCAGGAGCTTCTTCTCTGTCTGACAGAGCCTGTGCCAGTTGGTTCAAAGGTGGACCTGCCAGTGCCAACCCCAACATCAGTGGTGGTTGTGCCTCAGGGAAAACACACTACAGAAGGGGGAAAAGTTATTATAGTGCATTGGCAGTAGGAGAGAGGACTGACAATACGTGAGAGGAACAGCCCCCCAGATCCTTCGGTCAGTGAAAAAGGACAAGAAGCATACCAGGTACAGGAGCAGAGATCCCCGTGCAGACCATGGTGAGGCAGCTGTGCCCCTGCAGCCCAGGGAGGACCATGGGGGAGCAGAGACCCACCACAGCCCATGGAGGACCCCAGGGCAGAGCAGGTGGGTGCCCAAAGGAGGCTGTGACCCTGTGGGAAGCCTGTGCTGGACCAGGCCCCTGTAAGGATCTGTGGCCCCGTGGATAGAGGAGCCCACACCAGAGCAGGTTTGCTGGCAGGACTTGTGACCCTGAGGGGGCATCCGCTGGAGCAGGCTGTTCCTGAAGGACTGGCCCTGTGGAAGGGACCAGAGCTTGAGCAGTTAATGAATGAGTGGATGAAGCCTGTGGGAAGGACTCACATTTAAGAAGTTGGTGGGGGACTGTCTCCTGCGGGAGATATACCATGCAGGAGCAGGGAAAGGGTCTGAAGAGTCCTCCTCCCTCTGTGGAGGAAGGAGCAGCAAAGACAATGCATGATGAACTGACCACAGCCCCCATTACCCAAAAGAGAAGGATACACACCTGAATTGACATCTCCTAAAGGATCATGGAACAGGTGGAAATCTCTTAAGGAATGTTAAAGTAAACAGAAATATTAGAACAATATTGCGCAGACATGAAGGGGAGGCAGGGGCATAGAAGAATCCTGCAACTATATTTAGTCTTCCCACATAAGGTGTCTGCAGTGGATGTAGGAGGAGACTCAAAGTGTGCTCCAAGAAACTGAGGAATTTTTTTAGGAAATTAGTTGCACTGAGACGTCCTTGAATACTTTTATTTTGATATAAACCAATGAAATCACTGTTAGCCACTCCTCTGAAAAAAAGTTGAAATGTTTGCTTGATTTTTAAATGAATTATCCGTGAGTATGGAATGATGCAGTAGTATAAACATATGAAGGCTCTTGAACAGGATGCAGTTTCAGAGGGTTTAGGATTGAGTGTCATTAAAAACAAAGGATGACTGAGATCCTCTTTGGCACAATACTGATTTTCTTTAAGTTTCCAGGGTAAAAGTTCCCAATAAAAATAAAATAATAAACAGACCAATATAACCAGTTTGTCATATTTTAACTTGAAAATATGCTTAATTCTCAATTTGCACTGGGTTTGAGTTTTTGTTTGTTTTTGCTGGAGTTTTTTTTTTATATCTCAAAAACTTTTCACAGCTTCAAAGATTTTCGGGTTTACTTTTGTTTATTGTAAAGGTTACTGCTTTAATTCCAGTTTTAGCTGTATTTCATATCTTAATGACTGAAAAGACACATGTCTTAATTGTTCTTGGTCTGAGTAATATGAATAATATAAATATGTAATATGAAAATATCCATATCATTATCCCATATACAATAAGAATGATCACTGTGTAGCTGAGAAATGCAAAACATGCTTTAAAGTCCACATTCTTGAGCTTCTACATAGCTTAAAAAAATAATTTCTACCTTGATTACAAACTAGAAAATTCTGGTTCCTTTGGGGTTTTGTACTTCATTAAACATAATCTACTTCTTCAAGAGTATAAGCCCACACCACTTGAATAGTGTTTGTCTTTTGGTTTTGTTCAGGTTTTTTTCTGTAATATCAAAATTGTGTTTGGGTGTTCTGAGGTTGTTTTGACTGTTTTAAAGTTTTTATTTTGTTTCCTGATTGGGTTTTTGCTTTTGTTGTTTTGGGGTTTTTTGTTGTTGGTAATATTTAAAAAAAAATAAGTCTTTGTTCCCAGGAGAAAGAATACTTGGGCTTTAAAAGAAAAGGTTTAAACATGTGGAAACTGTTGTATGTAGAATGTGCTATGAAACTGTTTAGTGATTTGAAATGTTAAAACATCTCTCATGGGAATGAGTGAATGAATGAGCAGTTGATTTTATCGGGCAGGTAGGAGACAAAAATTGTACAGATGCGGTTAATTGTTCTAAATGCACCCATATCCTCAAGCATCTACTATCTTGTTATTGCCTCTTCTTGTGAATTTGCACTCTATTGTTTAAGAATATCCACATATTTTACTTGAATGTTCCTTCTTCTGTAAGAGTAGTATGAAAAGTGTTCGGTGTGTCAGTATACAGGAAACAGCTGTTAAGAACTCCAATTTTATTCTCTTCCTTTTGGAAAGAGTGTAGGAAGTGATCAGATTCTTCAGCAATCTGTTTTGTATTAAACATCAAATTCAGGAGTTCCCAGGGGTGCTGTTAGATGTACTGTGATAATGGCTGCTGTGCCACTGGAAATAGCAGTTGGTGGAGCTGCCGCGTGTACGCGGCAATGTGAATGTTCCTCTTGGTGTGACTGCTGCACATTCATACCCCTGCACGAGCATTCTTCAAATCTCTGCTTGTCTTTTGATTATATAGCTTTCACAGGTAGTTTGTAAGCCGCACAAGATCATTTGTAGGAGCTGGAAAGGCTTAGTTTAGAAAACACAAAAGAAAAAGGAACACCATCACCTGTGCCACTCTCACCGCCCGCCACAAAAAAATCAACTGAAATGCAAACCAAAACAGAACCACCATGAAACAAGTAAATGATTAGCTAATGAAGGAAACAGAGATGTTTGCATGAATAAGTCATTGCTCTATTTGTTAGACTGATTGACAGAGGAAATGAAAGTGATATACTAGAGCTGCCGCTTTCCTCCTACCTCTGATGTCTTACAGTGCTCTGCCTTGCATTAGATCTTGATGGATTGTAATGTTGGCTTTGGAAACTCTGTTACTCTTTGTGAAGTTGCAGAAGTTGTTGTCCGGACTTAAATTAGGATACAGAAAGTGATAAGCAGCTGTGAAGCCCCATCTATTTTTACAATTTAAAAAAAAATCCTCATGACTAGGCAAACAGCTCATGCTAGCATATATTCACAGCTATTTTTTTAATGGAAAAGTAATTTATGCTAATTTTCCTGTTACAAGATAGGCCAAGCCAGTTTTTTGTTTTACTGCAGAACATACTGTTTCTTGTTCTATGAACTTATGCGTACATTTTCTTTGTCATCCGTGATTGCACCATTAAGAAGAATGTCCCACCAGTGATACTTTTATTCTTTGAGTTCCCAAACTATTGCAAAAATAGCAAGACCCATATAAACACTTTTTCTAAGCAGCACTGGGATGTTTTCAGGCATGGATTTTCATCTTCAGATGCCCCCTTGAAGATGGGAGAAAATTGAGAAGAAAGTATAGGTGTAAAGCATAATTCCATTGGCCTAGATAAAGGACAGTTTTCCTACCCAATTTCTATTGCATGTGTATTTTTTGCAGTTCTGTAAAGCCTTTCACTGAAGGAAGAAGTCTGACCTTTTAATAAGTAGATACTGACCAGCAGTGTGTGAAGTTTTTCAAAGGCTTTTATGATAATCAGACATAAATTTTCATACTTGTTAAGTATAAAATGAAAGGGTGTCAATCCATTTAAATCTGTCAGATATTTGTCTAAGTATTCTGAGTGTTTAGAAAGACAAAGTTGTTTCTAGACAACTTTATCATGTCCCATTTCAAGACAACTTTGCTTATGTATAAAGAACTCTTTTGGATTTTGCAAAAAATTCCTGAATTGGCCCCAGGCTGAGAATGGAAGCACCTGGCTTGGTTTCACAGAGAACAAGCTTAAAGATACCAAAAGGCTCCCAAGTCTTCAATACTGTTCCCTAAAAGAGAAATAAACTTGTAGCTAGACCATGAGTCATAAGTCTTGCTATCTGCTGGTGGGACCTTCTGAAACCAAAGCCTTGCAGATCTTTTCTGCTTCCGGCTCATTTTCTAGTCGATCTAGGCTCCCTTGCTTTCTGTCCATTCTCAGTGCCATCTCACTGCTGCAGGAAACCTTTTACATCTCAGAGCAGTGTCCCAACACTGACAAAACAGCGCCTTGCCTGCCTCCTTTTCCCTCCTTATCAACAGCCCCTCTCTGCAGAAATTTCTCCCAGTCAGATATGCTCAGTTTCCTTCAGAAAAGAGGTGTTTTCTTTCTCTCACTAGGAATGTCAGCCTAGCAAAGACAGAGAGGAACAAGGTAAAAAGACAGCTGCACTGCCTTGTTGCATTGTTTTAAATAATATGTAGCTAATCAAGCACTTGTAAATTTAGCACTGGATATGAAGCAGATTTATATTGCACCAAATTTTAGCTAAATGTGGAGAACATGTTATTGTTTCTTACCTGGCTGTCTTTATCATTCATCTACTCTTCTTGATGGTGGTGTTCAAAATCCTTTGACAACTTCCTTAGCCTGCTGTGTTCTGTTTACAGTGGTAGTGTGATCTTGTTCCATTTTTCTATTTCATGCATATCTTCTTCAAATAGAGACCATCACAATCATTACAGTGTACTATTTGGTGCAGGGTTTCTGGAAAGAGTCAGCAGTTTTAGTCTTATTTCCTATTTAATGATAATTTTGTATGCCACATAATTTGTCATTTTTTCCCCATCTGCAGTTGAATTTGTTTACCTGCATCTGCTTTACAAATGTGTCATTATCTTATTGTAATCATTAATTGAATAGTTAACCTATAACTGATTTTTTCTTCAGAGTATCTAAGGCTTTCATGCTGGTTTCTTCTAGATGTAATTCATAATCACTGAACCACTGACTGGTTTGGGTTGAAAAGGAACCTTAAAGATCATCTAATTCCTGCCTTCCACTAGACCAGTTTGCTCTAAGCCAATTCATCTTGAATACTTCCAGGGTGAGACATCCACAACTGGAAAAGAAAGCTGATACATTTCTTATAAAAGTAGGTAAAGATGATGCTTCTTCTCTTAATCTGCACCAGCTGCAGACGTGGTGTGGTATCACTCCATGATCCATCCTCTCAGTTGTGCTGATTTGGTGTTCTCATGCACCATCCTGGGATTGCACCAGCAGTGGCTGTGTAGCAGAATCTACAAGCAGCAGACAAACCAAGTCTCAGTGCTGGTAACTCCATTTCTAGCATATATATTCTGTGCTGCACATCTTAGCCTCACTCATGTTCTCTTGGTATGGCAACTGTCTGATTAGTATAATTAGTGAACTGAATTTGAAATTATAAACATTGTATCATTGAAAGGAGTTTTCATTTTCAGGTAACAGGACTGCCTTTGAGGTGTCTCTGGTGGTTGAAGTGGCTGTAACAGCCCCTGACAGCCTGCCTTGCTCGGTTCTTTCCCTGGAGCAACAGCTGTGCTGCTGCTGTCATCCTCAATGAGGGGGCACGTTTTTTGTGCTTATTGAAAACCTGCTTTCGCAAAGAAAATGCACTAAAAATCTGAAAGCTATTTGTCTCTCTTCTGCACCTGGTGTTTTAGACTTCCACTGTAAATTGCAACCTGTTTTTGCAATGTCATTATTTTTTTTTCCTCCAAAGGCTTAGCCTTTTGGATTTGAATAATAAAAATCATAGAACCAATTTGCCAGTGTCAGAAAAAAATTGTAAACTCTACAGAATATCTGTGTTCTGTATATGTCACTTCTAATTGCATAAATTAAAATGAGCATAACTACTGGTAGTTGTACTAGTAAAACAGTCATTTTGCTATGGTTAAATTACTATTTTGAATATTTGAGAATTGTGTTGTCTTTCAAGTTCACTCTTTGGGGGGGATATTAATGCTATGCTTAAAGAGTAGTACCTATAATAACTACCATAGATTCACAACCAGTTTCTCTGCAGTCTCAGAGATTAGGTTAGAAGAAGGCATCAGTGTACTTTCAAGTTTCAATGAAAATCCTATGCTCCTCCTGTTTCAAAAAGGAACAAAAATAATCTAAGGAACTCCAAGCCTATATCTAATCCTTACATTATCCTTGAAGATTACAGTAAAAGGCTAATTTTTAGCTGGCCTATACAACTTTTCCCAGATATCCTACATCCTTCATAAATAATACAGAAACACTCCCTGATTTCTCTGTAGAGTTGTTCCCTGCCTGTGATAGCTGTACTTTGGTTTTATTTTTTTTTCATAGTACAAACCTATGATCCTTGTGAAGTAAAAGAGATGCAGTGAAAACTGTGAGCAACAGGAAATTCTGAGTGAGCTCATTTGTACTTTCCAGGAACTACTTTTACAACTAGACTAGTGTTTTTGTAGCGTATTTAAATGATGGTTCATAGTTTATTCGGGCACTGTTTTAGTGATGAGAAAGCTTTTCTACCTGATCCGGTGATGGTACTGCGCTAATATGATTTCATGGAGTCTCTAACTGGAAAAAGAAAATGCAATCACTTAATTAGACCAGCAGAATTTCAGCTGTGATGAAGTTTTGAGAAAAAGGGAAAAAAGCCTCTCTCACCCAAAGCATTCAGGTAGTTGAAAATGTTGGTGTAAATAACTTCTAGAGGACAAAAAGCATGATATACTAGAGCCATCAAAGAATGGACATCTGAACAGATGAGGAGAAAGAGTAAATGTCACTGAAATAGATCAGATAATGGCTTTTTGCTGCTGCATAAAGGCTGAGGCCACAAGGTGAATCAGAAGAAATTTCAAAACAAGCAGCATTGATCCCATGATAACAGTCCCATTACCATGATTTCATTTCTATGACACTGCTTGATAGATACAGATGCAATCATTTAATTTCCCATTTGCTGGTGCAACAGACGGGTGTTTCCTTAATGTGTGCACAATCCCCCTTTCCTTGCACGGTCAAAGCTCCCACTCCTATCTCTGTACCAAGGATAACACAGCAGGACACAGCCTGATGAAAAAATTAATCTATATTTTGCTTTGAGGCAATTATGTGTAATTGTGTGTTGTGTTTTTATTGCATACTTTTGCAGCCAACCTAGATGCTTCCCAAAGTTTCATAATCCTTAAGTTGTACTGTTTGGTACATTATGGATGTTCCTCTACCAGTATTTATGACAAGTCATAAATACTGAAACTGCTAAGAAATATAATGCAGTATTTTTGTCAAAACCAAACCCAAACAGGAATGAAGAAACAGTTTTCGAATGGAGGAGACAAGTTAAACTAGAGAATTCGCACCAAGCTATTATGCTTCATTAAAAAAAAGCTGTGTTTGGGGAATATTTTATTTTTATATTTTATCTTCAGAAGTCCAAAAGTAAGTATTTTCTTTCTAAGAAATGTCATTGTCCATCATGAAAGCAATAATTAAACATCTGACAAATATTTTAATGATACATGGATTGGATTGTGTATGTGTTAATGGTTTTTTGAGGAGTGAGTAATGATTGTATAGCTGTGATTGTTTAATGATGTAAGTAGGGAAATGCCTGTAAGGAATCTATATTTTATTAGAGTAGCTGATTTAGTTGGAGGAGGGAGTCAGACAAGATTTCTGGCGCACAAACCATTTTTCCTGCATATGTTTCTTCTGTCACTCAGAAGTGTGGTTCAGAGACTAAAAAAATATGCCATATATCTTTGCCAAAGTGGTTATAGTTTTTCTTTAAATTTCATTTCTCTAGACTTTAAAAATATTTGAACTTCTGAAGGTGTTCGAAGTATAAAAGACCTTTTCAGTCTAAAAAGACTTTATTTCATATTTTGCCTTATCAAAATGACTAGTAAATATTATTTTAAAAAATTTATACTGCACTTGTGCAATTATTCTGGAGCTCCTGTTCATATAGTAGTATTTCTTGAATATGTTTCTCCAGACAGTCTTGCTGGTACTGCACTGGAACCGGACTAGGAGAAAGAGATCACCTTTTTTGCCTTAGTATAACTCAGATATAATTCTGACGTCTCTGAATGGCATCTTAGGACCAATGAAATCACTATTCAAGAGACTCCCAAGCAGCTTGATGGATAAAAAAAATCAGAATAAATAACAAAAGAATATGAACCACTAACTTATAGGTGATGTTAAGTGTATCTAGTTGTTCACACTTCCATTATTATAAATGAAAAATGGCATTAGACAATTAAAATTCTATATTTTTTTCCTTTTTTTCCCCTTGAAGTGGGGAAATGCTTAATTGTTGCATCAAAGATATTGTCTGGATTAATTAGCTAGTGATTATTCAGTTCTATAAAGACTATTATTGATGGTAGCCAAGTATGAGACTAAGTTATTTAGCATTTCCATTCACTAGAACATTTACAGAGAGAATTTATTGTGAGCACATATGGTCACTTTGAATTAGTTCTCATTCATTCTGGACAAACCAATCGATGAATGGAAGATTAGGGAATTTGATGTGTCAGAAATTTTTTTGACGCTTTCACACAACAAAGTTGAAGTTAAATCCGTCGGGATTTTGATGTCCATCTGTTCTGGACGTTTGGCATCTCAAGGACTATTTACATCTCAATATATTACTGGAATTCTTGTGGAAGAGAAGGCATTTTTGCTGTTCAGGAAATGCATACACCATGGTTTTAATTTCATGTGAGGCCTCGCTTGCTCTTGTCTTTTTGCACATCCTTGACATCTAAACTTTACTTTTTTATACAGATGCCAATCTGACCTCAAAAATAAATATGATATTTTGAAGATAGTCTGCATTATTTTGTCACTGAATAAACCATCTCTTTTTACTTTATGCATATGTATATAAACCACTGACCAAATACTAAATTGCAGTCATTGGCACCTTTGTGCTTTGTGCCACCATCTTTCTCCCCTTGCTTTTTTTCCTTTTTTTTTTCCTTTTGTCCTCTACATTTTTGTAGCTTATTAGGAAAAACATTTCCTTTAATTCCACCTTTCTCCAATCTTTTTTATTTCTTGAATAAGACTCCTTCCATCACTACAGGTCCTTAATAATTAGGGGGCATTTACAGATGCCCAAACCAAAGCAAAAACAGTGAGGTTTTTTTTCTGTAAGTTATTCTGATTGCCCCCTGTTCTTCTAATTTTTCTTTTCCCTGCATCTGTGTCAAGTGCCCTAGTCTGATTCAAGACTGTGTATGGTCACAGAAATTTTACTCCCATTTAATTATCACCCTCCACAATCTCATTAGTGGCAGTGTGAGTTGAAGTGAGGACAAATCTCCTTGCCCTGCAGCTGTGCCCACTGCCTATGGTCACTTGCATGGAAGAGCATTTGAGGTTTGGCCCTATCTGAGATAGCTGAATCACTAATACCTGCTGAAATTATCACTGGTGAAGTTTGGTTTTCTCCCTGTTCAGTAACAAACATTTTGCTTAAAAGCTGGTTAAGATTCACCATATAATTACTACATATTAAAGAAAGGCTCTAACAAGAAAATTAAAACAAAGCATCTCTTTTTTGCCTCCTATTGTAATCAAGAAACTTTCTTTTAGTTGAGCTAAAGATTATTATGGCCCTCTACAGTAAACATTCTACCTACAAAAACCTATTCCAGATTCACTTTTCATTGAAACTGAATTCTTAGTGTTTTGTCGTATTCACTTTTGGGATTCAATTTATTAACCATGTCAAAACTAATTCCTTGTAGATTGTGGGAGGGAAAAATCTGAAATACTTTAGCTGAATCTACCACAACAAATCAATTAAAAAGACATAGGTAGCATCAATTTTCCTTTAATTAGATATAGTCAAAGATATAGTCAAACATTAATTTAAATTCATGTTCTCCATTTTTCTTCTGGTGGAATTCTGAATTTATTTTTCATCTGACTGAAAATTTGAATAGATTCTGATGCATTTTTTTCAAGACCACCATGTCCTAAAATGCCCTTTGCTTCATTGTTGCTATGGCATTTTTGGGACTGACATTAAGTCCTTTTGCAGAAAGTAACTAGTGCACATTTATAAAAGGCAATTTCTACAGATAAGAACAGGGTATAGTGTTGAATTCGGTATACATTTTCAAAAATATTTTCCTGCTTTCTAGAAATAAAAAGCGATATTAATTATTTGCAGCATACTCATAAGGAAAATTACTGAATTCCCAGATAGTGTTCCAGGAAATTCCTGTTGCCATTTTCATGGAAACATAGAAGTCGTGTACCTGTTGCTTTGAGGTTTGCATAAAATATGTGATTATTTTCACTAATATTAATGGCAATTATAAAGAGCAAACACCTACATTACTTGGGGATAAGACTCTAAACATAATGCAGGACCTGCAGGCTTAAAGTTAATGAAGTATTTACATCTGTATGTTGCACGGCATAAGCTGAATGTGATAAAGAGCTTGCTGAGGTTTCATCTCATCAACAGAGGAATTTTTGGAAGGAGATGAAGCTTTGAACTAATATCAGAGTATGTTTTGCATGCTTTAATGGAGAGGGTTAAAGAAAAAAAAACATGAAAAGAAGTTAAAATATTTTTGAGGTACAGAAATAAAAATACACAAAGGTATTTTAATGACTTTCAGTATATTTTCTGCCTGATTTTTATGACTGATGCTGTGTTTTAGCAGATGACAAGCAAAACAGATATTTTACAGAGCATTATTACAGAAAAGAATGAAAAATATGTTGCCAGGACTGCTATAATTTGAGATAACTCTTCTAGATGAGATTTAGATTTTCCCCTGACCCCCTAGCCTCATATGCTGCTCAAATACATAATAAATGGAAGGAAGGAAAAATCACCAAATTAATGGTATCTCAGTAGCAAAGCTGTTTCAACTTCCAGGCCATTGTTTCATGAAAACAAATATAGTGGGGAAATAGGCAATAATTTTCTCATAACTGCAGTATTTCAGAGAACTGGTAATGCTTAATGCGTTTTGCCTGTTTTATGATAAAATCTGAGGACAAAGAAGTCACGGTCAAACCAGTAGAGAAATCAGTCTTAAGGCAGACACAGTGGCAAGACTGCACATGGATGCTAAGGGTGAAAGTCACTGGAATAAAACCTCCACCTCCTCAAGCTCACTGTGGTTTATTTGTAGCAGTCTCTGAGAAGAATTGGTAGTGTTTTTCTGTAGTTTTAGTAGTGTTAATGAAATAATAAATAGAATTAACTCATTTAAGTAAAGGATTAAATTTTCCCACAGTGCAAGAAATTTTTCCCACTAGTCACCATAGTACTGTATTTAACAAGGATATAGAAAATAATTTTTATGCTGAATGTGTTGTACTAGGATTTGATTAGGATGCAAAACAAGATCCCTGTTCTGCAGATATTTTTCCTTTTATAATGCAACCTGTTGCACTGGTTAAGAGTTCAGGTTGACAGGTTCCTTTTTTTTTATTGATTCCAGGTTTTTAAGTTTTTATTTATATAGGATGTGCTAAATGAATGTAGATGCAAATCCAGCTAAGTAATGAGGCATGCATATATTCTTCTTAATAATCTATATTTAAGATCTCCTTCATGAAGGCAGGTTGCTGTATTGCTATTTATAGTGGGGTTGAAAACCTATGAATATTCATGATATCTAATATGTTTTATATCTGATTATTGTGAAAGAAGTACAGTTCCCATAAATAAATATTTAAATAAGCAGATGAACTGCAGTAGAAGTATAATGCATATCTGTGTTCTCCAAATAACAGTGAAACAGGCACTTCTAGTGAAAGATAAACCTCTGAACAAAACTTCTGCTTTTACACATCTCTCCTTTTCTGAGCAGGGTTATGACTGTGATTTGTCTAATTAAAAAGTGAATGTAGAAAAGTAGTCTAGAAACACATAAACAGAAAGAACACAGATATTTCCTGAAAAGCGCTAAACTTTTTTTAAAAAAATCTATATTCACCATGATCTCTATTATGCTTCAAGTTGTATCATAATTTATATCGTAGAGAGGAGTTACATGGATTTTTTGTACCTTAATAGGCCCTAAATGCAAATATTCAAGACTTAGTGGGAGATGATCTCTGGGACCACAAACTGAAAGCAGATGAATGTTTTGAAGTGTAGTCACAAATAAAAATAAAACTACCTGTATGGTTCTCCCATTCCAAAGTAGTATAGAAAGCCATTTAGGAATAATTTAAACTGCCAATTTGTTAATAAAAATTCAAAAATGTCAAAGAAAAATGGATCTTGAAAAGCTCAATAAAGCAATTATGGTCTTGTGGGTGTTCTGACTACTTAGAGTTCTAGTAATACACTACAAATTCAACTTAAATGTAGTTCCTATAGATGCTTTCAGATCAAACAAACCTGAACTAATGGAAAGTGCAAGTTACTTTTAAAATCCTTTCAACGATAACCATGCACACCACACTTAAAATATAAAAATTTTTCTCCTTACCAGTACTTACTTAAAAGGAGTGTTTGGAAAAAAACTTATGGTTTGATGTTTTGCTTCCAGTTACCTAAGCAGATTCCTTTTTGCTCTAGTGACTGCAGAATGAAGCACTACAGTAACTTAAAGTGTTTGGGGTGTTTTGTTTTGTTTTTTTTTTTTCTTTAGGGAAGGAGACCAGGTTTTTTGCTTTGTTTCTTGCCCATTAAATCTTGTGAATGAGATTATCACCAAGGATGCCTCTGTCTGAATTCTCACAAATGGTTTACTGAGGAGGAGCAATTTTATTGTTACTTGTGTTGAATTTGGCCTGTAATGCTCCTTAACATTCTGTTGCACATTTCTGCTGACAGTGATAAGAGAAAACTAGAGAGTGTGGGGATAGATGTCCACCAAACAGCTGGCTTGGCAGCTCCTGTGGTGACTGCACTCTTCCAATATCCCTTTCCCTCTGGGAAGCAAAGTGCTCCTTTCTCAGCTTGGTGCGAAAAGTCCTCCTGTCTCTGTCTCATTTGACCCAGCACTTTGTGAGCCTCAAGCAGAAACCTTCTCTGCAACTACCAATTCAGAGTGCTTAGTGCACATCCTGAGCAGAAGCCCTGGATATGTACAAAAGTAAAATTTCTTGAGTTAATTTTTTGAAAAATCCTTGCTACTGCTGGGCTACAGATTGGGCTATTGGCTGATGTGACATGTACTTGAATCATCTTTTACTGTTAGATTGACACAATTTACCTAGAATCAACATAAATACTTCTGCCAAATATAACAAAACAAAATTATCTGATAAACTTGTAGTGGAATCCTATTTTAGGAAAACAATAATTTCTTCATATTCAGAATAGCTAAAGGACTTGTTCGTTAATTTGAGAGACAAAAATTTCCAATACAAGTTTCATGCAGGTTTTATGTGAAAAGTATTAGGCAATGGAAGAAGTGATCACTGAACTTCTGATGCCAATAAAAGCATTACATTCTTTGTTCATCTCTCCTGCTCTGTTGCTGCTCTCTGCATTGTATCAACTTTTTTTGCTAATATGAAAAGCAACATTTTTTAGAGTTTATGTCTGTCTTTGTTTTGTTAATGTTCCAGTCTAGGTCCTTGATTTCTCCAAGGTGGTTCAGCAAACATATTTCAGGATCATATGAAACAAGAGTCGCTGCCTTGTGTCTTCTCTGAAAATATTCCAAATAGGATTCACTCATCTGACCTTTATCAAGTACCCCAAACTAGTCCACTAGGCAGCAACATATTGTCCTTTTTGGGTACAGAGAGAGTCCAGAGGTCAGGATTTAAAGAGATGCCTCTCTAGGAGAGCTGAATTTAAGATCAATCTCTTATTTTTCTTCAGTACTCGCTCTATCCTGATGAATCTGACTTGTAGTGTAAAATACTGACATGTAGGGGTAAGGGCAGCTCATTTTTATCCATGGATGTGCTCTTAGGAATCAGGCTTTTCTCCTACATTTGAGCTCTCAGCAAGGCAACTGTTTGAAGAACCCCATCCTTCCCTGTAGACTGTGTCTTTCACACTTACCTGTGTTGTTATTGTTAACAGCAGAAATCTAATTGTTCCTTTCACTATGGTCCCCAAGTATCACAACTGCTGTAACGTCACTCCAGTTACGTTTTAACATTTAATTGTTAATTACTTGCCTCTCTTATTTGTGCATCTCTTTTTTCTCAACACAACTTGCCTTTTCTACTTGCTGTTTGCTTACATCTATTTTAAACATGGCCACAATATTTTGTCTTACTTAACAAAAAGTACTTACTTAACAAAAGTAATTATTATTAATCTTTTATTTCCATTATTAAAAATCTTTGGGTATATTAAGAAAGTGCAAGATAAAACAAGATAATAATAATAATAATAATAAAGACAATTAAGTACAGGGACAAAGATAGCTGCATAGTACATTTTATAGAAATTATCAAGCAAAAGCTCTAAACGTGCAATTGGGAGTGGAAATTAATGTAAATTGATGCTTCTTATTTATGGAACAAAAGCAGTGTTGGTTAATCCCAAAATGTTGAGGTGGCTTAGTGGCAGCGTGAGAGTTCAAACCATCTCTAAATTCCATGGGGATCAGGGCAGTAATTAAAGTTGCCTTCCATCCCTCTGAGGTCTAACCATGAATTCCTCTTTCATTCTAGCAAAAGCAAGATTCTCCTTCATGTTGCTCATAGGCAAAGACCAGCAGAGCTTATGGTCTCTGTAACCAGGGAACGGGGATATGGGAAAACAAGGGCTTTGGCAACAGGAATAAATTGTCTGCCAGCATGGGACTGTAATTGAAGCACAAAGCTAGACAAAGCTCACCTTCCCTCTGCCCAGCAGAGTCATTTGCAGCGCTCTGTGTCAACTAGCACAGGCGTGGAAGAAGATATCAGCTTCACCTTTGTTAATGAGGTGCTGAAGGCTAAAAATATCCTCCTTGTATGCGATGGAAAGACAAGATAAGGTACACATTCTGACTCCCACGTGCTGCAAAACTAGTAAGGCTGCATTTGCTGAATGGCAATTGAGTTAAAAGTGGGAAAATTTAGTCTCAATGCAAGCTTCAGAAAAGGAAGCCAGAAAGAACTACACATTTTACTTGCATACAGAAAATTTCACCTCCCATACAATGAGCTTTAATGGCAGCAGTGTGTCCTGGTTCAAACCTACAGATGGGGTCATAAGGTTCTCTTTACCTCTCTCCAGCTGCAAATCATTGAGAGAGCTGAATAATACCACAAAGGAAAGAGAGCTATAGTTCTGTTAGCAAAGACTTTCTGTCTCCTTTTGAAACTATGTCTTCTTGTAGGAATTCAGAGACACTTGAAGCTGGGAAATGGTATGTGTATTTTGGAAGGAATTAAACTTTCTAAAGATGTATAGCATTAGGCAGCTAGCAAAAACTCCAATATTTCAGATTTTTAGAAAAGACCAAAATAATTGTGCCATGGAAAGTCACTTGGCAGAAACGCATTTAGCACTTTCTATTCTTGCTGATTTTTGTCTTGTTTAAAACCATCTCAGCTACTCTGTATTGAAAAGCACTACTATGTTTGAAACTTGAATGTTGCTTTATTTGCATTCTATTCAAAAATGGCCTAAATCAAAAGCAATGGAGAAAATACTGAACAGAATAATTTTGAAAAAAGCAAAACCCAAGCCTCCTTCCCCCACCTCTCTCACATTATTGATTCCTGTGGGAGACTTAAAGTTATGAAAAATTTAATGTGTTGATGGTGATCTTTTCCCTTGTCCGACACTAGCTGTCTGGTTACATCAGTGCAGCTACTCTGTCAGAAGGATGCTGAAATGTGTGATCTTTCAGGTCAGCTTTCCAGCAGATAAGTGATGACATTAGCTTCAATGGTCCTTTTCTTTAATATTATGCAACTTTAATATTTTATTTATGCACAAACATCTGTGTTTGACCAGAGGTGGCCCATTAGGATGCAGGGCAATAGTGTCATCTGGTACATCCACATTATATGAAATAGTCATGGACACTAAAGCTAATAATAAATTCTGGTTTTGATGTATCTCTTCCATGCGGGACAGCGTATAACCCAGCTAAAAACCAGCACATGCCTTCACTGGCATGTGGAAAGGAGGAAACCACTAAGCTGTCAAGCAAATCAAACTAGTTTTCTTCATATGGTGTCACATCCCAGATCAAATGTTATAGACCAGTGTCTACAGGTTGTATTTCTCATGGGAATTGCTGATATATTCAATCCCTGATGTATTTTCTACCTTTAACACTTAGTAAAGAAAAATCTCCTGAGAGAAATATGCTTTTCAGGCATAGAAGTAGAAGAGTTATTTGAAACTGGATTTATGCTGATGCTGATCCTGATGTTGGTTTTGTTTTGAAAGGCTTTTTTTTCAAAGGTGTGGTAGGGTCCAGGGTTTGATGGATTAGCACAGGAAGTTCTAAAGTTTACAGCTAAATAGGAAATGAGAAGCAAATGTAATCAGGTATCAAAGGTTTGAGATTAGAGGGAAATATCTCTCTTAGGGCTCAGCATTGGTTTATTCATATGAATTGCTGTTTCTGTCTGTATTCATTAACACCTTGAGTGACTTCCAAAAAAATCCCTTTCTTGTCCATGTACTTAACTAAACAGATTTGGTTTTTTCCTACATCGCTGCAAGTTCAAACTGCAAAGTACCTGAATCTACCTGTGGTGACAATTTCTACATACGTTCTAAACCCTTTTCCAATATTGATAGTTCCACCTACTTTGAATAAAAACTGCATTTGAAAGCATCTTTAGCTGATTTTGTTGTCAGTGATGGTCAGCCATATATATGATAGTAGGATTTGGCCTTTCAAAGTGCCTGTACAAGGTTTTCTGTTTTCAGCATCCATTGGAGATATAACCAGTTGCACAGTCAACATTTTTTGCTTCATCACCTACATGTCCTTGTGTCATGGAGTCCTTCATACATAATAATGAAATCTTTTCCTTGCCAGTAATCTAAATACTTGGGGTTTTTTCCACTCAAACCTTCTTTAACTAGGTGATTTTTTACAACAAAAATAAGAATGTGTTTAAAATTTTAAGAGATATGTAGTTATGAAGAAGAAAGCAGCATTACAAAAAATAAAAAAGACCACATTTTATTTATAAGTTTTCTTTATATACAGATTAACAATAGTACTTAGGGCTTAAAATGAGTCCTTCAAGAACCATAGAAGCTTAGTTTAAATTATCTAAGAAGTGGAAGTAATATTAATAAAGGGGTTGCTGTCAGTAAAAGGTTAAAGTGAATATGTTCAATGCCACCTCATTTATTCAACACACAGAGAGAAACGAAAAAAGGTGCTGGCAGGATTTAGAGATCTTTCAAGATGAACAATAGATTTTCCAGTAATTGGAGGTACATGAATTATAAAAAATTCATATACTTCATAAGATGATGAATGAATGATTGTACTTGAACAAAAGGATGCATATCATAGGAAAAGAGTATAGATTTGCACTCAATAGCCAAAACAAAGCAGACAAAAGAGAAAGGAGTGGGAATCTGATGGAGAGGGAGAGCGTTCTATTCAGTTTGAAAGTTTGGTATATCAGCTAAGTTATTACCCAATACAGTAAAGAAAGCCCTGGCAGGTTTATTAAGGAGTGTTCAACTTCAATGTAAAATTTATCTTTTGGAGTCAGAGTGCAGCACCACTAGATTTTTTAAATTTCATTTTATTTTTTAATAGGCACTTGAAACTATGTCTTACAGAGAATTGTTTAGACGTGTGTGGCCACTGTGAAAGTCTATGGCTGAGTCAGTTTCATAAAGAGAATTGTGTGACAGAAAACTATCAGCTAGAAGGCAAGTCAGTAAACTGAGATTTGTGATGAGATGAAAAAGACAATCAGTCAAGGATAGCTGGATGAAGAAGAGTACAAGTGCAAATGAAGAGGAGTTAATGAAATTGATCACCTGTCACTCGGAAAGAGTAGTGATAATTAAACTATTGTCCTGAGATCTGATTTATTACAGCAACAAATCTCTGAGCAGTTATGTTTAGTGATCAAAATAATAGTTAACAAAAGTGATGTTTACCTTTAGGAAATGATTGCCATAAATTATGTAATGTCCCTCTTGCTGCTTGACGCAGCCTTGCGTGTCCTATAGCCCATCATGCCAACATGTAAGGATGTCTCTAATAGTGTCTGGCACAACCTGGAGAAAGAAGGACAATGCTGATTTATCATGTTCTGATACTGTTCTAGGATCTTGTATCTATATTTTCTGTTTGCTGGCAATGAACGTGGTGCTAGTTGCTGGTCTTAGGTACAGAAGATGAATCTGCATCCAGCAGATGATGCAAAGTAGATTTTATACAGCCCTCCCAGATTACTGTCCACACTGCACTTGCTGTTACTAAGAGAAATCATGCATATGGATTGAGCACACTGCTGGAAACTCTCTGAGAGGATGTGTTTTTCTCCTGAGGAAGGCATCATCTTGTTTCTTAGCCTGTGGGAATCACTCTGCCCTGGCATTTTACCTCAGCCTTGGTTGCACAGCAGGAGAAAGCATTTCAAGTGCATTTCAAGATGCAGTTAAGTCCATACCACAGGACTGAAATCCAGATATAACACAATGCATTCCTGTCACTGAATGAGTGAACAGGATGGTTCTAGTGCACTAAGTAGGTTTTGTAGATGCACCCTGTGCATCCCTCCTGCACCACCACTTTGTCTTTTTGCCAGACCTGCCAGATTAGGCTCTGATTAAATTTTGGCTTTAGAAAATGTTATGATTGCCTACAGAATGCAAGTTTTATTATTATTCTGACAGGCCAATTCCCAGTTTTACATAGTTGATCTGTAATATGCTGTATTCTACTTTTTCTACATTTTACTGTAAAAGTCCATCCAGTGAAGCGTCAACACAAGAAGAAGGACAGATTTATTCTTGGTACACTAAACCAGGTTGTATCTACAGCGAGATGTGGATAAGGGGTGGATTGTCTTTGGTACATACAATATTTGGATCAGGACAGCTATGAATGGCAACGTGAGCATATAAACATCTTATCTATGACCACTTCCATCTATGGCGTGACACAGTTTTCAAAAAAAGCAGTACATATTACCAAACGCTTAAGTATGTAACTGTCCCCATTAATTTCTTGGATGAAATCTTTTAAAGTGTGTGTACTTATGGTGACTGTTCCACCTTTTCCAGGGCATAATTCATATTTTGAAAGTAGCACTGGGCAGAGGCAGAATCTTGTAGGCATAGATATATTTAATCTGGGGAGCAAGTTCATTTGTATCAGGTTTATTTTTCCCCATGGTGTCTATCCACCATCAGTGATTTGTTTAATGAATGCATTTTAGCTGTTGCTTAGAAATCTCAGAGGATTAGAGTTCTTAAATATTTTAATGTCATTAGCTGCCCCTGGAAATCTCAGTGTAATTCTGAATAAGAGAGTTGTACCAAGGTGTTCAGTGTTCTTTTCAGTCATATATATTTTTCCTGAATATGCATTTTAAAGGGAGTTTAACTTCTCCTACATACACATTAGAAACTTGATGGCTTTCTCCTCAACTGAGTAACCTTCCTTAAAACAAAAGATTACAGTAAATGCTGGTTGCAATCACCCCTCTATGGATTATGCCTTATTCATATGTCCTTTCTATCAGAGTCTTTGAGGTTTTTGCTCTGTGGAGCAAAAATTATTCTTGATTTTATGGTTTTTAATGTGAAGTTCGGGTTGGTTTTTTTTTTTATATGTAGGCCTTTACAACATTTTTCTTAAACAGTACAACATAACACTGCCCATGATATTCCTATGTTTGGCAGCACAGAGCATCATGAGATGATCTGCTTCATTGAAGGATTCCAGTCAGTGCTTTGAGAACAGTTAAGAGTACCAACTCCAAAGAGATCTCTTTGACATAAAGAGATACTTGCACTGACATCTGTGCAGGTTAATGCTGTTGGTCATCTTCCCAGAGGCTTTATTTTCCAGTTCTAGTTGTCTTTCTTCAAATAAGTCGAATAAAATGTTGAAAACAGCTGTAGTTTTCAAGAAGCAGGAATAATGTCTCTATTAGTAAATCTTTAACCATGGGGATAATATTCTATATCTTTACTTGAGGGGCTGAACCTGTCCAGGGGGTGATTTTTTTGAGCTTCACAGATGCCATGATGGGAGTCATTGGGTTTTCTGTCTTTTTCTTGGGGTTTTTTTTTTTGAAGGGGTTTTTTTTTGTTTTGTTTTGGTTTTTGGTTTTGGGGGGTTTGTTTGGTTGTTGTTGTTGTTGTTTAGTTTGTTTATTTTTTTTGTTTTGTTGTTGGGGTTTTTTTTTTTGTGTTTTTTTTTTTTTCCTTAGTTGATTTAGAAAAGAATTTGTGGAGAAACAGGGTTTGCTTTTCTCGACTTTTAAATACCAGATAAGTTTCCATGGCAAATTGTGCTCCTTTCACTTAAGAGACTCGACATTCTGGTGGAAATACTCTTCATGTTCTTTTTGTATCATAGTGTAAGTTCTTCAGAGCTGTAAAGACTAGAAATCTAACTTCATGGCAGGAAGTAGAACAAAGAGAAAAAATCGGTATAATTTTAAAAAACTGTTTGCTATGTACAATTCTGTAAAAAACATTTGACAGTTACCTGTAAACATAGTACTTGACTATAGAGTTCTTTCTCTCTCTCTATCTTTCAATTTATAATATATATAACAAAAGTAGGAATAACTTTCAGTTTGACTTATATGAGAATAATTGATCAGGACTGAATGCAATATTCATAGTTTAGTCCAACCAGTGTCTTGTTGACTACCGTAATATTTCTTTTACCAGAGCCAGAGTAAGGTTTAATTTCCAATCTTTGTGCCCACATTACATTTATTACTTATAATTTACTAATCCACCAAATTTTATCATCTTGTATTTTTCTTAGATTTTTGATTTGTCACATAAATTTTGTTGGTGTTTAGTTGATCTTATTCAGATTGTCATTTCTATTACTTCTGCTTTTGGTTCAAATGATTCCTCTCATGTGATACTGAAATTCTCCTCTGAATGTTGTTCCTGTTGTAATTTTTACCAAAACTGGAGTTCTGGGAGAAGGAACACAAAACAAGAACAAGAAAGCAAGTGACTCCAGATATTCTCTGTCCTTCTTCTCTGAGCTGGTGTCTGTATTTTGGTGAAGAGGGTTTGAGGAATGGTTTCTGCCATCTAGAGAGCTCCTTTGGTGATGCACAACCAATATGGTATTTGCTTAAAGTGCTAAATACGTTTTTTGCTACAAGGCAAAAGAAAATAAAGAGTGAAGAGAAAATCCTTACTGTAGTCTTCTGAATTCTCATTTTAAAGTCTTAGTTGAAAACAATACAATTTTTTAAACTGATCATGTTGTTAATGATGAAGATTGCTTGGCATCTGACAAAGTCAATGCACTGGTATGCACTTAATGTTTCATTTATGGATTAATTTGTTTTATTTAATTACCTATGCTCTTGTATTCATACCCCTGAATCAGTACAATGTAATGTTTATGGAAGTGCAAGTGACCTTGGAGATTTACTTCTAGCCATTGTCTTGTCTTCTGAGAATGCAAAATCCATATGGTGCTGTCCAAAAAGAAAAGTGTTTATGCTGCCTTAATGTCAAATTAGCTGTCATTACATTTGAGTAAAAGGTGAACAGTTTGAGGCAGAACTAATTATAATCTATTGTTGCTTATATTCTTTGTGCAAATTCGACATTTAAATTTTTTAATAGCAATGCAGAAGATCAAAGTACATCTTTGTTAATTTTGCTTATTATTGCCATCTATGGTGGTGTCATAAACTCTGGTACTGACAGATTGGCTGAAAAAATAGCTAGAAAGCTAATTGCTTGAAATAGGTTTCTTGAAACTTATTCAGTGGTGTTGTAGTTACCACATACGAAAATATGAAGAGAGTGCTGTATTGGACCACTTTTTTTTTTAATTGAAAACTTTGTTTCTTTTGAAGAATAAACACAACCTGACTGAAACTATTTACAAACTTTAATGAATTTTTAATTTAAGAGAATTCATTGAGATAGTGGATAGCTTATATACAATGAAGGAAATATTTTCAAATTGCACTTTTAAAATTATCAAATTTATTCTCAAAAATCTGTTTCTAAACTGAATACAATATTTGATTCCTAAGTATAGGCAAATTTTGTTTGATACAAAGTGGTTGCTTGAACAAGCACAATAATTTCAAATTGATGAAAAAATAATTCCTCCTTCTTTTGAACCTACTCAATCAAAACAATAACACTAGAATAGAATGATATTTCATAGACTATGGTGTTCATGGAAGTGTTAACATTTAAGAATGCATTTGAATAGTAGTTATAGAATTAATATGAAAATTGGTAGGAATAGAAGGTTGTAGGAGATTGCTAAGGAGATCTTTACATTGAGTACTCTACACCAGCAGACAGGCATCAAGCAGCTGCACAGATCATGATGGTCCATAAAACATCTGCCTCTACAAAAGTGGACACAAAGCATTTTCCACTATCTTACATCAATTCCAACACTTAAAGCGTTGAAGATAGAAATTAAACCAAAACCAAATTAAAAAAAAAAACACACAAAAAACCGAACAAACAAACAGCCCTAACTAGTGTGCCCCAGAGGCGAAGAAGAGAATAAAGGGCATTGCTGGTGTCATAACCACCTCCCTGCATGCCTGCAAGTGTGCTGTCCTCATCATGCTTGGACTTTGGAGACAGCCACTGACATGACAAATTCCATCCAATCCTCAAATCTGGAGATCAAAGACCCTAATCAAGTGATCTTTATGTTGATCAGATAACTCTAAGAGCTGAAATCATGGGCTCTTTATTTTACTTTATCTGGTTGACTGACAATCCTGGAGTGCTTGATGCAACTTTCCAATCCCATGGTGTGTAATTGAAACAAAAAAAATCTCAGTTTATTAGAATCCTTTCTGATAATGCTGGTAGTCTTAAATATTTGGGACAATCAAAAGGATACAGTGGAGTATCAGGCAGGTATTTGTGAATTTTTTTTCTATTCTTGACTCCTCTCTAGTCAAAAGAAAATTCTTTTCATTGACATTTGAAATTATGCATTCAGAAGGGTCCAGGGCCACATTTCTAGGCTCTCAATGTCCATTTGTGGGTCACAGAGCTTGAAAAAGTTAAATTCCTGTTTTCAATTTATCAAAAGTGTGGCCCATGGTGGCACTAATGACCAAGCTTTTTCAGAGGTCAGCAGCTGACATGCTGATTTTCCCTTGAAATTCCTCTCTTGAGTATGACAGTCAGAAAATTCTGGTGATGGTGCATTCTGCAGGATGTACATGCTGGAGCTTCCAAGCAGAATTCAGTCTGAGTGTTTTTTACTTGTAACTGGGCTCCATCAGAAGATTTCTAGAGCGTGTTGTGATCACAGATGGTTTCATCAACAGCTACATTAGTGATGAGTAGACATGATAACCTGTTTATGTGTGCTTTCGCATTAGGACAACATGTTTCCGGAGAGGACTATGGCTGGACCTCACTGTTTTCAAGGAGCTAAGAAAATTTTCAAGCTGAGCATATTTTGTGTGAACACCAAATAGTCAGCTGCCAAGTAATGACACTTTAGCTTGTAAAACATAAATAAGTCTGCAAATAAAAACAGAATATTCTTGGTAATATAAAATAGCTACTATCTCACTTGAGCTCCTGAAAGTGACATTAATATCTTTTACTTGTAAAATATGTAATTGGATTCATTCTTAATATCTCAAATACAACCTTGTAATTTAAATGGATTTTTTAATGTGTATTAATTTTAATGAATGACTGGGAGGTTTATTGGAGGGAGGTAAAGTAGTGTCTCTGAAGCCTCACTGGTTAATCAAATTGCTATAAATAACCTTTGATAGTCTAAGGCTCTATTCCTAGATGATTTCTCTCATCATTATCCAAGATGTTAAAGAACTGACACCTGCAGAGGTTTGCTTTCAGATGCTGGTAAACGTCATGAACATAACTCTTCCCCCCACCCTGCCCCCCAGAATATTCCTCTCAGTAGAGGGTGCAACTACTGTGTAGTATGTCAAATTTTTGCTCTGTGTCCATTTGGCAGTGAAAATTGGCCATGAATGCCATCTTATTTAATTTGGCATTCATGGTACCACTTCAGTATCTCATGGTCATGGAAGGAAGATTGAGGGAAAAAAGTGTGTGGCCTCACTCAGAGGCCTGATTTGTGCTTTCTCCATGAGCAAATATAGAGAAACACAGGGATTCAAAAGGAATGAAACAAAAGATGAGATAGTTCAAAAGCAAATCAGAAGTACATGGACTAGGAGACATCTTTCTTCAAGTGAATGTTGCTGAAAATGGTTATGAGCCCCTTGACATCAACTCCAAACTCTTTTCTTCATTAAACTTTATCAGTACTGTAGTTCAGTTTTTCAGCAAAAAATCTAGATACATGTACTGCAGACCACTGAAGTTGCAGTTTGCATTTTGAAATCAAGAAGTTCATTCAGTTTTCCAAATTAATGAAAAAAACCAAAAAAAACCAAAACAGCGTGAAAACTCTCCAGGAGCAGGAATCACTCAATCCTAGGTCGTACACATTCTATACAACCACCTAAATAATTTTGCTCCTAGTTTCTATAGTCTTTATCTTGGATCATTCTGACAGACTGCAGCCTGGTCCTGTTAGATTATGCATTGTTCTTATCACATTTGTGGCAGTCCATGACTGACTTACTCCTACTTTGTTTTATTTATATGCTCCTGCTTTCTTGAAAATCTAACTAAGCATATTAAATATGTGTGTGCATTTACATTTGCATGTGTGTACATTCACTTTTCTGTGCAAGTACAGACTATTGGGAACTTTGGATGGAGTGCAGCAAATTCAGAGTAGGTCGAATTAAGTTGATCTTTTGTATTAGTATGACATTAGGATATTCGATCTTTTGAATTTTGCTAGTTCAGGACCAGAGTCACAAAACTCATTCTCCTTTTCCACCTTTTTTTGCTTGTAGTCTTGGCTGAGAAATTGCTTATCAAGTGGGATGCCAAACAGAAATTACCTCTGCCTACTAGAAATACCAATTTAAAGTTCGGGATATTTTGTACTGGTGAACAAATGTGAGCTGATTGGCAGCAAGAAGGCATGTAAAGGTTGTTCTTCAGTTTGCACACCATCTTAGTATAAATTGAGCTCCTAATGGTCCACACTTAAAGTTAGAAAACAGTGTCATTGTGTATAAACAGTTGTATCTGTCTGAATGAGAGAGGGAAAACACAAACCTATTTTGTAGCTGTCTTTGTGACAGCTTTGGGGTTGCAACTTTGAAATCCACAGTTCCCTCTGGTCAATATGAACTCTGCATTTCCAAAAAAAAAGGTTTTGAGAGTAGGTTTTCCCTGGTGTGCCTAGTTAAATACCTTCCTTCTCATCTTGCTTTGTTATACTCTGGGCTGCACACCAAATTGGCTGTATTTCAGTGCCACCAAATGTGTACAGCTTGATAAGCACGTTGTAGCAAATCTTCAGGACCAAAGTCACTGTATAAACGTCAAATTATTTACCCATTTTAAAGCATTTTATCCTCCAGAGCTATAAATCCAGCACCATTTGCTAACACAAAATTACCTTTTTTATGCTGTGGGACCCTCTAATACTAACACCTATAACAACATCCGCATCCTTGCTAGGGAGGAGGAAGGGAAAGCCAAAGTTGATGTGTCTAGGTGAAGCTTCAGCAATTCAAGTGCTTTATTCACACTGGATTTAGAATCAGATTAAGAGGCCATGCTAAGTCTCAGTTCGGCAATTTTGTCATCCTGTCTTTTCTTATGAGCAGCAGAGACCAAATATTCTCATGTACTCACCACTCACAGAAATCAGCAGGAGCAGCAAGCAGGTGAGAAAGGGAAGAATGGGGCACACACGTGTGTATTATTATATTCGCTTCATAGAAGAGTTATGGCTTCTTTTTCTGGCAATTAGTTGTGGTCACCTGAAAACTTGAAAGAATTGTGGAAAGCCTATTTGTGTATTTCCAGACTGATGATGTATTACACACTTCGTGTTTTCACTTTGTTGGTGTTCCACTGTGAATTACTCTTTTTTTTTTTCCTTTGGTCAGACTATTTTCCTCAGCTTTCTGTTGCCTAATTTCTTCCTACTACTTTCACATCCTTTTCTTAGGAGAAAAAATCAATAAGAAGTGCTTTTAGCACTGGCACAGCAGAGTGGTTTGCTGCAGTGTAGGGGCTGATGGTGCCAAGACTGCTGACCTATATATTGGGATTTTGGTTAAGCAGCAGTTAATCACATGGTGTTCTTTTAATATGTATCTTTATCTGGACATGTTTGAAGCTGGGCTTTGTTAATAAATGTTTGATTTAGGTTCTGAAAGAGGACCTAAGACAGGATTTTGTTAACCATTTCTCAAATGTTTCTCAAACACTATTTTTTTTCACATATAAATTTCTATTAACAATATAATGCTGAAAAACAGGGAACAGAGAAATATAAAGTATAAAAATACATTCTGTCTTAAATGAATTTTTACTTTTATTGCTAGTGAGGTAGGATATTACTGCATGTTCCTCCCTTTAGACCGGTAAATATACTTCCTGTTTTGGGATAGGGTCCATTTCCCATTCAAGCAACATGCATGAGATTTAAAATTGTAAGGTGGAAATTCTAGAAAGAACTTAGGATGAATTCAGAACTCTCCACAAGTCATAGTCAAAAATGCGTCCTTGCTTGTCTATAGCCATACTATTCCTACCCCAGATTAAGTGCAGTTTGGCAGAAAATAATCAGAGCCTCAGTCACATTAGAGAGATGAGGGAGATTTCTGTCTCCATTGGAAGATCTCAACTTTCTTCAGCCCTCATGGGCTTGAATTCTTGCCTCAGCTCCCCTGATGGCCATGCAGTTGTGGGCAGGACAGGAATGGGACCCACCCGTGTCTGGAATTGGTAACCATGCAGCTGGGACGGTAAGGGACAAAGGGCAAGGAAGGGAGGAGCAGCAGGGAGCCTGGCTTTGGCAGTGTGCAAAGGCTCTGGCATCAGTGAGACCCTAGGCCAGTTTCTGAGCACAGCTCTACACTTTGCATAGCACTCACTGAGAATGAAGCAGTAAATACTGTCTCCTTGCATCTTATTAGTTGCTTCTCCACAGCAGAGTTAGACAGATTCTTGGCTTCCTTAGAGATGCCCAAGAGGACTTCAGAGTGAGGAAAAACGTCTGCACTAACGTGATACTTAAGATCTGATTTTAATCTGGTTTGTTTGATTAATCTAATCATGGCTTTCATTACCTGTCTGCAGTCCACATTTAGGAATGTGGACTGCAGATGGAAGGTAAGGGTGGCTTCTGTTCAGCATTGAAACTCAAAGAGTCAGGCTGGGTTTTCCCGTTCTGGTGAGAATCTCATTTTTTCTCTGTTCAGTTCATTTTCTGCTACTACACCTTATTTTTTTTTTTCCTTTTGCTATAATTATAGCAGCCAAATATCTTTTGTCTTCCTTTAGTGTTGTAATGTCTGACTGAAATTAAGAGATGTCAGTCTCCAGATGGTTTGAGATTTTCACAGGCCTGTATTAAGTTGTAAGAGAAAGAAATTCTAAAAAATATTGTCGTAGAAACACAAAACAGAGCGTAGTGTTACTACACCAGATAGAATTCTTGCTCTGTAAGGAAGATGTAGCTTGTCACAAAGCTGTGAGAAAAAGCCTCACAAATTCTAGAGCTTCCATGTTCAATCTTTTTAATTGCTGAAGTTCCCTGGGATTGATGGCTGCAGAGGCAAACAGTAGAAACTAAGATGCTGAATGGTAACTGGGGGGGTTTCAGTGAGGTTCAATGAGGAAATCTACACTCCCGTTCTGGAAGAAAATAAGTCTTAGTAATTCAAGTAAAAATGGCTACCTGAAGTAATATTTTAAATATATTTGATAGTGAATATAAAGTCATTTGGGAGGTTTTTTTTTATTTACTTAATATTATCATTTTTCCTTTTTAATTCCCACCTAATGAAGATAGCTTGACTTTAGATGTCTAATTTTAGTAAGTGCTTTCTATGCAGATATATGGGAATACAAACAATTTGAAGGCCTAAGAAAAAGCTACACTAATGAAATGCCTAATATAGATAAATGCAGAAAGCAGTGTTTTGCATTTTGCCTGCTTATTATTGTTCACAGAGACTAGTAAAGGTCATCTTTTGCTATGCCATTATAACCTTGGCCTCCTTGGTATCAAAATGTTAAATATTGTAAAGAAATTTTCCTGTGTGATGAGGATATTAATTATAATACCTCTTTATGTTTTCATTCTAGCATCAGCCCATTTTCTTTCCATGCTGAAGTTTTCAGTAATTTATTCATGACCTTTAACTACTTTAAAGAAGCATAGATTGGGAATTATTGCTTTCCTTACTATTGGAAGTGCCAAGGCAGAAATGCCTTGAGAAGCTTCATGGGATTTTATTAATGAGATACACATCTCACATTAGAATAAAATATCTGAAGCTGCTGGGTTTGCTCATCCTGGTGTTATCTGGAGGATCAGTGTTTAAAGTCACTTGGAGACTTTTGATCTAAGGTAAACAAGTGATCAGACCACATTAAGGGTATGCAGTTTATGATGAATAATCTGGTTTGTTTAGGATTAGTTTTTACCCTTGCAATTCTGACTTCCTTCCCTCTAAAAGGTGAGTTAGTACAAAATAACAGCTGAGTTCAAAGCATGAGTAAGAGAAGGAAAAATTCTGCGCATGTATGAATGTAGGATAGGATTATAAAGCATATCTACCCTTGTATATGTAATATATGTTCAGAAATACAGATTTTAAATTTATTTCTTCCCAAATTGCCTTTGTCATAGTGACCACTGCAAATACAAACTTCAAAGATTTAGAAAGTCGATACTTAAGAACTGTTAAGACTTCTACGTAATTAATTTTATCACTATGCAAAGCTGGACAACCTGGTGGCCTGACTCAAATGGAAAGATTGGGAACCCTGTCTCCTTTATGTTTGTATTACTTCCCATACCCTCATCTACTCTGGGTAGTTCCACAATCGTCTAGTGGAGTAGACTTGGAAACAAGGGGGAAAAAGGGGCAGGGAGAAAGAGATTGATGCCCAGTGTCTATGTGAAGATAGAGGCCATGAGAGGGAGGGAGGGAGATTGAGAAGCACCTTCATTCAGTTCATGGGCCAAGACTAGCAGAACAAGCACTCAAGTCTTCAGAAACGTGAATTTGCGTGTGTCAGATTCTTTGGCATTTCAATAGGTGTTGAAAGCATGTTCACAAAAATCTGCCACAGCTGTGCACTCCCTAGAACTGCAGCCCTTGTCACGTGCAGGAGTGCTAGAGGGACAGGAACTGAAACATTGGGATTCGTGTCTGTTAGTGTTCTCTGCGAGCTTTCAGTCTGCATACATTAGGAAACAACTTTAATAGGATATTGCAGGATGTACCAGATTTTGGTTATAAACCTGCTTTGAAATAATGAATTCAGATTAGGAAGAATCTAAATTTACATCTGTGCCTCTAAAAGAGGGAATGGCAGTGGGAAGATTTCAAACTTAGGGTCCCAGAGATTTCAAAGTTAGGGTCCCAGAGAAGGATGCTGGAGCTGAAAGCTGAGAAAGAGATCAGAAGGACTAAGCAAAGCACATGCTATCTCAAACCCTTTATGTTAGCAAATAACTGTGGACTATTGACAGTGTGCACATTTCTCAGAGAGAATGGTAGGAGATGGTAACCTCTTGGTTTACTTTGTTCCAGCAGAGCATTCTCTTGTGGGTGTGTACTAGATAACCTCTTTGGTGACCTGCACCTCATATGGATTATTTGAGTTTGTGAAATTAATATTTTATCTTTAGAGATCATAGCAGCATTTAATAAGATCATCAAGTCCAACTGTTAGCCCAGAACTGACAATTCCACCACTAAACCATGTCCCCAAGTGCCACATCTAAATATCTTTTAAATACCTGCAGGGATGGTTACACTACCAAATCCCTGAGCAGATGAAAGGAAGGAATGATTTTAATTATTGCCAAATGCAAGTTCAGATCTCTAGTGTTTAACGCATTCTCTAACTGTTAACCCTATTTAATGTACTTATTTTAACAATAAATACTTTTTAACATAATTTGGTGTCTGCATTTTTTATAGAAAAATGCAGTTAACCCGCCTTTTAAATTTATTCTATTTACTCTTTTTCTCTACTTACTACTCTGCAGTAAAGTATAAAATGTTTCAGAAAGCTCTTCAAGTCACTACAAGTTTTGTACAAAAATTTACTTAGATCCTAAATTTAATTTACTGCTGAAAGAAAGAATAATGGTTTTTTTAGGAAGAATTAATTTAGGCTTATGATAAACTCAGTTGCAACCTTTTTTCGGGGAGTGGCAGTTATTGGCCTGTTGTGGTAGAGGTCATGAGAAATTCATGTCCTATTTCTTTTCTAATGGCTAGGGGATATGGTCCTTGCAAGCAGCAGAAATAATTTTTTTAGTGTAATGTCTTGTGGCTCAAGTAGAGATTTCTTATTTTTTTAATGTAAGGTGTGATACACCTTACATTAAAAACTGAAGGATAAGATTTTGATCTCAGCAGTATAAATTAATAAATGTACTGTAGAAAGTCATTTACTGTGATGTGCTGTATTCCTTAAATATTTGTATGGCTTCTCTCCCCTCATAGATTCTTTTCACAACAGGGTTACCTTAATATTGTAACAAGTTCTTGAACAGTACTAGGCCCGTGTGCTGCATGATATCACTAACTTTTAGATGTAGTTGCAAAATTTAGCTTGAACTTCCAGATTGTAGCACTTGACAGGCATGCCAAAATTGAAACTTGCATTGTTGAATTGGTTTTACACGATCAGTTTTTACTGTATTAAATCCATGACCAGTAAGCATTGACCATGAGATGCCTGGCACTTTTAGAGCTTACCTCAAAGAAAATCTCATAACAAGGCAATTGAACTTGACCCCTACCTGTCTGCAGCCTCCTTGCAGGTAGTTATAGAGAATTCATCCACTGTCAAATAACATCCCCATGTCGTTTTTCTCTGTGCTGCTTTCCAACCACTCCACACCCAGGCTGTAGCACCAAAGGGGGTTATTGTGGCCAAAGTGCAGGCCCCATCACTTGGTCTTGTTGCACCTCATGCTGTTTATCTCAGCCCATCAATCCAGCCTGTCCAGGTCCCTCTGCAGAGCTCCGCTACCCTTCAGCAGACCAACACTGTCACCCAGCTTGGTGTAATCTGCACGTTTACTAAGGCTCCACTCAATCCCCTCATCCAGATTGTCAGTAGAGGTGTTGAACAGCTCTGGCCCCACACAGATCCCTGGGGGACACCACTGCTGAGCAGACACAAAGTGTCTTCACCATTCACCACCTCTCTCTGGGCCTGGCCACCCAGCCAGTTCTTGATCCAGTGAACAGCACATCTGTCCAAGAAATGGGCTGATGTCTTTTCCAGGAGCTGGAGAAGAGTTGATTGTAAAAAAAATAGAAGGAAAGATCAGGCCTGTGAAGATCAGGTAGAAGGGTCTGTTCCCCAGATGGTCAGTGCCTTGAGATGGCCTACAGAGACCGAACACAGTTGTTCTGGTGGCTGTAAATGTTTCTAAAAATCTCCAGCAGATTCTGGACTGATGTTTCAGTTGGTGGTGACCAGCAGTCACCTGTCTACTACTGCTGCTACTTGCTCTGCTACCTTAAGTACAAAAACTTTGTGGGAGATGCAAAAATTCCCCAAATAGCTGATTCTGGAACATAAATTTGAGTTAAATATCAGGTAATAGGCTATTGTTTTGCACTCTGCTTTTAAAATCAAAGTACACAACTGAGAAATCAGTTGCAGGAATAAGAATACAACTAAAGTGATGAAAGCAGAGCTTAGTATTTAGAAATTACAATGCTCTAGATGCTTCTGCAATGTCAGTGTCCTCCCCTTCTAACGCACCTGTAAGATTTTTTTTTTTGTTCACACTTCAGGCAAAGAGAAGGATGGGCCTACTCTGGGAATTCATCAATATCGGGTAATGAAACCAAAGCATATTTTTTTAAACTGACTTCTGCATGACTTGTTGCAAAAGTTGGAAAGCCTAGGCTAAGTAGGCAAAGGAATGCAGAAGAATGGGGTTCACTTCAGGATAGAAGGAGATGGCACTCGCTCTGAGAAATTGTATTCTAAGCCTGCCACCAACACCAAGTTCCTATCTTATGCCTGACAAGAGATGAAAGCAGGCTTTTCTTAGATATGGTTGTATGTTCCTCATTTTAAGATTCCTAACCTAAAATACAGATTTGCAGATGTGGAAAATGGGCTTCAATGCATGAAATGCTGTATATGCTAAGACCTTGAAAATCAAGTCTTAAGTATCTCATCCTGACCCCCAGCAAATAAGGGAAGCCTTGACCTTGATCTCTCTGTGCTACAGTTGTAGTAGCCAGTAGTGTAAAGGCTACTATGAAAATGAATTAATGAATTTTTTTAAAAACATCATGTAGAAAAAAAGCATCAGAAAAATAGTTATGTGAAAACTAATAACTCTTAAGAGAAATTAAAAACTGTCTTTAGAGCAGGATTTGAATAGTATGCTGTAGGTAATGAATGGACAACATGTGTTGAGCACCAAAAGAAAGCAAAACATTGAATTTTTAATTATTCAGGTATGTACTGTCCATCAGGAGCCCCAAATAAAGTGGAGATTATGTGGAAAAAAACCAGCATGCAGTCAAAGGCATAATCATGTTGAAATGCAGAAGGATCTATGAGAAATTCAGCCTTTGGAATTGCCTTGCATTTGAGTACTCAACCTTGCAACTATTTTAATGTCCTTTGATTACAATTTTGTTTCATAAAAACTCATGTGCGCATAAATCTGTGTATATTTCTGCACAAACGTTTATTACACAGATTCTAATTGGGTGATTACATTCTGTTTCAGTAACAAACTAGATTTTTTCCTATTCAAGCTTTAGTTTTAGTAGACCCCTGGGGCTTAATCCAGGCTTGAATTTTACTATTCAAGCATGATTATAACAGCCTTTTCACCACAAGTGTTAATACTGCTATAAATTATTTGGGGCTAACTTTCAATGCATTTTGTATTAAGTTTCTTAATGAACTAAGTTGGCTTTCTTAGTGTTTTGACTGTTAAGGTTTTGTCCTGCCACTGGAGATAACATTATGCATGCCAGATGACCTTTTCTGGACATCCTGAAGTCTCTAGTTTTCAGGTTGTTGTTGTTGTTGTTGTTGTGTTATTATTATTCCCCCTTCGACATGTACAAGTTTTAGAAAAAAGAGCTGTGAATTGTCAAGGTAAGTGTAGATTCAATACTATTGCCATGTTTATCTGTGGATTCTGCCCAAAAAGCGATTCACACGAAGTGCTGAATGGTTTTAAAAACCACACTAAAAGCTCACACAGGATTTGAATATAGATTGGCTTGCAGCAGAACAGCAGCTCTCTGCAGTTTGAAATAGTGTCAAAGAAACTGAAAGTTGCTCTTCTGTCTCTGTGTGTGCATGTGTCTCCAGGGTGTTAGTCTGTCTTTTCTAAGTGCAGTAGAATTAGAAAGAGCTTAATTTGTGCAGATGATGCAGAAGAAGGTTTGGGCACCACTGTTACAAAAATTAATTCAGAGCTGGACAAAAATTTTAAATGGCTGCTGCTGGAGGTGGGCTTTGCCAGAGGAAGGGCACATCCTGCCCTTATTTTGAAAACATTGCAATCCCATCTTTTGCCAAGTAGTCATAACTGCCATTTATTGCAGAGCCTGCCAGAAATGCATGAAGGCTTTTCATCTAAGTCAGAGAAAGGTTAGCAATCAGTATTTGCACCCATTTTTTTTCCCAGTGTATGAGGCCTCCCAACCAATACAGCTTGTAAAAATGTATAATAGCAGTACCATGTTTTGATGCTTAGAAACTGACAAGATTGCTTACAGTGACTGCCATCTCCTCTTGAAACAGGTACTGAAGAACCTGAAAATCTACTCTGACTAGAATTGTAACAAACTAAAATTTCTATTTTGCATAGTGTTCTGCAAAGTCTAAATAGGCAAACTTCAAAGGCAGAAAATTGAAATTAAAATTGCAATAAAAAATTCAAAACATAATTAACCTTTAAAAAGACATTTTGTTGTAACATAGGAATGTGCTGAAACAGGAAGCTTACTGTGAGCTTAAAAATAGGTTTTCCATTCCCAAATGAAATTTGATCTGAAAGTGTGCAGTGATGTAATAAATTTCATTATTGACAGCATCCCTTTCTATGTAGTTTTTATGCAATCATATTTATTTTCTGATGGGAAGTTTTTCTGTCAAAAATTTTCTTACCTGTTCAAGTTGTACCAGCTCTTTTTCTAAGCCATAGAATAGAAGTATTTATTTGATACAGAAATTAATTTATAACAAGGAATAGGAAGTCTCTTTCTGAGTACATAAACTTTCATCAGAAGTTATGCAGGTTTAGCAGTTGTACTGATGATGTATTTGAGCACAGTTTTCTCAGTCCTGTCAAATTGTATGACAAGATTATTAGATGAAAATGTATAGGAAGTCTTGTTTTCATCAGAAATATTCAATTTTCCTGTGAAGCTGAAGTAAAAATGTACAGTAAAGATTTTGGGTTTTAAAGATAGTGTTCATTCCAATATGGAATGAAATATTAAAAAAAAAAAATCTGGATGCCTGAAAGCAGAATTACACATTTCAGATTCACAAGACATGGAAAATGCAAAAGTGGTGGTTTCCACCCAGGCTTGAAGTCTTGAGCTTGTTCAGAAGCACGTATCCAGAGCTTCTGCATTCTCCAAAACTCATCCTTGGATTTTACCCAGGCTATAGGATAAGTTAGAGCTTTTGAGACAGCTCTTAGTGTCTCAGCTCTTGTCTTCTTTTCTGCCTAGTGTAAGACCTGGAAGATCAAGATATTCAGTTGAGTATCAGAAGCTGGCGGGTGGAATTGGAAAACATGAGTGTTCCAGTAAATTGGCAAAAACTGAATAATCCCCATGAAGCAGTTTCAGTGAACCAGAATTCTTCTACAGGAGAACACAGACATTAGAACCTCTTTCATGGCATAGATATTTTGACAAAGCTGTCTCCTGAAGCCCTTTTACAGCTGGTGATCTATAACCAGCCAAATGTCACAGTGGGAAGAGTTGTCTCCTACTGGGAAGAGTTCATCATAGATAGAAACCGACCTGGATTGCTCTGGTCTGAACTCAGATCACGTAGGACTATTAATCGTTGAACAAACAAACCCTTAGTAGCGGCTGCACCACTAGGATGTCCTGATCCAACATCGAGGTTGTAAACCTCCCCATCAATACTGTGTCTCAGATGTGACTGACTAGGAAAAAATAGGACCAGTTTTATAACTCATAAGATTGCAAACCAGTGCTGGCTGGAATAGACTATGGAGAGGCATGTGCCAGTTGAATGATTATCTCAGTGTTTACATCCTCATAGTTGACAAGTGAAAGTTAGGGCTCATTGAGAGGCATAATTTGAGCTAGCCATGCACATACACTGGGTTCTAACTGAGCAGTGAAGACTTAGTGTTGTCAAAGATTGTTCAATGACTACAGCAGGAAGTGACAAAGCAAACAAGGTGTTCAAACAGACAGAAAATAGTGCTATGTTACACATGAATCAATTGTAACTCAGCTGGAATAAGACAGTTCTGGTCAAAAAATATAATTCAGAAAAGAGAGTAGGTATATAATAGAATCATAGAACAGCTTGGATTGGAAGGGACATTAAAGAACATCTATTTCCAAACCCTGTGCCATGGGCATGGATGCCTTCCACTAGACCAACTTGCTTAGAGCCCCATCCAACCTGGCTTTGAACACTTCCAGGGATGAGCCTGCACAACTTCTCTGGGCAATCTGTTCCAGTGCCTCACAGTAATTTTGTTTTTTTATTAATACTTAATCTAAATCTTTACTCTCAATTTGAATCCATTACCTCTTGTCTGTCGCTACATGCTCTTGGAAATAGTCTCTCTCCATCTTTCTTGCAGGCTTCCTTTGGGTACTGTAGGGCCACAACTGGGTCACACTGAAGCCTTCTCTTTTTCAGGTTGAACAATTTCAATTCTCTCAGCCTTTCCTCATATGGGAGGTGCTCCATACCTCTAATCATCTTGGTGGCCCTCCTCTGGACTCTCTCCAACACATCAATGTCCTTCATGTTCTGGGAACCCCAAAACTGAATGAAATACTCCAGGTGTGATCTCACCAGAGCAGAAGGGAAAAATCACCTAATTCAACCTGCTGGCCATTCTTCTTTTGATGCAGCCTGGGATATGGTTGGTTTTCTGAGCTGCAAGCATATAATGCCAGCTCATGTCCAGTCTCTTATCCACCTCTACCAGCATCCCCAAGTGCTTCTGGGCAGTGCTGCTCTTCATCTTTTCATCCCCAGCCTGTGTTGATATTAGGGTTGCCTTAAACCAGGTTCAGCACTTTGCACTTGGTCTTGTTAAACCACACGAGATTCCCATGGGCCCATTTCTTGGGCTTGCCCAGCTCCTTCTGGAGGGTACCCGATCCTTCAGGTGTGTCAATGGCAACACTCTGCTTGTTGTCATCTGCAAATTTGCTGAGTGCATTTTATCCCTTCATATATATTAATAATGGAGATAGTAAATAACACTGGTCCCAGTACAGACTCCTGAGGGACAGCACTTGTCACTGATGTCCATTGTGACTCTGAGCCATTGACCACTACTCTCCAGATGCAACCATCAAACTGATTTCTTATCCATGTAATAGTCCATCAGCTGAGCCCATTTCTCTCCAATTCAGAGAGAAAATGTTGTTGCCCTTCCCCTGTCTACTGATGTAGTTACTCCATCATAGAAGGCTGGTTTATATGAGAAGGGCCACTAAATTGGTTTTTGAGGGGAGGCTGAGTATAAAGACTTCCATACAAAGACTCGACACATTATTTTTATTTAGAAAGGATTAAAGAAAATAAATGATATAATATAGATACACACAAGGAAGATAAATTACTCACTCATACTTAAATTTTTATGGTATAAAAAAGAATGGATAACTAAAAGAAAATTAAGAACAAAAACGTATTTTTCTAAAATACAAATTTTGTGAGCACAAACTATGTGTAAATCTCATTTTCACAGGCCGAGTAGAACTGAGACGAAGATCTTCATACAGTTTGTAAATGAATTAGACATTTGCATGCTTCTTTTGACTTTATATCATATCAAATAAAGATTTTGCAAGCAATATGCCTTCAGGCTTAAGAGTTAAGAAGAAACATTCCCAATGGGCTGATTATTCTATAGCTGTTCATTACTTTCCATAAAGCATCTTGTTATGTTCTCTGTTTGAGACAGGTTTCTGGAATTAGCCAGTGTTACAACTTTTTAATAAAAGTACACTGTGCAGTGTTTTGAATGTAACATTTTTAATGACATTAGGGCTGACTATGTTAAAGCACTTTTCAGACGCTGTAACTTAAGCTTTGAGACAGGCATTCCTATAAATTCTTGCCTTGCTTCCTATCAAAGATGGAGTTCTGCTCTAGTTCACTTGCTGTATATCAGTGATACAGATAATGGAGAATAGAGGCAAGAAGCAATACAGAAAGCAAGAAAAAGGTTCAACAGCCAAAGGAAATACAACTCAATATACAATAAAAGGACTGTCTTGACTTCCCATTTTTGAATTTTCTTCAACTCAAAATATTTTTGAATTCAAAAAGGCGCTCTCAAATGTTTCACAAATGAAAAGGTCATTTTTAAGACGTTGTTTTAGCACTTCTTTTTCTTTAAAAATTGGCTGGGAAAATAAAAATATTATTCACCTGAAACATGAAAACAACCAAAATATTCAAAAACATAGTGAGACATTTAAGGTACTTGCAATTAATTAGCCAATCTATTGATGAGAGACTGAAGAGCAGTCAGAAATATTTGAAGTGTCTTTAATTAATAGTTTTATGATCCCTTCTTTCTTCAGTGTTATTTCAAATTTGAAATCAAAGCTTTACAAACTTGTTGCATTTTGCATATTGAATTCTGCAAGTGTTTGTGTGGGCTGCTGCACAAGAGCAGAAACTCTGGTGGTCTGTGGCCCCTTACAGGAATAATTTCTCATGTTTCTTTGGTACTCAGGAGAATAAGGTCTCAATTTTGTTCATGCTCCAATACTAGATATAACATAGAGAATTGGAAGGTTATCCTGCCTTCCTGAATTCAGTTGAGTGTCAGGTTTTTTGGTTACTTGCATGAAATCAAGATCAGAGAAGAGGTACTTTAACTTATTAGACTCTAACCTTTAGTGGTTATCAAATGTAAATGGACTGAGTCAGAATAAGCAGGCCAAAACAGTTATATATAGTTCAGAATAATATCAGCCATTATGTTTAAGGGGCTACCTTTCTATTTACTAGATTTAAAAGTTCTTTCTCTCTTAACTTGTATAGCGTCCATTTATATTCATCTAACTATTTGTCATCTATTTACTTCTAAAAAGTATTTCCATGGACTAATCACATATTTCATTAGAATTTCCCTTGGCTTGCTACTTCTTGGGTTTCATTTGTTTCTCCCTAGTTCCTGTATTTGAAAAGAGGACTAATGACATAATGCTTCCTGCTGTGGTGAGGCATAATGCAAATTAACCACCTCTTGTTTTTTCTCTGACAAAAGGGGTAGTTCTTAGTGGAAAGGTGCAAGTTACTTGACTAGTTTCAGTCTGAAATTATCACTGCAACAGACTGTTAGTGATGTGATAGGACCTTGTAACATCCTTTAATTTAAAAAATTAGGTCTTAAAGTCTCCAAAGTACTTTATAATGCAGGGCTTTTCTTTAGGGGGAAATTATAAAATGGAAAATACATTTATTGAATTGCATTTGAGCCTGTGCAGGAGTTCTGCTGCACCCTTAGCACTTGTTATTGGTTTACTGTGGGTAGCTCCTCTGTCACCCTACCTGGTTCTTCCTGATTACTTACCTGGAAGCATCCAATTTTCCTTAAGTGTTGCAAAGGCCAAAGAAGCAGCTAATGCTGTCTTTAACATTTCATTTGGGTGGGCAAGGGAATAAATTTAAGTATTGAAGTACTTTAGATCAGCACCTTTAATATCATAGCAATTGTAGTCAGTTGATACCTTCCACTGGCATAGTCAGATCACCAGCTGAGGGACCATGGCAGAGGGGGGTGGGACAGCAGAGAAGGGACAGGTTAGAGACAAAATGCAACTGCCCTACCAGCTCTCCAGTGTGTGAGAAACAGCTAAAGGTGCAATGCCATAATATTATGGCTGACCAATAAGAATGGGATACAGGTGTCTATCCATGCATAATTCACAACATGATGTGGGGTTTAAGACTTGAATGTTGTCAGAATTGAGTGGGAGTCCTTCCATCAACTTTAATGAAAAGTAAATGAGACTGCTATTCAGCAAGTAGTTAAGAACAAGCCTAGTTTTCAGGCACAAGTGGTTGATTTCAGAGGAACCTAGTACATGTGTAAGTACCTTAGAGAATTGAGATTATATTGAATCATACATTGTCAGGACTAAGTAGCATGCAAACACCATAAAATCTAATCAAAACAGTAATATGAAAGTAGCAGACATTAATTTCATTACTTTTTTTACTGACATGCTGTGTTTATTATCACAATTGCCGTTCAGCCAAAGCTTCCTTAGAACTCTTTTCTAGTATCCAAATGCATTAAATGGTTAATATTATTTTGACAGAATTAAATATTCTCTAAGAGGCTCAAGAGGAAGCATGTTCCAAAACCAAAATCCAAAGATACAGAACCCAGTCTTTACTTCCCAAAAAAAAGTATATGCTGGATTTTATGTCAGGTTTATTTTCACCTGGTAAGAGATGTCAGAGGAGATAAGCTTTGTAAAACTAAGTGGGAGGAGGTGTTGAATGTTGTTTAGTGCCTGTTTCTATGCTGCCTGCATTCATCTCTATTGTAACTAAACAATGGAATACAGTATCTGTAATTATTCAAATAGGCACATTTGCAGTTATAATGTATTCTTTCACAAGCAAAGCTATTATTTAAAAATTAAGGGAAGGAATGAGCTCTTTATGGCTTTAAATTAAAAATATCAGATAATATGATAGAGCAATTTATAATTGTCAGAAAAATTAAAGGTTTTTCTTTGATTTTGCTGTTCTTAAGTTGATCCAAAAGTATCAGCCAGCTAGCAGCAACTTAAGACAGTAATGGTGATTCTGTTATTCTGTCTTTTTTTTTTTTTTAATAAGGATTTTGGAATTGAAATTAGCTCGCTAGTTGATTTATAATGTTGGGACAAGATGTCTAGCTCATACTGTGTTCAACTCTTACTGGTCAGAGCTTTTAGACTTTTTGCCATATCTGTAAAGCCTTCAGTTGGCAGAACTGTACACTTTCTATTCCATCATTTTTTTCTGTCTATCATGGCATGCCAGTGTATTAGTTTAAATGCTCTGGTTGAGCTTTTGCTTGATTGTTTTAGAGAAGCTCCGAAGCTCTTCTAAAATGCAGAGCCTCATTCTATTTGTTAGAGAAATTCAAGTGCTAGAAGCCTAATGATTTCTAGTTTTACAATGATGTAATTTTATGCAGTGACAGAAACATAAACCATGAAGAACACAGCAGTGGTTCAAGTCTTCCTCATTATTAAATTTGCAAGACATAAATTCTGAGTAAACAGGAGTTCATAAATTGTTTATTCAGTTTAAAGTAATAATTTGCATTGAATTTAACTTTCCATAGGTAGTTACTAACTGTAGCTGGAATCAATTTTTAGAGTTATTTTTACAAAAAGCCTGAAATGGACATGTTCTTTCCTAGGTCCTGTTTAATTACAGTTGTATATTGCTTACTAACCATCTGGGCACCTGATTAGATGCTATGACCATCATTTGATTTGAGCTTCTTTACTTGCGCTAACTGCTAGTTATAAAAGATAATTACTTGGAAGTGAAAATATGCAGCTCACATGGGTAGCTCAAGCAATAGTTTTAGCTAGTCTTACTCTTCTTTGTATTCTAATCTTTTGTGTTCAGAAGAGGAATAAATCCTCAAAGTGTCATATTCCGCAAAGAACCTGGAGTATGTTTTGTGAAGGTTTACTGGGTTTTGTGCACTCTTTATGACCAAATCTGCAAGAGGAAAACAAAGATAAAAGCTTTATTTTCTCCTGAGCATTTTGTGTTCATAGAGACTAATAGCCAATTAAGATAAAAGGAAATATTTGATGGCTAAAATCCAGTAATATTATCTGTCCCAGGTCAATTTGACATTTAATATGTTGTTTCCTCTTCAGCTATTTTGCTACAAGGGAAAATTCAAGCATTTAAAGAGAAGGACTCATCTGTTCTATCTATTCTATCTTGCATAGTTTTTGATTTTTTGATTTTTTGATTTTTTTTTCTTAGGTGAGGTTTATCATTACAGCAGTGAGTTATTTATACACAGATGCTCCATAAAAAAGATTCATCTGTATAGTAAGGGCTTTATTAAGATTGATAATGACTTCCTGAAGAATTATAATTATTATAAATAATTTAACACTATTGGATTGTTGGATTCTTCTTTCCAGAACTATCATTAAAATAAGAGGGCAAAGCAGTTACACCTTCTTTGTATGTAAATATATTTTGGTAGTTTAATGCACGATTATTGAATAGCTTTTTAAATTAGGTTAGAATACCTAAGGTGTCAGAAATATATCTAAGTTGTCAGCACCAATAATGATGTAGACTCATGAGCAATCAATAACTGCTCAAAGCTTTGATTTTTACTGAAATAATTTCTGTGAATCAATGCCAATACTTGCATGGACCATAGTCGCAAGTATTTTCTTGATGGATCTGTGTACTAAAAAGGAAAACTAAATGTTAGTAATTAATGACTTTTTCTTCTTTTGAACTGGTAAATAGAGAGTAAATGCAAAACTGACCTGAGGCATTTATCATGAACTTTTGCCAGCTGAAATAGTGATGTGCTTCTTTAAGTACCTTCATATAACAAGCCACTGTCATTTAAGGCATTCATTAGATTGTGATAAATAACTGGTTTATCTGTAGGGTATGGAAAATTGCTGCTTTTAAAATCTTTTTATAGCTCACTGAAAAATTGTTTTTGTCATGTATCTTGTTTTTTTAATAGTTTAGAGAAGAATATGGAAGACTATGACATGGTTTGGGTTTTTTTTATTTTTTCCTTTTTTTTTTTCTTTTTCTTTTCAAGAGCACACTTTTCTTTGGTTCAGAAAACACTAGCAAGTTATCATGGTGAAGAAGAATTAGAATCACATTAGCTCCTTTGTTTTCCATTGCATGTCAAGTTCCCTGGTTTAATAGTTCAGGTCTGATTTACAAAGGCATCTCTGCTGTTTCCTATTACAGACTGAAAAACAAGATGTATTCAGATAATTTTCAGTAAATATAACAAGTAAGTAATTCATATATATATAATCTATGAATTGGAAACTCTGACTTCTATCCTATAAATACAGGCGTCATTTCAGATGTCTGCCTTTTGTTTGTTGTGCTTCAATAATTGCATTCCTGTTGCAAGATATTTCTTCATCCTGGGACAGTGAAAGACTCAGTGCTTCTGTCTAATTTTCTAGCCAGTATAAATGAATTACTTTGGGCATATTCTTTCAGTTCTATCACTTGTGCTTATGAATACTGACTTATGAAAGCAGAGACTCCAAACAAGGTACTGGCAACATCTGTGTCTTGCCTACCTATTACAAAGGGATTTTTACACATTACCTTCTAGGTAACTTCTTTTGATAAAGCAGGATGCACAAATATTTTGTTTCTCTTCCAGTTTTGAAGGACAGATCCTCATGCAAATTTGGCGTACCTCTGCGTCAGAATGAACAAGGGCATTTTTCCCTCCTGTACTAAGGAAATTCCTTTCCACAGTGGCAATGGACTGAACAGATTTCAGTGTGGTGCCAGAGGGCTCTTGTGGGTGGCAACTCTTGAGGCAATGAAAGCATATTAACAAACCATCGGTTAAGTCCTCTGCATTTTCTGTGATCTGATGATAATGAGTTCTGTAAGCCCTACCTGAGAAAAATTCCTCTCTCTTCCCAGTTTTATACAGACTATAACCATACTTTATGCAAAGCCCACAGCCCTCAGAGAACAGTGACATTTTACAGCCAGACTTGCTTTCATTCACTCTGTGGTGCTGAACATTTTGTTTTAATTAGAAAACAGAAATTTAACTCAAAACAACATCACTTTTTATTTATGCATATTTTTTATGAATGTTCTGTCAGTGTTTGATCAAACTTACATTCTCATGCATGCATCAGAATCCCATTGCACCAGTAGTATATCAGCATGGCATGAAAATGTCATTCTTGCTCAGATAGGTTTATAAGACAAGAGATGGCAGGTTGGTTCAGACAGTGGCAAGGATGTTGAAACAATGAAATGGACCTGCTTAGATGGAGGGGTGGCATTACCAGCCTGCCAGCAACTTAATCACTGTCTGGCACCAGTGCGTTTCAAGGAAGAACTTAAGGTTTAAGAGAAGTCTTTGTGGATGCTTACAGTGAGCTCCTATTAGACATTAGAGACAATTTTGAAGACTTTGTATGTTTGAAAATACATCTAGTAGGAATGCCAGTGGCATAATTTATTCAGAGATAGAAACTGTGACAAATTAAAACAATACATAGGAAAAGAATTGTATAGGTAGTGCTTTAAAAATTGAATGAAGACAAGTCAAATAGAGTTTATGCTTGAATGGGCTGCATAGTGATCAACCCAGCAATGATCAATGCAGTGCCTTGGGAAAATAATCATTGCAAAACCAGTAGATATTTGGAGGATGCAATTGACTTTCTTCAAGCAAGCATTTAGTTCCTTGCTGGATAGCTCTTCATTGTTGTGAAAGGGGTCTCTGATCAATCATGGGTGAAATGTAGGAAAAAATCTGTGTACCATTTTTATTAAAAGTACCATTCAAATATTTGTTCTTATTTCTGTTTTCTTTCAAATCAAACATCAGTTATTTTCCTGTGTTATTTTATAATGTCAAATTAATGTATTTATATTTTCCCCTCATAGTAGTACTACATTATGACTAAGGCTATGACACAGACATTCTTATCATTCAGCTGTTCCTCCGAGATCAGCATGAATACTTTCATAAAGATCCTTTTGATGTATTTTATAGACGTGAATTTCTGACATACCACTTTCCATTGAAGCTTGGTGCTCCAATTTATTGAGGTAAACAATTTTTATTGAGTTTAGCAAATTGGTTTCACAGGATTTGGAAAAATGAAAACATAAAAACTCTTGAAAAAGGCTATTCCCGTTTCTCATCTCAAAATACTTTTTTCTAAAAAAGTCATTATTTCTCAAGTTTTTGACAAAAAGAAGTAAGTTTCAGATAAAATAATATGAAATATTTTCTTGACCTTTTTTAACTCTAATTTTCTTTTCCTAGTTTGTCTGTTAAGTTTTTTTTTTATTTTCAAAATTTATTACAAAATAGAGTATTGATCTGCCAAACAGTGTGGTCATGGCTGAAATTTACATTGCACGCAGAATTGCTATGTCTATTATCTAGATTCCTACTGTATCAAATATCTTTGGATACTACACTTTAAGGAAGATGAGTATAATGCTTCTCTAATATTCATAGGCTCCTTTAATTTAGGTCTTTGTACATACTGTATTTTGGGTGACCTAGAAGTTTTATAAGGAAATGAAAAGCACTTTTATACAAACTACTTATTTTTATCTTCTTGTGCTTATTTTTGTCTTCTTGTCATTCTATCATTAGAATTTCCTGGCTACTCTCAACAGTGAGTAGCTTCATAGTTTTTAAACTTCATTCATCACCATATGGGATATATATTATCCTAAACTGTCAATGGAAAAAGTGTTAATTTATTACAGGACTGCTTTTGTAAGCATGAAATATATTTAAGAATATCTGGCAAGGATCCACAAATCTATTTTTATAGAACTAAGGGTTTTTGTAAATGGTATGAAAAAATTTAAGCAGTGTAGACCTGAGTACTATTTCTCATGTTGTAGCCCAGACAGTAATAATATCTATGTTAAAAACTATTCACTCATTATAAAAGTCCAGCTCAGAGTTCTTCAACAAGAAAAGCAGAACTGATCTCTTTCTTTGTTTTTAAAGCATCCACATTAATTCCAAGTTCTTCTCTTGTTCCAAATACCGTATTTTTGCAAAAGCTCTTTGAAGTAACAGCATTGCCTTCTTTGCTATTTTTTGCTATCTGTGAAGATAGTTCTGCCTCTTCTAAGCAGTGCACAGGAGTAGAGTTGATGTAATGGGAATAAGGAATGCCATGTCTGATTCATTAGTTGCAATTACTTATCATTATTCATTATTTATTTTGATTTATAATGGATAAAAAGAACCTACCCAGGGCCATTTTAACATGAATGATAAATGGAGTCTCATAAAATGATTAAACTGGCAACTGCTGCTTGTATCTTAAGTGGACAATAATTGATGTAAGATTGAGAAATTCCAACCAGTGCCTAGCCTCAGTCTTTTTTTTCATACGATTCTAATTACAAAAGCTGGCCAATCTTCCCCAAAGCCAGGAAAATTTTCAGAAACTTGTAGCAAATGATGAAAAAGCAAATTAAGACCTCATATAAAATCAGTCACTTTTCTCATCACCAACAACAAAACTTATTCTTGAAGATCAGCAGTAAATTTAGTTCAGAGTCTGTAGAAGACTTTAAAAAGTGTCAGGGAAAGGTTTGAGAGAAAAACACTTTTGTTCTTGTTCAGGATATTGATCAGAAGATCCAGAACTTCTTCTACAAGCTGGAAATCATCCTTCATGATATTAATGTAGTACAGCTACTCTCTGAATAATTAAAATTCTCTACAAAGAACATGAAAATACATCAGCTATTAGGATGTCAGGAACACTGTTAAATACAAGAAAATGGAATATCGGTCATTTCAGGGCTCCTAAAGCAGTTGTATTGGAAATAAAATAAATGTATATATACACACACTAGTATTTTTCAGCCATTCATATCAAATTTGTACTGGAAAGGGACAGCATGTTCATAGTACCTATACTTTGATTGATTCTACCTATTTACTGTCTACCTACTAATGCTATTGACTTTACTATGCTTTGTAAAAGGAAACCTTAGTGCCTAGGAAAACCTTGCAAATTTAAACATAATCAAACATAATTAGTCCTGCAGCCACCAAGAAAACATTTCTAAATATTTTAGATTCTGAGATAAAAAAGTTTAATTTACCTATTATTATGCAAGTATTCTTTCTCTTTTAGGAAGAATATATTGAAAAGGGTTGTCCACCTGTGCTGTGGCAAACATGACCTGCCCAAAGGAAGTTAGCTGTTTATTGTTTGTTGCAGTGATTTGTGAGCACAGCAGTTATCTGTATTGACTCCCAGTGTATCTAAATGTGAAGCACGAGTTATCCATGGCAGACAGTCTCCAATGAAGCCAAGCCTCAGTATTTTGTGCAGTTTTAAGACCTGCAGATCTTCATGTTTGTGCCTTGAACAGAAATTAAATTTAGTGACCAGTCATCATTCCTGTAGTAGGATCTGCACCATGGAGTCAGTCAAGCTGTAGGTAAGTAGGTAACAGGAGTATAGGTATTTTTGTTCAGTAAATCTTGCAGGGGACTACAAAGCCCCTTGTGCTTGAGTCTTTTCTGTTGTCCAATGTGATCTTCAAATGAGAACTGTAGGAATACCTCTCAGTTTGAGGGAACACCATGTGTTCCATGGCAGCCACACAACAAGAAATGCTGCGATTATCTGCCAATGTACACACATCACCTATGACAGGCCATTAAAAGGTTTCTACTCAGACACATAGGAAGGTGTCTTAAGCATGCTACTGAATATGCTGCTGAGTGTTCTTACTAGTTGTTGTATCAGCTGTAGAGCTAATGACAATGCCTGGTTTCCTACTGGCTTTTCTCCTTTAATCGCTCAGATCTGTCTTACATGGAAATAACATCTGTTCCTTCCTGAATCTGTCTGTGACACCCCTGCAGATAAAGCATTTTGTCATTAGTCTGCAACTAGATATGTCCAGATTGCGTGGCCCAGCTGCCTTCAGATGGGGTGTGTAGCTGTTACATTCCACCTACTTTCCTCTCAGGATATTGTATCTCAGGATGTAGCTGTGTCCACAGTTATCTGTCTACCTCTCCATTTTCTAGTTTCCAAATTTATAACATCTTTTAGATATTTTTTTAGAAGGTCAAATTTTCTTTGAGCCTTTACCCATTTGCTAAATCTACCTAAAATTGGTCCACCCAAAGCTTATTTGAGGGATGACAAGGAAGGAAAAGTAGTTAGCATAAAGATTCTGTCTTGAGACATTTTAAAATTAGAGCTATTTCTTAAAAATCTAACTTGACATGTGTATTTGAAATATCTTAAATTTATTTGATAAAGTGTGGTAATATTTCTCTAATGTATAAAATGAAACTTATTGGTATTCAGTGCATTAGCAAATACGTGTAGAATTCATTGTATACTATGAAATCTTCATCATATTAATCGCATAAGTAAATTTATAAAGCTTTTTTTCTCAAAAGAAGTAGCATATTATTTGAAACTTTTTCTAAGCAGCATTTTGGATGTTTTTACTCGCATTTATTGAACAAAATCCAAGATTTTGATTATTAAACACTATGACAAGATTTGCACAGATTTTATGTGAGGGACAGCAAGTGTGATGAATAGTGTTCTAGAATAATTTTAGAATAGACACTCAGACCTCTGCATTTTTAATAGCTTCTTGTAATTTTTTCACGCTTTGCATACTCTAGGACTCCTCTGTGCAAAGGCTGGTGTTGTTGACTTCTCAGTCACTGATTTTTCTGTCTAGAGTATAAATTGAAAAGCTACTAGACTTTTATTACACATACCTAACAGTACAGATCATAGAGGAGGTAAAAAACTAATGCACATGAGAATAATTGGCTGTATTTATCCTTTTCCAGCTTCTGAATTAAGAGTTAAATTATGCTTAGACAACATAAAAGATTACTCCCCTCTATGCCCTGACACTTCATCACTTAATGAATAGATAGGTGGAACTTCAGAAATGAATTATTACTATTAAATTAGAAAAAAAAAGTGTAAGAACTTGATTACCCTGCAAGAGTTGTCCTGCTATTAAGTCTGCCTCATGTGCTGCATAAAAATGCCAGGTTTATGTGGTAAAGGGCAAGATGGACATCTCTGTGACCATGTGCTTGCTAATTAACCAGCACTGAAAATAGCCTTGTCATGAGAGAACAGTCATCTGTACAACTAGGAACCAAATGATTTTGCTGCTTAGATCAGAAGATGAATACAGGAACAGGCTGGATGCCACTGGAACAAAAGGAAAGCAACTCACAGAAGACTGTTAGGTACCAAAGATGCTTTTTCATTCCATATTGAGAATTTGGGCACTATAAAATTACTAGACTTCTAGGGTTTTTTTAGCTACTAGGCCTAAACTGAGTGGACAATGAAAAAATGAAGCAGGAAAAAAAGAGAGATTAACCAGACAGTGCTGCCGAGGTTCATTAGCTTTATTCTATGTAATCAATTTTCTGCTATTTTTCCAGCACCTTATTTAATGCTTGCAACACTTGAAATAACTTTTGTTTTTCCCTTCTCTTAAAATGCATCTCTTTACATGCAACAGTGAAAATAAGTTAGGGAATTGTTAGAAAATTAGGGGTTTATGATCAGTTGTGATAGTTCTCCCTTGTTTTATTTTATGAGAACATCCTTAGCTAAAAATCAGACAAATCTAATGCAATTCTCTCAGACAGTCTCATTTTCTATTCTGTCTCTAATAACACATTTGTGTGTGAACACCTGTTTTAATAAATAATTGAAACTGCTGAACTTATGCTTTTCAGAAGTGTCACACTAAGATAATTGATATTGGAAGTGTACTGTGAAGCAACCCTTAGATTTTAAAAAGCCAGCTATTATAATAGCTTTAATAAGAATCATAGAAGTTAAAGGAAATTAGCTATCTATTGTTGGTGGCATTAATTTGGGAGTGCTGCAGTTGTCTGTATTATAAGTTTCAGTACATACAACTCTATTTCCCAGTTTCTACCTCAACCAGCTGATAAGGCTTAATAATTGAAAATTAAATAACACAATACACTTCTGCTTGTGGAAGATATAAATAATTATTCTGTTTTGAAAATTAAAAAGTATTAGAAATTACAATAATTTACCCCATGAGGAGGCAGATTGTAATGATAATTTCTAGAAAAATTGTTGGTTTTTATGTAAAGGGTATGGATGCCTCAAGCAATGAAATAAATAAGATTTATTGTTTTCAGTTTTTTCCGTGACAATAAAAACAAATTTTTTTTGTAGAATTATAATTCAGTTATTGACAGTGTAATGTCTGGGCTACTCAGTCAGAAACTTATTGTTCCTTACAGAACAAATATACCACAATGAAGCTCTGCTCATGTTAGGGACATCTCCACTAGTGCTGGGATGTACTGTTGGGCAGCTCCTTCCAGCCTAGTGGGTTTGATTCAGGTGAATTTGTGCACAGTATTCAATGGACACTTAAAAAGAGTCGTTGATAAAGTGTAATATCTTAATAGGAAAAGGATAAATGTGCTTAGCTCTAGGATGGTATTTATTTTTATTTGTGTAGCAGTATGGGGAAAATTTTTGGCAGTAGAAAAATTACTCACTAACTATGCCTACAATGTGAAGTAGCATGTGCTCTTCCTATGAACTCTCTCTCTCTCTTTGCTGTCACAATTAAATATCACAATCTTTTATCTTTTACAATGGATTTCAATCCTTGTTGTTTTGGTATTTACTCCTGAGTTATTCCTCTTTTACCCCGCCCTGGCTTTGTACAGCAGGTGTAAGAGTTAGTAAAGCTGCGTGTTCACAGCAAAAAGATGTGCAATGTGTCCTTCTTGTAACTTGATTTCCAGTCGAGATTGGATCAACAGGACTATCAGCCACAGACAGGAAATTTGGGTTCATCAGCCATAAAGGAGCCATGATGTAGTTTACAGCTCCAACAATCAAGGGACCAGAGGAGAGGATCAGTTTCGAATCATACATCTGAATCTTTAGATAGAGCCTTAGAGAAGCTTCATCTGTTGCTGTGGTTGTATTCATTACCTTTTAAAATACTTCTGTGCTCAAAACAAAAATGATGGAATGGCCATAGACATAAACGTTAATCAGTGATTAAAATTCTTCAGCAATTTACAGTGGAAGCACGATGACTCCATTATTATCTTTGAGTAAAGTTTATAATTGTTATGGGAATTCTGGCTAGCTAAGCTATAAAATGGTAAGCACAGAAGTGTTGCAGATGCAGGTTACATGTCATATAAATATTGTTTAACTCTTGAGAAGTAGCCAAGAGAAGAAGAGAGAAAATAAACCACATGAGAACCCTGTGAGCTGAATCATAAAAGTGTTCCTACTCATGGAGACATGCAGTTCATGCAGTTCAGGCTACTGGAAGAGGCAGTCCAATCTTTTTTAAGTCAGATGCCTATCTCAAGTATAGAGAGCCAGGAGTCAGTGTTTGGTTCATGTCTCCTTGAGCTTTATTTGGCAGAATCTTCTACTGTGAATGTGCACCCACTGGGTGTGGTACTACCCTACTGCTGCTACTTCTGACCACCTTCACTGTCTGGCAAGAGAAGCCCCACTTGTCTGGAGTAGCAACCTGGGCTCCTGGCACTATTCATTTCAAGAAAGATTGAACTCATGACCATGTGTCTTAATCCCTATTCTGAATAAAGATGTGCTTCTCTTTCCTCTTTATGCCACAGAAGCAATGACTGACAGCTCATTGGAGAGGGGAAATTCTCTCCTTATGACCACAGACACTACTGGTTTCCTGGTCAGTCCCATGAACAGGAATATTCTCCACTGAGGAATGCTTTAGACAAAGAAATAGTACTGCAGCAGCATCGAGGAGCCAGTTCAGTGCCAAACACTTTTCTAGAATTATGTTTTTTCTTGATACTTCTGATTGTCTGGCTCTTGACTTGTACTTGCCTGGCTACCCACAGTCTGGCTCAAAGGGGGAGAGTGGAAAACACACTCACCCTAAGTTAGAAAGTGGAGTATATTGGTGTTGACCTAAGATGGATCTGAGGTACTTAAACTGCAATTTAGATAGCAGATCTGGTTTGTCAAATGAGAATGGGATGATGACTTCTCTCCTACACCTGGAAATGCATCTACTTTAATGGCATTACAGCAAGTAGGTGCTGCCCACACTCTCTCCCACCATTGTCAATGATAAGGAATTCTTTAGGCCTGAGCAGATGGTATAACACCTTGATGAATTGCTGAATTCATATTTACTTGAATATTTAACTGCATTTTTAATGTCACCAATGTCTTATATTGTGTCGTTTATTAAAAACAAAATAAACATATTGGCATGTTAAGATTAGAGTAGTAGAAAAAGGATTTATTTATAGAAATTTGTCAGGAATTCATAATAACTGTAAGATACGATAAATAGTGTTAGTGATAGACTGAAAAAAATCTTGATATGAAGGAAGTCAGAAAACACAATAGTTAGAGGAAATTAATTGCATGGATATATTTTGCATCCCTTTTTTTTTAGTTATTTGTATATATGAAACAACCTTTGTGTAATGGAAGACACATAGTAAATATTGTAAATCACATATATTTTTATGTCTGTTCCTTCATTTTAATGCATTCTAGAAAATTATTGCACAATTTTTTAAATTTTATTTCCTTAGACAGTTGAATAGGGAGTCAAACATGTGACTCCATGTGTGCCAGACAAAGCCCTCAGTAGCTAAAACCCATCCAGTTTCTTTGACATTCTTAAATCTGCAGCAAATAATATTAGCATTAGACTTTTATCTTTTTTTTTTCTGTGAAAGACCAGCAAATGTCAGTTTTGGCCTAGGCATTAATATTTATTATTATTGCTGTCATTTCAAGCCATCGTTTCTAGAAATCTGAGGATTGTGTCTCCTTGGTGTATGTCTGATGGTTACAACTGAAAGGAAAATCTGGGTGAACTGACAACTCAGTGAGTGCACTTGGGTATTGTAGTGAAGCTTCACACCTGTTGAAAGAGATTTCTTACATATCAATTTTTATATTTTCCCTGTGATTATCTTGAAAAGGTAATGAACAACGTTGCCTTCAAATTAATTGGGATTTTTTGTTTGTAAATTGTACTAATTTCCTTTCCTTTGAGCCTGTATGAAAGCTCCAGAAGAAAAAAAAAATATACAGAAAAATCCCTTGTAACATACAGGTTAAATTGCTTAGTAAAAAAGCTGTGAGTAAAGGTGCTTGCTAATTATGGTGACAGTTATCAGAATTATAGATTAGTGCAAAATAGAACAGAGGCACCTGGCAGAGATGAACACTAGTGGGTGAGAAAAAGTCACTCTGTTGGATTTTCTCACAGGTTAGTCTGATAGTTACAAGAAATATTTTTCATATTTGTCAAGCTAAAATTCTGTGGGGTTTATTTTTAGAGTGTTCATGGTTTATTTAGAATTAAGATCTATAATTTCCAGCAGCTGTCAGTCTTAGTATAAGGATGCCCATGCTTTTACCCAAGTGGCAGTCTCATTAACAAATGCTCTGTTAATTTGCATATCAGCATAAATATACTATAAATCATCTTTTGCTGTAGTCTAGATAATATTTTTAAAAGACTGTTGCTATCTTGGGTGGAGGAGAAAATTCTTAAAGAATGGTCTGTTGGGACCTGTAACCATGGTAACTAGAGATCCAACTTGCTATAATTTGTTGTAAGTTAAAAGATCGAACACTGATTTACTTTTTACTTCACAAAACGTAATGGATTCTCCAATAAAGAATCCATACAAATAAGTGCTGTGCTTCTATGTACTGTTGAAATTCACTAAAATATATTTTGAGAAAATAATCTGCAATTTAAATAAGTCTTTGTTTTCAGTTGAAAGTCAAAAGATTGTAATGTCTTGATACTACCTACGGAGTTAAGTTACAGTATATAGGTCTTTCTCCTTCCTTATGATTATCTATGAAATATATTTGTATGGCAATTTTAGTAATGCTTTTATGACAGTTCTGAGTGTATGTGCTTGTATGTTCTCCTTCCACCATTGACTATTCTTCCATGTCGTCACTGCATTTCCACTTTGTGTAGTTGTTTTGCACCAGTACCTGAAACCCACGTGTAGAAATCCAAGACAGCTAGGAAGGGTAAAAACTAAATCTAACACTCATGTAGTTCTACCTCCCTAAGCGCTGGTAAAGAAGCTAAATGGCAGGGAGGGATTCTGCAAATCAAGTCTCTTTTGGAAGCAGGGAAAGAAAGGAAACAGAAATGTTAAGTCAACGCTTCCCAGGATGGAAGAATGAGTTGCTCCCTTTAATTACATTTTAGATTTGGGGGTCTTTGAAGTCAAGGATTTACAACCTTCCTACTTTGAGATTAAAATAAAATAGCTAATTAGCCCCTAAGAGAGAAAATAAGTCCCATGAAGTTGAGCTTTTGGCTTTGTTTTATGTTTCTATGACCTCTGAGGATTATCAAGGTTTTGTCTTTGGAAGTAAAGGCCCATTTTGTGGGAAATTGTAACTCAAGGGGATTCCTGCATGAGCTGATTAGGACCTGTGGTGTCTTTGTACAGAGATTCTCCAAGTCCTATGCCTAAGAATTTAGGCCCAGATACTGAAAGAAAATGACTTCTGTCAAATGCTTTGGCTTTCAGTGCTTTCTGAATGAAACACATATTTTCCATATACCTTTCAGCTATAGTAATTGCCTTGTTCAAGTAAAGATATCTTTGTATTTTGTTCATAATTCCAAGCTAGAATGACATTTACTCTTAATTCTTGAGGAAAAGACAGATTACAGTCTCTTCTTTTGCTATTCCTTTCTCTGACATTCTTTGTAAGATGTCTCTTCTATGACAGTTGTGAAACAATAGCCTTTTTAGGTATTGAAAGCTCACAGGTGGGTTTAAACACCATGTACACACCCCACAATTTGAATATTTGCAAATGTAGCAGGAAAAGCTTTTAAATATGCTGAATTAAAAAAAGGTGAACCTCATATCACTATTTGTCACGTCTGCACCAGTAATTGATGGCAGTTTCAGAAGCCGACATTAACTTAGAATATCACAAATGAACTGAAGTTTACAGTATCAATCAAAATTTGAATATAGCAATAGATTAAATAGTTTCTATGTTGAAGCCTATCCATTTGAAGAATCCCCTAAAAGACAAGCTGTCTTTTTATAGAATTTATGTGCTTTGAAGCATCTTTCTTTCTATCTAAAGCAAATATATGATATAAACTCATGAAGATCAGTTTCTATAAAATGCATCTAAATTTTATGAAAGAGTCATAATGGAAGAAAACAAAGTGATGCAATTAGTGCAAATCAATCAGCCTGAAGCAAGAAGAGCTAATAATATCTACTACCCATATTTCTACTCTTCAAAATTTAGCACTTTCTCCAACTCAGTTTCATTTGGGATCTCCTTACAAATGATCTCTTAAATGCAGCTCAATCTCATATATGACATTTTGTCAATAAATATCTTTGAAAATCAGTATGTTTGTGAGGGAAAATGCTAGCAGACTTTCTCCTGCAGGTGCATATATACCATTTTACTAAGTGTTAGCTCTTCTTGGAGTTTCTGTTTTATTTTATTATTTCTAGGGAAAAGACTTTCTTCTATGGGAATTATAATATTGAGACAGCTCAAAATATTGAATTGGTTTAAAAATAACATTCTTTTAATAAAGAGAGACCTGAGTCAAAGGGTAGTATATCATTATGTAATTAAAAGGTACATAAAATATTCATATGCTCAAGAGATAAGACTTCAGAAGTTCAAATTTAACTTTCAAATCTCTGATTTTTGATGAAGGAAAATTAATTTTGCATGAATGTAATCTCTTACTTGACCCTTAAAAAAGAAGAAAAATATTCTCCATTGTATTTCTTACAATAATACCTGGAGTTCCAGGTTTGGGGTGTCTTGGAGGCTTTTGGGAGTGGTTTTAGGGATTTTTTCCTTTTGTTTGCTTATTTTATTTTAACCATTATATTCTATTTTTATGCTATTCTTATCTCCTCTCTGACTGCACAGTTAAATTGTTCTAATTTAAAGTCAAATCACCCTTCTTTTCTCTGTTATGATACAGCTTCTTTCTTGCACATAAGCTTTCTCTGGAAGAAAGCTTTACATTACTGAGTGTGAATGGTGGGTCTGGCTTAATACAAACACAAAATTTGAAACAGCAACAACCAGAAACTTCATAAACTGCTGAAAGTACTGATTTGTCTACAACTAAAGAGGGAAATCTCATCATATCTAGAATTTGACTTGGTCCTGATAGTATTGCATCTGAAACAAAATACAATTGGAGAATACAAGGTTGTACCATAATTAGTTTCATGAATTATTATCAATTCAGTGTTCTGTCAACCAATTATCACTTTTTATCAAAGTCTGCCTGAGTGTGTTGTGTTTGAAAAGCTAATTGTATCTCCACAGGGTGCTGTCTTTGCTCCTGTGTATTTAATCCAAACCACCATCCTCTCTCCCTTCCTGATTCCATCCTTTCCTTTTTCCCTCCCACCCTCCATCCCTCCCTCCCTCCCAGTTTTCAGGTGCCAATACCCACACAAAATCTAGGATATATTGTCATGGGATAAATACCAGAAATAGTTCAGGTGAGATAAATATGGATAGTATGAAAGAAAGGTTTTATAGCAACATTGTTTTTTGTAGTTATGGACAAGGTATATAGGAAAGGAAAGGTCAGATATCACAGAGCAAGTGAACTTGAGAAGAGGACTGGTGTCAGGAGAAATGTAGATTCCAAAGAGCACAGAAAGATAGCATGTCTTAAAAAAAAAGAAAAAGAGGGGGAGAGAGAAAATTTTGGGGTTTTTTTTGTTTCTTTTTATCAATTGTGATTGCCAGCTGTAACTCCATAAATACAAAAATTCCATATTTCTGTCAAGTCAGGTGTTAAGACTTTAGTAGTAATTGGAAAACCTGATTTGTTTTAGAAAGCTGCTATGGAAGAGCTGAAACTATTCTACATTTCTGTGATAGTGTGTTTTAGTACTTCTTGCCTGAAGTATTTAGCTGTTGGAATTATACTTTGCCAAGGGCAGAGTGGCCATGCACAATAAATCCTGCTACTTGGCTGCAGTTGGCAATCTGGAATTCTGACGCTGCGCAGGTGGCACTGTGTTTCAGATAGGTATATCATGGACATCTCAATTTTTTGACGTACAAGAAATTTTCTTTAAAAAGTAATAATCTTTTTCTCTACTTTATAACATACCACACAAAAATATTTTAGAAATGATCTTCCACCAGGCAAGTAATGATTGTGTATCAGATTCTCATGTTGCAGTAGGATGCACACATCACTGACTCTGACAGCCAGGCAAGCTGATGAGAGGGAGTTTGTTCATACGGTGGAGTATATATAGTAAAATTATGACTTTTATTAACGCAAACTATTTCAGAATTTTATTTCTTTTTTAATATGTGCTAAATTGTTGCTCATTTAGTACTGGAAAGTACTTCTGATTTACTCACATTCTCGGTATGTACCATATTTGTTCTCTACTGAACAAAGCCATTACCTCCTTGGAGCAGGAAGTCATGTATGGGATCATTCAATCATAGAGATTTTGTGATTAGGAGAGACTTGAAAGATCATCTAGTGTCAACCACCCTGCCATGGGCAGGGACACCTTTCACTAGACCTGGTTTGCTTACAGCTCCATCCAGCCCTTCAACAGGCCATGAAGACCATGCAGGGATGGGACATCTACAATTACTCTGGACAGCCTGTTCACCCTCACCACCCTCACAGTAAAAAATTTCTCCCTGATATCTAATGTTTTCCCTAGTCTTTGGTAGTCTGTTTTCCTAGAATGATGCCATTTGAATGGGAGCTATTAAGGTTTTATTATTCCTGGTCCGGGACACCCATGGCATTGCCTTGATATCATATACTCTAAGCCATTTAATGGTGCAGCAACTTCATACCCTCAATTAGAATTCTACTTGAATATAGAGAGATTCTCTGAATTGTTATATCCTCAAATCACATCTCCTGTGTTACATAAATGAAGTGTAAAAATGGCTTACAACTCCTGCAAGATGCACTGCTGTACAAAGAACTGCTCATAAAATTACCGGATAAAATGAACGGATTAAGAACATTCATGCTGTTATTTTCAGTGGATTAAATATCCATGCTTTTTATTTCAAGTTAATCAGTCCTTTGTACTGCAGGACAGAAAAAAAAAAAAAAAATCTCAACCCTGTCCGGTAAGCCTCAGCAGCAATAATCATTATAAAAACCTCAATTGCCATGAAGGAATTGCTGCTTTTTGATATCCCAAATTGCACTTCCTAAGTATGTACTATGCCAGTTCTTTTTAAACTGAACATAAAGGCTTATTAAATGATATATTCAAAAAGTTGAGTTGAAAAAGTTTCACAAATATTCTAAGCCATGTTATTCCTTCTGCCTAAATTGTAGCATGCACTTCATATAATACACCTTAAAATACTCCCACACATGATACTAATTTTTGCTGAAGGGGACTGGATGACATAAAGTGGGTTTTTTTTTTTTCAAATTGCATGTCTTAATAAAGAGATTTTGCCATTGACTTACTGAATGCACAAAAATCCCACACTACTCTGTGATTTACCCTAGACCAGTTAAGCAATTAAGGCATAGTTTTCTTAAAGATAGAACACACACAAATGTGAGCACATAATAGAGACCCTTGTGTGGAATGAACTTGAACATTCTATATGAAGTGCCTCTTGTAACTCTTATATTTATACAATTATAAATTTTCAATTGTAATCTGTATTGATGAACTGTAGGCAGTTTTGAAAAATAGATACCTGCTAGTGTTTGCTAGCAGGAGGAAGTATAACAGTGATGGTGCCCTTTTTAAGAAAGCATAGTAAACATCAATAATTTTCTCTAATTAAGGCTCACCAATATACCACTTCAATAGGAAAATGTAAGAATTTTAAAAAGATGATGAATAGATGATTCTAAACAAGTATGATGTGTCTAATACCAGTGGTATTAAACTCTACCAGGACTTTTCAGGGTACTGCTTATTTTATCAAAATAATTTTCAAAAAGGGTTGAGGTCTTTTATAAAGTTTAAGCCAACATATTTTTTTACAGCAGCTAACGTATTATAGAATTACTGTGGGAGTTGGCATCATTTTTGCCTCACCAGTGTGCCATATTGCCCTTCTCACACCATTCTTCTAAAAATAGTTTCCCTTGTCAGACATCTTGATGCTAAATCCCTGTTTGAGCACCCAAACAGGTCGTGTTTCTTCTGTCAGTCTGTACCTTAAGCCACAACATGAAAGAGACCAGGAAATTCTACAGCTCTTTCTTCTCATCATGCATAAGTAGTTATTTCAAATTACCTTGAGCAAAGTTTCGAGGAAATTGAACCATCCCAAAACTCTCATTCAGCTATTACTAGCTACTTTTCCCAGATGAATCTTTCCTGTTTGCTCCATAAAGTGAAATATTGCTTGTCAAGATTACCAGTTACCATAATTGATTGTGTAGAGCTAAACAATTTTTTTTACAGTTTCTAATATATTATACTTTATTTAGAACATTTTCTTAGCTTGAAAAATGACCTAGGCTGCAACAATAATTTTTTAAAAGTCTATGAATCTGAACTATTTTACGTATAATCCAAAGAAAACTGTATACAGGTCCATAATTTAAAAGCTATTTATCATTGCAAGTTTCTGTCAGTCAAAGTAAGGGCTATGGCTATAGTTCATAATGATGGTATAACTCTTAGCTAGCTAAGAAATAGTACCAAGTAGTCTAATAGAAACCCCATACAAACTTCATACGTTTGCTGTGTGAGGCACTGCATGAAGACTGCTGGATTGAGGTCACATTCAGCAGAGTTGAGAATTCTCTGAATTCTCAGTTCAGACTGGATATTTGTTTCCTCATGCAACACTACAAGCTAGTACTAATATGAGGCATTGGTGATCAACCTTTTAACCCCAGTTTACCTTCCTCTTCATAGACGTATAAAAAGCTTCCAGGAAAGGTAGGAAGAGAATGCATTCTTCTGGCTTACAGATCAGTCTGCTTCCTCTAGGCTACAAGGAATTTATTTCTTGGAAACATGTATCTGAAGGATACTAATTTTGTCCTGAGTAGCCAGACAGTAGGCAGTGGGATTGACTGAAGACCTGGTGCTTCAAATTGTGAAAGCCTTGATGTATCTTTTCCTTGTAATCTTTAAGTGCTTATGCCGCATTAAGCACAATTAAGCTCTCGAGATTTTTGTCTTCATCTGTGTTTGATGTAGTATCCTGCTAAACTTTTCCATTTAGGATAGGAAATAAAGATCAATTTTTTTCACCTTTTTGTTTTATTTTATACAAAGTATTTTTCTTCTATTGTTCTTTCCCTAGCACATCTCAAGGGATACTGTATAGCCAATTTTTCATGGTGAATTTTTATCTGCTTGACTTTAACTTGTCTGTCTGAGTTTGTGATATATCAGTAAAACTGTTGTTGAAGCCATGACAGAAAGGATCCGTTAGATTACCAAATCTATGGAAGGTCAAAACTGCTCTGGAATTCTTTATCATCCTATCACAAGTCATAGCATCAACCTCACTGAAAGGTGTTAAGTCAAAAAGTCAGTTTTGCTTTTCATGATTTTAGCAGCTATATCTGGATGTGGGATAATTCTTGACCCTACATCTCGCTGCTTTCCAGAAGCTTGCTTGCTTTTATATCTGACAGCATAACAACACAGATTGCTGCTGTCTAACCCATTTCTATCAAGAAGAGACAGCAGTAACACTAGGGCCACACTGAACTTGGCCGTCTGGGCAGTCAAAGAACAACTTATAGACTTAGATCCACAAATTCATGCTGTGCTATGTTTGTGACAAAGGGCATTTGGGCCTGCATCCCTTTAACCCAGTTCAGCTTTAGGCAGCATGTAACATCAAGCACAGCTTGATGATCACAGCCTTTCTTTGCATGTGTGCTGGTTTTGACTGAGGTAGAATTAAATTTCTTTACAGTGGCTGGTATGGAGCTGTGGACACAAGGTTGATAATATGAGATGTCTTTGTTATTGCTGAGCAGGGCTTGCACAGAGCCACAGCTTTTTCTGTTTCTCATACTGCCATGGCTGACAAGGGAAGTTGGAGGTTCAGCAGCAGCTGGGAGGAGATACAGCCAGGGCAGGTGACTCCAGCTGCCCAAAGGGATATTCCAGAATATATGACATCATACTCAGTATATTAAGTGTGGAGGAAAAGGAGGAAGGGGGGGACATTTGGGGTGATGGCATTTGTCTTCCACGTAATCATTACAGGTGATGGGGCCCTACTCTACTGGGAGATGGATGAACCTCTACCTGGCCATAGGAAGTAGTGAATCAAATCCTTGTTTTGCTTTGCTTGTGTGTGCATCCTTTCCTTTCTCTATTAAACTTCCTTTATCTCAATTCACTTTTTTATTTTTCTTTTACCCTTCTAATTCTATTCCAAATCTTACTTGCAAATCTTGGTTGCTGGCTGGGGTTAAACTGTGACAGCTTGTGTGCTTAAAAGGTGACCTTGTACTTATGGTATGTGTTACAATAGGTCAAGCAATGCTTAATTGTGTTGCTTTTGCATCAGTTCTTCAGTCACTTGATAGATCTGATGGTTCTTTACCAAAATACCCAAACATTTCTGTATTTGAGAACAGGAGCTCTAGGACATAATCTAAAAGCCATTAGGTCGTGGAAGATCCTGTTTAATTCAAGCTTGAATAGGTCTCTAATAGGACATGTCCTTTTAGTGCCATGGTGTTGATGAGGTAGGGAAAGAAGCTGAGCTGTTGCAGATTAGTCAGGGCAGCTTATGGCCTTTATGCTTCAAAGCATGTGTGCAGTTGCCAAATCAGCAGGACAACTTTTTTTTTTTTTCCTTGCCAATTGTCAAGACCCAGAAACAAAGTAGTGATCTAAGTTGACAATGAAAAAATTGTCACCACAAATACTTTGAGGAATGAGCTAATACCCATCTTTCAAAAAAAAATCATAAAAGAGCTATTTTCTGATACTTAATATCAAAAAGAAAGCTTGGTTAGTGTTTGCAATAAATCTTTCCTTTTTAGGGCTAAGTATCTGACTGCTTACTCTAATAAACATTGGACGAAAAGCAGTGCAAGTAACCTCAAGTAGATACCATCTAAATCACATTGTTATCAGTCAGAAAGTGGCAATACTTTCTTCCGTACCTGGGACATTTCCCTACTGCTGAATGGGCAATTTATTTAAATTATTTGGTAAAATAGGCTTCTCAGATGATAAAGAAATTCCTTGAAATATATTGTCGTAAACATTGTCACATTGTTTTAAAGTGTTCTTTTGCGTGCCGCCCAGCAGAATTAGCACCTTGCATTCATCCACATTTCCCATGCTTTGCTGTTAAGGATGGCTCATGTGGCAGGAACTGACTGACCCATGTGCTTCTTCCCCTCTGCTGAACTCAGCAAATGCTCCATGCAGAACTCCAGCAGATGGACGTATTATCTTCTGAAGACACATGTTTCTCTTATGGACCATTTTATAGCTTGTGCTTGTTCAGGTTGTACTTTAATGGAAACACTAATAAAGAGATTATCCGTGCAGTTCAGCTCTTCACTTCAAAAAGGTGAAAGGTGTAATGAAAAATAAATGACAGAGAAGAAGATGAGGACAAATGCCTTGATTTCAGTGAGACCATGAGACCATTTAGGCCTGCTGATGTACACCCATTGTCTATAGTAACTCCAAATAAAGAATGCCTTGTATTCTTTTAAAAATAAAACCCACAGTTTTATATTCTACTTAAACAGGTTTTCTTGGTATGATTTACAGTCCTAAGCTGTAGTCAAATCTCTTGCCTGGATAAACTGAATTCCTTTCCAATAGTCCTTTTCTGAGGAGTCTCTGAGATGAGGATTAAGCTCACCATGACACAAAGACCTTAATTGAAGCAAGTGTTACTTAAAAAACACAATGTATAAGACCTAGTCAAAATGGGATTTAAACTGTAGTTGGTGTGCTTACTTCTGTGATCAAATGTAAGTGCACTTTGCAAGGAAGGATGACAATGCTAGGGAAATTTGTACAGTAGATGTAAAACAAAGGTTTAGAAGACAGTAGCTGATAAAGAATAGAACAGGAATAAAAGAGAAAATCATACAGGCATGAACTTTAAAGAATCTGATCTCAGGTATGCCAAGCAAACAAGGTTATTCAACTTTGCATGTATCTTTGTCACTCAGAATGTTTTGACATATTTAAAGCAATTTTCCCCTGTTTGAAAATAGAAAAAACCCCATGTGAGTAAGTTCCTGAACAATCCAAACACTATTGTTTGAAATAATGTCTTTGAGAATTCAGCAAAAAAAAAAAAAGGATTAGACATTTCTTAATTAAAGGAAACTTTGGGTAAAATTATGTTTTAACTCTGGCTTTGTGGTAGTGGGGCTGTGTGCCAGGATAAAGGTTTGGGAGCTTAGTAGCTCTGACAGTTCTCTAGTAGCTACTGTAAGCTCTGATTCATTCTGCTTTGCTAGTAGGGATGTACTTTCATTACTTTAACTTGATGTTAAAGAAGCAGTCCTATAATTGGCAGCATCAATTGTCTGGGGACTGAGAGGGAGGAATTTTAAATACATCTCTTCAGGCTACAAGGATACTCTATGTTTATTCAGTTTTAACAGAGATAAACTTGCAGGCACCTTTATTCCAATGTTGTGGAAGATGAAACATTTTTTAATATGCTTATTTTTGAAGATTCAGAGTGTCCAAGCTCTGAGCTAAAAGCTTGCAGCCTTAATTGCCTTCAGACATTCTGATTCTATGGGATGTGGGAATTTGCAAGGCTGAGACTTACAAGTATGTCTCTTGTTTTGAAAGAAGGCAATAATTTTGCTCACATTTAACGCCTAGAGTCATGCAGTCTGGTGTCTTAAAGCCAAGGAGTGGAAGGACACGCAGAGGGAAAAGCTTTCCAGGGTTTTTTCAGAGAAGTCCTCTGAATATTGCATAGTTGAGAGAAACAGCATTTATTGTCAACCAGCTTCCTGGGTGCTTCTCACTGTGCTGTGTGGCTGCAGCAGCAGTAGGAGAGAGGACCTGGCATCCTCTCCCTTCCTCCCAGCTGTCAAAATCCTCCTACATCCTGATGTTTACACCAGAATTCTCTACCATATACTCACCCACCACCCGGCCTCTGCAGCATATGTCCTTCTGTGAATTATGGAGTTTTCTTGGCTTCCTTTTCATGTTTGAATCAGAAGTACCAGCTTTTCTGCCTTTCTAGAACAATTTCAACATCTGTAAAATTCTATTGACTGCATAAATATGAAATATAATCTGACATGAATCAGTGAGAATCCCTGTGTGTACAGAGAAAGAAAAAATAGGCCTATTTAAATATCAAAATCTTTGCTAAAATGATGTGAAGGGACAGTTTGAAGAAAAAAACCCCAGTTAAATAATTTAAGGCAAAAGGATTTCTGTATTTCAGATAACAGTATGACTATTACAGTGATGTAATTCAAGAACCAAGAGATTTAGTCAGATATATACTAACTGATCTTTCAATTTCATCTTTTTATGCTCTGAAGAAAAATAAAGAAATGAGAACATGTGAAGAAAAGAGTTTTCAAATCAACTTGGTTGCACATTTTAGAGTGTTTTTTACTCTCTCATGCTGAATTTAGTTCTGTATTTCTTCTAAATTTAAAATTATATATAGAAAAAATTGTATGAAGTGCAAGTACATATATAAGTTATGAAAATGATTACAAATTATTAGAAGACTCTTCATATATAGGTGGTTCTGAAGTTCTTCTTTTTGACAGGTCAAAAACCATGGAGGCCTTTTTTCTTCTTTTCCCAGAATCTGAAACTGACTTTAAATTGAAATTCAATATTGATCAAATCAGGAGGTAAAGATAACAAGAGAGTAAGGAATGTCAGAAATGGTGATTGTTGGATTACTAGATTCCCTTGTACACCCCATGGAAAGGGATGTTTGCATTACACTCTTCAGACCACTAAACCCAATAACCAATAAGGAGTTGTTCTTCTTATCCTGGCTTATTGGCTAAGCTTCAATGTGCCCCTAATGGAAGGGGGCAGAAAAGATCCAAAGGCAGTGAAGTTGACAGAATGATTCAGAAAATCTTTGCTAGGTTTTGTTAGTCCTAGAAAATTGTCTCTGTACCTGAAAAAGGTCAGTGTTAGTTTGAGACCATTACTGTCTATGAATTTGAACCAAACGTAATTTGAATGGGTTATTTGGGGGTAAATAGCAATCTTCTGGACTCCGTTGTTGTTCATCCAGGAGTTGCACAGGTATTTATGTTTTCAAGATACCCAACTTTGAAGCACTGGCTGCATTGAAATTTATCTTGCTTATCTATCATTGGCTTAGCTAAATGCACTATGTAAAATTTAGTTTTTTAAATACTATGTGTTTAATGTGATAGCTTTATAATCAGTTCCTTCAACAATTTCCTAGTGAAATTTGGACTGTAGATTTTGCATCACAGCAATAAATGCCACAAAACTTAAAATCTGTCAGGTTGCAATAGGATACAGAGTTATTCCATTGTTTCACTTCAAACATGCACTCTCTAAAGGTAAAAAGGGCTATTCACAGAAATACAATGAAACAAATTCTAATAGGTAGGCTCACATGGTGAGGGCAAAATTCTTCTTTCTGGCAAATTATTTATAGAAGCATCACTATTTATCAGTTTGTGCTAAATACTGGGCCTCTAGTATTTGCTATTTGCAGTCCATGACTACCATGCTAAGTCATATGATAATTTCCTGTAATTTAGATTTTTGTGAAAGCAAAAGATTGGACACAGCATCTGTTCACTGGAAAAAACATATTGCAATGCTTCTAATTGGCTGGAAGAAGAATACTATTAGATTGGTTAACAACTAGCCATAAGACTTAAAAAATATAATGGCAATAAAAATCAGGGTGAAGGAAACTCTTGAGGTTTCTTGCGTGTGTGTATCTCTATTTTGCTGGGTTTATTTGTTTATTCTTTTTAATATTTTGTAGAAAACTCTGTCATGTCTGGCTTAGGACTCTACATGCGAATACCAAACAAAATGACATTTGGTGCCTTAAAGGTCTGATCTCGTGTCAGGAAATTGCCCTATCAGAGGTGAAAGAGGCAAAGATGATGAGTACGATAGGTAGTATGTTAACAATCTAACTTTGTGATGGCTTCAAGGAAAAGAACAAAAAATATAAAAGGGCATGAAGGAGAATAATGAGGTAGTTCTGCCTGTGTTTACAAGGAAATCTTCCAAAATCCAAAAAGCAAAACAGGGAGAAGAGAAACAAATTTTTTTAAACATAGTAACTGGATGAAGACTTGGATCATGAGCTAATCAGTGGCAGAACTCAGTCTTTGTGGCCGATGAGAGAAATGGTCTTGATAATTGAGGCTGGTACATAAGTCAATAGTGAAGGAAAAGACAATAGTGAAGGAAAAGTGGGATGGAGTGAACTGGATGCCCCTCAGCAGCTCACTGGATACTGTGATTGAAACTTCAGATGTCAGAGACTTTTATACTTCTTATATATGCATGTGCAGGTGAAAAGGTACAAAATATCTAAGGTGCTATGCAGTGAGAATCTGCAAGGTTAAAGATAAATAAGTACTTAGGTTTTTGCAGAGCACTCTCTGATTTAACATCCAAGTTAATGATTTCAAAGAACTAGATGACATGTAAGTGAAATTCATAGATAACTAAAATTGACAGGAGATGAAAACGTATTTAGCAGAGAGAAGGCATCCAAAAACTGGAAGAACTGGTTAGTGAGAAAATATGTAAATGCAAATGTACTAAAGCAAGACTATTTACAAAGTGCTGGGGTAATAAAGGCCAGTGATCATTAAAAATTTAATATCTGTAGGTCAAGATATGTGCAGAAGTGTGGAAAAGACTCAGAGGTCTAATTTGAGAGTTGTTACAGATTGCCGGTGTTAGGTTGTAAAAGGTTTGGTGCAATATTGTTAGTATTACAGGAATAAATTTCCTTTGGGATATTTGAAGTTGCCTGATTAAAGAACAACTGCTGTAAATTATAGTAGATTTTATGTATTTTTACACCACATAATCAATTTACCAACAAAAGAGTACTTTATATCTTGCATTGACCAGTCATTTTGTGAAACCTGTTGCTTTAAAACAACCCTGCATGTGAGTGTTCCTAAAATGGAGCAATTTCCTGGATTATGTAAAGAATATATACAGTGTAGTTAATTTTAGAAGAGGAAATGTGAATAATGATGTAGACTGTCTAGTAAAACTAAGTGGACCAAAGAGTTCCAGAATTTAAAAATTAGGAAGAGTTAGAATTTCCTTAGGCATGAATGCAAAAAATACTTCAGGGAAAATATTTCATTAGGAATAGTTTAAGTTCACGACAGATAAATAAAGAACTCCGCATTGTTTATACTTCTTTTTTTTTTAATGATCATAAGCAGACAGCTTTTTTTCTTTTAACTTTTCAGTATGAAAGCTACATATTAGAACTTGGCACACACTAGGAGTGTGAGAATTGCCAAAATTCAAGCCAAGCTACAGCATACAAAAGGTAATCAAAACAAACAATCTTTAGCCATGTAAAATTAAGAATAAGAAAGAAAAAAAAGGATTTTTATTCTAGGATTAGACAGATGATAAAATGGTTCTTTTTGCCCCAAATTCTAAATTAAAATCTTATCAAAGCTTTCTGTAAAGACAAAGGTCCTTAATATTGAGAAAATCCTGAAAATGAGGACATGGAAATGTGACTTACTGTTTCACAGAGGGAAAAAAGCTTAAAAAATTCCATATGATCTAGATGGGGAAGATTAGAAAGTCTTCATTTCAGAATTTTGAAAAAACATGTTTAAAACCACAGATCTATTCAATTAACCTATTAGTCAACCTTTCCCAGTAGATATATACTCAGAGAGCAATGCTAAAGCCTACACTTTAAATATAGTGAGGGTTTTGCATTGAATTCAGAGATTTGGGATAGTGGATTTCAATGGCAATTATAATGAAATGTATGAAGGCAGTTAGAAATAGGACAAAATAGGACATGTTTTTAACTGCAATTTTTCTTTGATACATAATTTTCTAGGCAAATGACATGCAATAAAACTCATCTGTTTGGACTTCTGTTAAATATTTGATTCAGTGCCAAAGAGTAAATTAAAAATAGGATTGTTACAGGAATTTTCATGTCTTGGAAGGAAATTACTAAAGGGGAGAAGATCATGTGTGATATTAAAACAGATAAGATACACTGAAGGGGAAGACGGTTATTGCAGGTGATTTTTAACATTTTTGTTGTGTTCTCATTTAGTATTTTCCTTAATAACCTTGGTCTAAAAGGTAAAAGTATGTCATTGGTTTTCTCTACAGCACATATGGTTAATTAAAAAAAAACCTACCACAGGGAAAAGAAATAATTTTAAAAACTTGAAGGCTTAAATAATAAAAATGTGTACATGGAATTAAATTCATCAGTGCAATTGGATAGTAATATATTTGGGGACTCTTACAAATTTTTACAGTAGGACATATTCAGTAAGTGAAGGGGGAAATAATTGGATGTATTAGGTGATTGAATCTTCAAAATCATTCAGATGAGAAGAAAGCAAATTTAGTTGAGGGGTTGGTTCTGAAAATTAAAAAATGCTAATTTCATTGTGTAAGGAAGTATTAAGGCCTCCTCTGAAAAGCTTTGTAAGATTGAGGTTACTAAATCAAAGAAAAAATGAATTCACAGTGTAATCAATGAATGAAAGCATCCCAAAAGAATTAATATGGGGAAAAAGGCAACAAAGTAGAAGATACCAAGAAGCTGGAGAAAACCTAAAGCTGAAAGCATACATGATTGTTTTCTATAAACTCACAAAATAGATAAACACAGGAAAGAAGAAAATGACAAAGTTAGAAATTAGTTTTACCAAGAGAATTAGTTGAATACAAACTGTCAGTTAATTATTTCAACCTGGAAATTAATAGATTTCTAACCATGACGGGTTTGTGTTTAAAGCTTTCTATCAGAAATAGAAAAGCCAGAAACTAACTGCTTTGAAGATAATAATAATTATACATATTTACTTCACAAGATAAATTACCTGAACTAGCACTATATTAAAGTCAGTGAGCCATAAATTCTTACAATGTTCTTTTCATAACCAAAGGGAAACATGGTATAAGTATCTGAAAGACATTTTATTTTTCTTTTCCATTATTGTTTTTAATGTGGTGCATACTGATAACATTACTGTAAGTGTGCTGGTATACAATATCAAAAAGGATAAAATTAATTTCTTCCTTTTGACTTAGAGATAGCTCTTTAGAAAAAAGGTGGTAGCCTCAGATCTTGAGACATTTAAAACCGGATACAATGTGCTACTGAAGAAAAATACTCTAGGGAACAAACTGACAGTGAAAGGATGAGATTTAATAAGCATTTTTCCCCTCCGTGCTTCTTGGAGTGCCAGCCCTTCTGCTGTAGTATGGCATCTCCAGGTCTACACACAGTGTGGCTGCCCTTCTGAATGCATGGATTAGCAAAGTAGCTAGTAAAAATGTTCAGTAGCTATTTTCAGATTTAAGTCACTTTCTATTTCACTTTTTTCTTTTAATTACAACAACTGCTCACCCGTAAATTGTGCATACCCTTTGATTGTTAATGGGAGATTTAATTTTCTGGTTGAACATTCTGTTGAATATTCATTCTGATTGAATATTTGACTCAAAGAAATTAACAGTTTCTGGAAACTAGTAGCATATATCCAAGAACTTTTGAGAAAAATCTAGAACTAGAGAAGTATTTTCTTTTTTTGGTACGATCCTAAAAAATAGACAAAATTGTCTGTGAAAAATGAGTACATTCCATTTTCTATGATAAACTTTACTTGCAAATAAAATCAAGGCATCTTCTGTGACTTTTCTGAATGTACAGAGTCAGTGTTGCTTTGGGGGTTGAGCAGAAAAATCTCCAGACTGTTGCATTAGAAATATGTGCATTTGTTCTCATGGAGAAATCAGTATTTAAACAATAAAATATACCAGGACTGTGGACTTTTGTATTTATTGTCTTTTAGGTAAAGATAGAGTTTTGCAAGAGATAACTTGCAAGCAGACCATTCAACATTCACAGAACCTTTTAGATTTAACAGTGTTTCACAGAAGCCAAGCACTTCTTATGTACATTTTAGCTTTCAGAAACATACGTGCTGTTTTGAGCAATTCTGCACTGGATTCTGCAATGGAAAAGCAAGTATATGGTAACCTAATAATGTTTCTTATCATCAGACATTTTTTTTCTGAATTTGCACCAAGCCTTTGGCTGAAAGTTTCACAATTGTTTCTTATATATGTGTATGCATATATATGTGTGTGTGTGTGTGTATATAGATTAACCAAGTTTACAGTTTGCACTAGGATGATTAAATTCTCACTTTGAAGGCCCAATTTTGAAAAAGGAAATAAATTAATTATGAACTTTTGCTAGTACTACTGGGGGTCAGAAGAAAATTTTGTTTCCTGGGTTCAGCACCAAACCACTGAAATTGCCTAGTTTAATTTAAAGAATTTTAATAATTTACTAGTCTGGCACAAAATTAAAGCAAAATTTAACTCTTGCTTTTACTGCACCTGTTACAATGGCAATATTCCTTCCTAGCATGAAGAGAGTGTTGCTGTTTTAAGACAATGCTTACTCTAGACTTGTCTTTAAAGTGTATGTTTTTCTTTAGAGAAGTACAGTAGCACAATGCTAATTTTTACATTCTTTACAGAGCACTAAGGAGCTTGTTGAGGTCAACAGCAAATAGAGCCGCTGTTATTTAGTGACACCATTTTCAGAGAGACAAAGTTGCTAGGCAAAGTATTGTTAGGTGTACAATAAATTTAACAATAACGTGTTATTACATGTGTAAATTGGCCAGAAGTTCTCCATTTAATAAGTACATCTTGTTAGTTGACACACAATTATGTTAATGCGATAGAATTGGAGAGTAATTTAAATGTAATTATCATTTTAGGGCTTAAAAGATAAATCGTACAGAACAGGGAACTTGTTCTTATAGACAATGTCTGAAATACCAAGTATGTCTGAAATACCGTCTTACTGTTTTACCTTTGAAATTCATTTTTCTCCAATGGAATAGAATAGGAGCAATTTGTAAATCAAAACACAATCGTGCTGCTCAGCGGTTCAGTTCCAAGTTTAGACTTGCACAATTAAGACAATCAGAAAACATATCCTTAACTGAGGTTCCGTGTAATCACGTATGTTATCATGGCTTCAGTTTTTCTCTTTTACTAATGTATAGTCTAATAATAAATTATTAATAATTTATCTGCATTTGTAATACTACATTAAATTTCTTATCAAGCTTTCTTCAGTATTTAACTGTTTGTCTGTCTATGTATACATATTCATGTCCTATTTAAGAGATAAGATTAATTTTCTGCCATCAATATGTTCTAACATCAGTTTAGGAAAAAATAATAATAATTGTGTGTTAATGTATTGATTTCACTAGGTCCTTATTTTTTTTAATGTTAGTATTTAGAATTTTTTATGGATTTAATTATGATGAGATATGTTTTTATTTTTTACATTTCATGTCTTGGTTTTTATTTAAAACTCCTCTGTTCCCTATTAATGCCAGCTGCTTTCTGGAGCAGTGCTTAACCATCAAGCTGTTAAACAGGTGATAAGCTCAATTTTAATCGAATTTAAATACTGTGTAATTGCTTGATTCTAGACCATAATGGGGGTTTTGGTAAGAAATATCATCTCCCATACCTTTTGAGGCAATTTTGAGCATGCGCAGATGAATAATCAGGATAAGCCAACCTAGTTACTTTAACCACCTTCAGAATTAGTCTGCTGGAAAAAGGAGTTGTTGGAACTTCGTTTGGGGACCACATTTGAGTTTAGGCAAAATAACCAAGCCTTTGCTGCCAAACAGCAAAGTGTCATCCTAAACATTTTTTTCCTGGTAACTCCTCAAATGTTTCTTAATCCACAGATTTTACTTTCTCCTACTACACACTGAGAAAGTCAAAGAGCAATGCAAGGATCACCCCACAGTTTTGAGAAAGCTACATTGTCTCCTGCAGTCTTCAAACAACTGTGTAAACACAGTAAAAGAATACCAATATTATTGTTCTGAAATCCTTGGAATATTAAGCAAAGTCTTCTTAATTTAGGAAAAAAATATTTATAACCGTGTGAAGGTGTACTGTGACAAGTGTTTCAAAAATCTGGAAACGTTGGTCAATATCCTCAGCCTGATGTTAAGGCTGCTCTGCTCTGTTTTCTTTAGAAAGTCATTTGCATCACATGTTGTTTGGCAAATGGAGACATTGTTTTATGTGTTACATTCTTGTACAGTTTTTTAAGCAGCAGGGATCTCTGGATGTCAGAATGGTCTATAAGCATAAGAGTTCTTCACTAAGGGCACTGGCATTATTCCAGCCATCTGTTGTAGAATAAATTCTATCCAGTATGATTTTCTAAAATCAGTATGCTTTTAGTTGTTTTGGTTATGTTTGACTGAATATTTTATTGAAAATTGTACATCACTAGGCATTGGTCAAAATAACCCAAGCTGCCATTCTTCTCAGCAAAGCTTGGTTTTATTCAGGTTGTGTGTTGGAGTAGATGTAAAATGAAGTTAAAGGCTGAACTTTTACAGAATCAGGAACATGTTCTGATTTTGTTACCAAGTAGGTAAGAGGAGGGAAAGTGCAAAACAAGAAATCGAAGAGAACTTTAATAATCCCAATTGTTTAGAACAAGCTCATTCAAATGGCAGAGCATCTTTTAAAGGATATAAATTTACATTGCACATGAAATTCTGAATTCTGTTTGAGGGGCATATCTTGTCTTGATCTGCTAAGTATTGCTTCCTGCCTGCTTGGTGGCACTAATTCAGCAGGACTCGTTCAGTGTACCTTCATGTGCCCCTTTCAGTGCCAGTATGACTCAGAACCACCACAGCATAATCTTGTCTTTTACTCAGGTCATTGCTGGGAGCCCTGGGAAGGGAGACACAGAGTGCTTTTGAAGACTCTGGGTTGACATTAGTACCTGGACTTATTGCTAGACAATCAGAAGGTCATAAAGGGCAGAACAAGGATCAAGGCTATTGTGACAGTGGTGGTTTAAGGACAGTGATTTAGATGGTCTGCCCATCACTACAGTTGGTCAGGTTTAATGTCTATATATCAATCCTTTTTCTTCAGGTCAGAGAAGTCATATTGAAACCGAGGTAGCAGTGTGTCACAAAGAAATCTGTGCTGTAAATGTCAATGCAGCAGTGATTTCAAGGATGTTTCAATTAATCTTCTATGGTTGCTAAAGGTGTGAGTTAGGCCTGCTTTAGAAAACTCTGAGATGAGCATGTTTTGGTTACCCTTTTTCAACCCTATGAAGTTAAAAAAAGAAAAAAAAAGGAGAGAGAGAGATATTTGATGTATTAAAAGACAATTTCTGAAATGCTTGGCTGAGGCCTTAGCAAAAATTCATTGACAGCAAAGTATAATCACACGATGAACTTTTTTCAACAAAGGTTATTATAAAGTTGCCATTTTTACATAATACAAAGTGCATACAAAAGAAAAACATAATCCTGTATATGTTGATCTCAGGAAGAATTCAGAACTGAAAATTGTTTTCATGCTGTGTCACTCCAAGGTAGTAATACTTTTTTTACTGTAAGGTATTTTCTTTCCTAGTGAAGGGAAAAAAAATCACAAAATCTCTTGTCTTCACGAGAAGAGCAAGACAACAGGCTTTTTTTTTGTTCTCATTTCAGATGTTAGGTTAATTTTTTGATCCATTTTTAGGAATAGCAGAGACAATAATATCCGCTGTATGAGAATTACAAATACGATTATCCTCACTCTTGCAGTTCTGCAAGTTGTTAGAGTGATCAGTATCCAGAAAAATAATCTATAAAACCCATTCAAGGAATCTTTTTCTAAAAGAACTATTTCAAATCCAGAAACTTCAGTCTGTCAAGAAAAGCACTGCAAAATTGTCTAATTGTTGTACCACAGATTTCTTTTTATCTCAGCTCTTTCATCAGTTTGTGAGTTTGCTTTTTCTCTTGCTTTGTAAAGTAACATTTTCAATCTTTTCATGTCTTTTCTCCTTGAAGAATTATACTCATCTACTGTTTGACCTTTTGCCAAAGAGCTTTGTAGTCCATAAAACCTTTTCTCTCCTTCCTACTTTCTCCAGAGTGATGGATCTCTGGGAAATGTATTGCTTCCTTCCCAAGCTATCAGGACTAATCCAGTCAGAGACCCCTACTCCTTACTAAGACATAGGGAAGGTGCTGCAGGCATTTAAAATGGAGCATGCCTCATCCTATTGCCGGTCTCTTGGTTTGACATGTGGGAATGATCATTGATTTATCTCAAAGTTCTGCCTCTGGCACTGGCTTATAACACACGGTGCCAAAAAAGACATCATACACATGGCACCTGAACAATTGGGTTATTCTGAGTGAAATAGGATAAATTGATTCTTTCAACTTGATTGTGAATATTTTTTTTAAATTATTTTTGCAACTGGCGCACCTATGACTGCAGCATGTCTGAGAACCTGTTGTCTGGATTTCCTTTGTCTAAGGTAAAAAAGATGAAGAGCTGGTGTTATGTGGTTACATAGGGTATTGTGGAGAAAGCCAGATACACAAGAGGGGATGGATTCCAACAGAACCTGCAGCATGCTTGATAGAGTACTTTGCAATCACAGTATTAGCATAAAAAGCACTTTTGGCCAATTACGTTGGAAAGATCTAGTATGTTCAAATTAGTAACAGTAGCAAAGTTTAAATAAAGGGGGCATTCAGATTCTTCTTTCTTTTTGTTTAAAGATACAGGGCTTTATCTGTAATAAAGTATCTGACCAGAAAAAAAATGCTGTTAGCTATGTGTATTTAAAAACATTTCATGATTTCATACAGCTGCATTTAAAAATATATTCAAAACCAGACTAATAATTTGTGAGCACCAACCGGAGTAATCACTTATGGATTTTTCTGATTGCAAATTGAAGGTTTTATGTTTACATACAACTCAGGTTTTGATTTTGGCTTTATTTTTCTGTTATTTAGTCTTATCATTTGGGCCTTCAGGAAATAGCATGGCATCATGTTTCCAAATGTCAGAGTCAGAGGTATTTTATTTAAGTTGGAGATTTTTGTTTTGCTTTCTTTTGTTTTGTTTTTTCTGGGGGTGGGGAGAGATGGGCTTAGGATTTAACTAATTAAAAGTGATTTGTTTTCATGATCTGGATGAAATGTTTTTGCCAGATGCCTAACATTCCTCTGAGATCCAGGCAGAAATTTGTCACATCAACCAGGAAATCCTTATCAAAACACAGCTTGGATCTCTGGTGGCACTGAGTGTATCGTTTGATAAGTGAGTCCTATTTTCTTGTCTGCACACCAGTCCTTTGTAGCAAAGGGCATTTATTAAGGAAACAGATGGAGAAACATCAGTTATCTTTTGTGCCTTCTGTTTTCTATAAAGGCCAGCAAGACAAGGCAAGCTCAACCAAAATAATTGAAGGCTTCATAGAGTAAGTCAGGTAAGTCAGGGTAGAATAGATTCACTATTGCTCCAGCAGCACTATAGCTCCTGATTTTAAAAACATGTTTGTCATACAGGTTGATAAAATAGCTTAAATTTTGAAAAGCCACAGAAATTATCTTTCAAAGACATTTTGATCAATGGCATTGCTTTTACTAATACAAGCTGTTGTGCTATGCATACATGTAATTGGTATAAACCATTTCTGAAAAAAGATTTTTTTGAAAATTGAGAGCTGCAGAGGTGCTGAACCACCAGCTGCAGTTTTTATGGATTTCTGCAGAAAGAGTGAACCATTATAAAAATCCTAAGATATCTTTAATCAAAATCATAGATATTAAGAGCAGTATTTTTGTCCTGGTTTTAAGTTTGTCACAGGTATGTGGTGGGTTGACCTTGGCCAGATGCCATGTGCTCACCCTGTTGTTCTCATTCCCCTTCCTCAACAGAACTGGGACAAAAAACTTAGATTAAAAAGCTCATGGGCCAGGATAAAGGCAAGGAGATCCTCCACCAATTATTGTCAAAGAGAAAACAGATGCAATTTGGGGAAAAAAATTATCTAAATTTATTGCCAATTAAAGTTTATTTGGATGGTGGGAAACAAAAACTAAACACTTTACCCTCTGCCTGGCTTTTTTTCCCAGTCTCAACTTCATTCTGTCATTCCCAACTCGTCTACCTCCCCACCCTGACTGGTGCATGGGGATGGGGAATAGGGGGTTAGATCAGCCCATGACAATCCTCTCCTGTCTCCCGGCTTGTGCTGTTTCCCTGCTCCAGCTTGGCCTCTCCAGGGACTTCTGGGAATTCTGTCCATACACATGGAACACCTCCTCCTCCCCACCTCCATCCCTGGGCCCCGAAGGGCTGTTTCTCACACATTTTTCCCCTCATTAATTGCATTAATGGGCTGTGTCCTGCCCATCCCTACACTCACTTCCCCAAGGCACTGCCATCATGTCTGGGGGTCTCAGCCTTTCCCTAGGATGGGTGAGTGGGAGCCCACTTTAACTGGCCATGTCTGACACAGGGCAGGTCTCCCACTGCCTGGGCACCCAGCACAGGATTATAAGTGAAATGTGAGTTAATTATCTATACTAGAATGAAAACAGTATGAGTTATAGACAATTTCTTTCATCTGATTTTTTTTCATGGCTAGGTTTCATACTTCTCATTAGTATGAGGCTTTTAATTTTGTTCACTAGCGGAATATTTCTTAATTTATAGTAGGAAGTTAAATAAATTAAAAGGTAATCACCAAAATCTGAGGAATTTCCCATAAAAAATCTCAGGAAGAAAGTATGTAGAGAGTGAATAGTACCAGTTTAATATTATTTCTGTTTTTTGCGACAATGTCTGTTTTTGCAGCAATGGGATTACAATAGTTTAATCAGATTTAGTGATGAAATGCTGCCCTAGCGGTATTGCAGAGTCACACAAACTTGTGTTATGCAATATTCCATAAAAGTTGGGGTTCCTCAACTCTACATGGTTTTGCCAGTGAAGGACAGAACGAGGAGCACAGTGACATGGTGGAACAGCACAAGTTAAGAAACATATTGGAAAAGAAAAATATCATGTTAACATATAAGATCATAAATCTCTCTGTGTCTTAACACTTTTGCAAGTATTCATGAAAAAAAAAGAGTGATTTTTTTTCTACAGTGTAGTATATTGTTTCATATTATTTTGATTCTGTTGAGATATCTGATGATGTTGTCCCTCAGACAATATTAAGAGCTTGCCTGTTATGGTAGTCATAATATCTAGATATAAGTGGAATTGTATTTCCCATTGCCTAGATTAATGAACCAAATGGGTAAAAATCCACAGTCATAAGCACGGATTTGTAAGGCCATATTATACATGTACATAAGTCACTTTTTTTGCAAATGCGAAGTATCAGCCTGGTTCAGCTTAAATCCATGTTTGCTGCCTTTAAATAGCAGGAAAAGAAGTTTGATTCCCTACCTTAGTACTTTCAGCGTCCGGATTTGTGTTGTTATTAATCATTACCTATTTGCCATTGATATCACTGCTGCTTTCCAAGGCAATGAAATTGTTGTATTATTGCCACAATAATGCAGTTTTTCTATAAACTTTTGATACCAACTGCGTTTTCTGTTATCTTTAGTCATTTCTGTTTGGATTCACAAGAAGAAAGAGCTGTTTTGGAGGTCTCTTAAAATAATCTTTTTTTCATTTTAATGTTTTTGTTCTTCTAAGAAAATATGTATTGTGTAGCACAACAAAATGTAATTTTACAAAGCCAGGGAGTCTAGACCTCTTAGCTACCTGCATCTCAAGGAAACTGTGCAAAGACCTAGGAAACTCCCTTATTCAACCAACTTATGAACTTGTGTTCATTCATTGAATGTTCATTCATGTTCTCTGGTCCCAAGCAAATGGATTGCTAGTTTAGGTATGAAAAGCTTTAAGTTTAAGATTAGTTGTATAGGAAGACTTAAAAGGATGGTTATCTGCAATGTCTTGTGTGCCTTGCCTCAAACTCATTGTTTCAGTTAGGTCTGCCCTTTTCAAAGCAGAACTTTATTATTTTTTTTTTTTTAGAGGCAACTATTCATCAGTAACCAAAATTACTGCACTTTCTCACTAGTGCCAAATTCACCTTCCCTTTTATAAGTTAATAATGTGTAGCTTTTTTACTGGCCAACATTCAGTGGTTGGTGAGTGGCTCATGAAGCATGCAGTGGAGTTTTCCATCTGCCATTCTTTTCTTCCTATCCAGACTTAATAGAGTGTATATTTTCTCTCCAAAATATTGCACTTTAAGCTTGAAAAAGACTTTTTCTGTCTTGTGCTCCAGCTTGCATGATGTGGCACTAACCTGCCATATCTGAGCAATCTTTTCGTTTCAAAATACACTGACTGGTTTCTTCTTATTGCAGTGTCAGTATTGAGTGGGGGTGTGTCCTGTAGCAGATGTGTCACCTCTTGGTGCCATGCTAGCTATGCTGGTATGAAGGAGCTCATTAAAATAAGGAATTATTTATATTATGTATGCTTTTAAAGCTTCAGGAACACCATCAATTTATTGTTAATATACCTGACAGTCTTGTATTTTTTCATGACATACATTATTAGAGCCAGATAATATTAGTAACAGATGTTTATTATAAATGGATAGATGGCTGTCTTCAGGTTCTTGATAACAAAAGTGCCACTCAACAGTTGTCTTCAGTGCAAGCAGAGACTGCATACTTCACTGTCAGGTTCATGCTGGTGTATTCAACTGGGTGATTTTTGGTGGATCTGTAGCCTACTTGTTCTTCAAGTCCTTATTTTTAAAATTAAGATAGTGGTGTTTCATGTCCTTTTATAAGAGTCTTCAGATAAAAGGCACAGTTGCTGAATTACAATTTTATTAAATTATATATGTAGGCTTGGTAACAAGTACAGAGGATGAGAACAATTGAAGAGTAGGATTGAACAATTGAAGCTGAGTAGGATCAGCGCTGCAATACCTATCCCAGGATAGACAAGAGTTACCTATCACAAAGATTACTAAATCCAAGCTTGAGGTAGATTTCTTGTAGTCTCATTTTATCCACAAATGAAATTAGTTGTTTCATAGCTTTGCCCTCCCTCTTTGCTCCTCTGTATCTTGATGTGTAAGTAAATGGAGCCTTTTACAGTATTATTCAAAAGTTTTGAAATAGTGCTGTTCAACGTCATGGCTATGTATGTGTGCAATAAGCTGAAAATGAAAACAAATGGAGGAAGATTTGTAAATAAAGGAAGTGATTTCATTTTATACTCTCCTAATTCTTGGTCTTTCCCATTAGCCACTAGAGAGCAGCTTTCTACAGGACCTGCAAGAGATGACTGTCATGCAGAGTTCCTAAAATGTAAACAGGGAATGTCTCCAAAATTACCATGTTTGAAAGTCATTTTATAAATAAGTTCAGGCAGTATGATTGTAGATCGTACTGAGTTTGTTCCTGACCCAATTTAAATCTTAACACTTCAGACTTCATGTGTCTAAAGGCATAATGTTCTGTGACTTAAGCATAAGTATACATATTCTCATATGCCATCAATGGGCATAATTTTAATAAGGTTTGGATTTTGCAGTCATGTCATTGCAGTTTAAATTGAAAAAAAAAAAAATACAAAAAAACCCCAATTAAACCCAATTCTGTAGGCTATTTCAAATGGAAAATAAAAAAGCCATATTAGATGAGAACAAAAGATCACCTAAGCATGGAAATCTGCCTCAAGCAGCAGCCAGTTGCAGTTGCCTAGTGAACAGTGCAGGACCCTGTAGAGCATGGTCATTCCTTCAATTTACCCTCTCAGCTTTCAGTGGTTGGTAATTATGAGACTTCTTAAACCAAAGACTGTAGCAAGACCATCATTTTTATCTGCTATCAATGGACTAATTTTCCATGAAATTATCTGCATTTTTTTTCTGTCTAAAACACAAAAGCCTGTGGAAATATATTTCCCAGGTTCATTATTAACCCTGTAAAAATATATTTCTTTTTTCTTTTCAGCTTGTCTTACTTCATTGCAGCCAACTGCCTCTATGGCTAGTGCTAGAAAAAGTAATAAAACTTGCTCCTTACCTATTTACTTTATGTAATCCTTGATTTTTAAGAGTTTTTCATATTCTCCTACAGCTCTCTCTTTTCTGACTTCAAGAGTCCTAATTGGTTTTGTCTGTCCTCAGTAGAAATCTTCCACTATTCTGATAATCCCTGTTATATTTCTTTGTACTTTTCCAGCTTTACTGTATCTACTGTTGCAAGTGTGATGCTCTCTTCAATAGTGCAGTTTTCTGTTTCATTGCCCACTCTTTCTTAATGATTTCTGAAATTTGGGGGTTGTTTATCATCAAGCTGACATTTTATGCTAATTTTCTGGAATAATTTTATAATTTCCTGAGTAGTGATTGTTAATTTAGAATCATCCACTGTGTATGGTAAATACTCTTTCCCGTGGAGGTACATAATTTTGCATTTATCAGGACTTTATTTCATTTGTCATTTTGATGCCTAATCATTCACTGTTGTAATATCCTTTCCAGCAATATTCTGGCAATTTTACTACTGTCTACCTTGCAGATTTGGATAAACATAAAGTTTCTGCACCTTCCCATGTAACTTCCTATTAAAACATACTTCCTTCAAGTGTTCAGTTTTGCTGAAGCTTTATGAATGTTATACTGGGATGGTTCAGTCACTGATTCTTAACATCTTTTAGCAAAAATAGTGTTAATTCTCCCATAACAAATTGCATCAATCAAATTTTCCCCCAATCTAACCTGTAATCTTCCATATAGGAAGAGAAGAAACTGGTCAAATAGTATTTGAGCAAATTTATATCCATCACACTGATTGTTGACAAGACATTTCTTGGTCTCACCTCTGACTCCTGGCATACTTCTACAAGAGTGGAAGAGAAAGTCCAGTGTATAATAATGCTGAAAGTTAATACTTGCCCTTGAACAGCTTTCACCTTACAGATTAAACAAAATAAAATATTCACAGTTACTTAACTAAGATAGGAACTTCTTAGTTCCTATGTTAGTTAGTCCTACATTAGGTAGATTGGACCTCACCTCTGCTTTCTAAATAGAAGGTATGATTGGGATGGGCCAGTGGCTTCTTTTCTAAGATAGTATCCTTACAAGAAGAAGGTTATTTGCTTAGCTCAAAGGGTTTTACAGCCATGTGTGGGGTGAAACCTGCTAGGCAGGGGATGAGGGAAGAGACTTACAGTTTAGCAGCACTCCCCACAGCAGGGAAGACAGTTCTAGCTAGAGGAGAGCAGCTATGTAGAAATCAATGGTTCCTACCTGAGCTTCTCACAACGAAAAGACATGAACATCCCTAAAAATATTATTGCTGCTGACAATCATTGTCAGTTCTCAACAGAAATCTGAGAAATCTTTGATTAGTTTCCCAGAATAAGAAGTTGTCTTTACCCTAAAGTTTTATTTTTCACCATAATTTACTTTGTGTAGTGAGATACGTTACTGGAAAATTTGATGACTCCCGTTTTTTCCTCCTATATTCTCAGATGTGCAGAAGTTTTATCTATTCCTTCTTCTCTCCAATGTAGAATTGCCTGTCAATATCAGGGCATCTTGAATGGGCATTGATCCTTTATTTCCTTGGCTGAGCTAACAGAGCAGCAGGGGTGAGAGAGGTTGATTCTGCTTCAGTTACTTTTTCCTGCTTGGAAAGAAGGCAGCTCTCACTAACCAAAGTTCCTTTTCCACATAACTGCATTGTTTGCCAGGGACAGCAGCTTCCTGTATCTTCACTGTAAATGGAATTCCGATCAGAATGTCATCAGGCTAGAGGCAAACCACTGGGCAAACCATTACCACAGTCAAAGCAGTGCCATGCAGCACAAAGCAGGAGCCAGCAGGTGCTGCATTCATTGCATAAAGGTGTGCTGTTGCCTTAGCAGAGAAGCAGCAAGCACAATATTATCAGATTATCTTTTCCTTGAGTTAAAAATACTCTCTCTCCAGAGAGGTCACCTATACCACTAAGAAGCGTTCAGGCATTTGGTGTTATATAAATGTTATTTTTTTTCCTATTTTTCCATTAATTATAGGAATTTTCTTCAGAAAAGATGCTGTAGTTACCTTCAAATAATTGTATTAAAATCTGCTGTCTAGCAGGGATTAGAAAGTCATAGACATGCATCATTTCAAACATTGACTAATACATTTATAGGAAGAAAGGTTAACTGCCAGATTTTTTACAATTTTGTGTAAGGTATCATGCGATATGAAATTAAAGTGAACACTGTTAGCCTTCCCCTCCTAGTGTAATACACACAAAATTGGTCAAAACCAATTATAAACACCTCTTTTTTTTTGACAGGTCATGACTAGATAGAAGATTGGGGTTTTTTTGTAAATTCAAGGCAGTAATTTACTGACAAGATGGGGAATTTAAAAGGCTAGATTTAAGCAGCTAACTCAAAATTGTCAGGTTCAGTTTTGCTTCTGGGATTTGCTGTTGTTTTGGTTTTTTTGGGGATTTTGTTGGTTTGGGTTTTTTTTTTTATTTTTGCTAAGCACTGTAGAAGGCTCTGGCTCAGGCAATGTAATTTGCCTTTCATAGTCTATCACAAGGCTCATGATTATTTCTTACAACAGAATATTCAGTGCAACAAATTAGTAGATTCTGCTGTGTTGGTTGGGCTGCATTCCAATTCCTGCCTTAGTGGTGTTGGCTGCCTTCAGCACTGCCAGCACAATAATTATTGCTGCGTTTCCTAGACCTCATGAAACCAGCAAGGTGATCACCCCCTTGGAACAGCTGGGGATATGAGGTATGGAAAAGTAGAAAGAAATTGCTGCAACTCTGTGCTATCTTGCCAGCAAGTGCCACTTGAATGATGACAGCTATTGGCAGGGATAGGCCTCTGCTGGGGGAGAGCTTGCAGCAGTGCTAGATTATAGCTTTTGCTGCTTCCAAGAGGAGCTGCTGTGGGCACTGAATTAAAGAAAGCAAATTGGGAGGTGGGGAAAACAAAGATTCGAAGGCAAATGCAGAAGAGTGGAGGATAAAATCTGACAAGGAGCCAGTTTTTGGTTTACTGTATGTGGTTGGCTCTCCTTATGAATAAAAAAACCTGCCACAAACACTGTCATGTCAGCCATACAGGTTTGTTAGGCAGCCTTTCAAGCCTTCCTCATAGTGTTAAGGTACCAACTGGTGTCAGCAAATGGATGCTATTCTTCTTTGAATACAGACAAGTATAATATTTCTGTCAGGTTTTTACCATATGAAGAACAGAAGGAAAGTTTAAAAAGCCTTATTTTAGTTGTTTAACAATATTTTCATCATTAACATATCTTCTGAGAATGTGCTGCTGTGCTTGAGTGTATAGTTTGGGTAAACAAACTAGTTTAATCCAGGACACAACACTACCTCCAATACAGAGAATAAACACCCAGTAAAAATCTGACTTTAGTCTCAAATTAGTTGATGTAAATTATTCTCAGATAAATGTTTTTGACTACTTTGACTGGTTTTGACCTCCCTTTCTTTTGAAACTTTTAACTTTATTCCAAATGCATTTTTTCTGGACATTTTGCTTGCATGGAAGTGTATATTTTTTACACCATTCTCATCACTACTAACACCTAGTAGCTCTATATAATATATCAAGCATTCATCTTGTGTGTTTATTCTTTTGTCAGACTTTTGCATCTATCCTTTTCTGTGTCCCTCATGTTTTAACTTCTCTGTATAACACACTAGGAGGAGAGCTTTCTCTCTTGGAACTTTAGTATAGTTTTCACTTTTTCTGTATTTGTTAGTTTTTAAGTTGATAAAGCTTGGATGAAAATAGACAGTATTTCAGAAATAATGTATTAAGAGAAGGAAATATTTGTATCTGTACATGAATTGGCTACTAAAAAGAGTTCAGCACACCTAATTGGTTCATTACTTATTACAGACTAGCTTTATATTCATTGCATTTGTAATAGGGGCTAGGGAAAAGGACTGATCAGACTGCTTCTTAATTTTATTGAAGTGTTAATGTTGGAAAAGGCTAGAAAATGAGACTATAATCTGTACTGTTCACTTATATTACAGAGGCTGTGTTTCCAGGGGCAGATGATAGATTGTGTATTTTTCCAAAATAGAAAGCGTAGGGTCCCACTCATTAAAACATAGTTTCATAAAATCAGGAAAAACTCATCTCTTTGTGTTTTCCTTGAAATATTCAATGGGAGTAGTGTCTGACTGAGTCACCCTACCTGTCCATGGGAGCTGGAATGACTTAGAGTTTTCCTATAATGACAATGACAGCACAGAGTGCTTCATGTGCTGCCTTTTTTTCCCCTTATAATCACGTTCCAAAAAAGATTGAATAAAAATTATTAAACATTGAAATATGATGCAAATTAGCCAGCTCAAATCAAATATTCTTGAGCTGAATTAAGTATTGAACTAGCTTATAAGAATACCACATTTGCTTTATTAACCAAAAAAACTAAAAACCTTGATGCTTCGGATAGAAATATATGCTTGCAGAACTGGGTTGTAGACAATAATCAGTGTTCCCCAGCTGCCATTGAATTTAAAGGTGCTGAACCTGGTAACTGGGAATGCTAGACATCTGGAAGATGAGATCTGAGACCTTGTGCTTCTCCCTTGGATTCTGTGTAGAGACCAAATGATAAGCCTGACTCTAAGGCAGCCATATTGCAGAGAAAATGCCTTCATTCCTTCCACAGTACTCAAAGCTTTCTAAGGATGGATGGCTTTATACACAGGTAATAGGCAAAGTTCAGCAGGTAGAAACTTTTCTGTCTATAACTGATGTCAATTATCTTTCTTCCATAAAGTGATCAGCATAGTTTATATATCAGTTTTCAGGTGATGCCAAGGCATGAAAATGTAGCAGGTGCTTCAAATATTCCATGTAGTAATAATGATTACTCCAGTAGAAACATCTTAAGAGAGAGAGTTCTGTAAGGACAGTAAAGTCAGCATTCTGCTTATCCAGGTTTAGTGTGGAATGAGAGATTACAAAGGAGCCCTCTCTGCCTTACAGTTCTGACATGGGCTACTTGACATTCTCTCACCATGTCATTCTCTCTCTTGCTTTGTGGACACTTATGTACCTGCATACAAATAAAACCACCAGGACACAACAACTAGTGACTCTAGATTGGCTATTTTTGCTTGATTTTCGCTCTGATACTAAATGCCTGGTTCTTATTATTATGATGAGACTCAGACCTGATGAGATAATGACTGATCCCTGCCAACTCCACTCAAAATAATTTGGCTAATGAGGTTTCTTACAGGTGTGCCTTTCCTGCTGAGAACTAGAGACTAATTTTTTGCTGTTGTTATAGGGTAATTTTTTTTCAGGTATTAGGCTAGAGTTTGTCCTAGACTGAGAATCATACGTTGAAGATAGGTTCACTGCCTGAACATACCTGAGATACTTCCTTCTGTATATTCCATGACAGCATTATCGCATCTTTCTTGAGTTTACAAATGTAATATAGCATAATATGAGCCAGTGTGTAGAAAGTAGTTGTATTTTTTTTAATGAAACCAAAATCTATTTTATTGATAGATATCTCCATAAGGACAGAAACAATTTGAAACTATTTGATCGGGCTAATCTTTCTGAATGATCTCTGCATGCTTGATTTTGCCTTCAGGCTTTACTGCAGGCCAATTCAGATTATTCAATCATAAATTATTATTAAATCTTAATTCAAAAGCATTTTTACATTTCGAATAGGCTCAAGCTTTCTCAGCCGTGTCAGTAAAATTGAATTTTGCTACCTTAAAGTGTGGGTGCCAGTGCTTCAATGTTCTTGCTAGAAGGATGTGAACAGGGAAGAGAGAGAGAAAGATTAAAAGAGAGAGATGGAGGGAGAAATAAGCCAAAGAGATGGAAGGAAACTCGTATGTTGACAGTGTTTAAATTAATTCCCACTGATGGTCACTAACCCATCTGTCACAATCCCTCCGTTGGCCACAGTCACAGCTAGCCTTCTTGTTACACCCCCTTGCTGGCATTTGGCAGCTGAGTATTTTGTGCTACAACATTATCTTGGTTTTAAGGTAAAACAGAACCTCATAACTTGACCCAATTTATCAGTTGGAGAGAAAACCACTTTTAAGCACCTCTCCCTGTGTTTGGTGGCACGCAAATGTGTCACATTAAATAATTCGCAAATTGTTATTACAAGTGTTCATGAGCAGGAAATAAAATACGCTACAGGGATTAAAACTTTTAGCACCTGTTGCTAAGTTCATCCTGTAGCTGAACTACTAACTTATTGATAGTCTCATAGGTAGAAGAGTTTACATGGGATGGAATTTTTAAGTTTATTTTCAGACACAGAAAAGAATGTGTTCTGACACATCTCTAAGTCTTGCTACTGATGGCCAGCCAGAAACAAGAAAATCTGCTGTCTTAAAGCATACACCTATGTACACATACACAAAATTTGCTCTACCCTGATTTTAATATATGTGATCTAAATTGTGTCATGAAAAGACTCTAACCCATCTAAGCAAGTGTTTGGGATCGAGTGTGCAATTGTATACAAAACTTAGAAACAAATAAATTAACTGAAATGCGCTGCTGGTTTCAAGAGCATTGAAATGTAATATGCCTCACAAATTCTGGATTTTTGTTGTTGTTTTAAATATTAGTAAAAGTGAATTTGGTCTTCTACAGTAAAAAACTATAGCCATTTGAGGCACAATTATCTCTACAATGGTGTGTAGATATGCTTCTCACTACTCCATAACAGCAAACCTACTGTAGAGAACTTGTAATTGCCATTTTTTTATTATTGCCGTGCTCAGTTAGGGAAGGCAGCAGCTGAGACTGAGGATGCACTCTGTACCTGAGGAGGGGTTTTTTGTCCTTAGTAGGTCACAGCAGAAATCCATTTATACACAATATGATACAGGAATGTGGTCCTACACAGAACTTTTAAAAACTATGATTAGCTTCTTATCAAGAGTGGTGAAGGTCTATTCCTTTTCTCAGAAACATCAAATGGATTAAGGATGGTGGCTTAGTATTATATATGTGATTCCTTTGAGGAACGAATGGACAAGTGGAACCTAATTCCTTCTTGATTTTAACTTGAATTACCTGTTCTTGCTATGGTCTTGATGGTTTATATTAGATGCACCAAGAACACCATTGTGTCCACCACTCTTCACAGTATTTAATTTCAGTGTTGCCTTTTTGGCCTTTCTTCTTACCAAAAAAAAAAAAATAAAATTATTTTTATCTACCCTGCTCTCCAACAGTAGAGAACTTGACTCACATGCACAAGCACGCTTGCAGATGTGTATGTGTATTTCACAGAGATTTGACTTTCAAAATACTAATCTGTTTTTCTGCTGGGTGACTGTGGAGAATTTTCTGAGTAACTGGGCCTTCTATCTCAGGATACTATCTGAAATTTTGATGAGAAATTAAATGAACCTCTCTAAGGAATGGCACAAATAAATGCATTCTGCCTCAAAATGATGGAAGTGCTAGAGGAGTGTTAGCTGGGGATATTGTACTCATGCCAGCAGGCTTTAGCATTAGAAATCGTTCATAAGCTAAAGGCCCAGAAATACTTCTGTTTATTTGACTCTTTTTAATTTTCTATGCCATAGAGCAAGAACTGAAAGTCTTTAAAAAACTTAAAGATAACATAAAAATAGAAGGGAATTATTAGATGGTGTGGGCATCTGATACAACACAGTTTTGCTGAGGGGACTTAATGAGTTAGTGATTAGAGCTTAATTTCCTTAGCTCATTCTTAGTGTGAGCCATTCAATGATATAAACCATGGTTGTTTAATTCTCCTGCGCTGTAATTTAAGCTCATACTCTTCTTCCTTTGGAGTTTGCTGAGAGCGTGTTACCACCATTCAGCCAGTTGTGTGACCCTGCCCCAGCCCTGGCGTGCTGAGCGCCTGTGTGCTGTGTTTGTTGTCCAAGGACCTTGGCTGGCAGGGGCTGTGCATATCCTCTTATGTGTCTCTGCCTATGTGAACTTTTAATTTATATCAGTGCAAAGTTTAGATTCTGTATCATTGTAAAGTAGTCGTGGTTGAGTTTCTTCTCAAGGAGCTTTCTGAGCAAAGGCACTTAGTCATTTTCTATTTTGGAGTTTGTGTTATACATCATCTTTTGACTGGTTTCTTTTTTGTGGCTCCTGTCTGAAATTCTAGTCCAATCATATACTTTAAGAATCATCTCCAAATGTTTTTCATTTTCCTCTGGAAATTCAATTCATAGATCCCTCAAGGTCAGTAACGCTGTTAATCTATTAACAACAACCAGCCTCTGACAAGAATCTGGAAATAGTTTTTGAGTCATGCCAATTTGGTACTATATGGGTTCATTTTATTTTCTATTTATTTTTACAACAGTTTGCCGGAGTCTGGAAAAAATAATGCGTTAGTAAAATAGTCCCCTTTAAATAAAGTCTTCTGTAATTTTATCAGTGAATACATCAAATAATCTCCCTAAGACAACAATGTGGTGAGTGATTATTTTCTAACATTAGAACCTGACTGTCCATAATCCTACATTCTGAGTTCACTGCATTATTAGTGTGGAATTGAATTAAAACATATTTTTCTTTTCCAATCATCTTATACTTTTTCATCCAAAGCAACCATTTTTCCTTTTTGCTTTTCTCAATTTAAACTCTTTCTCTGAATCATAGAATCACACAATGGTTTAGGTTGGAAAGGACCTTAAAGATTATCTCGTTCCAACACCCCTATCGTGGGCAGGGACATTTTGCACTAGACCACATTTCTCAAAGTCCCATCCAACCTGGTCTTGAACACCTCCAGAGACTGAGGAGTCCAAAACTGCTCTGGGCAACCTGTTCCAATACCTTGCCACTCTCACAAGAAAGAGTTTCATACAGTTCCTAATATCTAATCTAAATCTACCCTCTTTCAACTTAAAGCCATTTCCCCTTGTCATGTCATTACATGCCCTTGTTAAAAAAATCCCTCTCCAGAATTCTTATAAGCCCCTCTTTGCTAGTGGGAAGCTGCTCTAAGGCCTCCCTGAAGCCTTCTCTTCTCCAGGCTGAAGAGTCCCCGCTCTCTCAACCTGTGTTCACAGGAGAGGTGTCCAGCCCTGTGACCAACTTAGTGGCCTCAGCGCACTTGTTCCTACCAGTTGAATCTTTCTTGTATTGAGGACCCCAGAGCCTGGATGCAGCACTCCAGCTGGAGTCTCACCAGAGCAGAGTAGAAGGACAGAATCCCTTCCCTTGCCCTGCAGGCCATACTGGTTTTTGATGCAGCCTAGAATGGGGTTGGCTTTCTGGGCTGCAAGTGCTCTTTGCCAGCTTGTGTTTTGCTTCTTGTCCACAAACAACCCCAAGTCTGTCTGCCCAGGGCTGCTCTCAATCCACTCTCTGCACAGCCTGGATTTGGGCTTGGAATTGCCCAAATCCAGGCGGAGAACCTCGTACTTGGCCTTGTTGAACTTTATGAGATTCACGCAAATGGACCTGTGAAGCCTGTCCAGGTCCCTCTGGATGACATCCCTTCCCTCCAGTGTGTCACCTGCACCACACAGCTTGGTGTCATCAGCAAACTCACTGAAGGTGTGTGAAACCCCACTGCCCACGTCAATAACAAAAATGTTCAAAGTGCCAATACCAACCCCTGAGGAGGAAGAAAGAAAATTCCTTGACTTTAAAGATTAATATTTCTTTGTTAGTTCTTTCCTTTATCTCCATAATATCCTTGAAACATCATTAAACATTGAAGCTAGCAGGTATGAAGAAGTGCAGTTGTTTAACCAAAAATTTTGAAGTAAAGGGATAAAATGCTTTCAAAATCAGATCTATATTTTCTCTTGCTATGTAAGGAAATCCCTTATAATTCTGACATCTGTGGAAGAGGAGGAAGCTACATAATACTATTTTTAATAGTCTTTGTTACTACTTTGTCCTACTTTCTACTTTTCTCCTTTTAGAAACACAGTGAGATTTTTTTAAAAGTAACTCATGTAGAAAGTCTGTTTTATATTTATGTATGTTTGTAGATAACTTTTAGTTTCTCTTCACCTTCATCTCTTCAGGAAGTGAGAATAAAAATCTAGTTCTGTCCTGTAATTTCTATTTCATAAATCCAAAATGCACCTTGCCATGTTAGTGTGATCTTCTAAGGAAGAGTTGCATTTCCACAGCATTTCATCTGTGCATACCTGACCAGAGTGCTGTCATTTCACATATCCAGCAGCTCCTGCACGCAGCTGATTCCTTGAAGTGACATGAGAAAATCTAATAACAGCTCTGCCTGTGGCAAATGAGAGGTAGATACACGTGGACAGAAGTGCTGCAGACTTGTCTTTTTTCTTCTGTATTTATCCCGTGCCTTGTGTGCCCTGCTGTCTGGTATTTACTCACCTCAAGTTCAACATGACCATAAAATCTGAGTGGTTGCTTGGTACTGAAGGAATTACTAGCAATGGGAAAAAACAAAGAGTACATTGGTGTATGAAAGAGAAAGATTCTCACAGAATAATCATTTATCCAATGCAGTCCCACAAGGAAGTTTTGGTGGAACTGCATCTTTCACCAAGACAAGCAAAACAAAACATGTTGATGCATGGTAGCACAGTTTCATTTTTGACTAGAAGTCGTTCCAGGAATATGAGGTTTTCTACTTTTTATACAATTAACTAGCATGCTGCAATTTTCCTCTATAATTGCCATACTTAACTGGATGATCTCCTGCTGTTTGAATGATTTGCATCTTCCCATGTATTGTTTTTTGCTTGCTGAATTTCTACTGTTACTAAACTAGAAGCAGTCTAGTGTACAGTCTATACTCTTTTTGCTACTGCTTTGCTCTTCTCGTTTACTCTTTGTTTATCTGATGAAAATAGGAGCTCTGTGCTCAGAGGGAACATTTTCCCTCTGTTACCTGTTTAACAGCACTTAGGTGTAACAGGTCTTTTGCTGATAGACCTAATAGACTTCACACTGACCTCCATAAGACTGCTTCATGCCACATGTTGGCCTTTTTTTAATATAAATTACTGTGTCTGTAGTCAAGGAAATATTTCTGAATGATAAACTTAGAAGCACAGGCAATCTGAGTTTTCATGAAGTTCCTAATACAGCTTGATCTTCCTTTTGTTTCTTCTTCATTCCATTGTCACCATTAGACATGTCTTGGGATTCTGGGAACTCTTCTGTGACTTTCCTCTGCTAGGGAGAGTTGTAGGATGGCACAAATAGTTCAGAAAGATTTTGGATCATGTAGGAACATAATTTCTTTCAATAAATATGTAAAATAAAATGGTAGTCAAAATACTAAGACTGGTTATAAGAAGGATGAATTGTGTGAAAGAAGTCTTTGTTGAAAAGAGAAATTCAAGTGTTTGACCTGAAACCTGAACACTCAAATTTGAAATTACATGGCTGGCAAACTTTCCCAGCATTATTTTGGCAGTCTCCATCTCAAAGTTCAACAAATGTCAGTATATGGCATATAATTAACAACCTTTTTACATTTGCAACGCTGATGTCAATGTAGGCTGTCTTTAATGAAAAGTTTTCTTATTTAATTTCAAAAAGAAAGTGTTCATGTGATAGTGGACTGTGGCATGAAAATTTAAAAATTCTCCCATAGCTGTACCATACAAAAGCAGTAGTTAATTACTCATTTAGTACTTGATCTAGAAGGTGTTATTTTTTAAATGAACAGAGTGGTTGGCACATAAACCTAATTCAGTTCATACACAGAATAACATAAACTCAGTAAATAGTTACCTGTTATTTAATGGAACTTAATCAAGAAACAACCACCGGGTCTTTTTCTCTCCCTTCTTTCTCTTTCTCTTTCTCTTTCTCTTTCTCTTTCTCTTTCTCTTTCTCTTTCTCTTTCTCTTTCTCTTTCTCTTTCTCTTTCTCTTTCTCTTTCTCTTTCTCTTTCTCTTTCTCTTTCTTGTTTTGAGTGTATGGTGTCTACATTGCTGTTATTTTAATTATTAATAATAATAATTTAATTTTAAAATTTTTATTTTCATTATTCACATTTTTGTGAAATTCATCAATTCACCATTCCAGTTAGTGAATTTGTTGGAATGCTGTCAAAGAAACTCCCTGATCTTTCTGTCTATATTTACTTCACCATTACATTGCCTTCTAATATTAACATAAATATTATTTTTGTCAAAACATGTCATTCTACCTATGGGTTGGGCTACAGTACTGTATTTTTACATAATGTTAGAACACCATTTCAGGGACACCTGCTATTGGAATTGTGAGATTATTTCTACTGGTACTGTTAGGAAGGCATTTTTTTCTAATATCTGATCTGTCTGTTTGGAATGATATTAAACATCAGACTGGGATTGTTCCATAATTGATGTTTAATATTATTTTATATTATTTATCTAGAGTCTTGGGGAAGTTTATACTTCAGCTGATGTTTCTGACAATGGAAGAATGTAAACTGGAGTCATTATCAGTAGAACCAGGTCAAAAAGTTGCATGTATTTGGTTACAGGTAAAAGCCCAGTGACAGAATAGCTGGGGTAGAGAGAAGAGATAAAAATCAAAATGCAGTGAAATTGTGGAAGAGACAGGACCAGGCTAAAGGATGGTGTTGTAAATGGAAACAGTGTAGATGAGAAGCTGTCATAAACCTATCACGTTTTCAGCACTGATACCTTAAACATTGTAATAAAAACACAGATAAAAGCACTGATACCCTAAAACATTTGTATGTAAGATTGATTTGTGTTTCTCCTCCTGCAAACATACCATTCTAGGTGAACAGTTTTGTATCTTGGTAGAATATAACTCAGTAACCAGTGAGAAGTGCAGCTTTCATTGAAACTAGAATTTGAAGCATTTCAAAGTAATCTTATTTTACTGCTGACAAGTATTTTTGTAACTCAGAGCAATTGTCTTGGATATGGGAAGGGGAAATACCTTTATATATGTTTTCTGATTTGTTCTAATCTATTTATGCTTTTGCTTTTTAATCATAGGTTTCTGTGCTCGAGAGGCAGATATTTGACTTCCTTGGTTATCAGTGGGCACCCATCCTCGCAAATTTTATACACATTATTATAGTCATTCTTGGCTTATTTGGAACCATCCAGTATAGACCTCGTTACATAACAGGAGTGAGTATTTCATTTCATTTGCTTACTTTGATGTGCATGTGGAAAAAAAATAAAAACTAAACAGAAAAACACTCCAAACTGCATAATTCTTAAAGCAAACAGAAATCTTATCTTGGTTTAATTTTCTTCTGTAGCATTTTGACATTTACTTACTGTGCTTTTGGGACACCTGCAATAATCAACTGGTAACAGTCTCCAAAATTTAAAAGTCAATATGGTCATTAAGTGCATGACAATATGAACTTTCAAGTGGAGTCAGCTTAAGAAATTACAATGTCTTCAGTATTAGGGGAATTTAGAGCTAGTCTAAATGTTAGCTGTAACTTTCCTAGATACACTGGACCTCCCCAACAGAGGCATGATTCATTATAGTTACTCATTATTCTTATTAACTTCTGTTGCTAGAGTGCTTATCTGTTATGTACATGACTCCTAGAATTTATAATCCAACCTGAAGTGAGGTATGATGTTATGGGAAGAAATAATGGACTGAGGGCTCCAGTATGAAAATAAGGATTTGGACCTTAATTAATATTTTTAATCCATTTCTTTTCTTATTCAGCTACCCCTTATACACAGACTTAGTATGTCTGTACTCTCTGGCACAATGCAGTATTAATTAAATCCTCTTTTCATACTCTGGGTTTTTGGGTTTTTTGCCATTTGTACTTCTACAAAGAGAAAATAACAGCAACTCTGAAAATCATCATTCAGAATACCTTTTGTTAGATTTTCATAACAATTTTTAATTACTGTCAAAATTGGCTATTAATTCATGCAAAGCTTGTATACATTTGAGAGACAGGAGTTGAAAAATTTGCCCATACACAACCATATTTTCATGTCAGATGAAAACAAGGGGATCTTAAAATGATAGAATGGCTTGCATTGGAAGGAAGCTTAAAGATCTCCTGGTTCCAGACTGGCAGGGGCACCTTTCAGTAGGCCAGATTGTTTTAAACTCCACTCTTGAGCCCTTCTGAGAATGGGGAATCCACAACTTCTCTGGACAACGTTTCTCTAGTGTCTCACCAGCCTCACAGTGAAGAGGATTTCCTAATATCTAATCTAAACCTATTCTCAGTTTGCTCTTTCATTTTAAAGCCTTTACCCCTTGTCTCTGTTAACTCCACTGAATCTGTACCCTCTTTTGCAAAGTCTCTCTCTTAACTGTTCCTTCATACACCAATAGTCACTCGGAATATAGAAAGATTTTGCTTTTACCCCTGTGCTACCATCCATATTACATTACTGTCATGCTGGGAGAAATACATTAACATTTGTGTCTGTGTTTCTGTCTCTGTGATCTCCTGTATGCAGAAAATTTGTATCCACATGTGCGATGCCTTTATGCATGCACACAATTTAATATAATCCAAAAAATTTACTATCAACATTGAAGAGTATGTAGAAAGCCTTAAATATCTAGTTTTCCTTCAAGTTACAAAACTGGCAGTCATTTGAACTGGAGTTTCCTTTCTTTTCTGGTACTTTGACCAGTACAAGAGACTTGAAAATAAAAATGCAAAATTCAAGCATCTGTTAAAGAAAAAGGGTTAAATGTTCCGTCCCAAGGCTATTCTGTGGTATAAAACGAAGCATGGGCATAAATTGGATAACTGAGCTAAACAAACAATTATATTTAAATGGCCTGCTACTATGATAAATGCATTGTGAATGAGGAAGAATGCCAGCTTTATAAATTGAGTGCATTCACATGAGTTTCTGAATGCTGTGGTTGTGCAACACTGTTCTAAGTAATTTTCGCACACATCTTTCTTAGAGCTCACCCCAACTGTGGAGCCCATCTGGCTCATCAGAGTTTGCCTCTCTGCATCATCTCATTGATTTGGATAGAACCAATCTAAGATCCAACTGTCTTGTTTGGAGTTTATAAAAGACACCTGCATGTGCCAGTTATCACAGGCTGTTTGAATAAGAAGACAATGATAAAAAATTCATCCTTTATTTAGTTGAATCAACAGAGGAGCTCTGTGGCCCACTGTAAGAGAAAGACATGAACCTGTTAGAGCAGGTCCAGAGGAGGGCCATGAAAACAGTCAGTGGGGTAGAACACCTGTCCTCGGGAGGCAGGCTGAGAGAGTTGGAATTGTTCAGCCTGGAGAAGTGAAATCTCTGGGCAAACATTATTGTAGCCTTTCAGTATATAAAGGGGACTTATAAGAAAGAGAAGGTCTTTTCACCAGAGCCTGTAGTGACAGAAAAAAGAACAATAGGCCCAAGCTGAAAGAAGGCAGGGTTAGATTAAACATAAGGAAGAAAATATTTACAATGAGGCTGGGTAGACACTGGAACAGATCAGAGAATTTGTTTATGCCAGATCCTTGGAAGTGTTCAAGGCCATGTTGGATAGGACTTTGCAAAACCAAATCTAGAGAAAAATATCCATGCCAATGGCAGTGGACTAAAGGGTTTTTAAAGGTCCCTTCCAAGCTTGTACCTGGTCACATTAAGTCTGTGAGAAAAGGATAGATTATTAGTAGTACATTACTTAACATGTAATTGCTGCTATACATGGGGAAAAAAAAAACCAAAAAAAACCCAAACAAAAAACAAAACAAAACAAAACAAAACAAAAACAAAACAAAAAAACCAAAGAGGCAATTACCTTACAATTACCTTATGTCTGTGCTTCTTGCAGCATCATCAGTCTGCCAAACCATTAGGCCCCAGAGAGTACAGTTGAACTAATCTATGTCTTTTTAAAGACTAGATATGGTCAATTGCTCAGCACACCTAGTGGGATCTACTTAATGTCTTATATGACAAGTAGCCCTGACTCTACCAATGCAGGTTTGGAATATTTCTGTTTTAAATTGAAATTTATTATCTTCCTTTCTTAAAAAAATGTTTAAAGTAGCACATGAAAATGTGCAGCAGTTCATCTCCCATATGTACATACCAGGATACTATCCAACAACTGTAATCATGCCATGGGAAATTGTAAAGCCTCTGAGCTACCTTTCTGAATTTTAAAGACAGTAAGACAGTCTCCATATGGTGAATGATTTGGCCAGGATTTTTGGGGAGAAAACATTTCAGATGACTGTTTTGCTAAATCTTGTTAAGAGAACCAATTTTCAGATAAAACAGTTATAATAAAAGGATTCTTATGCTTAACATTTTTAATGAGTTCTGGCATTAATAGACCTTATTGACATAATCTGATTTGTCTTCTAGATAATGGTTCTATTTGTAATAAGAAAATGTATGTACTCAAGCTCAGCAGAGAAATTGTTAAAAAATATATTTTCACAGAATCCCATAATGGGTAAGGTTAGAAGGGACCACAGTGGATCATCGGGTCCAACTTCCCTGCTCAAGCATGGTCATCCTAGAGCTCATGGCACAGGATTGCATCCAGATGATTTTTGAATATCTCCAATAAGGGAGACACTGCAACCTCTCTGAGCAACTTGTTCTACTGCTCATTCATCTGCTCAGTAAACAAGTTTTTCCTCTTATTTTACTTCTGCTTTCTTTAGAACGGTTAGGGGAAAAAAATATGTGTAAAACCATTTAACAAAAAGGATGATGAAATTAAATAGAATGGTCATTGTGCATACTTGTCAGCCTGCAAGACACAAAATTTTGAAGTCTGTGAAGTCAGACTTCTACCTGAATCTGCTCTCTGTAGAAGGTTTTCTTATGAAGTACTTTTCCATTCTGAGACAAACCATTCAGTGCTTCCACTTAATTGTATTTACTGTGTTGCAACTGAGATGTAGACATTTATTTATAGAAGGAGGCATAGAGACATTACTTCTCTGCTCTACACAACTTTTCAGAGCAAATGATAATTTGGGAACATAAGCAATAATTTTCTGCATAATCATTTTGAGCTAATGCCCAATAATATTATAAGTACAATTAAGTAAATGACCTTGAACATTTTAGTAGTAGCTCTGTCTGGTGGCTGTCACAGGAGGCTGTGAATAAAGATTCTGCTTCTGTTTCAAGCTGTGCCATTGAAAAGATGACTTGTTTGTTCAAGCTTGTTCAAGCACACATAATAATATTTTTCAGTTTCTTCCTTGATTCAGTAGTTTGTCATGGATAAAAATGAATGGGAAAATTTTTTCTGTTGTTCTTAGAATCATAGAACCATAGAATGTACTGAGTTGGAATGAGCTCATCAGGATCATTGAGTTCAATTTCTGGCCCTGCACAAGACACTCCAAGACTCACACCTTGTGCCTGAGAGCATTGTCCAAATGCTTCCTGAACTCAGGCTGGTGCTGTGACCACTTCCCTGGAGAGCCTGTTCCAGTGCTCAACCACCCTTTGGGTAAAAAACCTTCTTCTGATATCCAGCCTGAACTTCCCCTGTCTCAGCTGTGTGCCATTTCACTAAGGCCTGTCACAGGTCACCAGAGAGAAGAGATCAGTGCCGATCCTTCCACTTCCCCTTGTGAGGATGCTGAAAACCAAAATGGGGTCTCCCCTCAGGTTCCTCTTTTCTAGGCTGAATAAACCAAGTGACTTCAGCTCCTCTTTATAAGGGGCTCCAGACCCTTCCCCATCCTTCTGTCATTTCTTTGGATGTTCTTTAATAACTTAATGTCTCTTTTATATTGTGGTGCCCAAAACTGCACATAGAGTTCAAGGTGAGGCCTCCCCAGTGCAGAACAGAGCAGGACAATCCCCTCCCTTGCCTGGCTGGCCATGCTGTGGCTGATGCCCCCCAGGACATGCTTGGCCCTCCTGGCTCCCAGGGCACTGCTGGCCACTGCTGAACCAGCAATGCTGGTTCAACTTGCCATTGACCAGCACCCCCAGGTCCCTTTCCATGGGGCTGCTCTCCAGCCTCTCCTTCTCCAGTCTGTGCACACAACCAGGGTTGCCCCATCCCAAGTGTACAATCTGGCACTTGCCCTTGTTAAATTTCATATGGCTGGTGATTGCCCATCTCTCTAATTTGTCAAAGTCTCTCTGCAGGACCTCTCTGCCCTTGAGGGAGTTGATGGCTCCTCCCAGTTTGGTGTCCTTGCCAAACTTAGTATTCCATTGTGTCCTTCATCCAAGTCATAAATGAAGATATTGAAGAGCACAGAGTTGAGGATGGAGCCTTTTGGAACCCCAGTGGTGACAGGACACCAGCCTGATGTCACCCCACTCACTATAATCCCTTGTGCCCAACTCGTGAGGGTGTTGCTCACCCATCACATAACACAATTATCTACTGGATATCTGCTGTGAACTGGATGCTTTGTCCAGGAGGTTGCTGTGGGAGACAGTATCAAAATCTTTGCTGAAGTCCAAAAAGAATACATTTCCTTGCATTTCTAGATCAACGAGGTGCGTCACCCTCTTGTAGAAGGAAATAAGTTTGATAAGCAGGATTTTCCCTTCATGCAGGGAAAATGGCTGTGACTGATGACTGTGTTGTCCTCCAAGCATTTTTTCAATATCTCCCAGAATAATATTTTCCATTATTTTAACAGATACTGAAGTGAGACTGACAGACATGTAGTTTCCAGGGTCCTCCTTTTTGCCATTTTGAAAATTGGGACTATGTTAGCTAGCTTCCAGTCAACTGGAAGTCAACCTCTCTGGATTCCCACTCAAAAATCATCCAGAGAATCTTTGTGGTGCCATCAGCTGGCTCTTTGAGGAATCTGGATTAATCTTATCAGGCCCCATAGATTTGTAGGGATCCAGCTGGAGCAGCAGATCCCACAAAATTCCAGATCAATAGGGAGCTGATCATTCTCACAGTCATGGTCCTCCAGCTCAGGGCACTGAGACCCTCTTGGCCCACCCTCCATGTTGAAAAAATAGGGAATTAATGCATTAAACACCCCTGTCTTGTCTCTGTCCCTGTTGTGTTCATACCTATATATTCATTTCTGTATTTCAGTGTATTTAATGAATAAATTATTTCTATTACTCACATAGATTTCTGATAATTTTATTTTTAATGTGAGTAACAAAACAGTTAGCTATTATATGTACTGTATTTCAGAGAAGACTGGCCCCTTAGGCTTGTATTTCTGGCGCAAATGGGCTTGAAAAAAATAATTTCCTGCAACTATCACTAATTCCAGCAACCAAATGATTAAATTTTAGGATATTCTGTCACTCTATTTACTAAAATCTTTGCAGAATGTGATCTAGAAGGCAAGCTGAACAAGACTGAAATAATTTCACTTAAAACTGGAAATGTTACTTGTATGCAACATCTTTCATTATCCAACCTGTTCTCAGTATAAAAAAATTCAGGATTTATTTGTTTCACTCAGGTAGAAAATAGTGTGATGCAATGTGATTTATATTTTAGTACTTACAAGCCAGATCAACCAGGAAGTATGTGACCACAGTTATATTTCCATCTTAGTAAGAAAATCTGTGTCAGTGAAAAGTAATTACTAAAATGTCAGGAGTAATCCAAATATACACCTACCCAATGAAAAAGTTAAATCCAAACAAACAAGAGAGGTATCTCAGGGATAAGCAACGAAAGATAATGATGACAGAAGAGTAATTTCCCCAGATTTCATAGAATTCCAGGAATTAAACTTCCCATGTGCCTTAAACAGGGAGAACAGCTTTTTATTTGAGAACTGCATGTGTATTAAGATGTTCTTACACTTGCGAAGGAAAAGTGAAGGTTGTCGTCCATTAGTTTCAAGTGGCTGTATCATAAGCACACTACCATTACATTTTCAATCAGAAAAATCAAAAACATTCAGAAAATACAAACTATGCAAGATCAAGGAGGTGATAGCAAACCCCAAAGTGGCCATTATGGAAAGCTCTGCCTACATCTAAATAGAACAAATGTTCAGGTGAAATTTTAACAGAATAGTTCCTCAATGTTTACTCTTGGGGCTTTATTCTTTGGGCCGTTGATTAAAAGTTTTATTCTTGGGGCTGTTGATTAAAAAATAGGTATGTAAATAGTTTTTTTTTTTCAGCTGAAAAAAAAAACAGATGAGTTTTTAGAAAGAGAATTATATCTAGTCATCAACTAACAGTGACTAAAATATTAGTGGTCACTCTGCCTCAGGAAAGATCAAGAAAAAAAACCATTTTTTGCTAATCCTCATCTTCATGAAAAACCAATGAATGACAGAATCATTAAGATTGGAAATGACCTGTATTATCATTGAGTCCAGCCATTAACCTAACATGGCCAAACCCACCACTGAACCATCTCCCTAAGCACCATATTTACACTTTCAGTAGAATATTGCTTTAGCATCCCTGTAAACTCCCAAATTAAAGAGGAGACAAAGCAAGGGAGAAACAGCACACTTGTTTAGCTAGTTAGTAGAGATAGTTAGCTATAATAAACATTTCTGTGAAAGGTTGTGTCTGATGAAGTAAATGGAGATGTAAAGTTGCTAAAACTATAATGCAGCATAGGATTGCATTGAAGTAAATAAAAGCTTTGAAGTGCAAAATGTGTGACCAAGAGGATGAGGACAAAGAAAAAATACAAACTAAAACTAGAAAACTTAAAAGAGGACTAGTAAACCTTGCAGAAACATGCTTGGGACACTGGTAAAACTCCATAACATGAATTAAGACTTACAGTGCTGGAGAATCCACCTCAGCCCTGAATTAGCTTTGCTTCATTCATGGCTTAATTTTTGTTATGCCAGATAAATTGATGCTAATGAAACACTGGTATTTTATGGTGTACTAGTTCTGCATAAGGGCATTTTCTTGAAATGCTTTCCATGCCATGAATAGCAGCATAAATTTTCCTTGGCATTTTCCATGATAAGTATTCAATATGTTAGCATTCTTTTCATTCCAGAATTTATACTTAATATTTTGGTTGAGGAATGCTTACTCATTAATATGTTTGTCCAATAAAAATGTTTCTCAAAGCTCTTATTCTTAAAAAATGTCCTTTATTCTGGTCACCTTTTCAGTAGTCCTTCCTCAAGTCTTGTCAGTGTTTTCTGAAATATTTCCATGTTCAGAAATACCGGGAACAAGAGCACATTATTGCAACATTTTCTCTTAAAAATTCTCATAAAATATTAGTGATAATTTGGATGCCAAGGAAGAGTAGAGTTTGGGATTATTTTTATAGTCTGTCCTTTTACTATTGTTGCTACCTCCATACAAATGACCTTTGTAAACTTGGCTGGCTGTTATTTTATTGGAGGGTTTTGCTCACGTCTGGGAGATGCTGTGAAAAATCAGTAGGGATGTAAGTAGAAGATTGCCCTTTGGACTTTGAACAACATATGCTGAAAGGGATTTGATTCACAGGGAGGTATGCTGTTTAATAGAGTGCTTTTGCTGCTATAGTGTTAAAAGACTACATTTTAGTATGCTGTTGATTCAAATGTACTTTAATTTATATTTAAAAGGAAAAGCTCAGCAGTTTACTTTTGTGACTGAATCTAGCCTGCTTTAGGGTAGGGATGAGAATGTGAAGGAAGTAGAAGTTTGTGCATAGCTGGCTGGTCAGTGTCATAGCACTAATCCAAATTTTGAGTCTAATGGCTAACATGTACAGAACTTGATCAAACAAAAGCTTAACTATTCCAGTGTTCAAAAAGTAATTCTTTCTGTATGCTTATCCATTAGCTTATTGGTGGAGTATTAAATACATGTATTAAAAAAATTATCCTGTTATTTACCTGATAATCAGTCCAGAAAGTTGGTCTAACATTTGATGACCCTGGGCTTTTGACCTCTCCTTTTAGATATATTTTGATAACTTGCAAGAAACCTCAATGGATTTCAAATTCTTAAACCCTGGAGATTCAGCTAAGCCTTGAATAAATATGTTCAAGAATCACTTCCACTATAATATTATACAGAGTGCATCTGTCTTGACTGTATGGAAGTTGATGAAAGAAGATAGTCTACAGTAAATTTCTCTGCATTTTCCATCATTTTTTGACTCTTGATTTTAAACTTTTCGTATTATTTAGGATAGAGTATTTTTTTTTCCTGTAATTATCTGGGTGAAGTTTGACTACTTTCGTCTGCTCTCTTCACTGGGACTTATTTAGGTGTGAGGCATTGAGGGTACAAATAATTAATCTAAAGGAAATTATGTAAAGGATGGCTCTTCTTTAAAAAGTGTAAAATATTCTTTGAAGATTAAAGAGTACTCAGACAGTAAATCTGCCAGCCCTAGGAAAGCACAATGGAAAAAAAAAACCACAACCCCCCCTGCTGATCGGAGAACTAGTCAAGACATAAAAAGGAAGTGATCCCCATATAAGAGCTCTTTAGTCTCTGATTTCTCTAAGTTTTGTGTAGGACATTACTTTCTCAGATGTTCCCTGCTGTCAGAAAACAGTTCTAAAGAGAAAAAGAGAAATGGCCAGACTCCAAGAGACTTTTTAAAAAGCCAGCATTTTAAAAACCACAATATACTCTTCTCCCTTATTTGAACATGAAATCTATTTGATTCTTAGAGCCACTGATTCCTGAAAATTAATCTGATATATTTTCAGAAAGTATGATTAAAAACACTCTGGACAAGACTCCAGTACAGAATTTACTTGAACAGTTCTGCATGGAGTTTTGTTTTCCTTTAGACTGAGATGGATTTTCATTAGTTTTCAGAGTGTTTTTTAAGTTTTCCATTATAAAAAAGTCCTTTTAAAGACACTTAGCTAATACTGTTTTTTAAAGTTATTAAAATGCTGATTATTAGAAGATGAAAGATTATAATTTGCATCATATAATTAAGTGCAGCTTTGGTTCCCAGGAAATTTTATGCAGAACCTGTTCAGTGACTGATATTTTTAATTTAAATCCACACTTATTAGTCTCATGACAGGTTTGACTGGTGTAGAATTCAGCTATATTCATCCTTTCCCAGAACTTTTATTCTCTCAAAATGAATTGTATTCACATTCAAAACGTAGACATTCAAAATGGCTCTCCCTCTCCCATTCCACAGAAAAGGAAGATGGTTTTCCAGGGAGCCATCACTGAGGAGGAAAGTTCCATGTAGAACTGAAAACAATGTATAAAGAATATTGAACTTTATTTGCATTCAAACCAGAGAGCTCACCATGGAATGTTGAAAACATGAAGTTCCTCTGCATTTAGTTTTGTTTCTTTAGACTAGATCCTCTGTTTTGTCACCGTAATAACAAATGGGTGTTTTCTACAGTGGGGTCTGTGCTTCATTTTTTGATTGTTTTTTTTTTTCTTCTTTAGAAGAACTAGCAACACTTTCTGCTAAAATAATGTCTAATAGGCACTTGGTTGAAATACTATAAAGAGCATGGAGAATGAATGACTTTGCTGATGAAGCCTTTAAACACATAGGTAAAGGAAGAGATTAGAGATTAAATCCATGGGGTTTGCTACCTCTACCTAAACTGCAGTGGAAAATATTAAAATTCTCTTAAGCACCCAATAGCCCTGGCCAGTTAGACATAATTAAAAATAAAGCAAGGATAAAGTAATGTTTCCACTGCTCTGAGATGACCTCTGTAGTTCAGGGCTGAATATTTCTCTTTATCTAGCGTAATCAGGTTTCCTTGTATTTCCCAGACTTACACCTGTATTTGTCACTGTGTAGTTTCACATTGTTTATTTAGTATTTTCTTCTACTTGCTGTATATCAATTATGTGGACATTTGCTTGTCTAAAAGGTTACAGCTCTATCTTTTGATCTTTTATGTGTTTATAGCATGCATTCATGGAGATATCTGTCCACCTGTCTCTGCCCTTGTGTCATGCTACTGGAGTAGGAAAGTATTCCCCCACACTGCTTTAAAACGTGGGAGCTGAAATATTAAAGGTCTGAGACATTTTCTCATTATCAGATGAAAGGCTGTGACAGATAATCATGTGAATCCATTTTTCTCAAGTTACAAGCCTGTGTTTTACCCAGTGCATCCAGCAAGCATAGGGGTGCTGCAAACTGTCTATAAAGTCTCAGAATAAAGACTGGAATCAGAGCTACCTAACAGTGTGGAATACTTCTGTGAAGGAAAAAAAAAAACCAAAAATAGAACAGCAGTCTTTGGACAGTATCTCTCTGTCCCAGCTGTCAGCTGTGCCCCCCACAATCACTCCTCTCTGCTGGAATAGAGAAGAGAATTGAAGGGGTAAAAGTGAGAAAACTCATGGGTTGTGATGAAGACAGTTTAAGAGATTGAACAAAATCTGCACATGAAAGCAAAGCCACCTAAATCATTTGCTGATTCCCATGGACAGGAAGGAGCTCAGCCATTTCCAGGGAAGCAAGGGTCCATCATGCCTAAAAATCATTTGGGAAGACAAATGCCATCACTCCAAACATGCCCCTCTTCCTCTCTTCCCCCACCTAATATACTGATCATGATGTCGTATGGCATAGGGTGTTGCAAGGATCAGTTGGGGTTGGCTGTCCTGGCTGTGTCTCCTCCCAACTTCCTATGCACTCCCAGCCTCCCTGCTGATGGGCTGGGGTGAGAGCTGCAAGCTCTGCTCAGCAACAACAAAAGCATTTTTATATTATAAACACTGTTTTCAGAAACAACACAAAACATAGCTTCATACCAGCTATTCTGAAGATAGCTATCCCAGACAAAGCTGGTACCTTCTTTCAGCAAGGGAAAAGCTGCTGATGCCTGAACCCGGTTTTGTGATAACTCTTTTGTCAGGCTCCGTGGCTGTTGCAATGGCTACTGGTATCCCTTGTTGTTCTTCTTCCAAGGGATTAATATATTTTAATTAACATTTTATAGCACAGTGCAATATACATTAGAAAAAACAGGAAACATTGCCTTTAGTCCAAACTACCTGCTCAAATCTCACATTCCTCTGTTGTGCTGCCTCTCCTTTGTAACTGGCTCTGGGCTTGTTGTGGAATACCGTCACAGAACAAAAATTCTGCTGCTGCTCTTCTTTCTATTCCAGCTCCTTCTGTACTTCTATGTCTCCCCCTAATTTCTTCACCTTGATTCAGTTGCTAATCTCTACATGTATATTTGAAAAGGCATTGTACTGCGTGTAGCTAAAATGAAGTTTTAGTTCTAAATTAAATGAAGTCTGAGCAGCCCTGCTTACCAGTATTGTACTGAAACCAAGTTCTTCTGGCCAACTGATTAAGATTTATGCAACCTTAGTAATTTGAATGAAGCAGACTTTAGTCATAGTTGTCTTATATCTCTGCACAGGATGACCTGACAGTACCTGGAGTCCATCCTCATATTTTTTTCAAGAGGTTTTTTTTCTAAGAAATGTGGCTGATTCTTTTTTGTGAGCTTCATTGTCCCCCTGAGGTTATGCTACAAGTAAGGGGCATTGAGAATCACACAAAGCTGTACTACCCTATTCATTTACAAATCCTCATTTCCAATTCTGAGAGAAGATGGAGATGCTTTTCTTCAGTTATATTCCAAATATGGCTTTTTTTTCCCCCATCTGAACAAGAACCTGCTTAAAAATCACTTGTAAATCTTGTCACAAATCTTCATTTCAGAATTTCAGAGATGTTTTTCTCTTCCCATCTGTACTTACCTTTTAAAATTTTTGATGTTTTCATTATTGTTTTCAACTCCCAAAACTCCACAAGAAACAGGGCATGGTGCTTCTTTCAAGTTTTGCCTGTTGCTGTGAGAACATTACCAATAGAGATACATTTTCTGAATGACACTGAAAGGCAGGATAAACAATGAGTAGAGTTGTAAAATGCACTATTAAGCATGTTCCAAAATTTCCAATGCTCCCTACCTCTATAATTTAGCTGTCAAGGGCACTATTTATTTGCATTTTGTTTTATGGGTTATTATGTATATTAGCCATAGAAGTTAATGCTACATATAGTCATATTGGTTAGATCATAGTGAAGCAGCATTTTACGTGCTATGAACTCAGCAGGTAAGATTTGAGTTATAAATGCCTCTAAGGACAGAATTTTACATATCAATATAAATTTTTCTTCTATACAAGTCTAGTAAAGTAACATTTTAGTTCTACAATTAAATGGTATGATTCCCCCTATACCAGTTCAAGCAACCAATAGTGCTGCTGCTCAGCTTGGCTCCTAGCTGTAATTTCTTAACTATTTTCAATCTTCTGCTTGTTAGATTTATATTTATTTATTTATTATATTAAGATCTGCAGCTGTTTTCATTGATTTCAGTATCAATTTTGGGTGAATAAGACATAAATAATTTTGGGTTTCATGTTGTTTTTTATCAGCTAGTAGGCCAGTTAAAGATTCTGTGCTGATTGTGCTCTGAAACCAGTGAATGTTTTTCCTTTCATTTATGGCTCACAAAAGCAAACATTTAGCTGGTGGGTTTACTGTCCAACTGGAAAAAAGGCAGAACTCATTAGAAATATCTAAAGAAGTTTTCAAGTTTATTAAATCACCCTCTTTTGGAAGAGCATATATGTTGTTCCTTAGAAAAAAATTTTGTTAAAGGATAGCATAATGTAAGTAATGCATAAACAAACGTGTCCTTTGCTAAATTCTTTGAATAGGTAATAAATTAAAAAAAAATTAAATTGGCATCATTTATTTTATCAGCTCACTGTTAATCAGTTTGACTTTTTTAGTCTAGATCTAAAGTAATCTTCAAAATGTTTCTGTTGTGAGTAAAAACCAAAAAGTTATTCATAGCCTATGGCACTGAGCACTCTACATATTTAATTTTGCATCTCCCTAAAGAGCAAATTCCTGTTTCAAATTTAATGTTGAAACAAGCCTGTCACTGATTTTATTTATGAGTTTAGTTTTACCTAGGTACTACTTCTACTTTCTGTGAAACAAGAAGCACTCTCCTGTCTTTAGTCTTTTTGAAATACCTATTCATAGATTTGAAATATTTTTAGTGACATAAATGGTACAAAGGTTTTGGGTCCTACACCTCTTAGTTGTCTTGTTAAGCTAATTTTTTATTTCATATTGATGCTCTGAATTCTGTAGCAAAATTAGATCCTATTTCTGTCTTGAGAGACTTACCCTTGTAATAAATTTAATTACTACCAATATCAATGCATTTGTCTGAATGTCTTAGGGTGATTGACAGTGCTTTTCTCTCATAAAGATATCATTGTTAAATTCACATAGGTGTAGACACAGTGTGAATAAGCAGCCTTTTGTGATGTGTCTGTTTCTAAAATACATTGCTGTTTCTGTGTGAGAAGTCTCTTTGACGACTTTATTGACACTGAGTTTTTACCATTTGATATTTGAGTTCTAGGGTAACAGATTCTAAAAATGGCCAGCTTTATTTATGGTCACAAAAGGCCTGAAAACAGGCACTGACCATGGAATGAGGTAAAAAAGTTTTGATCCTTATATGCTATTATTTGCACTCAATTGTACTTTAAAACATGTGCATAGTAGGAGGATTCCTGCACAAACCACATCACAGAGGGTCTGTAGAAACTCAAAAGCTCTGGTTAAGTCAGGGGAGTGTTGCGAATGTTCATGCATGACAATGACTAGGAATTTTAAATACAATGTTGCCTTTCCCATAAAACTAGTCTTCATTCCACTAGTAGGTGAGGTGATGAGACTCGCAGATTTATCCCTTTCTGTCATCTGGGAAACAGAACTGCCAAGTTCTGGCATTAAAAATCATGAGGACTGAAACAGACTTAAATACATGAGGATTTTTTATTGCCTTAAAGGTGTATGTATCACCAGAGTGATCCTGAGAGTAAAATCAAATAAATAGAATATGGACTTAGTTACACTGTATTACTCTTGGCCCTGTTTCTTTATAGAAAACCTTCATTTAGTAGTTGCAAAATTTAATGCGTGTTCTCTCCTCACTGTTGAATAGCTTAGGTAGCTGTATTAGATCTTGTGCTCCTTAATGTAGGCAATAATGAGATACTCTGCCATCTCTGCTCTCCTGGACTTTGCTGTGGTGCAAATTCTCTGCTCACTTCCCATTCTCAAAAATGGAGTCTACACTGTTCTGCTGCCTAAGGACTCATGCTGTAGTTAACCTATCTGTAAAAATTATTATTTCAAGGTTCAAGTCTGTGAGTTTTTTGTGCCTTCTCTTTTTTCATTTCTTTTAATCCTCTTATTGGCCTTTGTGCCTCCGTTGAACTTTTCTTACAAGTTCCTCTGATAAAGTATCGTAGTTTTTCATCATCTTTCAGCATCAGTTGTGTTTTGGAAATTCAAGTTTTCCTTCCTATCTCAACAAACCAAATGGGATAGCAATTTTTCTGTTTGAGTGGTTTTGGGTTCTTTTTTGTTTGTTTTTTGTTTGTTTGCTTGACTGCCTCCTTGGCATAATTACTACTCCTTATGACTGGGTTATTCCCCACTAATTTCCTTTGAGTCTGGTTCAAATATATATTGTACATGTTGAACATAACTGACTTCAGTTCCACATCTGAATTTTGACTTATATATTCTGGACAAAGTGTTAGACTCCTTGAGTTTCACATTTTTTTAATCCTCAGGTCATTAAAAGAATTCTGATGAGATTAGCTGCAAAATATTGTCTTATGATCAGAAATCTAGAGTGCTCCAGTCACATATTCCCAGGGAGTTTGGGGTACATTAGAGAACAGTATGTCGGACAGACAGTATTTTTAAATTAGTTGCCTAATAGTACGTAAGTATTTTGACACTATTTGAATGGCAAAATATTTCAGTATCTGTATGTGCTTTTCAGATATCCCATATCAGCTTTGACATCTAGCAACTATACAGGTTTAGCCCAACAAATACTGTGATTTGCTTTTACTACCAGTAGTGTACATTTTCACAGAAAATGGCATGTATTGATGTTAATGGTTAGGATTTCTTTCATCAGTCTCTCTCTATGAAATCTGGGTGGAGATAGGAATGCTTCAAGCTGCATTTGTTTGCTAATTGAACCATGAGTTTACCTCATGACAGAAGCAAAATAGTTCTCATTCACTAGCATTTTTCATTTGGTTTTGTAATTGCTTGAAGCCTAATTTTATTACAATTTAAATTTGGCATGGTAACATATTTGTTTTGACAATGAATTACTTTCTACCAAGATAATTCATCTCTACCTATGTGGGGAGACTAGTAGGGGAAAGTAGAATTACTCAATACAATAATGACTGTTCAGCTGAGATATGAGGGAAAAAGATGTAAGGCTCTGTAGGCTTTGAATTGCTCCTACACATCCTGGGCTGGTGTTGTGTTATAAGGCCAGTTTCTTGATGACTTCTGTTTAGTTACTTTTAACACTTTTTGGGTTTAGTTTGTTGGATTGTTTTTTTTTCTTTTTTCCTGAAATACACTTTGAAAACAGACCTCAAATGTGAAATCTCATTTTGCCTTATTAAAAAGGGTTGTTTTTGTTCTTTTTTTTTTTTTTGGGGCGCAGGAAGGCAGCTTTGGTGTTAAGTATTCTGTGGGGAATTGTTTGCAAGTTTGAGTTTGGATTTTTGAGCAAGGTTTTAGACTAAGTAACTGTAGCATTTGTTGCTTCCTATTTCATTTAAATCTATCAAGTTGGTCGCAGTTGGATCCTGCCATTACTTGAATGGGAGGACAGTTTCCGTTTCTTTACAGTTTAACCTTTATCCTGAGGGAGTACAAAAATCAGAGAAATGTTAGCCCTCTTCCTGTAGGGCTTGACTCTCAATAAATAATCTATCATCTGTCTCTCCATCGTTTTTATGTAATCTATTTGAAGCTGCATGGTGAGTGCTGAGTGCTGAATGTCAATGACAACTGTGTTAAGACAGCCAGAAATATTCATTAATATGCTTGTGCATAGTTTGCTATTTCATTTCACTGATACTTGGAACTATTTCTTCTCACTTCTTAGAAAGAATTTACACTTATCAATGGGGGTTTTTTTTGAGAACTTATATATGGAAATTAATGGCTTAGTAGAATATATTTATTTATATTCTTCAAAGATCTACTGCCTGTTAGGACTTGTTAGCTGATCAGTATAGCATAGACAGGAAATCACATTACTTTTTTTTGATCTTTTACATCAAAAGTAAAAACCCTTTTCAAATTATTCAAAGTGGTTGAGGTTTGCACCAACTCTTGTGAAAAGAGGGTTAATCCCATACCTTTAAGGACAGGATTATGGCAGGATGGGTAAAGACCTTGATAAAATCTGGATAAGAGATTTGCCAAGAAGGCCAGTGACATCCTGGCTTGTATCAAGAGCAGTTTGGCCAGCAGGACCAGGGAAGTGATTGATTCTCTGTACCCAGCACTGGAGAGGCCATACCTCTAGTGCCATGTCCAGTTCTGGGGCCCTCACTTCAAGGAAGACATTGAGGTGTCAAAGTGTGTCCAGAGAAGGTAAATGGAAGGGTAAATGAAGGGTCTGGATCACAAGTCTTATGAGGAGTAGGTGGGAGAACTGGGGTTGTTCATCCTGGAGAAAAGGAAGCTCAGGGGTGACCTTATTGCTCTCCACAGCTGCCTGAGAGGAGGTTGTAGCAAGGTGGGCGTTGATATTTTCTTCCAGACAATTAGTGACATGACAAGGGGACGTGGCCACAAGCTGCACCAGGGGGAGGTTAAAGTAGGATGTCAGGAGGAATTACTTCACTGAAAGGGTTGTTAAACATTGGAATAGACTACCCAGGGAGGTCATGGGGTCACTATCCCTGGAGGCATTCAAGAAACAACTGGAGGTGGTACTTTGTACCATGGTCTAGTTGAGAAAATGGTGACCAGTCAAAGATTGTACTCAATGATCTTGGAGGTTTTTTCCACACATGATTCTGTGTGTTTCTGATAAGAGAGCCATGCTGAGTTCTGTCTTGCTATGTCTCCCTTTGAAGCTAGAGTGCACTGCTTCCAGTTATACTTCTAATTACCAAACCCAAGAAAACCACATGACAAGGGGACATTTGGAAAAGCATTTAATGAGTGTGCTATGCTGCAGTGAAATCTGATTCTCACCTGCCTAAGGCTTCCCTGCTGTAAAGTTTCTGTGAGAAGTAGCATGGTAAGAGAATGGAGAATGACATTGTTAACAGTTTAACTATTTGAAGTCTTCCTGAGCTATAGATGAAATATTTATACCTACCAGAAGGAGAAATGCTATTAATCCACTCCTTATGAATGAAAATGGAATGCTTTTAATATACATAACAGATAATGCTTGTAATTGAAATTCTCTTTCTTTCCTTTCACTAATCCAGGGAACAACATCTTTAGTAATAAATAGCTGCAGTTTGGCTAGCTACTTATTTTAAAATGCTTCTCCAATTGTAAGTTTTCTGTCTCTGTATGTCCTTCCAGAATAAACACTTATCCAAAATTTTGCCTCTGCTTTTACCAAATAAGGAGAATTTTGCTGTAACTAAATTATATGTGACCTCAATTTGATTCCAGTAAAAATTGCAGTCCTCAAAATGCCAGGCATTACTTGAATATTAACTTCTACCTTTTTATTTAAAAGTTCCTTTCTTTTACTTGGAAGAATAAAATGTGTACAGAATATCACTATTTTACTAGTTTCCACAGCCTTTAACAAGTATCACGAATATTATAACAAGCTACTAAGGATGTTAAAAGTAAAAAAAGGTTAGTGTTGATGCTAACACAAGATCCAATTAGAAGTTTTTAATTTCACTTCTACTTGAAGTAGAACTACCTGTTCTTTAATTTTCTATGAATAGACAGCTGTGTGGAGTCATGAGATGCTTGCTGAAGTGAACAAAGATATTCAGACAACTAAGTAATCAATCCTACATACACCTACATGCGCCTTTTAACTTTCTATTTATCAGCAAAACACTGAACTTAGCAGAATTACTTAGGTATGAAGATAAGTGTGACCACGTTTGGAGAATTGTGGTTATAAATGATTGACTGAAAAGAGAATTTCTGCTGGAATTTATTATAAAACTATCACAGAACAGAAGAAACTACTTCTCTTTTTAAATAAAATCAAATTTAAATGCAAATCTACAATGTGAGGATTTTTGCCTACTGAGTTTTCTAACCCTCATAAACACAATGATAACTTTGCATTTCAGATATATGGAGGATGTGCACTTGTAGCAGGAATTCTGACGATATCTTACCAAACCAATATATCTGGTCAATCTTGCAAAACCACTTTTGATAATATTTCCACAACATGTGAAATAATTTGTATTGCTCTGCATGTCTTTCCTTCCTGGGAGTATTCCTTTAAATTACCTTAATAAGCACAAAACTTCAAAACTGAGGGACAAAACAATCCAATGATTATAATCCTGTGCATTTCAATATTAGTTGAAGTTGAAAGCAAATCCTACATTCATGTGGAATATTCTTAGTTCACTGTATTGATTTTTCACATAAGTAAAGCAGCTTTGCTTTCATGTGAGTTCTGAAACAACCTGAACAACAGAACTAGGTACTATCTTCACCAAAACTACAGAGAGGGATAAAGTATTACTGTTAAGAATGGTATCTAGCAGCCAAGGTATCAAGAAATTGTCTTACATGAGTATGTAGAATATATTTACAAAAGTACCTTTTGATTAATTGTGATATAAAAAGGTCCAACATACAAAATTTTGTTTCTGTGCATTTTCAATTTTGAAAAGGCATTTCTGAGTATTATCACCTACTTATGTGAGTAATAAATTATACGTTCTATGGAAAATTGCAGACTAATTTCACACCTTTTAGTTTAACTAAGCTTTCTTGTCAGAATGCTGGGATTTGAATTATCACACAGTAAAATGCACGGTCTGTAAAGTTGCTCCTGTTAATGTCATTATTAAGCACTTTTGTTGCAGTAAATTCTAAGTGCTGACCAAGAAGGTGCTCTGTTGTGCTAAGCAGTGTGTAAATGGAGCAATGGTGGGATAAGATAGTCACTGGGAGAGAGAAGTTAAAAGTGAGAGAACCTAGCAATCACAGAGAGAAAAGCAAGAGTAAACCTGAATGAGGAATCACCTGTGTTTTATGGCAGATGTATACCAGGCTGCCATTTTGCAAAGGGATCCCCCATTTAGATGCTAACACCTAATGACCGTGCACTAGGTGAGACCGGATCTTTGTTATGGTTTCCTGTGACTGTCAAACTCCCTGGAGACTCTGGAAGTGGGAGCATCACCCCATGCACACTCTCAGCATGCTGAAAGATGCTGCTGGAACAGAAGAGCAAACCATTGGCATGCAGAGGCTCAGCACAGGGGATTCTTGTCATAACTGCAGAACGGTCTCAGACTCTGATATTCCCTGTCTGGCTTCTTTCTGTGATTGTAAAGGTGGGAGAGTCCCTCTGAAGTTTTACCTCATTTGCCTGGGGAACAGAGAGGGATCACTGTGACTCTGTCCAGTGTCTGCTGTTTGAAGCCTGCAGGGGTACAATTATTATGGAAGAGTTTATTGATTATCTTAAAAATAAAAGCTTGCAGATAAGAGTCCTTACAGCTTTGTCTCCTTTTCTAACAAGATGACATGTTAGATGCCACACACATTATTAAATGTCTAGCCTGTATCAGATACAGGATGTCACAAAGAGATGACACAGTTATCACAGGCCAGCAGACACGAGGATTTAAAATCCTTGTCTGGATTATAGCCCTGGTGTAGATACATGGGAAGCTATTGCTTTCAGTGGAACTTAACTGAATGTACTAGCTAAGAATTTGTTCTTAAGGGCTAAAAGTAATGCTGATAAGAAGGAATTTTTTTCTCCATGGTAAATGAAAAGAAATAACACTACCACCAAATTAGCAGCATAACTGGAGGAGTACTTGTTTTAGAGCCTGAAAATAACCAGTATCTATTTTGTCAACACCTTCCTCCCTTTCAAAACTCTCATGATATTTCAGGTGCAGAATTTAGTTCAGGACTTGCTTTTTATTTTTGTTACATGAATTTAATTATCATGGAAAGAGGCAACTTGATAGCATTAAAATTAAGTCATGTTTTTTTATACTCTGAACAGCCACGAGCATACTGTAATTGACATCTGTGTTAGCATCTGCATTATAACCTGACAGGTAGCTCATCCTAGGCCAATAGGTGGAAGAGTGGATTAGTTCCAATAGTAATGTATGTAAATTTTCCATGACAGAATTATATGTGGCCTGTCTGCCACATATAATCTGATCAAAATAGGTATTTTTACAGCACTCAATACTGTAGTTGCTAAGTGCTTCACAAATATTTCACATTATCAGCATTTTAAAACAGAAAATTAGGTCATATTTCTGAAAAAGAAATATATGGATAGAAGCATAACATCTTTCTGCCAGCATAGTCTGCTGCTTTAGGAAGATTTTTAATATATATTTTTCTTTGTTCTTGTTTTCTTCTTTTCTGTTTGCTTCTTAGTCTATTTTTTTAATAGAGGTTTCATAACATCATTACAAACACTGGCAAAATAATAAAGTTTTGATATGTAGTGTCTGTTAGACAGCCACTGAATTTAATAAAACCAAAACCCAAAGTTCATTCTTCAATAGTATAACATTTATCATTGCATTTTTTCCCGCCAGCTATCTCATGCTTAGTGAGTACTTAAGTTCCAAAGATTCCAATAGACTTTGCTTGAAGTTAATAATTTATATTTACATGTATTTTCAAGTGAGAATTAAATTTATCATGCTAGTTTAAAGCATTCAATACCAAAAAGTGTAGAGGATCTTTGCCCATGCATTAGATATTACCTGATGATGACCCCAGAATTCCTTCATTTATTGCTCTTAACTGGAGCTGTTTGATCCTGTCATAGAAGAGAAATGGTTAAGAAATCTTTGATTTGTCCTCTTTAAATCTATAAAAGCTTGGACCTACATTTTGGATCCAGTGTGAAATTCCTGAGCATGCTGTGTAAATGTTTTCATTGCCAGCTTAATATTTTTTTCCACTTTTCTTATCACATAGAAAAATGTACTGTTAAATTTTGCACTGTGTGGAGTTTGCTGAAGGGGAAACACAAATGGACATTCAGGAGTGATGTATGGCACAGAGAGAGAGAGAGAGTGTGTGTAAACACCAGTAAACAGTTCCACAGCAACCCCACTATGGGTCATTAAGAAATGAGAACTTTGCAGAGAAGTCACCATAAATTGCAGCATTGTGTCTCTGATTTTTAGCCCTTGAAACCAGTGAACTGTGAGTCAGGCTTTATCATTAATGCATTTGGGTGGCAAAAGGGAAAATACCGGGTGACAAGAAATTAAACAAAACAAATGAATGCTTGTGTGGGTGGTGAGAAACACAAGGGTCCTGTTATGAAGGTAGAAACCATCATCATCCTTTGAACCCTCTCTGTCTTTAGAAAAGGCTTGAGGAATTCCTGCCAGGAATCATAATAAGATGATGCTGGGGTTGTTGTTTGGTTGCTTGCTTTTTTATTTCTTTTTAATTTATGGAGGCTGTTCGAAAATATGGCAACATTTTTTTCTGGTTCTTGTGCTTGAAAATGAGTCAAAGCTTCTCACATACTTTGTCACGAAGAAACAGAAGTTTTAAGATAAAACTGTAGGCTTTTAGGGGAGGCAATTGTTGGGATTTTTGATAAGGAAATTACAAGAAGAAAATAAGAAGGCATCGTTCTGGGAATAAAAAAAATAGAAATGAAAATAAGTAGTTACTAAGACAGGGAGAACATTGAAGACTGCTTACCTGATCTTTCTTAGGAGAGCAACACAAAGCAGGGAATCTCATACTGCTGGGAAATCTCTAAATATGCCAGAAGCAACTGACAAGTGTAAAATTATTCTTGGAGTACAGCAATGCTAAAAACAAACTAAAAATATTTAAACATCATGTCTGAAAACAGAATAAAAAAATTAAAAACCAGTTGTAAACTCAGTGTTGGAAAGAAAAGGTGTTAGGCTGATATTTGAATGTTACTGTCTGCACAGGTGATGTTTGGAGTCCTTGCTCTTTATATTTCCACTAGTTTTGTCATATCATTTAAAATGAAACTGAACTAAACCAAAAATATCCTTATAAATAACAATGAACTAGGAGCTTTGTATATATAACTTTTTAATACTTTTTTTTTAAATCACATTAATAGAAAGGAGGATAGCATTGTAATGAAACAGCATTTATATATATATTTATATAATCAAGGTTGGTCTTCATAAAACTGTTTTTTAATAAGTGTTAATCTATGAAAATGGCACAACCCTTGTGATAAATTTTTCAAAATATAGCGATGTAGCTAATAGTCTTGGTGTCTTCCAGTTGTGAAACTAAATGAACCCAAGCCTTGTCTTCTGCTTAGAATTAATATAAAATGAGAAAATTAGCCATAATTCTATACTTTGCCTATCCACTTTAGCATCCATTTCTTAATTGCTTTCTAACATGTAAAAAACAAAGGTAGTAAACTAATTATATAAAAATTTTCAAATTTGCTGAACAATATATTTTCTCCATTTAATTCCTGCAATTTCTTTATTGCTACATTATATCCACAAGATTTGGTGTCAAAAAACATATGGAAAGGAGCTCACCACACCAAACAGATCTTCTCACTTGTTCTGTCATATCAGTGATTTATACATTCTGGCTACATATTATTTTGATGAAGAATTTTTAGCACTGCAATTCATGCCAGAATCAAGAATTTAGGGGACTAACATGCTTCTTAAGTTAAAGATTCAGGACTTCTCTCTGTTTAGGTAGATGTTCCCATATCTTTCTTTCATCAATAGAAATGTTGCACTGGAGGCTTTTTAAGGCCTAATTTCTGCAGATTTATATATATAGCAGTCATTTATTTTCCACAGCAAAATAAGATATTAAGACAGAAATCCCTGCTGAATCAAAACAATTGTACAGACCAGTACTCTTTTCACTGAAAGTTAGGGGATCACATCTGCAATCTGCACTTGACACCTTCTCTAAGACTTGCCATTTATTAGTTTGAATGTTCTGCAAGTATATCCCATGGGATAACTAGAAAAAGATCCACTTCATTGCTTCCTAATACATGTTCACTAGGCAAAATCTTCAACGCACTTAGAGCAGTGCTGGGGAAAATAGGGAATGTAAGTCAGAATTTGAGGCTAAACAGCAGCCTCTCATGCTGCTTCATCTGCCTTCTGCAGAGTTTCGTTCAAAAATGAGTGCCATGGGAATGTCCCCATGACAGCAGGTTCTCACTTAAACTGGGAGTAGGCAAAGTGGCTGCAGAATTAATTCAGCCAAAGACACTGCAAGTTTGAGAGCTCAGCAGAGTACCTGGGTGCTTTAATTATCCTTTTCTCCCCATCTGTGCTTCTCCAGGCAAGTGTGATCTGAGGTTGGGTGAGACAAGAAAGTGTTTAGTAACGGGAAAGGACAGAGATTTCTAAGTATTTGCCTCTTTCTAGGTCTGCATCTGCTAAAAAAATCAGTTAATACAATGAGCATTTACGTAAGTCCCCAGATGAATCCATATTTACACTGCTCAGCCAAGACTTTCTGATTCCTTTGGACCAATTCTGTCTGGTAGGGGAGAGTTTTCTAATTTTATAACTAGATGTATGTGACAAGTCCATGATTGTTCTAGATTTCTTTCTTTTCATTTTAATGCCAAACTTCTTTGCTGATGATTTCGCTGCATTTCTATTAAAAGGGTGGTCCTGCAGCTGACATTGTAAACATAACCTCTCTGTTCTTTTAGATTTCTTGCCATTTCATTAGTGTTCTGGGACAAAACCCAGCTGCCATGGAAGTTTTCTTAATCCTTTTGGTCTAATTTCTTGCTGATCACTACTGACCTGATAGTGGTACTCTGACAATTCTTTTTCTCTTTTTTTTTCTTTCTCTTTACCCCTTAGAGTTTTGTAGTTTTATAGTTATCTTTCTGGCTTTTGTTCCCCAGTGCTTACATGAGACACAGATCCTGTCTACATTTTAGAATTATCTTTTTCTTCTGACAGTAAAATTACACTTTTTATGCTTTTATTCTTTAAAATGTGATCATACTCTCCAATAACCTCTTGTGGCTTATATATTTGAACATTATCTTATTTACTTAACCTTTCACATGCTTCTTTCTGTTTTGAGACTTTATATCTCTTTGCCGTATTAATACTTCTATCTTCCTTACCCTCTTTGCTTTGGAAGTTCTCCTGTTTGTTCTCTCTATGACTAATACTACGGGATACATTTAAAGTAGAAATAAGGGCAAAGGAATATTTAACAATGTGGAGAGATGAACAGAAAAAAAGCAGCAAGATTTGGGCAACTTATTGAAATTTCTTGTAGAAAAAGGACAGCAGATCTTTTTGATGAGACTGTTTCTCTTAAGTATCATCGATGAATGGGGACATATACCTAAATATTACTGAAGTCCCAGCAGTGCATTTGTTCAACATGTTCTGAACAAGGCTGGGGAAAAATAAATTACTGTATCTATTTAATGATTTCCAGAGTCATAGTCTGGTTTGGCAATAAGTGTTTATATGTAAAGTTGTCCAGTGGTTTCCATTACAGAACCTTGATATTTAACCACTTTTATGAACAGGCTACATTTAAACACTTCAAACTAAAGTTTTTCCCAAATCTATTTATTATTTTTACCGTTAAAGTGACTCGGTCTTTCTGAGCATCTAGATCTATAGAACTAAAAGCAAAAAAAAAAAAAAAAAGAGGTTTGTTTTGTTTTGAACATAAATATGTTCTAGTACTTCTTTCTTGCAAAGTCAGTATGACATTTGACATAGAAAGAAAGAGGGAGGAGATACCACAGGGCATCATTTCAGGCTGTCTATTGTCCGCATTACAAATTCAGCTGGATTTGTTAGAATGGGCAGTGGTTTCAAATCAGGGGATGGCAACAAACTCTAGGCAGGAGAGCCAGAAAGCAGCCATCCACCCTGCAACTGAGCCACAGTGCTGAGGGAGCAGGCTTTGCTTCTGCTGAACAAAGGGATGAACCCTGGGGGCTACTCAGGCCCTTACTCAAGCCATGCCTCTCCTGGCTCAGGCAACTGGCACCTTTGTAGAAGGGAGAACAAAGAGAACCATTTTTCTTCATGCCAGTGGTGAGGGGGAGAGGCAGGAAGCCATCATTCAGTTTGGGGAAAGAGGGGAGGGCAGAGCACAGAAGCCTCTAGTCCATATAATTGTGGGTGGTGGGGTGTTGCCTTCTGTCATTTTGTTGCCTTGATTGGCACAGTTTTGTTTTGAGAGGCCGAGTCTCTAATGGCTCACTTGTTGTTCAACAGCTCTGTGCAACAGTGGTTTTGGGAATCTTTTTGTTTTCAATGTGTCCTTTAAACAGCATAGAAGTATTTATACCTATGTATTAACAGCAAACTCACCTGGGAGATGTTTTCAGCTCACGTGGAAGACGCTGCTCATCATACGTTATTAACTGTGGCTACTTGACTGCATAACCCACTATCCGCAGTGCAAGTGCAGCTGAGAAAATGAGAATCTATTAAAGCTGCAAATGGGGCATCCAAGACTGAGAAACTTTCAAAACTGATGCTGCCTCTGTGACCTTTATTTAGCCACCTGAGTTTTTGAATTATGCCACAGTCCTTAATTGTGTGATCAAAGTGAGCATCTCCTTATTAGTGCACAACATGGTTTTCTGGCACTGGTAATGAATAACGTGGTTGCCTTCAGCACCCCAGACTCATTTGCAGCAGAAATTTCTCATCTCTAACATGGGACTAATAATTACTATCCTGCCCAGCCAGTGCCTTAGGAAGGTAATCCATACTTAAGATGCACTCAGAAGCTACAGTAAGTCAGCTAGCCTAAGAAAATCCAACAAACAGGTGAATTTGGATGATATTCAGTAAATAAAGCACAAATATGGGCTGGATGATGAAGGCAAAAAGAAATGTTGAACAGCAACATCCAGTGAACCTCTACTGTGATACATGAAAAAAAAAATTGGATGTTGATGTAAATTATCATGGGTAACTTTTCATTCTTTTCTAATTTTTCCAGGGCTTTACTTCAACTTGCGTTTCGATGCTTGGAAATATCTTCTTTTTTTCCTTTTTCTTTATTTTTGTCTTTGCATGGAATATGCTTTGTGCTTGGACAGAAATATACTTTTGAAATATCCAAGCAATCAGGCCAGCAGAATATTCTAATTTAATTCAAGCATGAAATATAAGCCTGAATTTTAGCTTGCATATATACAATATTTTTCAATGGCCACAAAATTATCTTGCTGATTTTGAGACATCAGCAATTAGAAAATGGCATTATTTTCCTACTGGATGTTTTAGTACTTATTTCCATGTACCTGGTGGAGTATGCATTTTTTCTGGCACTTTGAAATTAAATTGGAGAGCAGGAGAAACCCATTCAATTTTCATTATAACTTCCAGGATTTGGAATAATTCAGTCTGGTCGCTTAGAAACCCAATGCTTTTCCAAGCACATTTATCAGTTTGTCATGCTGTTGTCTCCTGTCATAAAACTGTCATCACAGTCTCTCTGATGTGGCAGTGCTGGGGGCACTGGCAAAGGTTCTTGGCTCAGCCACGCTCAGATTTTGCATGGCAAGTTGGGCTGCTCCAGTGAAAGTCACACGGCTCTTCTGCCTCAATGTGGAAGCTACCCTGCCTTTCATTGCTAATGTCATCGACTGCCATCTTGACATCTGGATATATTCCCACCCCATTTGAAGTATCAGCTCTTTATTCCCCCTCACTGTTGACCTTTCTTACCTTCTTATAGTTTTTTGAGCTATCATCCTTTCAACAACCTGCTATTTTTACTTTTTCTGAAAAGTGCTGGGAAAGGATCTGTGTAGCACTGAGTGTTTATCAAAATAATGTGTATACTTTTCTATCTGAGCTGTGCATAGGTCATAATGCCAAGAAAGATATGTAAGAATCAAAGAAACTGAAGAAAAGCTGGGTTGGGAAAAAACCATTTTACCAAATATCCCTCTAAAAGTGAAGCAAAGTTCTGCGATCTGATGTTTCAAGGCAACTCACAGTTGCACTGTTAGTTTTCTTGACTACGTTTGCTGTATCTCCTAATGTTCTTATATCAGAAATTATGCTGCAATTGATTGTATTTATGATACATGACAAGCTCATATGCATCTTGTACACTGAAAGTCAATTTAATTTCCTCATCATGTTTTTCTCAAGATTTTTTTTAAAGACTTGTTTAATTTAAAGCTTAAATAATCTTCTTAAATTCCATTTTGCTGAGTTAGGAGTGTTATAAGAAAAATATGAGGTCTAGCCTTAGATTGAAATAATATCTCCTCTGAACAATGGTCCCGAAAACAAAACTAACAAATGATGTTTAAATTTCTGTCGGAATTGTGTGCCATATCTTTAGGATGAACTAAGATTGTTCTTCTATCTCAGCTCTATGATTTCGTATAATAATTTGTTTGCTTTCCTCTCAGTCTAATCCAATTACATTTGCAAAGCTTTCCTGGTTTCAAATTTTGTAAAATGGAATGAGTATGTATTTTTGCCTTATTTTTTTCCTTTGAATTAGAGGCATATGGTGCACAATACTTAAACTAAACTCACAACCTGCCCTACTCTCATTTTATTTCATAGTGGCTTTGTTCATCAGTGTCTTATCTGCTTTTATTCTGTTTCACTCCCAGTACCATATTTTCCTTTGTAAAAGAGATACAAAAATGGTGATGGCAAGACCCATTTTCAGTGAGTGAAAAAAGGAAAAAAAAAAAGCACAAAGACAGTCTATTAGTATCTCAGCTCTAGCATTTCTTCCTACAAAAGAAATGGCACTTTTGTGGCTATACAGGCTACCCATGTAAAACCTTTTTTTGGCACCTCTGTATACTGAAACCGTCCAACTAGCTGATAAGCAGGCACCATGCCACCAAAGCAGATGGGCATAGCTGCAGAGAGCCAAAAGACAATGTATGTGCATCAAGTGTGGATGTTAGTGGCAGGCTTCCCAGTCAGTGATGTCTTAACGATTAAATGTCTCAAATTTTTTGCATCTGTAGTTACAGAGATGCCAGCCTTACTTCTGAATGGTGTTTGAGATTTTTCCCTTGGTTCGTTTATAAATTATAGGGAATTTTTCGTGAATGCTTGACCTAGAAGATACTTGGAACAAGAGGGTTAGCAGTAAAGGAAATAGTAGCAATAACTTTCCCCAGCCCTAAACAGCTGGATGTTCCCTCCCAAAACTAAGCAAACAAAAATTCCAGAAAGTCATAGTGTTTTTCAGGGTATTTCAGATATGCAGAGGAGAGAACAGGTACTTTAAGAGAAAGAAAATCAAATACAATCAGAGATACACATTTACCATAATATTACCAATAAAAGGATTTGGAGGTGATGCCATGAAAGAAACACTCTCAAAGGCATGAATAAAGAATATGCTATTCTTTGATCATATCACATTTAGGGAAATAGAATTTGACCAGCCTATGTATATTAAGAGGGCTGGACCACAACATTATCTGATTTCATTTCTAGTTTCTTCTCAGAACTGCAAAAACCTAGGGCATGGAATATTTTTAGCTAAAGTTTTTTTGATGCCAGTTGAAAGAGAAGGGAAAGGCAGTTTCCCTAATATCATCTAAGACAAGGAACTTTCTTTGTTTCCTGAGTGATACAGAGCAAACTTGCACACAGAGTCAGGTATAAACCTCCTTGAGGAAGGCCCTAATGCATTCAATGAACAAACAAAGTGTAATGTGTTTTGGTGATTTGAGAAAAATCAGAGATTGATTGATTGATTGATTGATAAAGAAAATGCTTTTAAAATAGTACTTTGTTTGAATATATACAGTCTGGTTTCAACTCAAAATGATTTTTTTTAGACAAACATAGTCCTACATCTACCTGGAGAAACTATAAAATTAAATCCATTTTGTATTTTATCCCCTTTTTGGAAGTGATGTTTGTGTATCTACATTCATTGTTAAAACTTCCGATTCCTCTTTTGTTTAATTCAATACATTCAGGATTGAAAAATACTGAAAAAAAACATGTTTTATTAAAACATACTGATCTTGTCAATCAGGCAGTCTTGCCCATCAGATTTACTGGAAGGAAATAAGGGAATTGGAAGAGCATTCTTTGTCTTCTCTTCCTTGGCTGTGGCTCATTATACTCACTCCCAGAGTCCGTCCCACAGAAGTGGGTGCAGCAATGCTCTCACAGATGGGCACTCCCTACACAAGGAAAATTTGTCTGTTCCATGAGGCTGGGTTTCCTGCCTCCTGAATTTGGCTCCCTCTCCTCCAGCTACCTTAACCTCCTGAACAAAATTCAATCTGGCTCCATGGCATGGCTAGTTGGAAACACGCTGCAGATCCAGTTCCTGCGTGTTGTCTCCAAAGAATGGGAAGTGACCTTTACTATTGACTGCTACTCTCAAAGCCTCCCAAAACAGAGTTGCCAGCCAGTGACTTTGAGGGTCTGTGTGCTCCATTCTGCAACTCAGAAACACAAAGTCTCCTAGTATCTTAGCCATGTCCCAAGATTTTTCCGAAATTTTGGAGTGGTCTAAGGAATTTCTTAAAAATTGTGCTGCAAAAAACAGTTTGGAAAGAGGCAGAAAGAATTTGATGGTCCTCATTTATTTTTCCCATGGTAAATCTGTAGTTAAAATTATATCTGCTTTGGAATATGAACATTAAAGACCACACTCAAAGCTCTGTGAACTCAACCACCAGAATCCTCATGACTATGTTTGCCAAGGCATTAAGACAAAGAAAACTGAAGGAGGAAAACAATACCTGGGAAGCTGAATAAAACCATCTCAATTTATCAAAAATATGTTATTATAAATGGCTTAGTTTTAGTTTTAGCAAGCATTTCAGTATATTCTCTGAGGATGGATTCCCTTTATAAATAGTTGCAGTTGGCAGTCAAATACTGAGGCATCAATAAAAGAATCTAAATAAATGTCAGTAGACTTCTGTTCCTAGCAACAGTAGCTATTGATTTTATTTTTTGCACTCTGTTAAAAATGAACGTTGAAAGAATTCTGATTGTCCTGGTTTGTATTTTTAATCAAGAATTCAAATGGGAACAGCTGCTAATCGTTCCATTAAAATAAACTGTTCAATGACTGAATTATAATCAAGATTTTTCTTTTTGGGTGTTTCTGAAAAGCCCAGAGACACCAAGGAAACAGTCAATACATGTCTAGCTCCATCAATTGCTAATGTCTGAAGCAAATTATGCTTCCCACTTTTCCAGTGAGAAGCCCTTCTCGTTAGATTACAGTGAGGTTATGTGTCTTATGTTTATTTTAGCTGACAAGAACATCTTTCCTTCCTCACTGCACATTGTCCACTCCAAACTGGAGGAAGTGAAAGTATTCCTGCTGAGGGCTGGCTGCTCAGCAGAATGGGCAGATTCCACCTAGGACTGCCTCAGGCTGAAAAGGGCTGGGAGAAGTGGTCCCAGCTGGTGAGCCCGGCTTACCCTGGGTGGAATGCAGGAATGTGGCAAGGTGAGTACAGCTCAGAGCCCATGTGGAGGAGCACTGCTGCCCTGCCAAGGGGCTGGGCCATCAGTGTGGCCTCCTGAACTGGCACCATCAGCAGAGCCTCTCAGTAGAGCGATCCTTGCCCTGGACTGAGCAATGACAAGGATCAGCAGCCCCAATTCTTGGAAAGGGAGTATTCACATATTCTGCAGAAAAGCAACTACATAATCCTCTTGAGCACATTTTGAAATATTTCTTAACAACTGAGGCAAACTTGTACATAAAAAACCATTCTGCCGCCTATCCCTTTCATGCTAAATTTGTGGAATTCTTTTTATTAATTTTTTTTCTATTTTGCAATGTGGTAATTCCATAATAGTATTGACTCTTAGATTAAGCCTTTGATAAAGCAGTTTATAATATCCAATGATCTTGTTCATGTTTCTTTTTCGTTTCTTTTTCATTGGTAATTAATTGGTAAAATGTTCCGGAGAGCCACAAGTTACAGTAGAATTTTACCACAACAATTTCTGCAAGTTTCCCCTAAGATTTCTTACAGCAAATATATCCATCAGAGACAGTTTGTATTCATGTGAATGCAATTTCTACACTGATAACTATGTATTACCTCTAAGAAAATCCAGGTCTTGAAATTCTTAGTATTTTAAAAGTGTTCTAGAAGGTAGGGTTTGAAAAAATTATTTCAAAATATTTCTAGCACTAATTGAAGAACCAAATGACAAAATCACATCGATTTGGTTTCTATATTTTTTTCCTATGTCAACTTTAATATAAATTTAACAGCTGATTAGAACTGGTCAAAAAATAACGTAATTTCAAAGCCATTATTTCAGGTTTTTATTTGTTGAACAGCATTGATTTCTACTGCTAGTAGCTCTTGAAGTAGATCCTGGTAGATTAATATTGGAATTGAAGCAGAAAGGTTAAAAAAGGTTCAAAGCAGTGCTATTTTAAGGTTGACTGTTGTGTAACCAGCTCAAGTTAGGTCTTGAAATACAGAGATATAACAAGAATTCTGTTATAAAGAATGTGTTTTGAGTTCTATTTAAATGAGAACTATCATTTTCCTGTTACTTACATTTAATTAGTAATTTCTAATTTGAAAGACTTTATAGTCTGGTCTACAAACAAAAGAGTACTGAAAAAATGTGGAAATAATAGGTGGAAAAATATCAGTCCATCTGTGAATGTATGTATGTATATTCATGTGTCTGCAGCTGGTTGGATATGTACTGTGTTGCAGTACACTGAGTATTCAGATATTTGAAGTTACTTCCTGCTGATAAATGTTTCACAGCAAAGATGTGATCAAAAGATATACAGGAATTGATAGATGAGTGAAGCCAAACCAATTAAATTTCTACTGCTATGTCAAAAGATAAAATATGTCCTGTTAAAATTTCTGCCTTACCTTACTTTCTTTATACATTAAGTACACTTTTGTTAAAAAGCTCAACAGTTGTAACATACTGATGCACAAGAAACCTAAATCCCCACCAAACTGCCTCCCAAAACAAAACAAAGAAACAAACAAAAAACAAAACAAAACCAAAACAACAAACAACAACAACCAAAAAATTCCCAACCAAGACAATAAGAAAATATTTTTAATGAAAAGAAGAAAATTTCTTTGCTCCTCTTTTGGAAGAAGAATGGCAGAAATCTATTTTTTTTAAAGAAAACTTATTTTTAAAAGTAGCTTCTTAGTTCCAGAGTACTTTAATCGGGGGTTCCAGACTATTTGTAACTCCCTATTGTAACTGACTGAACAGTCCTAAAGTGCTAGAATGTAAACTAAGTTCTTCTACATTTTGGCCATTCACCCTTCTAGCATCATATTGAGAGACATTATTATTATCATTTGTAAGAATAGAGTGACTACACTGAGAAAATGTTACGTATCTTCCTTAGGAAATCTGTATGAGTGGGCTGGTGTATCTCCAGAGTTGTTCGTGGTGTCTTGGAATGGAAGTTTGTCATTTAGTGTTGTGGGTTATATCTTCAGTGGTGTAGTTGGACACTGATTTAGAAGGTGAATGACAAATGAATGTGATGCAATACCAAAAACCACTTTTCTCAATCTTTTGCACTAAAACCTAAAGAGCTATGAATCCAAGAATCAGGAAATTAACAAATTAACAGGAAATTAACAAATGAATTATTCAAACTTAAGCACTAATGGACCATCAGGAAGTGTAGGATATAAACAGTAGTTCTCAGAATATGTCTCCTCAGTAGTCCATCAATGATATTTTACCCTCGTGATCTTTAAATTACTTTGGTATTTTTGTTTATGTGGGGAAAAAGAAGGAGTATATATCTGCATAGAACAGTGTTGCTGTCTTATTCTTTATGTCACCAGTACAAGATTTTCAATGGACTCTGTGACACTGGGAATTTTGCCTCTGAAAAGTTTGGCTTTCCAAACAGCAAGGGTAGAGTGATCTGTGTCAGACACTGGGAAATGAACCAAGCCCTGAACGTGCCTTTCCTCTTAAGTTGAGTGTAATGGAATCTAGATGCTGCTCAGAGGAGGACATCTGCATTGCACACATCTAAATGTGGGCAGATGGATAGTACTCTGACAGTAATGTGCTCTGTAGAAATTCAAATTATTTTATGCAAAAGGAGTTGGAGCCATGTCTTCAGAACAAAAAGCAAAGCTCTGCTTTTTTATGTTCCCAGCATAATTCTGGAACAAAGAAGAGGGAACAAAACAGAAGCAGCCAAAGGAAAAAAGAAGGCCAGTGAGTCCCACTCAAGCTAGAACCCCTTGGCTATGAGTAGATTGAGGGGTGACTGCACATCATATCAATATACTGAGCTCTGGGCTGTGCCTTTATCCATTTATGATCTGACCAGAACATGCCTCAACTTTTCTCCTGTCTTTTATGCTTATGAATCCTTCTCATGTACATTAAGGGGAAAATAGGGTTAGTAAATAACATATAATCAGAGCTTATAACTGAGTTCAAGGAGCTTGAAAGTTTGTACATAGCCATGGAGCGCATGGAAGCCTTTGGAAAGAAATTTTAAGTAGCATTTGCTCAGTATATGCAAGCACTGATTGCTCAAGAGGAAAAACCGTTCCAACAGCAATTTTCTGTTTGGTAGTGACCAGTTCTGATACACATGAGAGTTCACCACCTTTCAGTCAGTCTTGGCAGAGGACACTAATTATTAAAGTATAATGACAAGGAAATAAAATATCAGGCAGATTTATTTATCTGAGGGAACAAAGGAACATAGAAAAAAGTACATAAATGTGTGACTAAGGAATGATAGAAGAGTCAAGGAATCGCAATGCCAATGGGTTAAAAAATTCCCTGATAAACACAAGAAGAAAACTAGACTGTCATTGCAATTTGAGACAGAAAACTACAGCAACTCAAAATGGATGCTACAGAATCAATTCATATTTGCTTAGAAGTAGATGCTCACAAGGATGGACAGTGCACTGATACTACAGCCATGATTAAAAATAAATGAAAAAAAAACCTAGCAAGAAATATCTAAGTCTTAATGATAGGAAGAATTCAGCCAAACAAAACTAGTGGAAGCTGCATGCTGTGACAATCAACAAGCAATGAAAAAATCCAGAGAATTATGTCATTCTGCAAGAGCTTCCCAGTACTTTCAGGAATGTCAATGAACATTTATTGAAGCTGAACTGGTTGCACAAAGTCCTCTGCTGCCAAGAATATTATTTGTTGTCAAGACTACTGGTTTTGCCCCTGAGCTCTCTTCAAGTGGGGCCTGTAGATAACTGCTGGGCAGGGAAGACTTTCATCTGAATTATTAAAAGCAGAACACAGTCGCTCTTTGGTCCTCATGCACTCAATCACTGAATCTCTGCTGGGTGAGAATTTGACTTCAGATTCCTCTTTGGAGTCAGGCCATGGTTTCTGAACCTGCTCTACACTGGAAGCTTCCTGCTGATGTGTGACCCCTGCTGGGTTCTAGAACTGGACTCTCCACCTTGTTGTGCTGCCCATAGCCTCATCAGCGCTCCAGGAAAAGCCCCAGGCAATGGGAATAGGAAGGAAACAGCAGAATGCACAAAGCAGATGAAACCAGAGATGGTGCCTACTAAGAGGCCACAGGAGGTCCCACTATAGACTGCTGTCCTTTCTGCTTCAGATGGACTTCCCACAGGGGAATTAAGGGGATTCTATCAGTTCCAGCCATATGGAAACAAGGGGCAGAGATACTACACAGATGCCAAGTATTCAAAATTTCACTTCTTGTCATATTTGATGGGGAAGAGATAGGTTTGAAAATTGTATTTCTAAGTGATATATCTTCATAGACTGGGGAAATTAGGGGAAAATAACTTTAGAAACAAATATAACTATATTGTGGACAGTTATTACCGCATTACTGGAAAGAGATGCTCTTCCCAGACATGCTGGGCTCTAGGTAATCTTTGAACAACTCAAGTACTGTTGTCTAGATAGCATAAATAATCACATATTTAATGACTGTGGAAATGTAGTAATTATGATTTTAGAAATTCCTTCCTGAATGCAGCAGGATCTTGGGGAATATTTTCAGATTTGGAAGAATCTGCAACTAAAATTGTGTAGATTTCTAAAAATAAAATATTTTTATTTTTAAAATATAGCAAATCACTAATGACAAGAACAATTCGATTGCTTTGAATTTTCACAATGTAGGTCTCAGCCCTTGTATCCCCAGACAAATATGTTTGTGAGCCACATATCAGCAAAGAATTTGGAAACAAGAGAAATGCCATGTAAAGTTCTGTGGAAAAAAAATTTAAAATGCTTATAGCTATCAGAGTTCATGGCTATGCTTTAAAGGTATGGGACATATTTCTCCTTCAGGCAAAGAGTGACAGGAGTATTAGATGTGAGTTCTGCTGACCATGTTTATATCAAAGACAGTTCTGGCCTGAACCTTTGCTTCTTGTGCCCTTGTGACCATTTTTCCATTTGGCTTAGGTAGTAAGTGAAGTGATTTAATTTCTTTGACCTCCAGTTTCCCTGTTAGTAAATTGGGGATAATATGACTTAGCCAAATTTGACAGAAGTGTGAAGAGAAATGTATAGGTTCTCAGTGGTGGTACAGGTATTTTAATATCTCAGTTTTCCATTCCCCAAGAAAAAAATACATCCTATATTCATTTGTGATGGTTCACAGTGAATGTAACTGCGCAGTGTCAATAAATCATGAAATACCTGATTCTTCTGAAAATTCTTTGCAGAGGGTTATAAATTCATGTTTACTATTCAAGTCTTCAGTCTTAACCTAGTTATACCTCTTTCCAGTGTGGATATCCATAAAAATAATAAGCTTCATTGTCACTGCTGTGCCCCTTCTTAGTATCTCCTGCTTGGTCAAGTGTGTATTCATCAAAGTTCTTGTCTTGCTGTTGTGTGATTGCTGTAGCATTGTAGTGGCTTCTGTCAAATAATGCAGCTGTCTTGAACTCCCACATATAAGAAAAAAATGCAGCTATAGCCCTTTGAAGAACTCTTATAACATGTGCTTCTAATTAGATACATATAATAGAGAGTGTCAGGGGGATTTGTTCACTGTCACAGACCTTCAGTGCTGAATTTCTTCAACAATTTTCTGAAGCACACAGAAAACAAGAGGCATTTATGACTGCATGTGATGCAGAGATAAGAGATGAGCTACATCTGAAGCCTCTGAAATAAGAAGCAATGGGAAACAGAAACATCCTTTTATTTCAAGACAACTAAACTCAGTGTTTATCCATCGAATTCAGGTAACAAGCACTTAATACAACATTTCAAAAGGAAGAAGTTTAAAACATACTTTTAAAAGACACTTTTCGCCTTATCTGGAGTCCAATAATGAGACTTTCTTGTTAAATGAGTTTCTCTAAATGGCAGACAAATGTGTCCAGTTTTTGGTGATAAATTAGCAGTAAAAAAGAAAAGTTTTGTTTCTTCATATAATAAGATTCTCTGCTGGCACAAGCAGTTCCAAAGTTCCTTGGAGGGTTCTGTTGAATGTCCTGTGCACGTTGAGGTTTTAATCACTGTTGCTTACATCCAATGGTAGATGTTGTGCTATGAACAGCTGACCTAATGAAACCTGGTTTCCAGTGTCTCTCTCCCATGTTTTTCCCCCTTCTTGTTGACTGATAAATGATGATTTTGAAAGTCCTTCTCTGTATAAGGACTTAATAGTTTCTATTCCCATTTGTATGCCCATTTTCCTGAAACCTTTGTGGAAAAAGTATCTTCCAATCTTCTTGTATTCTTTTGTCCAATTTGCTTAAAATTGTTCTGGAGCACAAAAATTTTTCAAGGGAACAGAAATTGTGCATTTTGTATCTTTAAGAAACCAACCTAAGTGCAGTGTTTAGAATTTTCACTATAAGGAATCCAGTTATCTTCACATGTCAGAAGGAGTGTTTTTATGATCTACATAAGAATATATAACATTACAGTACTAAAATAATTGGCAAAACCCAACAAGTTAAAATGCTGCACAGTTGGTTAATAAAACCAAATTAGGGGTTTTGAATCTAAATTGATGTTTTCTTCTCTTTTTTGTAATTATAAATCTCCATGTTACATGTGAAGAGGAGTGTACTGTGAGAAATTTACAGGAAAATGAAATGCTTAATATGTTTAACATCTCAAAGTTTTGTTTAAAAAAAAATGAGTTTGTTAAGACTCTCCAGTTGAATGAGGTTCCTATTTTCCAAAGTTTTATTAGCAGCCTGCATTCCAAGTGTAGATGTGGATTAGCTGGGTCATCTCTGGAGATATTCTGACCTCAACTAGATAAATCCCTGCAAAACGTGATCCATGCTGGTGATACTTTGAGAAGAGATTGGACCAGGTGACCTCCAGAGAGTTCTCCTGACCTAAATAAATCTGTCATCTGTGACCAGAAAGAGCTGGCCTATAAAGTATATTTAATCTGTATGCTTTAAATTACCTGAAATTACCTCTGTATAAAGCAATTCAAGCATTTATAGATGTGTTAGCTTCCATTAAATCAAAACTATTTTTATCATAACTTTTTAAATCTGACCATGGTCCAACTAATAGCTAGGCTGGCTGGAAATTATTTTGTTACCTATAAAAGAAAGAAATTTAAACAGGTCTAAATTTTGGTTGTATTGGATATAGTCTCACTTTAAATTCTGGGAAATGGCAGAATTGTTTTATTTTCACAGTAGCTAGTAGATTAGGTTGAAAATGGCATGTTGAATAATAGACAGTGTAATGCAGAACATCACTTGCAAGAGCAATGCAAGAAGAATCCTGCATATGTTGCTACTGAAAGAAGATAAAGAGATTGTCATTCATGACAAACAATAGTTTATCTTTTTTATTTTATTTTATTTTTTATGGAATGGATAGTATACAGTCCAAAATACGGTCTTCTTATTCAAAATGTGAACACTTGGAGGTGTGCAGAAAATAGTCCTTCCTGATTTGGAAAAGGAACTACCAACATGTAATCAGTATGGTTTGTAGAAAAGGCTACAAAACATGAAGAGTACGTCTGTAGATACTTGTGAGGAGAGGGGTGGTGATATAAAATGAGAAAGCAGCTCTCAGCTATAACAAGTAGAGAATGGTGTCCTATCGCTGTCATATTTCACAGGTATGCAAGGCCTTGTGGAAAGAAATAAACAAACATGCAGAATTGAATTGTGGACCTAGAGGATGGCTACAACAGCCAGCAGAAAAACATTTGAAGATCCTGATGTTTATTAGGTGATTGAATAATTTGTCAAGGGAAATTCTTAAATACAATCATCAGATAAGATTAGCAACTGCAGGTCAGCCTTTATTGTACAGGATCCTCCAGCATTACAGCAGGGGAATTTACTTTTCAGTCCTAGCACATAAGGTCTTATGAATAAAAAACAGAAGCAGAATAGTGGACAGAAGGAGAGAAAAAGTGTATTCCATTACTCTCATCAGATACATGAATAAGACGTTTGGCAACTACCAATGAACAGATATTGCTTAAATATATGAATGCTCTTCTATACATTCTGAGACCAAAAAAAATTAAAACCCCAAAGAAAGTGGCAATTTAAAATGCAGTCTGCTTCCTGAAGGTGTTGAATAATTATGAATCTTGCTTTGGAAGGTCACAAAATTCCCCCATATTTTGTAGAAATACTGCAAAAAATAGTGAGATAGATAGATAGATAGATAGATAGATAGATAGATAGATAGATAGATAGATAGATAGATAGATAGATAGATGATAGATAGATTTTCTTTAGGTTATGTATGCTTGGTTTCTTGAGACTAAATCTGAAGTGTTGAAAAAATCCAGGGCTAGTTCAATTAGGCTGTTATTTAGTAAGTTGTAGTTGAATGATCAGGTCTGCACTTCTAATATAATTAATACAATTATATAATAACTACTATTAATAACTAATATAATTGATATTACACGCCTCTCTATTGTAGCATTACCCATTTGAACAAAGAAAGAGATACAGATTAGTCTCAAATTAAAATGTCAACTGTTTGCTGAGATGCAGGTTTTCTGCTGGGACTGACTACTCACTAGGTCACTAGACACTGTGTTAGGGAAAAGGAAGAATTTATTTGTAATTCTCTCGTATGTGTAATATTTTTATTCATAGGCACCATACTTATAATCTGGTTTTGTCTCAGACTGAGCTAATGAACTAAGTTTACCTCAGCTGAGAGTGGAATTGTTAATTCTGTGTTTCTCTCTTCCTCCCTACAGTATGCTGTCTGGCTGGTCCTTTGGGTTACATGGAACGTGTTTGTTATCTGCTTCTATTTGGAGGCTGGAGACCTTTCAAAGGTAGTTAGATACATTTAAGCCATCAACTCTGTTAACATGCCCCAGACTGTGCTCTGTTTTACTCATTCTTTTAGTGTTACCTAAATGAATGTCGTAGTATGATGTAAATTTGAAATATTCTGGGCCTGTTAGAAGCTTTTAAACAAGACAGTAATGAATGTACACACTCTGATGCTCACAGCAATAATTGTATATATTTTTTAAAAGAAAATTACCTCTTTTTGTCCCCATCAGTAGCCCTGCAATGCAAATTCCACCCATGTGAGAGACATTAATTAATGGTTTCATTAATAAAAAACATTGCCATCTCAGGAGCAAACAAATTTTTATTGTACCTTTTAGCTTGCTGTTACTTAGTTGGATTCCTTTCAGGGGTCTTATACATAGCATAATAATTGTAAAACAAGGGGTTTTTCATTAAATTAAAGATGTAAATTGAGGTGCCAGAACAGATTGCCATTTGGCTTCATCAGTTTTTTTAAAGTTTATGCTTCTGGTATGAATTTTTCCTTGAACACTTATACATAGTAAAAATCTATAGCAAAAATAAATTTTCCTAAGAATGACATATTTATAGAGTTTATTGACAGTGTGATAATGCATAAAGTGGCAGTTGCTAATGGCCTCATACCAACACTCCTACTTTCCAAGGTGTTCCCAAAAAGCTGGCAATTTTGGGGATAAAAGATTAGCAACAATTTTTTTAGGGTAATATACTTCAATTGAGTCTAGTTATTGCTGAATTGTGCTCACACTGCTGTGAACTGACCATCAAGGAGAATCCCTCATGTCGAACACATCACATTGTCTTCTTGACTCAGATTTTAATTTTTTTACCTGATTATAGGGAGTTTAGCCCAAGTGTAAGTTACAGATGTAATCCTCTGATCCTTTGTGAGTTACTGATACCTTTTTATGCCGAAGGTTAAACACAATTATAGGAAAAATAAATGAGGCAGAGATACATCCTTGCATGTTGTTTCTTTCAAATCACCCCCAAAGTACAAAAACTACTAGAGATAAGGTATTTCATCCCCATGTGTTCTGTTTCTTCAAAGATGCTGACTTCAAAAGGATCAAAATTTCATTTCCTGAGGGTGTAAAGTAATTTTCTGCAGGTAAAATGTTAGCCTTTCCTGGTTTTATACTTTCAGACGGGCCAAATCTCATTAAAAGCTTGGCAAAAACATAGCAAATAAAAGGACTTGCATATATTATCTTTTATTTGGTCAAAATTCTTTCTTTGTTGTCAGGAGAACTAAGATATATAACAAACCTGGCACCTGTTGTACAATCATACTCTACTCAATCCACCCTCTTTCCACCTGCTTGTTTCAGCCACCTGCATTCCTAAACTTGTAAATGTTGGGATGCTTATCCTGCCTCAGGAAGTGAATGGGGGTGGGAAAAATGGAGGAAGGAGAAGTAGCTGTTTGAGCACTGGGTATAAAAACTGGGTAAGGACACAAGTAAGGGCTACGTGGAAATAAAATAGACCACAAATAGTACCTAAACCTTGAAATTATTTTTTTTTCTGAAGTCATCATCTAGAATGTTTCCCAAACATTCTAGATGATGACTTCCCAAACCCAGTCATAGGGTTCAGGTCTATATTTGAATGCAGTTTAATCTTTTATTTGGTCTCTAGAGGTATTATTTGCTCCAGTGATATGATCTGCCTTGAAATACCCAGTAGAGTATATTCTTTCCACTTCAATTGGCTTCCAGAGCACCAGAATTGGTAAAGAGAGGGAGAAAAGGAAAAGTTCAGAGAAAAATGGATTTTAAAAAATGGTAGAGATCAAGTAATTATCTACAAAAGATCTAATTCACATGAGGGGCATCATTCTCCTCTCCTTTTCAACTCAAATGCAATGTCAAGACTTCCCCACATGGGAAATATTCTAGAAGATCTAGTGCTTGGAAATATCTAATCTAATAATACATCTAATGCAAAGATACCCCACTATTCAGGTTGGTACAACATACCCCCCCATTCTAGATGCTTCAGAGGCTCTGGCTGTTTTACAGATGTAGGCATCTTACAGAATAGATCGTTTCAAGTGTAATGTTTCTCAGGCCTACTCATAAATCTTGCACTGAATCTTCTTTATTATTTATATTTTCATCTGAGAATAACTGCAATGTTAGATCTGTGGTAATAAACCTGGGTATTTTCTTTGTTTGAAATGGTATGTAGAATCTTGAGAAAAGCTCTGGGTCTGAACTAGTGCTAAATAGAGAATAAAAAACAACCTTTAAGCAAGTACCATAGGGACGCCTCTGAGACTGTAAACCATGAGAGAGGATCCTGTGCAGCATGGCTTTAAGAATTAATAGTTTAAAATTACAGCCTAATAATAGTTCAGATTGGTATAGTTTATTTCTATATGTATTATTTATAGCTTGCTACAAAATAAAATAAAGAGAAGGCAGGTTTTTTTCCCAAAGTTTTAAGAAAGCTTTTATTCTATGTGTACAACAATTTTTCCATCATCATCTGCTGAGAAAATGGAGAGGACATATTTCAATTGTTAATATACTTATTTTACTTGTGGGGGTGGAGGTCATGACATTTTTACAGTTTCTCCTTATTATACTGAAACAGGTCTGTAAAGACTGAGAAATTTTCAGAACAATGAGATAAGCATCTCTAAAGAGACTGAGGAGATTCAAGGACTATTTGTGAACGTCCATGTAAATCTGTTTGCATTATACACCTTTACAATCATAGATATCTTGTGGAAAATGGTGTCACACCAAGTATTTTCTGTCCTTGAGGCACAGTTATCTTTGCTGAAACTCTATCACAGCAGGATAGAATATTTTTGGCTTTGTAAGTATGGTTTGTAACAAAGAGGAAGTACAATCACTTGTTCTTAACCTTGATTTTTATGTAGATCTGTGAATAAATGCCTAGAAAACCCACTTCACAGGCTTCCTTTTCAGTATTATTCTCCAAAAATATTTAATTAGTTTGTGTGTTGTTTTGCTTACTTGTGACTGCCATACTGTCTATAAGTAGGACTTTAAGGTGTCAGGACTGGTAATATTTATTTTGGCCTGTGGCTAACCAAATGTAGCACATGAAAAGCATAACCTCATCTTGAATGAGGCACATCTGAAGTACACTAGTGAAACAAAACAACAAAAAAAAAACATAATAGAAAGCATTTCTGAGAAAATGTAATATTCCTGTGATTTTTTTAAACCCAGGAAAGTAGACAAGGAGATAAATTCAGCTATCTCAGAACAGCAGAAAATACTCATGTGATTAAGAACAGCACTCTTGATTCAGGGCATTTGAAAGCTTCCCCTAATGATGTCTAATGATACCACAAGCAGAAAATAAGCAGAATAAGAACTATCATACTCCCATTTTTAGTTTTGAAATGAATAAACAGTTTTTGCTGGAAGTAAACCTTTCCTGAGGTTGCACTGGTCCCATCGCAAGCTTTGGAGGGGAGACTCTATTGCTGTCAGCTGCTGGAACTCAAGGCAGAGGCTGGGCTTGGGGTGCTGGACAAGGGGCACCTGCTGGGCCTCAGCAGCCCTTGCTGTACAGGGTCCCATCCTTGAGTCAGGACTTGTGGTTCTCTTTGCATTCAACTCTATTTGTGTGACCAGATCCAAGAATTCTCCTTTCACCGTCGCCTGGCTGAGCTCCATAATCACTTTACCATAGTCTCCACAGTGGTATGTGAATACAACCAAAAGTACACATCTGAAAAGCTCCTTTTAACTGTCAAAATTGACTTAGTTTCTATTTTTTTGGCATTCCTGATGTCTTTCTTATTTACAGAAAAAAATTATGTTTACTATATTAAATCATTAGGTTGTACTTATATATTTTTACACAAAAATTAGGTGTTTGAAAGTCAAACAGTCTGATATCAAGAAATGCCAGAATTAAGATTGCTTGACTAAGCATGATTTAGCTCTTTTCTACATTCATTTTTACATATCTTTTAATGATGAAGTCACAACTGTGTATTTTTCTTTAATCTCTCTACCACATAGCCTGTTTCAGAGATGAAGTTTTGGCAGTTGAGTGAGGCTGCCATACTTCATCTTACTCCATATACTGCGGCTGTCAGAAGAAGCTTAATAACAATATAAATGTAAATCCTGCAGTTCAGTTCTGATCTGAAAACATGTAGAATAAGAATATAAAAGGTTAGGTACAGAACTCTGGCACCTAAGATCTCTAAGCACAGAAGTGATATTGTGTACATAGATACATAGATCACTGGGTGTAGTCAAACTGTGATTCCTCATTATTCATTATATAGGTTCAAGCAACTGTTCTTAATAAAAAAATAAAAAAAAAGGAGTTTCTATTTGCATTCAAATCATGTTACTTCCTTTCCTATATTGCCCTGTACTGCAACAGTGGGAACATGAAACAATGAGTTTAAAATATGCACTTATTTAAAATTGAAATTGTTAAATATAATGCAAAGAACTGAATTTTCTGTAGTTATTAAAATGTAAACATAAAGGAAAATGTAATCAGGGTGTTTTCTGATAGAAGTTTTAAGGGAAATTAAATGTTTCTGAACACTTTCTCTCCTACCCACCACAAATAACTGGAAGTATAAGATAACTTAGACTTACAAAATCACAGACTTATTCATGCTGGAAGAGCCCTCTCAAGGTCACTTAATCCGGTCTCCCACTCAGAGCAGCACCAACTTGAAAATTCTATCGTGTTGCCCAGAGTTTTAGCCAGTCGAGTTTTAGAAGTCTTCAAGGATGGAAGTTTCACAACTTCTCTATTTCTTAACCATTGTCATTGTAAAAAGCTTTCTCCTGATATGCAGCTGAAATTTCCATGGCTGCAATTTGTGGCATTGTCTCTTGTTTTTTCACTGTGTGCCTCTGAGAAGAGTCATGCTCCAACTTTTCTCACATTCTCTTTAGGTTTTTACGTGAAGGAGTTTCTATTTGTTCTTTTTGTAGTTGACTTCCTATTTTCTAACCACAGATAGTTTGTTGAACTTCACAAGAAAAATGCTAGTTACCTTGTAATAAATAATCAGTTTATTTTTCACACTTTTGCCTTACTATGGGAGAAAAATGAAGGGTCTTCACACAAATGGAAAGCTATATAGTATCTTATGTATATAGGTTATCCATGTTTGGAAAAAGTAGTAACACATTAGAAAAGAATTAGAGTCCTTTAGTTCAAAGACAATTCAACTTATGCTAATATTTAAGTTTCCTTATATTGTATTTAACAAACTACTGACAATCTTGTGTATAAACCCTGCAGTCTAGTAAAATGATGCAAATATGTACTCTTCCCTATTCCTGCTGAGATAAGTGAATCAGGAGGATTAACCCAAACTTGATGAAGCCTCCTGAGTAACTGCTAGGGAGCAGTAGGAAGTCAGTATCATGGCATTGTTAGGGAATACCCTTGGGGAGAGAGTCAGCTCTGCAAAGCTGAAGGAATAAAGATTTAGGGAGAGAGCTTGCGGCTGTTTCATTATCTGCAAGTACTGCCCACTCTGTAGCTGGAGTGCAAGCTAGTCTGTTTTCCATATCATGAAATCATGGGAATAAAGACAAACATGAGAAATCTTGTCCAGCTGCCAATGTGCACTCTGTTTAAAGTCAGTGTTTGCATACTCATGGCCATGGTTCATAGTAAAGTAAAGCCAGAAGGTACTTCGGGATGCAGCCATCAGTTCTCCTGCCTCCAGCCAGACCCAGCCAGCAACATGCACTGTGGGAGAGCAGCTGATGCAAATGATCTCAAGGAGGAGATGAGCATTTTAAAAATCCACCTACAAATGTTGCTCATCCATGAGCAACTTTTTATCACTGAGAAATCCTCCTTTCCCTTGTTGATCTGAAATGTTAGTCCAGGATTAGACAGATATTGCTGACTTTTAGTCACTGCAGGGCAGCCCATTCTTTTTCTTATCCTTTTCCATTGGGTTACTCTAATGAGAAGAGGCAGCAATGGTCGTAGCACCTCCTGTCAACAAATTAGCACCAGTAGAAATTGCTGGTGGAAATAAATGGAGAGGATGGGAGGAAATATGGAACCTATTTTTCCTCCAACTGTTCCCACTTGTCCCTACCATTTTATTGCACAAAATTATGAGGACCAGCCAGAAATACACCTTGTAGTAAGTAGTATTTTTCCATTTGAATATCCCAACCTTGGCAAGCACAGATCCACCTATGTGTCTGACTTTCATATACCACTGCTTGGATTGATACCTAGCTGCTCTGAAATCCAGTTTATATCCTTATGCAAATTAACTGCAATAATGCAAATTACTTCAGGATATGATTTGCATAGCTTGTCACTCATGCTGCATAAAAAAAACATGCTGGGTATGAGTGCTGAACACTTTATCCAGCTAATATGCTCTGATTTTAAAGGGAGGGCTTCATACATAGATGACGATGAGGAAAGAATGAAACAAAAGAAATGGGTAATTCATCTTCAGCATAACTCAGTTGTAACAAAGCAATGAACTTGGCAAGAAAGATTGAACTTACACCAGTTATGCATTCATTCTACATTACTTTGTGTCCATTGGTATTATTGTTATACTGCTTTGATTCCACATTTGCTGATTACTTTTGTAAAGCAGTGGTCATTAGCAGTTAAATGTCAATGTCATACATGCTCTAATAAAACAACCTGCAGGATGGTTAATTTTGAACATATTACCTTCCTTGGATGTTGTTTTAACAGATGTCCTGTTAAGATAACAGAGAAATTAAATTAGTTTTCAACTCAAAGCATCTGGTTAACTTTGTAGGTAAATGCCTTTGAGCAGTAAATCTGACCAGGGTTTTCAGATAAATAGCTATCAGAATGTTTTAAGTAAATGACTTTATTTTTTCACTTCTATTACTTAGGGCACATTTGACATGCTTGATCATATATCTAACAGATGAAAATTGAAAATAGTGCTGGCAACCAGCAGTGTTAGGTTATTCAGGGGGTAGTTTCATGGGTAGATACTATTAAGCATGCTTATAGTTTCAGAAAATTTAGTTCTGCAGCAATTTTTAAACCTCAAGATCTTTACCAGCTGGAAAATAACTGATTATAAAATGTAATCTGTTTAATACTGTAGACATAGCATATGGTGGAATGCATTTAGATAAAAGTGGAATTTTTTCATCTTTTTAATGGTGAAGTAAATTATGATAGCAAATCATTCAAAGTATAGAAAAATATGAAATATGATTGTATATATTTTGCTAATTGTAACAGTTTTATCTTTTAAAATCCTGGGACATATTTTACATGAATTTATGAATAAATATACATCTTCCTGTTGATTTATTTATGCTCACTTTTCCCACAATTCAATAGCTTTGCACCGAATACAGGAACACATGAAAATAAGACTGGTTAGGTGGTAATTCCATATGATTATTTACTTATGTGTGTGTTTACATATATATTGAGTACATTAGTTATACTGTTGAGATTGGAAAGCATGCACTTTAGCATGTACCTTAAAGCTGCATATATTATAGTTACATGAAGGCTTTCCTGTATATCTAAAGGCAGTGCCATGAATATTTCTGCAAGTCTTTCACACTTTACAGCCAAGACATTGCAGAAAAATATCCAAATATATATTTATAATGTTACTTTTTAATATTTATTAATTATATTGCAGTACCATCTAGTGGCCCCATTTTGATATCAGGGTGCCATTATACCCTGAGCCCTTGACACACATAATATAAGTAAACTAAATGGTACATACTCTTACTCTTACTCTTACTCATACTCTTGTGATTCTGTGAGAATGGGAGATGGATACCAAAAAATAGTAGATTGCTGTGAAAATCTAAAACAGTGTTATATCTTTGGAATTCTTCATGAAGTCTGGATTTTCACAACTTTCTTGTCCTAATTATGCCCATGTTTCTCATCTCGGTGAGGATGGATAGTTGAGTGACACAAAGCCCTACTCTTACAGCATTTTATGGTCCATTTCAATGAGGAAAATCCTTCTGTATGCTGCAGTGCACCACTGCTAGCACTTCACAAGTTGTTTAAGGCACTGGGGAAAAACTGTAGATTTTGCTTAAAATGGAAGATCAGAACTGAATTTATTTCTATTCAGGCAGATGCTCAGAAGATCACAGCTACAGAATGCGTGTTTTCCATGGTAGCTCATCTGGGAATTGTCCATGCCTCTCATACACAGAACCTTTACTATGGCTATGTGAGTCAGCTATGGACAAGTGCTGAGGGGGATTTACCATACTTGAAAGCAGGGGAGTCTGCCAGAGCAGCCACTCATCTTTTGTGAAAGTCTAAAAGCATACAAAAATATGCTCTGCTTTTTAATATTCACTGTCTCATGGCGTCAGCCTTGTGACATTATTTTTTGGGGTACAGGTGCAATACTTTAATACAGACACTAGCAATTTTTTTTCTAAATATGCAATGGCTAGAATATACTTTTACCACATCTACTCTTCCTCTAAATATAAGTATATAATTGAGCTTCTAATTAGAATCTATCAAATAAACTCCATCTTGTGAGCCAGGGGTCCACCAAAAATTTCAAGGCAGCACTAAACCCATGCATTTTCTGAGGAGCTTTGTGTTATTTGGAATTTCTGAAGGAAGCCATTCTGATCCTTGTGTCACTAAAAATTATGCCAGTGTAAATCCAATAGGAAAATGAAATTCCATATTGCCTTCAGCATCTTTTTACATATGGATAAGCATTTATTGAACCTGAGAAAGCAGTGTGAACTGTGAAGTACTTACTCTTTGTTTTTGATCCTGTTTAATATAGAAACCCCATACTCCTTTCTCACTACTGCAATGGTAGCAAGAGGCTCACAGGCCATGCACTGAAAAAGGCTGTGGTGGCTAATCACCTGTTACAGCAGTTCATCATCTTGTAGCACTCTATATTTGCAGTTGCCCTTCTGCTGGAGGCCCCCACTCCCATGGTCCTGCCCCTTGAACACCCATGGTCTGTCTCTGGGCTGAAAACACAGGTGTGCCTTAAGGCACTTCAGGCAGCCACATAAAATTCATTCTTACACAGACACAACTTTGCACTGGAGCATGTGAATAGCTCCTACAAAAGGCTCTACTAGAAAGCTAAGGAGACAGTAATGTGTTTAAACTGTCACAGATATTTCAAAGTGAATGTTTACCTTAGTCACAGAGCCATGCTACGCTTTCTGCACTTCTAGTGAGAATTTATACTCACTAGATAAATGTCCTCGAACATTTAAACAGCTATTTCAAATTTCAAGAAGCATGTTGGAATGTAGCTATTCAAGACAGAACAGAAATTAATTTTTCCTCTTGCAATACTGTAGAAATATTTTAAATATTATTAATCTTTTTCATGTAATTTTCTTCCTTTCTCATTCCCATGAAAAGAATGTCTCCAAAACTGGTACTGAAAGGAAGTGATCTGTGGTATATGGATAAGTGAATTAACTGATGTCAACTTCAATAATGGTGTGGGGTTAGCTGATGATTTTCTGATAATTGTCTGTAGTAAACAGAAGAAATATTCTCTCCCGTTGACTTCAGTGCTGTCTCACTGCAGTTGACAGCACACTCACAATTGGTTTTATTTTGTTGATTCTCTACGCTCAGAATGAAGCACTATATATGAAAATGTTTGATGTCCTTTTCTAATAACCCATTAAACTCAATGATTACCTTAGTGAATTTATCCCCAGAAGATAAATTTACTCTAGTGTTGTTTTCAAAACTTGCTGCTGCTACTTCAATTATGGTAATTTTAAGGGGCATCCTATCTGTTCAGGAGTGCTGTAGTGTGGTGCCACATCCCTCTTATCAGACCACCACAAATACCTGTTTGTTTAGAAATTGGATTCCCTGTTTTGAGGGCAGGATTTGATTGATTGAGTAACCTTAGAAATTGAACTGAAGTGTGGTTTATTGTGGGTTTCACACTAAGAGCCTGTTCTTCAGCAGGCCACAGTGTAACTCAGGCTATTTTTCTTCCTCCCTACAACAGGTGGGTAATTCAGCAATAATGAGGTGATCAGTAAAGTGCTGTGTCTATCTCACTGGTATCTTTAAACTGCCAATGAATCCTTTTATGGAAAATCTACTGTTTGCAATGCAGAAGGATAATAAGATCAGTGTTAAAAAATATCTGAAGAATCTCATCTATGGATAATTTGAGATATACCTCACTACTCAAATGAAAAAATAAAAGGGGTTCGATTTGTCAAGCCTTTTATCATATCATAAAAGTGAAGGGCTCTCCTTTCATAGGGCAGCCTCATAGAAGAGGTCCTTCTGTGGCTTCCAATCAGATGCACAGAGCACATCCTCTCTTTCTTTTCTTGGCAATTTATACTTGTCACTTCTCTCTTTTCCTCCATCAGCTTATTAAAGCTGATCACTTTTTATCTTGCCTTTGCTCACCTCTGGCACATTACTCTGACACTTAGCACATCCAGAGGTATTTTATCTTGATTTGGCTAAACTGGGTGCTTGTTATTTGGGAGCCCAAGGAAACACTGTATTTGAGTGCATGTTCATTTAGGTATTTCTTTTAACCACCATTTACAGAACACACTAACTGTTGTTGCTCTTGACTGCCCATTGTACCCAAAAGCACTTGATTCAAAGTGTCCCACAAATGCTCTTAAATCACAAGACGTTTATCCTGCTGCTGTAATGATGGAGATTGATTTTCATTAGGTGGAGAAGTTAAGCAGTTGCAACATATTTATCTAAAAGTTTGACTTAAAGACATCTTTTTTTCCTCGTTGGAATGCCAATATGAAGTTTATGTCTTCATAAACTGTGTATGAAATAATAATAGAAATTTTAATGAAACATTGTTAAATATATTGCCGATATAATTGAAGTAATATACAGTATAAAAACTAGCACAAGTATTCACATAAGAATTATGTAAAAATTGATACTGAGGGTTGTGCAAAGCTTGCCCATGATTATCATCTACCCAACTGTATGTTATCCTAGGTGTTCAAATGGCCATGTAAGAAACACTGCCAAGAGCAATACTGAGAGGTTCCTCCACTGGAAAAGCTTCTTCTTAAGCCTAGAGAACTAACCACTCACTGTGATTGAAAAACTGACTTATACGTGCATACATACATACATACATACATACATACATACATACATATTAGATCAGTGTTTTCCACTTCCTTTAAAGTATTTCAATCACAAAACGACATCCAACTCAGCACAAGGATATTCACATAGCATAATTTGCACAGAATTAGAAATCTTTGCAGCTTCTAAATATGCATTTCTCATGGTTGACAAACAATGACGGGGTTAAAAGCGTGAGATGTTTCCTAAAATTACAACTTCTGGCTGTTGTGTTTCCCTTCACGAATTCTGTGGTTTTAATTTTTAATGAAGGAAAAAGTCATGAGCTCAGACAGCTGTTTGGAAGAAGAGGCTACAGGAGAGCTCAGTAACAACCGACTATGATACTATATAATTATATTTTTTTCTCTTCATTAGCATATACAACCTGCTGCAGGAATGAGAATATAATGATAATTGCCAGACTCTTGGGTTTTCACACTTGGAAATAGTGTAAAGTACAAATCTAAAGTAATAGGGATTACTTCAAGAAATGTTTCTGTCTGCATAGTGAAAGCAGGAGCTTGTAGCAGACTGGAGATTTAATTGTGATGTTAAATTTCTGGCAAAACATCTCCAGGAGATAATAGCATTTATTCTCATTCTGGTCTCAAAGTGAAGATAAGTGTAACACTCATTCTTTAACTTCCCATTAAAGGATGTTTGTCTGTGTCACAGCATGTAGCATTAATGATAGATTCTGCAGAGAAAAGTTGCTGCTATATGAAAAATCACTGGAGACAAAAGTTTATTGGAAAAGCTTACATGAGAAATTTCTTTGATTCTTGTACACATTTTGTTTAGCTTTAGGCAATATTTTCATTTTTTCATTAGCACAGTAATGTCTCTGTTAAAAAGATTTTATAAAAATATTTTTTTTTTTACACTGAGATATCTGTGTGCTGTAGAAGACAGTACTCCTTTGTTTCCTGTCACAGAGTTGGTGTCAAGTACCATCTCATAGAGGCAGTGCAAAATACTGAGAATTTGTGGCAAAATGGTAATAAGTAGAGTGTTGTTTCACATATAACTTAGATCATTGATAATCCTAAGTCTAAAATTATTTTCAAATACTCAAATAATCTTCCTTCTCATCAGGACATGTCCTGGTGTCTTGGTAACCTCCCATACCCATAGGATGTGCCCCTTTCCCACGTGTAATCCTTCACTCTCTCTTACTCCTTCTTTTTACATTTCCCTTGTTTTCCTGGACACCTGCCTGATGCAGGTGGTGCTGGGCTGAAACATTCTTTGGAGATCCCTAGTTCTCTGCCTAGACTGCCAACATAGCTCAGAGGGAATACCTGACTTCTAGGCAGCTGAAGTTAAATCTCCTGAATCCAACCCTACGTGCTTATCACCCACTGAATTCATGGCACTTAGGCACTAACAGGATACCTTCCTTTAACAACGAGCTCCTAATATATTTAAAAATCTGGTGGCATGGAGCCTGCATTGCATTTAAATAGAAATTTAAGTGTTTAGTCTGTTAGTAATTTCTGAAAATTAGACTTGAATTCTAGCAAAAAAATCCTTATCCTTTCTTGAAAAACCTGCATTTATTGATTTGCCTTCAAGAATAGAAGAAAGAATGGCGATGATGGAGATTTCACTTATAGACATACTGAAAAACTGCTTCTTTTTTTCAGTTCATATTATTTGATTCTCTTCCTTCATTGATTATAATTTTGTTTCAGAGTAAGGCAGTGATGCTGCACGTGAAATAAATTAAAACCTGCCTACCATACCCATGAAACAGTGGAAGTCAGTTTTGAATACCTAATAAAAAACATCATACTGACATGCATATGAATATTAAACTTTCGGTTCAGAACATGGAATAGCAGAATTTCAAAACCTGAAATCCTTAAAAAGGCAAATGAAGTAAAGTACATTCTTCAAAGCAAAGAGCAGTGTCAAGAATTTGTGGCTCTGTATTGATTGGTACTATAGAAGACACTTATAACAAGAAAAATTTGAAAGACTGCATGAAAAATTCAAAGCAAAAGATCTGATATGAAGATTCCCAGTACTGAGGAAGGGACATAAATTCAGCAGACTGAAAAATTTAAGACTATATTTTTCTTAATGGCTGGGTTTTTTTCTGTAGTATTTCCTTTGTGATGGGCTGCATGGTACATGTTAGATCAGGTGAAAAGGAGAAAGAGGCAAACTTTTGAATATGTAAGTCATTGAGTGAATTAATATTTTATTTTGCTTTTTTAGAATTAAATATCAAACTTCATAAATGTAGAACTTCTGTATTTTATACATGGAAATTCACATGGAACTATGTTAAGTATAAAATCCTTTGGGATTATTTACTTTATCATTATTTTATGTCTATATGTTAAAATATATTTATTATGTTGATTCTTCATTTTTCTTCACTGCTGTTGACAAGGTGGATTTTTTTTCACGTTTTCTCATTACTCATATTTTCTATGTATTTTATTTTTATTGTAGTCCTCTGTATTCTTCCCATATACTCTGCAGTCTTTTTAGTATGGAGTATTTTTTTAAAAAAAGCTATTTCAGTTAGGACTTCCCCAGCACCAAGTAAAGCTGACCCATAGGACCTTTAGTGTTTTATTGTAAAACTTCCATTAAGTGCTACTGAATGAGATTTTCTTGGTTTTGCCCAATGCTACAGTGTTGGTTTTCATTTCTCTGTCACTATTACAATCTCCTTCCGTTCTCTGCCATATTTTACTACTTTGCCAAATATTACTTGCTCCCATTCTGTCTGATTTCTCCTGCGTACAGGAAGCATTTTGCTCTTTATGTAATTCACCTTGTTGTTCTTCATTTTCTGAGATCTGCCCTCTGCAGCATTTGCTATCCTTTTTCTGCACTATATAAACAGTGTTAAATCCTATAATCCAATAATTACTGAAAAAATAAATTGACTTGAATTGAGTGGACGCCCACTTTCCTCTTCAAAGGTTTTCTCAGCTTAACACCCAAACACTGATGAATTCTTTTTTGTGAACAGTTTTTAAACCAGCTGTGGAAGTTGTTCTGGTGATTTACATGCACTATGCAATTTCTTTGTATATAAGGGACATCACAGAGTCCAGTGTCATAAGGTGGAATAAATTACGTCCTCTCTACTGTTCTGCCTCTCCAAAACCACCACATCCAAATCACCTGTCACAGAAGAAGGACAGTGATTTTAGGAAGAACTGCTCTTGATAACTCATATTTATTTTACTATTTCATAGGTGCACAGGGATTGATGGATTAAAAATTTTGTTACAGAACTTCAAGATTAATTACAAATTCACTTTTCTAAAACTGTGAAAACAATGGCTGTCTTTCTGATACTCTACAGTTGCTTCATCAGCTTTTTTTTTAATTTGTTCTGCTTTTTTTTTCCCCTGGTTTTTTTTTTTCTAGTCAGAAACTTCAGGTGAGATCATGTCCCTGTTGAATTTAAAAATGGGGGTTTTTTTATTCCATTTACTACAATGAGGCCAATAGCTAACACAGACTTTTCAAGGGCTTCTCAAAGTGCCAAGTTTCAACCCTAAAAGCATAATGATATCTCAAGAATTCTGCACATCAAAAACAATTTCATAATGGAAGAGAATATTTTAGCTTCATTGATATGGAAATCATGTTATGGAGCATGCATCATGAAAGCATTCATTGTCTAAACTGACACTATGTAAGTCATTCATAGATAATTTCCATCCTCACCAAAATGTTGTTAATTTAGATTTAGTGAAAAAGATGTACTTGTACTTATCATCACAAAACACAGATAGACATATGAGTAATAGTATGAGTTCTGTTTTTGTTTTTTGCTTTCATCTTTCTATGCAGCTGGAATATAAAAGGTGTGCAAATCTTAGAGGATCTGAATATGTACATGAAGAAGCAAACATTTATTAATCTATTAAATATAATCTGCTCACCAAATAAGCCTGTTATTTAACTGTGGAACAGGACCATGACTTTGTAGTTCAAATCACTTTACTGAACCTTGAGAGATTTAAGTCCACTTTTCAGCTCTGACAGAGATTTCTTGCAAATCACAGCTTTTACCTCAGCTTTTGCTGTCTGTTCCTGCTACTGTAAAACAAGATGCTTGCAGCTGCCTGCATGAAAAGGAAACCACCATAGTGAGGTTAAATCAGTATTCCTCACGTGCCGCACAGTATTAGTGGAGACACCCCACTCTGCTGGTTCACCATGCCTAGTCCTTTTCATGAAAGTGGAATTACTTAAAGCCTTGATCCTAGAAACAGGTCCCTTTAAGTTTTCTTATGTACAAATTTTTCCCTTCCTTTGTACATCTTCAGCCTACTGCTAATAAGATAACTAGTCAACAATGTAATTAATCTTTCTTGTGCTAATGTTTGTGATGACTTTATCATACTTGTGTATTCAAATTATTTTTGAACTTTATGGGGAAAAAATCTTTTTTTAGAAACTGTTCACCAAATGACTGACAGTTTGGAGTTTTTTCCAAAATATTTTTGTTTTTACTGATTTGATTATTTTAACTGGATTACATGAGTCTATTTGGCATATTGGGTTTACAAGAATGACAGTCAATGAAACAACGCAGGCAGTAAATATGTGGCAGGGTCCTTGTAATGGTCTTTCATCTTTTGCCTGGGCAAAAGTTTTGGGTGATCAGTTCTGGAAAAGAGAGCTGATCAACACTGATTCAGAGAACAGACCAACATTTCAGTCTGTTTTATATTATGTACATGCATCTGTAACTGTACCTTTTCTTTTCTTGTTACATTTGTCTTTTATGTTATAGAGTGAGATGAAAAATATTTTTCTGGAAAAAGTATACTTAAGTAGAGATAAGAAACTGGTTCATGATGCAGTTTTCTGCGTTAAATGAGTGCTTATATCTATGTTTTATTTATTTTTTTTGTGGCACAGAGAAAAGTATGATAAACTGAACAAGATTCTTTTAGAATTTCAGTGACAGTTGCACATAGCTATTAAATTATATTTACTTTAGTAAATTATGCAAGTTGAGCATTTGTACAATATTCTAAGTTCTCAAAACAAATATTCTGTCTTAAATCATGAAGATCAAAAACAATCAATTTAAATGAATACTGATTCATTGAAAGTTTCTGCTTGTCATTTTTTAAGGCATCATATTTTCCTATGGAAAAGGTGATTTCCCCTGATAAATAATGTGGAAAATCAGTTTGAGAAAAGCAAGTTTAATAGTCATTCCTCTGGCATGAAATGAAGTACAGCTGACTTTTTAAACAAGAATCTCAGGGGGAAAAAGAAAATCTGATTTATGTTTAGGCATAACTTTTTATTTTGAAGATAAACAGATAGGTAAAGGAAATCACACAATCTGTATAGAAATCACACAATCTGTAGCTGAACCATAGCAGTATCTGGAGGCAGAGGGATGAACAATCCTTTTTAGATCAGAGAAGAAGAGGAATATCATCAGAAAAAAAATTTAGATATGCAGATTATGATCTAGCCATATTGGATATGATTAAATGTTTCTGGTCATCTACCTTGCTACAGAGGCCAATGCCTCTCTACAAAATATGATGGGATCTTTAGCAATCACAAACGCTTAAGGAGGAGACAACTTATCACAACCATCAGCAAAGGGAAATCTATCAGAAAATGGATTATTTTTCATCCCAGTGTGGCCTCCATCTACAGCTACCCCTCCAGGAGACCCAAGGGTTTTCCATGGGAAAGAATACCTAGAGAGTAATATCATTTCAGTGATGCAAATGCTTTCAGATAGAAAGCCAGGGACTTTGCTGTATAATACTCTCCAAGTAAAAATTCTGTTTATTTCTCTTTTAACTTATTTTTTATATTAAAATATTATTTGGTAATCAAATATCAGAGAGGACACAAAAAATAGGAAGCAAAGAGAGAATTTCCACAAGGGTGGAACTGGCCTAGCAAGATCTGTGCTAACCTTTTCTCCAGCAGAATATTCAGCGCTGCTCAAGCAAAAATGATGAAAAAAATAAGGTTACAGAAATAACTGATTATATCAAGAACTTCAGGCTTGCCAAAGTTGAGTCTAGGTAGAATTGCAGAACAATCTCACAATCTTTGTATTTTGCAAAGTAGCTGATAGGACAAGTTGGCCCTGATAATAAATGCCTCTCAATTACCCGTTAACACTTATCAAGTAGATCTATCATGTGACTAGTTCTTTGAAATCATCAATTCAACACTGAAAAAACAATCTTAAAACTTGCTAGGAAAGGAGCAGATCACCAGGCAAGTAATGTTGTACTACTGACAAACCATAGTGAGCTCCAGTGTTAGGTAAAGTGACCAATTCTTCTCATTTGAAAGAGAAATAATGTATGAAACTGTCTAAGAAGGAATAGGGGTGCTAGACTGGTTTCATGGTGGATGAATGACTGTCACAACTTCCTGGAGTAAGGAATATTTTCCTGGAGTATCTCTGAGTACATTCTCAGGGCTATCATTTCAGTTTAGGCTATGGTTCTCGTGTGTTTTGATTTTCAGAAAATAGAATGTTTTCTGATTTGTTGCTTGTAAATATTGTCCTCTTAAAACAGCAATTAAAAAATAGATTATAAAAAACTGAAGGATAAAGACAACTGAAGCAAATTATTTAGGAATTTACTAGTAATTGGATTTTTGTTTGTAGCTGATGAATCACTCTGCCTGCCTACCCTCCCTCTCCTCTTCTGCTCCAGTAAAGCAGAGAGGAAGACAGTGGTGATAATCCTTCTGGATGGAAATATTTTACACTTGTTTGGTAGGTGATAAATGCTTCATTCCAAGGGGATTAACACAGTGAAGATTCACTGAAGGAGTGAGTGTTTCTGCATGCACACTAAACAATCAGAGCCATGTTGTATCAACAGTAATAATACTTTTTCTGTAGGAACAGCTAATACAGGAGCAACCACCACTTTAAGTTATTTTTTTCTTTTAAATTTTAATATTCTCCTACAGCTACTGTGTTGTGAACTTGTTTAATTGTTGTGGGGATTTTTCTTTCACTAGTTCACACTAATCTTTTCAGTTAAATCTTAATGAAAGTAGTAACAAATATTTCATTTTCTCAGGAAACTAAGGCAATTTTAGGCAACTTAATGTTTTAAGCCAGATGAAGCATTTGTAATGATCAGCATTACAGCCACCATAAAATGCTAATAAATGTATATCCTAATTCATGCAAAGGATATAATATTGCAAATGAAACATATCCACTTTTTGTGGATTCCTATAATTTCTCTAAACATTACAGTTTCATTTAAACCTGTTACTGAAAGAACATGCTTAATTTTCAAGGCAACTGTAAGAGCATTCTGTATTTTTTATCCAAATCAACACAGATTCTAAAATACTGTTGAGAATATTCAGATTTTTTCCTACAGTAATGAAAATAATGTAAAAAAACCTGCAAACATAAAATGAGAAACCGTTTTGATGATTATAAGCTGTTTAAACTCCCTTCTTCCAGATATGACAAATTTATGCTTAAAAATTCTGTTGCTTGGAATTTCTTCAGTCTGCATAGAATAACAAGGCAAATAACCTATCCTAACGTTGAATCTAAACAATATGAGTTTTAAAGGATGATATTAAAAGAGTAAAGTGGAATTGTTTTCTGATTTCTTGATTTTTAAGCACAGAATGTAATAAAAATTCTTATAAAAGAATTTACGGACATTTTATATTTTACTTGTTTTACCTATTCTGTCATGTACTATCCATAGTTATGTCCTAATGTGCAATCAGAAGGCTGCAGTGGAACACCAGGAAAAAAAATAACCCATTAACCTATCTAATGCTAGATATTTCTACTACCAGATGGTATCACATGGATGTTTTTAAATTGTGAGCTTTCTGCTAGAGCTGAGTGCTCCATCTGTGACAGATTAGCTCCCCAAGTTGGAAATACTGCTTTCAGTCCATTTCCCTCCTAAAGACTGAATGTATTACCTTTAAAAAAAGCCATGCTTTGAGCATAATTATCTTTACTTTGAAGCATCATTGTAAGACAGTGTCCAGTGAATTCATGCCAACAGACTGAGCCATACTTGCTCCCACTTGAAGATTGCTTGTCTTGGCAGTCTTTAGACAGGTTATCGCCATTCATGATCTCAGTATTGAGAGTGTTGGGGAAGGGGGGATTTAAACAATTGTATTTTATTTCCCTCCCTTTAGTTTATGCAGTTCTGCCTTCAACAACACAGGATTGCAGGCTAAGGAAATGGAGCCACCTTGCTGATATGTGGTGTAGAAGAGAAGATGAAGGAATGCTAGGCCAGAGTGATAGAGAGCTTGGATGTGAACTGATTGCTGGGGATCTTAATATATCTCCCCTTCAATATTGAGATACCTTCCCTTCACCAGTTCCTTTTGCAGGTTTTTGTGCCTAAGGATTCAGAGTGTACAAAGCATTCAGACTATAAATACACTGTAGGCTGGTCTAGGAGGAATCTCAATTTATTTTTATAATTTCATGGAAATGTTAAAAATATTCCAAACAAACTAATGAAGATAGGATTCTGAAAACATTGAATTAAGAGTCTTTTCTGTTTTCAGTCCCTTGACATTAATTGCACAGCTTAAATGATAGACAATGCATTTAAAATAACTATTAAGCTAAGAGAAAAAAATCCTAATAAGTCACACTATGGTATTTTTCTGAATAAAATGTCATTTTTGCTATTTGAAAAAAGGTACCAGTGATGGCTACTTAGATATTGAATTTAATGCTGAAATATTGTAATTTGTAAAGTCATCATAGATAAAAAGCCATCAAAAACTGCATTTACAGTGCTTGGCTTATAATAGGTCATTTTATGGCTTTGTTTAGGCTTTCCAATATGCAATGTACTCATGATGGCAGAAGATAAAATGATGCCTCCTCTGCCGATTTTGGCTATAACATTTAAATGCTGCAGTAACTGGAAAAACTATCTGCATCTTAGTGGTAATTTTTAGTAATTTTTTTGACTGCTAAGAATCTTTTTGTCATATGCAAAACAGAGGGATAAAATTTTTCTATGCTAATGGTGCAACACTAAAAATATCTAAATATTTTCAGAGAACTGATTTGGTGGTTAACACCAAAATTTTTCTTTTTCATGGAATGTAAGGTTTTAGCACTTTAGACATAAATAACACTTGTGGCAATAAAAATGCACAGTATTGGCAAGTCCATTGAATATATTTTCATGTAGATGAAATATTATGTGAATTTTTACTTTCATATTTCTGCTTCTAAAATTGCAATATTTTTTTTAACATTGGATGATATCTCACAGCCAAAAGTAGAACTTCATCATCAGCCTCAAGACGGGGGGAATGTTTGGTGGAATTAGTAAAAATCTTCTTGAACAAGTCGTGTAATAAAGAAGTTTACATGTTTCATCTTTCCTTAAGAAACATTTCCAAGTAGTTCAAATAATGGATTCTGGTTATGGGTTATTTGTGTGAGAATGATGGTGATTGTGCGTGGGGTGACGTGGGTGGTGTACATACTAGCACAAGAAGTATGTAGAGGGCAGGTGTAAAATAATAAAAAACTAGTGCATAAAATATACTGCGCAGAAAAATAATTTTTTTTTTCTTCAATAGGTCTGATATTTTAGGGTATTCCTGTTTTATTGACAAAATTTGTGTATGTTCCTCTTTTGTTGCCTCATTACAGTGTTGGTACAAATAGATGAACAGGTTGAAGGGTAAGTCTTTTCCTTGTCTAATCATTTGCATTATTTAGTGAATTATACTTTTAAAATTCTGGAACATTATTAGACACTATTTTGGAGACACCTTTACTGACAGGTCTGAGATTTACAGAGCATAAATTATCTTAACAAATCTTTGCCTGGGTAGTGGCATGATAAAAGAAGGTACTGGTTCTGTTCAGATTCTATACTGAGGTTTGTGTTCTTTTATTCTTTTATCTAGAAAACATTTAGAAAAATTATAATTGGAGCCATGTATTTAGTCTTTTGTAATTCTAGTATTACATCTTGAGAGTTGTAGTAGATATATACAGATCTGTTGTAGCACATATTTTAGTTGAAGCACATTATGGTTCTCTTTTTAACTTAAAGCTCATAGAAAACAAATGATGTTTTGTCAGAATATGAGGAAAAGTTTTAGTTATGAGGACATAAATTGTGATTATTGAGAAAGTTCATTAAGAAACACCTTGTTTTTCTTATTCTTTTCAACGGTTGCAGACATAAATTTAAATTTAGAATATTCTCAGTAATTATAGTGTAATAATTGTAACAATACTGTGAGCAGTCACCTGCTTTTGAAAATTTTAGTATATGAAAAGAAAGGAAGTTAAGGAAAAAAGAGAGTTGGAAAGTATTACAAGAGATTTTCGATGCTGCACAAGAAGAGCTATAAAATTACTTGAGAGGGAAATATATTTTTATTGTTACTGTAAAGATAACATATTTAGGTAACCCAGTTTAAAAATAATGGCACTTGTCTTAACAAAAATATTATATTCATGGATTTGTGGTGCTTTTTAATGGGAAAATCTTTTAATTTGGCTCTGCTTTGTCTCATCATATATATTGTCTGTCAGAAAAAGTTATTAGAATGGTCACTCATACTGAGGAAGAAAATAGACTCATATTTTGTGGGGAAAGAGTAAAAGGGTCAAGGGTATTTCTTGAAATGTTAGGGCAATTTTGCTTTTACAATTGCTACATACTCTTCTGTTTAAAATTGCATACTTGTAAGCAGAGATGTAAGAAATCCGTTTTAAGACTGTGAGAGCCTGTTATGATCCTCTAGTTTGATCTCTTGAATAACACAGTCCTTTGAATTTCACTGAGTAATTTTTCAGATTCTGATGGAGCTTCTCTTATCTTATGGAAAGGAACTCGTTGTAGTCTAAAAAGATTTAAAGTGATGGAAAATCTATTGTTCTCTGTTTTACTGAGTAGGTGTCTCTGGGACTAAAACAGTGCTCCTATCCCATCTGAATTTTTTTAGCTTCTACTTTCATCCTGTGCATCTTGTTATACCTTTGTCTGCTAAACTCAGTGTCTTGTCAGAAATGTTCTGTTCATATTTATATTGTCTTCCTTCTTGTAACACTTGTCCTGTATCATCTTTACCAAGTTTCAACTATAAAATTACTGCTATTAAATGACTAAGTGATATAGATTAAAATTCTTAAATTTCTCTCTGTGATTTAGATCCAGAATAACTTTTTGAGGTCTTCACAGAACTATTTTCTTTTTCAATTTCCATTCTAAAAAGTCCAGTTCAAACATACACATACTACATATATTTTCAAGGATTTGCATTTTATACTTTGAGATTTAATTCTGTGAATTCTAGTTCATTGATCACTATAGATCTCAAAATCCTTCCTGAGAATGATTTTCCTACTCTCTATGTTGGAAAAAGATTTTGTGAGTGGACTCTTAAATGGATAAAAAAATGGTTGTATGGTTGCATCCAGAGAGTTGTGATCAATGGCTCAGAGTACTGATGGACATCACTGACAATTGGTGTCCCTAGGGGCCTATAATGGGACCTGTGCTAATTAATATCTTCATTAATGACATAGATGAAGGTGTTGAGTGCACCCTCAACAAATTTGCCAATGACACCAAGCAGAGCAGTGTCGTCAACACACCTGAAGAACATGATGCCATGCAGAGGGACCTGGGCACTCTGAAGAATTGGGTCCATGGGAATCTCATGTTTTAACAAGACCAAGTTCAAGGTGATGTACCTGGGTTGAGGCAACCCCAATTATCAACAAGGGCTGGGGCATGAACAGATGATGAACAGATTGAGAGCAGTCCTGCTGTGGACTTGGGAGTGCTGGTGGATGCGAAGCTGGACATGATCCAGCCATGAGCACTCACAGCCCAGAAAGCCAAACTTGTCCTGGGCTGCATCCAAAGCAGTGTGGGCAGCAGGGCCAGGGACGGGATTCTGCCCCTCTGCTATGCTGAGACCTCACCTGCTGTGCTGCATCCAGCTCTGGGGTCCCAGCACAGAGAGGAAGGACATGGACCTGTTGGAGTTAGTCCAGAGGAGGCCACCAAAATGATTAGAGGGAATGGAACACCTCTACTTAAGAGGAAAAGCTGAGAGAACTGGGTTTGTTCATCCTGGAGAACAGATGGCTTTGGTGTGACCTAATTGCAGCCTTACAGTACCTGAAAGGAGCCTACAAGAAAGATGGGATAGACTTTACAAGAATATGTAGTGACAGAAAAATAGGGAGTGGTTTCAAACTGAAAGAGATTGGGTTAAATTCAATTTTAGGAAGAAATTCTTTTGTGTGATGATGACGAGACACTGGAACAGGTTGTCCAGAGAGGTTGTGGATGCCTCGTCCCTGGAAGTGTTCAAGGTCACATTGTATGGAGCTCTGAGCAATCAGGTCTCCCATGCTGCCCATGGGAGAGGTACTGAAACTGGATCATCTTTTAGATCCTTCCAACTCCAACCATTCAATGATTTATGGTTCTATGATTCCAAAATTCAGGCATCCATCAGAAAACTTGTGATGTGTGTTCCTTCTTCCTCATTCTAAAATATTTCAAAATGTATTATTTTGAAAATCTGCCTCAGTCTGTAATGTAGGTATATGTGTAAAAATGTCTGCTCCTCATGAGTGTTCATCATTCCACCATTTTTTTGTCAACTGCAAATTTTTGCTACCATGAATGTGCAAATTCTGCAATAATGAATATTATATAGATCAAGATCTTTGCACTAGCCCACTAAAAATTTCTTTTTGCATAATGGTTCCCAATTAACAGCTGTTTTCTGAAATTAGCCAGTGAACAAGTTTTTCAAAGAATTATTATGTGCTACAGGGAATTTTGCATAGTGCTAATTTTTAATCTGAATGTTGTGCAGACAAGCGCCCTTACAGAAGCCATATTATGTCAACACCCTTTCCTCTGTGAACTGAACTTGTAGCCTCATCAAAAGTTCTGATGAGATCTGTTTTCCATAAAACTGTGCTGATTGGCACTAATTATGCCACCATCCTTTATTTCTTTAGTAGTTTTATGTTGCATCAGCTTTTCTGCGACTTTGCCCAGAACAGAAGTTCATCTAAAGCAGACCATAATTATTTGGGTCATCTCATCTACCCTTTACAAAATACGCTACAATAGACAATTACAGCTCTTTTTCCTTTCGATTATGTTTTAAAAATATAGCCTGAGATCTCCATACAGAATGGAAAGTAGAGTTTGGTGTAGTATGTCCTTGAGAAGGACTTGGGTTGCAGGCCCTGGGACAGCTTGTCTGACACAGGGCAGAATATTAGCAATCTGTATGCAGAGGCTGAAGATCACTTACTTTTCTCATGACAGAGTGCATACTGACAATGCTACTGGAAAGGTTACAACCTGCTTTAACTCTTTTCTGCTCCATTAAGTTGTTCCATATCTCAAATAACATCTTTCAGTGGTGCATCTTCAAAGCCTTTGTCACAGCTCAGTGTTTTGTCTGTTATGGCAGGACATCACAGAGCACACGTCCCAGAGACACCATGAAGATGGATCAAGATCACAGCATGTGTTGTTTTCAGTGATGATGGTTCAGACCTACTTAATTGTATTTAGAAAATAGAATATTTATCTATTATGGATCTGTAGTTCTCAATCTCATGATTTTTCTGTAGTTATAATCTCAGGACCAGATGCTCAACCAGGGTAAAGCAGTGTCAACAGGCAATGCTCTTTTAAATTACATGATGTCATTATGATTTCTACAGCAGCTGAGCAGCCATAATCATTCTGAAATGGCATTAACACAATATTTTGCTTTTACTCCTGAGGAAGAGTTACCAGAGTTGCATGGCATTACCAAAAGCTTTCTGAGATCTTCAAATATTTAGTATGCATTTGGACTATTTCCAGTGTTTTTCAGATTAATACATCAAAAGGTTCCCTCTGAACCTTCTTTCATACCAAAGAATAAAACCCAGGAAAGTAGCACAATCAGAAAAAGAACATTTTAGAAAAAAAAAATCTAATATTTTCATGCCTGCTTTTGCCCTTTCAGAGGAGCACTTTTAGGAAAAGAAAGCTTAGTTTTTCCACTTTACAAACCCAGTCTTCTCTTGTGCAATAAATGAGGTTGTCGTATACAAAGGAAATAGCTATGATTTGTAACATAATTTTACTAGCAAATCAGATACACATTTTGTTGCCATTTTGATCTTGGAAAATAATTGGAGGATTGAATGTTTTTGAAATGTGCCAGCAAAAAATAGTATGCTGGAAGTCCTTTTATTTTGAGGTGGCATTTCAATACATCAAACATCAGCAAAACTCTAGAGGGATTGAAAATACAGTGCAATAACCCTGGTTTCTCTGTGGAAGAAAAAAAGTGTAAACAAAATCAATTTGATTATGCATATTTATAAAAAGTGTATTAAAATGTATTAGAAGCATAAATAAATTTTAGAGAAAGTAAAATATGATCTCCATACTATGCCACAGTTGAGGATTCATAGCAGATGTCACCTTGAGAAACTGCTATCAAATGTTCATGCACATGTACATGTACAAAACTTAATCAAGATATTTCTGCAGACAAAAATACTGCTAACTAAATTTTTTCTTTGGAATTATAGGAAATAGCAGGGAATATCTTTTTTTTTTTTTAATGTAGTTCACATTGCTCTGCAAGGAGTCTACAAAAGGTCTCTGATCCAGAATTCTCCTAAGGAGATTTTGTCTTAGGAAATTTCTAATGCCAATTGATTTTAGAAATCAAGCAAGTTAATTTCTTTGGATGTTTCTGTAAGTTTGCTTCAAATAAGCAAAAAAAAACCAAAACAAAACAAAACAAAGGAAACAAACAAACAAACAAAAAATTTCTCACTTATTCTGGAGGCAATATGTTTAGGTCTGATTCCATGACCTGGGAAAGGCTCAGATATTGTGCTTGCAAAAATGATACCTGAATTGGTTTTTCCAAATTAATATTAATATTCCTCAAAATAGGTTTGAGGTGTTTTCTTTTTAAGTGATTTCACTAAATATTAATTTATAATAGATAAATAATAAATATATTTATATGTATGTGGTCTTGTTATGCATATAATTTTCTGGTCCTGAACACCATTGACTTGTCTGTAAAGAGCATAGGTATTATCAGTGTGTTGTAGTAGAATCTGTGAAAAGTATATGTATTTGTGATCTGGGCCAAAGTAACTTGAAGATTAATTAAGACTGATAAATTTGAATCATAATGACTCTCCTTCCAAGGTATTAAAATTCGTTATCGAAGGACCCTGCTCAGTTTCCTATATCTGAGACACAAATTTTCTTTAACCTATTCAAAACAACATAACACATATGATGGAGAAATTCAGTTGCTAAATTATAAAATGTTTAAAAGTCCTTGAATTTCACCTTTTTAAAAGTGTATTACATTGAGTCTTTAGAGGAGTTCTTATTAACTCCCACCCTTAGCTGAGACCTAATTGCAGTTACTCTGTTTATAGGTTATGTTTGCCTACTTCCACCTAGAATTAGTCTGTATTTAATAGTGCTTATTTGTGGCCAGGGGCTGCTGTGAGTCCTTAGTAGTAGACCTCAGTGTGGTGTCTGACTTCCTGTAGGTGTGCTTTGCATTTCAATAGACAGTTTCACATTTTAAAAGACAACTATTTAATCTCGAAAGGCAAACAGAGTCTCATCCTGGTTTCATCACCTGAAACTGTACCTCTCTGTTCTCCATGGAAACTGTATGCCACAAAAAATCTGATTTTTTATCAGAACTATTAACATATTTTCTTTTAATTATTATCTTATGAAGATGATAGAGATTTATGTGCAAATAGCACCAAAAAAACATGTGTTCATATGGTGATAAGGTAATGTATGAATTTTGGGAGGCTTTTTTTTTAACCTTAGGTTTACTTCATTTGATTATGCTGCAAACTTTGCAGGTTATTTTCCTGGTTTTGGCTAGGATAGAGTTAATTTTCTTCTTACTAGCTGACACAGTGCTGTTTTTTTTATTTATCATGAGAAAAATGTTAATAACACACTGGTGTTATGATTGCTACTGTGCAGTCCTTACTCTAAATTAAGGCCTTTTTAGTTTCCCAAGCTCTGCCAGTGAACAGCCAGGCAGCTGACCCAAACTGTCCAAAGAGTTATTCTATATCACAGAATATCACGTCCAGGATATAAAATGAGGGTAGGGCAGGTAGGACTGTTGTGGCTTAACCTCAGTAGGCAGCCAAGTACCAGGCAGTCACTTACTCTCCCCAGCAGAATGAGGAGAAGAATCAGAAAAAAAGTAAAATTATTTTTTGAGATAAGGACAGTTTAATAATTGAAACAAAAATGCAGTACTAACATGGCTACTACTATTAGTGATAATAATAATAATGAAAATAAGAGAGGAAGAAGAGAATAAAGCCCCCAAAAGAAAAGTGATGCACAGTGCAATTTCTCACCACTTACTGACTGATGTCCAGCCCAGCCCCAAGCAACCAGCCCCTGCCAGTTATCTTCCCCCAGTGCTATGGAAAATTCACCATGGATTAGGTATTGTATGTCAATGCAAAAAAGGGATAGAAGACTCTGGTATATTTTCCATTCTTTTCTGCAAAACTAGTTTCTCTCAAGTGGACTAGTTTTTCTTAAGTCTCCTTTACTTTCATGAATGGTAGTTGGAAAAACTGATGAAAAGCTTCATTAACAAAACTAATGGTATAAAACTGCCCACAAAAGATTAAAAAAAAAGGCCTAAAAGTGGACTAGTTCCCATAAGCTACTGTGGTCATATATTTTTAAATTATTAGTCCAGTTTTTATAGTTATACTTTTTGATGAGAAAAAATATTTGTGTTTGCTTTTTTACTGATAAAAATTAGGAATGCTTTTCCTCCTTATTTTCCTTTCTGTAGAAATCTAGTGTTTAGAAGGTGTTTTAGAGACTTGACAGCATTATGACATACTAGGTGCGGAGAAAACTTAATCAGTTAATATAATGTGGTTTTTCTTATTCACATTTCAGTCATATCTGCTTATAAATTTCAGAGGAAAGGTGAAGACTAATTATGTCCCTTAGCTTCGTATCTAATGATAGGAAAACATAGAGTTTTGAGGGAAGAGAAGGGTAAAAACATTGATAAATAAAATAAAATAAAATAAAATAAAATAAAATAAAATAAAATAAAATAAAATAAAATAAAATAAAATAAAATAAACATATTGCAAATAGTTGAGGAAAATGGTAGATGAACAGGCAGTTTTTTCACTGATAAAAATTTGAGTATTTTTTTCCTTTTATTCCTTCCCACATTTTATTGTTTAGGGTCAGTTTCCAGCTGGTGGAATGTGGTTTATCATGTTTCTCTATATTTTTGTGTCATAGACTCAATTATTTTCATTTTTGGGAGGTAGTTAGGGGAAATGCAAGGAAAGTGGGAGAAACAGCCTCAGTGCTCAATTTCAGTGAGACCTTTATTCCTGCACTCATCTGGGATCCAGTTTCTGATGAAAATTTCCAGGGGTAGATGGAGACTTGTTACTTTTACTGAGTCTTGTATAGAATACAGAGAAGAAATTCAGCTGCCTTAAATTTTTTACCTTCACTGGAAACCAGGGGCAGAGAAAAGACAATTATGTCAGGGCAGAACTCCTCTTTTACAGGGTGTCTTGCCTTTTTTTAGCTTTTGAGATGTAATTGCTCAAATATGAAATTCCACAATGCATATGGAACTTAACAACTTGAAAATGTTACAGTTCCACGTAGTTTTTCCAATGAAAGTGTAATTTTTTTGTCTGCCTTTTTTCTTTTATTTTAATAAGATGACAAACCTTAATTTTGACTTCTTTTTCTGAGAGACAAGAATATTGCTTTTCTAACAGGAAAAAAATTGGAGGAATAGAATGAGCTTTTTGAGGAACAGTCACAAACTTCAGCAATTCTTTCTACGACTCTGTGTCTCACATTGTTCTTTCTTAACATCAATACAGAAAAACATTTATTTTGAGGATGTGCACATATAACAATAATTTTTCAAATATAACAGCAATAATACTGCCAAAAATGATACTCCATTGCACATTTATCTCTCATTTCCCTCTTCCTTTGATCAAGGTGATTAGAGAAACACATGGGGTAGCTGTTAGTTGCATGGCTTAGAGCATACTCACAGAAAGAATCAAAAAGCATGGAAAGACTAAAATTATGTATCATTTTCTTCCCCCTGAACATTTATTTCTATAATATATGCATGTAATTTTCTCTTAAGAAAATAAAATCCAGAGAAGTGTTGAAATTATGAGGCTAATGCTAATTCATATTTTAAATACCTGTCTTTTCTATGGATCACCTTTTCACACAGAAAACATGTACTCTTTGTTTTCAGTCTGTCCTTAAGAGTTGTGCTCACTGTGCTGCTATCAAGTAAATGGTCTACTAAATGTTAAATCCAGGCTAGATTATAATCCACAATTGCATTCAAAATTTTCAATTCCATGTAGGTTTGGGTATATCCAGAAAAAAATAAAATATATGGCCAACCCTACCATATTGCAATTCATGTTATTAAATTATGAAGACTATTATTCAGGCATTTGAAAAGGGAAGCCCTAATATATTGTCCTTTTGTGAAGGCAATACTACATAGAATGTGATTAAATGTTTATACACAACATTTAAGTCAGGATCATGGTTACATTAAGTGCACAAAGTGCACTTTGCTGTCTAAGACAGAAGCATGTTATTTCTGTTTGTGACATAATTATTTGTCACACATTTTGCACTGGATATAGATTTAATATGCATTTGCATATTACACACTTGACATTGCAATGGGCTGACCAAGGGAGGTCGTGGAGTCACCATTCCCAGAAGTTTCCCAAGAAATGACTGGACGTGGTGTTATGGTTTGGTTGGCATGGTGGTGCTGTCAGTCAAGGATTGGATTTGATGATCTTGGAGATCTTTTCCAAACTAACTGATTCTGTGGTTTTCCAGTCTCTGCATAGAGTAATAGCAATGTCCTCTTGAAGGCTGCCTTTATAAACACAAACTTTTCTTACAGAGTAGTCAACCCTTTGATAAGAAGGGTATGTATAGTGCTTAGCCATAATAAGGACACCTTTTATTCCATGATAAACTTTTATTTGCAAGCAATATAGTAACTATTATTTAAAGCTAATTGTGTGTCAGAAACTAATGCATGAAAAGGTACCCATTGAAACATCACATGAGTAGATTAAAACTGAATCCTGATAAGGCAGTCCAGTTTTCTTTGCAAATGGTTTGCCACAGGCACAGTATTAACAGAACAGGAAGACAAATCAGGCACTTCAGCTCCCTGGCTGCTCCTTGATCTTATGGGAACTGGATTTTTTTATCTAAATTAATTATTTTAAGGGTGCCTAATAATCAAATTACACTGAATCTAAAAACTCTGGCCTGTCTTTCTAGGAGGAGTGCCAGCAGTAGGAACTAGGAATTAATGCCAACAATAGTCCAAAGCAGTTTTCACAAATTGTCCCCAAATATTTCATGGAAGTTTGTGTGTTAATATTGTTCATTCAGTGCACAAAAACGGGTTTTGCAATGGCATGTACCAAATCCTCCCAGCCAGTTTAGCACTTTACTGCACAACAAATCTTTGGTTTATATCCAAAAATGCTATTTTGTCTGCTCATATTGCAAGAAATACCCTAGATATTTTATAAGTGCAAGTCTTGTCTGCACTGATTGCATCGCCCCCTGGAAGGTGGCACACAGAGTTACCAAATGGTTTCTCAATATTATGCTGAGACAGTGGTCTGCTACTGAACAGAGGGAGGAGTGCCAAATATCCAATCATCCGTGCTATTTTCCTCAGTACCTGGGATTTTCTTTGGAAAGGTCCCAACCAATTATTATGCAGGTCAGAATCTGCTTACCTTATGAGATCTGACGAGATCACAACCTCAGGAGACACAGATGGTGAGGCATTCCCAGCATTCCCAGCATTCCCAGCATTACCAGCATCCACAAGAAAATGAACTTTTTGTTTAGATCTGTTTCCAAGGAAACTTAATATTTGATGGATATAATTAATTAGGTTAAGTGAGCCAGAATCCAAGACTAGATATGGAACTATATTTGTAGTGCATGGATAATAAATCTCAGTTATGAACACATGAGAGTCCTAATATCTAAAATTGCTGTAAACAGCAGAGGGATGTATAAGAACACTATAACTCATTATATGGTTGGCCATTGATAATAGGGGAGAAAAAGGAACAAACCAAATAAAGGAAAAAAAAACAACAAAACACCACAGTCATACCAAATGAAAATAAAAAACCAAACTACCTTTGTTTGTGGGAGAGTTTCCATACTTTTGGAAATATGGAAATAAGAGCATATATCTATGTGTGTATATATATATATGCATATAAAATGTATGAAATCGAAGGCTGCAGACCTAAAAGAATCATGGGAGACATACAGATCTCACTATCAGAAAGAAAACAAAACTAAATCTCCTCTCTGAGACAACTGAGCTAACAGTGAAGCCCACAGGAGTGATTCCACTTAAAAGGCAGAGGAGAAATAAGAGTAGATACACCCTAGGATAACAGGGGAAACCTAATCACAGGGTCATAGTAGTTATTCCCACTTTCTGACTCTGTGAATACCTTATCAGTTTATAACCTGGAATAGTTTCCAGCTATGAACTTACAAGGAGGTATTGCTACTAGATCTACCTGAAATTTCAGCCATCAAATCTGACACTTGTGTTTCAGCAGACGTTATAGCTGATGAAAGTCTGTATTTATCTGGGTGATGGGAGAGTCTAAAACAGGTCAAGAGGATGTCACATTCATTTTAAATCTTCTAATCATTATACTATGACATACAGAAAAAGAGGCAAAACCAATCTTTCCAGTTTTGTAAGTGATATATCATATGACTACACCTTGTTAGGCAATGCTGGAATCAGTTATTTAAACATGCTTCTCATTTGATGTCCCACAAATATGGATTCTTAGATTCTGGAGCAAAGATAAAATGCAACAACAACAAAAAAAGTGAATTTACAAATCTGAAGAAATAAAACATGCTACAAGTGAAATGTTACTGTCCAAACTGCATATACATGAAGTCAAGGATTTGTACCATCTGCCTCCTCTGTTTTTTCAAACTCCAGAAATCCCCATCTTTTCTGCCAGTTGTTGCTTTGCAGTCTTATATCTTTCCAAAATCTCTCTTGATTTTTCTTTTTTTGAAAGATCTATTTTTTCTTTCACAGGAGTCATTTTGTGATTCTTGTCTCCCTCCATATCCAAATGCTTTTCTCTTACAGTTGAATTGCAGTGCTTTGGCTCAGAAATGTTACAATGCTTTTCATTGACCACAACCCATGACCCTCATGGAACACCGGCAATTCATCTACAGCAATAAAAATGAGTCTACCTTGATACCATTTACCTTTCTCCTTTTTTCAGTAGCTTTGTTGCGTTTCAGGGCTATCATTTCAGCAGCAGTGCAGCTTTGCTTGTAATATGCATATTTCTGTCTGGAATGTAGATGAAAGAATATCGGTCTGATTAATATGCTAAGAAATGTTATCTTTCTGACTCACTTTAGGGTGGGAGCAGACAAATGTCTGAAAAAAGATGTTTTTTGTTTCTCCCGTGTGTTCTCCAATCCATAAATAAATACAGAAGAGAATATAAGCTACCCAAAGGAAGAAAACACTCCCATAAAATGCTAAAACAGGCTTGGTTGCATACCATTGTGTGATAGCCAGCATCTCAATCCTGTCTGCAATTATGATAACATTTTGCTTTACAAAGCTGCTGCAATTAGCATATTTAAACATAGTCATTTCAAAGTACACTGTTCAGCTCAAATTTATCAGCATTTTCATTGCATAAAATTTCATCTTAATAATCCATGAAGGTCAAGCTATTAGCAAGACACACACAGAAGCTCACAAAAAACATGCCTGAAGCACAGTGGAAAATTCATGGCACTTAAGTGACTTGGCTATAATTCCTTTTCATCTCAACAGCCTTTAAAACTCTCCACATGAAAACAGCAATAGCCTTATGACATTTGCAGGGCAGTGTGTTTTCTGAACATTTACTTTCTTGACTTTTTTTAACCTAAGGGTAATGTTCAATGTCAGCATATTTGCAGAAGTTAGACAGAAACAGAATTCACAGCTGTAATTAATTTCTCATAAGAGACAATATTTATTAAAAAGATACACCTACATAAATGCACTAAATTTGCATTTGCACAGTATTTTCTGTGGATAGCCTGGATTTTTATGAACAGAAAAAAAAATCTATTTCAGTTTTTAAGTCCTTTTTTATGCCCCACAATAGTATTTTGTATACATATTTGTTCTGTTGACTTTCTGAAGTTGTTTCTGTGAAGTCTACATGAGGCTATGAACTTTAGAAGTTAATTTATCTAAGAGGAGAAGTTCTATCAGGATTATTTTGACAATTTGCGCTTCAATAGTAAGGTCAGAAAATTAAAGCATTTGACCACTAGGGCTCCCTGTGTTTTGATTTTCGCAATGTAAAACAAATAACACCCCCAAACACTCAGCAATTTTATATCTACTCTTCTTCTTCTACAACTGCACCATTGAGGATCCAATTGCATTCAAATTTCACTCACTCTTGGTTTAGCTTCATGTCATGGATATAAATTGCCTTCTCAATGCCTTTGGCATTGGATTTAATGAGAAACTTTTGAAACATTTCACGAGGTTCTATTTATGATCCTAATCTTGATCTCACAGGGACCCTCCATACTTTATTTTTAGTTTGCTTTTAACTCAGATTCATCTCAGATGTTTTGCTGAATACTGTGTGCACATTTTTTCTACCTTACTGATCCATCAGCTGGTCAAAATTCCATGTCATTAGTGGACTTAATGGGGCAAGCAAGTGTTCAGTGTCTAATGATAGATGCAACCTGATACAAAAACAAATGAGATAACATTTAGTGGAGTTTAATAAAGAAGGGTAGGGGAGGATTCTGCTGCACAAGTGAGTGTCAAGAATGACAGTAGTCAGTGCTAAGGGAGTAGAAAACAGGCAGCTGATGTCCATATTCAACCATTTATAATGATTAAGACACATGCTCATTACCTGCTGTGTTACAAGTGTTTAGAATCAGAGAATCATTTAGGTCGGAAAAGACCCCTAAGATCATTGAGTCCAGCCATTAACCTGACACTGACAAGTCCATCAAATTAAAATACCTTTTCCCTTGCAACTTACTGGTATTAACATGCCTTCTAAGGGGAAAGGGTTGGTCTTGCATGAGGTTTTTGCTCTTGTTGAATCAATTTTAAGCTCAGATTAGGAATGCATTACACTGTGGCCTAATCATTAATGACAAAATTGTTTCAGTTTTGAGCCATGTCCTTTACTGTGGTGACTTTAGTTTAATATTTAGTATAATGTGTTCTGCTGTGAATTTTTCCACAGTAAGTATAATTGGTAAGCAGGAAAAGCCACATTTTGACAAAATAAATGCAGATAACAGGGAACATGTTAGATCACATAGCTTCATTATGTCACCCACCTGTGGAAATTATTGCCTCCTGTCCTGTCACTTTTATAGAACAGTTTGCTTTCTAAAGTACCTACCCACAGGGATCAAGAAAATAAAATAAAACTTTATGTATTACATCTAAAGCTAAAAATAATCAGTTGGAGGAATTTGCTTGTCCTAGAGCCCAAAAGAACCCACAATTAGTTCTTTCAGCTTAGATCATCATCTACTTCCAGGGGTGCAAAGAAACAAGTTTTAGTTCAATGTAATCAAACAAAAAAATCTGACTCAAAATAATTGCTTGTGTTCATAGACTTTAGTTATGATTATGATTTGTGTTCCTTTGGGCATCAAATCCCAGTTTCCTTGAAGTTATAATGACCAAAGTCATAAGTTTAAGTCTTATCACATCCATATATATGTTTCTAAGTGTCTTCGTCTTTTGTTGCTTCATGTAGAGGCTCTGTGGGCCTAGCTTGACGTATTTTACCTTTTTAACAGAGATAATTATTTGCATAAGTACAGCAAATTCTTTAGTGCCTGAATTGATTAATAATATTTACACAGTTGTCTTGGTTTGGGTCACCTCCAGACAATAATACATATCAACTCACAGAGGATTTTTGAAAGAAGATAAATCATTAACTTAACTGTTTTTCTTGTGCTAACTAATATCTTAGACTTTATGTAATTCTGATCCATGGTGATCATCTTTAATTTTTTCTAGATAAAAAATTCCTAAAAATGGTTTCTAGGTTAAAGGAACTATCTACATTTATCTTTAGTGTACCCATCCTATTCTTCTATTTTGTACCTTACTAAGAACGAAAGCAAACTAGAAGAGAAGGTTTCTTTTCCAGTGAAGCAGTATTGTGTTGAGAAGGATTTTATTATTTTGTTGGTTGCAGAATCTATTAAGAGATTTACAAGTCAAAATAAGGAATTAGCTTACCAAGAACTGAAAGTGATTGTAAATTTGAAGTTCACATGAGTCATAAGCTTAGGTTATTTGCCCAGTAGAAGTGAGCCTGATTAGCTTTCCCTTTCTGTCGCATGTCAAGTGTGTGTGTGTATGTGTATGCATGTGTATGGTTAGTGGAAGTCAAATTGCAATTTTTCATGGGATTGCTAAACCTTGCAAGATGCAATGCCCTCCAACAGCAAGATCGATTGTAAGTCTTATTTCTACCACCAGCCTCTATGACTTCATATAAAACTCCAGAATTCTGATAAACTGTCATGGGGAAAAATGATAAAGTGATTTATACTCAATTTCGCTGGAAGGGAGAAATGCAGAGGCTGTCAGTCTGGGTCTTCAGAACAAATGAGTTACAGTTCATGAGGCAGCTCAATAAGGCTATCATTTCCCATCAGCTCCTATCACTGACAGCCACAGATTTACTGGATGGGGAAAGAGAAAATGGCTGAGTTTTTGTGCAAGGTGAGTCGACACTATTACTCCATCAACCAGACTTGTGTAGACAAGAAGCTACCATGAATATTTGAGAGTAGCTTCTTCCCTTAAGTGCCCATAGAAAGTATTAAAGCTGTTCTTTCCTTTGTATAAAAACAGCCCTTCATCTCTCTGTTTGGATCCAGTTGAAAATGTCCATTTGTAAACTGCTAAGGTTTTTGTGATTTATTTTGTGGGTGTGCATTTGTTTCACTCAGCAGTCTGTTTTGTGCCACATGCCTTATTTATAGCCCTTGCCGAAAAAACAAAAGAATCCTCAATCTGCTGGGATTTTGTATACAATGCATTTGTCACTATCCATCTCACAAGACAGCAATACAAACACAGCCTCAGAGCCACCTGTGCATGCCCAGAGGAAAGAGGACTTTCATCTGCCACAATTACAAATTGTTAGAAATATCTATGTTCCAGTTTCAGTAAGAAAAATATTCAGGACAAAGCTGAAGTACTTGCTCTGTATGTGCTCGTGTTAAAATAGATCAGCATAAATGACTTCTGTAATATGCCAGGTTTCTCTTGCACAGAACTTTCCTGGCAATTGTTGGTGTCTGTACAAAAAGCTACTATGAGGATGTTTGCACAGCCAAATTTCTTAACAGAAATACAGATTTGCTTTACTGATTCATGCTAAAATATCTACCTTTTCTTTAATCTTTATTTTCAGTAATGAATTTGGGCCCTAGATGTCAGCATTAGACATTCTCTTAGGCTGGACTGTTGTGTTACAAGGGTGGGATAATAGAATTATAGAATCATAAAATATACTGAGTTGGAAGGGACCAATCAGGATCACCGAATCCAGCTCTTAGCTCTGCACAGCACCATCCCCAAGAGTCACACCACGTGCCTCAGAGCATTGCCCAAACCCTTCTTGAGCTCTGTCAGGCTTGGTGCTGTGGCCACTTCCCTGGGGAGCCTGTTCCAGTGCCCAACCACCCTCTGGGTGAGGAACCTTTTCATGATACTCAACCTAAACCTCCCCTGACACAACTTCAGGCCATTCCCTTTGGTCCTGTCACTGGTCAGCACAGAGAAGAGATCAGTGTCTACCCCTCCTCTTCCCCTCACAAGGAAGCAGCTATGAGGTCTCCCCTCGGTCTCCTCCAAGCTGAACAGACCAAGTGACCTCAGCTGCTCCTCATACAGCCTCACCTCAAGGCCCTTCCCCATCCTCCTGGCCCTCCTGTGGATACTTTCTAATAGTTTAATGTCTTTATGTTGCGGTGCCCAAAACTAACAGGTGTTATTGTTAGGCTGCTTTTTAAGATAGAGATATACTCCCAAAGGAGAATTTGATATGACAGTCAGAAACAAGTCTGTGATGTTCTCACTCTCCCTGATATGTCTTGTTTACCTGATTCGGTTTGCAAATCTATGTTGTGAATCAAACACTACTGCACCTGTATGAGTCAACAGAACTATATCTCTGTCCCTTATTTATCTGCAGAAAAGAGACAGATTCCAAGTCTTTGCTTGTGTCCACAGATTAGAGAAAACAAATTTAAATACCTATTCAGTTACATAAACTCCTTCCATCATATGCCCACTGACAATAAAATTTGAAGAGTTCACACAGGAAAAAAAATAATTCAAATGATTATCAAATATGTCTTTCATTATGTATTGGGCCTGGCTGAGATGGTGTTTCATTTTACAATCTAAGAAGAACAAGGCTATACAGGCATTGCAGGTATGACTAACCTAGTGCCAAAAGAGTTAATGATGACAGGCTTTATTTGATTTCTTTTTATCTTGCTATGAAGATTTAGAATAACAATAACATGCTACATTTGTGGAAAAGTACAGATAAGAACAAATATTACTAATATTAAAATGATGGTTTCTTACCTGAATTTTTAAACCACTCCTAGCTGGTTTGTTTTGCTTAGGTTATTTTCCCATGTGCTTGAGCCATTCCTGTCATTACTAATAGGTATCATTTATTTTTTCAAATACTGCTCTGCTTTCATTTGCTTAAATGACTGAAAGCTGTGTACCAGTTCTATCTTTAATCTTTTTCTCTTAAGCTTTGAGAATCTCAGTAAATACACTTTCAAAAATAGAAAAAAAATTTCAAAGTCAGATCAGATTAACGGGTTTGTCATTTAATAGACCATTTTCCATCTAGGAATAATAAATACAAAGAAACAATTTCTGATTTGTATTCCTCTCTCCTGGAGCAGAGAGGGCTGAAAAGCAAAGTGTGTCATAAATGGATCAAACTCTGTAGACAGAGTAAGGAAAGTACAAAACAATTACAATCATAGAGTCCTTATGTTTCATATCAGTCATCTGTCCTCTTAAACTCTAAAGACCATAAGGAACTACACATTAATCTAGTCTTGAGAAATCCTAACAAACCTATCACCACATGTTTTTCCGCTCCTTTTGGTTTTTTATTTAGCTGAACACAGGAGATAGTGATCCTGTGGGAGAGCCCTAAAATTCTCTATGCAAGGAGCAGGAACTCATAGAGATTCCTGCATCTCTTCTGTTTTTAAGTTCACATAACTGACCATAAAAAGGGATAGCAAATTAACATACCAAGGCTCCATGAGTGTTATCTCACTGCAACTGTTTCCTGCTCTCTGCAGTGACTAAAGCATGGAGCATGAACTGGAACTGCATTTTTTCAGAATATCAAATGATTTTTCACATTTTTAATGATCCTGTATCTCTGTGTGGGAATATTGTGGCAGAAAGGCAAGGCAAGGAAATGGAGAAGGGGATGAGAGAAGAAGGCAAAAATGGAGAAAGCAGGAGGAAAGAACTGGAAGAGGAAAGGTGGCAAGAGAAGAGGAAATGGAAAGAGAAAACCTAACATGTCAAGATCCTCAGTTAGCAAATATTCCTGGAAGTGAATTATAACTGGAGTTGAGGTTATTGTTCAGAAGTGATTTCTCTTTGAATTTAATTCAAATTTAAAGTTGATTTGTGTTTCTTGTAGTCTCAGCTATGAAGAATGAACTACAAGTCATAGGTTTATGAAGATTTCCAAAATTTGAGGTGGCAACAATTTCTCATTTGAGCCAAGATTGTCTAATTTTGTCCTGTTTTCCATTTCACTAAAGATATGTCCATCTTGACTGAGAGTGCTAGGAAAGTATTTTCCCATCTTGCCTAGCTATAACTGACTATCAGACACATTGGTCTGAAATGTTGTGAATCAGCATTTGAATTTGAAGAATGTTCTGAAATATTCTTTATAAAGCTCTGATGGTAGCTGGTACACCTTTAGTCTTCTGTCATATTTCCCAACTGAATTTTCAGTTTCAGTCCACGTTTCACATTTGAAAGATATTTGTTGTCGCAGAACCACGATGAAAGCTGGCAAGACCAACAGCAGAAGCAAACCAGAACTGAGACAATCAGGCAGGATGAATGCATAGCTGAAGAGTATCACATGGGCATTTCCACATTGCCTGCCTGAGTGCCTTCCCACGATTTCTGGCACTGGTTCTAGTATTTTTTAACATCCTGTTGAATGAGAGTCTTATTCTTTGCCTCTAATTTTGTACTTGAAAGGATAAAAACCCACAAATATGTGGGGTTTTAACTAAAATCTTTGGTGAGAACCAAAGGATTTGGAGTCAGGCAACAATGCCCTGACTTCTGTACTTGAATCAGCCCTTCTGTACATATGTTACATATTAAAATTATCTTCAGAAAGAAGAAAGTGTCTTGTGAGTCCCTCAGTTACAGAATTTCAGGTGAATATGTGCGTGATTATATAACATTATCTCAGTTTTATTTTCTAGTAAAACTTTAAGAGCAGTTACAGGTTGAGAGCCTGTATAAAAAAGATAAGAACTTACTAGAAGGTATTAATTGCTGTCACAGTTATTTGTGGATTAATTATATAAATTCTGCTGTAAAACTGAACTTGTAAGAATGCAGCTGAGCCATTTTCAATGTCTGTGCTGCTGTACAGCTAGTAATAGGTGAATCTGTCACCAAATTGCATTACTCCACTTTTCTCACATGGGCTAACATGAAAGTCCTTTACAGGGTGAGGAATTGTGTACCTTGCTCAGGGATCAAATAATTTACTTTCTAGTAGTTGAATCACTGCTCAAATTTCTTTATTATATTCTCTGTTTTTCAGTAATGGAGTGCTGTTTCTGTACAGCAATTCAAGGTGTAACATGACAACTTTTCCATTTCTTGAAGTAAAATCGTAATGGATAATATCTAAAGAAGAAAATTGGACTCAATACATGATCCAGCTAGATGAGAACCACAGTAGGGATGCTGTTGCTTTATTTATTTGAGCCTTAATAATCTAGATTTTCCAACAGTGTTCAAGAATTAGAGTAGAATCAACAGTGAGGAAAGACTGAAATATTTATAATAAAGTTGAGGAAGTCTTTACATCATACCATCCTGGTGCCAACAGAAGCTTTGAATGTTAACTATCTTATGATACGACGTTTATTTTCTTAAAATTTAAAAGGAGCCTATGAAAGTTACTGTCTTTTAATCCATAATTAAGGAAAAAATGAGGCCACAATTAACAACAGATAAATATTAAAGGTAAAAACATGTCTTGATGTGGAAGATTTCTTTAAGGCTACCATCATGCTTATGGCAGAGAAAATTCCAGAGAAAAGATAACTTTTGTTTTTTCTTTTCCATGTCACCTGATAAATAAACGAAGGAAATTGCACAGGGCTAGATTTATTGAATTTATGTGACATGAGATTGAGTTGTACATATGCACCTCTCCACAGACACAGTTCTGGCAATAACTGGATGGTGCAAACCATTATGAAGTAGCTGTCTGTGATTGTAATTCATTTGAACTTCGCAATGCCATACATGCTACAAAGCCTCATGAATAAGAGTCAGGACCAAAGTGGAGTCCACATCTCTCAGCTACATTTGCTGCTTAGGCTAACATATTTCTGGAGATGAAATAAAGGATGCTGATCATCAGCAGGAGGCAAGGGACAGTTCCAGGTGTGGGTTTGTTTTAGCTAGTTTCAGAGATGCAGGGATAACAGGGGCAGAGGTAACAGCACTGCCTCCCTCCCTGTCTCCAAACCTGCAGCCCAGAGTACCCTGTGGAACTGGCTCATGGTCTCCATTGCATGGCTGCACCATGTCTTCTGCTTTCTTGTCCACAAGAACTTCTGCTCATTCAAACATTTGGGTTGACTCAATACACATCAATAGTCTTCCTGGGGAAAAGATATGAAATGCCTGGCAGTCCTCTGCAATTCCTATCAGTAGGGTTCTCAGAGCATGATCCAGACACCATCAAGGGCAGAAGGGAGAACGATAACTCCTGTATTACTGATGATGTACGAGAGGGGAGGCAATATGTCACTACAGCTTTGATGTCGTTTGCTGATTTGAAGCATATGCCACCCTGGGCAGTTCTCACTGGGTCAGGCAGAGAGCCAGTCCACAGGAGCATTGGCTCTTCATTTAGCACAGTAGCACTGGGGTTACAGGATGATATGGCAGCCACCTGCCTTGGGGGGTATTTCAGATTTTCCTTCTCTCTTGGGAAAGTCAACCCTAAACCTCCAGCCATACTAGAAAGTGATTTGGCAGCAATATTCTCTTTTGAAGTAATAATACTCTTTATCCTTCAAGCATAACCTGTTATATGCTATAAAATTCCTGATCATTTCTACTTAAGGGATTGAAGATATGGCCCTCTGATTCAGAACATGGGTACCAAGAGTGTCAGATGCCCACAGGGATCTGAGGAGCGTTGTCTCCATCCTTATCGTCAAAAGTCTTAGTAGAAATTGGCAGTTTTGTATGAAATATCTGGATTTCTTCAAATTGATGTTTGCCAGTGGCAAACTTTTCATTTGGTGAATTTGCATCCAGCTCCGTTTTGCAAGATGCTGAGAAAAATCTGACAAGAGACCAAATTCATGTCAAACTTCTTTTGTAAATGAAAATCTGTCACTTCTATTGGCAACAAGAACTAATGATTTGATTGTCACATAGAATTTGTAGCAATCCAGTTCCAACAAGCTGGAAAATTCACTGACATGCAAGAATTCTTTCTCTGCCTAAACATACAGATACATCGAGAAATCATTGATGCACATTAAATTCCATTTGCTTGATTTGTCCAAAATATCCATTTGAAAAAAAGAGAGATTGAGGGGATTGAGGGTCCCCCTTGTTCCACAAAATGACAGCCTCCAGCCACATCTTTTAATTATTCACTGACTGGTTGGTATTTAGCATGACTGATTTCCTTCCCACTTGCATCAAGAAATAAGTCTTTAACCCTAACCAAACTAATCCTTTTTAGGAGTAGGCTGTCTTAATCACTTTGATTTCAACAGTACCATTGTGCCTCTGCACATTCTTGGCCATATTGATATCACCTACCAGGTTTATTGAAAGTCTTACCTGAAACACTCATAACTGTTCTTGCTTATAGCTCTTAACTATTAAAAAAACAAAACAAAACAAAACATAACCCTTTTGGTCTTTATTAATCGGATCATGGGTTCTTCTGTAGGTATGTCTGTTCTTTCTCAGAAAGCTTGCTATGCATCATGTAAATTACCAGATCTATGAAGGACACAGATTTTTCACTGCTTTCATAAATACTACATTATTAATAGTTTGTTTCACTGAACACTGAATAAGAACACTAAGAATCTTTTTTTTTCAGTCGAAAATTTTGTTTCCTAATTCAATAATTCATTTTAAATTTTGTGTTAATGATTTACAGTAGAAAACGTCAGCTGCATTTTAAATCAACTAAAAATAAAGATATTTTTATTTCTGTCTAAAGCAAGCTTGCCTAAGTCTGCCAATGTTTGCATGGAACACTTTTATCATAGCAAATTAGTATATTTGTAACACAAAATGTTTCCAAAATCTTGGTATATTTTAATTGCCGTTGTGTATTTCTGACTGTGTTACAGAATTTTGTGAAGTTCCTCTGCCTTTCTCTGAGTTTTTGATGATCCCTTTATGTTCTGTTTAGACTTTATTATCCTACACTGTGAAGAAAAGAGTAAGGTAGAATTACACTCTTAATTATGCTGAGTTAATTGTGTGCACTTTCTACTGATATTTACCTGCTGAGTTTGCAGAGGATAATTTGTGTCATTATTCTAAACTTATGAAGTTTCTTTGTGATATGTCTTTTGCTTTTGTATTTTTATTTTCATAATGGCTTTACTATGCTTTGCTACTTTTACTAGTTTCTCTTTCTTTAGCTTTGTTTTTCTATCTTGAATCATCATACTTTTAAAAAAATTGTACATATCCTTTCATTCATTCATTTTCTTTAACTTTATGATTATTATTCTAGTCATTTCACTTTTCTTAATTCATGACACTTTCCTCATTAAGGGATAAAACTTGACTACTAATACATGACAAGACAATTAATGCAGTGTTTTTGGGAAGATAAACTTTGCTTCTTTAATATGCTTGGCTTGTAGTAGTTGGAATTTTCTTTCTCTGATTACATAGGCAGTGGAAAAAAGTGAGTATTAAGTCTTCAGTTTAATGTCCAATTTTACTTATCTTTTTATGATCTGTATCTTACTCTGCCCCTTATATAAGAAAAAAACAAACCTCAGTGAAGTGCATGTTTATTGGACTGTGTTAAATTTTGAAGGTTTACACTTTTTCCTTTTAGTGTGATTTAAGCTATCAACGTAGGTGGTCTAGTTGCTCATCTTACTGTTCTCTGACTCACATAGCAGGTGATTGACTGAAATGTTATGAATTTTCATCCCAGTACTTATGGACTACTTCAACAGTGGTATAAGACAGCTTGTCTGCTCAGAGGAGACCCAAGAGTTATTTTTTCCACACAAGAATCAAACAGAAGCTCAAACAAAGCTTGTTGGTTTTTATTTTCTCGATTCACGTTTCTTTCTTCCCAGTGGGATGGAATTATTAATTTTGTTCCTTTCTTTAAGGGAGAAAATTGTTTTGATTTCCCAATTGGAAATGAAGATCTCCATGAATGCCCAAGCTTGTACGGGGCTGTGAATCTTGTTGTAAGAAACCTATTTCCTTGTTTTGATTTGACTTCAGGGAAAGGCATCAGATTTCCTAAGATTTACTTCAGTGACCTTGAAATCAGAATCTGGATCATGCTGGTTTTTAGAACTGAGAGACTTTAGCTCATAGAATCACAGTATCTCAGAAGATAAGTTGGGAGGGAACTCTGGAAATCATCTAGTCCGCACATCCCAAGCACCACACTGACCCTCCCCATTAAGTCAGGGTAAACTGTAGCAGGATGCCCAAGATGAAGCTGTTCCTGATGTGCCCCAGGACATGGATGGCACTCCTGTCTACGAGGACCCTGCTGACACATATCCAACTTTGCATCGACCAGGACCCCCAAGTCTCTTTCTGTGGCACTGCTTCCCAGCATCTCACTCCCCAGTCTGTCTGTACATCCAGGATTAGTCCTTCCCAGGTGCAGAATCTGGCACTTTCTATCATTGAAAATTGTCATTCAGGTCCATTACTTCTGGGACTTTCACTTGGTCCTACAGAAAAGACTCTGGGTCCCTCATCTTCCTTCCTTTACATGGGGTAATTTCCTTTCCTTGTTTCTTTGATGAGAAGTCTTTTCCTCGTCTCTCCTTTCTTAGGGCTGCTGTGCAGAGGATAGGTCTCCACAAGTGCCTGAGCTCATCTGGCACCATGAATCAGATTTTTGGCAATTGTTAATGCATTGTGGGTAATTAGGAAGTTCCAGTCTTGTAACAAAGGAAGTGCCTTTTGGAAAGAAACTAAAAGGGAAAACAAAACACGTGAATCCTTTTTTCTGAAATATAAGCAGGTTGTAAATATTCTTAGTGTGCCACTGCTCTGTAACTCAGAAATTATAAACATTAGTAGAGAGTGGATTTAAAGCCATGATATTGCCTGCTTGTACTTGACTCATTCTAAACCACCAGTATTAAGCTCCTGTTCTTTGAATTGAGTTTCGAATCACAAACTCAAAAACATGCCCTGAGCTTAAGAGACTGCAATTTCTCCTAAAAGTAGGTCACAGAAAAAAGGATCTGAATCATTAAATGATGCTATCCATATCAGAAGAGGAAAGTCAGAATCTTATTATGTACTGTTCCAGACTTTTAAGCGCTGAAATCTGAAGCTGAATTTTAGTTAACTGAAAATACCTTTCAAATTTGGAGTAAACAATAAAAAAAATAAATCTGTCAGCAAAAATATATGAATCTTTGATAAACTCGTCTCTCAATCCCAATCATTTTCCACACTCAATGCATGCATAGACTTATAGAACTGTCACACAAATATTAAAGGAGAATAGAAATATCAATTTATTTTATGTCAGTGAGTCCAATACTTCAAATGCTGAGTATTCTGATGCATACTTAGGATAAAGCATTTTATCAGAAAATATTCATCTGGTTGGTAAAATAAGCTGAGGGATATATTAATACAGATAGAACACACGTTTCATGATGCAAAATTCTTTGGAGAAAATATTGGAGGTTCGTTAACAGGTAAGAATGGAATGAGGAATGCATAGTGGGATGAAGAAATAACTAAAAGTTGTTTTTATAGAACAGATTGTTAGAGAGAATAAAATATGTATGCTATTTATTTGATAATTTGCTAATTTCCAGAATTTCATTCAGCTTTTTCCATAATATAAAGGTATTTATAGCAAAAGCATTTTTTTTTATTTAATCTTCTTGAACTTTTTAACAAAATCACTCGACTTCTTAAATGGCTTTATGATGTTTGAGGACTTCGAGTGTGTATGTTTCAAATTGCTTAAGGGTTGGAAATCTACCACTTAGGAGCACAATGTAGGAGTTCATAGTGATGCATGAAAAATAGATGTAGCCCAGCTGTGAAGCAATTGAGAAGGCCTCTAAAATGCATGTCAGCAAAACTGTCAGTGAAAAAGCCAGTTAAAATCATGATAACCACAATGCAACCTGAATTGTTCTGTGTAGTAGTTTTATTGGGATTTTTCAAGTTCCCTCTCCACATCATTGAAATATGATCCAGGTATGTTCAAAATTAAAACGTTTAGAATTCTCCACAAATTATATTATGTATCTTCCTTTATGTAGACAAATTCTTTTCATTAACACCTATGCCATCTAAAGATGTTGGGGAACAAAACTCTCTTACTATTATTATTCTTATTATTCTTTTTACCATTTTGCTGTGGCTTGATTTTGGGAAAATCAGTAAACACTTTGGATGAAAATTTTGAGGAAAAGTTCTCTGAAGTTTGGCTCCTGCACATTAAAGTGGTGCTGACATGTTTTTTTGAGCTAACTGCATCTGGTTACTGTAGTATCATTTTTATCTCAATGGATAATTTTCACATAAACAATCTATTTTCTAAAATTCATAGAGGAATGTTTCATCTTCACAGTGAAAGACTGGAAATATGGCTTTTACAAACACTGGCTTTGGTTGAAAATTGGGAATTATTTCCAAAGAGTAGTTTTATGGATACATTTAATGTATATGCTTGCCTAAAGGAAATTATTTTTCCAACTAGAAGGGTTTGAGGCTTTTTTTTTTTTTTTGCCATGTCTGTGTATTGATCAGTCCAGGAATGATTGGTCTTTCTTGGATAGTTTTTTCTTTATATGGGGGAAAGTTTATACTTTCATTTTTTCAAACTTCTTGCATATTTCAGAATGCTGTTTGCTGCAGGGGCTGTTTTAAGGCAAGAAAAGGAGGATATAATACAGAGATGAAAAAGCATTTCCTGTCTCTCTGTCTTTTTAACACAGATTCAGATAGAGTTCAAAAGAAGAGAGAGTTCAAATGAAAACTCACAGTAGCAGAAAGTCTAGTCATACTTATGGCAAATAATGTCTAACACTGTGCCAAAGTTAATTGTGTATGTAAATGAGAATACTGTAATAATGGTCTAGTACATGGAGCACTGGCATGTTACATCTATGGTCATTTAAATCTAACCTGAGGTTTTAACCACAATTAGAAGAGGGGTTTAGGGTTATTACCTGTTAGACAGTAGTCCCCCATTATCCTCAATAAAGAGAATATAATTTATCACAATTAGGCTTAATTGGCAATTCTCAGTCTGTGTTCAGCAGAGTATCAGGACTAAGACAGCATGGACAATTACTTTATTCCTTTCATACTTGAAGGCGATTTTCCTCAGCTCAATGATAAACAGTATGACCATCTCATTAAAAAAAAAATAAAAATTATAAATTTAGAATCTGTCACACATTTCATTCTTCTTCAAGTTAGACATTCTAGGCAGTTCAGTTAGGAGACATGACACTTAGAAGATACCTCAAATTATATTACATTATATATGCAGAAATTGAAAAAACATGCTTTACATTACCAGCTCTCATTTATATTGGCAAGTGCTGCTGAATATTATGATGACAAATCTTTATATGTTTAGAGAGAATGGATAAAACCTAACACCACTGCAAGCTCACCTGTCCCCCACTCAAACTATGTATTTTGAAAAGCTGTACCCCCATTCAGTCTTTTTCCTCTCTTCTGTAAGGTTTGATATCCCATTCTACTGTTGCTAAGTGTTACAAAACTGCAACTTATGCTTAAATTTGATTGTTTCACGGGACATCCTTCCTTATCAGCTTGTTTTGGTTTTGTTTGGTTTTGGTGGTTTTTTTTTGTTTTTTTGTTTTTGTTTTCCAACAATCTCTATGACCAGCCCTGCCAAATGCAAAATGTACACAGGCAAAAAAAAAAATTCTGGCACACATCTACTGTTTGTGCAGTGGCTTTATGGGAATAAGGAGCAATATGGGAAAATTAATAAATCTAGGTTTTCTTCTTTTTATATATGTACTTTTTGTTTTTCAAAATTCCTACTAAGTCTTGTAGTTCAAGATCAGTGTTAGGGTGAAGTATGAAAGGATGGCTCTATTTCAGAAGTAATTAAATAAATAAAAAAAACTCCCAACCTAGCCTATGATTTGTTCAGGTCGAACTGATCTAAAAGTCAATTATATTCCTAAGAATATGACACTAAATGTAGATAATTACCTTTCTCTTACTGGAAATATGGGAATTACTCTCTTCTGGGAAAACTGATGTGAAGTGATGGTATACAGGGTTTACAGGGCTTCCTTACTGAATTTGGTGTTTAAGATACCATAGTGATAATATGGTATGAGGAAAAAGAAAATCCGTCAGCCTTCCCTCATAGTGTTCCCTCTTTAGCAAGGGCAATATTAAATCCCAGGAGGTTTTTTGTTCAAATTGTATGGTGTTGGTTTATTGGGTTTTCTTTTCAAAACAGTGAATGAACAGAACAGAGCTGAAGTGTTCGTGGGGCATTTTGTTCTTGAAGGACACATTAAGAAGTAATCATTTCTTCTCAGGGTTAAACACAGTATTCACTTGCAGATGCTGTTCTCACCAACAATACCTTTCCATTATACCAGCATCACCTCTTCAGCCTCTGTAAGGACTCTTGATCAGCATCAGAAGCCTATACTCAGTCTCTAGGAAAAGTAAAAATAGATGCAGATGTGGTGAATGTAGCCACATATTTTGATAAGCATTATTTATGCCAGAATGTATTGTTTTGTAAATTTATGGAATGGGAAAGGATAATGTCTCTCAAAGCAACATAGTGCAATATCTCAATAAATGTATGTAATGAAGTATCAAGACTTTGCTCTTTCACTTGAGATATAAGATCTGTGTCTCAAAATGTGCTGGTTTTGACCTAGGAGCAATGGAGAATTTAAACAGTCTCTTCAGTGCTGTAACAATGCAATGCATTTATACAACATCTTCTCCGAGTCACAAGGGGCCTATCTGTGATCTTTCAACATGTCAAGCATACTGGATCTAAATAATTTCTTATGTGCTGAAAGGAAAAATTGATGTTGTTTAGGTCTCCTAGACAACAGACTATGCTTGAAAGGCAAACTATGTAATAGGTATTTATCTGACTCAAATCTAAAATTCAATTTAGGAGTGAAATAACATGACCATCTGGCATTGTTTCACTGGGCTGCTTCAGATGGACAAATAAAACTCAGCCAGGCTTCAGTACTGTTCAGTTCAAATGTTGTTCAGTTTGTGGGGGTTTTGGTTGTTTGTTCTGTTTCTGGTTTTGTTTTGTTTTGATTTGTTTTTCTTTAATAGATATCCGGACAGAAATATTTCTCCTCCATTTTCCTTATAGAAAGAATAATTCCATTGATTTGAGTATATTGATCTTTCTTATGACAGTGATTTTGCTTGGTGTAAATTATATTTTCCAAATGGACAAAACCTTACTATAAACCGACAACTAGTAATGTATTTATTCGTGGCTCTTTACATATTATTTTCTAAAATATATTATTCCACTTTCAGACCTATATTTCCCCTTATAGTTTACCTTTACCAATAAATGTCTGCTAACCTCAATTGCCAACTCAGGCACCAAAGTAAAACGAATTAGACTGAAATTTTTGTAACTGTCTAGAGAAAGGGGAATATTCTTTACAGAAATTTTTTAAAAAGGATTAAATCAGCAGTTCTTTCATATCTACTGATGATGACATCTTTAAAACCACAATTATGAAAAAAAATCTCAGTGTGATTTCTCACATATATATTATCATATATAAACTTGGTTTGCAGTGTTGAGTAAAACCACATGGATTAAACAACAAAATGAACTAATTTTCAGCCACATCAGATTTCAGGTGAAAATGAAATTAGCTGAGGCAAATTTAGCTTAACTTTTTTCTAGGGATACTTCTTGAAGAAAAAGGGAAAAAAAAAGAATGAAAATGCTTTGCATTATAAACAATGTGGACAATATTTTAATAATATTTTATCCTAAAGACATAAATTTTCTATGTGAATTGTTGAATTTTGGCATTGGAAACTCATTCAGAGTCTCCATTCCACCTCTTAAACAATGCTAAACTAACATTAAAAAATTAATTTCTCTAAAAATTAATATTTGAGGTCTCCTAGATTAAGGAAAACATTTTATAATTTGCCTCCCAAGTAATATTGCTTTTTTCTCTACCAGGAAAAATAATGAACTTGCTTCTTAACTCATTCATTGGTTTTAAAATTTGTCATAGCCACAACCTCAAAAGTTTAGGAATATTAATTGAAGACTCCATAAAATTTAAATTATACCTTTATAAAATTAGATTGGCTTGCCAAGTAATCTTTAATTTAAAGCACCATATGTGAATATATAAGTAGATATGCTGTTTTGTAAATTAAAATATAACAAAAATAGACATTTTAGCAAGTACTCTGAATAGAAAACAGACCTCTTTTTACTGCCAGTTCTTATTTTCAGAAGCCGATACTTGCCATATTTACATGTCTGAAACAATCCTGATACAAAATGCTAAGATAATTGTAATTAACAGGTATCTTTTTTCTCTCATTAAAAGACTTGATATATCTTTCTAGAGAAGCTGTTTGGCTGTCAAAATCAGCCATGTAGCTTTTTCCTGTTAAGAAGTGTTTGCAAGAATCTTTTTACTGCTGAAAATAGTTTGAAAGTTTTTTCAGCTGTTTCATCTCAATGTTAACTGCACTGCGGTTATCCATAGGAAATAAATGTAAATTATTTGGTTTGTATAATTTTAATTGAAAAGTTTGTGCACTTTAAGATGAGAAATGAAAAGATAAAGTCAGAATAAGAGATCAAATTTAAGTCCAGTAATCTTACAACTATAAATTGCTAGTAATTTTTTAGATTATATTGCTTTGGAATGTATGTATAAAATGGACATTTTTTTCTTCCCTCATGCTGGTTTACATAGTGGTGTAATTCTGTGGTATTTTAAGGATTTTTATAAAAGCATATCTCAAGCTTCTGTGCCATAAACCCCTGACATGATGAAAAGAAAACACAGATAACTTCAATGGGACTGTCTCCTGATATTCTGATATGGGACTGCATTTGTGCAGGAAGGGGTGGGGAAGGGCAGGATATGGGGTCAGTGTCTAAGTAAGGAGATCCCAGTGAGTTAAGGATTGCAAAGGGTGACAGACTGTCAAGTCACTGACAGTTGCCCCCAGCTCTTATGATCCAATTATTTAAAGATGCCTCTGCCTGAATTAAGGTGCAAACAAGATCATAGGCTGAAGTCAACAGTATGGATTTTATTTAACAGCAAATTTGAGAAATAGAAAGAAATAGGAAAAAGGAGGGGGCCAGAGGGGTGGGGGAGAGAGAGAGAGAGAGAAATGGAGAGATCAAGTAGAAGATAATTACCTCCCATAGATGCAGTGGCATCCTGCTGGTCCTCCTCCACCCTGGTCTTCTCAGTGGTGGGGATCTCAGAGTCATTCTTTTGGCAGTACTACTTTTATACAGTTCAAGTTCTGGGTATCCTCAGGGTGGTCGCAGGTGTTCCTACAACATGGGCTCACATGGGTGTAGGCACTGGTTTCCTTTCTCACAGTCTGCACAGTGGGAATTTTTGTCCAGTGTGCTAAGCACATCTTTACCTCCATTAGGCCAGGACTAAGAACCTTCCTGATGTTGCTATCTTGCTTATCTCAAGTTTCTGCTGTTGGGGTTTATCTTGTAGCTCCTTCTGTGGCCTTGACTATTCTTTGAGACAGGCAACTGCATGCTTTAAATCCTTACACTATCCCATGGCGTTGCTTGACCTGGACTGTAAAAATGCTCTGCATTCTTCTCCAGTTTTCAGGTTTCACATTTGTGTGACAGAGGGCCTTGATGCACAGGAGCAGATCAGTCTGTAAGCTACTCAGCGTTCCAAACTGGAAGAATGCACTGAAGGATGACTGTATATATGTGTGCACATGTTCTCTTCTGAAGCTCCTCTATGTCATAAAAAGAGACACCGGACATTCTTATAGTTGAGTGTTGTATGGATGGAAAGAATTTGGTTTTACTCTCTGGAAACTGAGAGCTCAGAGCTATAATGTATATTTAGTTGCCCAAATGCCATTAAAAGCTTTCTCAAGGTAAAAGGCTTTGCAGTAGCACAGTCTTCATCTCGTATTGGCATGACTAAAATTTTGTCAGGTTATACATAATGACAGACTGTTGGAAAAACTTCAGAGTACACATGGTTTAAGTACTGACATTTGGCCACAGATGCTACTGTGAGATCTCAAATTGCCATTGCAAATAGCTAGAATATTAATGGAGAATTAAATCTCTATACCAGTAAAAGATGGAGAGAGTGTCTTCTTTTATGCCTCCCTGCCCTGTCTGAACGGCTTCTCTTATAATGGCTGCATTTCTGCCAAGTGCCTCTTCTTTCCGGCAAAGAACTATAAAAGCAGACTGCCCTTGCCATTTAGGAAAGATGTGGACAGGAGGCAGATGCAGTGATCCTCTGCATACCTATGGCATCAATTCTCTCCCATCAGCATCACACATGAATAAGTGACTAACTGCCAAATGCCATTTTCCAGAATGGAGACATTTAGACAGTGCTGGAGAGTCTAGTCTGGATCTCTAAAACAACAAAACTCAAGGTCTCATCTCTGCATAAAAATGAGCTTAAATAATATCAAACCTGAGTTTATTACTAAAGAAAGCAAATGGATTTAAATAAGGCAGTAAAATGAATGGACTTCTGTCACAGGTGTTCCTAAGTAAAAGAGGTCAAAATGCACAGACCTCATAAATACCATCTACCAAGTGAAAGCTATCTTTTCTCAGTGCTAAATTTGGGTGTGACATGTATGTAACTGTAATGCTTGGCGCACCAAGCAGGTGGCCCAAGAAAGTTCTGTAGGTGTCAGTATTTGAAAAATACAGTGGTGGTGGGTCTAAACAGCCGAGAGGTCTTGCAACAAACAGGCAGTGAAGCAGCACCTGAGTTCTTCAGGCCATTATACTTTAACTGCTGTAGTATGTTTTCAGATTAATAATGAACTGCTTTGCATGAATGAGAGTAATGTGAATGATAATAGCTGAAAAGTTCTAATGTAATGTAGGTACAGTTTCCACGGAAGTCCTTGAAGCTGCCATGCTATCTGCTAGGAGTTATTGGGTAGTGCGTGCCAGGCAGTGCTATGTAGCCATGAGGCCTTTCAAATGACACTGCAGAGACAGCTGCTGGAGAAAAAAGATGATGGTATCCTTAGGCTCCCCCAAAGTGAAATTATGGTTGTCCACTGGAAGCAAAATCACTCTCCTTACAGGAATTTGTGTAGCTTCTGTTTCTGCATAGTGTTTTACGGTGTCAAAGCTAAAACTCATCCCTTTGCTCACTTTCTACATAGTCTGTGTTGCCTCTTAAACAACTGTAACTTTTCAGTGAAGAGAGAAACAACTCCTTAGAAGATGGGTTTTAGAAATAAAAATGGCAAACATTTCACACTCTGTAGAGGTGTGATATGTTACAAGTAATCTTGGAAGAAATGCAGTAGTGGGCAGAGTGCAGGTGGAGTGTTCAGAGCTGCGTGTGTAATTCACACTTAGTGTTGTGGGTGCTATAAAAAAATCATCACATAAACTGGAAGGCGGATGGGATTCATCACATATCTCTGCTGTTTGTCACCTGAATATCCCCAGTATGTATAGAATGCATCTGTATAATTTAATTCTATTTTACTTATAAAAATACATGTTGAATGCATATAAATTTCTATACACAGAACTAGAAGTGTTTAGTGTAAAATATGCCTAGGATGCTGGGAAGTTTTGATTGGAGATAATTCACACAGTGCCAGAACAAAATGCATCTTTTACAGTATCACATTTACTCCTCATCAAGAGATCTGTCATATCAGTGCTTCATTTTGGGTAGCTCGTTCTGTTGAAATGTATAATATTACTTAACCTGTAACAAAAAAAAATTACATGAAAACAAAACCTATTAATAGTAGTTATGATTATCCCATCCTTATTAAATATATTATCCTTCCTTTTCATGCTATGCCAAATGCTAATTTCTGATAAGTAAATATTCTGATTTTGCCATTTGATTGACATCTGCAGGGGAGTCCTAAAAGAAGGAGGAATGATTGAGGTATCTTTGTATGCTCTTGCTATGGTAAATAAAAAGTGGCCTTCAGGCCTTTGATATGATATTGAAAAATGATTTATTAAAGGGAACAGTAGGAATTTGAATTGCAATATAGAATTTTCAGTTTTCTGAGAGGTACCTTCCTGCTAGTTTAAATTGTAAACATCTGAAAATCCAGTGTAAATTGATGTTATATTTACTGTGCAGCAGTCACTTCAATATGCTTGCCTTGAAGCCTCAAAAGCAAAATCCTGTGTATTAATCCTATGGCTTCAGAAAAGCAGGGAGAAAAATAACCATTGATGCTTATAAATATGAAGCCTGCAGAGTATAAGTAAAAGAAATTTATACAGAAAACCTTGAACAATTCCTACTGCAACATCAGCCGAGTTTCATTCTGAGCTGTTGAGCTAGAAATGTGAGAAAATGAAGTGACTGAAGCCTGTCAGAAAAGAAAAACAGCTAGTGGAGTGATAATATGAATCCACAGACGAAAGCATTGAATCCACTATCTTCACTGCATTGATTAAAGACTGTTACTATTCAGGTGAATTGAAACCTTCGCAGAAGACATGGTGGAGATGAGCACAATAAAAAGTTGTTTGTCATCTGTAATTCAGTAGGACTCTGAAGTAAGGAACTGATTTCTTTTTTTTTTTTTTCCTTGAACTGGGTTATATTATATGGCTTACAGGAAGAAATATATATCATGTACATTTCTCCCAGTAAATACCTCGGTTTATAGAACATGTTAGCAATCAGATTAGGCAAAACCTACAACACAGCTAAACTTTCCAAATATAGCTCTACCTTACTGGTATAGCTTAGATCTTGAGTTCATTCAGTTTGCATAAAACATGCATCACATTTAGCAGCTTCATTTGAAGATGAAGCCAAGCTTTGAAAATACCACAGATTTCAACACACTTTGGTCTCTCCTGATCCAAATGGATACTAGTATTTCATCCCAATTGTGACACAAAACAATAATTTTTCATGACAAAAAAAAAGAGATTTCAAAATTTTTCAGGATTTTGAACTTCGTAGTTTTGTTTATGTTGCGGCTTTTTGGCTTGATTATTTAGAGTTCTTTGGAATTTGTTTTTTGGGGTGTTTTGTTTTTGTTTTGTTTTGTTTTGTTTTGTAAGAAGATGACTTTTTTTTAAACCTTCATGTTTACAGCATTTCATTACAGTTTGTGGACAGATTAGCTGATCAAAGCCAAAGACATCACCCCTGGAATACTCCTGAGGCACAGATGACTGCCAAGGAGGAGGCATTTACATGGAGCTTTTGTCCTGACTCAGAGCTGAGTACTTAATCTGGGTCTCCCACATTTCAGTCACACCTCCTACAGACACAGTCACTAGATGCTTGTGAGTAGGTCTTCCCAGCAACTTGAGTAGGAACTTCTCAATTTCAAATAGATAATTCAGGGAAGTTATTTCAAAAGTTAGATTTTCCTGCTCTGCTTTCATTACAATGAAGATAGTATTTTTGCCATAAAAAAATCTAGTAATAACATTATTAAATATATTAGTCGTGGCAGGCCAGGACTTAAAAATATCAGGTATGTGGAAAATGCTCAAACAGACTAAAGGAATTATCCAAAACTGGGGGCTTGTCAGGAATTTGACACACATTTAAGTGAGATTCAGCAAAATGCTATAATAAATCTTTCTACTTCCTTAATATGAAAAGAGGGCTGCAGTTTACAGCATTCCACAAAGAATGAGTTGGCTGTACTCTCTGGAAAGCATCAGAGCAAACCTCTGCTCTGTCACTCATGTGTGGATAGTAGCAGGAATCATTCATTAATCAAGTTTAAGTTTAAAATAATTACTTCTTCCAACAGTTCTTAAATTGACTTGAAACTGTTTCAAATCCATGAATTTAAATTAATTCAGAATCCTTTCTGTTTCTCAATCAGTTATGAAACAAAATATAGATTTTATTCCTTATACCTCAAAAAATATGAAAATGAATAAAAACCACCTTCTAATTTATGTGAAACTGATTTGATATGGGACTTGTAGTTGTAGCATTCAACAAAGTATCCTTAGCCTGACAAAATCAAAAAAAACACTGTATTCTGCTATGTTGCTGTCTTGTTTCTACTGAAAAGCTTTCAAAAATCAGGGAAGAAATCCCTGGTGGTTTTAACAGTAGAGAACTCAGCTTTTTCTGTATGCTTTATCCTCTCTCAGTAGTCTTTTGGCATACTCTTTTGCAGAGGAGGAAAAACTTTCAGGAGATATTTATTAAATTATTAGAATATACATTGTGTTTTGAGTTCACAATATGAAGATATAAAAGTCAATAATTGTTCAAGGCTTTGGATGGAAGGAGTTTTTATTTCAAATGGCATCAATTACTACCATGTGATTTCAGTAAGTAATCTTTATGGAATAAGATTGTAACTCAGCATTCTCTGATATAAGTTAATTTAATTAAACATTATTATTTAGAATTTATTAACTCTTTGATTAAGAAAGGTCTCTCTAGCATTTTTAGGTTGTTGATAGTTCCTTTCTTTTACTGCTTAAAATTGTTTGCATCATTGCAGTTAACTCTGTCCACCTTTACACAAGATGCTGCTGCTCTTTTCAAGAATAGCAGAAAAAAGTCAATCCTACTAAAGCAAATTCATATGTCAGCCATAAAGCCAAAACAAACTAGCTGTTGCATATTTGTAGCTTATATTTGCTGCACCTGAATATAATGAAATGCAAATTGTTAGCTAAAATGAAAGTACTGATAAAAGAATATCCCTTCAATGTAGTTTCCTTAGTCACAAAATCTGGCGGGTTTTGCAAGACCTTAAAGATGAAAAATAGCCAAAATGAATGCCTGATTACGAACTTTAATCCTGTTGATTCTCTCCTCATGAGCTGACCTTGCTTCAGGAATTTAAGAAACTCATTACCACAATGTGTTATTCCCATGGTAGCAACAGATAGCATAAACTAGATTGCTGGCCTTCACAGGCTCTGGAATGTCAGCCATATACTTCAGTGATACCATTTCTTTTCTTTTCCAACAAGTACCAGCTAACCTGAGGGGAAATTCAAGGTGTTTGTACATAGCTCTAACTGTTTAATGTCTCATTTCCTGCCGTCTTTGACTGCTCATACAACGTACTCACATCTATAGGCACTGAAAACTATTTGTCTGGTTGAGCTCTTCTAATGAATCTAGGAAAAAAAAAAGGCTTTTTCAGACTTCTATACCTTTTCAAAGTAATCCCTCACACTTTCTTTTTGGCCTGTGTTGTCATGCTTTTGCATTTAAATTCTCAGATATATTCTTTCTCTGCTCTTCTAGTCTGAACACAAATTACAATTTCTTAATTGTAAGATATCTTTTATTGAAGATATCTTCTTTTTTGTTTGTTTGTTTGTTTGTTTTTGTTTTGTTTTTTTGTTCTGTTAAAGATCTTAATGATGAGTGTCCATCCTACAATAATACTCTTTGAGGCCATACAAAGTCACTTGAATTTGTGGACAGCAGAAAGCAAGCTAAGAATAAATCACACCACAGGCCCTGGATTGATGCAGCACACCACAATTTAGTAGCTAATGTAGACATACCCATTGCTTACTTTGAATCTCTTTCCTATGATTTGAACACTTCCCATGATAACAGCAAGCATTTTGTGTCTTAGGTTTCACCTTTTAATTTGCTCTTATAAAACATCCTTGCTTTCTCTTTTAAAAATTCTTACTGGGTTGGTTTTATGTTTTTAATATGCTCCTTCAAGGATGCTGATAATGAATATTTCACCATGACTATTATAAAATGGCTCTTATGGCCATTATGCCTTAAATCAGATTTTTCACAGCCGTACCATTTACCACAAAAAGCTAAATAGAGTATTTATGTATATGTGGTCTTATATATATAATAAGAATATAATTAATTGGAAAAAATTATTTACCTAGCAATGGAAGATATCAAAGACTGAGGATTCCACATTAAAAATTGGGTATAAAGTCTGCTAAAATGGTAGAACATCTTCAAAGCAAAACATTTTTAATAAAATCAGTTTCACATTCATCTACTACAGGCAAAATCCTAAATCCATCATAAATATAACTGCTATTATTGTATGATGGAACAGTGAAAAGCAGATGGACCTTATTTGCAATAATGTAACTGGGCTGAAGGTATTTTTCCGCCTCTCTTCCTGCATTAATAATGACAGGTGGTGTTGAAGATAATTTTAACTAGATTATGATGAGCTGTAGTTCAAATTCAAAGACTTTTTTTTTGGCTTCTCATGCTTGGTATATGAATGAACATGCTTTTAAATGCAATTCTTCAAAAACAACATTTGAAGATTTGTGTGTGTGGGAGCTGATGAGGTTCTTGCCTTTTCTGAAAAGAATTCTTTGAAAAACTTAAAAAGGACATATTTCAAAAAAAGATTCCTCTGACTTTCATGCAAAGATATCTATTTTGATATGAAAATGCTTGTAAATGGAATTTCCAAATAGCAGATTCCCTCCTTCTGAAAAAAGGATCACAGAGACTAGGTGGAGAACAAAAAAGGACTCTGTGCCGAGTTTAGACCTTGCAAGCTGACAAGGTAGTGTGTTAATTGCAATCTGCTTGCAAGGCAAGTTCTCTTTTTGAGAAGAAAGTGTATACATGTATGTGGTACTTGGTTTTCCTCACAGGTCAGTGAGTTACCTTCAAAGTTAGCACAGCCCTTGAAGAGAATTTCAGTTTCTTACTCGCATTCTTTGAGTTTCACCTTCTGTGTTATCTGTATTTATGCATATGGATGTATGCAGATATATGCAAATGACTGCATGAGTTGGAAGTTTCTAGAGTTGTTTAACTCTATGTAGTGGGAAAGCAAAGTACTATGGTGCTTAGTTTATAACTTAAGTGGGCAAAGAAATGCTTTGGGAAAGGGTTAATACTTATAGCAGCCCTATTCAGCTGAATGAAAATACATATTAGTGAAATATTAAATAGAGAACTCATGCTTTCTGTCATTTCTTTGTGATGAAAAGTTTCATTTTATGAAAAGCTGAGTATGTTTTCAAACTGCAAATATAAATACAGCAAAAAAATGCATTGAGTCTAGTCACAAATTTGTTTTGAATGACATCTGAATTACAAGGCTTCAGTAGTTGAAAAAATGGTAGCTACAGGTATTATTTGATCATTTCAAAAGAGTGCTTGGGAGAAACACTATAAAGAACAGTGGCAATTGACCATGTAACCACACATAGACTTTGAATAATTATAATTTCTGTGAATGTTTATTTATTCTGCCTGGTAAAGCTAAAATTTTATGCAGTTTGATTCTAGTATCTCATGTCCCTCTGCAAAAGTTTGTATCTCTGCAAATACATTAGAGTAGCAACAAGGTGCTGCCTCAGCATGTGCCTGAATTCATTTTGGTCATCAAGAACCTGAGGGAAAGCTGGTGGCAGATTCCACAGGAGCCCAGATTCCAAGGAGCCCGAAGGTCAGGGGCTTCTTTCTCCTGTTTGTAATCATCTGACTTTCTTTGCTGGCTGTTTTGCTCAGCTGAATCCTCACCCATATTTCCAGTAAGCTTTAAATCTGGTTAAAAATGCAGTTTAAGCACCAATGACAACAACATCAGTAGCGAGTTTTTATCACCTGGGCTAGGGTTATACATAACCATAACTTCAGAAAATCCTTAGAAAGCTCAAAGTAATGCTCACCCTTTTCAATGTGAGCTCACTGAGACCAATGAAAAAATTATTCAGAAAACAAAGATGTATTTACCAGATCAATTCCTTATCATAAAGACAATCTCCATAAGACTCAGTTTTTTCTTTAAAACACCTCATAGCTTTTGAGGATTGTTAAGTATTTCAACTTAGTATGAAGTACTTGGTAGATTTTTGTAACATGCTGTTAGGTCTCACATGCATAGTGCATTTGCTTTGCACAGTAATTATTTTCAGACTTGGGCTTTGTTACTTACTGCCCAAAGCAGCCAGGCAATTAGCAATACTGGCAGATATATCTGCTGCTGAAATTGCAAAATTTGTCAGATGACATGGTGCATGTTAGCCTAAAATTTCAGCCTTAATTCTACGATACTGTTGTCTTGGTTCAATCAAATGCAATAAATCCAACTAGTTTAACTAAACCACTAAGTGAAGTTGTGCAGCTACTTTTATTGCAGTTTAAATGAGGCATTTTTCAATGTAATATAAATTAGGATCTGTTTAAGCTAAACAGAAAAAAACTGCTTTTAAACTGAGTTATACCTGCACACTGGAGTTTAACTAATTCACTTTATGAAAAAAACTTAATAACCCACAAATCTCTTGTGTGAACAAAACTTTATTCTTCCTATACAAAATTGATAAAAGATGATTAAATATGGTTTCCTCATCTTGGTAGAAAAATACAGAACAAGTCTCACATTTGACATATGTACACATTTGACACATCTGCACTTCCCTGATCTATATCAGATAGAAAGTTATGAAATAAAAATTTGGTTTTGCTAGAATACAAGAGCAAGTGTAAACACTGAAAATCTATTTTGTTAGAAAATATAAATAAATTAATCAGGTCACTGAAAAGCAAGTCCTTGTATCATTAGGGAGATGTGAAAATAAAATGTACAAAATATCTTGGTTCAGGTGATAGGTTCTTCACTATAATGAAGATGGTGGAACTGCAATGATATATTTATATTATCTAATGATCTACATTCTTCTAACATACTACTGAAATGTGATTCTTTCATACACAAACGTGAATGCAGACCAAGAAAGTTTTAAAGAAAAACATTAAAGATAAATCATTAATATTCTTCAAGCATATGCCTCGCTTCTATCAAACTCCTGAGTAAAGAGAGACTTAAGCACACACTTATGGACTTCCTCCCACTGGGACTCTGCACCATTATTATCTCTAACCATGTAAGTACAGGTTCTCCTGTGTTCTAGTGGAGTATGACTGAAAAAAGAAATTGCTTTTGACTTCAGAATAACGGAGTACTTTGGAAATATTTTTATTTCAGCAACTTGAGGCCTCTTTGTGGACAAGAGGCATTTGGAGTAGTATAGCTCTGCTGCAAAAGAAGAATATTTTCTACTGGTATAGATATCATTCATGACTCATACTTCATGGGAAATTTTATTGAAGATCACTTTCATCAGGCTTTGATATATTTTTTTATATCTGACTTCACTGAATTCTTTCCCAGCAAACAGTAAACACGTTTATGTAGGCAGCTCGACAGCACTCTCACATGTGCCAAATGCAGCAGGATAGGTGTCCTCAATGTGACACCAGGAAATGATAAAGGAAGAAGAGGTCCTTCACAAAAATATCACAAACACTTCATGTCTGGGGCCATGGAGTAGTTCAGGCACCATTCATGACTTAGATTTATATTGAAGCCTTCACTTGAGAAGCCCTGTCTCTGATATTGTCTTGCCAAGCAATCCAGATCTTCTGGACTTGTTTACATGAGAAAAGCCTGGAGAAGAAAGTGGTGGACAGCTTCTCAGCAAGATGAGATTCTCCCGTTCTAAAAGAGGAGCCTGCCCTTGAAGAAGCATGGAGCTGGAGATTATTCCAGGGCAGGGGAATGCAGGACTGTAGCTGTATGTTATGATTGCCCTGTAAGACTGTATCAGACATTAGGGAGGAAAGGGCCTGAGGCCATAAGTTAGATCACCAAGAAATTTTGGTTGATTAGTGATGAGAAAATATGAAAAAAAAAAGGGTCAAGATCCATCTTAAATAGGCACTGTGTTTTCATAGCAGAGGGCTGACATGGAATGTCTAACTCTTTTTTAACTGTGTGTTTTATTCAGGATAAAATGTTGCCAGAATTCAGTTATTTAAAAATAAATAAGCAGCAGGTTGAATGCAGATAAAGGTACCCAACTCCATTAGGAAGGATTTTTTTCTGCAAGTCTGAAAGCAGGCATTATCCTTCTTTGATAGAAAAACACAGCTGTGCAGTGCTGAGATACTAATGTGTTCTGCATTCAGCAGATTGTAGGGAAAACAGACATTCTTATTTTGGATACAATTCAAACTTTTGGCAGTGTCTTCCAGCTTCTGAGGTCATTTGCATCACTTCATTACAATGCACACACATTGTTCATACCTTGTTATATGCCAATTGAGTATTAGTAAGTATTTGCATATTATTGCTCCACAGCTTATTGAGAGGCATTTCATTTCAGTATTTTAAATATTTAGTGACCAGGTGTTTAACTACCAAATAAAAATAATCATGTCTGTTTCTTATGAGGAAAAAGTCTAACCAATCCAGGAAGACATTCTCAGTACCAAGCCAGTGAAGTGTGTAAAAATGTAGTGAGTTAAATTCTTTTCTCATTTAAAACAGCATAAATGTGCAATTATTCCTCTGAAGCAAAATGTACACCACCAGATATATTTGATTTTAATTAAAATTAGAATGTGGACTCTAGCAATCAGTGTGTTAGTGATGTTTTGTGTTAAAACACAAATACAAATACAATGAAAGAAATCATTAGTCATGCAAAGAATAAAGAAAACAGAAGAGAAAACATAATTTAAGCTTCTCCATTTTTATTTCACTCTTTTTCCAATTATTCACATTTAATATTTTTTCTGCATAGTTTTCAGTGGTTTTGTTTGTTTGTTTTTAATTGATGGCTGACGGTTAGACTAGTTAACATGTACCTAAATGAAAATAGATTGATTTTTCAAAGTCATAAAGCATCTTCTGTGCTCCTTGATTCAGTAGCTTTCATTATTTGACCATAGAATGACTATTAAGAATGTAATGGGATCATAAAAAAGACAGATGTTGCACTGGGTTATGTCAGGTAAGGTATCTCCGCTAGAAGTAGAGAGGTATTGAAGCTGTTTTATAAGGCGTGGCTGAATTTTCATACAAAATGCAGAGTATAGTCCCAGTGTTTGCAGCCAAGAACCACGTATTTGAAAACCAAAGATGTAAACAGAAGCTTTTGGGATGATCAGAGGTTTGGAGAGCTTGCAAGAAATGACTACGAGGATCCAAATTATTCAGTTGAATACAGAAAATTGTAAGAAAGATAGCTAGAGGAGACTGTTATTTTCCTGATATCTCTTTCTGCCTCTGTGACTTACAGTATTAGAAACCTCCTGAGATATAGAAAGCTATTCCATACTACCAGCCATCCTTGCCACTTTATGTGTACTGGGAGTAGTATCATAACCTCATGTCTGAGATAAGTGGCCTGAAGTATGTACACAGTAATTGAGATTTTCATACATTATGTATTTCTATAGTGGCATAATTATTTTTTTTAATTTGTCCTTTTCTTTTGGTTCCCTACACTGTCTATAGACAATAATTGATATTTTCTGTCTTTCCATTGTTGTTGACTTTTTTAGGTCTACAATAATTCCAAAGGCTCTTTTCTGACTAGTTGCACCTAACTCAGTCATCAATCAGTTTTTATAAGAAGAGGTTTATATTTTTCTTTGTATGCTTTACTTCGCAGCAGTTAGCCCTGAATTTCTCTCACATATTATTTATTCAAAGATGTAACTGGTTCTGGTCCTGGTATGCAGCCTATGTCTATATTACAGGGACTGAGTCACTGGTTCAAGTCCATCTTCTTGCACTGTTTAGCCCGGTCTCTGAAATATTTTTGTCCTATGCCATCAAATCATTGACTAGACAATTTACAGGCACCATTTTGGCCCTCAAAACAGCACTTTTTAAATGCAGCTATAAGAGAGGAAAAAAATGTTTATTGTTCAAAATTTATTAAATAAAGTTTATTGTTCAAATCATGACTGTATAGTCTACTTTTACAATGAGAAGATATTAATTATATTAAAGGGAAATATTCTACTTAAATCTGCTAGGTTTGTCCTATTTTTACATAGAGGCAATAGGCCAATTTCTCAGCAGCAACTTTTGCTATGCCCCCACTCAGATTTACCTTTATGTTGCCAAAAACCTTGAACTTTCTCCTCAGATTTTCATTATTGCAGTTCTTCATCTCTGCTCTGTCATGGGCATCTCTGCCAGCCCACAAATTTTTGGGGACCTGGTGCTCAGAACAAGTGTTTGGAATGCACCAGTTGTGTCATTTCCAGTGCTGGGATGAGAAAAGGATCACCTTGCATGTCTTTCAGAAGCTCTTTGCTTCTTAATATGGTATTTGCTACTTCTATAGCTGTTTAAGGAATATCTTTTCTATTGGTCTTATGATTCTGAGACCTACAGCAAAGGTAATGTATGTTTTGTTTTCTTCCTTTAAATATCCCAACCATTTACAGGAGATTTTCTGGGTGCCAAGACTATAATTTATTTTGAGTATCTTATCAGATGCCAGTATTTCATTGCAGTGTATAGATATTCCTTCTTTATTCATAGACTTTGAAAGAGAATGATTGATGAATGGAGTTGCTCCATCAGAGGTAATGATTAAAGCTTCAGCTTTTAATACTCACTCTAGATTATTTCTTTTTACCATTTTAAGTTAAAGCACTGAAGCCATAAATGTTTCATTAGACAAGTTTAGAGCCTTCAAACTCGGAAAGTATTCCGTTAAGTCAGATGACAGATAAAAGTTTGAAAAATTTCTGATAGAAGTGCTGAGGGCAGGTGTATGAGCCTTTTGCATAGTGATACCTTATTTTCAGCCTATTTTTCACCTAAATAAAAAAAAGGAAGGTTTTGGTCTGAGAGACTTCTACACATTTTCTTTCCTTTTGTCTAAATCATTGAGAAAAATAAAGAGTGTGTGCATAAAAGAGGAACTGAGTTCTTTGTAAAATAAGCAACCCCTCTATGAATTTGCAGCCTTATAACTATGACCAATGTTCTCCTAAATCTTCTAAATATAAGTGAGTAGATATTTTTTTATTATTAAAACAACTTTTCTACAGTGTTTTAATCATTCTTTTCTGCATTTGATGCTTTCCTGCTTGAAAAAATAAACATGTTTAAATCTTCATCTGCTGACAAGGCATGACCTGGTCTGATATACAGGCTGTAGCATTGCCAGTTGTTTCTTTTTGGTTTATTTATATCTGGATTGTTTTTTTCTTATTATCAGTATCACATTTCACTCTAAGTGTTCTATGCTTTTACATACCTGCAGTGCCAAAACATTTTAACACTTAATATTTTTTTTTAATTTAGAATTAGTCTTAAGAGCTAACATCTTGATCGTTGTTAAAGAGCAAAACAAACCTAAACCAGTCTAGATAAAGGCAATTAAAATCAGATTTTAAGATAAGCTAGATAAAGGATCCATAAGAAAGGCTGTAAAAGCTATTTGAGCACCAACATGCTATAACTAAATTCATACTGAGAGTTATTATTTTCAATATTTTTTTCTGTTTCTTGTAGAAAGTAATTTTTAAAATAAATTTTACTTTTCCAATTTTCTTTATTTTTCAAATGCACAGTAAAATATTTTTAAAATAGATGCAACTGGATTCATCTTCACACGTCCTGTTTTCCATACATTTAGAAATGTGTGATGTGTATACTGTTACACACAGCACAGAGAGAGCAGCTCACTGGCCAAAGGCAGTTTATTTTAACTTCCATAAAGTTTTCTCCTCTTCTATAAAAAGTCATTTAGAAATTAAAATTAAAACGCTGCCTAAGGCTTGCTTCTTACCTTCTAATTTTAAAAATCCAAGATCCCAGCATTCTTTGGCCTCACTCAGGCAAAACTGAGGTTCCCCGTTAAACTAAAACTACAAGGGTGCAGTGTTGTAAATATCAGACTGCCAAAAGCATGACTATTTCCATGCTAAGCATTTAACCTATCTTGATTAAAATTATAACTCCTGTAAAATTATAATTTCTGTATATTGTGTTTTAGTATCTAAACTACTCTATAGTATCCCGTCTTCCAAGAGAGTTATGATAAAAGTACCCAGAAAGTTTCCCTGTGACAACAAATACTTCTCTTAAATGTTGGACTTAACATGAGTCCTGCTTTGAGATGTTTGAAGTTTGATGGTTTCAGCAGCCATTCATGTCCTCAGAATATTAGAATATTGATTTGAAGAAACAGAAATAGATGTTCATATTAGCTATTTTTCTACTTCTCTCTCTAGAATGGAAAAAAATACAAAGGAAAATAGAAATGTCAGCAGGTGGGCCTAGGCCTCTGGTAATTCATTTGCCAAGTTCTGCTTTCATTTATGCCTATTTGATTGCCAAAATAAATAGGATGCCCAAGTTAGGTTATTCTTTATTTTTATTTTATTAACTCCAACCTTGGTCTCTCGTTCCCTTTTTCTTGCTTAGTGCCATTACAGACATTTCATTTATGAGTACTATCAGCAGTTATGAAAGAGCAATAAAAATGATTGAGGGTATGGAAGGGACTGATTTATGAGGAAAGAAGAAGAGCTAAATATGGAGTGCCTGTCTAAATAATGATTCATGAATGGCATGCTAAATATCTGCAAGTGTTTTAAGGGGGTAAATGAGAGAGGAATTAGGTAGGGTAGCTCAAAGAGAAGTAACCAGGAGTGACTGAATGGAAGTAAGGGAAGGATTTGGACACATTTTTTTATAGCCATATTTTTCTAACAGTAAAACTGCATGCAACAAGAAACAATCTCCTGGGGGTGCTTAAAGCAGTGCTGCCACTTGACTGGATCAAGTGCACCATCAGGACACTAGAAAAACAGTCTCTGAATTGGCCATAGCTATAGGAATTCTTTTTTTACACATATTTCAAGATGTTCTGCAGCCAGTACTTAACACCTTGGGACACCTTTTCTGGTCAGGTGATGAGCGTTAGGGAACAAAATCAATATAGACCCAGGTCTTTACAAATTATGACATAAACCACAACTTTAATCTTCAGTGCTTCAGTTTGTATCACAAAACTAAGAAAGAAATGCTTTGCCTTGCAGTATAGTTACAGGGATCAGGAAATCTCAGTCCTTGGTTCTATCCTTTATTTGTGGATGTTTGAAACAATGTACCTAGTCACCCACACTGAGATGTAATGACTATGAAGTTTTTGAGGTGCATGATTCCATAGTTTGACTTGATGTGTATGTCAAGTTCCCTTGAGCAGAGCAGGAAGGAAAACTTCCTACTGATAAGTCATCTGATACTGGCCATTCTGGTCATATCACATGGATATTCTTAAGTTGTGTAAAATGAGCAGAGAGAAATAAAAAGTTTCATTCATTCCCAAGGACATTTTATTTTCTGTTTTGCACATAAAACTTTATTCCCTTTCATTTGAAATTTCATTTAGTTTGTCAGTTCAACTCCTAAAAAAATAATCTGACTGACAGCTGCCAATCATGGGAAAAAATGCTTCCATTAATTTTGAATCCCAAATATCCACCTACCTGCAAAGCTACCTTAAAAACATTCACAGCACTAAGATTAGGGAGAGAAAACCAACCACAAAATATCTCACAAGAACAATAGTGAGACAAGCAGGAGAGGAGGACTTTGAATGCCAGGGAAGTTGCTCTCCTCTTTTTAGAAGATCCATCATTCTCTTGTTATTACTATGTGGAGTTAGAAAGACAAGGATTAGTGACTGTGTTTCCCCTACTCTGACATTTTATAACTTATTTCTCTATTAGAACATCCTGCTGGATTTGTAATGATTCAAAAATGTAGTTCCATTTCAGCTCCTTCATAAGATGCATTCCTCAGGAGGTGAAGGAATGGTAGAGGATAGTGCATCTGTAAAAGGACATGAAGCAGAATTGCAGAAACACAGAGTAGCTAAGGTTGAAAGAAGACATTAAAGGTCATCTGATCTGCCAACCCTGCTCAAGCAGGTCCACCCACAGCCAATTGGCCAGGTTAAGAATATCTACAGGGATGGAGACTCCACAACACTCCTAGGAAACCTGTGCCAGTGCTTGGACAACCTCTTAGTGAAAAAGTGCTTCCTGATGCTTAGAAAGAGCCTCCTGTGTTTTGGTGTTGGGCCCATTGCTTCTGGTCCTGTCACTGGGCATCACTGAAAAGACCCTGACTTTTTGTACCCTCTGTTTATGCATTTATATACCCTGATAAGATCTTCCTGAGACTTCTCTTCCCTAGGCTGAAGAGCCACAGTTTCTCAGACTCCTAATTTGATAGCTCACTCCTGATCAACTTTGTGGCCGTTCTCTGGAAGCTCTTCAATATGTCCACATTTGCCTTGTTCAGGGAAACTGGAAACTGAACTCCACACTGCAGGAGTGGTCTCACCAGTGCTGAGCAGACTGCTGAGTGGAGGAGTTCCTTCACCTGCTGACAGTGCTCTTCCTAATGTAGTCTGATCCTGTTACTTACTGTCAGCCAGCTTTGCCATGAGTGTAGTGCTGCTTCATATTCAGCTTGATGTCCACCATGGTCCCTCTTTTCTTATAAGACTCCTTCCAGATACACACTGGTGCCTGGAGTTATTCTTCCCCAATTTCAGGACATTACACCTTGTTTAACTATGAAGAGGTCAGAGTAATGATGCTCAATTTTTAAAGGACAGATGCTTTTGCTCCTTTTTCAGACATCCTTTCCTCAGTTTACACTTGAAGTTTGGTCATGCACTATTAATAAAGTTGTCTTTTCGCAATTGGTCTACTAGCATACACCCATTCAAATCTTACCATGGAACCTGCCAATTTGGACTAGAAAATATACAGCAAACATCTGTGAGCCAATCAGGAATCACTTCATTTAGTGTGATTTTTAATTTCTTCAGAGAAAGATGATAGCTAAAGGTCTTTGGATGCTAAGCATGCAATGACTATTAACTTTCTTTATGACTGCTAATTTTGTGTCTTGCAGAAGAGACTATTCATATTTTTCTTCTTTTACATCACACTTCTTACAAGAACTAGAGGAATTGTTATTACCATAATAAATTATGTCTAACAGTATCCATGAAACAACTTTGAGGAGAAGAATTTTTTTGAATCATGCAATCCTGAATCCTAAAAGCTATTTTGGGCTTGCTTGGGTTTATGTACTAGTGTTAATTACAGAACCAAGTAAAATATTAATATTTCCTTTCTAGAATACCACAGTAGGTGTAGAGGTTGCACCATATATAATCTGTGTTCATAGATAAGTATGACTAATGCAGCATACATCAAAAAGAAATCTGTCCTAAGGCACTATGCATGAGTCACAAAAACCATAGTATTATATTCAGAGTAATAATCAGACAAGAAATAACAGACTCCTAAAATTTAATGAGGTCATTTAGTCAAAAAGTGTATTCTTGGTTTGTTTTAAGCTATAGACCAGGGCTGTATGTGCTTGGTTCTTTTTCTTTCTTTTAAATTCTATTAAACAACCACATGCAATGGAGCTATAGATTACCATAACATTAGTCCATAACCTCAGCGAGGTAATACAAGGTGTCTGCAGTTTCTGTTTTGTAGTCGTGTTGCCCGCATATTATGGGAATCATTGTGATGAAAACAAACATCCCTGTAATAGACTGTCTTATAGGTGAATAATCCTTATTGTATCGCTGTAGGTGATAGGGACAACTTAAAAAAAAAAAAACCAAAACAAAAAACACTGCTTCAGAGATGGCTGAGTCCAGATACTCAAATAAAAATAGGTAGGAGATTTACCTTTTAAGAAAGGTCAGGAGTCAGCAAACCTGCACCACTTTTTTCTTCTGCTTGTAAGGGAAGGAATAATGCAGGAACTGCTGTCACAAGTTTTTCACAAATCACATGGTTTCCTTTTTCCTTTTCTTTCTGGAGTAGTATAGCTTCTGAAGAAAGGATGTTTTGAATTAACTGCTTCTTTTTCTTACTGTCCCTTATATATATCTGAAAGAAATATCTCTCCATTTTTCCTTTTTAAAAATTCTTTTTCTTTTTTCCGGAAGTGGTTGACTACCAATAAATGAATATAATTTTTTACTATCGTCTGCAGTGACATGTTGTTTCAGTTTGGTTTGTACCTACCTCTAATGTGAAGGAAAAGCAACTACTGCAAAATCCTGATATTTTGAACTGTTGGTGAAATTTTATATGGAGAGGAAGCCAATGTTTATTCAAGAACATGTTTGATCAAACACAAAGAATCTACTCTAAAAGTAAAGGATCTGTAAATTTTAATGACATAATTTCTTTATACATTCCATAAATTTGAGAACTGTCAGGCAAGAGATTCTTCTGTATAAAGATATGTCAACACAGGTTTTGAAATAAAAATGGGGAATCTTTTTCCACTTGTCCATTTGTGTCTAGCTTTTTGTTTTTCTGAGATGTCTTTCATCTATTGATAGCATAACCATACACACAGGGCAACATAAATTAATGATCCTAATATTTCAGTTGCAAATTACATTCTTCACTGCTCCAGTCCTGGAGCTAGCAGCCAGTCCTGAGTTAGTTGAAATTGTTGGCTATTATCTAACACTATAGAGCTGGAAAAATTGGGGGGGGGGGGGGGAGAGGGGAACCAGAGATTTTTTCTGGAAAAGCTTATATACAGAATATGACTTTATCCTGTAACAGAAAATAAAATGCATTAACATTAACAAAGTACTTTCTTGATACTTATCTAATTGAAGAAGAGGACTTTAGACTGAGGCCAGCAGGTTTGATGATTAACTGTGGTCAAAAAACACAATACTGTCAAAGATTCAACTTCTTTATAGTGCTGGTGTCTTTTTACACCCCACAGAGATAATGACTGGGTTGCTAGGAAACTTACTTGAGTTTAACAAAGGGTAATGTAGGCATCTTTTCTATGGAAATGATGCATGAACCAAAAGCTGTGTTCCTTAAGGAGCTACTTACCCTAAAATGCCTTTATTTTATTTTACAATGAGTGGACAGGTGCACTTGTGTCTTCACAGAAACATTTTAATGTATTCTGCTGCTGCAAGAGTGTATAAAGGTACCTTAATCAAACTCCAAGGAGGATATTTCCCTAAGACTTGATGGGATCAGTCTGTTTTCAGAAACACATAAATGTTCAAACTGTATCAGTGGAAGAACCAAGGGACATCACCTTTCTTTCCTGAGTGTGTCTCTAACGAAGTAATTCTGCAAATCTAACGTCATACAAGCAGGAAGTTGGAGGGGGAAAGAGTTATTCTTTGGTTTTGTTTTTTCCGTATCATGAAGGAGAGCCTTGGTTCTGAATTCCTTTTCCTTAAGACAAGTCTGCTTTTGTGAGTTTTTTTGGTACTGTCCCTTCACTTCTCCAGCCTTTCCTCTATGGCTTCAACATAGAGTAGGCAGCTGCAAAAGTGTTCTTGTGCCTTCCTCCTCTGAACTACCACAATGCCCAGGATCATTCAGACAGCTCCAGGGTTAGGTGGCTCACCTCTGTGGTGGGGTCTCTTAGATGCTGCCCCTGTCTCAGCACCATCCTCTGCACAGGGTTTAGAAAGAGTTTCTATCCTGGGATAAACCTATATGAAGCCAGTGAGGACACTAATACACCACTTTTCTTATTTTAGGGGCATTTCCCACCAGGCCACAACTTTACTCTGATTCATATCTATTGCCCACAAATTTAGGCAGACTTTGCAATATTTTTATGAAAATATTCTACAGACATTCTATGTGCTGGTTGAATGCTATTGGTTTTATCCTTTCTGAATTTTATTAAAATTTTCTGTGAGCTTTCTCTTCTCGGAGTAACCATGGCAGCATAATTACCTTACCTGCTATTTCCTTCTTTCCCTGTTATCAATATTTTTTCCTAGGGTATCATAAGTATATATAAAAATAAACCCCCACATTGAAATAATATTAGGAGGCTTTGCTGACATTTTTACCCTCACAATTTTACGACCACTGAGAGTAGATTTGCTTTTCTCGTTGGGAGTATGGTAGCTATCACTTGCTCTGTGCAGGCCACTTTAACATTGTTGAGATCATAGAAATATTATCAAAACTGATGTCTGATGCTCTGCAGCAGAACAATTTATTTCTTGCTGTCAAAAGAATAATGATATAAGTTTAAAATAACAAGTCGAAGAGAAAATAAAAATAGATGTTTTGAACTTCAACCTATAATCATGGTTCCTGATTACAGTGAGTATCTGAAATTGTAGATATTCAGAATACTGAGCATGGGTTCCAAGTTTTTTAGTTTTAAATATCATCTCATAAGCAAAATTATTTATTTTAATGTCAGTCAACAGTTCTCACTTTATCTATGAAACAAATTATCCTAACGACCCCAGAAATTCCTTTGTAGAACTCAAAACACATGATTCTTTATGGCTTTTTGGTTTAGGATGTTTTTTTGTGTGCTTTTTTGTTTTGTTTTGTTTTGATTCAGTTTGGGTTTTTTGCCTTTTTTTTGTGTGTGTGTAATTGTTGGCATTAAATCCATGTTAAAGTCAGGAATAGCTCTTTTTAGAAAACATATTTATATTGTGAGCAAGATTAACCTAAAACAGTAGTAAGAAAGAAGTATTCTAGCCCTTGGGCATCCCAGAAAAGGTAAACATAAGACTTAATCAGTTTTTTATCTATTAAAAAATTCACCAATTAAAACTATGAAAGTAATGAGAACAGCATTTTTATTGTTATAAAAGCAATCGTAAAACTGGGATTTGATTAAGAAAATGAATGCAACTGTCCTGACTACAAGAGAAGGAAATTAAAAGGTGAGAGAGGGGAGACTTGTAAAATTTTGGGGAATTAAGTCTGGTGAACTCAGAAAGGTCATCTGAAAAATAAGTAGTTTATATCACACTACTTGTCTCTATATAATGCATGCTATGCCATTTTTCAAATTTTATATGTAGGTATGTAACAGTTCTAATTGTAAAAGCAATAATCAATATTATAAATGTGATAATTGGCCAGTGATTATATAAAAAATCATTTTTGAATTTATTCAATTCTGCATTACTGAGTTTGAAAGAAGGATAAAGAGTCTGGGGCTGTTTTGAAGGAGAATTGAACTAAGAAACACTGATCCTTCATGAGACTCACTAAATTTGTGTTGAACTGAAAAAGCCCAGAAAATTGGTTTCTTTGAATTCTGCAAGATCAAATATGCCGCTGACTGAAATCTTGTCTAGTGATGAGCAGAAAATTGATGGGTCTGATGGTCCTGCAAGACACTTTTATTTCATTGTCTTTATTGAAACATAGTCACATGTTAATTAATGTTTCTTCTCAGACCTTTCAGCAACATTTTCACATCTGCTGTATTCAGTAGTAGCTTTTATTCATTTCTGCATCCAAAACACTGCAGAGATCAATCTGTGCTGTATGATATAAAAACAACTAGAAGGCAAAAGCTTCAACTTGATCAAAAAGTTAAAATTTCCTTTTATATTAATGAAATTGCCTTCAAGTGAACAAAATCAACTTTAAAAATAGTGACTGCAAGGCTTACATTCACTAACAAATTTGGCAAGCAGAAAAAATATAGGCAGTGATCACGGAAGAACTGCAGCTTGGGTCTTGTGAAGATTGTGCTGATCCACAATGTGCATTGAGCAACAAAAGTGCCAATTATGGCTTTAAATACAATAATTATTATTCAGGTTCATCTGACCACAAAGATATCATCAGACACGTCACTGACTTAAAAGCTCTTTAGAACTCAGTGATCCTTCACATATCCAGAACTGCTGTTTTTTAAGGATCCTGCTTCACACCTGAGCTATGTTTTGTGTGCCTCTACCTAGAAGGCAGGTCATCTGGATTCAGTTCTTTCCTTCCTGTAACAGCATTCAAAACCAAAATGTCTCCCAACTCCTTAATGGTGTCTTAGTCAACAAGCTGAAAAATCTCCACCAGTTTGAAGGATTTATTCTACAATGAAGAACTCAACAGAGGGAATTTGTAGAGGAGGATGCACAAAACTACACCCTTGCAAATTATGCACTTCTTTTATAAGAAAAATATACTAATTCTGTTCTGTTTGTGCATTTTCTGTTTTGAAGCCACTGCTAAAATATTGAATAACATCTTTCAGAGAACATATCCAAACCCTGATCTCTCCGGATGATCATCTTATTAATGAACTTCCCAAAGCCCTGTGGAGCCGTACCCTTTCCTGTGGTGATACAACTTCAGAAAGATAGAAGGAACTTATCTCTAGCATGAATAGCAAATAGCATAACACCTGGTGCTTTTTATGGAAATGCAAATTTTAGGTTGGACTCCCTCTCACTTTTACACTGAAGACCTGACAGAAGGAGGTGGATATCAAAGGGAAAGAAATGCTTAACACAGGAGTGAATATAAGATTAACATAAGGTAGTTTTTTATATACAGCCTTTTTTATTTTTTTACATATGACCTAACTATGCTTGTTCATTGTGTGAGATTTTTAGGTTGCAGTTCTAGTACTTAACCCAGTAAGTCCAGCTTTTATTTGTGATAAACATGCTTGAAATTCAAACACTTCCAACAACTTGTAGTTGGCCAAGTTGTTCATTAGACCTATCACTACATAACTCAACAACTAAAGTAATGCCAGATGGTTAATCAGGCATGACATCTGAACTAAAAATCCATGCTGTGATCCATAGAGTTAGCTGTTCTCACTTCTGAAATACCCCATGCAGAGCTCATTATCCGGGGTTTCCTAGGACCTATTTTGTAACACAGGGGCAGCAAAATGAGCTCATTCCTAATTTGGCCCTACAGCTCCATTAGCCACAAATGCAGCCCAGTAGGAGATTTTCAGAGCAAAGTTTTTGGTGCTGAGGACCTGACTCACACATTATGGAGGGTTCAGGGTCAGACTCTGTGGTTTCAATGCCTGCAGCAGTGAAAAGTCTTTGGAATATTTCTAGAGTACATCTGGGTTTTTTGCCCAAAAGGACTCCCTTGCAGTATTTCTGGGCCTGCTCTGCAGTGTAAACTGAGGCCAAAAAAAAATCCCTAAATTAGTCTCACCCTTGTGATGTGAAAACCTGGGAAGTTGAGGGATTTCAATTCTAAAAGGATTCTTGGCTTTTGAGCAAGCTACATGAAATCACATGGCCTTAGAAATCCCCTGAGGCATTGGTTACCCTGTGCTGGCCAGGCAGCTCTGACACAAGCAGCACAACCCCAGCTGGGTCAGGGGAACCCTGCCATCCCCTGGACAACGCCTTTAGTTCAATATCATGGCACCAAATTTAGGTACCTTTTATAAAGAGGCATCTTGTGTGCCATGTCATGCAACTCTGCTGGTAATATTGTCGACAGTGTGGAGCCCCCTGTGGGATCAGAGCTAGGCTTTTCCTCCAAAAGCAGACCTCCATCACCTCGTCATCTAAATCATTCCTTGGGCTCCACTGACCCTGTCTCCATCCACTGTAGCAGAGCCTTATAGGCCCATACAGTGGGACTGTAGATATTTATTACAAAAGCAGACGCATACATGAGACACAGCAGTAGATGTCTTAATCTTGCACTGGATTTGTTTCTTGAAATCAGAACCTGGCCATGATGAATCTCCCAAAGGGCTTTATAAGTACCAGCAGAGTATTCTTGTTCAAATCATTCACATTAGGATTATTCAGATCAATGTAAATCTTTATAAACTGATCTTTTAAGAGGGAGTATATTTTGAAAGGGCAAGTGACTTCAGCAAGAGAATGTCAGGGTCCCAGAATAGACTCAAAAAGCTGGCTTCCCTTTGCAGGGAAACCAGATCACTTAACACTGTATGTTATTGGCAGAATAGCGAGTTTTTAATTTACAACATAATTTATTTTTGGTTTTGGAATAAATATGTTTATGGAGTAAATTTAGGATTTTGAGTTCTACAGGAACTATCCAGTAATATAGTAAATTTTAGAAAATATTAGTTTGCAGGGAAATCATGCAGCCAATGAATAATTCTCCTCCCTCTTTGCCTGTTGTTATTAATTCCTCTCTTGCAGAAGAGCAGTAAATCATTTCTCCATGTGCTTGAGGGACAGATTTTTCCTCTTCTCATGCACAGACACAGACACTGCCTCACAGCTGAGGGCTGGGGTCATCTTGCTATGCTTAAATCACTTCTGTTAGCTTTACAGCCCTCATTTTACACCATCCACTTTCTTTTACTTCTTTCTGCATCACTTATGGAAACTGAAGGACAAGATCTACCTGCTTTACAGTGACAAGAGTCCCTCTGTGACAGACAAAGAAAAAATTTAAAGATACAGATGGGAAAAGGCAGAAAGGCTGGAAGATCATTAGCAGGCACATCTGTGTTTTAAGAAAGAAGTTAAATTTAGGAGAATTGAGCATCAACATAAATGTACTCAGCCGTCTGAGCCAGAAGGCAGGGATAGGGAGCAGAATGAAGCTCCCATAATCCCAGGGAAAATGGTCAGTGGTCTTCTACACCACTCAGACACACACACAAATCTGTGGGGCTGGATGGGATTAAGCCAAGAGTACTGAGGGATCTAGCAGAAGTGCTACCTGAACCACTTTCAAATCAGGAAGTAAAAATATTTTGAAGAATAAACACTTAGAGACAAGCTGAATGTCTTTCAAAAATTTTGATTGTCCTCTCCTCAAACCTTGATATAATTCTATGATCTGATACTCAGAAATCACTCCTACTTTGTATGGAAAATTTGTATTGCAGTAATGATGAGAACTCATTGCAGTGCCGTTGGGGTCTTTGCATTTTTAACACAAAGAGTAATGTTGTAACTGAAAAGTGGATTTGTCTTTTTTTTTCTCTGCTGTTTTTATAAATTATGCAAACCATAACCCATGGCAGGTCACAGCACAAGATTTAGAGAGCAAGGGTCTTCTCTGTTTTCCATTCCTGATGATCCAGACTTTGATTTCTAGCAAATTTAAAACTAGAAATATCTAAGATAATTTTACGTTCAAATTGTTCTGATAACTGAACTAAATAAACTTTAGTACGGAGACTGTAGCTGACTAATTTGGTATGTTTCATTAATTTATATAATTTAGTTAAAAACTGCATTCTATGGTCCATATTAAGAGCTAGATCAAAAAAGCAAATCAGCACTTTTGAATTTATATTTTTAAGGGTTTTTTTCTGTTTTTACTTTTTGTTTTGAAAAAAATATTCTGAATTATCTTTTCAGATGTTTTAATCAACCTTTCAAAATGAAAAAAATGCTTTTGATTTGAACCCAGTAGTAAGCATAATACTAGCTAAGGTTTGATTCTTAGCTCCATTTTTGGTGATGAAAATCAGATAAATTACTTTTGTACAATTTCAACTACTTTTACACACTTCTTGGATGTTACCGCTTTGCCACTGATTTGAGAAGTACTTTTCAATTTATTTTTCCAACTGATATCTATGTAGAAAATTCACATCTTCATTTCTCCAGATAAATACAGACAAAATATAATAGAAAAGAAAAAAAGTTTCTTTTCCAGAGTGCAATTACTTCAAGGTATCATTTTTGCACTTTGCATACGTAATAGGAATGGCTAATACCATTCCTTGCTTTCAAACACTTCACCTGTGCTTGACATGGAGAAAATGTCATTTATTATGTGGCTGCTAACACAGTTTCTGTTCATTGACCCCAATTATAGGAGTTATCACTGCTCAGGCTCAAGAAAGCACTTAGGCACACACTTGAATTCCATTAGAGGGACTTGTTTAGTGGGCAAAGGCAGACACAGGCTGGAGTCCCTGCTTGAACAAGGCCCATCTCACCACTGGCCCTGCCAGCATCGATGTCCCGTAGCACACCAGTCTCTCATTGACTCCAGCAGGGCAGCTCGTGCAAAGAAAAGGTCAAAATTAAGTACATGTCTGAAAATTGGCAGGACCAGAAGCTGGCTGTCTTTGTAGTTACCTACAGGCGACTGCAAGCAAGCCTCATCCACAATGCAAACTGGCCTCACACCTGCTGCCTCAAAGCCTGAGTGTTGTGTCAAAGCTGGAAGGATGATGTTAGACTATTCCTTGGGCAGCCACTGTGGCTGCTGCTGTGGGCCATGGTACCCCATTGCACAGCTGTGGTGATAGATTTGGTGTTGGGGTGCAGGACAAAGAGAAGCCTTGGCAACAGAGATGTCCATGCCTCTGCATTAAGCAGCTGTATCAGTCACAAAGAAAACAAAGTGGTTAAAAACATCATTCACTACTGCACAGTTCACACAGAGCTGTCAGAGCTGACATTGGAAACAACTTCCCAGCACACCCGTTGGGCAGCCTTTCCCCAGTTTCCCTCACGTACAACTCATTGACAGGAGGGGCCAGGGACATCAAGGTGCTTCTTTATGAAACAGAGAAATGGTGCTCATGTGTGATTAGGGAAATTAAATTATTTTATTGACTTCTTTTTCCTTCAGAGAAGGGAAGCTAAGAGTGAGCATCTGTGGTAAAAGAAAACCTGCTTGTGTCTGCACAGAGCACAAAGTTTTCATACGGGTGAGGGATTTAAAGAGAGATGGTATCTGTAATTCTACATCAAACCATAAGCCAAATTTACGGTATGTCATTCACTTCCCTTTGATTATTCTATGGTTTGGTCTTGGTTTTGTTTTTTGCTGAAGTGGTTTTTACTCTCACATGACAGTCCATTGAATTTAACAGAAACATCCAACTCCTGTCATTCTTGACAGACTTGTAGATCAGATTATGAAAATAACCTTTCTGTCTATTATGTCACTAACAAATCAATGCACTGATGCTTCAGGTGAATTACTTCTTGCTAAAAACACAGCCTGCCAACAAGGAAACAAATGTATAAATTACCTCTGGGCCAGCCATCACATGTATTTTTTTCCTAAACTGAATTACCTCCTAGGCACTTGCTGCAACACTCTTGTATCAGAACAGACAATACAACATCATGATTTTCCAGGACAAAGAAAGGAAATGTAATGAAAATGCCACTTTTAATAAGAAAGCTCAATAATATTCAGTCTTGGTTGTTCCAGCTGAGATATAAATGTCTTGCACTTCTTTCTGGAATTCAATAACTGAGAGAAAAAGGTAGGGATCGGGGGGTTAAAAAATACTTGGCTGTGCTAAGCATATAAGGTCACTGGAATTATTGCTAGAACTGATCTAATAGCAGTTGCTCTTTTGACATTTTTTGCAAGATTTTTCAAGTCAGCTGGAAGGGAACTCCTTACCTGCCTAAAGCATAAAAATGATAACTCAGTTTTTTCTTCAAGATTGAAGCTTTATCGCATGGAGACCAAAAAATTCTAAAATATTTGGAGTGAAACATTTTTGTAAGACCATTACCTGTGCACCGGCACAATGATTGAATACAACTGCACCTCAAAGTCATGGACTGGTATTGGGAAAGACCTGGTAGTCAGATATTGAAAAATGCAGTTTTTGCATCCACAAGCCATTTTCTGCTTTAAGATCATCTATTGGCCTAAAAAAACACTGAGAGAGACCTTCTGACTTCAGACCTGTTTTGTGGAGTATGTGCCTAATGTAAAAAACACAAGCAAATTAGTTCACTTTCATGAGACTGTCCTGGGCATAACATTAAGAATGAGTGCTTTTAGCCTCCAGGAGACAAAATCCACTATTGCCATACATGTGTGATCAATAGAGATATTTCAATTAGAGACTTGGGCGTGAGTTAGGACACCCTCAGCTGAGGATGATGCTTCAAAGTGGGGGAACTGGCTCCTTTTCACTACTTTCCCCTTGGTCTAAAATTGCTGAAGTAAGATTGCTGCGTAAGTAGTAAATCCCCACATATCAGAAAGAAACTATGGGCAGAAGCTGAAAGGTTTTTTGATAAAAATTTTAACATGTAGCCCTGCTAAATGTTCCTACTTTTCCACTGAAATAATGGTATTTTTGGTTTCTTCTTTTGTTTCTTTTTTGTTAATGACAGTTTCAAAATACTTGGGAAGACCAATGTTTTGCTTATTTTAATTTTTCCTCTTTAAATCTTATTGTGGCATACATTTTTATGCTTAAAGGAAGAAAACAAAATAGAGAAAAAAAGAATAAAGGAAAAGAAATGTTGATTGAAATATTTAATCCCAAGACATGTTCTTTTTGAGCACAAGACAAAACTACAGCACTAGTATTTCTCATATATCACTTTGTTTACAAAACTGTATCAGTTTAAAAACAAGTCCTAAATTTTAAAGTATACATTTTATGTTTTGAAAATTAAAAACTTGAGGTTTTTTCTTCTGAGATTTTTTTTCATATTATACACTTCAATTCTAAAAAGAAAATTAAACAAACAATAAAAGAAAGCCTGAATGTTTTGAGTTATTTTAAAATCCAAAGGACCAAGCAAAATCTTATACCAAAAATCATGGTAGCAAGTAAAAAAAAATCTGTTGTAATGTAAGTTTCTTATTCAGGCCCAAAACATTTGTTCAAGCTAAATTGTACAGAATTTAGGTAAATGCCCAACAGACCATACTTCATTTATTTAAAAAAGTCTGCTACTGGGAAAGGATATTTGGATAATGATGATATAGTCTTTATCTTTTACAAATGGTGTAATAATGAAATATTTTCCTTGTTGAATCTGAGTAAAAGGTCTCTAATCAGATTTCAGGGTTTCAAATCCTCATCTGCTACTTTGGGGTAGATGGGGTACAGAACAGCTGAGAAATAAATTAGTAAACCAAGGCTGGGAAACAGAGCAGCAAAGCACACAGGAGTCAAAAAAGGAACACAAAAGCATCACACTCATTAGTCAAAAGTTTAGCTTACTCCCTTTGAGGGGGGAAGACCAATTCAAGCCCTTATCCCCAGGCTGTTTTATGTATTCTCACTAGAGAATTATTGCATGGAGAAAAAAACTCAAGGTGCATAAATCACCGCAAGATAGATAAGGTACTTTGAAAAACCCTGCTATGTTCAGTTTTGTTTTACTTTGGTTTTTTGGGTTTTTTTTAAGGAAGGGAGAATATATGATTGTTCATTAGATTGGCATTGCAGGATGGCACGACCGTAGTGTTGATGATGCACTTGATCTCCAGTCATACTGTATTTCAAAGAGAGTTGTCCTTTGGATAAGCACTGTTTGGGGTTTACCTAAACGTTACACATGGAGAAAGTTTGAATGGCCTAAGCACAGAATAACTTAGTTTGAAAGGGACTTTTTGGAGATGATCTAGTCCATTCCTCTGGCTCAAAGCAGAATCAGCTATAGCGCATTTCCCAGAACCATGCCTAATGAGTTTTGAATATCTCCAAGGATGGAGGTTCTACAAACTCTGGATGGTCTGTGCCAGTACTCTGTAAACACAGTAAAAAGTGTTTCCTGATATTCAGAGGGAATCTCCACATTTCAGTTTGTACTCATTGCCTCTGCTTTTGTAACTAAGCACCCCTGAATAAAGCCGGTCTCAATCATATTGCACCTTCCCTGCAGGTATTTGTGCACCCTTTTCCCCTTGAGCCTATTCTTACACAGCCTGACCAATCCCAGCTCCCTCAGTCTCTCCTCTTATGACAGATGCTCCAATCCCTCATCTTCATATCTGTATGTCCATACCTGTCTTGTGTAAGGGCGCCCAAAACTGGGCCCAGACCTCCAGGTGTGACTCAACGAACTGCTGAGTAGCTGGGAAAGGATCACCTCCTGCAATGGCTGGCAGTGCCCTGCCTAATGCAGCCCAGGATTCCATTGGCCTTCTTTGGTGGGAGAGTGTATTCATGGCAGGGCCTCAGGTCCTCTTCTGCAAAGGTTCCTTCCACATGGTCATCCTCCAGCCTGGTGCTTTGGTTTGTGCTTCCAGAGGTGTGGGGCTTTGCCCTTCACCTTGTTGAACTTCATCAACATCTGATCATCCCTTTGAACTTCATCCCTGAACATCACTCCTGTTGAACTTCATCAACATCAACAACATCAATATCTGATCATCACTCCTGTTGAACTTCATCAACATCAACAACATCAATATCTGATCATCCCTTTTTTTAAACCATATATACAAAATATAATTATTCTCAAGTTACAGCACTCAACACTCAATCTTATATGATTGCAACTTTCCAAATGTGTGAAATTACAAGTGCTCTGGTGAATACCATTGAACCCTTGTTGCAAAGTAAAAACTGGTGTTTTTCTTATTCTGATCTCAGTTGTCAAAATACAGAAAATTGAACCACTGAAAGTTTTTGAGCTTTTCGAGTACATGATAGTTTTATGGATGACTCCTGTTGGCTGATTTAGAATTCAGAGAAACAAAGAATATCTTCTGCTGCTTTTTATTGCTATTTTTAACTGTCTCTTTTATCAAATGCAATAATAAATTGACTTGTCTGTAGTGGTGAAAATCAAGGATCAAACTGGAGTTCTTGTAATGATGACAAACAGGGTAGTCATTGAAGCAGAAAGGCTCCCCAGCCCCTATGGAATTGTTTGTACCTAAATAGAACTGTCATCCTCCTCAGGATTTCATATTCTAGTGCAAGTAGTGATCCAGCTATGGTGGCTTAATCAATCCCATTTTGACATCAGTCTAGTTTTATGAGTTCCAATAAACGCATTTCAAAAACAGATTCATAAGCTGTAGGATTCCTCAGCTGTAAGGTTCCTCAGCTTGTTGTTCCCAACATCTAGGCCAGTGTCAGAAATGTACATGAGCAGTATGCTTGAAATCTGGGTGAAGAAACAGTAATTGCAAAAAAAGAAAGAGGTTTGGAAAAAGAGGCAGGACACCAGTCTGTGTGCACAGGGCTGGAATTCTTCATCTAATTTTACCACTTTTGTAAATAGCTCTTATAAATAAAGAAACAATTTAGACTTATAAAGAGGTCCTCTAATATAATTACATAGTTCACAATGAATGAAGAAAAGTAGAACCTTTCACAGCAAGGAAGTGAGGGTGATTAATAGGAAAAGAAAGCAACAGATTGGAACAGAGCAGGAGGCATCCAGGAAAGACTCAGGCTGCGTGTAATCCTTATTTCCAGGAAAATCAAGCAATCTTGCATAACAGGAAAGTGGTGGTAACAAAAACTAAATCTGTGTTTGTAGCAATTATGGGGGATGAGGGTAAAAATGGAGAATATGAAGATGAAGTTCATTACTACCCTTTTTAAAGGAAAAATTAGGAAGTCAATGAGACAGTGTGGCTAGACATAACTTTCTATCAAATGGCTGGCAAACACTGGAGTGTTGCCACACAGGAGATAATAAATTGGATATGAGCTGTTTTCTAAGAAAAATTGATCTGCTACTGATATCGGGTGCCCCGTCTAAATGTAAATCCCTGCAGACTCCCTCTGTAGTGACTAGTGAGAAACCTCTTCAGTAGTAATTTATCATATTAAAAAAAAAGTCAAAGATTATTTATTTCTTATAGAAGTCTTCAGTTCGTTCAGTGTTAGTGAAACTAAAAGGCTGGGTGGAAGAGATTTTATCAATAAAGGCCAAATTGATCACATTTAAAAAGAAAAACAAAACTGTCCTTCTTTGGAACTAGAAATGGGTCTCAGGAAGTTACTGATCCCTACAGCTGCCACAAGGCTGTACCTAGGAAGTTTCTAACATGTTTGTCAAAGCTGTTTATTAGTTTTTCAAGTACTTCAATAGCTCTAGATTTTTTTTCTCCTAATTTTCATTACTTTGAATGCAAAGAAATTATTTTCATGGTGAATAAATTCTGTAAGGATTATTGAACACATATAATCTACTGTGCTGTAAGATCATTTTAGACATTAAAGGCAATATGCTTGCCCCTTCTTATCTGCCTCCCAAGGCACCTGATTCTGGCCATTGACAGAGATAGGACACAAGTCAGGATGCATTTTTTGTCTGACTCATTACAGCCATTCTATCTTTCTAATATTGCCCCTTAATATTCTTTTCTTAGTTAGGATACACTCCAGTCACTGCAGAAGAATATAATGCTTTCAAACAGTCAGAATCAGATGTGAGATTTGTAACACCAATTTCTAGGAGGCATTTTTTCAAAGCAACAAGTTTAGCTACACTAAAGTGACTCCCAAACAGAAGTGACCAAGCTGCAAAGGGTAGAAGTTAAAAGGTGACGATCCCTGTTGGAGAACAAGAACTTCTGGCTAAGCTTCAAGAGCTCTAGCAGCAGGACAGAAACACTGAGTGTTTAGTCATACAGTGTCCACTACAGTTATCACTAAGATCAGCATGTCTGGAAGGAAAACATTCACTTGCTATCCAGTGGTGGGAAGAGAGTGAGAAATAATCCTAGCCATCTCTTCAAGGCTTCCTGTATTCTGATTATCCCAGCAGGGCTGTGTGAGACCAGTGCCAACAGCAGTGCTCCTTCCTGGCAGTGTCAAAGTTGGTCAGGCTCTTAGAGCACAGTATATATTTTTTCAGAATGAAAGAAGAGAGGAAATAGATCACAGAGCAATAAGCAGCTTACAGTCACACCTTGCCTTCCTAACACAGCCTATTGCACATCTAGGAACTAATTTTCTTTAGTCTGTGATTTTTTTGTTCTGATTTAATGTCCCCTATCCTATCCTATCCTCCCCTTTATGGAAGTTATGGATATAGGAGCAGGTAACACCCATGTGCTGTAATGCATGTATCTGCACAGAAATACATATAACTCTTGTAGTACACTGATGCAACAGTTTTTGGATATTTCATCATATGCCCTAGCATCTATGTCAATAGAATATTTATTATTGCATTCTTCCAAAACACGTCATCTGTGACAAAGGATGAAATCCTTGCAACTGCTGCATTTTGCATCTATGCTATTAGATTAGTGAAAAATTGCATTCCAGCTGATTTGTGGAGGCAGATGCACTGTAACCCCTGCCCCACTGAAAAGCGGAAGTACCGTGCTGAAGGAGCATGACCAAGTCACAGTGTTTTAGAATAAGAAAACATTATGATGCCAGTGGCAACATGCAATAATTTGATAAGAAATTCCTAAGAATGTCAAGGTTTATAGATGTTTGCAAACGTCAGTGGCACCGAGCGCTAGGGAGCTGGACAAAGAAATCCATTTATTTAATTTCAATGAAGCACCAAGATATTGTCAAACTGAAACAGAGTTATAAGGGCCTTATAGAGTTTGCAAATAGAAAACAAAAGCACAGTGCTAGGAAATAACCACTAGGACAGTAAGAAAAATATGAAGTAGATCCCACAGTGCAGCATAAGATACTACAATATGCAGTACTTTATTGGTTTTAATGCACTTCAGAGGAACGAAAATGGTAAATCAGTGGAGAAAAGGCAATGCTGGCCATGCTGGAACTTCTACAACCTTCTAGGAAGCAGTAAAGGACTCACATGAAGAGGGGTTCTGCCCTGTACATAAACAGTTTCACAAAATGTGTAGAAGATATCAATGTGAGTCCAGTGATCCTGTTCACACCTGTCAGGCCCTTCAGGAGAAAGTGATTTCTGTATGTGAACAAACAGGCTTAGCTGGATAGGTAGAGTGCTCCAAGGAGGAGAGCACCCCATAAACACTGAAAAAGGAATATGGGAAAAGTTCAACAATGGCTGTCAGGAATGACCAAAAGGGCAAAACATTTTCTCATGCCAAAGAGTTTTATGCAAAGTCCATTAGAGGAATGACACACACTGCAAAGAAGCTATTGAGATAATGTCAGGCTAAACAGGCATCCTTTAATGACAAAGGAGCTGAGGTTCTGAGACTGAGGAATCCTGATTGGTTCAGCCACATTTGGGCTAAAACGAGTGAAAGACAACAGGCTGAGCCTCAAGGGCTCCTGATTGTGTTATACCAGTACACAGTCGAACATTAAAATAGGAAAAACTGTCCTAGAGTGGGAGCTGTCTCTCCTCAGTGGCAATAACACAAGAAAAAGGATATTATTTTGGTCAATGCAGCAGAAGAATGGTTTTGGTTATTAAAGGAAAAAAAAAGTTGAGCATGAAGACAATTTTGTTAACTTTCCCCTATGGTTGTATATCTGGTACCAGCTGGTTAGTCCAGAAGTTTCAGAGCAGAACTCGTTTTCAGGAGGGAAGAAAAAAGGAAGGTAGGGAAAAGGACTGAAGCTGGTACCTGGAAAACAGATTACATGTGTAAACAGCCATAAACTGCAGTATCTCTGTAGACAGGTTTTATTTTATGAAACTTGTATTTTAGCCTTGTACATTCTTCTACAATGCAAGCAAGAAACATCAAGATGGAGCTCAAAGCTTTCAAAACATGAACATGGAAAACATTCAGAACTTCTGTCAATCCCTTGCTTTTCCATAGGCAGACTGTGCTGTCCGAAATGTCCTCTTCTACAGGCTGGAGAAGGGAGTAGCAAAAGCAGGGCTGCCCTGCCTGGGAGGATGAGCTGGGGGGATCTGGGTGACCACAATACAAGCAGTGCCCTCAAGGACCTGGGCACTGCTCCAGGCAAGGTCCACATGGCACCAGTGAAAGGCCTTGTTGACAGACAAGAGGTAATGGGTGACGTCCAAGGTCCCTCCAGGGCAGCAGCAGAACATGGCCACAGTCAGGGTTGAAGGCAAGGATATCCAGTTCATAATCCTGCAAGCCTAAGGTTTAGATGTGCTCTGCCCTGCTCCTGTGTGTGGATCCAGTTTCATGCAACTTAGGGTATTTTGCAATAGGTTTATGTTCATTACTCCAGAAATGTTTTGGTAAATTCTAGTAGTGCTCAGTTTTCTAAATGTACAGGACCACACATTTCAGATTCAAGCTAGTGGCAGATGGTTCTACCATGCTTTACTGAGTTTCTTGAACTGATGAAGATACATTATTTAGAAAAATGTAGTCAATAATTTATCACAAGTCATATGGTATTAAAAGGCCAGTGTTGCAATAGTGCACCAGAAAACTTTGCTTTCCCTGGGTTAAAGTACATGAAAAGTGTGTTTTATCAATATTTAAGACTGTTCTGTAATTGGCTAGACTGAGTTTTTATTCATAAAGTGTAACAGCATCAGACATACAGGGTAAGGATCCTCAATGTATTCTGCTGTTTGTAGTGTTAAAACAATGGCTTTTCAGTTCTGTGACACTTTAATTCAACAAAATGAATAATTTGAAAACTGTGTAAAAGCACAGATTTTATAGGTTTTTATGGTTGGTACAGATTAGTGAAGTGAAAATCAGATAGGTTTCCACTTCATAAATTCATTCATTTGTGTAGGCAGAAAACACAGCCAAAGAGCCCTCCTGGGGGTTTGTGGCACTTCTGTTGAGTCAGTGGAAACCTCAGACTTTCCCAGAAGAGGGAAGGATTGTGGCCTGGGGTGGTACAGTTGCCATTCCTGGAACAAGTGAATAGGAAGCTGAGTGTTATGCAAAGATGGATGTAAGGATTTGCCGCTATAAAGCTTTACATTTATCACACAAAATTTTATTTCTAACTTGTTGTATAGCAGCCCTGAAAGCTATCTAAAAGCGCTTTACATTTGGCTACAAAAATATGTCTCAAAAAAGTATTTTTCTGATGTTGCAAACTGGAGCAGCAGCAGAGCAGCAGTGTAAACTTACCAAAGTTTACACAGAAGTTGATAATATCTTCTTAAGATTTTTATTTCTTCTTTCTAAAGCACATTCTGAATTATGCTTGAAGGCTGTATTTAACATCTCATTGAAAATTAAGAACACCTAGCAGCAGTTTCTTACTTTGAAAGCAAGATTCTCTGTGTCTGCATTAAAGTCTTTTCAAAGAAATTACTAGTGATTGTATAAATTACTCTCGATGAAACATACTTGTAGTCACTAAAAATAAGAATAGATTCCAGAGATGCATCTTAGCATCCCAGTGGGACTTAAAAATGGAATACAAAATTAGCACCAAGCTGGTAATTTATTAAAGAATCATTTGGTTTCTTGCCTTACTGAGCCTCACCTACCTTCCCTTCACCACTAGAAATGTTTGTTCTCTTTCTCTTACCTCCCCTGCCAGTCGAAAGTAGAATTATACTTCTGTGCTTAGAAGTTGAAACCACCATGTGCTGCAGCACTAGGGAAAACATTTATGATGTTACAATATTTATACAGCTGGATTCAGTGAGATGCAGCATCTCCTTTTAGGTTAACAAGCTTGTCAACTGCTAGTTAGAAAAAAAATATAAAAGATGCCTTTAGAGGCAAAACTCCTCAGACAATTTTTGTCACAATCTTATGAACCATGTAATTCACAACATCATTTAAAATCTTTTGCAGTACCACATCCCAAATACAGACCAGGACATGCACATAAATGTATGTAGAATACACATATATTATTCTTAAGTCTCTGGGCCTGGAAAGATTTTACTTTAATTCTAACTCTGGGAAGAGAAAACAATTTCAAGAGAACAGGAAAACTGGGTTCTTGTCAAGGTGAAACCAAAATTACCCATTTGTTGCTCTTTATAATCTGGTAAGATTGGAGAAAGCATTTTCCTCATAGTAGCAGTCTGAGCTGGATTGCTTTGATATGTCTTAGATAAAGCTGTTATCCCAGGAGTAAATTAAAAGTTAATATACAGTATTTATTCCAGTCAGTCATATCATTATTTTTGAACTGACAATAACATCTGAAATTACTGATTTCAAATCACTAATTTAGAAAACAGAAAAAAAAATCTATGTGCATGACTTTGTTACTTTATAATATTGCTGGCACATTTCAGCACAAAATGGCAGCTCACTTAGAAAAGCTGGGAAACATGATCACTGGAAGCTAGCAAACCGCCTCATGATGTGTGCCTGTCTGTCCAACAGGTTCATATACAGAAATCTCATGGTTTGGGGAACTTAATTTTCTGTTTGAGCAGCTGGGAGGAGACAGCCTTTCTGGACAGACCCCAGGCAAGCCACTGCCCTACTCTGGTTCAACAGTGGGCAGTGTTTGAGTTCCCTTCCATTCCATTTCCTCTCTGCCCTCTGTAAAACAAAGTCCAAACATCATAGTCTGTGCCTGATCATTGCTGCAAGAGCCTGGGAACACTTCAGTTAACTTCCAGTTAAGCCCCAAGTTAGCTTCCTAAAAAGAATTAGCACAAGATCCTCAAGATTAGCTTTTCATTTTTAAATCCATTTTCTGGAGTTAAAAGTGGTTCTGGAGTTATCAGTGGTTCTGGAGTAATGAGGTCCTGGAGTTATCAGTGGTTCTGACAATGGGGTCTGGACAGTGTTTAGTGCCCATGAGTTTGTTTGTAGAGAGGTTTACCTATTCCACAGACAACCAAGGGCAAGTACTTATGCAAGCTGTCTTCTCTGTGGATTTGGACATTGCTTCCTATTTTAAATGCTGAAAGGTTGTATAAATTTTGACTTTGGGATTTAGATATGATTTCACAAAAATGTAATATTGTTAAACCCTCCCTGAAGTTAATAGAGCAACTATTTCTATGTTTTAAAATTGTAAGGATGACAAATAGGTGTATGCTTAAGAAACTGACACTGCTGAAACTTCTACTGCAAACAAAGGTATGAAAAATGTCTGTTTTATTTAAAAGCCATAAGGGGTCACTCGTGGAATCAGTGCCCTGGAGCAGACCTTTCAGTTCCATGTGTAATTTGGGCACAAACTGGGATCTGATTAGGACTGAAACCAAATTATAAGCAAACAAATAAATTTCCCAGAGTCAAGTGAGCTTTATGGATGAATGCGGATGGCTTGGTGAAGACTCATCTGAAAAATGCAAACAATACAAAATCCAAGATCATGCATCCAAGAGAAAAAGATGTAAGTTCTTCCTGTAAGATGAGAGGATATTTTGGATTGCATTGATGTTAGACAAAATTTGGGAGCACAAGAGATAAAGGAAGAGATAAAGTCTCAGATACTGTAGCTCTGAGGATAAAGACAACCTGTGGGTATAGAACACTGCAGTTGTAAATGGCTGCTGCTCTCCTGGATGCAATTCTGCTGTTGACATTTTTAGAAGGGTAGCAAACAACAGGAGAGCAGTGGGAAAAGAGTGATTAATAAAACATAGCAAGAAGTATAGGAAACTCAATTTATTCAGTATGTTCACTCCAGTATAAAGACCAGAAAAATCCTAGCAGATAATTTTTTAATCTAGGAGAAGGTAAAGCTATGACTGAAAATTTTAGGTAGATAAATTCAAAGGGCTTGTTTATGAAATAGATGTAATTAACCTTCCCTAAAGAACTGGAGGAGCCTTCACACTTGAAGTGGTTAAACACTTGTATGCTATTTTGAATTCTGTGCAGAATGTCACTGAGCAGTATCTTTGTACTTGGTGGAACAGTCTGAAATTCTTTGTCCTTTTATGCAGAAAATCCCATTAACACCCCCCTCTGACTTTATAAACTACATTTCTGGTAATATTAAGATATTTCTCCAAGGAGAAAACACTCTGCAACTTCTTGAAATCCTGGTGGCATTTAACATCTCCTATTTCCCTTATATTCTGTTGCCTAGTGAATAGAAGAGTAACCAAGTTCCAAAGGAGAAACCTTGATTGTATGTACATTCATAGGGGGGCTTTTCTATGGATGTGTATGACAAATTAGGATGTACAACTGTTTTGATATCTTACCTAAATCCCTGAATGATTGTTCATTCTGCATATTGAGGTTTGGTCTGCAGCTATCTGCATTCAGACAGGAAATAATTACATTTACATATGCAAACAAAATCATCTTCAGTAACCTAGGTCTTAGAAGCAAGGTCATTGTATTAAACTGATTACTTTTATCAAACTATCCTTAGGAAAAAAAAAAAAAAGAAAGAGAGAAAGAGAACAGACACATACAGAGTTATCTGGGATCTGGGCTTCCATAGCCTTTCAATAAGTGCTATATTTAGAAGCAGGGATCAAAAAGTTTGGGTGTGTTTTACGTGCTTGGTTGTGGAGTCTGATTCTAATTGCTTTTACTGTCTTTGGGGATTATTTTCATGAAGTGAGACATCACTCATCACAAATAATAGTGCCACAATTAAGCCTTTCAACAACAGAGTCAGCACTGAGAATTACCCATAGCCCAGAGTGAAAAAAATCTGCCTTTTTTAAACAGCTATATGGACATTAAAAAAATAAAAGAGTCCTGAATTTCAGGCAATAATTTTGATCATAAAAGGGGTGATAAAAATCTTTTTGTCAGATTTTACTGTGACTCAGGAGCAGAGAGAAAAAGAACAAAATATACTCAATTTTAAAATACTTCACAGATTAACAAGATTTGTTTATTTATTTTATTAGGAAAAAAATAACAGGCTTTGTTTGATATTCTTGAACACAGAGACCCTTGACTTTGCATCCTTAACTAGGACATTGGGCACAGCAGTGGTCTCAGGCATGTGACATTTTAACTTGTGTTCATTGAATAAAGTATCAGACTTCAAAAATGTAATTCTTCAGACATGTTAACAACTGATTTAATGTTAATGAAATGTTACAGTTTTCATGTCCTTTTTATAAAGTTATAACATCCTGTCATGCTGTCCTCTATGTGTTAGAAGTTTAGAACTGAAAGCCACACTTACATTAAGCAGTCAAGCTCACAGCAAGGTGTTCAACTTGACATTTTGAGGATCATGGATATTTCTATCCCCTGTTTTTTCAGCTTAATGCATTATAATTATGCATTTTAAAGCATTTTTATTCTAATTTATTGCTCTCTTTCCAGACAGTATTCCTCCTGAGTCTCATAGAGCACATATTTCATGACAAGTATAATATTTTTTCAAATTGAATCCTTTTTGTACACTGTGGTGTACCCACTGTTATTGCTCAGAATTTAATATAGGCCAATTTTTTTTTCTAAAGTGGCCCTCAGATTCTTGTTTATCTCTTGCTTTATGCAGACAATAGGAACAGAAATCTACACTACACAGTTTTCACATGCAATGTGTACTATAAGATACACTGTGTGCTAATGAACAATGCAGGGCTGGGCTTCCTGTGTAACTTCAGCTGTGAAAAATTCCAATTCTCTCTGTCCTCAAGGACTATACAATGGTTATGCTTTCATACTTTTAGCAACCTCAGTTCATCTAAAATAGCCAGCAGGATTAATCTCCCACTGTGTTTGAACTGGAGGTGCACCAAGTAGCAAGATATTTGCCTGTGTTTTGTGACTATATATGCTGATTTATTTCAGTCATACTCACAGAGTTTTTATTCACAAACGGGAAGACCTTATTCATGTGAATAGTCCAAGAAAGGGAATGAACTGTGAATATTAGAAAGAATAGATTTATAGAGTATTCACAGCTAGTGAAAAGCATCATAGCCATTTATTAAGGCCTCTTTTTTGTCTTTATCACACGAGCCATCAATACCAGTGGATATTCATGTATAATTCATTAACAAACAAGGCAATTTTCCTGCTTATAATGCATAGGTCACTCATTCTTGGAACAGAAATAATACCATCTGATTTGGTGATTAATCAAAGTATGCAGACTAAACAGAAAATAATCATACTGACCAGTTATGAATAAATTCTACAGGAGGTTTAAAACTGTGCATATAAACTACGACAAATACACAAATACAGAGATTTAATTAACAGCCTGTTCAGGAATAGTTGGCAGAATGACTGTATTCATTGAGAAAAGTTGTTCTCCATAGTTAGTAACCACAATAAATACCCACTTTTTATTGCATTGCTTGGACAAGAAAAATATGTTCATACACTCAGTCCTCCATGAAGTTGGGAGAGCTTTTTTTTTCTGTGGATAGCTAAAAAGGGGAACAGATTAGTTTGACTGTTTAGAATATAATCTTATATGTAGAAAAACAAAGTGCAAATGCAGAATCCAAAAAGGACAGAATATAGATGAGAAAATGCAAAAGAAATTGTTACATAGGCAGAGTAATTAGTAAAATTTTACTTCCTGTGATTTTGGTTCTCTTACAGTTTTTTCTGTGCCTGCCCTCTGCCCAGAAAGCTTATTTTTCCACAATACTCTCCTTTTTTCCTTTAGTGGCCTCCAGGAATAACTCTGGCTCTTCCCCACACCATCTCTACCCTCACTTCTGTACTGCAGTAATACTTTATTTGCCAACAAAAACAAACAAACAAAAAAATGAAAACCACACAACAACACCCCAAAAGAAAAGCACTTACACAACGCCTAGCACCTTGTCACATTTGCTACCTACCTGGCCAGACAAGAAAAGCTGGTCCCGCTGAGTTGCAAGCTCTATTTGTGCTGCTTCTCTGGTCCAGGTACATGGGCTGCTTGGTGGACCACCAAGCCAGTCCACAGAAAAAGCTTCAGACACATTTTAACCTTCCCTCCGTGGATGTAGTAATAGGCTGTTTCTCCTCTTCTCTGTTTTCTCTCTTCATTAAATTTGCATGATTTTAATATCTAGATGTTTCTGTTAAATTTGATTAAAATCTGCCAGCAGGCTCAAAAACTGCATAGGAGAAGGAAAAAAAGGAGTTATACAGAAAGAGAATATATCAAGTCAGGTGCTAGAATGCTGTAAGCCTTTTTTTTTTTTCCTTATAAAACTAATCTAAAGTTCCTGTAACACAGAGTTAAGTACAGAGCTTTAAATATTTATTTACTGGATAATTAATACACAAAATATGGGATTCAAAACACCCTCAGAGTTTCTGTAAAGCAGTAGCTGTAATTGAAAATAGCAGTTTTTCAAAGACAGATAATGCAGTGTAGGATCCTGGCAGGCACAGCAGGAAGGTTGTAGGCATAAAGCATGAAAAGCTAGTACTAGTGGCCTAAGGAACTCATGTAATCTTCAGACTGGTGGGCACTCAAAGGGACATCTAGCACATTTAGCTCCGGTGGTTTTTCATTGCTTGGCAGCCAAGAAGCTCAGGAAGACCTGAGCAGCCCTGGCTATCGAAAGCAAATGTGAGCACAATTAATCTATCAGGTTCTCCATCTCTGTACTAAGATGTCCTTTGTACCAGTCAGTGAGGTGCCTGTCTGCCTCTGTGTTATAAATTTCTGCGGATTTCCTGAAGGTAAAAAAAAAATGCCAGAACCAAAAAATAAAAAAACCTCCACACCAATATATTCTATTACTGGAACTGCAGGTAAACTGTTATAATTCTTAAAAGAAATCACCTTCTGAGTGATGGAAATGCCTCCCAGTGTTCTCACCTAGCATGCTGAGAACTCAGAGATTTTTTTTCCACCTGTGATAACACTTTTCAAGTTTCTTACTGTTAGAAGAACAAAAACACAAAACAAGTTCCTCTTCGGTTCCCTCCAAAATACCCAAGAGCTCCACCTCTTATGAGAAATAAACTAGCCAGATGCTTTCTTATTGATGGCCCCTCTTCTGTGTGTAAGCAGATTACCTATGAGTATCAACCACCAGCCAAGTATTTCTCTGCCAAGTGCTCTACAGAAAGAGAGTCCCATGTAAAGGTGTTCACAATTTCAAGTATAAGACAAAACAAGGCAAGGGAACATTAGATAACAGTAATGCTAGAGGTGTGGATCATTTACTTTATTTAATATACTTTAACTCTGCAACTCTGTGCTACCTGTTCATTCCATATTCCACTTTGGCTGGTTGCTTTTGTCTGCTTTTGCCAATGTTTGTGGGTTTAAGGCCAGTACTGTATTTGATACCACTTGCTTTATAGGTATGTATTTGCTATCACACTCAATTTTAACAAAGAGTAGGGAGACAGAAGTGGTCCAAAAGTAATATTTCCTTCTGGTTCGTGACTTGTATTTCTTACCCACTCCCAGCCCAAGACAATTTTCTCCTCAGGCAACAATCCTTAATATCTTCTATGCAAAAATGCTGCACACCTGCAAGAGAACAGCAGATCTAAGAGCTAATATCCTGCACATAGGATTTAGTATAAAACCCCTTTACCTTCTTACATCATGTTTTGAAAGCACAGAAGCCCATTAACTTCAAATTGTGATTCTGTTGCCTTTTTTGCTCTAGCAAGGACTGCAGCAAACACAGCACTACTAAAGCTTCTACTCAGCCCAACTTTAGATTTCCATACTTGTGTCTTTTAAGCTAGTTTCTCTGCAATATACAAGGTGTTAATAACACTTTGTGTGTTCCAGTTTTTTCTACAGAGCTGGAAGAAAGCGTGGATGCACTTTAATTGTCATACAGTATATTCTGCATTTGGTTCCCAGTGCAAGCAGTTACATTTGCTGATAACAAAAAGCATTTATCTTCAGTGACATTTTAGATAGCTCCACAACCTGCTGTGTATTCTAATGAAACCAGTATCACTACCAATTAGACACCTGCAGAAGAAGTGGGCTATGCAAATGCCTTGCCCCACAAATGCTATTTTCCCTCTCTCATTAAGTTTTCAGACTAAATTATATCACAGCTAATGGCTAAAGACTTGCCCCTCAAATTTCAGTGTCGTGTGGAATTTAGCCAAATATCTCACACAGACTTTAAGGAGTTGTGTGACTGCAAGTCTTTCAAAATGTATTTTCCTTGCTTCACATATGCCTAACCTAGCCCTGCACTTGTCCACCTTCCTTTTCTTTCACTGACACACAGGCAGAAATGCCCTCCCTCGCTCTCACCCTCCATCACTGTGACAAGGTATTCTGGTGGGCTTCTAAAGCTGTAGCTTATTGCTTTGTTTTTCATCTCTGGGGGTCCTTGAGTTCAAATGTATTAGATGTAAGTCAGACTTGCTGTAAACAAATATTTGTTGATTGGATATACAAGATAGAGATTAAACAGAGGAAATCTTGTTTATGAGGTTATATATCCATCAAGGGTTTTCAATGACATCATAAACCATGACAGAAAAGCAAACATGATTTACAGAGTTGCCACAAATCCCAAGATAGAACGGTATCTTGGTAATTCACAATTGCCAGTTTGTTTCATGCCAATCTCAGGACCTGTTCTAAGCCCTGTTGGGGATACAGTCCCCATCTTGTTCCCAGGAATGTTGCATTAACTTTTCATTTGCTCTGGGCTCCTGCTGTTGCTGCCCCATATTCCAATTTGTCTGGCTGCTGCTCTGGTTGCTTTCATCTCCTTCTCCAGGGTGCTCTCTGGTGAATGCTTTGGCAGGAGCTGTAAGCATTACTCCATATCTATTAATTACACATGCAAGCACATTTCTGAAAGCATGTAGTGTGTTCATAAGTCAAAATTGGATTATGAGATGCCTAAACTGTTTGTGGCCACAAGTGAGTGAATATATGTGATCATCTCTGAAAATGCAGACTGCACAGATTTGGTAGTAGGCTTTAGATTTTCCCTTTGAAATTTTGGCCATAGCATTTCTAGAAGAAAAATGTGTCAAGAACAGGAACACAGAAAGATTAAAATCTTAAAACACAGAAGGAGGGTAGTGATTAAGTATTTTATTGAATCTTGACATACTATCACTTAAACAGGATTCTCTACACACGTCAGTTGTTGCCTATGACTTACACTTTTTTATTGGGCAATTTCAGTGGGACCAATTGTAAGAATACCCTTGGTTTGTGTAAATCACAATGGAAATCAATATCATTTTATCTGCATGCACATTCTTATTTCGATAACCAGAAGGTAGAGGACAGGCTGGATCTGCTGTTGAGCTTCACTTTATATGAACTTTATATTTTAAGTGATAGCCAAAGCTGGAATGAATTTAAGGCATTATACTTCACTTTGGTTGACCATAAAACAAATATGTTGTGGATTGACCCCAGTGGGCAGCTCAGGTCCACACAGACACTTACTCATCTCCTCCTCTCAGGGGCATGAGGAAGATAATTAAGACAAAAAGTGAGAAAATTCCTGGGATAAAGACAATTTAATAGGTAAAGTGAATGCTTTGTCTTCAAGCAAAGGAAAATCAGCAAAAAATTAAGAAAAATAATTTTAAAAATTCCAATTCCACTAGCTTTGAAAAATACAAGCAAAAGTTTGGAGAGAATTCTTACTCTGATAGAAACATCAGCAGCATTGTCTTTCTTTCTAGCTCAAAAACAGCAAGAAATTTGCACAGTAATGTTAGCTACAAATATTGCCTTTAGCACAGTTCAATATAGCTGGCTATAAAGTAGCATTTACAATGTGAGTTATCCTTATCATAGAGATCTTTGCTCAAGGGGCAGACTCTGTGAAAAGGGGTGTCAAATGACTATTTAGTGAGCAAGGCTTGTGTGTATTCTCTGGATGGTTTTTTTGGTATTTCTTTTGTTAGCTTACAGTAACACCTGTCTAGGTGACAGAAAACATTTGAGTTTGCTTTATTTGCTATTGCTCACAGAACCTCAGAGAACAGAAGTGTGTAATTATCCCAATCTCAAGAAAATAAAAGTTTTAGATATTGCAAGACACCCCATTGCTAACATGCTTACCTGAAATATTTTTTTCTGACAGCACACAAGAATTTCTTGTACTACAAATAGGAACTCTTTTCTGATTCAGAATTAAATACTAATTGGTTTTGGTCAAAATATATTTCTGTTGTTAATTCCTTGTCAAGGAAGATATATTCCTTTTGTTTTCTACATAGTGTGCATAAGAAGGTGAGAGAACTTGAAGGCATTATTCTGAGTGCGCTCTTTTTTCTGTGATGGTCCTGGCCAAAAACACTGGGCAATGACTGGAAAAATTGACTGAGACAGGACAAGGGAGTTCAGGACCCAGAACCCATGGAAAGAAGTAAGGTGTGGTGCTTCATAGCGGTACCTTCAGCCTCTTTCAAGTATCAGTGTACAGTTGCTCAAATTTTTAAAAACTGCAAAAAGTTTGTAGTTTTAGCAGTTATGTCTGTAATATTTTGTGTTTTGCTTGAATTCCTGTTCCTGTAGACGAAATCCACCATGCAAATACCCTTCTATCATACGAATATGCTAATGAAGGATCTAAAAAATATTAAGTAAAAATGTTTTAATTACAACCTTCACATTCATTAAGAAATATTTGAAGTCTTGGCACAGTATCCAAAAATGTTCAGAAACCAACAAAGGGAAACAGGGTTTTTTTTAATGCTCATATTTTTAAACTTAATGTCAAGATTCTCAGAGACAGGTTCAAGATTTTTATATATTTGAGGTTGTAAACCAACCCAAATATATGAGGAGAAATTTGGATTGGACTCCTCTCATAAATATTGTGTATTAGAGTGCATGAGTGGAAGTGCTCTCTAGCAAGACTTTCCATCCTCTTCCACAAAAAATCTAGGCATACTTAACAGCTCATTTTGGGCTATCTGGGGTACTATGAGCTGGTAGCAACCATCAAAACACTGACTTCTGTAGTTATTGAAGAGATATTGGCATCTATCACCAACATGAAAGGAGGTTGTAGTGAGGTGGACACACTTTTTTTTCACTGAAAGAGTGGTTAGGCATTGGAATAAGTTGCCCAGGGAGGTGTGGAGTAACCTGTCTGAAAATGCTCAAGATGTGGCACTTGGGGATGTGGTTTGGGGTGGTTACAGTGATGCTGGGTTGAGGGTTACACTAGATGGCCTTGAAAGTCTCTTCCCACCTTGATTATTCTGGGATCTTGTGGTCTTCAGAAAGTTGTTCATTTCATCTTACCCTCTGGATAAGAAGGGAATTTAGATGATAGACTGAAATCGGTCCTTTGGATGACTAAAATTAGGTGGACAGCACTCCAGTCTTTTTTGGTAACATTACATAATGATGGCATAATTAAGAAGCATTTGGTGCTATTTCTGTACAGCAAATACTGCTTTATCATTTTTTCTTTTGTTTTATGGAACAACTAAAGGATTGTTTTGACAGTATGTTATTGAACTGGAAGGATCACAATCAATAAGTATTATAGCTACCCAGTGACTAGATTACTAAAAAATAAATTAGGAACTATCCTGCTTGCAAATAACCATTATTTCACATGATGGGTAGAAAAAAATTGTACACATGTCATGGCATATTGTTCATTTGCAAACACAGAGAGACCTTTTCTAATCATATAAATTTCATTTATTGATCAGAGATCATGATAAAGTGGTTTCTTTCAGAGTGCTCTTTGTCTAAGCTCTCTCTTTTAAATTAAGAATCTATTTTACATTACCACAACCCAACATAAAAGCTATGTGGCCATGTGTGTACAAACAAGTAACTTCTTTCTCTCCTGTTTCAACATAACTCTTAGTTTTCTTATTGAGAAAAAAAAAAAGTTTTCTTCTTTGCCCATCTGATTATTTTGTTCAGGTAGAGCAACCATGCTGCTACCTATTGTGATTTATGCTACAGGCAAATCTGACTTTTGCATTTGCACATCATGTGCATTTTGAAATAAAGAAGCGACAGCTGATCTGCATGTTGAAAGCACTGTGTTAGCATTGCTCTATAGTTTGTTGGCTTGCTTTGTTTTGCTTTGATTTGTTTTGCTTTGTTTCCTCTGGAAGATCTTACAATCTGCTGTGAAGAAGTTGTATGTTAAGAAAGAGAAAAGAAGTATAAATCTCACAGAGGTTGGTGCAGAGCAGAATTGTCACAAAGCACCGGACCACAGAGATTTAAGCCTTTGTGTCCTCAACAATAAAAATACACCAAGGTAGCCATAGATTCCCTATATGGGAATTTGTCCCTCCAGAGCACACCTCACTACTTTTTTGTTGACTGAGGAATGACAAGGTATGAAAATATACCTGCTCATCTTTAAGCAAAATAAAAAGGGATTGTGGTGGAGAAATACACAGAATTCAGTATTACCTCGGGAAAGAGGTTTCTAAACTGTGATATGCACAGCTCTGGTCTCTTTTGTAAATAGCAATAATCAAAAGCATCTGGCTGCCTGTTTATGTGCCTTTGCCTTAGTTGGTAAATGCCAGCTCACAGATAATCACATGAAAACAGCTGGGAGAATTGAAAGAAAGTGGATAGAGGCAGAGAAATGAGGATGAGTTTGTGGGAAGAGGAGAAAGTACAGAGGCTGCCACTGTGGTAAAAAGGAAAGAGATGTTGGGAAAAAGACCTCAAGGACAAAATAATCCTTATGCTAATATTTTCATGAGACCATTTTTAATGCAAAACTGTCTAGAAATTCAATTTCTATAAGATAAATTTTGGAAGCCAAATCAATGCAAATCGCTGCCGCTCAGGTCTGTCTCAGATTTTCACTGTATGATGAGTTAAAATGTATCAGCTGCCTAAACCTATTTACAGGGAAATGCCAGGGCAGAGAACAAATCAGTAAATGACCACAAAGCTTAAGAGAAAAAGGGTTAAAAATATTAGGCTAATCAATTCAAAAACTTATGATAATGCAGCCTAAAAAGTCAAATGGTACATGGGTGGTATGGAAAGGACTAAACAGGGGTATGGAGAAGCATAGGGCCCATACTGTTGTCAGCCTGCAAGGCTCATCCTGTGTTAAGCAGAGGAGCTCAGTGTTGGCAGCATGTGCAGCATTGACCAGTCCTTCCTGTAAGTGGAACAGATGGAGCACAAGTGCTGCAATGTGCTCACAGGAGACCCTTTTATTTCCTTTCCCTTAGAGTGGGTGCAGCTGACCCCTGATATTTCCAGCCCCACCAATTCAAAAGCATGGTATCTCAAAAGCTGGTCTGTTGCCTTCCTCCTGTTCTCCAATCTCTTCTCCATCTTGGAGAAGAGCTTGATGAGAGCCAGTATGCTCCTGGTCTTCTTAAGTGAATAAGACAAGCCTTTTGCTTTCAAAGGCACACTAAGCTTTTAGTTCCCCTTTTCAGCTTGCTCCTGTCTAGCTAGATTCGTGCACACCACCAGTTTCTGTATCTCTAGTAGGAAAACTGCGGAAAATGAGGAATTATTCTGCATCCAGCATCAAATAGTCTTCATTACACCTTTAATATTTGCTCTCAAACTTTATGGGTTGTTGCTCCTGTTAATTACTTTTTAGTGACATGGGATAAATTTTCTTCTACTTTTTAAGTATGCATTCATTTTCTCTGAGAACCCAGTGTCCCGATACCCAGGTTCAGTTACCTTACACACTGTTTTTAGTTTTTCCTCCAGTTAGAGAATTGTCTCATACCAGTGCCTGGAGAAGGTTTGTGAAGCACCAGGTTCATTATTTAAAAGATATTTGCAGATACTCTTTGAGGTAACTCTTGAGGCACTGCCAAAACCACGCCATTGCACAATTCCAGGGATCATCCTAGGGTGAGCCAGGGGAGCTATGTTATCAGGGGGTCTGAGGGTAGCATTCACACAAAACAAGAGCCAGCCTGCTGCAGTGATTGATGGCAGTGTGATCATGACATCATGTTGAACAACCCCCACAGCATATATATATCTATATATATTTGTTTATTTATTTATTTGTTTGTTTATTTAAATCACAAAAGCTTTTCTTTTTCTTCTGGTTGTTTTCATTGCATAAATGCAGGATTTGCTATTTTTCTCTCTTTATCACCTTAAATCCTAATGTATTAGTCTGCAGCACTAATGTATGTTGCAAAATATGCAATATGGTTGATGCAATAATCCCATTAGTGATTGATTGATGATTTTTGAATCTTTAACTCCTGAAATTTACACTACTTCAGTTCTCATTTTTGCATTTAAAAGATAAGATCTTGTTGCACAATATTTTGCTTGAAAAGAATTGAATGTTTGGCTCTTGCAGTGGAATCAATGCCACATTTTAATCTTTTTTAGGTTTTCCTACTGTAGCATTCTTTATGAATTAAAATGAGAGTAGTGCTCAGAAAATGTCCCATGTTTCTAATCTATAGAATAATGCAGGTAGTATCTACTCTTCAGCATAATGCAGGTAGTATCTCTTCTCCAGTCTACAAATTTCCTCCTCTGGGTTTTATGAAGGTACAGATTCTGGAGACCAGGGAAGTAATTCATTCCCTGTACTGATCCAGTCTCTGACCTTGCATCAGATGTTTAAAGCAACAAAATATTTCTTCCTTCCTCTTATCTCTGAGAGATTCCATAAAACATGTTTGTGTAGTGGTAAACAATATTCATAAGGGACTAAACAAAGAAATCATCTTCCTTTCTGTAGCAAATGTAAGCAAAGAATGAAGCACCATAATAGGAAAACATACGGATACTTTGAGAAAGTCTGTTGTCTAATGCAGAAATGTATATGATGTCCTGTAACTTTGAGATGTTCAACATTTGTGTCTAAACATTGTGCACAGATCAAGAAACGAGAAACAAGAAAATGTGTTTTCATGGAAATCTGAATTTTAGGGCATAGCAATAAAAATGGCACATTCCAATGAATAGATGTCTTAAATTACCACCTTCCCATCTCACCCCGACTAATAGTCTTATCTTAAAAACAAAAACAAACACAAAACCAAACTAACAAAACAAACAAACAAACCCCCGCCAAAATCCCAACCAGACCTTCCAGAAGATAGCATCTTCTTTCTGGATAATTTTGCTTCTTTTAGAAATAAGATTGGCAGGTACTCTACATCAGCATAAAATTAATTTTTCCTATGTTCCTGTGTTTATTCCTACATTTTCCACTACTCCCTGAGGGAGGATAGATCAGGAAATTATTCCTGCTACCTACCTGCAGCCTTCTCTCTGGAGCACTGCATCCTTAAAAAAACCTTTATCTTTCCTGTGTTGCTGTGAAATATGAAGGTAGTACTATCTCCTGTTCAGAAAGTGCAAGAAAGAGAAGTGGTTTAGGGTCTTTCTTCACCAATTATAATATTCTTTTTCCAAATCTTGGAAATCTGCGCAGATCTTTTGGATCTTGGTGCAAGTGCTGTACCAAAATCCAGGTAATATCATGTTTGCTTGCTTAGTTCTTCTTGCCTCCTTGTACTCCAGTAAAGGAGAATATAGTCTTAAGAAAATTTAAAAGAACATGAATACTCTTTCCTAATGACTGAGTATTACAGAGGCCATCAACAGTGAGAGTCTCTATGCCAAGAGAGAACAGCATGTTGGATGTTGTACAAAACCCTAAATAAAGACACATCCAAAAGTGTATTGGATAAAGCTAGTTTTATAAATGAAATACCCTGCCAGAGGAGTTAAGCCAAGTCACCTTTTGTCTGTTGAGATGACTGCCTTGAAAATCCTGTGAAAATTTCTTTGAATTTCCCCAAAATGCAGAGCTTGCCAACTGAACACATGGACTACAGTTCTGCAATATTTATTTATAGCAGCAGAGCTCAGTCTATAAACAAGCACTACACCCCATGTCATTTATTATGTTATCTGTATTTTCCTGTGATTAGAACAAATGGCCAGATCAGTCCTACTTCTTGTATTTACAAAGTAGCCTGATAGACAGTCAATACAGCACTTTTCTGTGAGAGATGAGAACAAACTGTGCAAAGCAGGCTTCTCCCAGCCCCTTTTCTCTTTTTTGATTATTACTCTTTTTTAAAATGTTTCCAGCCAAAAAAAAAGCACTGTATGACCTCTGAGAAATGCCAGGAAAACATTATTTTCTCTGTGCCACTCCAGTTTGTGGACATTGGGTACATCCTTACTGCAAGCCCAGCTCAGAGCAGTGTATCTGAGACAAGTAGTGCTAAAATGCCTCTTGATGCACTCTTGGGGTGCCACACACCCCCCCTGACCTTCTCTGACTGCTAAATGTGGCTGTGGGAGTCTCACTAATGAACAGCATTGCACCATCTGTTTGGCTCCCACTGCTGGACCTCCTTGGGGGGAGGGAGGAGCAGCAAGCAAATGCCAGTCCAATGCCTCTGTCTGACTCACAGAGCAGTACAGCTGCCGCTTCTGTGCATTCTGCTCTTTTTTTTTTCTTTCCAGAATGACTCAGACACATTATTTTTCAGAAATAATTCAGAAGTGTAGAAAACTTAAATGTGTAGAATAGAAATAAATTCATGGCAGTATATGTGATAGAAATAAAAAAAGGAAAATTCAGTTAAAATTGTACCTTTTCTGCATGCATGACTCTGTGTACAGGGGTCTATGACTTAAGAATATGAATTTCAAACTGGTTAAAAAGTTATATACGAATAGTTGCAGAAGTATGTTTTTGCTTTTTATGATCTCACAAGTTTTGACAGCTGAATCTAAAAAAAGAAAAAAAAACTTGGGCATAAATTTTGTATCAGGGCTTTTACATTGCACTCATCCAGTAAAAAAATGTTTTAAAAGGGAGACATATTCCTTTATTTTAATTGCACTTCCTTCCTTTTAAAATCCTTGGGACAAATACTCTCTTCTTTCTTTTCTGCATTGTTTCTAGTACCTTTTTACTCAACTGTGTCATATGGATTTTACATTGTATGATAGAAGGACAGAAAATTATTTACTATGATGTGTAGACTAGTGTACTCAAGTTTCATGTATAGTAAATAAGGTGTTGTCATTCTGTAACTATTTTAGTCAGTCCTTGGGCAAATGAAGGAAAATTTTCCCTTCCATCTCTTTCAAAGTCTAGCAGAGGACTGGGCTGGGTGTCCTGGTGTTTCTGATGGACAGCAGAGTGTTGCTGCACTCCTGGTCGAGCAGCCTGGAGGCAATGGGATCGTATCACTCAGATGGGATTGCCTGATATCATACCCAACTTTTGTGGCTATGGAAAGTCTTCAGACCTGGGTTAGGGCAGTCTTGTTTGAAACTCCTGCCTCTCTTCCACAGTTTCCTTGTTCACTGTCAGCAACACCTGTCAGCAACATGAGGTATTTGTCTAAAATCCCACTGGGCTTGGGTCAATGAAGACCCACATTGGTGCCAGTCCTGAAGTCCCGATGGACAAAGCTCCCTCTCTTCTCCACCAGTCAGGGCAAGTCCTGGGCCAGTCCTCTGCTGGCATCTAGGTCCTTCACCCAGCTACCCTTCTCCTGTCTTTGCCCTGGGAGCCCTGCAGTGTCCTACTGCAGGCTGCAGTCTTGCCCTGTCAGTCTGGATGTTCTTCCTGTATTGCCACAGTCTCTGAGGAAAAAAACAAAGCAGAGTTTTATCCTTTCTCAGAGCAGCATGATTGCTCCTGCAGAGCAGCATGGTGCAAAGAGACATGACGAAGAGCAGCAGAAATAAATCTTTCTCATCCCAGTCTCTTCATGTCCCTTCTGTTCACAGTACACAGATAAATGCAAAACAGCAGCTATATGGAGAGGTTTCCCTGCTCTCTGCAGAAAAGTAGGAGGCTGACAGTAATGAGGAAGCAATTTTTTGCCTTTTTAGTAGGACCAGAGTCTGAACTGGATTAAATGGTATAGGAATGTATTTTTCTTCTCTTTCTGCAGGTGTGTGCGGTTTAAAACCAGCAGAGCCATGACCATAGTAAAATACAAAATGAAAACAAACCACAGTACTAAAACCAAATAAAAATTGTGTTGTTGTTGTGCCAGATACAGCCAGAGACATAAAAGAGATGTTAATTAGTTACGTGTTACTTGCTTTCTGCTCTGCATTTTGCAGCTCTTTATAGGGTTGAGTGTTGTGCAACAGAGTGGGAGCAGATGCTATGCTTCCTTTGTGAGCACCTATGCCAGTGACAGGATTTGAGCATATTAGGCATATGTTTTATTCACTAAAGCTAAGAAGCCATTTTCTGTAAGGTTGAATATTGAATGATGGAAGAGATATCTTGCATTATTTTATACTTTTTTGGGGGATGTGCCAAAAATCAAATCAAATATCTTTGGAACATGAGATAGGATAACAGCTGTATTTTGATAATAATGCAAAGAAAGAGATGACCTTATTAAATTGTATCTCCCCAAATCTTCCAAAGCAAGAAGCACAATTACATTAGAGGCCTCCAGAAACTCAGTAGATTTTCCTGGATTTTTATTCAGTCATATACTGTCCAACTATTGAACCCATGTCCAATGAACATGACATTTCATGATTACTTCAAAGCCTGGGCTCTAGGTACTATCATAAAATTATTTATTTGGGAAAACAGTAAAGGTAAAACACCGTTTGCAGACCACCCACCTGAAAATTCCTACATGAGTGTCTTTGGACTTGATTGGAGATCCATGAAAAACTTATTATGTTGTTCAGGCCTTGTGTGAAGAGAACTGACTACAGGGAGGAACAAAGCAGGAGGGGTAGATAAAGTTAAAAATTAAAAAAAGGAATTTACTTACTGCTTTCAGACCAAGTCAGCATTTCATATAAAAAGGCAAAAATATTTCATTTGTGGCCCTTATTTGGATTTTTGAGGTTAAGTTTTTTTTAATTAATTAAAAACTGTGCAGTGTTTTCTGGATTCACAGACTACCCAGGAGAAAATTAAAAAAAAAAGGACATGGTTTTGGCACTTACTGCACTCAAGACAGGTAATTTAATCAATGCCCCTGTCACCTGTATTTGTCTATCTACAGGAAAAACACAGTGATACCATCAGCAATTTGAAATAGCTGTCATTTAAGTATGAGTATGATTCACCAAGGGCAAACCAGGCCTGACAAGCCTGATCACCCTCTCTGACAAAGTAACGTCGGGCAAGGGGTGGTCATGGTCTACCTGGATTTCTTCAAAGCTTTCACTACAGTTTCCCACAGCCTCCTCCTGGAGAAACTGGTGGTTTATGGTCTAGGCAAGTGGCCTGTGCAGTGGGTGGGGAAGAGGCTGACCAGCTCACCCAGAACACCAGACGCACTGGTAAATAACTCTGTTTCATAACTGGAATAATACTGAAATAACTGGAAACCTGTCCCAAGTGTGGATCCCAGGGAGAGATATTGGGCTCAATGCTGCTTGCTGCATTCATAAATGACATGGACGGTAGGATCAAGTGTACTCTGATGACATTTGCCATTGAAACCAAACTGAAGACTTTGGAAGGGAGGCCACCCTGCAGGAAAACCTGGACAGGCTGAAAGAGCGGGATAAAATCTTATCCAGCCCAACAAGATCTTGCACCTGGGAAAGTATAGTCCAGGAGTGTAGCACAGGCTGGGATCTACCCAGCTGGGGAGTGCCTCTTTGGAGAGGGAACTGAAGAAATTGGAATAATCACCCCGGAGAAGTGGTGGATTGCCCAGTGTTGGACACTTTTGAAATTCAGCTGTACAGGGTGCTGAGCCATCTTGTCTAGACAATTTTTTGCCAAGAAAGATTGGACCAGATGATCCTTAAGGGCCCCTTCCATCCTGGTGTTCCATGACTCTGGGATGACAACCCATTTTACTGATTATGGGCGCCTAGTGTGTTACTGTTGCATTGACATACTACTGCTGTAGCTTTAAATTTTGTTGTTGTTGCTTGGATTAAAAGAAGGAGCAGGAGCAGGTGTAAAAAAAATCAGATCCTGGGATTCAGGATGCTCTCTTCCTCTCTGCCTGCACCCTACCTAAGGACCTTTGGCTTCCCCAGAACATGAATCAATGGCCTCAGGCAGCAATGCATCTTTCTCACTACGACACCTAAAAGACCTGATCTATAGGACACTCTCTTAAATATCCTATGGTAAAATCCTATTTATTTTTTCCAACTATAATAAAAAATCAGACCTCTAAAACTCTGGCCCTGCAGTGGGGAGCTGAGCAGCAGCACCCAAGATGAAGCACAAGCTTTCTCAATTGGGTGGGATTTACTGAGTCACCGGTAACTCAACAACAAGCTCTTTAAATTCCACTTTTTGCTCAAACATGGTTTTTGAACATGCTGTGGTGTGGCACTAATAGGAGAAGAGACCACAAAAGTTACTTAAATAGATATATCAGATTTATGTAGCAAACAAAATGTACTAAATTCTCTTAGCTGAGTAAAGGCTTTTTGTAAAAAGTTCTTTATATGACAAATAAGATATGGAGCCAAAAATTACATTAAATCTTTATAAATTGTGGAGTCCTGTTTAAATAAAAGGATTATGCAGGTAATTCTATTAATGGTATTGATAGCTATCTGCATAAATCCCAGCCTTTCAAACAGGAAAATATGTTTTTGCATTCAAAATGCATCTGACAAAATGCATTATGTAGCACTATGATCCTTGCTCTCAGTTAGGAAGATGAGGATGGTGTTCTGTATGTAATTATCATATACATTAACAAATAATGCAAGAAGATATTTTCAAGATATTTTCAAGGGATTTTTTAATAGAGTGAAAAATAAGATGTTTGGTTATCTTTCAGAAAGACAGAGCAAATGTGGCCTGTGAGGTCTCATTTATTTTCTATTCAAATCATCTGCAACACTTGGAAATTTAAAAGTCATTTTGAGATGAGTTAATTTATTTTTATCAAACAAGAACAAGTTTGTGTAGAAGAGGTATTAAAAAAATTCCAGGTACATTTCTTAAAGCATGCAACAGCTGAAATAACTGTGTGGATTTTGATAATTCCTGATGAGTGTACTAGAGCTCTGGCCAAATAATCAGTAGAGAATAAGATCAAATGCTAATATTTGATTAAGTTCTTCTAGAAGTTTGCCTTTAGATTAGGTCAGAATCCTACCCAGTTAAACCTGGATAAGGACCACGTTTTCAGAAAATTTGTGGGGTGAGGGAGAAGGGGCAGGGGAAGTAACATCCATTATTTTGTCCAAATATCCTACCAAATAAAAAAAGGTTTGTAATTTGCAAGTTGTGGATCTGAACTCAAAATTAGAAGGAGTGGTTGGTCTTCACAACCCTTAATCCTGACTCTTGTAATTTAAACGATGTTTGTACTACCAGAAAAAAGGGATGGATGTGTCCACAGCAGCACAGCTGTATGGGAGGGGTGTATGCCTCCCCCACAGCCTCGTTTGGCTAAATGACCCCACCAAGTACTGTGAGCTGCAGCTCAGTAGTTAGCCAAGCTAGCTGGAACCTGCTCAAATCTGTGCAGGCATTGCAGTTGTCTCTCTGACGGAGCCTTGGAGGGCCTAGGAGTTCATCCAATAGCACTGCATCCCATGGAAAATCCCATGGTGATGTCTTTGCAGAGACACTCATAGCCACCCAGCCTGCTTTTCTCTGGGTGTCCCACGCTTGTGTCCTGCACAGATTGCACTTTGCCGTTTACACTGTAACAGTAAAATGGTTATGTTTGGTGGCCAGCTGCTGTCAGGAGGCCTAGAGATGTCCTCTTCAGCATGACACATTTCTCAGTGGTGGATGTCAGTCTCTGCTGGGAAGCAGAGCCGGAAGCAGGAGCATCCACTGAGGACCCAAGCACTGGCTAAGGCTCTCAGTGTGAGGTGGAACACAGTGTCCCAAGTAATGCAACACACCACAGAGCTCCTCACTGCCTGGGTGGGCATCTACACCTACGTTGCTGTGCAGGTTTTTTTTCCTTTTGACTTCCAATCACCTAGATAAGGTCTCTTCGATACTCCTACAAATATTTAGCCAGAGATTTGCAGCATTGTTTCAAGGGACATTTGATCTTATTTCTGCTACATTTGTTACTTGAGTATTTGTTACTTGAGTATCTTGCGTTATGTGCTCAAATTATATTTATAATGTTCAGTGCGACTAGAACAATTTTATTGCCCTCTATTGCACGTTAACCTAGAGATAGTAATCCAACAGTGTTGCAAATTACTCTTTGCTGAGGGAGTGGAAACTCTGGCTGTCTAATACTAGAGGTAGGAAAAAGAAGCCTATAGGTACAGTATCTAGGACAAAGTATTCTGGAAAGGCTTATAGGCACACTGAGAATCTTCTGGAAAGTGTGAGCTGAAAAAGAACAAGCAGAATGGGAAAAAAGATGAAGCTTTTATTGTTTGTCTCTTACAACTGACAGGAAAGATCTTTAAAAAGTAGTCTTTGAAGAAGGTTGTCTGGTTCTGATTATTTTATTGCAAGTCCATGCCACTTTTGTGGGTTTTGATATATGTTCCTTCTCTTAATTAGTTCAACCTGTTCTGAAGTAATCAATGCATCCGTTTTTGTATTCCTCAGGCTTACATACAGTGTGCAGTCATTAGTGAAGTCTATGGCTGATGTTTTACACTTCTCCACACCTAAAAGTAGTGAGATTTTATAGCCAGACATATCTTCTGACTGCTTGCTTTATAAAAAGAAAAAAATTTAAGAGGCTGACAAGCTCAATCAGAAAAAGTACTGGAACTACTGTTAATATTCATTAACAGGAAAACTTTTGGAAAGGTGAAATATCAGACACAACCTTCAGAGGATGAAAACAAACATTGTACCCTACCTTCCATGAAGACAACTTCCAGATTAACAACTGTGCTGAACTGCACCCACTGCTGAGCAAACACATTTCAAAGCTCCACTTTCTGCACTCAGAATTACTTTGGGGTTGTTCGTTTGGAGTTTTTTTTGTTTCTTTTTCAATTGTTTTGCACTCCCAAATTACATCAGGATACCTGAAAACCAACCTCAACCAAGACTTTGTATCAAATTTCACATCAGGGTTTTATCTTATGTTGCAGCAAAGGGAATAATTTCTGATGTGCTTTAATATATGCTGCTGTACCTGCTCAGAAAATGAGGTAGTTCATATGAAATTTCACACAAAAATTATATATAATTATCTCCCCTTTACAAGGGAACGCACTAGGCTAAATAGCTGTAAAAAGTTTTTAATGCCTATTTTAAAAGATGAAAATGTAGGCAGACAGATTTACATTTAAATCATATTTCAATCAACTTTAAAGGTTCAGTTTACACAGTAAGGGTATAAAAAGTTAGCTTATTAAATATGCACAATGTTTTGCATTGCATGAAGGATGTGGATTGTACTTTCAATTTCCAAGCAAATTAAACCTGCTGTCAGTAAGTACACTGTAGCAGGATACAGTGGGCTCTGTGGAAACCAATTTAAACAATTTATGCTACTACATATCAGTTGGGTGAATTGGATTTCAGATAAATCCTCGGTGGCAAGCTGAGGTTCTTCTTGCAAGAGTAGGAAGAATCCTCATCTCTTTTTCTGATCACAGGTTTAGGACAATACTTTTACACTCCATGCAAAGGAGTTGAAAGGGTTGTGGTGGCTGCATAGAAGGCACAAAAAATAATCATTATGCAGTGAGAGACAGTCTCTATGACTTAGCAGCAACTGTCTACATCTTGCCGTGTACACATTAGGGATTGATCAGGGAACTGTGTAGCTTGAGACCAGCCCACTCATCCGTAGCCTTCTTCTGTGTGAATGTAGTCAGTGACCCCGCAGTCATGGACATTTAGGGATGCTTTTTTCTAAGCCTTTGAAGGCTGCATAAGGAGACAGATTGTGCATTAATTCATATCAGTCAATCTACCTCATCATATGGTTTTCCTTAATCCCTGTGTTATACAAAAGAGGAGGACAAATCCTGCCTATCCAGTGCCTCATGGCTTGGGGTTTTTTTATAAGGTGCAATTACTAAACTACACTTGAAATCAAGTGTTCAAACACCAACTTTACCCTCCTTAAAAGTGCTCTAATGAACAGCCAGAGACACATCATCACGTATAACTTCTTATGGTACTTACTGTGCTTAAAAAAGATATTCTAAGAACATTCCAAACATTGATTCATCATCCAGCTGAGAATTCTGAGAATTCATCTTTTGAGAAAAATGCTTATGATAAAGATGAGGCCATAAAGTAACTGCCTGCATTTAATTGGAAAGTATTTCAAATAAATGTATGTGTAACATAAACAAACACAAGTTTGAAGAGAAGCAAATGTCTAAGGCAAGATTTTTTTTTGTGAACAAGTACAATTCCTTAGTAATAATGTATTTACATCTTTAGGTTAGAAGGTTCTAAAGCCCTTTACAGACTGCACGTACTGTTTTCAGTGTATTCATAAAAATAAGCAGAAATTTCTAGATGGTACTTGTAAAAATTAAATGACTCAGCAAAGTCCTTTTATGATTCTTTCTCACAAAGACTCTGGGAGGCTTTACATTGTCATCATATCCTCCCAGTCAACATATTGTTAAATTGCTGCCACTACTAAAGAAATTGGATTCTCTTTGTAGAACACCCAACCATATTTTCAGCCATCTTATCACTGGACAACAATCACAGCAAATCCAATTTCCAGCCATAAAATCTGTTTTTCCAAAAGTGGCATCCATCTCCCAAAAGATTTCCATCAGACACGTCTGTAAGCATCTTTCAAGTTTCCTCTGGATGAATCTGTCATGCAATTAGGTTATGGATGAGCTGCCGTGACAAATAGGTTGCCATTTGCCTTTTGATGTCCTTTTGATTTTGATGTTTCAAGTATTTCCTTCTTTTAAATGTTGTCTTCTGGGAGTTGTACCCACTCTACTTTATGTTTTGGATAAAACACTTGCAGCAGCATCTTTTCTTTGGGAATCTAAAGAGCATGTTATAATGTGTCATATTTTTCCCAGGAGTGAATATTATTTTGAATACTTAGTGTATTGTGGAATAGCCCGCAGACTAAAGAGTGTATTTACTTACTGGTTTTCTCTGTCCTAAGAAATCTTTCAGTTGGTAAAATAGAATCATAGAATCATAAAATGGCTTGGTTTGGAAGGGACCTTAAAGATCATCCCGTTCCAAGCTCCCACTAGACCAGGTTGCTCAGAGCCCCATCCAACCTGGCCTTGAAGACTTCCAGGGATGGGGCATCCACAACTTCTCTGGGCAACCTGTGCCAGTGCCTCACCACCCTCACAGAAATGAATTACTTCATTCTTCAAGTCTTTATTTACCTCTGTTGCCTGTGGCTTATGATACCATCTTTAGTTATATTATGATTTACTATTTTTCCTCAATATCTCTGCCTTGTTCAATGCAGAGTGGAATAGATAAATCACCTGCAAGGAATGAAAGAGACTGCTGTCTGAGGGAATTCCTTTGCTGAGCTGGTATAGTAAGGCAAGAACCTGAAAGAGAGAGAAATACTAAGACAGCTATTGCTGCTCTGGAGGAATAGCTTCTACTCCTCAGAAACTCTGCCTGGGTTTCTGAGTGGTGCGACTGTCCACTGCTAGAATAACTTTTGTCCAATAACTGGGTTTTTCTTGTTCCTTTTTTTTTTTTTTTTTTTTTTTTTTGCATTAAGTTTGCACTGAGATATCTTTCTAAGAAAAAGAACAAATTTAATACTATTTTAAAAATTTAGAAGATGAGAGATTAAATCTATCTTTTTATTATTTAATTAATTCTATTATTAAATCCAGAAGCTAGTCCATACTGCTTTACTCCCAGCTTCTCACTGATAAAATTTTCCAGTTTTTGCACATCTTATTTTTGCCCGTCTCTCTCTACGAAAATATGGAATATTTCAGGTCAAAGAGGCTTAATTAATTGTTAAAATTATTTATTTAAATTCCAATCATCATGATCTTTCATAAAAAATAACTTCAAAACCTTGTGCATTCCTGCTTTTCATTGCTGTGTTTAATGAAGAAATTATTAAAGCCGATTTTAATGTCATCAATGTGAGGATATTGCTTTTGAATTTTGCAGCACATCTAGAAGCAAAGAAATAAAATGGCCCTTTAAAAGCAATGTATTTTACTGCAAGTAGTTAGGCAACTCCTTAGTTCCTCTGCACACCAACAGTGACTAGACCTATGTTTCAATTTGTGCAAATGTATAAAACAATTCAGAATCTGCCCCTACAACAGGCAATTGTTCTGCAAATAAATTTGAGTTAGGAAGTGAACAATATTGTTTTCTGATGGCTCCAATTCCAGTTTTGTTGTATTTTTTTCTCTAAGTTGTCTAATGTCCTTGTAGCTTAAAACTCGAATTGCCTTGCAGTTAATGAGGCGTAATTACTTCCACTTTATAAACACTAAGTATTTTCTTTCTTTTTACAAATTTTTTAGGTCAAAACACTTAGGAATAAACTACATTCATACTTTTCATTTGGAATAGACTACATGCATACTTTTCATTTGGATGTTAAAGGATGGTTTTCTCAAAGCAGTTAAGCAATTGAGGAAGGTATGTGCTACTAATTTTATGCAGTGGTCAGCATAAGATAGCATAAATGATTTAGAGTTCTCGATAAACTAGCTGCCAAATGTAAAAGAAGGTGCCTATGGGCTAGAAACACTTTCTCAATATTCAGGGTATATAATAAGAAGAGATAAAGATCTGAAAGTAAAAAAAAAAACAAAAACAACCCCAGAAAAAAAAAAAAACATAAAATTAAAACTAAAAACCTTATCCAGGTTGGCCTATATTTCAAATTCCTAATACAAATCTTTCTTAACTGGCTACTTCATTATTATGCTGCCATCCTCCTATTGCAGGTAAGTAATTAACTCTCCAAAAGATGAGCTTCACTTAAAAGAGAAAATACTTTATTTTAGGGGAGAAGGACCCTAAGTTTTTCATACAAAAAATGAACTTCCCCATGAACTTGCTTCTAACACTGAAACTTATGCCTATTTAATCATAATGTTTCAATGTCTTCTGTTCAATTTATGTTGTCATAATACTATTACTTTTATGAGATAAGGAGGCATAGCTAATTATGCTATATACTACATAAAATTTTTTTTCAGCTCCAAGTAGTTGCAGGCTTTGTGCATTGAGGATGTTACCTTTGTACTGCATGCTAAGGAAAAGTACTAGAAATTATACTAACTAGAAATATAACTACTTGTTCAAATATTAATATACTCCCCATATAGTCATTAAAACTAAAAGGGAAAAATTGCTTTTGAGCATTTCACATTCATCAATAGTTCATGAAAATACGTAACAAGTTATGACACATCTAATAAAGATGAAAGGGATGAAAATCCTTGTGAATTTTTAATATGGATAATAAAGGGCATTAATACAGCTTAATTATATTGATAAATAATTTAAATTACTTTTTAAACTATGTTTTATTTTTATTTGAAATAACTTTATGTGGTATTCTTGGAGGAATTATAAACATGGCATTATACTGCCAGCCACTCTACAAGGGGAAGTAAATGTTGTTGTATTGATGATCTGAATAAATATGGCCGTTTAAAACATTCTTAGAACATTTCCTCTAAAATGCTGTATCTTTTAAAGTACCCTTTTAAATCCAAAGTTTAGATGAATGTTAAATAACAATAAAAAACCCAAAGATCTGTCCTGAGATTAGATGTCTTATTGATCTGCCTTCTTAAGGCAAATCAGTTTCTGTGCACATCATCATACAAAGGAATTGTGTTGCCATCTTTGCAGGGGACACTTTTGGTTTTCAGTCAGCTCAGGTATAGCTAAGTTAAAGGAAATGTAGGTATTTCATTTAAAACCAGGGGCTTAAACCAAAGTTCAAGATTAAGTCCCTAGCTTTATTTCAGTGAAATATTCTGACTTTATTTTCTCAGCAAAGTAAGCTAATACTGCATAGGAGCTTTAACTACTTAGCAGTTCAGGGTTGACACGCTTTTATCAAGATCCGTGTGCCCAGACTGAAATTTGTCTTTTTCACCTATGTTGCATTTTCACAGAGGAGTGCACCAGTGTACCTCCCTTTCTCTCTTTCTTCGTCTCTCTCTGTGTTCCCTGGCTGCAGCCTGCTGACACTTACCTAGAAGCACAGAATTATAGAATATTGTGGCATGGGATAGACTGTATGCCGAGGAGCAGGAGGAGGGGTTTGGTTACAGAGAGCCAGTCTCTGATATGAACACAAGCAGGCGGCTATTGGTCCATGGGCTGGGTTGTGACCAATCACAGCTGAATGTGGAGTCATTTACATAGCCTATAAAAAAGCTGGGTACCCAAATAGTCTCTCCGCTGCTTGAAAACCTCAATGTGTGTTATCTCTCCACCTCCCACGCACTGCGACAGTAGAATATCTTAAAGTCTAGGGGATCCATAAAAATGACTGAGTCCAATACCCTTCTTCTCACAGGACTACCTAAAACTAAACCATATGACTACGAATATTGTCCAGACATTCCTTGAAGTCTATCAGGTTTGATCCCATGACCAATTCCTTACAAAGCCTGTTCCAGTGACCAGTCACCCTCTCAGTGAAGATTTTTTTTCCTGATGTCCATCAGAACTTACCTGAGCACAGGGTACTTCCATTAATTTCCTCATGTCCTATCACTGGTCACCAGGGACAGACATAGCACCTCCCTCTCCTCTGTCTCCCTTGAGAAAGCAAGGAGGGCAAACACTCTGCCTTCTCCAAGCTCAGCAAACCAAATGACCTCAGCCTTTCCTCATAAATATTTTCCTTGAGTCCTTCCACCATCTTCTCCCTCTCCCCTGGCTACCCTCTAAAAACTTTATAGCCTCCTTATATTGGGGCACCCAAAACTGCCCCCACCACCTGAGGTGAGGCTGCCCCAGTGCAGAGCACTGGACAATGCCCTCCCTTGCCTGGCTGATGATGCTGTGCCTGATGCCCCCCAGGACATGCTTGACCCCTGACTGCTGCACTGGGAAGACACACTGGGCACACTACAGGGCACGCTGTTCAACTTGCCTTCCACCCAAGCCCCCAAATCTCTTTCCACAGGGTCTCTCTTCAGCCTCTTGTCCCACAGTTTGGCCATATAACCTGTAAAACCTGCTGTAGTTACTACTGAGCTGGTTTGGTCTTACCAGCTACCTGAGTTTCTCCTGTTCTGGTGCAAGAGAGCCAGGAAAACAGTTATCACAGCCACCGGAATCAGCCAGTGCAGCAGAATTTATACAGGGAAATATATATTTAATTTTTTTAGAAAGACACAGATACATTATTTGGCAGTCCTGCCACCTGAGGACAGGTGCCTCCAGAGGCCCAAAGGAATTTTGTGTCCTAAACACAGCTGAGTCTGATTTCTGCCGTCTCCACCTGAAAATTTTCATGAAAATCTGTCAGGGCTGTTTCTTAACAGCTCTAGAGACCTTTAGTCCTTCTCTTCAAAGTAAATTTCTGGTCTCAGCAGGGATCAGACCAAAGACCCAAAGTTACTAGTTATGTGCTGTCCCACACACAAAGGAATTGCAAATTTTCACTGCCAGGTGACTCTATTGAACATTCCCCATCCTCCTGTTTGAAAGATCCCTACAGAAAAATACTTAAACCCCAACACTATGCCAATAAGCAAGCCAACATCTACATTAATAAAGCATTAAAATCTCTGCATATTTATCACAACTTCCTCATACTTTACTTCTGAAATATTTATAAAGTGCATAATACTTTCTGAAGTTGTCTGTATTTTATATTAGAAAATAAAAATAAAAGTTAAAGTTAAAAAATTCTCTGTCCTCCCCAAAAGTGGACGCTAACAGGAACTTTTGGTAGGAGGCAAACTGCATCTTTGCAACAGCTCAGCAAAACACCTGCTTCCCAGAGGTAGAGTGTGACAGGTGCACTTCTTCCACTCAGGGAAACACCACCTCCATGGCCTCCCAGCAGAGTAAAATTAAGATTTTTTTTCTTCCTCTCTGTCTACTTAAAGCTGAGGGTAATCAAGTGGGTTGCAAAGATGGTAGAGAAGGAAAATCCCACACTGTCCAATGCTATTGCAGGTCCTAAAAGAATCAAAACAAAAAATAACCTAAAACCCAAACATACAATTGCCTAGAAAATATCAGCTTCATAGAGATCTATAAACTATCCTCTCATATAAATAATCAAGGAGAATATTTAGTCATGCATTAGAATAAAATAAGCCACTACAGCTGAGGTAAAATATTTAGGAGGAAAATTTAGTGATTTCATTTCACAAAATATTTTTAAGTTTAAAAAAATGGTTGCCTTCCAATTAAGACATAAACATACAAAAAATGTCCCTAGGAGTCATACAAGAAGAGAACTGGAGCAAAACTTGTCCTAGCTTTTAGAAAATTGAAATCTTTCATCCAGAAAACACTCAAATTTGAAAGGAAGAAAGGTGACAGTGTGTGTCCACTTCAGTGAAAGTGGATCATGCTATTTCAGCTTCCCTGCTCTCTCCCTTTGCAGCAGATGACATCCAGAGGTCCCTTGATCGGATGTGTCCCCTTGACCAAGGACACCTCTTGCCAGTCATTGGAAAGCAAGATGCCCCATGGGCCAGACTACCTGCAGCTTTTGTCCTGGGGACATGGCTTATGAACCCCTCATAAAACAAGGTGTATGCCCATGTTGTACTTCACCAGCATCTGGTTTGTACCACATCTGGGCTGAGGGTGAGCCCAGGACTGCCTATAAAACCTTGTGTCAAAACATTTTGATTTTGATGCATTTTTATACATTTCCATCTTAATACGGCATTTATCTAAAATTCAAAATTCTTAATGGTTTTCCCACTGTCTTGAGTATTCAAATGAAAAGTAAATTCTCTGTTTTGATGAATTTGATCAAAACAAAACTGCACTGTCATCACAACAGGGCATCTCCATCTAAGGCATGTTTGAGGTTTGCTCATGCACTTGCACACCTGCTGAAGAATTCAGCTAGATGACAGTAATGCTACTGCTTATGGGAGAAGAACAAAATGACAACAGTATATGAAGGGATACTGCCAGGGCAATAGAGGAAACCAATCTCAATAAAAGTTATATAAAGTTAGGACTGAAACTAAATTTTGGTTCTTCAGCAGTGATATTCAGCACTACCACACCTTAAACAAAAATTTATTTCTTGGTGCACTAAAATTTAATCCTGTTCTTCAACAAAAAGTGCTTGATCTTATAAATAGCTACATAGAATAGTATTAAAATACATCTGTTGGCATAGTGACCTTGGTTATCTCTCCTTTCTTCTTCTGTATTGTTTTGCTTTTTGAGCCTGTCTGTAAGAACTGCATATCAGACCACAGATAAAACAAAGAACTTCATGGGTTGTTCCCAATAATTTAGTGCATTACAGAGATCCAGATTTGAAGGAAATGTAACTTCTTTACTTCCTTTTGCTGGATTTTAGGCTGAAGTGGGGGCGCCTAAAACTCTGTGAGAAAAATGTCTTTTCAAAATTAAAAGTCACAAGGGACATTTAGGTGACTTCTCCAGACTATTCAGACATGCTGGTGATTAGATGCATGTCACCTAAAATCCATGCTTCTGAAAACAACGAGCAGCTACGTCTTACATGTAGATTTGAAACATCTAACAATAAACATCCACTACAAAATATAAAAACCTTGCCTTTCTCTGCTCAGGATTTCTAAAGCTGTGTTAACACTGCATAGGTGACCTGGGGTCAGAACTCCAGGCTCTCACCTGCCAAGTCAGCTGTCATGGTCAATTTATGTCCACAGCTTCATTCCCAGCTTGGACTTGCCATTCAAGCAGCGCAATTTAGGACCAATTCTGCTTAACAACTTGTTGCTATTAAGGGATTTTGCAGAGTGCGAGCATGGTTGTTGTGAGACAGGAGCTTGTTTTTCAAAAGGAAAAGAGGAGTTCAAGGTGAAGGCTCAATTGTTTAACTTGCAACTGGTGCTGCTTGGTCAGATGTGAACTTTGGGGAAGGGTCAACACTACTGATTGTTTTCACTATTCCTATCACTTCATAGTAGTTGGCTAAAGTTTTACTTCATCATAATCTTAACACAGTCTACTGCTTTCATTTACCTGTTTAAATAATATTTGGGCAATAACATCCTATTTGGTTTTGAAACCTGGTTTATTTTTTGTGTAACAAAATTTTCATATGGGCAGTTTGACATCCTGGGATCTGAAGGATTTTTTCAGCCATTCTTTAAGTTGAATAGTTTAAAGACAAGTGAAAATAGTCCATTGACATACTCCAAAACTGAAGGGATGCATAGTCAAAATAAGTAAAATGGCAAATTCCAGCTGACCCAATTATGCAACACAAGCCCACAGAAACAAACCTAGGCTTTAATAGCCAGCTTAAACAAAATATAAAATAAAATGTGCATCTTTAAAGAGGGAGGATTTTTAAACCTTCACATCATGAAAAAGAATGGACCATATTTAGTGTGCAGTTGCTGGAAGGTGTTGGTCGAGTGGGAAGGTCTTGATGGGACAGACAAACCATTTTGAGTAGTGCCTTACGCAATTACACTCCCTAAGAGAAATTTTGAGGAAGCTCTCCTTTAGATTCTGGTAAAAAGGAAATATTTAATCAGTGGTGGACATATTTTGGCTTAGCTCCTACTAGAGAAAATGGTTATAATTCAAAGCCTTTTATTATTGTTTTACATGTCAAGGATGACTTCTCTGTTTGTTCAATTAATGTGGGCAAGAAGAAAATCAAAACTACCTTTTGAACAATTTGTGGGAAAATAAGAGAGGAATTCCTCTCTTCAGCTTAAGAGAGGAAACATGAAAGAAAGTTGATGAGCAGTTGTACTCACCAGTAGTGTCTTTTTCTAATATAGAAGATAAAAAGCATTGAGATCTGAAAGTGAGAAGGGTTCTGAATCTCCCTGAAGAAAAATGGAAAATTCTCGGAAAAAAAAATATCTAAACACCTAGGATGAGCTACAATTAGAAATTAGCGTACATGAAAATCATAAACTTTATATAATTCTGACCTTTGCAAGACAAATTGGTTTTTCTCAGTAAAATATTAAATCGCTGTTCAAGCCTCTCAAACACCTTCCACAATCCAGGGAAAAAATATGAATTTTGAACCTCCCTGGTATCTGGGAGATTTTGAGTGGTGATTTCAGTTCTAAACGCTGTCAGCTATTTGCCAAATATGAATTGGATTCATGGGCCTGACTTATACTTTCCATGAAGGCTTTAGGCTCAGTCCACTGCAGTTTCATGTATGAGCATTGTCTGTGTGGTTGGGTATGTGTGTTTAAAATAAGTAACCAAAACCTACAAGGAAGGGAGTGCATCTTACACTAAGGTATCTCAACCTGTAATGATTGTCTCTGTTTGGTGCTGCTACTAGCTACTTGAGTCTTTCATATTTCTTTTTGTGAAAATTAAAATTGGAGTTTAGATTTTATTGTTTCTTGAGTGTATTTATTTCCATTTAACATGATGATCCCTTTTTTGTGAGAAAAGCTTAACCTAAGAGAAATGTGTTCAAGTATTCTAGTTCTGTAATTTTACTGAAGATAGAAGAGTGAAGTTTGCACAAAATCCAGGTCTTTATTAGATAAAACAGAAAAGATGCTTTTAGGATTAAAGCAGCAAAATAATCAGAACTCCTGGTTTCTCTTTACCTTTATCAGTTTAGGTGTTTTTCTAAGTCTCAGAACACTTTTTCAAAAGTAATATTACAATCCTTTTTATTATTTATTTTTTCTTTTGAGGAGTCTGTAATCACTTTTCAAATACTGCACTCCCAAATCCCTTTTTGAGACAGACACACCTTCTTCTCTGTAGTTCTCGAGAGTTGAGCCCTCTTCTTCTCTTCACATGTATTATTTATGTGAGTAGGCAGAAAGCTGAAAATAATAAATTGGCAGATCCACGACTGCACACCACTCAGTAGAAAGCTGAAGGAGCACAGCACCACAAAAAATGCACTATAACTTTCCAGATTCTACTGGACACTTTGAAACATTATACCTCTTGGGCAAGATGGCTTCTGGCAATAAAATTGGAAATTGGTCATGGCAACAAATCCTTGTAAGACTTGTACCTGCAATAAATGAACCCAAACAATAGTAGTAATTAAAATCTCACAAGATTCTCCTTCAGTACTCTGAAGTAAGTCTAGTAAAGAAAATGCAAAGGTAGATTGTCTATCAATTAAGGCATTTTATGTATGTTATTAATTTCTTATGTCTTCCCTAAGCAGAATTTTCTCTCTACCTAGCCACTATGTAAAAAGAAAAAGGAATAGCTTTTCTGGGAGTTTTGCCTATGCCTGTTAACTTGGTGACAGGAGCAGTGGGAACAGTAAACTCTGCAAATGTAGGCCAGTAGTAAGTTGCTAGCTTCTACAGAGAAAAATTAGAGTATTAGTATAATCTTTACTGTGGAATGTCCTTGGAGAAGAAGAGCACCATAACATCTACTGTAGTAGACATTCTCACATGTCTAAAGAGTTGTTTAGGAAAGACATTCAACAGCAGTACAAAGAACCTCCTAGACTTAGTCTAACCCTAGGCAAATACAACTCAAGCCTATGACCCAGTGTGATGTGCAGCAAGACAGAGAGGCCTCTCTGAGCTGAACTACCTGATGAAGGTGCAACAGGTTTATATGTGCAACTGTGAAGTCCCTGAGTCAAGGCACAGAGTGGCTATTATCTGAAAGAAGCATCCTAAAACGTAACAGTCATTGAAAATATAAAATTCAAATGAAATTGTAATGGCAAAAGAAGTGCAAACCTCTGAACGATGTTTCTAAGAGGAATCATGCACACCCAGGTATGCTGTGGGAACCATAGTTCTTCACAAGTGTTTCTGGTTTCTTTCACTGTGTTTTTATACTTAACTGTTACTGATAAGAGAACAATACAACACTGAAATTTTATGAAGGAGAGAGAAAGCTTTATTTACCACAGATGAACATTTAAAACCAGAAAGTTAGAAGATATATGAGGAAACTTTTCCTATGAGCCTCTCCATTAAAGAGTTTCTCATCTTTAATGATTGCCTACTGTATTCATAGGCTACTTCAGAGATTTGCATGCCATTTTATTCAAGACTACTTCTGCTAGACTGTTGTTTGCTGATAATCCTTTACTACTATTCATGTCCCAAGTGTTGTAGTAATATCCTATCAATCTCTATCAACATGAAGGCTGCATTTTTCCTATGTGCTTTACGAACACACATAAAATGCAAATCCACACAAATATATCATGACTTTATCTCACTGCTTAAAATAAAACAAACCTTTAAAAATGTTTTATTTTTAATAATAGCTTTTGTTACTGTGAGCTTCCCATGTTTTTCCTTAGAGGCTGTTCAAATATTTTCAAGTAAAAAATTAGAGAGAACAAAACGTAAAATATAATGCTTATGCTGTGGTAGGTAAACAAAACTGCATAGTATATTTTAGCTAAGTTTTTTTTTTCTCTACTCTCTATTTTCTCTTGAAGCTGAGGACACAGTCAAACTGGGGAATGGAAATTCATGTTTTCATGCCGTACTACATACTCTAGAAAAGCAATTTTCTGGATTACTGAATGCAGACAACTAAGATGCGGAAAAGATGAGATTATGATATTTTACGGCTGTCTCTAAAGTTATTTGTGATGGATTAAACTACAAAGGGAAGTTAAAATTCAAATTCACTTTTCACATCATATGGTTCTTTTTTACTGATTTAACGAGTCTATAGAACTTAAATTTGAAGAGTTGTCATTAATTTTAAAAGCCCTGGTCTTGTAAATATTTGCAAACTCCTTGTGTAAAGGATGCAGGTTTGTGCACAATTTTTTTCTACTGATTTTGAAATTTTGCTGTCTGTAATGTTTTTTTTACTCTGCACAGCCAGTTATTCATTTGACTTTTTCTGTTACAAGTTTGCTGTTACTTTTCCTGTAATTTCTAGCTGGATGTAGTAGAAAGATTTGTTGACCAGGGCAAGAAGCCCACCAGATTTAACAGGGCATGCCAGGTCAGTGTTGTGTGCCTGTAGCAGGGTTGTCAAGAAAAGGTTCCTGGCCAGGCACAAGAAGGCTTCAGTGATCATGTGGATTATTATGATTAGCTTTGTTGCTAATAAAGTATCTGAATATTGCCAATGCAGTATCTAAACAGTTCACCATCTGCTACAATGGATTTTAGTATAATCTAGTCATGGTACCTCTCCTGCATCATGAGATTTAGTGAGATCCACATGCTCCCTAAACTTCTCAGAGAAGTCTAGGTGTGGCGTGGTCCACTGAGTTTCAGATTTGGGCAACAGGCTGTGTCTAAAGGGTAATAATATAAGCAGGTTCAGCCAGAAATGTGCAGGTATACAGCCTCTGGCTTTGCAGAATTCGCAATTACAAAGCAACAAAGCACCTAGGTGGCCGCAACTTTATGTCCAGACAACTTTATTTGACTGGACCTTAGTGCTTTATATTGTTCCATCCAAAAGTGAGTGTTTCTCATCTTCAAACTGGACATAGGAAGGGGATCTACTTGGAAGCTGCCTGAAACCTTGTTAGACTAGATGACCCAGTCTCTAGCAGCATTTTACACCCTTTTGCAAGTTGATGTGCATCAAAGTCAATCACAAACATCTCAGCTCCCCCATTTCTGGAATGCATTGATTATGTGAACATCCAGACAGTTTCTCCTGAAATACCCACCTGGAGTTCTTGCATTAGGACAAGCCACATCACCCATCAGAGAGCTGGAAAAGGAAAGAGGTTGTTGGGAGAAGAGGCACACAAAGATACCACTATCTTTGGTCACCAACACAGTGCCATGTTTGATCACAACAATTACAATTATTCTGATCTGAAAAAACTTTGCTAACTGTATCTACTTTCTCATTTTTACATGGAATGAGAAAATGTTATGGTCCTCCACTCATCCTGTGCAGAGAGAAAAATCTGCATGAGAGAAAAGACAGGACATATAAGAAAAGTGGACTGTGTTTCTCCTCCATTACCTCATGCTTCCTCTTCCTTAGTGTCTCCATCTGACACTATTATCCAGGTTAACATTTTAAGTCAATGTAAAAAAGTTACCTCTAGAGTATGATACCCTACATTATATAGGAAAGAGACATATCTATATATATATATATATATATGTATAAAGGAACAACATTTTTTTTACCTCTACAAGGGACTTTTCCCCCTTGATTCTAAAGAGATTCCACACACCTTGCTTAGCTTGTCTTTGCTTGTTATTACATTTTGCATATTTAAAACTAGGTACCACAAATACCTCCTGCCATGTCCAGAAAAAAGATCAGAGCAAACCTGCTCCTTACTTCAGTCTCAGTTACTACATTGAGTAAATAAAGTCTGCTTATATAAGACTCAGGTGGGATTCAACAGGTGGCAATGCATAACTCTGTGTTTAAATCAGTCAGCTTTCTCTCCTTTGACAGTTACAAGAATTACATTTAACAGAGTTAATATGCTCTAGGGTACAATTCACCTCATCTAAAAAAATCATCTAATAATACAGGTCATATAAATCACAGTTGAAAGTGGACGCTTTCCTCCCCTGGCTGTAAAATGGGAGCCTATAACATGGTGATGGGGAAGCCTGGCGTCAGGATGAGAGCAACAGGCTGGTAAAAGCTGGCTCTGGCTCTCAGAGTATAGTTCACAGATTTTGGTTGCAGACCAAAGCTACACCTTAAGGTCAAGCACTAAATAGCCTAGAAAGTTATTTGTCCTGATGTCTTCTGTCGTCTTCAGCCTCATTCATTTAAGCTAAGTTATACTCTCTCATAATTAATTGGACAAAAAACATGCTCCTGGTTCCTTGCAGCTGTTCAGCTGACAGGAGGCAGCTTGTTAAGTCACTGCAATTCAATTGTGTTTGATTGTACTACTGTAATCTGAAGCTTTGGTTTTCCTCTGCTGTGGGTTTAAATCACAAGTAACTTCCCTGAAGACATTAGATTTATTTCACAGAATAAAAACAACATGAGAAGAGAATCAGGGCCTTAGGCCACCCAGCTTATACAACAATAAAAGGAGAAAGGGCATTTATGGATGACATCATCAAAGCAGGTCATAAAGCCAAAGTTACAGCTTGAAAGTGCTATACTAATTAAGAAAGTGTGTTACTGAATTTGGAGACTGAAATGTAGGTAACAACACTGTACAAAAACCATAAAGACTTTTAATAGAAATTTAGCTGCTAAACAATAGCTAAAACCTACAAAAGTCTTGAATCATGAGTACTTTAATTTGATCAGAGGCATAGGAGTTATGTGCTGCGCAATGGACATAGACAAATCACTGAAGTGAATATTAATCTTTAGATACTCAGAGTGAGTATTTCCTTTCACATTGCAGGTATGTGAGGCATGAACATTATTTGTTTATTCAGTTAAATACATTGAAAAGCAGAAGCAAAATCAATGCACCATACAGTTCAACATTACAAAACAATTATTCTATTCAGTCAGTGCTTTAAAAACAAACCCATTCCAGAGCAGCTGGAAGCCTGCAAGTGACATTTATAACAATTGCAAGTGGTAGTTAACATAATGTAGCAAAAGAAAAGCTTGACTCTTTTGGTCTTTTTTTTCCACATATTTTATTTCTAAATTTACATTTGGATTATGATTTTCATGTAATCTCTTGCCTATTCTTTTATCTCTCCTGAAAAGTTCTAATTAGCAATTCTCACTAGCTTTGGTGCATCTGTCACTGGAATCCCTCCTAATGCATTTTAACGTGCCCAAAACCTGCTCCAGAGTGCTTTTTTAACAATATGTATATTTTGCTTGTTTGTTTATTTCAAATTCAGATTCATCCCGTAAGCCAGGTTTATCTGCCAAAATGAATAACACCAAGTGTATTGGTATAATGATACTCATAGCTGGTTAATTACTTCTAAACATAGTGGAAATAAAGAAGCAATTTTGTGTTTGTTTTTTTTTTAATCTTGACCATGGGTTTTTGTGTCATTTAGGGCAAATATCAGTAGAAAGCATGGTAAACTACACCAAGGAGATACACTGTGATAACTCATTCTTGGAGAAAGAGAAAATTAACTGGGAGCATAATGTAAAAGCTCAATTTGAAAGTGCTAGCCTGTTCTTTTTATCTCAGTGGAAATGAATCATTAGACTGACTAATACCAAGGCAGATCAACTCAGACTTGGATTCCCAAATCCAGAAGTGACCCACTGAACTGGATTTATTGTGCTAATACAGTGAATCATGGTGCTGACTATGAATGCTTCTGTTAGTGGTGTGAGAGTATGAATGGATATTTCAGTTAAATGACGAATCAGGAGCTATAAAGTTAGTCCAATAAATGAAAACCATTCATTGATGAAAGACCAAAGCACATCATAGACACCTCATGTATCTTTAGGCAAAATAAATCATTTAGAAGCCTCTTAAGCATCCAATGGACTTGAGAAATGGAGGAGGACTGAAGATGCTCTGCTGCACAGGAACAGCTCCACAGGCATAGTTTGTGACCAGATTCAGCAACTGCAGAAGCAGTCCTGTAAATGCTTTGGCACACCTGGGGAAAATTGAGGTAATGCTAGATGCCTTACAAAACAGCTCATGTTGTATTTACCTGCCGTGTGGGTCAGCGCCAGACCTCATCTATCTCATCTGCTCTTAGAGGGCTTTTATGCATCCAATATCAAATGGGCCAAAGGTGCCAGACTTTGTCCTCTGTTGTTGACTGCTGAAACACAGCCTTCTCCAAGGCTGCCTGCACAAAAATGTAGGTGCAAACTCTCTGGTCTCATGAGTGCCCAGGATTTCAGCCGCTCAGACAGCTGGTTTGGCTGCCCTGTAAACACCTCCATAAACTTTTCCATAGTGTAGTTGTATCACTTAAGTTAATCTCCTTCTCTGGGTGTCCATTTAGAGGTTTCAGCCACACTTGAATAACTGCAGAAGTAGTGTGGGGAGAGCAGACCTCTGAATTAAATTCTTCAGCCTGATTTTCTCATGCTGGGCAATGGGACTCTCTAGCACCATGCACATGCTCTCAGAATTCAAGCACCATAGAGCTGCACAGGGCATGGGAATGAGCCCCATAATAGTTAAAAAAATAATTTTAGCTATTACACACATACACAAAGTATGTGGTGGTTTTCTGAGCTTCATATTTGGGAGGAAGGGCATGTTGGGGCTTTGTTCATTTTCCACTGACTCCTTGCAGACCCTTGAAGGAGTCAGTGGAAAATGAATAAAAGACATACCAGACTTGTCATTTCAAGACAGCAGAAGAGCAGTTTGGACAGCTCTAAAGTACCATGTAATAGTACTTTTATTCCTCACAGACCCACTTATATTTCTGCATGCAGTGCTGCTCTTCTGAACAAGAGTTGATTAGAGTTTATGGTGCTCCATCCACATTCTATATGCAGGAATTTTCAGAGGGAAAAACTGCCAATGACATCATGTTGGAGAGATCAATAAGCATATGTTTTTCAGAAATGTTCATCCTTAAGCAGATTAATACAAGCCCAATCTACTATCAAAAGATATTCTGATATTTTAACAGATTCTTACTTCTCAAGTTGTCAAACCAAGAGGTTTTAATTGCTGCATCTTCCCTGTTGTAGAATTTTATTTTGCTGATGGATCGGTCTAATTCCTCTAGCAGTCAGGAGAAATCCAACCACTAGCAGTGATAGAACGGTTCTTATACTGAAAGAAGTGGAATTATTATTATAGCTGTTAATCAAGCATAGCCTGTATTTTAACATATGATTTTCTGTCATGTAGTGCCAACTAATGCCATCCAAAGCCCTCCAACACAGAGAAAGTTACAAATTAAATTTCTAAATTTATATCCGTGGAAAATATGGTATTTAACTGGTGATACAACTCCAGTTATGTGACAATAGGGATAGGTATGTCTACATCTTCATATTTGCTTTTGTGCAACAGAAAGGCCCAAAGACCATTTTTCAACAGAGTTTAGACAAAAGAGAGAATGAATCCCCTATTTGACTTTCGGGCTTCTTTTCCTTTTTCTTGTGGCCTCTGCCAGGAGGATGGGCATGGCACAGATTTTGATAAATCTTTGGGGATCAATTTTAACCACAGAAATAATTCAGAATATCTATCTTTGCCTTTTTATTTTTAAAGAGATTAATAATAGAGAGAACTGAGCTTTTTCTCTCTTGGATTTCAGGATGGTATTCTTTAAAACAGGTTGGATTTTTTTTTTCTCTGCTTCGTGGTTAGAGTTGGGAAGCTGTTTCTCCCCTTCTCTTATATACTTGGCAGAACAAATTATAGAAACTGCTACCGGTTCAGATTTTACTGTAACCTAAACCTTGTCTGAGAGTGTTCATCTAGAGCACAACTTTGTCTTATGACAGCTTCTGAATCTGTGTTGTCTGGGTTTTAATTCAGACATTTTGGTCTGTAAATCTCTCACTTCCCACTGAACCTTATCAAAATTAGTGTTGCTGTCTGTAGTATTAAGAAAATAAAGGAAAGGTCAATACCATTAATTCAGCTTCAACTGAGGTTATGCCATCCTCCAGGACAGATCCTCATGTAAGATGTGATGACTTATCTCCTTGAAGAAACCTGCAGCATGGTTCATTTCTTGGTTATTATAGAACGATGTATTTAGTCATCAAAGTCTGCTGCTGCCAAAGAAAGGAAAATAAAGACTTCTCTAGCTCTCAAATTCAGGAAAAAAAATGGTTTATTTCTTCATCATCAGGCCTCTGTAATACCTGTCTGGCCACAAAGCAAGTGTTGTTTATTCAGGTCTTACTGAACACAAAAGCACTGTGCATTTTATAAGTATAGTCTTGCTCAGAGACAGTGCTATATACAATAAAATAGGGGAGGAGTACACAATCCCTTACCAACACAGTCTATAATCTGAAAGATAATAAACATCCAGAGAATGCAAAAGTGAAAAAGAAGCAAAAAGTCAATACAACTTTTTCATTTGATATATGGCCTTCTTTTCCATTTTATCTTTTGCTCTTTTAGTAAAAGCTTCTGGGCAAAGCTGCTGACTGCAGAAGCTATGACCCAGGGCATACAAAGCCCATCTTCACAGAGAATAACCTGTACAGCAGGCTGTTCCATATAGTGACAAGCCTGAAAGCTGTGGGAAGGAAGGAAATGTCTGAAGGAAGCTTCAAATTCTAGGAATCAAAAGATCTGCTTTCAAAAAATGTCTCAAAAAGTTTCAGTGTTGCTGTTGATTACCTTGTGTGCCTGTAATTCAGTAACCAGGTTCAGTATGTCCCTTTATTCCAGGTTCTGCACAGATTTAAGGAAAAATCTTTTCTTTTTGGCAGAATTTGCAGGGCAGACTCAGACACTAAATAGGAAAGACACATAGTTTAATGTAACAGTACAATGTGTAAGAGTACTAAATACTGTTTTAGTCCACGCTGAATTAATCAAAACTATGATGTGAAAACAACTATTTCCTACCATTCAAATTAAACTTTATTGAGGACAGGTAAGGTCTAATAATTTAATATGTTTGGATTGTGTTTAAACAACACAATAAGGTATGAGAAGCCTGGAAAGGCACACAGATAATGAAATTGGTGAGGAAGAAGCAGTGGAGTAGTGAGGAAGCTCCATTGATCATTTGGTGGATGGTATTGTAACATTTACCAACTGTCTTTTGTTCACAGTCTGGAAAAGCTGCTCCTAAAATAAGTTTTCCCTGTTGGATGTTTCTGATTATTCTGGAAGGATGAGAATGACGCAGCAGGGACAGGGGAGCTGGCCACAGTATTGGCAGTGGGATCTCCAGAGTCTGATCACTTATGGCACAGGGACATCAAACAGGTGGCAAAGAGGGAAAGCTCCTGTTTCCTTGTAATATTTGTCTTTGGGCTTTCGCAGATGTGTAATTATTGCCTAAAATCCATATAATCTCATCTTCTATTTCAGTCTAAGGACATGAAAGCCTGGCTTTATTTTGAGTAGGAGTGACCTACTCAAAGGTCAGTGTCTGTCACAGGAAGCTGTCAGGCAGTGAGTTGCCTAAAGTGAAGCTAATCACCTGGATATCCTAATGGCCTAATCCCAGATGAGGTACTCATCTGGGTAGGTGGGATGATTCATCTACTGCAGGTGCCCTCACTCCTTAATCCTGACAAAGGAGCCTAAACAGCTAGCTTTGTCTGGAAACTTGACTAGGTTTGATTAGTCAGCCAAAGATAAGTGAGATGAGCCTTAACCTCTGCACATAAAATTGCTCCTGTCTATTAGGAAGTTGTCCTTGGTCAGAGAGTGCCTTAAGATGACAGGTGCCAGCAGGTATCTTTTGCTGAAGTAGGTGCAAGAGTACTTCAGTGTTGTATTAAACATGTTTTCAACAATACACATATATATCACAGCAATACATTATACAACTATACTTCTATATTACAGTAATACATTATACCAGTTGTATTCCACCAGCATCTATCTCTACTTGTCGAGGCGGTCATAACTAAAATACCTCAAATGTCCCAAACCAAATCTCTCAAATAATTATTACTGGTTGGTGGCTCACCTATTCCCAGGTGTCTTGATAGATAATCAGGTCTAGACCTCTTTGTGGCTTCCACCTGCCGCTCTCTGCTTCACCAACGCCGCCTCCCCCACTCCGTCCCAGTGGGTCACAGTAGCCCTAAACACTTTACACTAATACTTATACATAACAGTAAATATTACAACCATACTTATATATTACAGTGAACACTACAACAACAGAGTCCATCCCCTCCAGGGGCTTTTCCCGAAGCACCCAGCCAGGAGCATCTGCAGCTAATCCAGCAGCAATCCAATGAAGGATATTGCTGCCAGACTGCCACAGAGCCCTGGCATGTCCAAAGCTTCTCCAACCCTCTCCTGGGGTCTACCCTCCTGGGGTCAGTCTTCTTCTGGGATTATTCATCCCCTCCAGGGGAACTCACCATCTTCTCCTGGGACTCTCCTGGTCCTCGCAGCAGCCCTCTCTGGGACTCTCCTGGTCCTCACCCTCTCCTGGGGTCCTGGGATTCTTCTATTCTCTCCTGGGGTTCCTGGTCTTTGCAGCAGTCTTCTCCGGGGCAGGCTTCTCCTGCTTCTTGTAGCTCTTCTTGCAGTCTTCTGATGCTTTGGCTGACTCCACCCTTTTATGTCCCTTGCTCTTAATTACTTACAGGTGTTAACACAGCTGCAACTCATTGGGGAATACTGTGCCCCGTTACAATTCTCCCTACACTTCAGAGCAATAGTGGTTCAAAGTGGTGCCAGGGTAGGGTTAGATTTGGACATGAAGGGAGCATTTCTTTCCCAAGAGGGTGGCTAACCAGTGGAATTGGCTTCCTAGAGAGGAAGGTGATGCTCCAAGCCTGTCAGTATTAACACATTTGGACAATGCCTTTAATATTATGCTTAAACTTTTGGTCAGCCCCAACATGGTCAGGCAGCAGGACTAATATGTTCCTGCAGAGTATGTCCCTTCCATCCAAAATATTCTATTCTATTCTTTCTATTTTATTCTATTCTATTCTATTCTATTCTTTTAATGATCTTTCTATGGGGTATTTTAGTATTTTTCTGCTGAAGAACAGCAAGTTCAGGATCTTCTTAGATGAGCATTTTTACAATCATTAAATTGGATTATCCTTAAAAGAGTTATAAATTAGGTTTCTGACAGTCAAAGTTTTTCCTACAAGTTGCCCCTTTTCTGGTTTGGGAGAAAGTCCTTGTGCAGATTGTGCTAGGGAGCCCAGACAAAGTTTGTAAATCCACAAATTTTTTGTCTTTTGAGCATTGATCTTAAAATATAGATATATACTAGTGATTTCTCTGCTCAATTTTGTACATAATATCCCTCCTACAATGAAAAATAAAATGCATGCAAGATAGGGTTTTTTTTATCTATCATCAGTCTTTGACACCAGCTTTGCCTTACTACTTTGCTCTGGAATTTTCCCTCACGTGTCACACACCCTGTTGAACAATAATCAGCAAAATTAAGTGAGCTTTTATCCTGCTCTGTCCTGCTATATGGACTACATTGTCAGGCAAGATTTGGAGCAAAAAGTTGAGCTTTGCCATTAATTACAGTGTGTTGATAAGAGTAAATTCCATTTGTATCATTTGTCTTGGAAGTGCAGGTGAATAAATTAACTGGTGTAAATGTCCAAGGTTCATGGGTAGTTTTACATTTCAAATAGACTTTTCTCAAATGATCCCTAGGAAAAATATTGGCTTTGGATAGAGATCTGAAATCAAATCTCCTAAGATTTTCAATCTATTCTTATTACACTTCTTTCCCTCACTTGCTTTCCAGGATCCAGAAGGGTGTGATAACATGAACCAAATTGTAAAATAAATTCTGTAATTTGTTCTGAAAACTCAAATTTGTTTTCAAGGAGGTGTAAAAAATTACATTTTTAAATTAAATTAAAACTATCTAGTATAAAAGTGGATATTTTTAATTTTAAAATTATTTTGCATTGTTTTTATTAATACTGATGTTTTGCAGCTTTTCTAAGTCAGTCAAATGGTAAGAATTTTCAATGGTGAAAATTGCAGATAAAGGAGTACATATTCTATTAGCAATACAAGTTGATGTTCTTGCTATTGGTAGTTGATAAATTTTTCTGTCTGTTCTTCACAAAGAATCTGTCTATGTGATTTCTTTTCCACAAACTTAAAAGTGTGCTGTGAATGCAGGCAGGTCAGAGCAACAGTCTCTTTTATTTTTCACTTTATTATGTAAGTTGCACAATTCAACTCTTTGAATATTTGCAATACTAACGCTCCAAGGTTAAGGTTAAAAAAAGCTGATTTCAGAACAAAGGGAAGCATTATTAATTTCCAGGAAGTATTAATGTCTCTCAGTACATTGGGCAGGAGCTAGATGAAAATAAGCTTTCCCTTTTTAGAGGATTTAGTTTTTTATGACTGTGAGCATCTACATGTACTATGAAATTTCTGTAAATACTGACGGTGTCTGAACGGGAAAGGGTAAGAAGGAGCAGTGGAGCAGAGCTGAACTCTCTGCTTAAAGAAACCTTTTAAGTCTTCCTACATTGATTTGTGGAGCTGCAGAGCACTGCTTAGCTTCCACTGAGGTACCCAGAAAGACCTTCATTATTACAGCTCAAGGCAACTGAATGCCATTCAGTGTGTTTCCTTTTAGAGCATAAACTCTCCTGCACTTGAAGTTGTGAAGAAATATTGCAGCAGGAATAGTCAAATCTGCTTATATGTGAAGAAGCTGTATATGTAACAGAGCTTTGTCATTTCCCTTTAGTTTCCTAAGTAAAATACCACCTATATTAGCTACCAGATAGAGCTACAGGTAAAACCTGCTTTCAAGGTCAGCTTATTGGTCTTCTGAAAGTTACCAAAGCCATTAAATCTAGACCTGATGCTAGAAATGTGAGCTTGGAGATAAACAGGGATCCTCCCAGTCTGGAATTGTATTGGAGCTCTCCAATTCTATTACATGCATCACAGACTCAGTGGTGTAGCCTTGCAGAAATCTGTTATGAAATGAGCCTCAAGGACCATGAAGAGATTGATCATTTATATAAAATAATATTCTTTTTCTGGTTTATTCTGTTTGTGCAGCCACTGGAAAAACATTTCATTTCTTGACAAAAGTGTTGTTCAACATCCATCCACTCTTATGAAGCTAAAAGAAATAATATATTTTGCACCAATACAAAGAATTTTTATTAAATACTTTGCCATTATGTTAAGCAATGTTCTGCTTGCCTCTTGACTTCTTTTTGGTTTTTCTTCTAACAAAGGTATAGTAATTGTACCTTTCTTTTCTGTATTTTGGATACAACTTGATAGGAGGATTTATAAAAACTGATTCTTTTGAATTCTATTGAACAGGGTTTGACCACTTAAGTTTCCTACAAAAAGAAAGCAAAAGTAAAAAACAGGCAGAATTTCAGATGGATTGACTTCTGAAATATATAAGACCTTTGAGAAAATCTCAAGAACTAATTCTCTAAGGAAAGGAAAATTGCATCCTGTATCACCTCACCCTCCTACTGATTGCTCTTGCTTTTGTCTGCAGTTTCAGAAACAAAAATATCACACTGGGAAGAAAAAATATCAGTGTGTTTCAAAAAAGGAAAAAAATGGAGAATGTCATTCTTCTGACACTTTTTCAGTGGAATGTTTAGGCTTATGTCTGGCTTTTGCCGTTTAAAAGCATTAGGCTACAGGCCAAGCTGAGGTTTGTTGGAATCCTGAGTACCTTGCTTATCTGAGCCTCTGAACAGCAAATAGTTTTATAACATAATAGTTTTTATAATAGAGTTCAAGGTAGGCCAGGTCCTCATTTATGGTTTTGATCTCCATTTCTTTGGAATCACCACAGACCATCGGCGAAGATGCTGGAGAAAGTTGCCAGAGAGTTCCTTAAAACATTTAATATGTCAGCAAAATCACTGTGAAATTAGTATTGTTTTTCTGATGCAGCTAATCCTTTTTTCTCTAGTGATACAGTTCCTTTTGATCTTTAGGTGAAGCATTTGCACAGTCACAAAAAACATAAAGCAGGATGAATATCTGCCTGGGATAGCAGATGTGATTTGCACTATACCTTCTCTCATGGGTGATAATATTCTCACAAAAATAGTCTCTAACTCTTTAATAATTTGACTTTAAAAAATAATCTTATCATATTACGAGGCAAAGCTGTAAATGACTGCAAGTCCAATAAACAAATTAATGTCATTTTTTACTCTCATAACCCTGATGCTTTCATGAGAAAGAATATCTTGACTCTAAAAAGGTCATTTCTCTTAGGCTGTAGGAGGACTAACAAGCTAATTATAAATCCAGCTGAAGGGAAGACTTATGGACTCAGTCCATAATTATGTCTGGAATTGGCTTATTCTGAAAGTATACTGAACTCAGTGGAATCTTCTGGGATTTCAGGCACTCTACATAGACCGTTGAAATAAATCCTTAACACAGTTTTAATTTCTTTTCTTTTTCTATAACAGATCAAGCTATTCCTCATGTAGAGGTTTTGTTCTAATTATTTCATTGTATCAAACAGTCATACAGTTTTGCAATGCAATGTATTCTAAGGGTTATATATATTTCAGTATATAAATGTATACAAAATTTGACCTACATTTAGAAGAGGATGTGAAAATATTTTGAGCCCAATAGGAAAAAAGGATGTGTTCAGCTATTTCCTGGATTAGGGCTCTAGTTGCAGCATAAATGAAGAATAATGGGAGTTGCAAAGGGGAATATTTCTCCCCTACTACCAAGTGACTGGGAAAATTGAAGGAGAAAAAAAAGTGAAGTCTCAGAGGTTTTTATAACAAACCTTAGAACCAACATGGGAGATGGATGTGAAAGACTGCATTTTTAAAACTGTTTTACAAGTTCAAAAAATAATCTCTTTTCTCTCTTCATTTTAAGGAGAATTTTAGCATCAAATGAATGACCTTTTTATGTACAATCAATAGTCCTGAATATGTAAATGGTGCATTGTAATCAATATATAGGAATAAACACTAAGGCAGAAATATTATCACTGACAAAAACATCCTCATATAGCTGAGAAAAAGCGGAGATGAAAATTTATTTTTCCAAATATAACCTCATAGCAATTTTTTCCCCTCAATGTGAATTAGTGACTGGTACTGAAGGGCAAACAAAAAAATAGATTTGAGATATAGTTATAATAATAATACCAAAATTGATATCAATATCAACATGAAAGGTACTAAAATATACTGAAAAAAGCCACTTCTTTTAAACCCTTCAGCTGCAATTCAAGGAACCTGCCATGTTTATTGATTGATATGAGAGTACTACAGCAAAAGCTTTAAAGAATGAAAATTTCCCAAGGAATATTGTGTCATTGCCAGTAAACAGAGTTTAATGTTATAACTTCATCCTCAACAACACTACCTTTTGAAAGTTTGTGTAACGTGACCTGTTTGTAAAGCTGATCAAGACTGAGCTCTCCAATAACATATGACAAAAAAAAGAACTCATATAAAGAATCAGACATGTTGACAAAAGTGGGTGAAAATGTGCTTTATTATATTACTGAATATGTAGAAATATCAAACAAAAGAATGGAATTTGAAATAATTTTAAATTGTCCTCAAATTTTATAATAAATATAAATGTGAGAGAAAACTTTGGGATATTATTGAAACTCACAACTCTGATTATTTTACAAAGTCTAAAATTTCCACTCAAAAAGCTTTTGCCAAGGACAATATCCCTAGATAATCAAGAAGAAGCTTTGCCTTTGCTCACACAGCTATGTAATGCACTTTCAGTATGTAAACTGACAAAGGCATTGAAAAGAACATTAAATTTGTTCTAGTTTCCCTGACCGAGCAGGAAAGTTCAGAGGGTTTGTGATTAAAATACATGTTTAACCTTGGGTTATTAAGTAGGAAAAAAAGAGCATATATTAAAAAAAGGTTTATTTTGATAGTCTTTCTGTTCTTCAGTCTGTCATCCAATAAAGCTGAAAATTTAAGTCTGACTATAAAACAGCTTTAACTATTCTGTCAAGTGTGACTTTTTAAACCTGTCAAGCAGTCATTCCTTTCCTACTGCAAAACATCTAACGGCAAGCTTAATAGTCCTACTACTAAACAAAAGTTTCAGAATAAACCCCCACTTTATAAAAGCCTTTTTACAAACTTATTGAATTCTGGAAGATGCTCCAATTTCTGTTTTCTATCAGAAGCTAAGTTAACTTAGCTTTGGATAGGAACAGATGTTTCTGCACTGAGGTCAAAGAAACTTCTATAAACAATAGTTAAGTGGGGAACTTTGTGAAGCAATTAATATTTTTGCCCATTGGTTGTCACCTGTCAATAATAGTGCTATGGAATTTTGCTATCAAACTGTCAACATTAGATTAAAAAGTTGTATTTATCAGTTGTAGCACAGGTTGTATAATAAAGTGCTGTCTTTCTGTGCTGCTACCTCAGCAGGAAATTCTAATAATAATCTGTATCATTAATAAGCTACTAAAAGTAAATTAAAGTGTCTTCCTCTGGCACTGGATAGTATAAGAAATCTGTATTTGAGGCTGCATAATACTTTCCACTAAGAAATCCCAGTTTTCAGTAACTTATGACTTTGCCTTAGGTCAACTTTTCATGCTGAAATTTTCCATGCTCGCTCCATACTTCAGACCTTTTCTTTTAGAGAGATGGGTGTTAAATTTCAGCAGAGGTTCAAGTACTTCAAAGAATGAGCATTGATAGCAGCTTTACCAAAACAAATTCTCAGGTATTTGATGGATTCTGGCATTTGTACTTTAGAACAGCGTTCTGCCAATAGTAGTGAAGACTGCTGTTGGAGATACACATCTCTGCCCCAAATCAAAGTCAGATTTGGCCAAATTAGCGGAGTCTTAAAATCTCCTGGTGCACCTCTTCAGTCAGTGCTGACAGGGTTTAACACAGATTCCCTGTACTTAATCCTGGCACCTTGCTCCTGCTCTGGTCTCACAGAGCAGCTGTGCTCTGGTCTCACAGAGCAGCTGCTCTCAAGCTGCGCTGAACCCACTAAAAACTCCCCCAGGAGCAGAGAACACATCCCAGAAGCAGAGAGGCTTAGGATCAGCAGATCCTTCCCATGTGGCTTGGGGCAAGAATGAGTTGAGACAGAACTCTCATTTGAATGATAATCTAGTTTTTCCAGGAATAATTGATTATAGATCTATACCTTCCACTATCTTCACAATTTTATATGAATTTCTGTCAAGTGCTACATTGTAAACAGCAAACATTTTTTCTATATCTCACCAAAAAACCTCTGACAAATTTCTCAAACTCTCTCCTGGATGATCTGAGGCTGTGACTCCAGCATCCCATGCCAAATTTTCTCTCTATTTAGCCAATGAACGGTAAGAAAAAGTACACACTTTTAAGATCCTTTCAAGAAAAAAGCTGCATTTTGAATGTGTTCTGTACTGGCGTAAATTATTGCAAAGCTCCCCAGGTTTTTGTAAAACCACCATTCTCAGAGAAACAAGCAGAATATCAGCAATAATATGTATAAGTGTGCTTTTAAAAGTATATGCCTGCAATTTCAGAACTGCTGACAGTGAGTTTGAGTAGGGATGCAGTTTTCTGCATCCACTATAAAACTGGGCAAAGCCTTCTGCTTTGTCCTGTTTCCATAACATCTTTTTAAGGTTTTTTTTTAGCAGAGTTACTGTGCATAATTAATGAAGCAGGATTGTCATCATTGCACAGAACAGAACCTAGGGAAAAAATTGCAGATCATTTCAAAATGTGTCAAAGCAGGACTGTTTTCCCTTGGAAAAGCAATATAGTGACTTGTAAATGCCAAAGTCAAAAAAGTTTTACAATTTCATTCAGGCATCCTAAAAGCAGTAAATACACAGTATGTCTTATAAAATGCAATTAAAGTGATTTATATACACAAATTGAAATCAAAAACTTACTTTGCGCCCACCCCTTCCCCCTCCAAATAATAGGAGAGGAAACAGCACATCACAGACATGGGTCATTTTGTTTTAGTCACTACTGGAAAGCAGCTGGAGATTACAATGATGAGATCAGTATAAGGCTGCTATATCAAATGGAATGGAATTGCTTAGTGACAGCATAGAGGCTGGATTTGTGACAGCAGTTCTGGAGCACAGCGCAAGGTAGAACAAAATGGTCACAAAAGCACCCACGTAATGTTTTAGCTCCATAGCTTATATCAGTGGCTAATGGCTTTGTTTTGTTTTGGGTTAAACACATCATGATTCTTAAAAACTTCATGAAGCTGAGTGAAAGCATCAATCTATAAATGCAGGACTTAGCAGAAGTCTATAAAAGCAAAGCTCCTGATTTTAGAAAATGGAAACATCTTTTTACTCTGTACTGAAGTGCAAGACAGGCATATTCCCTAATGTTATAAAACATGTTACAGAGATAAGAAAGAAGCTGTTAAAACACCAGGACAGTCTCACCAAGTCTCCTGAGCTAGTACGAAATTATTTACTGGCTTTACAATGCTTGATAGATCTTCATTCACAGTGAATGTCTGAATTTGCATATAATGGTTAATTCTTTGAATTCTCTTTGCAGCTTGTTCTTATTCTCTAATCCTCTACTTTTCTAAGAAATGACATTGGTCTTTGGTAAACCATTTCCATGAGAGAGTTGTCTTTGCAGATATCTAGACTTTGTTGATAGGTGCATAATGGTAGACTCGTACAAAATCAAGCATCTCCAGAATTTAAAACTACAATAGTAAAGCATGTGCCTAGAATATATTCCTCCTGGGTTTCAAACCACTTCTGTGTAGGATAGTATTGAAAATTTCATATTATTCATTAAGCTGGGTGTGGAGGGATAGAATGTAAGAGAATAGTGCAGAAGGTAATCTCACACCTGAGGAGTTGCAGCTGTTCTAATCACCAAAGATTAGGAACAGGCCTGCCTTTAACAGGCCACAGCTGTGTCCAATAAGAAGAAGAGTGCTAAAAAGGGTGGGTTAGCTGGGTGAGAAGAGAGTTGGAGTTTGTTGGTTGTGAAGTGAAGAAGGAGTCAGTGCTGTGAGGAGATGCCCATGAGAAATCACTGAGAAGATATGGGAGATTTATAATAAGGTGACAACAGCTGAGCACACAATGCCATTGAAATTTATGTGGTTCATTCTTTTATTTTCTGTGTGGGGCAAAGTCAGCTGGGGTAAAAAATATCACAGTACTTTACTCAGAGAACTGACACATATGAAATATGGAGCAACTGTTGTAACTAATTGCTGACAAGACAAAGTCCAGTTTATTACTTTTAAAGACATTCTAATAGCATCATTTATTAAGTACTCTTATATCAAATAATAAAGGGGTGCATTTTATATTTGGCTTTAGATAGAAAAAATGAAACCTATGAATTGAAAAACACCTCACTATGCAAAACCTTGTACAAATACAAATATTTTCAGTATTTTAATACCGAAATTTTTAAGATAATAATTTAATTATTTCAAGATGCTTTATCCTGGTATGGAAAAAGTTAGCATTGCATTTAGGTTAATTTAGAGGCAGATTGTATACTAAAGGATTGACCTAATTAATTTTGAATTTACACTAACAAGCTGAAGCTGTAAAAAGTGGCTTATATCCTTGTCGTAGAACATGTCTTCAGGCAGTTCTCAGGTGATGAGAAACTGTCACACGTTTTGGAGAAGGTTCTGTGTTACTGTATCGTATTAATATTTTGATATACTTCATGGAGAATCTAAACTAAAGAGTAAAATAAGGTTACATTCTAGGCATTTCTTTGGAAGTAATCAATACTGTGTGACAAATTTTCAAGTTACAAATCCTGGGGAACTTTTTTTCCCCCCTCAACTCATTTGTGCATGCATTCTCCCTGGTTTTAAGCAACAATTGATAGGCTTTTGAAAATTTTCTGTAGTACTCATAGTCTTAACTTCATCCTTATTTCCCTATCTCTGCAAATCTCTCCTAAGTAAGGAGAGATGCTTCTTAAATTATGTACTAGTGTTACTTCCTTTTTATCCAGAAGGATGACATGTGGGTTTTTTATTATTTCATTACTCCGGTCTTTTTTGCTTTCATTCCTGTAGAAGGCATATAATTAAGCTTGATATAATGGCAGATTTTTTCCTAACTAAAGTATTGGCATCAAATGAGTTACATGGTGGAAAAAATTGCCAAGATATAATCAGTTAAAAATTTTAATAATATAACCTGGTAACTGTTGTGGGTTTTTTCAATGAGTGGTACGACAGAAGAGCAATTAATTTCAGCTCTCTGAAGAATAATCCAGAAAGTGTGTTAACGAGCATAATAATTTTTCTCTGTATTTAGTGTGCTTATGCCACATTGCTGTTCATCCTCATAGTAAGGGTACTGACAACCCTCAGTTCAGAAGGTGAGTTTGGAATCTTGAACCTCTTGCACAATAGACTGTGAAGGCTGACTTTATTATCTGAATACACATAACTGTATTGACTAAAAAATGAGTATGAGAAAAGCAACAATTAAAAAATTAGAACTAAGGGAGCATGGGGTCACTTACACATAATTGTTACATCAGACCACCTCCAAATGTGCCATGAAGCATTTTATTGCACCTCACATCCCGGTTCTGCCTGTGAGGTTTGTGCAGAAAGCGCCATTCCAGCAGGTTTTGTCACGCAAGTGCACTTTTGTGTCAGTAATTTGCTAATGCTGTCACCTTGCAGAATGGAGCAGCATTAATCTTAGGCGTAGCACAGTAGCATTCCCCAAATGATCACAGAAGTTGAAGCACCTGCGTCTGGTCTCTGCCTGCTGCTAGTGTTAAACCCTCATCTCACAAAGATGATCTGCCTTTCTATTATCTTAGGTTTGGTCAGAGACAGGGAATTGCCAGCTGCAGGGTGACTCCAGCACAAGGCTTCTGGCTCTGACACGACCAAACCTCCTAAGTGAACAAAACATAACTGCAAATCCTTAAAATGTCATATCTCTTGTGTCCTTACAAATGCACTTATGTTCCTTGTTTTATAATATGTTGACACTTGTGGGTGCTAAAGAGTGGTACTTAACAAGAGGAAATGTCATTAGCTCCAGCAGATTTCATTCATATTCCCATCAGCTGCAAAGTTTTTGTTCCCATCCACATCCTAGGCTACAGATAACCCTCATGAACATTTATTTAAAATCTGATTCTTAAAGATCTCCAATCAATCCTCAAGAGAGTATAAGACCTATAGAAAATGGATTTTATAGTCCCTTTCCTTTTAAAGGTGAAGAGCAAAAGTCCATATCTAAACATGTGTTTATTCTTTAGGCAGGGTTGCCAGATGTTCTTCTTTGGTAGGTGGAAGGGCAATTAAAATGGACAAAAACATTGAAAAAAAATCTAAATTATCCCTCTTTCTAAAGTCTGCAACAGTGAGTTCATATGTTTTACTCGTGTTATACAACTGATGATGTGCCTCACTGCCATACAGCAAAAGTCTGGACTCCACAAAGCAGCTCAAGATGGAGCTGGGACCAGCAAGGGGTAGAGCCATGGAAGGAAGCAAACTTCGCCTAGGTGGGAAACAAGTTCCTGGATTGGGCAACACAAGTCTTCCTCACTTTCTATAAATTCTGGAAAAGGTGGCATGTAACCATGATTCCATGAATCCCTGCCTAAGTCTGGGATTTTATAGCAAACAAAAAAATCTACAGAACAGACAAACAAAACCAGATTTCTGACTCATTGCAGAACACATCCTGTAAAATATCAAAACAAAAGCATCCAGCTTTATGAGTTTAGGACTTTTCCTTTAGATCTCTTTAATTCATCTCTGTAACTTGGAAAAATTATGAAAGCTGTCAGAAGCTGCGTTTCATTTAATTTTTTTTTCTCTCTTTACATTTGTCACCAAAATTCATATAATTCTGAGAAATGCATAAGATTTTTTTGGCAGATGAAAATTCAGCAGCAGATGTCTGGCAAAATATCTATGCGCACAAAAACAAGAACCTTGAGGTGTATTTCCATCCAAAAAAAAAAAAAAAAAAAAAGAAAAAATCCATTTCTTTGTAGGGAATTATCTAATAATAGTTTAAAAAAGAAAAATAGAGGAATTTTTTAGGTTGCTGTGGTGGTGTGCAATTGAGAAAACTTTGTGCCACATGGAGGTTACTTTAATAGTTTACATCTTGACTGGGTTGTTAACTTTTCCCTGTAAATATAGCTAGTAATTGATCCAGAATGAGAAAACATTGTTCTCATTTCCTCCATATCAAGAGTTTTCATACATCCAGTTAGAACTAGAAACAAACACAATTCATTTGGTATTTGATGCTATAGATGGAGCTGAACTGCTCACCAGGAAGGAGGGGTGGGAATTGCTTCTGGTGGTGATGCTACCACCAGAGGAGGAGGTTTTTATAAGCTCTGAGTATCTATCTCTTTGCAGCATTCAGTGTTGTGGTTTACTTGGAGCAAGATGAATCTGGGGTCAAGAAGCCAGTGGGCTGACAACTGGCATTCATAGCCACAGGCTGATAATACATTAAATTGATTAAAAGCAACATGGAGCATAAAATAGGCTTGATCGAACAGATCTTCTCTTCTTCTGAACTGTGGGTTCTATTGAAGGAACATCCTTCTGCATGTTGTACAGAGGAGTTTACAAAATCTGTGTATTCTTGCAATTATATGTTTTTCAAGTCATTTGACAGCTTAAAATGCAATGTGGTTGCCTGACATGGATCTAAATGTGGTAACTCACAAATATATAATTGATAGTAAATTAGGCTGTGGTTTGAGGCTTTGTGGGATTTTCTTAAGAAGGATTTTCTCTGGAAAATATTTTGTCCACAAATATTGTAATAAATTCTAGCAGAGAAAACAATTTATCTACTTTTTCCACGTCTACTCATTAGTGAAAATAATCTAGAAATGTTCAATATTAAGTAATTATGCATTCACTGAAATTTTTGGGGGTGAGAATTTAAAAATAGGTCAAAACATCCTGTACAAAATGTACTTTTCTAAAAGCATTTCACTTACAGCACCACAAAAAGTGATTGAAATTGCATTAAGAGTTTAATTCCCAACTCAATCAGACTCATGGGAAAAAAGGCTTCTAATTGTCTAAAATACATTTTGGATCTGCTCCTTTTTCATTGGTATCTATTGTTAATATATGGAACAAATAAGTTATTCTCATCTTTGTTTTTGAAGGGAACTTCTAGACTACTGTTAACTAAAGCAAATTGTAATCTTGAATCCTCATTAAGCAAAATAAGGAAGATAGGATTAGGTCTAATGGGCCAAAAACAAATTTGGAAAAGAATAACTCTCCAGTCCTAATTTGTTAGAATCAAGTCACTTTCCTGTCTGAATTTCTCCACTAATTATGATTTTATTACACCCACTATATATCCCATGCTATTCATTAATTCTAAAGTTCTTTGAAAATATAAGGAGTCAAATGTTGTTATTAAATCAATGAACAAAATAATTAAACTGTCTAAACAGAATTGCAAAGAATAATTAGCAATTAAACAGGATGCTATTATCTGTGCAGTGTGATGATGAGAGCAAAACTAAGACAATCAGAACCTATCTGAATATAGAAGAAATAAGTAACATTGAAAATTTATTTAAGTTTCAGTTTATTAAAATGCACCTAAATGACTTCCAAATATTTTAGTCTATTAAATTATCAGATCTAAGACTTTGAAAATTATTTTCCCTTCTGTTTACAAATTAATTTTGTTATTCAACTTCAGCTCTACACAATCTAGCAGAATCTCCTTTCTGAAAGTATCAATGAAATGCAAGCCTCCAGCAATCTCATCAATGTCAACTACAGCTAGTTTAATAAATAGAGGTGGTACCAAATCTGTAACATACCCTTAATCTGTGTGTTCTCAAACCCAAATATTCCCTTTAGCTATGTGTGTTCAGATCTCAGTGGAGGTCACTGGTAATTGTATGTGGCATCTCTGGGCATAACATGATTTTATTTTAGAAATATGTGCTTTGAAATTCTGCTAGTGGCAGGTAGATTGTCAAAGACCATGTCATTGCAATGGTTGTATTGGCAGAGGAATAAAAACCTCAAAGATATGACCTGCACTCTGAAAGAAAACCCAGCAACTGCCTTGGTTATTACTCCATTAAAACGAAAAATTTAATTCTCTTTCAATAAACAATGGGTGTGATTTTCTGCACAGGTGTGGTGACCTATTTAAATCTAAAGGTAGTAGTAAAGCAATTACATATCAATTTGTAGAATCTGAGATTATTCCTGGGAAGTCCCATTTGAGAATAAAACCCATCAAATGGTTAAATCGGCAAGCTGGATTCTGGGGGGCTGGTACAGATTCTGGTTCAGACCTATTCTTTGTCATGTACCTAACAACTCTAAGTCTTTTTGATACAGATTTTTTTATAGCATTTAAATACCCATCAAAATAGAGTAGGCTTTTATATGTCATGGAAATCCTCCACAATTCTCACTTCCCCACAAAGAAAAAATTTGAAAATAATATTATTCTGCTGAAACAGAAGACCATGAACATAAGTACAATATCTTGATTGATTCAGACGAAACAGCACTACCGAACACAGGTGAAGTTTCAGAATCACATGCTCTTCTCTGCAGTAAATGTGAAAACACCACTATTTCTTGTGCTGCCCCAAACTCTAGACACATCAGAGAGATACAGTATCAATAAAGAGATGCAAGTACTATATAATTTGCGTGTAGAATCGGGCCACAGGAAATTCAAATTAGTCATTTTATAGAGGTACCAATCTGCTGACTTCTCACCAAAAATTAGGAAAGTGGAGGGGGCATTCAATTTGCAACGTGTTTTCTTTTTCAGAAGGTTTTCCAGATTGTTGTATCATCATTAAATACATGAAAGCAACAAACAGAAAAAAATGTTTCATTCTCTGAGTACAGTAGGAAATGGAGGCAATACAACAGGAAATCTTTAGACCATGCTTTTATGTAGGGCAGCTTTAAAAATATTGAAAAGGAAAATATTTGGTGAATGAATCACCAAATATGATTGATCACTGGCATGAGATTAAAATATTGTACAAAACAGAACTTGATGTAATTTTTAAAGCATAACATTTTAATTTACCTTAGTCACCATCATAGGACTAACCAGTTGAAGGCCTGTAAAAAATGGGGTAATTTCACAAAAACACTTGTTTGATCTGCTGGCAGGAGTCCAATTTCACAAGTTATATAAATTGTCTAAACACTTTGAGTTGCTCTAATAAAAGTTTTCTTGATCATTTAATTAAACAACCCACAGAATCTAAGAGAAGATTAAAAGAATGTTTAGATATTAGCACAAATGTGCTAATTTCCCATGAATCCCAGAAAACAAACAAGGAGTGTTAGTGGTTTTTAATCAGAAAAGCACCTGATTTAATAAGAAATCTTAGCTGAATAACTGTCATATGAAGTGTCAATTTTGAGCAACTCACTAGTTACTCTAGAGACTAGAGGAAAACACACACAGATGAGTTCCCTCACTCTTTCAGAGTGTTTAACACCATGCAGACATCAGATGGCACCAGCTTGGCTGGTGAGGACCAGTGAGCACAACAGTGAAGTGATGAGGCAGAGAGCTCCAGCCAGTGGAGCAGATCTCGACACACTGCCCAAGGGAGATAATCCAAAGCAGGTGCAGGGCAAGCCTGAAGCTGTAAATGCTGGGCTGGCATCCAGATGGAAAGGTAGCACAGCAGACCTGTGAAGAGCAGGGATATATCTAAAAGGAAGGCATGCAGTCCTGAGTGAGGTAGCACAAGGAAAAGCAAGACCTGGAAGCAGGAATAGACTGTTGGAAGCCACTGTAAGAGCACTGCAATTATCAGTAAGAGGCAAAAAAGAACACACTAGATAAACTCTCTATGGTCAAGCCAGGTCTCCAGGAAACTGATTGTCACTGCTGGTTTGTAGAAGCTGGTAACTGGTCACAGCACTCTAGACATGCTTATTTCCTGTACAATCAAAAGACAGATACTGGTCAAGGCTGCATCCTTTTATTATTTGACTGCCAGGCTTAATGATGTTGACCAGCTTTGCTTAACCATACTTTTCAGATATGATTGTACCACATGGATCTCAGCTGCCCAAAAATGTTCCATCATCCAAACATCTGTCAAAGTTTATCATATTCTTGTGGAGCACCTAATCTCTCTGTTGTTCAAGAGAGGCAGATAAGTTTAAATAATATAACTAGTTATTCCTTGTTAAACTGGCTGATAATGGTAGCATTGCTTTTGACTAAATGACTCATCCAAGAAAGTGGTAACTTCTAATACACTGTGGAAGTGAGGAGGTCTTCATCTAATCCAGAAACAGTGGGGAAAAGGTGTTTCTGAAACCTATAATTTTCTTGTCTGTTTTGTTACTAGACTTGATATAACTGACTCAATTCAATTGATTGAATTCTATTATATTTTTTAAGGCTTTCAGGTGCATGAAGATAAACATTTTTAATTTTCATCTGGTAAAAAAAAATCAAAAAAACAAAAAAGAACAAACCAAACCTCCCAAAAAACCATGCCTCAAAACAAGAAATGTTAATGCAAGTAGAAATAAAATTCTTTATTAGGCTTCCATCTTGACAGGCAACTCCTGAAAGCATTAGTACAAATTACAGTACAGCTTCGAGAAGCACAACGACATCAAGAAAACAAATGCTACGCAAAAGAATTATCAAACTGGCTGAAAGCATAAAGTCATAGTAACCCATGCCAGCTCAGTCCTCTTGCACTGCATCATTCTGTCTCAAATGTGCACACTCTGTAAAATACAAAAGGATGGGCAGAAAGAAAATAATTCATTTTGTCCCATTCATTAGTCACCTCCTGGTTTTCTGGATACTGCTAAATAATAGGGGAATATTCTCACCTGCTATTGTGAGTCACATCATCTCAGATTAATTTCATATGCTTCATAGAATTGTGCCCAAAGAAAGTATTAAATGCAATTCTGAACTGAATATTGCTGTGCCATTAACAATAAAGCTTAGGGGTTTAGATGACAAAGTATGTGAGGTCAAGACTCTGCAAACTAAGCCTTTTAGCATGTGTATGTTCAAGTCAAATTTATTATTATCTAATGAAAATAGCTGAGAGGCTTGGAGGGTTTTCTAGCAAGTAAGAATAAATGAACACAGCATCTAAAGCCAGAAAGATCTAGTTGAAAACAAAAGAACATTCAAAATAATCTGTCAGAGGGATCAAAAAATGTTTAAAAATAACAATGACAAGGGCAATGCACTTTAAGATCTTGATATACCAGAGAAGGCAAGTTTGGAATCCATACCTGTAAACAAATTGGAAAAAAATAGTTGACCTATGTGAAACTGCCCAGGCCTGCAAAGGACTTTTCTGCAACATTATCTGTAGCATCACTTTAATCCCTGTAGTTGACAATAAATCCAGAAAGTCTAGGGTATGTTTGCAGAAGTTTATGTGGTAAACACAACCTCTGTCCATTGCAAAAATACTTGGGAAGTTGAAGTGTTCCATACTTGAAAACCCTGAAATCAGTCTCTTACACACCTGCAATTCATGCCTTTTTGCACATAAGCATTGTCACGCCAACTTAGTGTTCCCCTCTTTCCTCCTTTTTAATTTTCCCTCTTTGTTCACTGGTTAATGAGGCTACTTCATACTATTCAAAATCTGCTACTTCTGCTGCAGTGGATGGCTATCAAAAAGAAGGACAATGAAAGAGAAATGACAAAACATGAGGCCTCTTGTTTCCTCCCTGCCAAACATATTGGCTCAAATACATAAAGTTGTTTCAGATGCCCCTTCTGCCAGGAAAAGAGTAGTATCATACTACACACCAGAGAAAAGGAAGTAGAAAATCACGTATGACCTAAAAATATAATTTTAATTGCAAGTAACATGTGAGATGGCATTTTATGTAATTTGATGTAGTCAGAACCATGACAGCTTTTTTTTTTTTAAGTTAAATCTAGATAGCCATATCATATACTCACAGCAATATGGATCTTACTGTCCAAAGCCCATCTAGGGTCTCTAAGCAAGTGGCTGAATTATTCTGTGCATCTTCTTAATGAATATTGCTAAGTAAAATTAGTTAAATTAAAGCTAACCAAGAGATATACATCTAAGCTGCAAATGCACACTGAATTTCAATGTCACAAGATAAATTTTTCCTCTTTGGGTAGTTTAGTTAATATGAGTCAACATGCTGGAATAACTCACATGTCAGTTCGTAACATAATTATCATAATGACTAGAAGATAGATGGAATTTCAGTAGCTATTATAAAACTAAATATTCATTGGAGCAACTGCAGTATGGTTATCTAGGAACTTTCAGGGTCTGGATCAGTTAAAATAGAATTAGAATTTTCTTGTTTTTAATATACAATTTCCTGATTACAGAGGGATCTATAAGTTGTACTGTAGCTTTCTGACAAAATATTGCATAATCAGTATGGAGGTAATGGTGTTGGAAGGAGGGTTGAAAGGTAAAGATTCTGCTCTGAATTTAGATGGGCTAAAGGAGACTGACTTTATATATCAGTGTTGGGTTGTATTTTTGTATAGACGTGGCTCGTCCTTCTACTCGTTGTTTCCAGTGTACATATTGCATATCCAAGTTACTTTTCCATATGATCTGTAATCTTCCTCTTCTTTGAGTTGACAGCTCTGTTGTTTAGAACACAGTGCTAATAATGCCAAAGTCCATCCCTATAGGGCCCATTCTCCTAAGAGCTGGACTCAATGATCCTTGTGAGTTCCCTCTTCCTCAGAATCCTCTGTGATTGCAAACTTTCCCAAGTGTCAGATTGCAATTTTACCAGACCTGTAGTTTCCAGGCACACATATACTCCTATACTTAAATGTTACTAAAGTGAATGAAGCAAAATCAGAAATCCCATTTTAAAGAGATTTCCCATTAAAATGTAGCTTTCTTTTTAGTGATACAGTAGTAATGATTTGAACAGCATATAAACATCAGGGAGTTTGCTAATGAGTATATGTAGTAAGCTTTATACTTTTCCTGCGTCCTAAACTAAGGAAACAGGTTCATTATCTTGATAAATTAAGTAAAAGTAGGTTTCTAACTCTGAGATCAGCTAAATAAAAATAGCTTTGACTGTGGCTTGCCAACAATAATACAATAAGGAACACTTTTAACAGATTCCATACTGTTCATATTTTTCTACCAATTTTTTTAAAAACCTTTATATAATTAATTAAAATGTTTTGGATACACTCTTGATGAAGCAAAATATTGTTAAGTTTTTACTAAAGGCAAATGAATATACATTGCTCTGTATTAATCAGAGGAATAATACACTTCTAAGAAAGTAATAGCTGAATTTCACTAGAAAATACAAAGTATGATTGTTCAATTCATCATTCAGTGGTAATATCAGAAACTCCATTACAAAGAATTTTGTCCAGAGATCCCATGAAAGCGCTCATGACTACTGAGCAAACACTGCCACTAAAGACCGATTTAGAGAGTTGCATTATTGAACAGAACATGACACTTGCTCACAGAACAGGAATAAACTTTAATCTACTTGTTGGCAGGAGGACATATTGCATGTTAGTCTAATGATTAATATCTAATATAAACTGAGAAATAGCTGATATTTCAAAAGCATATTAACTCTGTGCAGGGATCAAGAACCACTGGATCTAATGCAATCATTGGTATGTTACATGAATATAGGCTGGTAATTACAGCTGGTAGTGAAGGAAGTTGAAACTGGAATTATTCAAAATAAAGGAAACAACTGGTATGACAGCAGATAAGAAGTGAAATAATACCAAGTAGGAAATCAGGACTTAACAGTTATGGAAATTTTCATCTGAAATTTGAAAATAGGAAAATAACTTTCAGGTTTGTACAAAGAAAGATGAACTTCTACATGTGATTACCCATCTCAGCACAGACTGAATTAATTACAGGTTACCTCACCTTTGCAAAATCTAGACTGCATCAAGGACCATTTTATTCTTTAAATTTAAAGATCCAAAATCAAGTGATGTCATATTTTAATATTCTGAATAATGCATGAACCAAATATGGTCCATGATACTGCAAGCTATTTCTGATCACAGAATTTTTCATTTGTGTTACTTTTTTTTCATATCTGAGACTTAATAACAGATAATTCTTGACTTCACCTTCTTTGTGGCAATTTACCATTTGTGTTCAAGATAATGTTGTCAAAAAAGAAAACTCAACAAAAATCAGGTGCACTAAATTTCCATATTTTCTCCTCAGTCTGTAGTTTCAGTTTGCAAACCAATTCCTCTTTAAAGAATTAGGTAGAAGTTAGCTGCATGTAATTTTTTTTTTTTGGCTCCTTTATCAACTCTGTGGTGCCAAACAAAAACTCCATGTAAAGTTTTGGTATTATTATGGACACAGTATCTCTTGCCTTCTTTCCAGTTTTGGGGTGGGATATAAGATATCTATCAGAGAGCTTGGTGTTCCAATGGGGAAGTTCTGAAGTTTGGATACTTAATCCAAAGCAGTACATTCATGACAAAAGAATGGCACAATCCTGGGAACTGCCTACAGCACTGCTACAGTTCCTGGAGCTCACAGACACCCATAATCAACTATTTAGTTGATTAATTCAGAAATCAATTTTCTCGTATTGCAGAAATACTAGAACTTTGTCCCAGAATCCTCAAATTTGTCATGCCACATGAGTTCATAGCCGTTTAAGGTCAAATTCCCAAAAGGCTTCAGGAGTTTTGGAATCATGCATAGGTGTCAAAGTGAATAATCCTCTTAATTTTCAAGAAGAACTTCAGTATTCTTCCAAAGGAAATGCCACATTATATATTTACCTAAAACAATTTTTTTATTATTCATGAGGGAATTTCCAACTTATCAAATATTTGCTCTAATACTACATATTTCTAGTTGAAGTGACTTTTTAACACATGTATATACAGAAAACATGCATCTGGCTCACAGATTTTATATATATATAGATATATATAATTATTTATTTTTAATCTGATTTCTTTTTACTCCAGAATAGCCATACCTCTTGTTTTATTTCTTAAGTACACGGAGTTGAAACGAATGCAGATATGTTCCTTTGGATTAGTAACTTGGGCTGCTCTAAAGCCAAAGGACTGTAAGGCATGATTCACCTCATGCTGAAGAAAACCTCCACACCTTTTAAGATTACTCATACCCTCATAATGCTTTTTCTGCTCCATTGCTCCATAGGCAAGTAGCTCAGAAGTAGACAGCCAAAGCTAGGGAAATGCATTCCAGCTTTTACAGGTCACACTCTGTTTCAAGAGTGCCACTGCACAGACTGCACAATATTGTATTGTACTGTAGCCTATCAAAAGCTGTGAACCTAAGAAAGAAAATTTTTATAGTCATTCCCTTAAAATTACTTCTATAAACAAGGTTCCTTTTCTTGCATTAAAACTGCTCACATCTCTTAGAAAGCTCCAGGGAAAAGTCTTATATTTAAATTCAGTTATGTTTATGCGTTACATGTTGGGTACTTCCAATTATTACATTAAATATATCAAATCTCAGTGGGATGACTGGTGATAAGTGTTGCATATTTATAAATATTATGTATTCCCAGAACCGTGTTTCGGGTTATTAGAATCATAGATTCACACTGATGAATGGCTCAGTAGGTCAATTAGTACATGTCATCAGCCTGAATATGCATGATTACATGATAGAATTTAGTCTATTCTGTTCTTAAAAGCCAGTAACAATAGATCACACAGACTCCCAAGTCATGTCTCTCCAGTCTCAGGTCTCTCTTTTCCTCTCCCTTGGCTTCAGAAACTTTCTCCCCCAAGATCTAATTTGTGTTTTCTTTGCAATGTCTTTGCCACGCAGTCAAGTTCCTGGGCCAATGACGATGTACCCACATTGCAAGCAGGGAAGGAGGTTACTCACTTCATTCCAACAGCCAGGCGTGCTCCCAGGCTTCTGAGCCAGGAAACCCCAATTCCTCCTATCTTTCTTCACAGGCCTCATTTTCAGACAACTGTTCATTCTAGTCCACAGTTTTTCTTGAAGTCCTTTGAGTTGAGACCCTGTCAATACTAGGGAGAGTTTTGCTGTGATAACTTTCCTCTTCCTTATAAGAGAGTGACATCCAGAATTTTGTTACCCAATCTGTGTTTGTATGTTTAGTTATTTCAACGCAAATGTACTTTTCAACTTGTCCTTGCTGCTTAGCACTTTACAGGAAAAATCTGAGATTTCTCAAGATGATTTTGAATGCCAGTCCTTTCCTCAAATGTTCTTGCAGTCTCTCAGTATCATATAGTAACAAGCCTTTCCTCTTTTCAGTCATTCACATAATTAAAATATATTATCATTGGGCCAAGAACAGATCACAGTATAGCATCATTTCATATTTTTTTTTCCAATATGACTGTTAACTACTGAAATTTCCTTCTGGACATAGTTTCCCCTTTTTTGCAGAATATATAATGGATAAGTAAGAATAAAAATTGTTTTGACATTATTGAACTGTTTGAATTGTTAGTCTCATATGACATTCACTTCAGTGTGCTAAGGAATCACAGCATATTTATCAAAATCAGAAGGAATGCCATACCCAGAATGAAAAAAATACCCATATCACCATTAATAAGATATATTAAATGGGTTCAAATATATATAAAATGGGTTCAAATATATATAAAATGATAGCAATGCCTTGGGAAATGTTTATCTTAATATCTGGTCTCAGTTTAACAAATTTAATCTCACATGCTGTGAAAGTTCCATTAATTTAATGGAATTATTTCCAGTACAAAAAAATTTATAAATTCTGAAGTTATCTTGGATTAAGCTGTTAGTCTCTGCAGGTTAAATGACTAAAAAATACATAAGGGCTTAATGATGAAGTTTTACAGGATGCTGTGTGCTCAGCCCAGGCAATAAAAAATGGTATGTAATTAATACTGTATTGTAGTGCTGAGGTGCACTAAGGCAGAACCAAGGAGTTTGTCATTTCCTAACCTTTGAGGACTTAAGCATGTAATTTTTATTTTCATTCTTTACTCTGCCATTCATTTTTGATATTAGGGTCTTTTTTGATTTAAGAGATGCATGCCTTTAATGTAACAATACTTTATAGATTCACCTTTCAGATTAAATTAAAGCATTTATTTTAGATTGGAAGCATATAGAGCTTTACTGCTGCATTCTCTGGGCAAATTCAACTCCCAGTGAAGTCAGAATTGCACTAACACACATGGTAGAAAACTGCTGTGATGCTGGGAATTCAGAGAAGCATTAATACTTCCAATGCTTTTCTTCAGGAAAGAAAAAAAGTCAGTGATGTTGATGTAAAAATTACGTGTCTTCGTGTAAACAAAAGACACCTCTCATAGTTATTTTATGAGAGTTTTACTCCAAAGAAAAAGATAAAGTACATGTGATGTATTACTGGCATTTCACAGTGAAGTGATTCTATAGATTCTAAAAAAATGAATTATTTATTGAATTTTATATATTTTTCCATTGGGCAGATACACATTTCCTTGAAAATATTTTTACCCAGTCTAAATTTAATAAATCAGATATTATATGTTTATTCCTTGACTAAAAAAAATGAACTCTGCTTCTTTGAATTCACAGCATTTTTCAATATTCCTAAGCACCAGGAAATCAAAAAGCTCTTTGTATCACTCTTCTCCCTGTGACTGTTCTATTGTTGTACCAACTTTCCAATTCCAAGTAATAAAACCATTGATCTTCTAACATCTTGGCAGTGGAGTTCATCTAATTCTGCATTAGCACTAAACACAAACAAAATTTTAGTATAAGCAGCCCCAAGAGACGCTTCAACCAGATTTCTCCATTTCCCTGGGCTAAATCAGCTCCTCAAAACTCAATTTAAGAAACTGACACAGACACTACAGTCAGAATGGTAAATCTACTCCCCATCAGTTTCTTAAATAAAGTTTTCAATCACTGATTTGGTCTACAGAGATAGAGCTCTGTTCTAGGTACTCCTCTCAATCTATGCTCATTAAAGGTCATTGCTCCCAGTGTTTCATCTTAATCCTGGCTGGAAGTTGGAGGGTCTTTGAGTACAGAGCTGGATATTGAAGAGATTTTCTATAGTAAATTTTAGCCAGCCAGTAGGAAATGCTTACAAGTAAAATATGAGCACTGAAGAGCTGTGATATCATTCAAAAGGAATGGAGGCAAGAGAGAGAAAATACCTTGAAATAAGCTTCCTGAGTTTTTTCAGGCTTACGTTTTTTTATTCCCAAATACTGTGCTTTCACTACTACCATGGTCCACAGCATGTTACAGTAGGATTTTGAGACATACCCCCAGAGATATTCATGCTTCAGGGAAACAATCCATTCTATAACCAGGGGGGTTGGGAATTTTTCTCGGTTTGGTTGGTTGATTCATTGATTACTTGAGTTTTTATTTGTTTTTTGAAGAACTGCAACAAGCCTTCTAAAGCCTTCAAAGAAAGACAGATTGAATCACAAAATTATTTAGGTTGGAAGGTCATCCTCTTCTCAAAGGAGGCCTAATTAAATGACATTGTTCAGGTGCTTTTTTGGTCATATTCTGGATATCGACAAGGATGAATCTTTTATCTCATTTCTGTGCACTCATTCTAGTCTTTGGCAATTCTCATGGTTTAAAAAATATTTAAAAATAATTAGAATTTTCTGTGTTCCAGCTCATATTTGTTGTCTCCTGTTCTTCTGCTGTGGACCTATGAGAGGAGGCTGCCTCTGCCTTCCCTAAACTCTCCCTTTCAGTGGTTATGGGCAGGAGTAGCATCCTCATAAGCCTTCAGCTCTTAATCCTGAGCTGGCCTCACTCCTTCCCCCTCTCCTCAAATGTCCTGTGCCCTAGTCCATAACCAGCTTAGAAGCCTTTGTTGGATTGGTTCCACTCTGTGTATGTCTCTCTCAGACTGGGAAGCCCAGAACTGGACCAGCCCTCCAGGTGTTTTTCTCACCAGCACTGAGCAGAGATGAAGAACCACATTCCTCAGCCTGCTGGTGACACTCCCCCTGCACAGCCCAGAAGTCTTTACCCACCAGCACTCCACTGTTTCTTTCTGCAGAGCTGCTCCCCTGCCAGTCAGTGTTCAGCTGCAGAGAAGAGCTCCATTCCCACTGAAAAGGGAACAAACTACTGATGGTCCTGTCTGAGAGCAGAGTCAGGGACCCCTCACAGTCATTCAAACACTCTTGGGCACTCAATGCTATATTAACTGAAAGCCAATCTTCCCTTTTCCACAGCCCTGGGAGATGGAGCAAAGCATCCAAACATAACTTCAGTAACAGTGCAGCTGACAGCTGACATGAATACTCAGTGAACTGTCATTAAAACATAGCTGATTTAGGAATTAATATTTAAGGATGCCTGCCAGATACTAGATCCTAGTCTTCAATTAACAGGGTTTGCTGTGTTGTCTTTTCTAAAATATCTCTTATAACTTTGTTTAACATGTGAAGTAAAGAGCAGTTCGATTAGATTTAAATCAGTCCATATAATTTCTCTTTATATAAATTTTATTTTATCTCCTAAAAATAGAATAAAGTTTCTGCAAGGCCACCCTGGAAAATACAAGACCAAACAGCATTTGCTTTGTCATTAAATAACATATCTTCTACACTCTATCTTCTGTATCTTCAACAAAATATCAGATGAAAATATTTGAATCTAAGAGAAAAGAGTCTTAAATAATGAGAAACAAAAGCAGATGTAAAGAGTTTTAGAAATAAAGAGCGTGATACCTCGAAAATTACTTTTTTATCACCTAATAACACCATCAGTTCAAAACTGTAACCCCACACACTTAATCAGCATATTTTTTCTACATCTTATGTATACTGTATATATAGTTATATATGGTGTGCAAACTGGTGCTAAGTATAAGATTAGAAAAATAATGGATCTTTTTGTTGAGGTGATTTTGCCATCTTAATATAGGTGTTCTTGCATTATATGTAAGAACACATTCTTATATAAGGAGGTAGCCCTCTTAGGCTTTAGCAGCATTACATGCCACACAAACAGGCAAAAGAGATGCTATCCATCTGTGGATTAGAACTTAACTGGCTTAAATTGCTGCAGTTTCTTTTGCAGTACACGAGATGCTTTCCTGCATACTAGCAAAAATATCTAGCGTGGTATCATAAGATTATTCCTCAGGGGGTGCTTTTGAAAATGTAATAAAACCCATACATTTATCCAGAGTTATGCACTGAGTCGTTTTAAATGGCTTTGAATTGTCCTTCGGAGGCTGTGGTTTACTGCAGTGGTGGAATTGTCATGTCATAGCAGCAGGTCACAAGAGGAAAGGACACCCACTTGAAAAGTTTTGCTAACATCATCTTGTTGGAAATTACAGTTTGTTTATTAATGTAGGTGATTAAGTTTCTTTTCATCTGTTTCCATGAGACTTTTGATGTCAGAATAGAAGTTCATGAAGAGCTTATTTTTAATTTCTGATTCAAGGATTTGAACCATGTCCCCTCTACTGGATATGTGGGACTGCTAACATTTTCCAGTTTGCAAATGCAGCCTAAGCACCTCAAGTATGAAAAACTGTAACATTTTACAGTGAAAATGTTGAAACACATTTTCCACAGTGTAGTTTGTTTTGTTGGTCTTTTCATTTTGAAAGCAAAAACTAGCTAAAAATTTATTTCATCCATAGCAGTCTCATTATTCAAAACTTTTTCCAACACACAGATTAATAACAAAACAAAACAAAAAAAACCCACCACCACCAACAAAAACGCTGAAAAATAATTATCAGCTTCAGGACAGAAGCAATTGTGTACATTGTTTCTTAAAATAATTTTCAAACACAGGAAACAGTCAATTTAGAAAGTACCCATAATTCTTCTGTGTTCAAGATAATTCTGTTCTTAAATGACAGTATTGGATAGTCAAATTAGTTTTACTAAAACTAATCTGTGGTCCATGTTGAGTGACATGATATCACACCACAGAAAGAGAAAGCAATTTCACCTACTGCTAAATTAATTAGTTCATGTAAATTGAAAAGAGGTTGATTTATCAAATCTGATATAGCCTTAGGTATTCTAATAATAACCATCATCACCTACAAGGACATGAATCAACACTTTATGAACTGGAGTTTATCAGAGTCATGGAACATGTTCCTGTGACAGATATCTTTTCATTTAAAAAAATCAAATAGGATCTTTCAGACAGGAGCTGAAGGTGGTTTTTAAAGTCTGTAGGGTAGGTATAGCTCGGGCAAAAGGAGCTCTTGCCATACATTGAAAGCATTGAAAACTGTAACACAGGTTTTCCCATGTCATGTAATGGATTGCAGCTGTGCAATTCCTTAAAATTGGTGAAAGTTGTACTGAGGAGTAAAATGTGCTAAACTAATGGTCAGAAACCTTAGATATTCGGCAGTATGGCAATAGAGACTGTTACGTACAGGCTTTGTGCACATCATGCTGGGCATGCATCAGTGTTTCTGCAGAGATCTGACTTTTCTTTTACTGGCCCAAATTTGTGAAGGTTGCACAGCTTCAGATCTGAATCTAATACTGTGGGTGATGACATCTGTCAGCCTGGTCAGTAGTGGAATAAGTTATAGTGAAAGAACCTGAAGTAGTTGGTGCTGTACAGTTATTCCACATCATTCCTTGAACAGTGCCCAAGGGCTATGTGGAGAGAGCCCACACTTCTTCTGTGCTTCCTGATAATCAGTCTGTGCTGCTCAGTATCTAGGTTTCAAAACAAGCTTTTCAGAGTCCTTCAGGAATATTTACCACTCTGTTACAACTGGGTCCTTTCTACTGACATCAGAGGAATTCAAACCATTTAAATCAGGATACTTTATTTTGCACTGAGAATGCAAATGGGTTGTGAGAATAAGCTATGCTTTTTAAATTGATGCTTTAGCTCATTGCAACCTCCCCACAGAAGTAAATCCTTTAGAAAATATTCACTTTGGAATAGATGTGAATCAAACTGCGAAAGATTTGTCCACATGCTTTTTTAGAAGTTTTGAGTTATCTAGGCTTCATTTTAATCATTGAGATCTTAATGCTTATAAAATCACCACTGACTAGAAATGCTTGGGCTTTAGAGCACAAGGTACACAACACATATTTCTCCTCAGCCCGCTACTTCATGAACCCCACCTGTGTTACAATAATCTCAGGTTTCCTAACACTACTTTTGCTATAGCAACAGCATTTTTGGGAAAGCAACACCATTTTTGTGGTTTTAGAGCTCTAGCCAAAGTCTTACTGTTTTCTGCACACACTACTAGATAATTGTTTACATTTTAAAAGATAATGTTAAAAATAGGAAACAAAGCTTAAATTTATCACTGAACACATGCATTTTGTTTTACAGTACCTAGCACTAAATAATAACCAACACCAGGGAACACTGAACAAACTGCATCAGCTGGAATGTCTTTCTGCATACATTCTATCAATTTTCTGATGTTTAACTTCTACATCATACACTTCTGCATCTTTCTCTACTAAATGTTGGGCCATACTAAAATTTTTTCCATGGACAAAGATGATCAAGCAAAGTATTTTTGGGATGGTTTGGTAACTTGGTAAACCATTTATTCTAAAAAAGAAAAGAATTTTAAAGATATTAATTTCATGCTGCAATTTTAATCATGCTGCAATTTTTAAGGCCTAGACCTTTCTTTATTCAGCCTTCAGAATGGTGATTCCAGCTCAGTGCAAGCTTTGCATAGTCTTTTGGATACAATCCAAGTGTAAGAGGTCCTTGCAATGCCTAAAAGTTTTTGCTTTTTCTATATTTTTTCTTGTAGCTTTGCAGACTGTTAATAGATGGTTATATAGCTTGCAGTACTTTTCCTGCCCTTTCTCTCACATCTAGAACAATAAGCTAACCCTTTCTAAGACATTCCTGAAATTCTGTTTAGTCTTATTCTCAAGAAGACAAATTCTAAGAACACTCTGTTTTGCACTAGAACTCCGAAGACATAGCAAGAAGTAGGGCAAAAAAGCCCCTGGAACAACTCCGAGGGACAGACTCAAGGGTGGGTTGCTGGGGCAACTACTCTGTTATTGGATGCACTATAAAATTTGTAGTAAATCAAATGTATGCATGTGCAGAGCCATACTTTTGTGCCTGAAATCTTGCATTAAAGATCTGCTTTTCACATTATCACTCTTAATATTGTTTGGAAAGTTTTTGTCTTTTACAGGCAACACTTGTGCTTAGAGAGGTTTTATTTAGAATTAAGAGGTTATGTATATTTGTGTCTGAAAATTCTAAGCACTATTGATCTGTGTATTTGCCTGGGTAAACCAAGAGAGAGACATACTTCCTTTACTGTTTAAAAACCAAGGGGGAAAAAAACAGTCCCAAGAGAATAATGAACTGAACATCTTTAGAAACGTTATGCCTTACTCATAAAAAACTGGTACTAATATATCGTGAAAGTGGTGTAAACATGCATTTTCGGCTCAGTATTAATAACCAGGGTTTGGAAACCTATCAGAACATTCGCTTCATTTCTGAAAGAGACCCAGAATTATACTGATTTTAGTTCAATCATAAAATTCTTTGCCAGTTTTGTTTCACGGGACACAGATGAGATCTGGTAATCCCAAGGAGAGAACCATGTTGATCACCTGGAAAACTGACCCCTGTACACTCACATTATCAGAACTTGGGTGTAAGATGTCTTTGTCAGAGAATTGCAATTTGTCAAAACAATGTATTATATTTAACTCAATTTCCTCAAACAAATTTTCTCAATTCCAGAAGGATATCCTTGATTACTGCACAGTGTGACATAAATAAGATTCGACAGAGTTAGCTACTACTGTGGGATGTGAGCGCCTATAGTTAGCTTTCCATTTCAGTGTGTTTCATCACTGCACAATCTTACATCCTCCAGAAAGTAATTTTCCAAGAAATTACAAAAATTATGCTTCTTAGGATCTTCAGTAAATATGCATAATAGCTAAATTAAAATTTATATTTGACTGCAACTTCCTTGTCCTCATGATAAATGACATTGGTCTACTGTGAATGGTCAAATTTGCATGTTCTACACAAGGAAAAAATTCAATGGCTCTTAATCCAGAACATTCTAAAAAATTCAGTTTACATATGAAAAAAAATCACGGAAGAGTAATATTCATGGAGCAGAATAATCATGTTAGCCTAGCAATATAAACTGAAGTTTCTACTTCCTTTTTCATTGTATTTTAATTGAAGAACTAAATAGATAGAAATTTTTTGAAGAATTATGTTAATAAAAAATGTTGATGCCACTGGTCTAATTACATTAATATTCTGGAGCCTAGCAAGTGTCTTTTTTTAAATGAGTAGATTAAATTTTTTAGATTTTTCAGTGTACATATTAAACTACTAGAAAAATATGGATATCTAAATTAATATAACATTAATTGTAGCTTTAATAATTTCAGAAGATAATTGACATGTATGATACAACAGAATAATTGACAATGTCATACTCTGTATAACAGTGCCTATGCTTTTTGAGGATTATTTATAGTATTTTATAAATATAACATTGTAGTTTCATTTTAGAGAAGAAAATCAGGACATCTGAGTCATCTCTTTCATGCTGGGAACTTCATAATTAAATCCTTCAGAAGTACATTGGTATGCTGGAAATCACTTAAAATATATTTGTCGCATTTTTAACTGAGAAAAGCTATCAGGGGGACAATTTCTGCCATTTTTCATTTATGAGTTCAGAAGTATATCAGTCAGCTATTTTCAAACTGGTTAAACTTTATCTGATTAATGACACAGAGGTACATCAGATTCTGTAACCAATTTTCAATTATATTAGTGGAAAATGGTTTTACAAGAAGAAATTAAAGGGAATTCCAGGTTACTGAAAAGAAAAACCAAATTAAAGGGAAAACATCACATATATAAAAAAATTAGGGGGGAAAACACCCAAATCAGATGCAACAAAATAGAAAAAAAATAATCTTTAAATATCCATTTTCCCTACAGATTTATAAAATAATTATTTTCTATATATAAACTTTGCATTTAAAAGAAAAAAAAAACTCACACAGCTGACAAGCTCTATTTTGGTTCTTCAGTGAGGAGAGTTTTTTCTTTAGACAGGAAAAAGTCTGCTTGCATGAGAAAATGGTACTGCCTGGTGGGAGTTAGTTTTAGTGGAAAAGTGAGATAACAGAAGAAAAAAAAAAAAAAGCCTGTAGAGGCCTCGGTGCATCCTAGGCATCCAGAGCTACAAATGCTTTCAGACCCTGATCTTTTATCACTGAAACCTTGTGTGATTGTTCACTCTCCAAGCAGCCGGTTCTTGCTAGTTTGAGTTTGATAAATGGAACAAGTGGTTACACAGTTGTATTCGACAAAAGATGTACAGAAGCTTGGCAGGTTTGCACAGATTTCAGCAATTCCTAATTAGAAAAAATAGAAGAAATCATTTCCCATGACACAGCAAGCCACAACCATTGAAATCAGTACAATTCAACTTCCCCGAGACAGGGAGATCTCCTGGACTTTCAAGGAGAATCACCCTGAACCACTCCTGCCTCTTTTTTCTCATGGCACTGTTTAGAATTAGCATCTCTAAGGTGCAACCAACAAAAATCATTGAAACAGGAATATATTGTGATTTCTGCAAAGATACAGCACACTTACTAATATGTGCTAGTACTAATACAATACACAAAGAGCTGTCTTCCTTTTAAGCACTGCTCTCCTCCTGCTGTGTCTGATTACAAAGAAGCTTTTATTCTTTTTCTGGCAGCTTTTACAAAGCTTTATGTTGCCATGTTCTGTTATCAGCTCTCCTCAGCCAGAAAATTTTATGTACTGTGCAGTTGACCTCTGAAAAGGTTGCCATCTACTGTATTAAACATAGGCACCAAACCATCAGAGCTAAAATTTCTACCAACTAAGCTGAAATAAAATTACAGATGTAATTTGAAGATGTCTCATATCCTAATCTCAGAAATCCAAGTCCCTGAGACCTCAAAACTTCAAGATTTGTCTAATCTAGCAGTACTTTTCCTGACCAGTCCAACGATCAACACATCTTGAGAATGTCAGCAAAGATGTCCTACAAAAGGTTTTCCTTTGGGCTTTTTTCTTGATGAGTATAAAAATCTACTTTAATGCACCAATTTTCACTAAAAAGCTCTACAAATACCAGCAGAATTTACAAAAGCAGCATAGTGATCAGCAATAAAGCCCTTACAGATGTATTTCTGTGTCCACAAAGGAAGCAGCTGTTTGTTGAATTTAGGATAATGAAATCTTCCTTGACATACAGACTTTGAACAACAACATATTGGCTTGCCCAATGTGTATCAACAATTCTTGTTAGTTTTCATAGCTTCAAGGCTTATCAGACCATTTCTCTGCATTTCCCTGAACAAAGTTTGAGCCACAGATGTTGGAAGGGAGACAGACGGCAAATACACTAGAGAGCATAATAAATCCCCAGCTTCCATTGTAGACTTTGTCTATGTCCACTAAAACTGTATTCAAACAGTGAACAAAGTAAATAGCAAGCAGAGTATGTCCAAAAATAGTTCTAAATGCTGTCAGTAGAAGAGATGTTAATGATAGATACATCATTCGCTTCTTGGATTCCACAGTTATAAAAGGGGATTCAATTCCTTAAGTGTTTTCTCACTAAGGGAAACTTTTTCATAAGCTGGGTGACCTTTAGTACCAAGGAACAGGAACTGCTCTGCTAATATGGTTGCATGAAAGGGGACATGGCTTGAAGGTTATAGACAAGTTCAAAGCACAACATAACAATTTATACCTGAGATTTAGCTGTGCAGCAGCTTTGTAGTTAATAGGCTCCTTCTATGCTTATTCTGATCCCAGATATTTTGGGGAGAGAAATGTGCAAGGTCTGACTTACATGTTGACTTCTCAAGATTTTATTTCATTGTCATTCTTAATCCATCCAAGTTGGACCTGAGACATGAATGGTGTCTAGTCTTACACAACCAGATTACATGTTTTATTGTTTTGCTTTCTGAAGTTGACTTTTTTCTTAGCTGGCTCAGTATATAACAAAAGTAACAACTGCTTTTCAAAAGCTTTCTAAAACACATGACTCAAAGTTCTTTAAGATCCAAAGCTGTGGCTTGCAGCAGGATTATTGATAATGTTTTTCCATTGTTATTGTTATTATTTTTAAGGAATATAACATTTCTATGCTAGGTATCATATCTATTTTAAGACCAAAAAAAAACCAAACCAGAATAGTGTTTTACTGATTATTCAAAGAAAGAAACTGTATATAGCTCTGTAACTTTTTCACCAGTAACCATTCAAAACTATGTTGTCATTATAGTGCAAGAGTTCTATTGTCATTACATTGCAAGGGTTCCACATTGCTAGCGTTTCATACCTCCTTGATGTTTCTTATAGGCATCTTCTCTAGGCACTGACTCTTCCTTGTCCTCACAACAGCCAACTGAGTCCAGTTCCCACCAATCCACTCTTTTATGCCACTCCTCTTATTGGCTACAGATGTGGCCTGTTAATATCAGGCCTGCTCCTCATCTTTAGTAATTGGTTCAGCTGCAACTCTTTAAGGGATAAGATTACATTCTATACCACCTTCATTTACCCATACTGTATCCCCCTAGAAAACTACTCCTTAACAAAACAAGTCCTAATCACAGCGTTCAACTTAACTGCCAAAAGATTATTTGAATGCAAAGGAATAGTGTAAATATTCCAAAAAATCATCTGAGGATAAATTCAGGGATGGAAAAAAGCTGGATTTTGTGATGTTTCCATTTACATATGCAATCTTAAATATTTTAATGTGTAATTACATTTCCCATGTAACTTGGAAATTTACTTATGCTTTAACTAATACATTTTTTAATTATTGAATCTGTGGTAAGCAAAAATAGCTGACCCTAGAGAAGTTGTATTCTAGACACAGAGCCCAGTTTTGATCCACTTTCACTTCATCTGGCAGATGCATAACATACTCAGTTCCTGCAAGCCAGTTTATCCCTTTCTTTTTCAAGGAATACATTTTTCATCCCTAGTCTACAGTTTGTAAAATATATTTAGTCTATCATGATTCTTCTCAATGTATTGCAAATGCTAAAATAGAAAATAGAGACAATGAGTCGTATTTGTTTGTGCTGCATCTCTGATAAGAGACTAGAGGTTTCGAATTTTCCATAGTAACTAGAATGGCTGAATTTTTCTTTTGAAAATAACATGATGAACTCCAGTTTCAGTCATTTAAGGATAAATTTATAACTTTAAGCAAAGTTGCTCCAGAGATGTCCATTCTACAACTTCTTACACCAAGTGAGAAGACCAGTGTTCTACTTTAGGGGATGTAGCAGCCTTCAGAAAGAAAAATAATCTTTTGGCTTGGGTGAAAGGTAAAAATTCCCATTTCCAAGAAACACATGGCAGACACTTTCCAATGTCTATGACTTTAGTAGGGAAAGATCCAGAGAAAGGAGGTGGCTTTTGGGGATGAAGACTTATAACCATATATCAATATATATATTTGGGCACAATTTGCATAGTTTATAGAGATGTTTGCTGTAGCTTTGATCAAAACTAAAAAATGCTTGAAGTTAGTTGTATGATTAAATTCATATGAAGCATTTTAAGTTTTCTCATACAGCTCATTATTTGCTGGATTGGACTTTTGTGGGAATGAAGGGTAATTATTCATTGCAAACATATTTAGGTCCTTCCTGCCATCTGATAGCTGTGTGTGCTTATGCAGGGTAACAATTGATTTTTATTTTTTTTTAATGTAAAAAATTTCCATACTTTTGGTTCAAACTGCAAATCAGAGGAAAAATATTAAACTACACTGCAGTGTCAAGTGCAATCAGAAATCGCTTGACATGTGACATTATCCAAAATTACTCTGGATGGAGTTTGCCCTTCATAAGTTAGTGCAAAAAGGTAAAATAAGTGGGACTGAAAAAAAAAATCTCTTTTGACGGGAGGGAAATGTGAATACAACTTATCTGTTAGAGAATAGGATTCTATTATTTTTGGCACGGTAAGCCTAATTAAATAGTTACATTTTAAAATCTTTATGAGAATCTTAATTATTAATGACATCAACATGCTGGAAAAAATGTAGGTTAGGTGTGGGGAGAGTTTGGCTCTGCAAAGACATTACTTAAAAACAATTTTTTTTTTGCATGATTGAGCACATGTGCACACAGACTAGATAGTCACACTTTACAATGAGGTTACAGTCATAAATTATTTATAAAATGTTGGTAAACACTGTAGGCTATTACAGAATCCACAGAGTCCATAGTTTTGTTATAGCTATGTGTAACACCATCAAGTAATGTGCAACCACGTATAATTTATGAAAGTAATATCCGTAGTATTGTTTATTATGTGCATTAATAATTTATTAATCCTTTATGAACTATTTATAAGTTCAATCCTAATGGAAGGCATGGCTGACTAGTTACTCCATCACCCTAGCTATATGGGAGTCAAAGGTTGCACATCTCTGCCCCTCCTTTTTACCTAGCCCAATAGTCTTAAGACAAGGTAACATTCATTCTTTCCTTACAGGATCCTAGGAAATTAGAAATCAGAGAGAGGCATTATAAAGAGATTTGCCTGCAAGCAAGTGCACAGGTTTCTTCAATCTTCTCAAAAATATTTCAGTAGAGCTACCGTAGGTCTCCTTCGCTGGGTCCATGAGAAAAAACTCCTGGCAGATGATGTGTGTATATTAAAGTGTACAAAGGCTTGATTCTGGGGGATTTTTGTATAGTTTGGTACGTCAGACCAACAAAACACGGGCCATCGATCCTTATGGGATCCACTGGAAAATGGGGAATCAACAGATATGGATGCAATAGTCTAGGCTGCCATGATCTCTAGGAACAGATCCTGGCTTGCAGGATTATTTTTCTGCTCCAAAGCATTTCTCCCTGACAAGGTACAGACACTTCTGCTTGCAGCAGGCAAGCTCCACTAACTTTCATGTGCCAGCACAGTTTCATTGCAGCTCTTTGCTTCTTTATGCATGCTGTGAAATTCCTTGCTGAGGCATTGGATACCAAAGTACCATCCCCACACATTAATTCTTCTCTTGCTCTCCTGTAGGAAACAGATCTCATTCTGACCTTTAACATCTCAATGCACCGTTCCTGGTGGATGGAGAATGGGCCAGGCTGCACCGTGACCTCAGTAACCCCAGCACCGGACTGGGCACCAGAGGATCATCGTTATATCACTGTCTCGGGGTGTTTCCTTGAATATCAGTACATAGAAGTGGCTCACAGCTCTCTTCAGATCTTCCTTGCAGTAAGTGTTTACAAATAACTTCAATTCCACCATCTTTTCAAGGTGGAAGGATTTCTTCTTGTCTTTACTGAAATAGTGGATGGTTGTGGCATTCACTCACAAACCTTGGCTTTAGGTCTTAGTTTAGTTATTCATTCAGCCAGTTCAAGATAGCTACATGCAAAAATTTCCAACATACATATTTATTATTGCACTAAGAACTACTGACGTGGCACACTCTGTTTTCCTGATACTATAATACGTAAGTTTTGACACAATAGCAAATTACAGCTATTGTTGTGAAAGCCCAATTAAATATGAAATTGAATACAAAAGACAAACTAACAGTAAAAATAGATTCACTGATCAGTTCACAGGACTCAAATCTCATTAATTTTTCTTTAACTGTATTAATTGACACTAGACTACAATGGCAGAGCTTTTCCCTCCCCTCCCCTCCTGAAAAAGTTACACTTATATGAAAATCAAAACCCAAGATCTTAAATCTTTTTTAGGAGTACAAGAATCCATTGTTGCACTGCAGAAAATTTATAAGGGATGAAAACTGTTTGCTTGGGGCAAAAAATGTATAATGGAGCTCACAGCTATCCAAAAAGTGGGTGGCTTTTTCATCTATCTATTCCCCAGCCTTTTATATCACTCAAGCTTGACTCATGGAATTATAGCTTCATAGAATAATTTTGGTTGGAAAAGACCTCTAAGATCATCAAGCCCAACCCTTAACCCAGGACTGTCAAGTCCAACAGTAAAGCCTGCACTTAAGCACCTCATCTACACATTTTTTAAATGCCTCCAGGGAAGGCAACCCCATCATTGCCCTGGACAGCGTGTTCAAGTGCTTGACAAACCTTTTGGTGAAGAGTTTTTTCTTATATCCAACAAAGCTTCCCTGGTCAAGCTTGGTTTCCCTTTATCCAGACCAGGATGCCAGTGACCTTCTTGGCCATGTGGGCATACACTGGCTCACGTTCAGTCAGTGTTGACCAGCACCCCCAGGTCCTTTTCCAACAGTCAGCTTTCCAGACACTCTGCCCCCAGCCTGTGGCAGTGCCTACAGTGCCTACAGTGCCAAGTGCAGGTCCTGGCACTTGGCCTTGTTGAACTTCATACAGTTGGCTTTGGCCCATTGATTCAGCCTGCCCATATCTCTCCGCAGAGCCCTCATACCCTCAAGCCATCAAAAACAGATAACCAGGCTATTTTTTATGCCTTTTTTTTTTTTTAGTTTAATGAATGATGAACAAGAAACTCAAGGCACATGTAGCTCAAGCTCAATTCTGTTTCTGGTTCAACAAGGTTTTTTGTGTGTCTGTGTTTAAATAGATCTGTGTTTTTGGATAAGCTCATTCTTTTCAAGTCAGAGTAATGGTTCAAAATAACAAGCCATTACTAATCTTCTAGCTGTAGCTAACTACATCTGTGTTATATTCTCATTCATGTTGCTCTAAATGTGGTTATCACAGGTAAAGAGCTGCACAGCATAAATATGGGCCAATTTTACAAGCCTTGCGCTTGACTACTGCTGGCATGACTTTCACATTTCCCATTGTGGCTATTTTTTTCTAATGGAATTGTTAGTGTAAATTCACTCCCCTATTAAATGTGATTAAATGGGAAACAGATGAATTAACTGGTAAAGCTCAGTGACATATAACACAAAGTAAGAAGACAAGTACTGTTTGGGTCAGGAAAATTAATCCACAAACACCAGAGGCTTATGTCTAAAAAGGAGACAGAGAAGTCCTGTTACTTTATTTGAATAAAGGGCATGGGCTTTCCCATGGGGTCTCACTAATTGTTAGAGGACTCAACCTCCTTTTTATCTTAATTTCCCAGACATATTTCCCTCTATCTTTCCCCATTGGCTGAGGTACTTGAGAGGTACAGACTTTCCAAATCACCTAATACCTAAGACCTCCTTCTAATATATACCTCCCCTCCCTTTTCTTTTCCTTGTGTCAATCAGTGGAATTCCTATGGAATTGCATTGTCAGTGGAGTTGAACTAGATGATTTCCAGAGGTCCCTTCCTACTCTAACAATTCTGTGAATCTGTGATTCTGTATTTCCATGGAACAACTCCCTCATTTCCTGCCCTCCTCAATTCTTGATCAATATTATAGCTGAATCTGCAAAGGTGAGATCTTAGCTTCATCACACTTTGACAACAACAGCTATTTAAAGGTTTGCTGATAAACGCAGAAAAAATGCATCATTTTGGCCACAACTAATTGAATATTCTTGTTGGAAAGGGCTAACCCTTAATGTAGCCTGTGCCCACATACTCTCCGGTAGGCACTTCTCTCCAAGGGAAGTCTCATTTACAGAGCTCCCAAGTCTTGAGCATCTAATCCATCCAATATGCTCTGCAAGGACCACAACTCTGCCTGTCCTTATCTCTACAAATTACCAAAATGAACTGGTCTAGTGATGGCATGACTCATATACCCATATGCTTCAGACAATAAAGTGTCCTTGTGTGTTTAAAGGCTATTGATTCTTGTTGCTTGCATTAGAGAAGCTATTTCATTTTCAGGCCTACTGGGTTATCAAGGATAGATATACTTAAATGACTGATCTCTGGAGAGAATTATTCCAGGTAAAGAATGAGGTCAGTGGTACTAATGGGGATTTGATTTGCAGCTATTTGAGCTGCATTCTGTATGGTTATCTGCAGAGTGGAGTCTGACTGAAACTTCCTACCTCTAAACAATAGGAGGTATAGCTGCCACTTCACCATGGGGAGGGCAGTGCTTGGGAGGGACACAGTGCAGGTCATACACCACTGTTAATCTTGGCATCTCATGTCAGGGCTTAAGGTAGTCATTGGCTCTGCATGTAAATAGCATTTGAATCCCAGCCTTTTGTCACACAGCTGTAAGTTTCTCATTATCTGGCAGTTTCTCAAGCACTCACGCATATCAGTGCTAATTCTACCTACAGAGCCTATGTATAATTTTCTTCATTTCCACAGTTCATTGAACTCTTGTCTTTTAAGAGAAGGTGAAAGACTTTTCAGTTCAGGCCCTGAGCTGTGGTTCAGGTCAGAGGGTTCTGCTTCCAGATCTATCACAATGTTCTTTTGAAATCATGTCATCTCTCTGTGCCTCTTTCCAAGTACGGAAGAGAAAGAAAAGCATGCCTAAATTTTTCATGTTCATTTCATAAGACTGTACCATTTGCCTAGATAGAGATCTCCTGAATCTTTCAAAAAGCCCCTAAATATGCAGGACACCCAGTACAGGAAGGTCTTTGTGTGGTACGAGGAAATTATAATGTTAGTTGCATTTCATACAGAAATCGAGCTCAGATACTCTGCATCTTTCTTTTGTCTTTGTTTTACTCTTTGATTATGCATGACCTGCCCTCACTCCCACAAGTCTATTCTTGCAAAAGTCAACAAATTAAAACCCATTTGTAGATCAAAACTCTGAAAAGATGCAAATTAGAGATCAGACTTGGAGATAAGTGTAACAGAATTACAAATCCATTTGCCAACACAGGATTAAAAGTATTTAGTATGCTTGTCTTTTACTTCTCAGACACTCAAAAAACTATTGATTTTAGTGGAGATAAGTGCCTGAGTTATGGGAATATGACTAATGTGAAGGCATCACCTTAGCCAGTTTGGGTTTTATTTATATAGCCCTCGAAAAGATGAACGGTGTAATATTATTCCAGTAAAACAAGTGGAAGAAAGGCATTGCTTATGTACTGCATCTGCATTATTGATGGTAATTTACATAACGAATAAATAAAACCATAAGTAAACTCTTACATAAAAGTATTGACTATTTTCAAAGTGATCCTGTCTGCTGACTTTTATGTGCTATATACTAGTCTGAATTTTTTTTTGTTCCTTCCTGTATTTGTGCTTGAGTATATGCTTCATGCAATCATTAAAATTATTATTTCATGCTTCAAAATGTGTAATATGTAATTACCCATCCGTAGTATTTACGGTAAATGTATAGTGTTTGGATTTCTGCAAAGTCTGCATCATGCACAATACCTTTCAAGCCCTGATGCTGTCAGATTGATTTAAAACATCATGAAGCATAACTGTGTTATTAAGATGCAATAGTTCAGCTATGAAGTTAGGACGCCAGCATCAAAATCTCTGCTCTGTTGCAAGCTTACCAAAAGACCTCTGGCAGGGTGCTTAATTCATGCCAATTATTGTCTCTACTATACAAACAGTGGTTCTTAAATATTTCAGAAAGATGCTGCCAGGACAATTCCATTAAACATTGCAGGTAATCCAATATTATGGAAAGGTGGTCTGTGTATGTATTTAAGCACTTAGAAGAGTAGAATAGCATTAATGTTCCCTGCTTCTCTTAAGGATTAATAATTAGAATAGGATAGTCTTAAAATCTTTAATGTTTGCATAGCACAGGTGGCATTAAATACTTTCATGCCCAGGTGGAGAGATAGGAGTACTCAGTAAAAGTGTACTTTTACAAGAATATATTTATTGAACTATCTACCTGTGTTTTAGACCTCCTAAATGCTCAAATACATTACTCAGAGTCTTACATTTAAAGGCCCTCAACATTGCTGAGGAAATATGATTCAGAAAAAAAGCACGGATGGTTCCCATTCAAAAGAACTAAACTTTGAATTATAAAACAAGCCAGCCAGCCCATATGGAAAGGAAAGGAGGAAAAGACAGGAAGACAGAGAGAGAATATTAGTTTGAAGTTTCATTGGACCTCCTGTTTGACCATTGTCAGCTTTCCTGTAGGCATGATAAAAAAGTCCTATGTTTCAGAATTAATAAACTTCTGATAAATTTTATCTGCTGGAAAATTATCCTAAAAAGCAGCAAAAGACAGAAGTATGTGAAAGTTTAAAATTTAGGAATTAGCTGAGAAGAAGCTGGTGTCTCATTAGCAGTACGCTCTCATACTGACAGGAGGGGACAGGCCAGGTGGGACAGGCCACAGAGAGTCTTGCAAGAGAATGAAGTAGTTGAATTTCACTGGATGAAACTAAGGAGAAGAAATGGAGGTTTTAAAGCAAGAGGTGGAAAATAATTTCAGCAGTGGGCATTTTCAGGAGCAAGGAGAAGACAGGGCACAGGAGGAGAGGCAGGATGCTCCTCAGAAGCTGACATTCACAGAGTGAGGCATCAAGAGGGTATAAGCAGGACACCGAAGGTTAAAGAGAAAGCTTGTAAAGGTCTGGCATTTAGAACAGAAAAAGAAGCCTTCTGCTAGGGAAGTACATTTGATCTCTTTTTTTTTTTTCCTTTTGATTTTAATTTTATTTTTATTTGAGAAGATATTGATAATACCTGAGCTGAGAAAAAAGCCAGAAGTTCCTCTAGATACACCAGCAAATTATAGAGCAAGACTGAAAGACTCAGGCAGCAGATATATCGGCAGGACAGACTACATGATACAAGGAGAGGCAAAACAGCAAAGGCAGGGGAGATGTGGAAAATAGTCACAAGAATGCATGGAAAATAAAAGCTGCCTATCAAATAATGTCATTAAGAATGAGGCAAACAGCAAAAGAGTGTTTCCATGTGTCCCAAAATATTAATGAGTGGAAACAGAAGTTTGCCCTGGATAATCCAAGCTAAAATTCTAAAATTAAACAAGCAGGTCTTTTTGACTGAGCTGCAAAGGAGTATTCTGAAAACTTGTACTGTAGTAACAGCCTTCAATGTGCTCAGATGGAAAATATTCATCTTTTAGGAAGAGTAGCTATTGCTGTAGTCCTTGTGTTCTGCCAAAACCAGCATATTCCATTCCTCTGTTCAAAATTCATACAGTGTGATATGCTGGGAAAAAACAAAATGCAACAAAGTTCCTGCAAAACATCAAATGCAGCAGTAAACCTAATGCTGTGTTCTTAATTTTCCATTCATTTTTACCCAATATAAAGGTCATCAATTGTACAGGAAGTACATCTTGCACATAAAAGCCCATTCTAGATTTGTCCTTGATAACTTTGTTTCTGCACCTCTCTTCTGTCAGCAGCCTCAACCCCTTCTACATGCTTATATTCATTCATGTACTTTGCACATCAGCTGTCTCTTCCTGTGCTTTCAGAGTGGTGAGAATATTTATATGTGAGTAAGGAGACAAGAGCTCATGTAATTAAGTTGTGACTCTTTGAACCTAGTGGAGAAAAATAACATTATTTAATTAAGGCAAAGTTCTTTTCTAGGGCAATACAACGGTTGAAGGAAAATTGATTCTTAATTATATAGATTGGTGCTTTAGAAAGTCTTTTTCACTGTGGGACTGGGCAAAATCAGCACAATGTGAAGAGGGTATGAATCATTGTAAAGTGTTAATAACACTGACTTGCCATGTTAGCAGACAGGCATCAGGTTCAGGCATCTTTGGCATTGGCTCAGAGCACAATATATTGCTGTTTCTGTGTTTGACAATAATGCTAAAGCATATGTCGTTAGTATTTTGAAGGATTTCTGTAAGAGATTTTTTTCTAATGTATGCATTATCTGTTATTGCTTCTATCAAATTTTACCTGCATTTCTTCACTACTTCTTGCAGAAAACTGACTTTTACACATCAAAGCATAAACGTTTTTCATAATGAGTAGGTTGCTTTGTCAGTAGAATTGTACTCATTCATTTCCCTAAAAACTTCCCCTCTTAATGACTGTGTTTGTATAAAGCTAAGCTATGTAATTGTCTGAAAACAAGTTTTCTCCAACTCAGAAGTCAGCTTTAAACAGTCTTGCCTAACCAAGGCAAACAGGATTGTCTCTGAAAGGTTTATTTCCGGGATGGAGAGAAAGACAGCAGCACCAGCATGAGCTGACACTGGAAGAAGCCATTCTGCTTCTCACATTCTCACAGATGTTCTTGCACTACCAAAGGCAAATAGCATACGTGATTTTTTTTTTCTTGAGTGGGATTGGAATTATGAAAACAAAGAGCTGAGCATTGGACTCATTACTTTGTGGCCGGAGGGAATTTTCCTGAGAATTTGTTTTGACCACCTCATATGTGTTCCTTGACACAGGGGACTCTGAATTCTGGCTGACCCTGTAGTGATCTGACAGAGCAATGAGATTAAGGATCCCCAGGTTCAGTGCCTCATGGCTGCCCTGGGGCTGTGTGACCTGGGTGGTGCTGTGCTGACTGGTGACGTTTCTTTCCGACTTGCTGCCTCACACAGCTGGCATTTAAATTATTCCTCAATTCTGGTACTGGGATAGTCCTGTTTTTATTTCACTGTCATAGCATGAGAGCTGCTCGTGAACATGTTCCAGCTATACACAGGTCAGATGACTTGGACTGGGGTCTATTTACCTAGTCTTGGTGAGCCTCCCTCTGAAGAGATTCTGGATAAATAGCCTAGTCCATTTGATTTTTCTCTCTATACAAAGGAATTTACAAGGTAGAAAAAGCTTATTACATTTGTTTGAGATGTAAAAATAGTACTGAGAAGAACAGCAATAATAATAAGTAGCACAAGCTTCTATAATCATAAGTATTCCTTTACAACATGTAGTTAAACAAAAAGCAATACCTCTTCATACTGAAAACTCATAGTCGAGTGCCAGGTTCACCAACCCCATTCCTGAGCTGGTTCTGAAGGTACAATAAAAATGAGGGCTGCTGCTTGGAAATATTGAAAACCCCATCCAAAGTACAGCTATACCTCAGTGTCTCCATGCTTGGTATTCCTGCTGATATTGCAGTACTGTCTTGTTCTGCTTGATACAAAAGTGGCATTTGCCATTTTGCTTCATATCCCAGAAAAAGCCCCTCTAGTTCTGGAAGTACAAGGACTCAGTTCATGAGTTAAGGTGATTTTTTCCTGAATATAATATAGAGAGTCATAAAACATACAGCCAACTTCCCCACTTCATTATAGAGACAAATATATTAAAAAAAAAGAACTACCAGAAAAAGAGCTATGACTGTTTCTCGAATTTATGGTGAAACTTCAGTGGTATACTTTAGGTGGTATGCTTCGTATTTCATTTTTGTGTGCTGTTAGTAGAGTTTCCTGAGCAGAAGATGAACTGAGCACATAAAAGTATAGTGTTACAAAAACATAGAATGAACTGTTTTGCAGCTTTAGTCGTGACTATTCTGGTCACAATACCATGGTTCTGAAAATCTGATCTGTAAAATTCACTAAAGATAAACAATGTCAGCAGCTGTAACTGAGCCTGTAACTGAACCTGAAGGCACTGATCAATGATAAATTCCTGAAATTCTATAATACAACTTGTGTTCTTCTGGTAGAGCTAACTACCCCACTAAAAAGAATAACTGTGTCTAAGCAATATAAAAATGTAGAAAGTATTTAGATGTCCCTGATCTTAATGTGTGTACAATAAAAACAATTATATGACATTATGAATTCTGCAATTTTCCCCCATTTTCTAGCACAGACAGCATAACAAGGCTTTTGGATTCCAGAAAAAAAATATTAAAAGTACCTTGCGTTCATGCAACTGTGAGCCCTAGAACTCTTGGAATATGTATCTGAGTCAGGCCAAGGTATTGGGGTCAGAAAACTGCTCACAATATTTTTGATAACTTAAGTTTCTCTTGCAATCTCCAGATCAGAGCTAATTGGGAATTTTCTGAAGGAAAATTATTCTTTTGAAAAATTCATCAGCCCTGAAGCATTTTGTCTTGACATAACAGTGTCATGATCTTCACTTAAAGTGCAGGCAAGTGATCTTTAACATAGCACCTGTTTTTCTGGTAGATTTTTTGGCAGGCTGCTTGGGCTCTGGAATTTCATAGTACATTTATACTTGGGCAGGGTTCATCCTAAAAACTGCAGCATGATTATTCATAATGTTTGACTTTTGCTGAAGTCTCTGTCATGCATTCATCAGACCAGTATCACTGTCCCAGACTCTGCTGGGCCATGGTTACAGAGGTAGCACAAACCAGGGGGCATCTCTGATAACCAGTTTGGATCTGCTCATCTTGTTCTGAGGCAGAAAAAGAGCTTGTTTGTGTGAACATAAGGTGTGCTATACCATTTGGCCTCTAGGTCAGAAGACAGTCTGTAGGCTATTTCAGTTGACACTGTGTCTATATACACTTGTGTATGTCTACAACATCATGGCAATCGCACACTTAGACTCGGCGTTCCCTGGACATTTAGCAATACTAATGATATCTAGATCTCCAGCTAGTGTTTGAGTCATGCAGTGGACTCTGACCTTGGAGGTCAGGAAGGAAACATGAATTGGAATCCTAGTACTGGGAGAGAAAAGTTTATCATATGTCTTAATTTTTTAGTGCTTATGTAGCATACAAAACAATGCATGCAATAAAGATCCTCTGTAGACATGCCCTAAGGATTCTTGGCTCTCTGACTTCTGCAATTCTAAGGAAACTAGAGTCTGAGATTGAAAATTGAGTATTTTTGTTGTAAATTTTCTGAAATTTCCACTTGAAGCCTAGATTTTAAGTGGCAGATAATATTCATTAGTGAAAAAGTCATTGTTCCATCTAACTGAAGAAAATTACTTTCCCTTGAAATCAGAGGTTATCTGTTCTTTGCTGGTATTCTCAGTAGACATCAGCCAATTCTCACTACTTCTTTAATAGATGCTATCTTCAGCACCTGCTGGGCAGGCAGAGAGCACATACATGCACTTCTGATGTCTTTGAGGGACTTTCAAGGTGTGCCCCTGACCAGCACCTTTCACCTAATCTGCAACACTATTGAGACATCAGTTTTGCAGTACCCAACTGCTTGAAACAGACTGGCATAAAATGATTCATGTTTTCAAAACCATTGGAGCAGGTTTTTTCCCAGCAGGCAGCATTCTTTTAACTCTACCTTTGAGCTTAGTCAGCCTCTATTGTGGTCTGAGCACAGTAAAGGAAATAGCTATTTCTTAATGTATACAATTTAATAATGAAATGTTGTGACTTTTCCTCTGCTTTATTTTCTTTCTGTATGTCCATGTTTTCTGCAGACAGATCAGTTGTGTGTGCATAATCATAACCAGAGGAAAAAAAGGCATTCACAAAGCCACAGGAGCATTTGTCTTCTGGTAACAATTGTTTCCATAGATGGGAATTCAACATTGCCATGACAGAATTTATTTTTCTTTATATGTTCACAGTGATCAAGTAGTGACATCTGGAATCTACCCCAGAGGTTCAAGTCAATAAAATATTAATATCTGCCATTTCCAGCAAGAAGGTTGTAACAAGAATACGGCAGAGAAATCTCTGACATTTTTGCACTATTGTTTTGCACCTAATTATTTAACTGTTTCCTTTTCCACATACTCTTTTCCTAAAGATTAGGAAAAATAGATCTGGGACTAGGATGTGATTCCCTACCTTTCATTTAGGTAAACTGCTGTTCAGATAGCCCTGTTTCCTGGGAGTGCTCTGGGAAGTGGCTGCTGACAAGGGGCTGGATCCTCAGCACATCCTCCCCACTCCCACAGAAGAGCAGCTCTGGGAGGAGCTGGACTGACTGCACACATCTGATCCACGATTGAAACCAGGCACAGAAATCAAGGCAATGCTGGGCAGCGTCTCCTGAAGAGTTCACCATTTCCCTAAGAGATTATCAAGGCTTTCCTTTGTAATTCAATTCAGTGTATTCAGTCACAATGAGTGGAGAGAGCTGGAGGAAGAGAAGCACCGTCAGGCTTGCTTTAGATAACTCCATTATTCCCATTCCTCTCATTCAGTGAATAAGTATTAACAGTCACTTATGCATAAGAAAAAATAATGAGGTTTAATGAATCTCCAAAGATCAGCTACTTCATAAAAGCAAATGCCACCCTTTTATCAGTAAAAGTCCTCCAAGTCCAACATCAGCAGCAGAGGGAATTTCTATTTCAAAGAAAATTGCACCCAGTTTCAGTAAATTATCATAGAATGATTACTCAACTTTTATCCAGTCAATGTTATGCCTCCCTAGTGAACCAGTTTATTGTCAGTATGTCTGTTTCAAAACATGTCTTCCCTGGAAAGCACTCCTTCATTCAGCTTCTGCGCTGGAAGCAAGCAACAGCTTGAAGGTAGCAGCTGCTCTCAGACAAAACAGGTAGAGAGGCAGAAAGACTGCCGAATCCATAACAATAAGCACATCATGGCATAATTACAGTAAATCTCCCGAATGGTCTGTACACACAAAATGGCATATGTTTTGGACAGAGGAAGTGTGCACTAGCAAAACCATAGTATAACATAACCATTTTCCACAGAAGTCCTATTAGCTTGAAATTGATTTTTTATCTTGAAAATTATCATTGACAGAACAGAAGATAATATTTGAATGGTCAGCTAGTTAGCCTGAAGGGAATATAATTAATATCCTGAAGGGCAAGAGCAGGTGATAGAAAGGTTTGGGGGAATTTTACAGTTGTAACTGCATAATCTAATACTAGTGCAGCCATTTAACCTTTCTTTGATATGCTCTTCTTTCACCACTGCATGTAATAGCAGTTCTGTTTTCTAAATGTCTTCATTTGACTTTGAACAGGTTAATAGGATTTATTGCTTCTGCAGCCTGCCTACACAAAACAGATTGTCAATATGGGCAATTCTTTGTGGTCTGCCAGGGAATAATAGACTGCTTTCTCCATCCCTGCTTTTAGGAAGTGATTTAGTTTCCTGAAGATTTAGGTACAAAAGGGAGAAGGGGGGGCAGGTAGTTTTTCTGTGTGAGTCTATCATGAGCTGGCACTGCTAAATGGGCACTTGGCATTTGCTGTATCAGCTGGTGGTGCTTGCCTCATTTTCAGCTGGCAGCCTCCTGATTCTCCCTTAGAGATGCTGCAGAAAATTTGCTGTGTCTAGGTACCAATGGTACAAAACACATAACCCAGATACATTTCAAAGGTTGTGGCAGACTTTTGCAAACATTTTCTGTTACAAACTGCATGAGTTGATCTCATCTTCAAAAACGTTAATCTGCTAAATCATTGTTTTGTACTCTGGCTGAACCTACATTTTAGGTTTCAGTGGTTTTGTGGTTTGTAAAGATCGTTCTAAAATCACAGTGTATCATAAGAAAAGGATTTTTCCCTGGGCTGTTAGCTCTTTTTCACCGTGATTATTGCTTCCTGCTGCAACCATCAGAATATAATGATGCAACAAATTTTACAGAAATGTGAATTACATGAAAGAAACAAATTGTCATTTTTAAAGCATCACGTCTTTTCAAATGTCTTCTGCACATGAGTTATGAAGCTCTGACTGAGTGGAAGAGGTTAGTCACATTAAAAACTATTATACTGATTATATCTGAGATATAGGTAAGAAATACATGCTGCATTTCCAGTCTCTTTTTGATTCTGGAAATAATACTGCTATGAGAGGTTCATTATGAAGATCCTAAAAATTACCAGAAGTAGTAGTCATTTTAATGTTATGATTTTTAAATATGTGGATGAACCAAATCCCTCCACAGTACATTGTATTTTCTATCCTGAAATACTCCTTTTGTGTAGCCATTTAGCTTCCTTAAACTTTGTGATTTATTTCCATTAAAGCAGTCAAAAAGAACCTAAAAAAGAAAAAGGAATGAGAGTGGGGTTTTTGTTTGGTTGGTTGTTTTGGTTTTTTGTTGGTTTTTTGGGGTTTTTTTTGTTGTTGGTTTTGGTTTTGGTTTTTTTGTTGTTGTTTTGTTTCCTGGTTTGTTTCCTATAATTGTATGCAAACCAAATCAAACCAAACAAACAAACAAACAAATAAAAATTAAAGAAAGGCCACAAACAAAAAAATCCAACAGGTCCAACAGGTTTGTTTCCAAAGTCATATGCAGGTATTATCCTTTTGTGCACTTACTGGGAATTGCCTTGGATAGTGAGATCCATAACTAACAAGAATTCACAAACTTCCAGAAAAACAAAATTAATCCCACCGATTTCCAGACAAGGGATTTCTAGACAAGGGCAGCCACAGATGGCAGCTGATTTCAGTGGACTGAACAAGCACCGTGCACTTGAGCGAGGTTCAATTTGGAGATTTTGGTCACAGAACAGGTCTGAACTTGGAGCTGAACTTTGCAAAGGTATCTTCCTCAGCTCTAACACACTTAGAAGCAACAGGCTCCATTTGATCCATAGCTCCTTAGAGAGCTTGACTCAGTGCACAGAGCTTTGAACAAGTCTCAGGGGGAATTTTGAAGGCAGTGTGAAGAGCATTAGTGCCATTAGCTGCCTCGTGGAGGGATTTGGTGGCATTTTGGAGTCAGCATATGCAGCTGCATAGACCATTCAGGAGGTTTATAATTCTTCCTCTAACTTCAGGTGTTTAAACAAAACTTCACTGAAAGTAAAAAGTAACATTCTTCTGAAAGACTGTTTGAAGGTTTTTTCTCTCCCAAAGAGACTGTCAACTGGAAAAGAGCAAGGAATTTTGAACTGCTGAGAGATTCCAAGTTAACTCCTGGTTAGTACACATAAACACAAAAGTGTGTTTATCATCACTTCTGGAAAGCTACCTGGTTTTAAAATTTCATTTTTAATATCTTAAGGGGGTGTGCAAGAACCTACCGTTCTTTTCCAATATCTACAATTACCTTCAAAACCCATTCTCCTGATGCTCTTCAAAATTATTTCTAAGAGTCTCTTTGATTATAGATGTAGAATTTTTTATATGAATCCTAGGATCTTATATTTTTCTATGCAAAGAATTTAGCAAATCAGAGAATCACATGGTAATATTCAGCTTTTTCAAAAGAATGTCTGAGAGATAAAGTTTCACTTAAGTTTCACTGAAAAAGACCTATTAGCTAGAAATGGTGAACATCTCAACTAAACTACCCAACATTCCTCCCTATAGCTTGTCTGCTGAAATTTGAAAATATACCCTTGCTTCAGTTAGTATTTTCTTATTCTAAATTAAAAGTTACTACTTGTTGTTGCAGTTGATTTTGCTTGATTGTTGATGCTGTTGTAATTTTATTTTATCATGTAGAATTCTTGTCACTCAGTTTGATCACTTACACTATCAAATATCATTCAGGGTGAAATAAAAAACTAAGTATATTATCATGTCAGATTGCTTTTGCAGAACTGCCATCATACTCTACAAATTTATGTTTGTTTACCAAAGCTACCTTAGTGTTCCAGAGACGTGACGTGGCATCTATTGAGCATTACTGAGCTTCACAGGAGTTGTTAGAATTCAGTACATTTGTTTGACTTTTTTTCCCCTTCATTTAACATAAATGGCACTTGTCAAAATTGCAATCTGCTAACTTAAATTTGGGCATCATTCAGCCAGCCTCCACACACAAAGGTACTTTGGCTTTACTTCATGCAATCTGCGACCTTTGTTTGCTCTCCTTCTTGACAAATGGCCTTACTAAAGCGACAGACACACACAGACTGATGTGGAAGAGCATATAGCAATTTGGAACCTGCATGCCTTGGATTTTTTAATGCCATCTCAATAATAATACACCAGTGACTAAAGCAGGTGATTGGAAGTGGAGCGGATGCATACAGACAGATGGATTAAGACAGCAGTAATTGTGCTTTCACTTGATTATGATATGAACAGGCTCCAGGTGATTTCTATTTTTCACAGCGTCACTCATCTCAACAAATCCCAGCAGGCTTGGAAGCAGAGTAGAGATGCATCCTGCTTTTCACATGAACCTGTTTCCAGTGTAAGCACTTAAGAGAGTTCTTCAGTCAAAAAGCAATTAGCTTCTGCAGTCTAGGGTGCCACTTAGAATATCCAGGCTCATGTGTTTCATCATAAAATTGACCTTTTTAATTTTTTATGCCTGAGATTCCCCACTAAAAGAGTAAGCATTAAAAAATACAACCCTAGAGAAAATACTGAAGGCACATGTAGAATTTATTAAAGGATATCTGGCCCTGAAGTGCTGCAGATAGGAACTCCATCTGAATATAATAAAATGAAGTATGCATTATTGTGTGCTTAATTTTTAAGTAATTGGTATCATTATGTAGCATAATGATACCAATTACATAAAAAGCATAGGAAAGCAATATGTGCTACATTTACAGGCTTGCATTTTTCCTGTAATAATTGCTTTTCCATACAAATGCTGTCTGCTTGCTGATACCTTCGAAAATCTGTGCACAAATTATCCCAGTGTTTCAGAGTTTGTTCTGCTTTTTTAGTAGCAGTGCCTGTCTTGGTAATTCATTTTTGACAGAATTTTGCACCGTTTTCTTGTAATGGAGCCTCTCAATTGCCATTGACATTCAGGATAGGCAAAGAAATATCTCTTTTACCCAGGCAACTTGAGGAAAACTATTGCCAGCAACAGTGACATCTTCCCTCCACCTCTGGGATCCATCAAGTCAGACAGTTTCAATAGTGCAAGAGTAGTCAAGATTTAAGGTATGAATAGATGTTAAGCTTTAGGAATATCTGGCAGAAGCTGCCATAGTTTTAGAACAGTTCTTCAGTATTTTGCTCTAAAATTTAGTAGCAAGTTTCACTCACATCTCTACTGCTTAGACAGACAGAGGACATGACATCACCTTTAGCCCTGCTTGGAAGTAGCATGAGGTCAGCTAGGATTCTTGAAGCTGACATCTATTCCTACTTATGAACTAGCATGCAAGACTGATACAAAAATGATCCTCTGTTGTAGCAAGGTCGAGACAGTGCAGAGAAGAGCAAATGTAGGAAGCAAGTATATGCATCTATGCAACACACATGCACATCTGTGTGTGTGTGTATGAAATGAATGAAGCAGAACTCACTGCAGTCCATGCAGAGGAGATCTTTAGCCAATGTGCAGTAGAACATTATTATAACATGCAAAGAAATTGCCAAGGTTTATGCCTTCTGCCACTCATTTGTCTGCATTCAGCTTCAGACCCAGTGTCTGCTGTCTGGATAAGAAGTTGTAGAAAGTTAGCAAAGATCATGTTCTACAGACATGGTATAGACATCAGAATAATTTAGAACCCAATCTCTGACACTGCCAATGAACAATGTGTCAGAATAAGCTGGAAGTTAACTCAGTTCCCTAATGAATTAATTGGGTCAATTCTGTACTCTGATCTGAATGATAACACATGAGAAATTTTTGCTAGAGGATGGCCCATCCTTTAAGAAAGTATCAAATTGCTTCATTTTCCAGGAGAAAGGAAACAAAACAAAAATAAGCAAAACAACGGAAAGCTGCAAGAAAATTCATCCATCCTGTGCCCTTTAATCATTTAAAAGTCCTCTTCTCACCTCTGAAACTTTTCCATGCACAGTAGGCTACTTCTCTTTTTCCCTTTACTCACTGGGGGTGCTCTAGTTCATTAAATTGTATGTCCTCTTTCTACCATTTCCCAAGAGTTCAGTTTTGCACTTCCGTGACTTTATATCTTTAGCCTTTCCCTTGTCTTCCTTGTCCTTTATGCAAAATGGTGCAGGCTTTCTTTCACCTTTCACCATCTTAGCTGAACCACCCTAAAACCTTATGTTTTATCTTAAAGCTTTTGAAAAATTCAAATTTATGTAAAGGATTCTGACTATGACCACCTTAATCTTTGTCATACAACTTCCATTTGTTTTCTAACCATTCCACTCCATTTAGAAACTACTCTGTGTTCCAAAATCTGCTTTGAAACTCTCTGCTGTCTCGTTCTCATGGCAAATACTTTTTCTCAGATTTTGCTCCATGCTGTCTTTACTGTGCATGTTTGTCTTGTTATTTGGATGCTAAGCCCACTGGGGTACATGATGTCAGTTTGTTTATGTTTATAATACTCAGTGTAATATTATTGCCCTCTGTAAAGCAGTAGTGAAGGCACATTAAGACTGATAAGCCAATTTGAAGGAAAGCCTCCAATGATTAATGAACTTGTCAAATCAACTAGGACACCTGCTAATCATTTTTGAAGTACTGACAAATGTAACAGCTGTTAATTATACCAGCTGTAGCCTGCTTAGTGCTCAAGCAGTTTTACTATCATTAAAATAGCAACAGTTTTCTGAAAGTTACTTTGTCATTGTTTCCTTCCCTTCACAATACCTGCTGGAATAACAAATATAGTGTACTGGATTTTGCTTGTTAATGAGTTATTTAGTTTTAAGCTCCCACAAGCCACAGTGTGAGGAGAAGCAGCACAGGAAGACACAGAGTGCTGAAGCAGTCAACAGAAGAAAGCACTTTACTTAGAAAACTAATTTTCCTTTAAGTATGGTAGATTGCAGCTCTCTGAAGCAGAGTCCTTGCTTTCAAAAAACCAATTTCTGGCAGATTGCAGAGGTTATTCCCCTTTGGTTTTCCAGCATCAGACAGGAGATTGGAATGGTGGACCCTCTCTCAGGGGGCTGGCAGCTTCACAAAAAAACAGATGGAACCTGACAGGCTATTTCCCAGAGATGGAGTCTCTGAAGCAGGAAGCAGGGATGCCTGAAAGGCTGTGGGGAAAGCTGCTTTAAAATGGGTGAATCAAGAACTCTTTTGACAGGAGGCAGCATCCGTTCGCAGGCTATGTGACAGTCTTACCAGTCAGAGGTTGTGCTATGAGCTGCAAATTATTTGGTTAGGGTAATGTTTGACCTGTGCAACACAAGCTGTCTCTCCATGATTTTGACAAGAACCATTTGTTTTGCCTTGTCAGTGGGTGCACCTCCCTCAGTCTCCAGCCCCACCTCACCGATCACATCATAACCTCCTCATTCTGAGCTGCCAGTTAAGTTTCACCCACAAAGGACTTGAAACATCCCACTACTTCTTATGGCCTACAAATTCTTTAAACAAAAAATAAATTATTTTCTGAAAATACTTTAAATTTAAACAGTTGGAGATTTACTTGTGAGAACCTTTGAAATTCAAATCTCATCCTGAAAATGTAATTGAGTGTTTGCAGAAGATGCACATTGCATCTGTCAGAGAAAGGCTGTCCCTGAGGAGCTAGCTCTGTGCATTGCAAGCATGCAAGCAGGTACTTCTCTTCACCAGCTGCAGGAAAGTGTGCCAGCTTTTTAGCAACTGATAAGAATAAGCTCATCAGTTAAAAATTTAAAAAAAATAAGAAGGTTGAATGAAAAGGGTCGATATGCAGGTCCTGATCTAGTTTGCTGAACAATGGTGTTAAGTTATTGGAGAAAGATAGAAAGAAGGATACTGCTGAGGGTCGCTCAATTTTTAGATACTCCTACTTAAAACAGAAATGTACTGAAAATGCAGATATAGATAAGTTTGGGCGATAGCTCACCTTCAAGACCATGTGTTTGGGCTCTTTCTCAGTGCACGAAAGGACCTGCAGAGATTGAGGTCTTGTCTACAAGGGAGTTGTGAAAATCCACATTGAAACAGGTGGTCATTTCAAACCATTGTCTTGGAGTATGTGTTTTCCATCCTTGAAAAAAGGGAGATGGAATTAAAACTTCACCAACAGAGGTAGATCTAAACATGGCCTGATCCCAAGAAGTGAAAGTCATAGCAGAGGCCATGAGGTGATTCTGGAGCTTTAAGTGTCCTCCTGTCTTTGTGTTCCTGGGCGGTGGCAGGGTCTGATGTGATTCCCATGGAAACACTGTTGATTCCATGGATGTCTCTGAGAGCTGGTCTAAGGATGCAGCACTTACAGCTCTGTGATCCATCCTCTCTTCAGGATTCTTAGAAAGCAAGTTTATCCTTGAGCTATTCCTGACACAACCAAAAGCTGTAATTAGGGTCAGACAGCTTTATATCTTATCAGACAATATTATGTCTTGTACAGATTCTCAATATGTTTTTAAGCAGCTTTCTGTCTTCCAGGAAAGGCACTTCACCCTAATATAGTTAATAGAGTTATTTCTTATTGCAATATTAGGAGCAGATTTCTAACATCTCCTGTCATCATTAACATGTATTTAAATGGATTTCAGATATGTAGGAGATTAAACTCAATGTAATGTAAACATTATGTCAAGTTGGATTTTTGATGCAAATCAATGTATTTATAGCTGTGCACCCATTCACGTAAGGGTATGCATTTGTTCATTGAGTTTTAATTAATAGAATCCTTGCCAATTCCTCCTTAGACCTTTATTATCCCTTTCTTTTAATGCACTCCATTCATCACTTTTAAAAATTAGACCAATTTAGTTGCATAATTTGAATCCATAATTGAATCTGCTAGCTACTCTCAGACTTTACAAGTTAATCAAATGACATCATTTTAAACACATTTTCAGTGCATGGGAAAAACTGCGTTAGTGACTAACCCCCAGCCCATTTGAAATGGGAAACTTCTTCTAAGCCGGGCTCTGTCCTGATTAAACTTCTTCTCCAGACTAAATTTTCCCAATCCCTGATAAAAATTAATAACATAAGACTATGTGGAAGGATGAATAAAATATAATTCTAGTTAAGAATGGAAAATGACAAATAAATGAAAAATCCTATCTGGGGGTGGAAAATAAATGTGTAATTGAACAGCATAGAACCATACGTCAAATACCTTCACAGAAAGAGGCAGGAAAAGAAAATCCCAACAGTATCTCAGTGAAAACACCAGCACAACTGCTTCTCCTTACTCGAGTGCTGTGGACTCACCAGGGACATCTTACCTGGTCTAGCATTTGACAAGTCTCTGTTTATGTGTGCTGTCACCCAGACAATATTTTTTATTGCCCCATTCTGTCTCTCTCTCAGGCTAAAAAAGCTGTGCATAAGCTACCAGAAAGGAACCCAAATAAATTAGGCAGGACTAACAGCTATCAGAACTAGTGACTAACTATATCAGAAAGTTGCTTTGTTTTAAACCCTGATACGTTTGAATTCCATTAGACTTGCATGGATTTGTGCAAATTATTTTAAAAGTCTGGTTAGCAAATAACGTTTTATCTATATAGGTGAAACCTTTCCAGGGATGGGGGGGGTGTGAAGTAGGAGAAAAGAATATGTGGATTTCCATGGAATAAGGATATGAAAATTCATTGAATGCCATTATGAATGTCCATGGTATTAATTTATTTTCCTGCCCCCTGCTGTATAACTTTACCAGCAAAAACATACATGTTTATGCTATTGTATTAAAATAAATCTGAAATCCACTAGTGGAAATTACTTAAGCTATAGCAGCAGAAAACTAGTTTTGCCAATATATTCTACATGTCTTTTAGAAACCTTTGCTTGCATGGCTGTATTGATTCTCAGTGAGATATATGCTTCCATTTCAATGTTATACCTCTGCTTTTTCCTTACTTTGTTGACTTGCAGGCAAAAAATGTTGAATAAATGCCTCAGTGCAAGCAACATAATCCTTTGCCTTTCCACTCAACAAAAGAAACATTATTTTTAGAGCATAAAATAAACAAATTTTAGCAGCACTAGAATGTCCTGCAAATTAAATTTTTTGGTTTCTTTGATATAATTGCTATTAACTCTCTGAATTCCTTTCTTAGAAGCTTTTCTGGACAGCCAATAAAGCCATGATGACCTGTAGGCAGCAAGGTGTTACGACAATATGCAGTGAGCCCTAGATGTCAGGAAAAAAGAACTGGAAAAGGAAAGGTCAAGTACTTGCAGTAAAATGAGCAAAATTTCTTTCCGCTACTCTTAGCTCTCTTTCTTTGTTTTATCCCTTTGCTGTTAGCATCACCCAAATCTCATCAGTTCTCTTCACTTTCCTCCTGTTGCCAGTTTAATAGAAGAATACAACAGCTGCCTAACATGTGTAGTCAAATCTTCACCGCTTTTATGTGAGAAAACATTCTACCTTTCATCACCTCCAGAGCTGTAAGATTACCTCAGAGAGCATGAACTTCTCTCAGGTCTCCAATACACATTTGATTCTGGAGTGCATCACCTGTATTGTATTGATAAATAATTCCTGGTCAAGGCTGTCTCCTCTAGGCTTGTGGTTGTGGTTGTGGGCTTCCTCACCTGACTCAGAATTGTCAGGAATTCTGACGCTGCTTCCTCTGCAGAAAAGGAAATTATTACTGCATCACTACACAGGGATGCTATACATTTCATTTCCACACTTTTTTCATTAGTAAAAGCCTAGAATAGTTCCAAATCACTGTACTGTTAATTTAATGGTTTATGTATATTTTTATCCTAAACAGAATATACAATGAGTATATTAGATATAATAAAGGATCTGAGAGCATTTGGTTGTTCTAAAAAAGACCATTTCCTTCTTACAGTTTCAATTAATATTTGGCTAAAAACCAAAGAAAACCAAAGATCTAAAATATACTTCTCAGATTGATTTTTTTTTCTGATAGATTTATACTTTTAAAAGTAAGTTTTACTAGACTCTAACTCCCCAAAACCTGGGCTCATTTCCAGATTTAAGCTTGAAGATTTATTGCATTTCCACCCTCTATTCTGCTTCCCAGGCACTATCTGCTTTTGGCAATTAATACAAACGTTATGGGGTTTGATTTGCTTCGCTGCAGCATGTGAACTCAATTTCTCTTCATTTGTAGCTTTGAAATAGCATAAGCCTATTTGTGACAGTCTTTCACGTTGCACTGGTGCTGCTTACTGAGCTGTGGGTGCAGACCAGCAGGGCCAGCTGTACGGAATGCATCCCTTTTGTTTTAGCTGAGGTACACTCACTCCATGCCACATCAAGGTAGGAATTTAGACAGACAAGTGTTACAACTGGGGTGGAAATTGGATTATCAGCCATCTCACTGATGGCACACATAGATTTAAACGGGCTAAAAGGGCAGTGGAGGAAGCCCCACAGCTGAGATTACACGACCACATGAGAGACTAAAGTTCTATTTATTTTTATTATACAGAATGACATGTCACAAATCTCAGTTTGTTCCCACATTCATTTGCCCACCCACCCTCATTACCAGAGCAGTGTATTAGTACAGACTAGTGAGTCCAAACACAACAAACTTTATAATGACCATCTCCAACCAAACTTCCACCCTTGTCTGCTGCCACTCCAAATCCTCTGGGAAGCAGCTGGTATCTCTAACTGTGGCTGGAGCAGATATCAACTTCAAATTTTAGCTGGTATCAGTAAGTCTTGTAGAGACACATTTCAAACTTGTTTGCATGCCAGAATATCTGCTGAGGAAGAAAAATATTCATTGGACTCAGAAAAGAAAAATGACTGATCAAATGCATCTGAGAGTAAAGTCATCCCATGTACACAAGTATCTGTGGAACTCTTCTGTGGTCCAGAACCACAGTGTTCCCAGCCCTAACTGAGGCTGGAGAGCCTGGCCACCAATGTAGCTGTAGCAAAAAATGAGCACAGGGTCAGCTGGCTATCTCACGACCAAAGGATGAATCCTCTTGAATGGGCTGATAGGGCTTGACAGCCATTCTACCCTGCTCCAGCAGTCACAATACATGCACCAGATATGAAAAAATGAATTTTGCACCCATTGTCCTTAGAATCATTATTTCCTTTCTCTCTGTGGCACTTCTGGGTGGGGTGGAGGGGAAGGAAGTGGGCAGGCACTGATCTCTTCTCTATGTTGACCAGTGACAGGACCTGAGGGAATGGCCTGAAACTGTGTCAGGGGTGCTTTAGGCTAGACATCAGGAGAAGGTTCTTCACCCAAAGGGTGGCTGGGCACTGGAACTGCTTCCCCAGGCAAGTGGTCATAGCACCAAGCCTGACAGAGTTCAAGTGTCTATACAATACTTCCAGGCACTTGGTGTGACTCTTGGGGATCGTCCTATGCAAGGCCAGGGGCTGGACTTGATGATCCTTGAGGATCCCTTCTAAGTCAGCTTATTCTGTGATTCTCTGACTCCTGTTATATTGCAGCATCTGTTGAGAATTTGGAAGATGACAATGATTCTTTCTTCATCACCAGAGTATTTCTTGTTTGTATTGAACATCAAAAGACTTTTTAACAGGGTGAACAAAAAGCAAGTAATGTTGATCAAGTAAGGTTAATGTACCGGCATCTCTTTTTATTCTCCTTCATAATAATACAGCGATCATCCAACCACTGTTAAGGGAGCTGTAAGGAAATGAGGAAGTTTTGAGAAAAAGTACATCTACCTGACACAACAGAAACCAACCCAAAAACCCAGAAAATACCGTAAGCAGCTGGTTTATAGGCTAGAAACACTGCTCTGTCTGAATTTATCTGCCTGTGAGACAAACTTTTTTTTAGCTCAGTTAAAATGCACTTTAAATTGCACAGTTGTCAAACTCAAAGTATTACATGCTTGCTATGTGCAGCTAAGAGTTTATTGAGACCAATTAAAGATTTAACAATCCTATCAAAACACAACAATTGTTACTAGTCAAATTACAATGATACTAATAGTCTAGTCTGTCCAATTATCAGAAGAATGTCTGAACAACCATGCAGTTAAAATTGTTATGCAAAAACTTTCCAGTATGTATCCCTTCCTCTGGTGTTACATTCATCCCTTCAGTCTTCTAGGCTTATGGCTGCAATGTCAGTTTTACTTGTATGGTGTCACAGTCTGAAAGACAGGTAATTGAAATGCAGCATGCCTTCTCCTAGGCTATCCTGCTGTTGGAAAGACAGGCTTTATAATTAAATACCTTGGAAATACTGAAAAATGATAGAAAGAGCTATGCTAATTCCCAATATACTTTCTTTTTTTTCAGAGATACCCATTTCTCACAGCCTTTTTCACAGCCTACTAGAGGGAAAAAGATTTCCTCTTATCCTATTTTCCTCTGATGAATGAAAAGATAGAAAAGGCAAGAATGAAGAAAGCTGAGGAAAAAAGCTCATGACTAAAATATGTTATTTATGTGAAAATATATATGAAGAAAATTTTACATTCTTTAACATTCAACAAAGATGTTTACTCTCCCATTCATCTCTACCATTAGCAAATACAGGTCTGGTACTAAGAAAAACATCCAAAATTGTAAACTGTATCAAAACACAGTAATCAAATACCACAGATAGTTATAAAAGATGCAAGTTGTTCACATATCTAACCTCTCCTTAGGTTCGCTCACACTAAAACATCTGCATTACAGGCTTCTTCTCAGTCCTGTACTCTGGCTGTCCCCACTGACACCACCTAATGGGTACACATCTTCAGATCATGGTAAAGATTTCTGCACTCAGCCAGTGTTGTTGCTTGTTGCTCACAAGACTTGCCCCCACACTGCAGGACTGGGAGCTCCTTTGGATGTACCATTTTCAAACCATCACATACCTAGTTAGAAAATATGTCACCTGGATTGCTTGCTGAATAAGTAAACACCTGCACACTCAAAGGCCATAAGCATCACTGCAAGCATGGGTGTGAGGCGTACAGCCAGAAATATGGTCTTGTCCATGGAAGAGCCAGAACTGAAACTTGAGTTACAAGATACGTACATTCTAATCTTCATTAAAAAAACAAAACCAAACCAAACAAAAAAAAAACCCAAATAAACCAAAAACACAACAAAAACCGAAAAACAAATGCAAACACCCAAAGAACAAACCAGGTATTTATGTTCATTGTGTTGTACAGTCAACACCTAAGTGTAATTTCTTAGAAGCAATGTAAATGTGCACTTTTCAGGACTGCAAGATGGATCTCAGTTTCTGTCTAAACTTGTTGGATAAGACTTACTTGGAAGAAACTCATACTCTCTCCTCTCTGTAGAGTTTCAGAATACTCAGGCTGCTAGAAAAATTAGTCTCGATGTCCAAAGAAGTGTGAGTAGGAGCCCTGCTGTGAAAATTTTGTTATCATAGGTTGGAACTGACATTTGTAACAGCAGTAAAGCAATTGTAGGAGCTTAATAGCATGATGCGTTCTCAATTACTGCTGTGTACACATGTCATCCGAGATAGCCTCCACTATCAGCTGGTATCATCCAATCTAGGTTAGCAGTCAAGAGACAATGATGTGTCATCTTGTCATGGTTTAAAATAATTCTGTAAAACTTAGAGTATCACACAGTTTGTCAAGTATACTTAATTGAGTTAGAGCAGCTCAGTCACTGATCAAATCCTTATGGCATCACAGTGACATAATAGGCTACAACACATGACAGTATGAATTATGGAGAGTTTTAAATGATAGGTAAATAAGTTGAATTGCAGGAATGGAAGTGCATCAGGAGATGCTGGGAGTGCTACAATAAACCCCACATGCAATGCTCCAATAGGATCGCATTTACTTCCGTTCTTGATGTTCACAATTCCTTTCATGCAGTGATGAGGTATACATGGAATTACAGTTCCAAATGAGCCAATTTGCTCTGCTCTTTTAAAATCTGAATTCACAATGGAGTGATTTCTGTCTGATGCCAATTTTCACTTTACTACAGGTAATTTATTGTGTCTTATTTATGTGTTTCCTTTTTAATGAGACAAGTACCATGCAGTGGCAAGCTGTGTATTGGCATTGTTTTCCAGATTTTATTCAGGTTTTGAAGAAAATCTCTGGTCTGATTTGCCCTGACTTGCTTTTTTATTGCCACTGTTTACTAATTCTCCATAGGGCTGACAGGAATGTAAAAACTTGTCACATCCTGCAGTAGAGGAGGTTCTTCCTGGGTTGAATCTACTCTGAAAGGCACTTGCAAGACCAGACCAGAAAATAAGTGCCATCCATGTGAGCTGATGCTTTTCTGTAAGCTAGGAAGGAAAAGGAAAAGAGTCTGAAAATTTGCGCTGAAATCCATATGGGTACAAAGGATGCCAGGCACACATCTGGTGGGAGCAAACAGTTCCTGAACTAATTTTATTATTGGCTTATGCAATTTGTGGTAAACTACTATTAATTTATTTCAAGTGAAAGTTATTCATTTTTTGACAACTTTGTCCAGCCCATGTGTGGAGACAGATTACCTGGTGCCTGGTGTAGGCCATTAGTGTCTGCATATCCAGTCGCGTGGCTTGGATATTTAAATCTTTAAAGAAATTAGATGCGCTGATAAACCAAGGCCCTTGGCAAAACAGCTTCAAGAACCTGCCATTTGTGGTTTTTTTGTCCCTGGATTTAAAATGCTTTTCTAACCATGGGAAATTGAGTCTTGAAAAATTGCACTCTTTAAGGAGGGCTGTCTTTTGGAGCGTAGAAAAATAATATAGGAAAATTTCCCTATCACCAATGCCTGCTCTTATTTCAAGAAAACAAATGGTAACTAATGTGTTCTGTAAATATGCCGCCTTTCAGTAATATTAAATAAAATTATATCTTCTTTCCAGTTGCCAGTAAAGCACTGTTAGTTGCTCCCATTTCACCCACAGTGGAAAAACAAACAAACAAACAAACAAGCAACAAAAAAACCAAACAAAAAACACCACAACCAACAAAACCAAAAAACAGAAATGTCTGTGTTATATTAAAGAGTTTCTCAATGAACTGATAAATCATCTGGGCACTTTGCAAGAGCCTTCTGTTGGAGGCCTTGTAATTCCTCATGATCTTCAAAAAAAGTTTTACTTCTTTCATTTACTCTTAGTTTACAAAGTACAAAACTGAAATCTGAAATTTTCTCATATAAGAAGGGATTTTTAATAGCACACACACACCACAGGTTGTGATTCTCTCTACTTCTGTAGCTGGGCTCAGTTTAAAGTAGTAGTTCTTTTGATCTTTGAACAAGCTATCCTCCTGGAACAGCTGCATTTTTCTGTTTCTAGACTATCAAGTAGAATCAGGATGTACATCAATTGCACTTATTCCCAGGTTAGCTGTCCTCTAGCATAATTCAAAAAAAAAAAAAAAAAGAAGGGGAAAAAGGAACCTGAGTAAGTAGCATAAAGGTAAGAGGATTTTTCTACTCAGTTTTTGTCTTGAGTATGCATACAGTCACTTTTTGTGATGACTGGAAAGAACAAAGAATATATATCTGGTCCAGCAAGTGGCCTCATGACATCCTAGTTTATAGTTTTCATTTATTCCTCTAAGAAAGGTTTTTGTAACATGAATAAATAGCTTAGCATCCAACAGCTTAGAAATCCAATCTCTTGTGAGATATTCTTTAATGTTTCTCTATCATTTGCACTTTGCTTTAATTTTCATTAGCACATAAGGAAATTTATCTGAAAATTAAAAAATAATTGCACAAAAGTTTTCTATCCCTGATTTTATTCTAGTTATTGCGTTCTTAAATATAGTATGATTATCACGACTAAAAAATTCCTTCTGTCACATTTCCTAATAGGCTTTCAATAGTGGTGCCTGCCACAATTTTTCGTTTACAGCCTGAAAATCTAACACTCAGAAAAATCACTGTCAGACTTCACACCTCTTTCTTCAGTGTGTTAGAATGGCACAGTCTCAGAGATAAATGAATATGAATCATGTGGATAAATTATTATTTTTAACATTCCAAGCAGAAAGGTTTAAGGCACTCTAGACCCTCAATAGAAGTTCAGAGAGGAAATAATCTGCAATAACTAATTGTGAACAGCTGTTGATCAAGGAAACAAGTCATTATATCAGCACTTAAATCAGTGATAGCTGGTTTATAGTGGAGGAAAACAAGAGAAGACATGCGAAATATTGGGGCAGAAAGGCATATTGCCTTTGTAAAATCTTGTGTTCAGAAGGGTTCTTGAGTTCTCTTTAAATGTAATTCAATGTCTTAGACAATATTGTAGGGTGATATCAATATCTGCTACATTTTTCTATTCACAGTTTCTTCCCTCTGAGCTTAACTTTGTATCTTCATCCTCAGTTTTTTCACTTTGTTTAATTTTCTTTTTTATATGTTTATCATGCATAGCTAAGAACAGAAAAAGGCATATCCGCTATCAAATTACAGATACAATGAAAAAATTATATGATTATTTGCAAAACGTATTTAAGAAAAAAATATAAAAGTTGAAATCAAAAAGATAGTAAAGTTCAGTTTAGTCCATTATCATTCAAGCCTAAATGAAGCCTTTTGTTTACTTCCCAGAGACAGAACAACTGCTCCTCACAATTAAGTTAGATTTTCAACACATTCAAGAAATGTTAAGAACCAGAACATTGATTTGAGCCTTAACCAAATTACAACTGCTGAAGCATATCAGGATGATTGCAGGTTCCCTCATCTACTATTTAATTGACACCAGTTCTTGGGCACCAGTGGCAAGCAATAGGAAAAAAAATTGCATGCTCTTGAGCCACATATTACAGAATACTGTTTTTCAGTAAACAGATTCAAATGCTGATATTCTGTTGTGCCAGGCTCAAACCCTGCTGGTAATGCTGTACATACTTAGCTGTGCTGGGGAACAGTATGCATTAGAGATGAAGCATTTCAGTAAGTCTATAAAAACCTCTAAACCAATCAGTTTTCTTTTTGCCTAACAGAGTAGATTTGTAGTTGTCATCAGCAAGTCTGATAAACTACAACAATCAAATGAATCAAAACTCAATGAATTATTATGCAACATATTCCATGAAACCATTTTGAAATACAAATGCGAATTCTGCAGTCAACAGCAAGCAAACAACAACAAAAAGAAACATGAATTTCTGTTTTGCTTCTTTCACTATTACTGCTATTTTCATAGGACCAGCTCTGGCTGTTATATCTACAAAGAGCCTAATCATCGAAAAGAGGGCTCTGGCAGAGTAGGGCTATTCATGTTTGATTAGTGAGATTCAGGCTATGTCAAATAAAATGTAAAATCCTTTCTGTATTGTAAAGAAGGCTCAGAGGTGATTCAGAGCATCACTCAGATGTCCATTGCTAGATAGCACTATTAACTATTTGCTGCTTTTGCTCTGCTGAGGTGCAAAGACATCTCAGCCTGTGAGTGCCTGGAGCCTACTGAGATTTCACCAGTAGACTTCCTTTAACATCTAAGGTTTTGGATTGGCTCAGAAGTATCAGCCTTCCTTGTCACTGAGCATTAGGGTACTTCATTTAGTCTGTGCCCCTGGTCTCTGATTTTGCAGTTGCTCTGATTTTACAGTTAACTGCAGGTGATGCCTGGATGTGAAACATGGCTCTGATGATCTACTGACACCACAGTGCCCATGATGGGCACTTTAGAGCCACTCAGCTGAGAAACAAAGACAAGGGCTGAAAACTGATCCTGCAAAGAGAAAATAGCAGTGTGTTTGTTTCTGACTTCAGAATTTCAGTGCTTGCTAAAGCTGGAGGCAAGAAGGCTGCAACAAGCTTGATGGCAGTCATACTAGAGGCAGAGGATGTGAGCCCAGACCCAGATAGAGGCCACACCCTGCACTAGGGTCCTTGAAAGCGGCTGCTTGAAGAGACCAGAACCCCAGATTCCACGTTCTCCCACCTGCTTAGAAAATTCTTGTTTCAGAAATAAATACTAGGAAGGGAAACAGGAATACACTTCTCATCATCTAGATTTACTAGGGCAGCAAACCTTGGGTTTAAATTGCAATGAAGAAAATTCAGAAGCAGCATAGTTCTGTGCTGAGCATAGAAGTGGGGAGTTACTGATATGGATCGGGTGAGCTAATCAAAGAATTTTTTCCAGGAGAGGTTTCTGAAGCATTTTTCACTCATCCAGCAAAACATCTTTCAGGAACAGTATAGGGAGAGCTAACTCTGCCTTGAGGTCGGAAAAGTCAGATATGCGTAGATGTGCTTTTCTCCCTTCTTTCATATGATCCCGAGTGTTCTTTAAAAATATATTATAATCTTGAGAAGTGTGATCCAGGAAGTAATTCTGCACACACACACACACACACACACACACACACACACACACACACACACACGTGAAAGAGAAGGAAGTGTATATGATTAGCCAAGGAAAAATCTTATATCACCCCATCAGAGGAGACAGAAAAGGGTTTAACAGAGTGGCTTCTATCCTTTTTCTAAGACAGGCCCCGAGTTCCTATTATTGCATCACTGGACACTTTCCCCAAGCTTATGATGTTGGGCATCCCTTCCCTAGCATTTTGGACATAGCATTTTACCTTTAGGACAGTCAGCCCAGGGTCTGGGCATTGCATAGTGAAGACACACAGTGGAGCATAATTCTTCTGAGTGTTTTTTGCCTGGTTCCTGCCCCCCATTAATTCACTATTAATCAGGGGTTGGGGTGTGGGATAATCCACCAAGGGAGATCAAGGATTCACAGGGTGGATTTGGACGGAGGCTGCCTGCAAGACAGATTGTGCACCATGGCTGTACTCATTTAGTGAACAGAATCTAACTTGAGTTGAAGAGACAGAAGTAGCACTGAAAGGCTACAGAATGGAGCTTAATCCACTTTGCAGTATCCCCCTTTGACCTGCAGTGCTGATTTGCATTAAAGAAAACATAAAGAAAAGCACTGGAAATCACAAAAGAGACAGATTTGCTACTAACACCTCTCCGTACTTCCATGTTGCCAAAGTTCCTAAGCTGACAAACCCGTTCTAGAAAAAAATACTGCCTTTCTGCTGAGGACAATGTAGAGTAAGGAGCAGAAATGTTTAGAGCTGTTAAGGGAAAATGAGATAAGTATCTAGTTTGGAACTAAAGAAGGGAAGAGGAGTCCTCACCTTTCAATGGAATATGTTGTCATACACCAGGATCTTCATAGAGCAGCCTGCCTATTTCCACAGGGAGGGAGTAGCCCTCACATATATTAAAAGGAGGGCTGAAGCTTCCTACAATTTAAATTGCACTGAATTAATCTAGAGCAACTCCTACATGGAGTAGTTCCTGTGGTGCGAACCTAGGACCCCAAACTCTTTCTACATGCCCCAACCACCAACTCCAGTCCTGACAAGCTCCAAACCAGATAAAAGGAAATAAGGCACCATGACAACTTTCTGTCCTTTCCCTCCTCAGGGCTAGTGAATTCCCACCTGACAGCTAGAAAACATATGAGAAAAATTATGTTATTATATTCTAGCATAAATTAGTTATTGCTGTGTTGAGGGTACTTTCTGAAGGGAAAATTTCATCTTTTCCATTATTCAGAATTAGGGGCTTGAAAGGGAAGAATTGCTTGCTGTGATACTTTTGAGGGAAATTCTAGGAAAAAAGCTTTCAAGAGTATGGATGTGGGACATGTCCCATGCTAAAGAGAAAAGATGGTGGTGCTGCAGTGTAGCTAGAATAGGAAATGGCATTTTGGCAATTGGATTCAGTGTGGAGCATATGCACTTAGAGACGTCATGACCCTCTTCCTCCGTGTTCACACATACACACAAGAACTGCACCATGGCCCATTTATTTCAAAACACTGCTGCAGCTGACACTGATTCCAACTGCAGGGAAGCAACATTAAGTAATAGAGTGTTGGGTTGGAGTGTACTACACAGAAAATATGTCCATGGGATTTATGTAGAGAACTCCTCTGTACTCCTTTAAATGCTCCTCTCTAAAGGCTGTTATTCTCCGAACTGCTTGTCTGGGGGTTGTGCAGCACAGACATTCCAAAAACCCCAACACTGCTGGCATGTTTACCAAGTAGGGTGGCCAGATGTTCAAAAACACCAGCAAAGACTAAGGTTAAATACATCCCTCAGGGGTTCCTTTTCTGAAAATGTTTTATGACTGTAAGTTATTCTGAAAAGTATTGAATTGCCTTTTTCTGCTGCCTTCCCACAGCTTCACACAGAGCACAGGGAAGCAGGCAGAATGACAAACACAGTAACAGAAATAAGGAGAAAGTGCAGTTCTTTACTTTTCATAAACACCATATCATTTCTATTAATATAAAAGACTAGAATCTGAAATAGAAGGTAAAGATTAGTTTAACACACAATATTGAATTATAATATAAACTGTCTCTTAAGCTCGATGTCTCAGTTATGAGGTTCAGCTTAATGAGGTTTAGCATAAGTTAAAAAGAAATCAAGAGAGCTAATGTGAATAAACGCAAATTATTTCAGATGCCCTGTTATAAATTCAGAAAAAAAATCCAGTAGATTTTTGAAGAATTAGAAGTTTTGTTTCATTTTGGAGGCTTTTTGGTAGATTGGTGGCTAGTTATGTATTTTCTGTTTTCATGTATTTCCCTTATATGCTTCTTACTCTTTTTGTAATTATTTATGTGACTATTTACATTTTCGCAGTCAGGCATAGGGTGATAATTTTGGAGTGGCAGAAACTTTCTGGCTGGAAGCAGTTTTAATCATGGTGAAATAGCCGTCCCTTAAGAAACTTCCTTCCTGGTGTTTTACCTCTAAAATATTTCCCAAATTATCTTACTAGAAAAGAGGTTGGTGTCTTTTTCATTATTATTTTTTAACTCCTGTGCTTTGGGGTTTCCTCCAAGAAGGTATTTGCTGTCATAATGAAGAAATATGTTAAGCCTTCTGTCAATTAGCCTAATTGATGTAAAACCCTGATTGGGTCCTCAGAGAGATGAGTTTTTCCAGCTGAACCTTATCAAGAAACAGCTTAGCACAGAATAAGAAAGAAACCAAAACATGCAAAACTGCCAAGGAAAAAAAAACCCTGTGATGTTTTGAGACAAGGTGAAAGAAAAATTTAGGTGTTACAGCAGGCTGCTGTGTAGGTGTTATGAAAATAGGTCAAGTGTTTTCAAAATGCTTTCCTTTTAGTGCATAGATCTAATGTAAAACCATTAAAGTAAGAGTAAAAATGAGGAAGAGATGCCTGTGAGATAAAAGATTTATGAGGAAATAATATCAGAATGTGGAAAGGATAGGGACTGTAAAAGGCAGTGGTTAACAGGCCAGAGAAGTGACTTGCTTTTTCATTCCTTCTGGAAATGGCCATTACAGAATACAATGAACACAGGGTCACAGGAAGTGTGATCCCTTACGATGCCATGGGCAGAACTGGTGTTAAAGGTGGTAAAACACAGGTGGTGGTGGTGGTGAACACATGAAGCTCAAACCAGAATGAGAAAAAGTTTCTGCAAACTCTGTGTGCACACGTGCAGTGGAAAACTTGGCCGAGTAGTGGCATCAGCTGCCAAATTATTTCTAAAATATTCCAAGTTTTCCCTAGGAAAACCTTCTTTTCCTTCAGGTCTGATGAATTAAATATTGGCCAGGAGTCAAGTACTAAGGAGTTCCAATTCTGCTTGTAGAGAAGTTTTATCTATACCTGAAATTGCAGAGAAATCCAGCCTTTGAGTCAAGATTGAAGCCTGTGTTCTTCAATTCTGCTCAGAGTATAAATACACAGTGACCTCCTGGTAAACCATTTCATTGTTATCTCCCATTCTGCACTTGAAAACAGAGGTAATAAGTTGCCTGCTACTTTGTTATAACGTTGTAAATTCCTTGACTTATGTGGAGGGGGAAAAAGAACTTTATTGGAATTACTTGTTTTTGCTGGCTTTAAGGTGTACGTAGGAAACACTATTTAGATTCATCAGTTCTGGTGAAGAGATGGACAAGTGGTGCTACATGCTGAAAGCTTCTGGTGGGCAGGTTTTACTGTATTTAATCCAAATCTGAAAAATGGCTCAAGAAACTGCAGTATTATTTTGAGTGTTCTGATTTCTGCTGGTGCACTCTTTCACTGCCATAAAATACCATGTCACATCCATATGCATTTTTCTCATAGTAAGGACAGAAAGGTTAAGCAGACATGGCAGAATATATTATTTTTTATGCTATTGCCAACTCTGAGCTTTCCTTGACCCTGTGCTTTAATATTTACTTAAGCAGTTACTAAACTAAAGCTGGACTTAAAGCCTAGATGACATTAGTACTTGGTCTCGGTGTGCTATGATATTCAAGCCTTTGAAGAGCAGTGTTGGGAGGCTGCCAGACTGTGTTTCACATGACATCTTTTTCACTATGGAACAAAATATATTCCCTGCATTTAGAAACTCATAAACTGTAATATGTAGCTAGAATGGAGTAACAAGTACAGCCTGTCCCTTTGCACCAAAATCTTTCCTCCGTCTTTGTCATGCACGTCCTCATATGTATGTGTGCACAGAAGCATAAGCACATACCCATCGCAGAAAAATATTTTAAATCAGCTAGTGTCTAGCAATTACTTTCATCATTTTTATATCTTTTATTAAAAGATGTCAGAGGGGAGGAAGGGAATTCACGTCTGAAAGTAAATCTAAGCATCCCAGAAAAAAAAAAGTTAATAAGGTGCACCATTTTATGCACTGTACAAATAGCAAACACTCACAGAGTAGGGTGAATGCAAATGCTGGAGACCTAACTTCCAGCTGAGAGATGTGGTACATCCCCACACAGATACAAAGAAGATCCCAAATGTGGTCCGTGGAAATATGAAGGGAAACCTGATTCTTAATCAGTCTGGTTCCAGTTGTGGAGCTATTTCTTGCACTAGTTTGCATTAATATTCAGGAGACCATTAATCTCAGCAAGGCTGTCTGAGCAAAGTAAATACTACTGTGACTATGGAGATTTACAGAATAATAACAATCACATTAACAATATGTGTTTCAAGTATTTTGGCAACCCTTTGGATCATAGATGTTGAAATGCTCAAAATGAGAGTGTCCTCAAAGGGAATATCTGTGTTGGTAGTGAGACAGGGCCAGAGAGAGAACTCAAGCACTGGCCTCCTGATAAATGACATTACTTATTTTCCAGCTTACACCCTGCCTCTGTTTGGAATACTCCCATGAACATTTTCTATGCCAGTACATGAATACATTTCTGGAGATAGCTCCTTTCAGAGAACTCTCCCAGAAGGCAGAAAGGATAAGACAGGACCATCCTTTGTTCATTCAAGCTTACACAGTTTCCCAGTGTTACCCCAGATGCTTTGAAACACCAAGCACCCCTACATACTCTCCTGTTACATCCAAGAGCATGACAAAATCCTGTCTTGCATCCAAGAGTAGTTTACAGACTTAAAGACAAAATTGAGGAACCATCTCAATGTAGACATCAATATCGAACACAAATCTTTTCTGCTGTCTCTCCTCTGCCTTGCCACTTTCATTTATGAGAAAAATGTGGATGGACTGATATGAGACAGCCATTTTTCAGTACAGCAGCAGTAAAATAAGTGCAAAACCTCACTCTGCTGGGCAGTGACACAGCCCTCATTGTTTCAGACACTTTGAATGGGACAAGTAACACCTCAGAGAAGATGGCATTGCCTCAGAGCTGTAAGTCCCTACCATTCTGGACTCACAGGAGTCTCAGTTAAGTACTGGGCAGTCTGTGCATGGCCCCTGTGCTTTAGCTGGAGCTGCACCAAAGCACTGCTGGCAAAAGCCGGTCTACAAAATTTGGCCTGGAAGCCAGAGATTGGCTCTTGGCCCTTTCCTATTTAGCAACAAAGCCATATCCAGAGTATCTTTCCCTCATCATTAATTGTCCAGATCCCACTCTGCTTTATGAAGATAAAATATTTCCAGTTCTGCAGTGTCTCTGTGTCATGAGCGCAGCCCTATTCCATGATACACTTGATTTATGCAACTGTACAGCTTCCTGTCATTGCTGGCTCTACAGTTCACTTCTTTTAACATGTTCCATGAGGGCTACTTGCTGACAAGGGAGGGCTCCACCAGCCATGGGCTGCCCCAGTGCTCTCATAGCCTTGAAGTTTCTGCACCTGATCATTTTAAAAGAGGAAATGTTTGACACTGTGATTGTGTGGTGATCAGCAGAGAGGAGCTGTGTTTGCCTTAGGCAACCTCCTGCCAGTGGTACAATGTCTGTTTTGAAATTTTGTCCCTCTGCACATTTCATACTAATCCACAGCCCTCTGTAGAATAGACTAGTCAGAAATAATATGCTCCATAAAAATGAAAAATTAAAAAAAAGGGAAGTGAAAAAGTGAGTCAAGGTGACATATTTCCTCAGTTTTCTCTTTGGCATATTCCCAAGTGCTCCTTACCTTCTTTAAATCCTCTGCATTTTGTTTCAGATGTATATTTTAAGATACTACTTTTTTCCTTTCTGGAAACTCACATGCAGTTCCCGACACAAGGGTTGAAGCTTTTGAGGTGTGCCTTCTTTCCCCATATTTCCATATTAAATATTAAGCTGAGATCTGGAACAAGCTGGCTACCCCTCTCCTGAGATTCTTTGGATTTAATTCAGCACTTACATAAATAGCAATGTAAATTACATATCTAATGAATTAGGTGTTGTAATAATGGTGTAATATGCACCGTGCTGCTTATTACTGAGTCTGCAAATTGAAGTTAATTTACTCAAGAAGAAAAAAGTAAAAGAAATCATAATACAGTTGAGGGTAATTGTACTCCACTGCACAGAGTGAGCTAGATACTAATTACAAATATTTTACTATCACTACAAGTTTCTCTGTTATTCTTCCACTAAAGCAGTGCTCATTTTTCCCAATTTTCAGAATTAATTTCTTTCACAAAGACTCCTATATACTAAAATCCTTACACACCAATATTGCCTACACCATATTACAGTAGAAAACCATGAAGACAAAGGAAAATGCTGCAATTACCTAGTCTGATGTCCTACATAAGACAGGGCATAGAGATTCCCTGAATTAATTCCTGTCTCAAGCTATAAAACATTTAACATTGATCTTAAAGTATCCCACTATTGAAGCTCACCATAATTCTTGTTAAAATTTACCTTTAACTTGTCTAAATATCTAGCTTTCTGTCCAGGTGCTTACAATGCCATTATCTGAAAAAGTACATCATCCTGTCATTGGGAATATTTCACTAGCTGTTTTTATGATGACAGTTAATTTTCTTCGAGTATCCAAACTGCTTTTTCTCCTCCTCCTAGCCCTCTAATCACTCTCAGAACTCTTCTCTGAACCTTCATTGTTTCAAAATCCTTCCTCAAGTGTGGACTTAAAATAATTATTTGAAAATTAGCATGTACAGTACTGCTGTTAAGAACAGACAAGAGTCTAAACAACTCTTGTTTAGACTCAGAGTTCCCTTTTAAATAACCACACAATCTGTTTAGCCACTTTGCTAAGGGAACATTCCTGTCTGACTATCCAGGAGCCACTCTGTGGTCTCCTGCCTCAGACTCCAGCCCCACTGAACTTAACCTGCAGCTTACACTGCAGGTCCGCACCAAGCTAAAGGCACTAAATGTACTCCTCAACAGCTGTGTTAAACTGGGAATGCACATTCTAATTCTAGTTCTAATTATGCATTATGAACCACAGGTCTGGAGTCACTGCTCCACAGACAACCCATCTCTGAGACAGGCTTTCCTGCCTCTATGTGTTCAAACATTTTATTTGCTTGTACTTGCAGTATCAAGATGTCCAGATTGTTCTGAAGGAGTGTCAGTCCTCCAGTCTGCATATTCTAACTTCAGTTGATTTTTAAGATTGTTGTAGGCATATAGAAACTCTGAACCTCTTGCTTTGTTCTGCTAGAATAGGCTTAATTCAAATCATCAGGCTTCAGTCTCCTAAAAGCTGGTATCTAGCTGAAGCTAGACAGCAATGGGGCTTCTTTCCCAGACATGAAACAAAACAGGCATCTCTGGAGAGATTCATCCAATCCTATTTTGGAGAATTTAGATACCTGAAACAGGTGACAACTTTTGTTCATTCTATAGCTGCCTGACTCTCCAGTAACTACAAAGGAAAGCTAGTTGGCATTTGTTTTTGCATTTATGGGGAAAAGATTGAGATAATTATATTTATCACCAAGTATTTTTGAGGTGAAAACTTTGGAAGCCGCAGGGCAAGTAAAACTTGAAAGCAAAACACTAGATCTGCCATTTTTATCATGGCCATTCTCCTACATCACAAAGAGTGAAGCACCAAGAAAGAATTTTTGGCTCTTAGAAGAAATATCAGTGTATTGGTATTCCATTAATCTCTCACTAAGCATAGGGACTGCCTTGGTATTACCTTGTTCATTTTGGAAAAGTGAATAATTCATGACAAAGATGGTCTAACTGGAAAGTATTTCAAAGTTGATATACATATCCCAGTCATTGCATTCAAACAATGTCACTCTTAGGTTGGCTGTAAATGCTGCTGCTAATTCAACATTCTAGGGTACTTGTGACACCTTTCCATCTTTATTTGTATACCTACATACAAGTGTACTTGTTTACATCTTTTCATGTGTGATATAGTGGCTGACTAGGGGAAAAACAGAGTTGATGGAAATAGCACAAGAAGTCACTTGATGGTTAATAAAAACTATAAGGCCACAATTTTTGTTTCTTGACAGCAGGAAACAGACTAGTTGACATATGGAAGACAAAAGACATTTTATTAGAATATAGAATCTCCCCATGATACACACAGTATCAGTGTGAAGAAGCCATAAATAATGAAAGCATGCAAAAGGGTGCATGTGAAAGATGCAAAAGATGACTCTAAATTGATTGAAAAAATATTGTTATCAGAAATGAAAGTCTGTCTGACTGAAGCAGCAGCAAGGACAATGAAGACAACTGCAGTACTTAGGGGGCTCAGTAAGAGCTCAAGATTAAGTAAATCAATATAAGAATGTTGAAAAAAAATATATGCCATCATCAGGACCTTTATATTTGGTACAAAAATGCAATGACCTAAAAAGAATTTGGAAGGATTTCTCCAAAAGAACACAGAAGAGTTTTAGGATGACTCTGTCAGATTCAAGTCAAATGGATGAGGGATCATTATCCAGATTTTGTATTGGAGTTGAATGAGATGGCTTGGCTGAATGATCAGCATGAGAAGCTAAAGGATCCCAAGGCAGGCTTTTGTGCTACATGCCATCCTCCAGATAAAATAGACATCTTCATGAATTATGCAACTAACTTGTCTCTGAATACTAGCAGGGCTTCACATCTGTCTGCTGCCCACTTCTATAAAGTCTTTCTTCGTGTCTACATTGCTGCATGCTGAAGACCACTGTGAAATTCGGAGAAAAGCACCTACTAATTAGGCACATGTTAAGCATGAAGTCTAACACCTTGTTGTGGAATTCTGTCTTCACTGACAATTTTGCAGAGTTTTCAGAAAAAAACTTGTGAGCACACAGACTTTCTGGGCACATAAGCAGCCACCTGCCTCTGCAAATTTCATTTCCATTGCAGAGGAACAGCAGGCCTCTGCAAATCTGAACAAAGGACTGTGAAGTCTGTAAAAGAAAGATCTCCACTCTCACAAGCCCAGACTGAGCTCACTTATCTCCTCCTTCCTGATCCCAAAGTCTCCACAGGAAAAAATATCTGGATACACATGCTAAGCAGAAGCTGTACTTGTCCCAACCAGGGCCCAGTAATTCAAGCAAAGGGACCAAGACCATCAGATTGGAGCTCTTCAGGTAAAGTTGTGATTTAGACACTGCTTGCAGCACTTTTGGAAATTGGAATTTTTCTGCCCTAATGAATTTTATGAGTGAAGGCTTTTGGCATTTTCAACTTAATTTTAACCTATTTCTTTAGTATTATTAATGTATTTGACATGTTTCAGGTTTTTGGGAAACAGAGACCTGCTTATTGGGCCTGTATCTACTCTGATTCATAGACAGTCAAGCAAATGATCTATTTTATTTGGGTATCCCATTCATATGTCAAACCTTGCAAATCTTTTATCTCTAATAACTGCTGCCACTCCAATTCCTGTTCACTGAACTGCTGTTTCTTTTGTCTCGGCATAAAATGCCTGGGGGGTTTTCAGACTGTTTTTCCTCCATTTTCTATAGCTCTGAATTTATTCTGCAATGTCTCTGGCCTTCCACTGGACTTTCATACCTAACGTGTTAAATCTGTACATTTCTGGGTTCATGCTGCAATCTTATGTTCCTACGGATTCATGATTTCTTGCCCACTAATACTGTTATTCATTTTCCAAGAACTTCCAAGTACCTTCTATTCAAAAGATAGTACTAGTATTTTATTGCCCTAAATGTGAGAAACCAAATAAATCTGAGTTTATGAATTTTATTAGGGCACCAGGGAAAAATACCAGTGAAAGGCAGGTCAGTATGCCTGTGTGCACTTGAGTACCTGGTCCCTCTTTCCCTCTGCGCTGGCGCTCTTCTTTCCCCTCTGACAACGCACTCTAAGCAGCTCTCCACCGCATTATACTGCAAATAATGTTTTCTTCTCCCTTTGCAACATTCTCCTGATGTTTCCTAGTACATACAACTTTGCTGCTGACTAGTATCATGTATCCTGATATTTGAAAATAGGCAGGATCATACAAAACATCTAAGATTAAAGCTCTTGAATTGGAAACATGGCTAGAACTGACCTCTGACAACAGAATTTTTTTTCCTTCTTTTGAGAAGTCTAACTCAACTTTATGCACACTTTCCCTAAAGCTTTTCTAAAGATCTCATTTGAAATTAACTTCTAAAGATTTCAGTTGAAATTTTCCACTTAATTTGGGTATATAAGAAACCAGGGGTCAAAAAAACCCTCACTAAAACTTTACCCTATGTGTATTGCTGCTATGCAGCTACAGAGCTCAGTGGTCTGCAAAGATGGCTATGGATCTCATTGCACAGTGCTGTGCTGTGTTCTTATGTGTCTTCAATTAAATTACCCTTCTACCCTTTATTCTGCCAAGTCAATACAACCAGATGAAATATTTTTCCATTCTGGCAATGAACTGGTGAAGTAGAGGAACCAAACATCTAAAAATATTTTTTTCTCTAACCTTCAGTAGGAAATAACATCGTCTTTCATTTTTCAAAGACTTGGTGCATCTGTTCGAGTCAACACCAAATTTCTGTCTACTAAATATATATTTTTGACAGAAAATTGCAAAAGATGTGATGCTGTAAACATTTGGAATACACAAATTAAATAAAAACAACATTAAAAATAAAGCATTAACACATTGCTGATATTCTGCACAGAGTATTATTATAGATAAATAACAGCATAGAATAGTATATGTAGCTGTAGCACTTTTCATGCCTTCCATGCAAAAACTGAAACCAAAAGTCATAACATTTACTGGAACTTTGCAGTGCCCTGGAAAAACAGGAACCTTTATCTCTATGTTACAGATATTGTGAGGAGGAAAAAAAGAGGAAAAAAAAAGACTAAAACATGATTGATTGTGTTGTTTTGATATTCATGTTAGGGGTCTGCATCAGAGAAGTGGGACTTTCTGGAGGCAAGAAAAGCAGAGTATTTTCAGGGATAAAAAGAAACACAGCTGCTGTACCAGCATGGTGGCTGCTTGTGTGCAGTTGTCAGAGCAGAAGGAAAAGGTCTATGGCTTTTGCTCTCACTTCATGTGGTCCATTGCCAGTGTGCAGGCTCAGTGGAGACTGCCCTTCTCTGTCAGTGCAGAAGCTTTCCCTCACCTCTCCTGCTGGGGCCAAGGCAACCTAATCTGCCACTAGATGGGCTAACTTGAGTGACCCATGTCTGGAACAGGTGACAGAGCTGCAGCCTGCACCACATGTGGGTTAAAGAAAACACAAACCTCACATTTTTCATAAAGGCTAACATGTCAAAGTACTGCTGCCACTTGTGCTCTTCCTACCAAGTAGCTTCAGCATCAACACATTAAACAGCCTGTTCCTGGAACCTAGGGAAGAGATGTGTGCTGTGTTACTGAGAGCCACACAGGTCTTCAGAGCTTCAAGCTGGTGATCACTGCTTTAGAGAGAAACGTGCCCAGTTCAGATGAAACATTTACTTTAAAACGGGCATCTGATGTCTGTCGATGGCAGAGGTCTAATTCAGACTTCCCTGATCACCGTGGCTGGCACAGGCCCAGGTACTGCATTATATTAACAAGGTTCATAAACTGTCAGAGATATAACTCATCCACTTAACTCTCTGCAATGAGGCACAGACTCTGAGGACATGGCCTTTCCGAGAATGTTCTCTCTCTGTAATTCGTCATTCCCCCGAAATGCCTCATGTGATATGATGTTACTGGAATCTTCAGCTAAAAGCTTCAATTTTTTTTTGGTCACACGTATTGCAGAATGTATCCATATGTATTCTGCCACCCCAGATGGTGACTGGGGTGTCTGCCATCAAACTATTTCCATTTGGAGCAAGGAGATCACTATTTTTCATGCTGAATACACGAGAGAGTGATCCTCTGCCCTTAAGCAGAATGTCTGTAAGGGGAAAGGTGCCTTTGACCATGGCATTCAATCTGTTGTTCTGCTTGGAGCTCTAGAGCGTAATCTCTCTTTGTACCAGCCTAGGCTGCATGGTGTGATACTCATTTAAACTCTCCAGCGGTTCTCCTTTTGCAGGAAGGGTTTTCACAAAGGGTTTTCACAAATGCTTTGGCATTTGCTTTTTGAAGCCTGCTTAGCTGATTTTGCTGAATGGAAAAGGTAGCCCTAAAACATATCTTTTATTATAGTTTTCAAAGGTGGAAAAAAGCCTGCAGTAGGTTAATGCTGAGAGGAAAAACAGCATTGAAACATTAGTTGAGTTCAGTTACTTTAAACATTAGACACCACAGGAAGAGGTTTTATTGACTTTGAAACCCCTCCTGACACTTGATGCTGTTATATTGTGCACCTGGAGCAAAATGTTTGTGCTAAGCAGTGCATTTGCTAGATGTATGGACTCTAAGGAGATGGAATGATGTGGAGCATCCTATGCATGCTGCTTTGCACTTTCCTGAGATACCTCTATTTCTTTACTCCAGAGCCTGAGGCTTAAGGGAGTTATTCAGTTAAGATAAGTTCATTCATCCTCATCTGCCTGATATGCATTGCCAGAGACAGAGGCTGTCCTGTCAGGTATCCCACTTTTCCATATTGTGCACAGGCTCGAACAGCCACGGGGCTCAGGCAGAGCCTCCACCTGACAGTCACCTTCCTGGCAGCTCTGCTGCTGCTGGCACTGTCAAAGAGATCTGTCAATTCCTCTGCTGTTAGTCCACAATTCCCACTGAGCTGCTGAATAACTATTACTGTATTTTGATAATCCATCAGCATTCAGGTTTCATAAGTTCAAGCCCTATTCATCCTGATCACACTCTTTCGAGCTGTTCCTGTGAATGCCTTATTTGTTTTTCTTTCTGTATGTTAAAGTAATGAGCCTGACTATTCAGGCTGCTGAAGAGCTGCTTCAGCTGAGCTGTGCACTTTGCATACCGTGCATCCGCCTGCCTTGTCAGCACCACCATCCCCAGCTGTTGTGGGAACACTTTGATCAGAACATTATTAGGCTGCTACAACATAACCACCACCATGGAGTCAGTGCAGTGCAAAAGCTGTCACATTCCATGAAGTTTCCTGACCCTGGGACCATCATTAGAACCTTCAAATAAACAGCAATTCATCACAGGGAAAATAAGTATCATCACAGAGAAAGAGTTGGCTGTTACTGAAAAATCTCTTACCTCTGATGAAATGTTCTGGCTTTTGTCATTTATGTGACAGCAATGATCTAATTTAATCTAACATGTGATGTTGGAGAAGAGAAAATTACCTGTGCTTTCTTTCTGAACTTTATACAGTGTTCATGGTTGGACACAGTCCTGAGAAGCTGGCAGACACAACATATTATTCTCCTTCTCATCTTCTACTCACTGTCTTCTGAATGTTTGTTTCCTGGATCCAAGGGCCTGGTGTTCACACTCAAAGCATTGAAGTTTATTTGCCATATGGGTGCCTCAACATGGAGGGATGAATATTCACTGAACAGAAACTCTCATATGTGTTTGTTTATCAGAAATTCAAAGCTCTCTTGTACCTTCAAAATATTTTCCCCTACACAATCTGCACAATTTTTTTTTCCTTCAGCTCCTCAAAAGAGTGAGTAGCATTGATAATCAATTGTCTCTTCTAACAGAGTTCAATTTAAAATGCTAGACATTCATTTAGTGGGCTGCAAGGAGTCTGTGGCTTTGTTAGATCTGCAGCATAAAGAACCAATTTTTCTTATCCTAATCCTATGGCTGTCTGAAAAAGGTGACACACAGTTACACATAATGATAAGAAAAGCTACTGCTGCCAAAGGCAGTAAGATACCAAAGCCAGATGATTAAACCATTCCAAAGCTTTCCCAGAAGACAAGAGGAAGCAAAGGTCCAAAGTTTCTTTCATAGAAGTTATCACACTATAAAACCTTCAGAACAAAGCCCACATAAAGACACATATACACTTTTGCTTTAATAAACTATTCTTACTATTTACAGAAAAAATGGGGTGATGCATATTTTAAAACCTTTTATTTTGTTTTTTTGTTTGTTTAATTCATTCTTTGGGGTTTTTTTTTGGTTTTTTGGTTTTGTTTTTATTTTTTGCCAAGAGGACAGAGCCAGTTTTGTTTAAAAATAAGTGGGATTTTTTTGTGCAATCTACACAGCTCTAATGGCTAAATAATTTTTATGTGAAGAGCAGGCACCACACACAACACACACCTGACCCCTGTACAATCAAAACTCTGTTCTTACAATGACAAGTTGGGCTACAGAGCTACACCATTAGAGGAAACAGAGCAATAGACTTCCCATACACTTGGATTGGATGGAATTAACAAAAATATGTAACCAAAAAATCTCCTCTGACCTTAATGAAGTCAGAAAACATAAAGCAGAAACAATTCACAAAATCAGAAAATATAAAATTAAAATTTCTCCAGGTTTAACATAGTTTTGGCATCACTAATGCCTTCAGCCTGCACTGCACAATGTACATTTGAGCTGCACCCAGTACCTGCTGAATGCAGGTGGGGAATTTGTTCCTGGCCTCTCAGCCCCATCCTTGCTCTAAGCTGTCACCTGGGGATCTGCACAGGTGAGCCTACCAATGAGATGTGCCTGCCTCAGCTTCTTGAGGGGGTACAGAGAATCCTGGCTGGGCCATTTCACCTGTGGGAGCAGGAATGTGAAGTTCGGTGTTAAGCCTGAATCTAAAAGATGCTCCACAGTTCAGCTAACACAGAGGTCAGCAGTAAGCGATCCCCACATCTACCTCGTGTGAGCTGGTAGCCCCTGTATTTGAGGCTACCTTTCAAGTCTGAGGCAGGAAAAAAGGACATGTTACTCTCTAGCTGTGCGATGAAATCATGGAAATGTGCCAAATGTCATGTAGTTATCAAAAGCATAAATCACTCTGAAATCCCTAGGAAAAGTGAAGACTTGTAGAAAGTTTTAGGTCAACATTTCAGAAAACTCTTGCTAAAGTTTAAACTTTCTGGAAATTTGGGTCAAGCCAAATGTCTGTAATACAGCTACAAAACAGGTAAGTATCTCTTGCTTTCTACTGTTGTTAAAGGTTTGCACTGCTCTTTTGTGACAAGCCACAGTGCTGTGGTTTTCAGTGCCCCTGTAGTCTCTTCAATTCATCAGGTACAGAAGCTTGCCAGGGAAGATGCTCAGGGAATCCTGAACACGATAGAACTGCTCTCAAGCACCCAGCAGCATTTCAAACAGAAGCTTTCTAGCAGGTCTCCACAGGGATCTTCAAATGCTTATACAAAAAGGAAATCTCCAGAAAACTGAAGAGTCCACTGAGAAATAAAGGAAGATTTTATGTTAAGCACCTTCTAGACAGCTGATATAAAAAAAAAAGATTATGATGCACTAGTTGAAATAAATGCAATATTTATCACACTTCTCTTTTCCAGTGTGCCTAGACTTGTCTGAATTTATGATTCATGGTTTTACTGTGTCTGCTAAAAAGAAAAAGACAAAAATCTTTGGGGCTGAGTTATCAGCTCAAGAGAGGAAACAAAAATAATTTGATGACTACACAGGCTAAGAAATTATCATTTTGGCTTGCTTTTCAATTTCATAAGTGCCCACTAGATATTATTGTGGACATGTCAGTTTGACATTAGCTCTTTTAAGTAATTGTTTTGTTGTACAGAATAAAGCTACTTGGCCATACTAATGAAATCTTCTTTCTGGACAGCACATAGATAGTTAATTCTGTAAAAGAATGACAGCAAGGCCACACAGTCTACCTTCCCTATCAGGAATCTGTCCTTATACCAATAGCTTTCGTATTCTCTCCTTTTATGATGAAAGAGATTTAAACTTGGAGGAATGACAGGATTCTCATAATGTTAAACGTAAGCACAAATAAAAGCATACCTCAACAGAGTAGTTTCCATGGAACGCAACTTGAGTTTTATATTAAACTCCAGCAGTGATGTTCACTCACTGATGCAGCACTGCTGAAGGCAGTGAAATCAAGCTTGAAAGGGTTTTTGCAGGGGGCAGCTTTAGAACCCCCATGACACTGACTTAAATCTACAGATATTGAGAGAAAGGTCTCTGCCTCACCTTTCCTGCTAAATAATGAGTATGATTCTTCTGAGAATCAATACACTGGAAGCTTTCTGGACAGTAATTCTCCAGTTCTTCAGTTGCTCATAATGTGTGTGTGTGTGTATATATATATATAGCAATATATCTCCAGACTCCAAAAATCCATTTTAAAGAAATATTGCCCCTTAAATGCACACCACTACAAAGGTTTTATGTGTGCAGACCACTGCAAGCTTAAGAAAAATGCACGTGGCTGGACACGTAACATCGCAGGTTTGCAATATAGCATTCCCAGGGCCAGAATTACATCCATGCATTTCTGCTGTATTATTGCTTGAACTAGCCCATATTCTGCTTAGGTCTTAAAAGCAGAGTGTTTATAGACACCTGCAAAAACTTAATAATGAAAAGTAAATGCACAATCCTTAGCTGTTTCAGAGATACTGAAACATTTTTCCATAGGAAAACACAATAGGTCTGTGGGGTTTAAGTCTAAGGTCCATTTCACTAGACCAAGCATGGTTATAGAATAAAAACATATTCATTCGATGAAACAAAGACTATGTATTATTTCCACAACCCTTAATTCATTAATCCTCATCTCAAGCCTGTTCCTCACCACCCTATTCCAATTAGATCCCCTTTCAGTTTTTGTTTCCTCCTTGCCATCACTCTTTTGTTTCAATTTCCCAGCTTAATAAACACAACTTGTAGTAATTATCTATATAGACATTGCTTTAAAAGAGGGAAGTGTGGGAACCTTGACCAGAAATTTTGGTTTTTATATGATAGCCTTTTTTTCCAATCTGGTGCTCTTTGCAGTGTATAAAAACATTCATCTCCATGAAAGAAGTGACAAAAAATAGCAAGACAGGATTTTAATCAATACTGATCCTGATTGAGTTTGATCACAGCACTTGACATTTTGAGCAAGTCTGGAAGTACACTCACAGTGACTCAGGTTCTGCCAAGAGTTGTTAGAGGTGTAATGGGACATTGTTGACTTGGGTGGGAATATTCTACTTTTTTGTTTTCCTTACACAGCTATGATAAAGCAATAAAATGCATTAACTTCATTTTGTAGTTAATCTTCTTACCAAAGCTTCAGTTATGCTGTTTTATTGGTGATTTATTTTAGGCTTTGCTTGTCTTCTTTTTTCTTAACAGAAGGAAAACGGTTTTATCAATATGCATATATATTAAAAAACAAACAAACAAACAAAACCCCCCAAAAAATTAAAAACCTCCCACAAAATTATTAAGTGTTTGAGATCATTGTTTCTAAAATTAAGGTCATCAGATGCCATCAAAGTACTCCGAGGGAGCTGGTGCAGGAATGGATAATGTGTCACTTTTAGAAAGAGCAGTATTCATTTATACTCTCATATGGACATATCAGGGAAAGTTGTAAAGAGCAGGTTGTTTCAAGGTACCGAAAATGAGGTTCATAAAAACATGCATTCACTAATCACTCTATGTATAAATGAGTAGAAATGTTGCTAATGGCTCCTTCTCCTCTAGAGGCCCATACTACAGCATTAAAATGTGAGTGGGACAGATGTAGACACCTAAGCTTGATGGGTCTGGGATCCAGAAATGATCTTCCGCTCATTGCACCTATTTCTTTTTATCACTGCATGGTTTATAAAAAAACAAAGCTCAGTTAATTAAAAAAAATAGGTAGGGATGCAAAGCAATGAGATTTTTCAAGCTAACTTTCCCAGTTTTAAACTGATTTTCTGAGACAGTCAGGCTCCTTCTCTTCTTCATCTCTGAGGACTCATTTCCTTCCTTCTCGTGTATGACAAAAATCTTTTGGAGCTACTGAATCAGGAAGACTCTGCTCTGTGTAATTCTCATACTGCACTGAGCACTGCTGTGTTTGAGGACTTCCCAGGAATATATTAAGTGATGTGACTAACTTCTATCATTTGCTTTGGTTTGGATTTCTTCTCTCATAATATTCTTCAGGATGAGGAGTTATTCACTGTTTTTTTTGGATTTGTTGGGGGTTTTAGGGTATTTTTTGTGATACAAAAGTATATTGTGGTGTGCTCTTGTTAGAGAGAAAAGGTTAAAGTCTTGCACTATAACAAAGGTAGTAAATTTTGGGAGAGCTATCAATCCACATAGGAATTCATTAAAATTTTTAGTTGACCAAAGTCCCCAAGAAATCTCTGCTATCTGCATAGATGAGCTTCCCTTCTTATGGGAAGTCCAAGTCCACAGGGAAGGAAACCTGTTCCTGACCTCTGTCTTGGGGATCTCTGCAGTTACCATGGGCTCAGGTCATTGAGTATCATCAAAGTGAATATTGCCACTTTTGGTTCTGAGCCTCAGCTCACAGTGTGTGCCCACTGCTGCTGATGAAATTAGAAGGTAAACTTGAATGACTGTCACTGTATCAGAGCTGATAAATTACTTTGTTAAATAAAAAAAAAAGGGGAAAGAAGAAAAAACTAATGTGAGATTCAAATAGGAACAAAATCATTATGTTTACCAAGCAACGGGTTGGATAAATGTGGGAGAAGGGCAGGTTTCTTTTATGAACTCTGATTATCTCATGGGAAAAAACCCTGACATTCTTACTTAGAACAGAACAATTTGAGCTTTAAGGCATTTTTTTAATCAACAAGCTCATCTGATGAAATGCTGTAGGATTTGCTTATATATCAAAGGAATTCCCTAGAGATTTAAGCAATGTAACTGAATGCAATTAAAAGATCAGTTGTAAACACCATTTGTGATACAGTTTGTTTGCTGTGCTTTGTAAGATAAGTTCAGTTAATAGCACATGAACTTGTGGTGGTTGACAAGACAGTATTGAACTGTAGCGCAAGAAAAGGATTACCATAGGAGCCTGCTAGAGATGCAACTATTCAGCTATCTTGGATCTGATGGTCTGTAAAAAGAGAACAGAGAAACTATTAAGCCAAGGTTCACATCCAAGAATGGAATCATTTATGAACAACCTTTCTGGGCCTAATTTGTTGCTGAATTAAACCTCAAGTAATGTCATTGAAGTCAATGGGGTTATGCAGGGCATAAGTCGGTGGAGCAAATTAGTCCTCTGTCTTGAAGCCAAGAAACAAAAGGGAAGAGGGATCCAATAAAGGAGAGATGAAATGCTGATATTAGCTGAATGCCACTTCTTGGTACACTGCGTTCTTTGTGTCCAGCAGTGAATATTTCATCCTTCCCAGGTGTAAAATCTTCCCAGCAGCACTGTAAGGCAGATTTATAATAAATGACAAAATTAATGGTTTAGTTCCGTTGTAATGCAGCTTCTGGGCTTCCAACAGGAATTTAAACTGTGAGCAGACAACATATGCGCTGGCTTCAGAGTGATCTCCAAATCAAGTCTTGATTTTTTAGGAAAACATTCAGGCTGACCTTTTTATTTCCCCTTTGGCCATCTCCTACCCATACAGATATTAGAAGGTAGCATTTGTGATTATAGGTAGCTTTCTACATAGAAAACTGACAGAAATTCCAGGAATATCTGTGTAAGAGCTGGAAAAAACTAGGCGTAGTCACTGCCTCAGATATGAAGGCACTACAAAATAGAATGGATTTGTTTGCATTTAATTTATATATGGGTAATATTAAGGGCTCTAAGAATCCACAATATTGCAGTAATGTACAAATGCCCTGGATTAACAAAAAAAATCCATTTTCACTAACCAGTATTCATAATACATGGTCTCTCAAATTGCACTTCTTCTACTGTCCAACCCACTGACTACTCAAACTGAAGTCAAGATCATCATCTCCCTCAGCCGGAGATTATGGGTTTTGCAGCATTCACAGAGAGCTCAGTCCTGGCTGAAGCCTCTAGGCATTTTTATCATCCACATAAAGAACATAAATTCCCAAAGTGTACAGATGGTTTTGTAGCTCATGTAAATATCTCTGTGAGGTGGCCTATGCAGAATAACACATTTTGGCAACATAGCTCACTTTTCACCACACAGAGATCAACTAACTGGAATTCTTTAGATATCCTACCATGCAAACTTGGAGGATGAAAATTATTTCTTTTAAAGGAGTGGAGAAAACTCTCCAGACCTACATGTAAAGAAGTTGGGTAAAGCATGTGACACATGTTGCTGCTCCAGTATTTGTTCTTTTACTTCTGGTCTAACTTAGCAACAGAGCTTACTGGAGGGACCAGCAGCTGACTCACATGATACTTGGACAGTTGCATGAATGATATTGGCCATTTATTCCTTTTTTTATTATCATTTTTTCAGGTGGTACTTCAATAACTACTCCAGATTTTCATTTTCTTTAAATCCCATTGCTCCTGTTTACAATTCAATTCTGGGCATGCTCTGCAGAGAGGATTGAAGGGAACAAGATACAAATTTGCCAGCTGCTGTGTGAGATGCTGATGTAAACACATCCAGGACTATCCAAAGTGACTTGTAATGAGGCCTGGGGACTATTGCAGATACGGGAACAAGTTCTATTAATCCACAGCCCTAATTTCAACTGATAAAATATCATTATAAAGCTGGTTTACAAGTGCACTGAATTTGTCCTTGATTTAGTCGGCACAGTTCCCATTTTAAAAAAAGTTCTGCTAGAGGGCCAGGCTTTGTTGGGTAGCAAATCTGATTTTGACAGAAATATTTACATTTTCAGTAGCTAAAAGCTCATCTATCCAAATACTGATCCATTTTTGTATTTTTTCAATGATTGAAAAGAAGTTACTAGGTATTGGAAAAATTTTGATCAATTTCTGGAAGTTTTATTGAAGGATGTGTTTTTCAAGAAAGATGCATTATTCCCCTATTTCTAATTAAAATTGTTAAACTGTTGTGGAGAATTATCTTTACCTCCTCAAAGAAAGTCTGTTGAATTTTGTTGTTTCTGTTTCTGTAGTCACTTTTCTAAAACCATCTCTTGTTTCTCTATGGTATCAGTCTTACATCTAACGCTATTACATTTTGTTTCAGCTGGCAGGCTTCATCTATGCCTGTTATGTTGTGAAGTGTATTACTGAAGAAGAGGACAGCTGTAAGTACTAAAGCTTTATTACATACAAAATGAATTCTTTTTTTTTTAATCACCTCTCCACTATGCTGGCTCTTGCTGACTTTAACCTAAATGCCTTATTATACTGTAACCAGATCATGTTTTCTGTCCATCCTTCTCTGTCTAAAATCTGTAAATTCTGAGACAAAGAAGGAATGAAATACTGGTTTAAATTTACATACACATCTCTTCTGGAAAGATAATTGCAACTCTTTATCTCACTACTTAGCTTAAGACATAAAACAAGGGGGTTTTGGGGGTTTTTTTTGGTGTTTTTTTTTTTAATAAAAAGAAAGAAAAAAATCCCTATTAGTAAATACAAGTTGTTTTTTTCCTTGCTCCAGGCTGTTATGAACTATTTTCAGAGTAATTGGTTACAACTGAAGTTATAGCTCTTTTGTGTTGGCATGTATGTTGTCCTGTAAAAGCAATTCTGGCAAAAAAATACCTTTAGATCATCGCAGGGCTTTAATTTATGAGAGGTTAAACAGCAGAGCTCCTCTTTGTTCCTCTTTGTTCCTGCTGCTCCCAGGGTGCACTTACATGAACTGAAGTGATTTCATATAGATGTAGATTTGTGTTTCTTCTACTTATTTATATCAATAGAATCCTGTTGAACAAAATTTGCTCTTATTGCATTCTGTAGAGTCAAGCCATTTCATTTTTTCCCCTACTCTAACCTGGATTTTTTTAAAAAGCTCTACTGCAGCATTTCACTACATCTTGGGATTCATACTAAAGCACTTTAGAAACAAGTATCAGAACTGCATGTAACTTTGATAAAATATACATGAATCCTAGGGAGAGCTCTGCAACAGGAAGCTAAAGGGTTTTTATTTGATTGAGAGCACTGCTAGGGCTGGCGGGGGTTCCTTTGTGTGTTCTCCTGCGTGGAAAATAGCTACAACCCTGTAATCTATTGGCAATACAATGTCACTGTGAACCATCAAGGGGAGATTTAATGCTGAAATCAAACCACCACACTTTGGAGGTCGTTTCGACTATGCTCATTTCAGTTGTCTTTGCGTTTCTGTGGAAGTGAGGAAGGTATAAAGAGTACAAAGGGTTTGGCAAGCTGTGTGGAGCAGGGGTATGTCACAAATAGACTTTTCTGTTTAGGGAAGTACCCAGCCAAATGTATTTTCTCCTGCTTTCCCATTAAGTGCATTTATTATCCACAGAGTTGAAGGACAGTTATTCCTTGTCCCCCAAAATGGTATCCCATTCAATACTGTTCTGCCCTCTCTTCTAAGGGCTTAAATATTTTTTTCACTATTCTGTAATGCTTTAGGGCATGATATAAGCAAAAAGCAAGGAAGGGACTTGAGACTTGGCTCACCAATCAAGCACAGAAGTCAGAGCACATTTGGGAGATTTCTCCCATGGTTCATAAAGCAGCATTCCCGGCAGGAATGCCACGGCCAATATGGTATTGTTTTCTTCTCTCTGCACCAAGAGTTCCCTGTTGTTCAGCAGCCACGGATTGTCATGCTTCTTTGAACATTTTCTTGCCTTCACCTTGAATATTTTGTCATTACTTTTGTCATTTAGATTTCATTATCACTTTGTACACCCCAGCCACATCTTCTCATCCAGTCAAAGAGCATCTCACCCATCTGCCAGCACCTCTCTGAGGCACCAGGGTGAATCCCCACCCAGTGCAATGGAGCCAGTATAAGCTCAGGTGCTGCAGCTTCCCCTCTGCTGAGGTTTGGAAGCTTGGCTGGCCAAAAAAGGGAAAGGGAACTTCTGTGGCTGAGTTGTGCCAACAGTGTAATAATGTTCAGATTGGATCTGGCCCCTCAAGGTATCATAAAATTAGGACAGCTTTAGTTTCTATGGAGAGGACTCATGAAGTAGCAAGTAAGAATGACTCTAGTTCTCTCTTTGCTCAGACATCCACTCTGCCTTGTACCAAGCATTCACTGTGACAGCCAGGGCCTGCAGTCTATACAAATAGTCCCTGCTCAGGTTTAATTTAAAATTATTTTATTGTCTTATATACATTTTCTCACTTTTTCTATCCCTTTTGGCAACACATGCATCGATCGTGCTCTTCTGAGAAGTGTATCCCTTATGGATGTCATATTATTTAGTATTTGTAAGGATAAACATGTTGGGTCATACCAAACTCTCATTTAGCCACAAGTCCTTTCTGATGAGACAGAACCAACAGAAAAATTATTTTGCTTTTCATGAGGGACAAAGTGAGCACCCATACACTCGATTCCATTTCTTCTGCTTTGCTAATGGGCCATGGGAACAACAGCAGTCCAAAGGAGAAGCAAAAGAGGCAGAAACACTGAACCTGGCAGATCTGAGGAGCAAGGCATAAGACTGGAGAAAAAGCCATGCAACGTCCAAGAGCCAAACCTGGGCATGTTCCAGATTTTAACCAGATGAAGATATTGACACTGCTGTGGAGTATGGAACGTGTCGCATCTCCTGTTGGCACAGAGCATCAACTGTAAAAACACTGTCAAGTTGCTCTTAAGCTGCTTCAGCTGAGTTAGCTTTGCTCTCAAAGTAATTGGAACAAGCTGAAAGAATTACTATTTCTCCATTTTTTAATGCAGATTTTATTAAGAGATCAAATGAGTTGGGGTAGAATTAAGCAAACATTTCACTAAGATTAACCTGCTCTAACCTCACTAAAGGATTAGGAATGGAACAACACAGTGATAAAATCACGGTCATAACTAGGACTGAATCAGCAAATCTAGAGGTTTTAATTACTCACACACCAAATAAATCCAGCCACAGCCCTCCTAAATCAAAGCTCAAGTCTGTGCTACCTTTCATGAGAACAATCTGCTTTGGGTTAATTCTGCACCAAGGATTAAAGAGGAAGTTGCTTTGTCTCCTGGTACAACCCCAGAAGTGCTCTGGTGCACACCAGAGTCAAACTGCAGCACCCGTGTCTTCCCAAGGGGCAGACAAGAGCAGCTTTTCCATGGCTGCTTCTCTCAGTGGAGGTTTACCACTCCTAAACATTTTCCCTGTGGCTGCACAAGAAGGAGGAACTCTGAAGGTTGGAGTGGCTCTGGTCTCTTTCTGGGAAAGACAAGGGAGTGCAGGTCCCCAGCAACATTGCTGCCAGCTCCACACTCTCCTCTGTCACATTCACATTTTCTGAAAAATCCCTTCGCCCAGGATTTTTTCTCCTGAGAAGCTGAGAAGCCTCAGAGAAAAATGAAAACAATAACTATCTCATTTGCTTCTCCTCTGTTTTACTCATCTGGAATGTGTTTGGAGATTGTTTCATTGGTTTCTGGTGCGAGTGTTTTCACTCATTGGCCAACCAGTGCCAAGCTGTGTTGAGACTCTGGAGAGAGTAATGAGTTTTCATTATTATCTTTTTAGCATTCTGTAAGTATCCTTTCTGTATTCTTTAGTATAACTTAGTTTAATATTCTTTAATTTAATATAGTATCATAAAATAATAAATTAGCCTTCTGAGAACATGGAGTCAGATTCATCATTCCTTCCTGCCACAGGGGTCCCAGCAAATACAATACTCCTCTTCACCACTGCCACTGGAATGCCTAAGCCATTCTTAGCTCATTAGCATTATTAGCTGCAGCAATTAAAAATAAAACATGAAAATGTCAGCAGCAGCCTTTACTTGGAGGCATCCAGTGACTGTGGACTTGTTGGAGCTCCTCGTTTTTCTCCCAAAATCATGTTAGGCCTGCATTTTTCAAAGGCTGCACATTATTTTTAATAACATCGAACTGTTCCTTTAATGTGCATTTGCTCACTAGCAATTTGGCTCCCTGCTATAAGCTGCTACTGCCTTGCTAAAAGAAAATTCAACATATTTCTAAAAACTTCATTAACTGTAGACATTTTGTGGGGAACACTGGAATATAAGCAGTCAAACAGCATCCTCCCAGGGCTTTTTGTCTCTAGCAATTAAGAAAGAAACCTGGGTTACTGAAATGGGAATTCTGCTCTCACAGGTTCTGTTGAGAGTAAGATTTGCTTGTTACTAGAGGAACAGCTTTGGCTAGGAATGAACCTCAGCTAAGAGAAAATCTCTAATTTAGTCTGTGTCTCAGTGTAAAATCCTAACCTAGAAGGCTCTCTTGCTGACCCAGAGAGGGAGCAGAAACAGCATTTACCTGCTATTAGGCAATGGCAAGGCAATCAGAGAACAAATATGACCCCTCTGAATGTTCCCTCGCATACCATGAGGTACAACCTTTGCACCATCTGATGCACATACACTTTCTTCTTTTCTCCTAGCATTGTTTCCAGTTAAACTGCAAAGCAAAAGAAATTGCAACTTTGTCTAGAAGATTTTTGCTGCATATTCCCTGGAGCCCTGCTATTAGGGATGTCTTGGCACAGAAGTGAAGCTCTATATAACCCTTTAAAATTATTTGACTCCTCCCCTCCAATAAAAATTTGGATTAAAGACTGCATTTGAATTACTGAAAATGTTCAGCAAGACAGCAATATCCTAGATAGGAAATATCTTCTGGTAAGCAATACAGCATTATGTGCCAGTCAACTTGGTGCCAAACAATATTTCACTCTGGGATCCACTCTGACCTGGGAAGTACAAAAAGTGATGACAAAGATTTTATTTTAAAAGACAGTGTTAAATTCGTTATATGTGAGAGATGTGAAATTTTGACATGCACATGGGATAGACAGAAAAACATTTTCTTTTTATCTCTGTTATAGGCAACCTTCCACCTTTGGGCAGGTTGCTTAACCTCTCCATACTTCTGTTTCCCATGTTTAAAATGGGAAATAATTGCAGGGACAAACTCACAGGCGTGTTGCTTCATAACTTTGAGCATCTGGGATGAAAGGCACTATTGAAGTGCAGAATATGCTCAGGTATCTCTTTTTTTCTGTGCCAAATGTTTGTCACAATCTGCTTAGAGAGACATTACAGAGAAATAATACCTCAGCTTCCATTCCTGCTTAAAGAAATCTCTAAAACAAAGAGAAAGAGAAACTGGTAGCAAACATTAGAGTATTAGTTCTGCTTCTTTGTTTCCCATCCCAAGTTTGTGGTTCCCAGAAATTCTTGACGGCAATTTGCTGTTCATGGACTTCCTTAACCGCAAGAGGTCTAGCTGTATTTAGTTTCCCATAGTGGTCTTTTCTTTCTGAAAATGTCCAACTATGTTTGAACCAAGAAATGTTTTATAAAACAGCCTCCTGAGAAAAGGAGATCTGATACCTCAGCAATACACTTTGTTTTGCACCTACCACTTGTGTAGTGTGTCCTGAGTCTTTCTCTGGAAAACACCAGGGATCCCATCTTCACCTTTTCCGTGCTGTCACAGGTGGCATTCATCTCACCCTCTTACAGCTACATGTAAGTAGGCCTGCAGCTTAAATTAACAACCAAGATTTCCGCCACAGTCAGGGGAGGCAGGGATGCAACCCCAAAGAGCAACCTGCCCTATCTGTGGTAGACACCGCTCTCATGACCGGGGGAATCACTGGCCTGACTTGTTTGGCTGGTGCTAGGGACAGCCTAGACAGCCCGCAGAGACAGCACAGCAACAAATAATAATAGGAACAAATAAAAGCCAATATTTAAAACACAGTTGTTCTCCAAACTGTTGAACAGGTCACTGTGAATGGGAATGCAAGGAATACACTACAATTTTGAAGCTTCAGCTTGTTTTTCCTCAGCTGTGCTCTTCAATTTACAGCCTGCAGCTCAATTAGAAGCTCTTTCCATTTACTTGTTTCATTTAGTGTGGTGACTGCTACATGATCTAAGTAAACCAGAGGGAGGAAAATGGGATGCCTTTGGCTGTCAGGATGCTGATAGAAGTGTGGAGGGAGAGAAGCCTTTGAAATCCCAAGGTGCTACTTCACGTTTGTCATCCTAAGGACAGCTGCCTTGGAGAGCCATGATGCCACCAGGAACATTTAGGAAATTCCCTGACATGCCTGTACAACATCAATCTTTTGCACATATCAGTAGCTGGTTCCTGTGTTGTTATTTCCAGTCATGTCCTGTCTGGGAGGGGGCTCCTCGTGGAGCAGAAGGCTGGTGTTGAGCGTCTCGTTCCCCTCGGCGCAGAGCGCAGGCAATCTTTGTCCCCTAAGGTGTGTGTGCTCGCTGCTTCTGAGGCACAGGCTGAAAACGTCTGAGCTGCAGCGTGCAGGCTGAAGCACAGGGGAGCAAGTCTATGGCAGGAAGAGATGACAAGTGAAACCGGCTGCATTTGAGATGCAAATGGAGCTGAGCAGTCCAAGGTGTCACAGGGCTTGGCAGACATTACACAGCCTGCTCTGTGATCATTTGGCACAGCACTGCAGAAAGAAACAAACTTAAAAGCTCTGAGGAGGTGCAGTTTGTTTAAATAATGGCAAGTAATTAGTCTGAAGACAAAATCAGTGATGGCATTTTATAATTACAATTAATTTAAAGGTTAATTTCCTTTGGTGCTAAAGTCTTATTTAAAACATTTACCAGGAAGGGAAATTAGGATGTTACTATCTAGATGCATAGAATGCTTCTGGGAATCCATGCCTATTATCACTAGGAAATTAGGTTAGACTCAAAGTGGGAATTTCAATTCATTTTAGTGTATAATAGATGGTGGTCAGGGCCTTGAGTCAGAAGGGCTGCTTAGGGTAGACTGTATGATTTGCATTTTCTTTGTTTGTGGGATTAATTGCAAATGTTTCCAACAAAAGGGCTGGGTTTATACATGAACAAGCTTGACATGAAAAGAAAATTGGTTATGGATTGCTGCCTTCGTAACTAATGAAGTTGATGTTCAAGGAATCCCTAGGAGACAGGGTTGTGGTATGAAACATATATATAAATAAAATCACACAAGAGAAAATGGTGGCATTGCTGGCTTCATCTCTGATGATTTCTTTTCTCCCTCTCTTGTCTTCCCTGCCACTCCCCCTGCATCCATCACCACCTCCTGTGGGGACTGTCAACCCCAATTTTAAAAATGTCTAAATAACATAACATAAAGCTTGAAGGAAGTAACATTTCCATTCCAGCAGCTCATCACAATGCAATACTGCTTAATAAAATCATTACATTGTAACAGCCAGGGAAATATACTTACCTTACATAATTTTTTTTTAATTATAGATCACACAATTTTTACCTAACCAGGAATGGCATAGCAGAAGTGTTGGAAAAGATCTGCACATGCCAATAGTGAATGAACTGCTAATGTCTGTGTTTTTGAAGAAAGATACATTTCATACCAAACCATTGGGAAAATATTACTCATAATTAATTATTAATTTCAGGAGAGGAACACAAAGGCATTCATACCATGAAACAATGTTCCAGGCAGTTGTGTCAAGCCAGTGGCAGAAATTAGGTAGTAACTAGTGATGCTTCTGATAAGAAAGGCTACAGATCATTCGAAGCAACACTCAGGTTGTTGATGCAGCTGAATAGGGTGTGATCTTCCTAGACATGGAAATGTTTTGACATTGAAAAATAGACAAAGCTCATATTCAAAATCAGGAAAAAATTAGCAAAATCTGAAACTCTCCACAAGCTGAAAATTGCTTACGAAATACTTTCAGGCATGTTTTGTTCTGGTGCTGGTGAAAGACTCCAATTCAACATCAGTCCTTTCCCACTGCTTTGCACTGAACATGGAGGGCTGTCTTTGAAAGGACACCCACCAACGATCCTTCATCCCCTGAGGCAGAGGAGAGGCAGCTTGGATTCTGAAGAGGAACAGCCTGCAAGTGGCCATGTGGGGCTGCTGGCCCCCTTCCTCACCCTGGTGTCCCACCCTTTGAGGGCAGCTGGCTGCCTTCTTAGGGTTTCAGCCAAGATTAGTGGGTGAACAACAGGTCCCGGCCATCCAAGATCACTCCAGGTTGACAGATAGCAGGGTCTTTGAGAGGAATGGAGATGAGCTGCTGTGGGTGGACCAGACTAATTAATTATTTCCAGTGGCCCTGCAAAGGACACCTGCCCACAGCCTTAGTGTCCTTCCTGCCGAGACAGTCAGTGTGAGCTCCTTGCAGTTTCCTACATGCCATGAACATAGCTTTGTACTAAATTATTTTTATCAGCATGACTCCTGTTAAAGTTTTCCTTATTGCTCTTCCTTTCAAATATCGAGATAGGTCTTCATTAGCATTGGATTGTTAACTTTCATAGATTTGGGCCTTAATTCTCCCCTTTGTTGCACCTACTAATGACTCTTTTTCTAATTTATTAGTGTGGCAGTCACACTTGGAGGCCACTGCTCCAGGCATTTTCTTTTTCCTTCTTTTTTTCTTTTTCTTCTCTTTATTGCTCGCCCCTAGCAGTGATCTGGCTAAGAACAATTTTTCCTAATGACTCATTTGATAACTTCTACAATAATTCAGTCTACCACACATTTAATTCTTAGAATGATTTGTCAGTCAAAATCTATATTGCAGGGCTATATTTTTTTGCTCAGCACTTAGGGATGAAAATTTGAACACAAATGGCTGTTATCCAGCAATGCTCAGGTCTATCCAGTTTAGAAAAATAACGTATTGTTCAGACTATTATTGTTCTCTTGGCTTATTATTGTTCTCTTGCTCTCTTAGCTGAGTGCAGGTCTTTAACTGATTCTTTCTTTACTAAGCATCAGACAAGCCCCACTGCAAGTTTGGAGACAATCCTTGCAAAGCCTTGCAAAGGTCAGGCAGCAACCCTATTTGCAGGTGTACAGGCTGATGGGTGGCTTGCTGTATTTGTCAGGTACAAAAGACAGTGCTGGCCATTTCAGGCCAGTACTTCTCATTGCTGCAGCTATGCTCCAGCTGTTTCTGCCCTTTGGTCCTTATTCCTGCCTGCCTTATCCCTGGTCCCAGTTTCTGCCTTCACCCACCTTGGGCTCATGCCTCTGAGCCTTTGCTTGGTTATTCCTGACTACTTTCATCCTGGCTCCTTTCTGCTCAGCAAGGACCTTGGTTCCCACCCTCTCAACATGGTTCCCACTGTTGGCCAGCCCTGCCTGGCAGAGGCCTTGCTCCAGAGCATGGTCTTCCTCAATGTCATGGTCCAAGAATCTGCTACCAACCAGACGCCTTCTCCACCTGCAAATCTGATAGAAATTGTGACTCATCTAATTTCTGGACCCACAGTACCATTCATCTTGGTATTTTCTGCTGGGTACAACCATGAGCTGGATTCACCTGGAAAGCAATATCTGCATACCTGCAGATATTGCTCCCTAATTAAAGGCAGAGATCCCTGCCTGTATTTCTGTGAGGGCAGAAACACCAGATCATGTTTATTAGACTTCACACTTTATTAGTATCTCCGCACTCCTACATCTTATCTCAGAAGAGTTGATAAAAGACTCAGCCAGGGGATCAGCAGAAACAGAGACAGAAGAAGATGCTGCCTTACACCAACAAGAAGCATGATAAGAGGAGAAAAACTTGGAGGACAAGGCCCTGTGAAACAAAAAATTACTGAATAATTTTTATTATTATACAAGTAAACAGCATGAAAAAAGTGGCAGTGGAGCAAATCTGAGCTGAGAAACTCCATCAAAATTTGTGTAAGGGCTTCCCTTTGCAGCTCCAGTGGCCACTGTAGAGCTCACAAATGCCATGAGGTTACAGTTTCAAAATCTGAGATTTTATATTCACCTTGCAAATGGCTGAGCTGAGAGCACTCACAGGCCCTTCATTACTGACTGCTTGGCAGAAATGCTGCTCATTGCACCACAAGAACTGGACCTCATGTCCAAGTCCTTATGCCATTTCTGAATCCTCCTGTGACAGCAGAAAGGGCACAGCCTCATGTGCTGGCAGATGTTTCCTTCCCCATGTTTCCCTGGTGTTTGGCTCTACTGTGGTTTGAGAGCCTAAATCACTGTGCACTCAGCACAAAGACCAATAATGTTTGATTATCACTGTAAACAAACTTTATGGAGATCACATTCAAGCAAATCTCCTCCTGTGTGCTATTTTGTGGAACAGCCACCAGACCATGCTCACAGCATAAAAAGGCAGCAGCACTGAATTGTTTGGAAGTGTCTTCACCAAACTGAGAGCTGGGTAGCAGGATACTGGCAAAACTGCAAGAGCAAAGGTGTCCCCATATGTTTTTTATATTTTTGCCCCATATGTCATTTCCAAACTATTAAAATGAAACTTAATTTTACTTCCCTCCATTTTTTTTTCTCAGTTTGGCCAGTTTTTAGCTTCCGCTATTTATGCACAGCTCTCTCTTGCCTCATGTACTCAATCCTGAACCAGCACTGCTCTCAGTAATGTTATTAGCTGTAGTTTGTTTGCCATCTCTCCTTCCTTCCAGCTACACCTGCAGCGATGTGCCTTGCTGTGGCAGTGAAGCTCAATTGCAGCACTTCAGAAACCTGAGTCCAGGGAGCCAAGTCTTTGGCTCTGGAGAGATTGCAGATAAATTTAAGACCTCACAGGTCAGATGTAGGATATAGGCACAACACGTTGTCTCTCTGCTATACCACACAGGAAATACATCCAGTCATGGCATGCACATGTACCTCCATGGTCATTAACTCTTTGTTTTAAAAGGTATCATCTTTATCATGGGTAATTCTAGGGTTTTTTTATATTATTTTAGTAGACGCATGAATATATTTCAGGACCACTGTAATGCCAAGCACTGGGGTCTTTTTTCTGCATCACATTTTAGTGGTCCTTCTACATACTGTAGACTTCCAGAAATGGAAAATGAGAAACCCATCTTTGTCTCTCATCCTGTCCTGAGGTACAGCAGAAACAGTGGGGACTTCGACCATGAGCAGAGGTTGAAACTTCACATTCCTGTGGGTAATTATTGATAGAAAATATGTCCCTACTTTGAGCCATATGTCTTCTGTTACACTTGTAACAGTCATATGTCTGACAAGACCCTTAACACAAGCAAAAGAAGAAAATAATCTGAATTTTTTATAAAGTATATTTCAGATAAGTAGTACTGCTATTATCCTATTCAAGTCCACCTAGGAAAATAAAAATTTCAGCGCACAGTACTTCAAAGGTGGATTTGCATGGCCAGGTTTTGAGGGGGCTACAGGGGTGTGTTCTGTGAAGAGCTACTAGAAGTTTCTCCTGTGGCTTCTGATAGAGCCAGTGCCAGACAGCTCCAAGGTGGACCCACTGCTGGCCTGTCAGTGACAGGGGTGGTGCCTGTGGGATAACAGATTAAAAAAGGGGAAAAAAATCTGCACAATAACTCCAGTTGAAGAGTGGAATGGGAGTGAGAGCAACAACCCTGCAGCCCAGGGAGGTCCATGGGGGAGCAGAGACCCACCACAGCCCATGGAGGACCCCAGGGCAGAGCAGGTGGGTGCCCAAAGGAGGCTGTGACCCTGTGGGAAGCCTGTGCTGGATCAGGCCCCTGTAAGGATCTGTGGCCCCATGGATAGAGGAGCCCACACCAGAGCAGGTTTGCTGGCAGGACTTGTGACCCTGAGGGGGCACCCGCTGGAGCAGGCTGTTCCTGAAGGACTGTGTCCCAAGGAAGGGACCCATTGGAGCAGTTCATGAAGAATTATAGCCCATGGGAAGAATTCACATTGGAGAAGTTCATGGAGGACTCTCTCCCATAGGAGGGACCCCACATTGGAGCACAGGAAGCATATAAGGAGATCTCGCCCTGAGGAGGAAGGAGCAGCAGAGAGACTTGTGATGAACTAAGCACAACCCCCATTCCTCGTTCCCTGATGTCACTGGGGTGGAGAAGGCAGAGAATCAGGAGTTAAACCTGGGAAGAAGGTTTAATATTTGTCTCTATTTCTCATTATATTGCTCTTCTTTGGTAATAATTCAGGGCTATCTTGCCTGTGATGGTAATTGCTGAGTGATCTCTCCCTGTCTCTATCTGGACCCATGAACCTTTTGTTACATTTCCTCTCTCCTATTCAGCTGAGGAGGGGAGCAGCAGAGTGGCTTTGGTGGACAACTGGTGCTCATCCAGGGTCAACCCACCACAACAGAAATTGTATTATGTTTTTAAGTTCATGTGTGCTTTTACTAAAGTGAAACACCACATGAGCCCCTTGTGATATCAGTGACATGTAAGATGAATGTATGATAGAGTAGTCAAAAAAAGAGTTTGATATATGAGGCTAAGGATGGACACCTCTGTACTGATTCAGCTAATGAGCCTTGTTTTATTCATCTGATGTTATGGCTGCCAGGAATGTATCAGTTGTATGACATTTTAGTGACCTTTCAGGCACAGCCAGGATAAAATGCCTGCAGAAAAGGCAGCCTGCTGCATGCTTTAAGAAACCAGCTCAGAGTCCACAGGGAGCTTTTAGCACAGTCTGGACACCACGGGGTTTGCACTGCTGAGAAGCAGCTGCCATGAAGAAACCTTGCTGCAAACAAATTGATGAAATCCTTTTGTGCTGCAGTTTACTTTCTATTACCTCCCTTCACCTACCTTGCAAAGCTTGTTGTTGCCTGCAAGAAGCCATTGTATGTCTCCAGTGAGGTCATGGTCATACTCGCTGCCCTGCCATCATTTGGTTACACACATGGGAGCTTCTACAGTGAGCTGAACACAGAAATGTCTCCTCGACCTTGCTTTGTTTGTAACTTGGCAATCTGGCTTACTAACACTCTGTGCCTGCTCTGTACAGCAGGGCAAAGCCACCATGCACGAAGAGGTATTCAGCACGCATCTTTCTCTCATGCTCACACAAAATCATTTTTCTCAAAGAAATCTTTTTTTTAACACATTGGTTTAGCTTTCTGAAAACAGCCCTGAAGACAAGATTTTGCCCCACATCTGCAAAGCAGTGTCTATGCCTGCAGCCTACTAATAATGTTTTACAGGTTGCTTGAAATAAAATGTTCTAGGAAAGTATAGAAGAAATGCAAAGCTGGACATATGATTATAAGCAATATCCCTAAAGTGACATGAGTTGACAAGAGTGAGGCACTTGATCCAACACAGGCATTTTCTGACTTGTGTTGTCAGGGATCAAGAGTAACAAAATGAAAAGAACATTGGGCAAGCAAACAGCAAACCATACCTGCAGCAAAACATACGTCCATTCTTTTTTCTTTGTATTTGAATAGAGGGGGGGTTTTCCTTCCAGCCTAGCACTTCACTAAACAATATCCTTCATTTTCTGCCTGTAAACTTAGTACATTCCCAAAGACATGAAAACATTTTGATAAAGGCATTCTGATGGTTACAGACATTGATTAAGTGGAATGCAACAAATAGCATTTGTCTTGATTTTAGCAAGATTTTTACATTATAAAAGGTTTGTAAGACATTCAAAAAAGTACTGATGCAGTCAGCAGAGGTGGAGTGCAGAACTGTTTAAAATTCTATTTGAAATGTAGTTATAAAGCAGATGGGACATTTCAGATGGGATCCCACTGGAACCTCAGCTAGGGAAATAATTCTCTTCATTATTTTTATTAACAATAATGAGGATAGAAGAGAGAATGTGTGTAAAAATTTTAAGATTAAATTAGACTGGGAAGAGTACAAGCACTTGTGAATGTAGGATTAGAAGTCAAAATAATCTTGAGAAGTGGCTTGAAATCAAGAAGATGAAATTCAGTACACACAAGTGCAAAAGAACTCCTGTGGAAAAGAATCAATCATCTTCAAATAAAATATAGACTAGGCTAGGCTACAGTTAGTGTCAAAACAAAAAATAAAGAGCTGATTATTAAGCATTTGTGTGATGCTGTTGAAAAAAGAAATTGGAAACCAAACCAAAATGACACAAAACAAGAACAACAAAAACAAGAAAAAAACCCAACCAAACATACAAAACCCCAAAACCTACTGAATTATTTCAGGTAATGAACAAAAGACTGTATGGCAGTTGTGCCGGTTAGACATGATTTGTGCACCCCACTGTAAGAGAAACATAAGTAAACTGAGGAAGGATCTTCAGGCTTCAAAATGTAGAGGCTTGGACAACATGAGCTGTGAAAAAAATTTGAAATAACTAGGTTTGCTTAAACCTGAAAACAATGAATGGCATGAAATACTTTTTTTAATGGTTTAAAAACAGTTATAAGAGAAAAAAATGGCTCATTTTTCTTCACATCCATAAGGAGAAAAGGCCAAAATATAGATAAGCAGTTAATTTGCAGGAAATTACATTTACATTAGACATTAGGAAATTAGGCACAGGGAAAAGCAACACGGAGAGGCTATAGAACCTCCTTCATTAGAGATGTCAGGGATTAATTTAGTAACACATCTTTCTGGGATAAGAATACACATAATGCTGCTACAGGGCACAGAATTGGCTAAATTATTTCTGCAGGGGCCATTCTTGCCAGCAAATAATGACTTTATGACAGATTTAACATGTGTGCAGTTGCAATGGAGACATACTATACCCAGGCAGTCCAGTGGTTTTGGTAGCTCTTTGCTTGCAGAGTAAGTGGTAAAAGGAGGCCTACAAGAATTTGATTTTTTGGTAAATGTCTGGAATGGCTGAAACTGTATTGATAAGTATGACTAAGTGTGGCACAAATTGGGGGGTACCTTAGTATTAAAACAACTTTATAAATGCAAGTATTAAGGAGTCCAACCACTGTGGAAGTTCTCAAACCATGTAAATTTACTTTTTTTGTTGTTTGTTACTGTAACTGCATTTTAGATCTACAAGAAGTTGTTGTCTATCAAATAGCCTTTTTCTTTCTTTTTCTTCTTTTCTTTCTGCTTTTAATGTACACAGAGTCAGTCTGTCAGTAGCAGTGACCAGACATGTGAAAAATGCACTTCCATACCTGAACTCTTTGGCCCTTTTCTATCAAAGTCAAGTCCAATTCAGATCTGTGATGTAAGAGACAATATTTCAGGGATGAGAACTGCCCCAAAATAACCCCTATAAGCCAATAGTTGAATCTCCTGGGACAAAGGTAGAAAATGGCACCCTTTTCCCTGTGCAAAGAAAGTGTTTTAGCAGAGATATAGGGGTCTTGGGCTCAGATGAGATTGAATTTTCCTGGAAATTGTTTAAAAGAAACATGAGAAGGCCATGAGGAGCTGGCAATTGTGTGAATTAATAAATAACTCCCACCCCACAACCTTCTTGCCGACCTTCAGCATCTTGAGAGAAATGCAGGTTTCCTTACATCTGTGAAGTTTCATCTCTGAAGCTCAGATAAATTGTTCCAACTCTCTGTTCATGCATTTCAACCCAAATGTCAAAACAGGGAATCAGAGAAACTTCTGTCTCTCAGACAGAGTTGGATCAATGTACTCCCTCCTCTACATCCTCTGCTGAGCCATGGTATGACAGCAAGACCGCCAGAGTAATCACAGTCAGAAGCAATGCATTCATGCCAATAAATATATGGTTTTCAGCAGTTGTAATGTCTAAATAGCATGTTGTTTTGTATTAGTGAGGTGGTTTACTTGAAAAAGAGAGATGTGTGGTTATTTCTGGTGGAAAGATGGTTCTTATAAATGCTTTACTGTTTTTATGTGGTTTTAAAATTGAATGGATTTTAAAAGTAAAGGAAAAAAGGGTACTTTGCCTTTCTTTGCTTTTTTACTGTTTTTCTGTATCTTCCCAATTAGCTGATCTAATATTAACAGATTATTAGAGGACCTGTCAAAAATAATCTGTGTACTGGGTGGTTCTTGAATGATAATGACTATCAGTTCTGAAAAGATGTTGCTAATGAAAGCAATTTCTCCCCTTTCAGTTGATTTCATAGGTGGATTTGACTCTTATGGCTATCAAGGTCCACAGAAGACATCTCATTTACAGCTTCAGCCCATGTATATGTAAGTACTTAACTTCTAGGATATTCAGCAGAGTGGCAGCCTGATATTAAAGGATCATTAAGCTGAAAGATGGCATGACTTAAAAATTCAGAATAGTCAGAAGCCTTTTTTGATGGACTGAATTCAAGCTACACTTAGGAACCAACATTACTCTTCTGTTGAATTAAAATGATTTCTTAGGGCAGGATATCATGTTGTTCAAACAGCATCCAACTCTCACCTGATTTTTCCCTATTTTCATTCCAGCAGGTTCCATTCAGAGATAGTGACAATTTGGTGTAGAAGAAAACACTAATCATATGTGACAAACTTTGGCTGTGAAAAAAATTGGATTTGTATGAAGCTTTATCAAAAGTTCAGCAACTTGCTAATTTAGTGCATGCATTTAGCATTTGTCTCACCAGAGCATCTGTTCACCAAGGCACCTCTGTACCTCATTTCCAGTTTCCACATTTAAAAAAGCCGAAACAAATGTAACAACATATGGCTTTTAAAACTAGTTTGAGTAGAAGACAGTATTTTACCTAACCATTGAGTGACAACTCCATCTTAGAGTGCAGTCTGATATGTTGGGGAGTTAAATGAATAAACAAATCTCAGCTCATACACACAGCTGGAGTATATTCACACTAGAGCTGATGCGCAACCACAGACCAGCCCAGGAACAATCGTCTCCAAATATTTCTTGTACTGATATCAACTGAAATGCAGAACAGTCCTGACTGCCCAGATAAATCTTACCTCACTGCTGCAGCCTTTGGAAATATTTTTTATTTGTCATCAATGCCCTACACACTAAAAGCACAGCACCACACAACTCATAAAGGGGCAACAGTTACGTTTTTTCCTTTGTTTCTCATCTGAACATTTCTTTTGTGGAAAAGAACTAATTTCAAGCAAACAGTAGCCATCCCAACACACAATTCCACTCACCTCTGAATGCTATTTCATTTCTTCGGGTTAGTGGAAGCAAGTCTACTAATGGATTAGTTTATTTTTGAATGGAATCTTGCTTTTACTCCTTTATCAGTGGTACAATCTGTTCTCTGTTGGTGTTTGGAACTGGGCCCTTCAGGAGCTTTGCTAGGAGCTTTTTAATAATCTCAAATTACAATGGTGCATATCTCCAATGTCGTCTCAGCTTCAGCTTCCCATCTGTCTGTGCTCAAGTAAATATTTTTCACCTGCACTTTTGGCACAGTGCTGCGCATTTAGAAAATGTTATTTCCTTCATAGTATTAGATGAGGTACATAGGTACTTAGAACAATTCTAATCCTATCTCTTTCTCAGTATACCACACCTTGTCATCAACATATGGAGCCCTCTAGCTATTACCCCATTCTCTTTATGCTCTTGGTGTTTCTTCCAGAACAGCAGATTGCATTTACTATGCATCTTCATACTGACTGGAAAGAAAGCTAGACCTGTGAACAAAAAAAAAAAAAGAAGGCAATCATTTTAAACCTGTAGCTTAGATGAAGAGATAGATGATTAATCCATGTGAACTGTTTTCTCTTATTCCAATGCTGCATGCTCACTGGAGTATAGGTGATTTAGCTGTCTTAATCAAGGGACAGAAATCAGAATATGAGTGGGCATTTTGTTCAATCAACTCGCAAAAGTATTGCCATGTACCAGCCACAGTCAAATAAAGACACTTCATGTTTCCCTCTGACTGTATAGTGTTTGACAGGGCTTTCTAGGATTGCTACAATCTGTCCTTAAGAAGCTTTTATGGCATTCAGGAATACCTTTCTTTATTTACAGCTGAGGCACACTAGTAACACATGCATATGTATTCACATTGCAGTTGCTCTGTAAATGTAGGCAGTCCATTAGGTAGTGGAGTGACAAATTCTAATGTCAGGTTAATCAAGTCAAGGTTTGATCTGCTTGTAGCACTATTTACAGCAATATTATGTATTAGAAATCAAAACATGCTGATATGATAACAGCAGGCCTTTAAAATATTTGGTACTTTAAAGCTTTATTTGTTGGGAGGAAAGATTTGGTTCCCTATGGAGCTAATTCCCCAAATATCACCAATGTAAACCTTCACAGTATTCAAGGAAAGAAAGAAAAAAACACAACAGGGAGAGGAGAGGAGAGGAGAGGAGAGGAGAGGAGAGGAGAGGAGAGGAGAGGAGAGGAGAGGAGAGGAGAGGAGAGGAGAGGAGAGGAGAGGAGAGGAGAGGAGAGGAGAGGAGAGGAGAGGAGAGGAGAGGAGAGGAGAGGGAGAGGAGAGGAGGAGAGGAGAGGAGAGGAGAGGAGAGGAGAGGAGAGGAGAGGAGAGGAGAGGAGAGGAGAGGAGAGGAGAGGAGAGGAGAGGAGAGGAGAGGAGAAACCTTCTACTTTACAGAGTCCCTTGCCATGCTCTCACCACTTTCCAAGCCCTAATCATGCCCATCCAGGATACAACTATACCTATATACATCCATATATCTGTATTCATCTCCTATTTCCATAATTTTATCCATTGCTACAAAATGTCTTTGGATTCATAGGTAACAGAAGTTATATTAAGCATAATATATAGAAGATATATTATCATCCCATCTAATTCTGGGAGAAGATCAAGAAAATACAGAGATCACTTTTTGCTGCCACTGCATTCTGTCCTATTCAGACTCACACTGGGCACATCTCTTACAGAGCTCTGGATTTATTAGAGAAATTGAACAGGAGACAGGTGCCTTTAAATCATCTGATTGCTAACTATATGCAGAGGCACAACAGCAGTTTGTTCTCTGTGCTGTGGTGTGCTGGGCATGCTGCAAAATGGAAGGAGAGCATATGGCCTCCTCTTTGAAAAGCTCACCAAAACAATATCAGCTTCTAATGGTTGTTCAGATCCTTTCAAAATACAAATTTCAACACATAGGTCAGTAATACAGAACAGAGAACCCCCCTACATATTTACCAGATTGATTCATATACAGAACTAGTACAAATCTTAAAGACATACAGAATGTTGTGTTAAGTCTCAGTCACTATCCACTGCTTGCTGATGTGAATTGATTTAGTGGATTGCAATGACAGAAATCCATCAACAGAAACTTATATCTGTGGAAGTCAGACAGTTTTTCATCCAAGTGATTGAAATCAATTTTAACTCCTTTATACATGCACTATTTAACTATTCTTCTGAAGGAATGCTGGGTTTACTAATTGCTAACTGTTAAGACATACTGTTTTGTAACCAGTTTCTTCCTGTGTGCTAAAGTTAGGACTTCATTTTGTTAATGTGGAGGTTATATTGAACCTACACCAACTCACCAACTTACATGGGCAAATTATATTGATTTATTCAGGCTTATCATATTTACATTTCTATTCTGTCATCAGGACTATTTAATCTAAAGATTTATTACTTTTTATTTGTGATTTTCATCAATCAAGCTCTACTTTTAAGAACATTCTAATTCAGTTTAAATACACATAGTTGCTTTGTGTGGTGTTTCATCAGTTATGAAAAACTACCTTAAATGAACAGGATATCTAAGGAAAAGAAAAATCTTGGTTGCTGAAAAAGAAATATTATATTTAGGTAGTTAATGGAAGTGACTATCTCTGGCTACTGTTACCTTTAACAGTCTAGAATTATTAGATTCAAACTCACACTGAAGTTTTTTTCTCTATGTTTTAGGCTTTAAATTCCAATCACAGTTTTCCTTATCACCTCTTCCAATTTAACATTTAATTTAAATCAGTTTACTTTTTAAAGTGAAAAATATATGCAATTTAAAACTATGCTTTGGGGAAGAATTCTTATGGTGACATTTCTCTACCTGTTATAAATGGGATTTTTTTATTATTTAAGTGCCAACAGTGTGCTCTATGCTGTACAAGCCAAGAAGCCTAGACAGTCCCTTCAAAACGAATACGCTTTTTGAACAGAACGGGATGCTCATGTACCTCCTTGCAGTGTGGCCACAGCTGATGTACTCAAAAGCAGCTTCCTGGCATTCTGTGCCGGAGATGCCAGTGCTCATTTCCAGACCATGGGAGAAGGACACAATAAGATGGCGGAAATCAATTGTCAAGACAAAATTCTCCTCATGGGAGGTGACGGAGGAAGGTGACTAAACACTCCCTGACACTGATTCTGCTGCACATGAAAAAAAAACAGTGATAGTTGTGGAACAAGACTGCACTGCATGATTACTGTTCTAAAAACAGTAGGAAGGAGGGAGGGGAGAGAAATCTTTCTTTATGTTCTTCACACTGAACTTTGTTCGAGAAAAGAAGAAGTGAAGCAAAAAAACCCCATGCATGTCTGATGTTGATGCCTAATGCACTGGAGAAATTGCTCAAAAGCAGTGCAGCCCTGAAGTGAAGCATGCTTTCCTCCTATTGTGAAGCCTAAGAATATTTGCAGTATCTGTACGGCTGTGCACACGCACACACATATAGGCATTTGTCTAGATAATTGCACAAACTGAAAGTGCTACTTACTTCACCATTCACTCAAAGTATAAATGAAACACAAAAAGAAAGACACTAAAACTAGCACCTTGAGTGTAACCACCATGACACCCCACAAGTTCATGCTGTACAAATCTTCTGTGTAATTATCACCTCACGTTTTGGGATTCAGACACATTTAAATAACCTACCACCTAAGCTTTCACTATCAACAAAAAACATCTTGTCCATTTTAGACTGAAAGCTTTAGTTATAAAACATGGGTTTGGGACAATACTGTTAAAGTGGCCAGGCTGTGGCACTTGCACAGGGTCTCTGCTTTGTGATTGAGCAGTGGGGGGCTTTCCCCTGCGCCTGCAATCCAACCCTTCTGTCCTCACACTGTGTCACTTCTTGGTTTTACAAAGACAGCTACGTATCTGATGGATTATATAAATTAGGTCATATTCCAGTTGACCCACGGACATACAGTTAAGATTATAATTAAATATAACTCCTGCCTAAGATTGTTTAGAAAACTTGTGCTGACGTCTCTAACAATGTTCCAGAGAGAGCCAGGCAGTTACTTGAGTAAACACTTTGTCTTTCTGTCCTCTTCATCCCACGTGTATCTGAACTGGTTTGTGGATTACACTTGCTTGCAAAAGGGCACCAGAGCAGCAGGGCAGGGATCAGAAAAGTATATGCTGGATTATAAGTGTTGCTCTTTCTCTGTCTTTCTTCTAGGTCAAAGTAAACATGGGGACTATTCAAGGTGGGCTAGAGGACCTGTTCAAAAATCTCTTTCAGGATGGCCTCCTGGTTCTTCAAAGAGTAAAGAAATTCAATTTTTGTGCTAAAAATATTGTATAAAAGCTGATTGAACAGCGAGACAGTAAACAACAGAGACCTGCAGCCTCTCTTTCTAACAGGTACTAAAGGAGATGCCCCAAAACCCCTCCTTGAACCTCCTGCCTCTCAGCACCAGAGGGACACAACAGAGGCATTGGTGCCACCTTTTGTCCCTTTTTGCCCCTGGCCACCGCCAGCACGGCCCATCTGGATTAAGACATGAACCCAGCCCACTCAGTGCTGCGGGAGCCTCCTCCACACTCCGGGCTGTGTTGAGTCTCCTCAGTCAACACAACACTGAAATACCAGGATGACCTTGCAGCAGAAGTCAATAGACAGCGCATTGTTTGCCCTGAAGGCTGTACAGTTCATACTTGCCTTAACCCAACTGCGTTGCACATTAGAGAAACTACGTGCAAGCTTTCTGAAGTTAACATGCTGCTGTTAATTCTGAACAATTTCTAAGTCAGTGGTTTTCTTCTGTTTGGTTTTGCTTTGTTTTCATGTCAGGGAATAAGGCTCTGTTGCTCCATGGCTCCAGAGCAACCAAGTAGAAAACTGCCAGCTGTCTGATAAGTGCTTTACTTTTGGGGCTCCACAGTGGTCAAGAAATAGTTTATAATGATTAAAAAGAAAAATAAATAAAGAAATAACTGAGACCTTTTGGGGGTCAGGATGGGTGGGGAAAGGGGTAACAGAAACTAATAATTGAACCTACTGGAAATAAGCAGCAGAAACAGTGCTTCTTAATCCCGCTGGTTTTATTTATCGCACTGTAGGTGCTTTTATAGCTATCTCTAAACATCTTTTACTAACTACAGAGACATCTGCAGATTTCTACGAACAAAGGCCAACTGAATATGTACTAGCTATGTTTACTCTTTTGTATCTGATTTCAACTAAAAATTCTCTGTAAGTGAGCTTTTTTTTTCTAATTGCACCATAAGGGATCCACATATTTTATTTCTTGATTTTGGTTGGAGAGGGCAGGGAGGGACTAGTTGAGTTGAAGAAATACTGAAGACCTTTTTGTGGTATATTTGGGGGATCTGTTGTGTGTTAGAACGTGTATTTTATCTTCCTGTATTATTGTGGCTGAAAAAAAACCTCCGTGCTGTTACGTAGTTGGCAACAAGATGCCTTTGGGAATATTGCTAGTAGGTCAATGTGTATATGAAATACTCTGAACTCCTAGGAACATATGTTTTATTCTACATCTGATCTGTATTTTCAAGAACGTAGATGGCTTTCACTAGGAAAACCCAATATTTTGCTCAGGTTTTTCAGAAACTTGGATTGTCATTGTTTCTTTGCTCAGACCTTGCATAGACAAACGCACGCACGTACCACATCTGAGGTGACCACATAGCTTTTGAGGGCAAGAGGGAACATCAGCACTTGGAAATGCTCAAGGCACCCCTGAGCAACTCCGTTTTCCCTGCTGGCCAAACCCTTGCTCCAGAGGCCTCACACCACTCACCCATCGCTGTACAAGCCAGTGCCCTTTGCTGTGTCTGCATGGATGTACAGTGTCACAAGCAGCAGCTCTGGACAATGACAGAGGAACAGGCATTCACCAGTGAAAACAAGATATGGGAGATGTTCAGGAACTATACCTACATTGATTCAGTGAGATTTATATAGATATAGATAGATATATATATATGTAAGTGTGTGAAGGTGTGTGTATGTCTATGTATATAAAATACACAGGACTAACTATTTTTGGGGGCTGCATCACCCAGGAAGATTCTGATGCAGTGGACCAAGGGTTCCCCTCTCAGATACTGCTGGGAATTTCATGCAGGAAACATGAATGTCCCCTAGGCCTGATCCTGTAAAGCATTCATTGCTGATTTGGATCTCAAATTTAAATTTTCATACTTGAGTACCTGAAAATATGAGCTCCTACTGGGTAGAGATGTTTTTCACCTCCTAGAAACCCCATGCAACTTCCAAGTAACAGGCTGAAATTTCCCATAACTTGCAAAAGTAAAAAAGTTTCTACTTTTCTGTAGTATTAAATATAGCAGATGTACAGTATTAAACACAATGAAGAGGTTTAAATGGGATGAAAATGTCATAACAGGTTATTTTATCTTTCCCTGTATACCAGTTAATCAAAATGATATTTCTATAAAAATCATTTTTTAACATGAAAATAAACCAGTTTAGGCACCTAAGCAGCAATCCAATTTTCAGAAGATAATTTTTCATACCTTTCAGTGATTTCCCATGGAACAGCGGCTCCTGGTAGTTAGCAATTTTAGAAGTCAGACAATTTAATGAAGTGTCTACATGTAGCTTATAGGCCTGATTTTAAATTAGAAAATTTTGGCCTTAATTTCTCTGTGTCTTAGTCTTCCCATCCATAATACGGGAATATTATGTGCCTCACAGGCTTTTTGTGAGGTCTGAATTGTTAATGTTTGTAAAATGCTTAAGAAATAGGAAGCACATCTAACTACTATGGATTGCAATATAAATGTGTATTCATATATTGCATATAGAGTAGATACACACACTCACATACACACAGTATATATATATATATATATATATATATATGTATACACACATACATACCTATATGAAGTTGGTATTCATAACCTTGCTTAAGTTGCAGTTAGAGCACCACCATTAAAAAAGTTAGGACTCTTGACTACTCAACTAAATGATTAGTGGACAGATCTCTTCTGGAAGCAGTTTAGAGCACAGTAATATGAGAATATCTGGATGGCATTTTTGATTTGTACAGCTGTATCCTCCTCAAAATCCAGTAAAGAATGTTATTTTTCTAGGCTGGGCTTTTGTTATAAACTAAAATATTCAGAAGGCAAGAGATACAATCCAAATGTGTCTTTTTTCTTTTCTTTTTGGCATTTGTTAATTCTGAATGTATTTTTAACAAAAGTGATTTTTTTGACTTACTAGTGTAATTTGCATTTAAAAAAAATAAATGGAAAAATATAGGTTTCCAAGCTATTCATGGCCCCCTGCTGCTATTCAGAACTTACAGAAAACTCAGAATTACTCTTCCTAGCTGAGCAACAATGCAGGATAAAGAATCCTATTACATTTACATGATGACAATCCTGATCTGTGCAGTGCATGGATGTGACAGCACTGAATAGAAATTGCCGGGTCATGACACCATTTTAACGCTGTCATATGTACCAGGTATTTTCATTATCACTGACACTAAAAGGTTTCTTTTACAAGGTTGACTGCAACAGACTCTTTACTTAGAAAACAGGGCTGGTTTTGCCCACTCATCAGGAATTTTAAGCTCATGATAGGTATAGAGTTGCCAACAGTGTTAAGTATTGCAAAAATAATACTTGTTAAGAAGGAGCTGTGTAACATGGATATTTCCTCTGCATTCGTATTCTTTTATATGCTATTTATTGTCCCTACACTGAAATTATGGAATCCTGTCTTAGGCAAAATGTTTATAGAGCTCACATATACTGACAGTTTGCCTGAGGTCATTTAATAAAGGTGGAGCAGAATTATATACATTTTGAGCTACTCGGTCATGCTCTCTTAGGATGACTCCTTATAAAGAGAGTTCTTTCGTTAGGATTTTTTAGATCTTCATAATAATGCAAGTGATACTTTTCAGTCAGGTAAGGAGAAATGGTTTGTGCTCCACTTGCTTAATTTAAGTACTGTTGACAATACTCCACTGCTGCACAGCATTTTGACAAAGTCTGGCACAGTTATGTATTGATTGCTGGATGTCTCCAGATAGGAATGGCCATTAACTCAGTGTCTGAAGCCTTTCATCACTTGCATGCTCACCTTCCATTTGAGCACACTGATAGTAGACAAAGCAAAACTCCACACTCCATGAATCACTCCACCTTGCAATATTTTAATTTCCAGTCCTCTGTTTTATTTTTAAAGGCAAATACTAGGAGGATGAAAAGCCCCATTAATAGACTATGTGTATGTTTTGCTTGCTGACTGTCTACTGATGAGTAACTAAGATGAAAGTGATGGACTTCTTGAGTTTGTTTCCTAGCTATTCCAAATCTGGCTTCTTCCCAGCACATGTGGATTGACAGCAGACACTGAAGGTAAGCCAGGTGTTGTTGAAGAACCAATATACAGCAATACTGCAGACAGCACTGTGTCCACTGCTCCTTGGAGAAAGATGAAGGCAGTTGTTAAGCTAATTGGTCTGCTTCAAGCTATCTGCAGTATTAAATGCAATTAGAATGCATAAAAGAAACTGCCCTTTAGACTGCAATTACTCATTCACATACAGAAGTGGCACAGCACAGAATCAGTAAAAGAGATTTTCCTCCTGTAGTCACCAATATGCTTCATCTCCTGACATGGATTGGAGAAATCATCTCTGGTTGATCTCATGTCCTGACAAGTCCCTCTGTTCAGACCTTCAACAAGAGAAGCAATTACAGCTATTTAAAGTTGAGACCTTGGCATAGATGAGTGGTTTAGGAAGATACTGTACCAAATGTGAAGTTTTAAGTAGTACCATACATACATTTGTTGCACATCTCTCTCCATATGCACAAAAGAAAGGTCTTTTAAAATACATTTTCCTTTATCTCTCAGAAACCAATTGAAACAGATTATGTCTTTTACAAGTGTCTTCCAAAATCCTGCCAAGATCATGAAAGACATTTTTTAATAAAAAATCCAATAAAAACCACCAATTTTTCTGCTCTCTGTTGAGTAGAAGACAGCTCTTTGGACTTCCAATTGCCTTGGGATTATTATTTTGGATCGATAGAAGCACTATGAAACATGAGAATTAAAAAATAAATAATGCTTTTGGTCATCTCTGATCCAAAATTAAATCTCTACAAAAGCCATGCTTCTCCATCCACCAATGGAAAAGTGTCTTTATTGCCATCTGGTACCTTATCATTTTCCCAGCTTTGCCTTTGTCCTGATGGGAAATAGGTTATGGGGAGCTTAGGGTGAAGAAGCATGTTCACATCCAGCGTGTGCTCTCCAACAGCCTCCACCTCTGCCACACAGACATTTCACACCTAGTTAATTTCTCTCTCTCTGTCACCATCTTCTTGTGCCATTCTCACTGTCTCTCTTCCTGAACACAACCCCAAATACCCTCTCAAAATTACATACTGGTCTTTGTCACACCCATTGTTTCCAACTCACATAAAGGTTGCGATGGCAGTCATGGAGAAGTGTCACTGAGGATGTGTGCAAAACAACAAGAAGAGGAAGCGCAAAGTTATGAACATTCTCAAAAAGCCCCAGACAGGGAGACATTTAACCAAATGTAAAGGTTGGCAGCATTACAGAAGCCAAGAGGCACAGAAAGCCCTGGTAGGAATCATAATTCCATTTGCTAAAGCTATAGCTCACTGAGTACAGAGAAAGTCATAAATATCCAGAGCTACAAAAGGCACAGGTAAATTAGAAGAAATTTATAAAAAATGTTTGTGAACATATTTACTGGATTAGATTCACGTTTCATTTTCTTCAAGAATTTTCTAAGGATTGTGGTTTTTTGCCTTGCAAACATTTAGATAGTTGATTTCTATGCATGCAGGTGAATATTTTGTTCCTAGGAGAGCATGGAAGTATGTGCAATTGCTTTAATTTGCATAGGAGTCTCCATATTGACGCATCTGTGTGCATTTGTGCTAAATGTTGGCTCAGTTCACTCAGTCACACACACATGCACACATACACACACCTGTTATGTGGCTATATTTTATGGTGGAGATACATAACCACACACAGTCTCTCACCTTTTCTGCTTAGCTTTTCCTATCCTTCCTCTCAAGACATTCAATGTCCTAAGTGTTTATTTTCTAGGCAGGCATTTGGTACAAAAAAATTATTATTTCTGATAATTGCTGGATGTACAAACACGGTGCAATCTATGAATAGTGTAAATAAGATAGTCCTTTCTACAAAGGGTTTATGTGATAAATAAAGTAAGGTAATGAGAACATTTAAATTAGGAAAAAAAAGAAAAATATGATCTCACAGTCCCACCCTGCTGTTAAATTTCAGTTAGTCAAAGAAGTGGGTGCCAAAAAAAATCAGATAAAGGACAAGGTGATATGGTTATTTACAGCATTACATATAAGAATTAAGCAAAAGAATCAGCCAGTTATATCTTACTAGGATATCCAATTAATTTATGGTAGCTCCACATGGACATATTATATCTTATCTTACATTTTAAAGGCATTTAAAACAGTAGCTATGGAAGAACAAACATCAAAGAGATTGCATATTGATGTAATCACAAAAGGTTGATGGATTGATTCAATTAATCAGTGACTCATTTCTAAGAGTTCTGCAGGGATTTATTTACCAAACACTTACATTGTTTATTTTGCTCTCTGGACGGTTTGTATACTGTCATTTTTCTTCATTATTCTTCTTGTTTCATTCATCGGTTTCTGACAAATGTTTTCATGCTGATATGTGGCATGTTAGGCATGTAAATTGTCTACATTTACTGATTTAATGCAGTACACTCCAAACTCTCAGGAGCTGAGAACTTTTGTTTATTTCCCTCAGGTCCTGAGAAACACTAGCCATCTATAATTAATATAAAGATGTGTTTTCCATTTAATCTTTGCTTTTAGTGTCTGCTCAACATGGCAAAGATGTAAGTTCTTTTCTAGTGTAACCTCCTGCTTGAACTTTAGACAGAAACTTACTAGGAAAAACATTTTGAACACTCTTGACAGTAAATAGAATAACTGTTCCCTCTTTGGTTTTTCCTTATATTTTGTAGTTCAAATCCAGGAAAACAATGCAAGAGTGTTTTAAGGAGGTCAGCAGTTTCACAATGTGTTCTATAAGTTTAGATAAGTTTTTACAAGGGCAAGAAGTGATAGGACAAGGGAGAATGGCTTTAAAACTAAAAGAGGGAAACTTAGGTATGATATTAGGAAAAATACTTTCCTTTGAGGATGGTGAGGCACTGGAACAAGTTGCCTGGAGAAGTGATGGATTCCCCATTCCTGAAAGTGTTCAAGGCCAGGTTGAATGGTGAGCGAATTGGCACATACAGGAAACCACAGGCAACCATCAAACCACAGCTGAAATGCAAAGATTGCATTTATTTTATTACCTGACTTACAATGCCAAGCAGCAGAGACACACGGGGACACAGGCTCCATGCTGCTTAGTTCATCCCAGCAGGTAGCAGCAATCCAGTCTCTCGAAAAGTCTCCCTATTCGTGGCAGGGGTTTTGGAACTGGATGATCTTTAAGGTCCCTTCAAACTCAAATCATTCCATGATTCTATGATTTTCTGTTTTAATACTGTCACAGTATGTGCTTTAAAATCAATACATAGACATGGCCAAATTAGGACAAGTCACAGATTTCAAAATACCAGACACTGGGCACAACAGAGGTCTGTGAAAGATGAAGAACTGAAACCAAAAGGAAACCGTTCTTTGAAAGTGTTGAGTCTCATTTGGGCAAATATTTTTATTTTAAACTTTTAGGAACACTGAACAGCTTTTTGTTTGTTGTTTTTTTTTTTAATTAACGTATTCATTGCATGCATACATGCAGCATGGGTGTGATTTTCAGGCATCTTCAGCAGTGGTCAAATTCTTACGTCACTTTTAGGTGAACAACTTCTCAGGAAAAGTGAAAGATCACAGACCCAGTGACAAGAGCCCTGGCAGTCTGCATCATGTGACAGCCCTCTCCAGTGGATTTAGAAAACGCCAGCCTACCCATTAAACCTACTGTAACAGACAGATGGAGACAGACACCTCTCAGTGATAGTGGGTGACATACACGGAAACACAGGATGTTCCCTCTGAACATCAGCAAACTCTTTCTTACTGTCACAGTCACCGAGCACTGGCACAGATTGCCCAGGGAGGTTGTGGGGTCTCCATTCTTGGAGACTGTCAAATCTTGACTGAACTTGGTCCTGGGCAGCGTTCTGTAGGTGGCCCTGCATGAGCAGGGTTGTTGGGCCCAACAGTCACCAGATGCACCTTCCAGCCTCAGCCAATCTCTGATCCTGTGATTCACCTATCATTCAAGCTATATTTTTTTCCCCCATTGGAAATACTCCTAGCATCTCAAAAGGATACAAAAATCTTACTTTTTGGTCTGAGGTAGTCTCAGAATTAACCTTTGGAGTGAAAATAATAGGTCTGCACATTAAGAGAGAAAAAAAACCACATCAGTTTCTAAAATGCATTGATTATTATTTTTCCCTTATTTGAGTCTCCTATAGTTGCCCGGTTGGATGAAATCCCAGCTCCATTAAGGCCAGTGGGAATCTGGCTGATTGTTTCAATGAGATTTCAAGATCTCATACTTTGTGATTAAGATGCCTGAATATTTGCTATCCTTGAAAAACAAAAACCCACAGCCCTCATCCTCAATAATTTTTAAACGCTCTACAAAAATTGAGACTGTTTTTTTCCCTTTTCATGCCCAGCGTTTGTGAAATACATGATCTGGTGATATAAAAATTTTATTTGTACTCCTTTTGTGCTGACCCATGTAACTTGCTCATTGCCACATTTGTGCCAGTAAAATCATTCCATCATTCCCACTCCTCTGTGTATTTCATTTCATGTGAATGAATATCACCCAGGGTATTAACAACCTGGGAGGCTTTCTGCAAAACATGAGCATTAGGGGGAGAAATCAAGACATTTGCATAGCTATTTGGTCAATGTGATAGTAGGAATCTGCTACATATCCTCTTTTCCCTTCATAAATACCAGTTAAATATTACTTGTAACCCAGAATTCTCAGTGTAGGTATTTCACATCCTTCTAGCTTCTTGCTCAGTTGCACAGAGCTCCTCAGACTTGATAAGATTTCCATTGAGCAAACTAATTCAGCAGCAGGAAATTTTTGCGCATAAACAGAAAGATAAAGCACCACCTCAAAAGACAGTCTAATAATATCCCATGCTTCTAGAAATCCAATACTTTTGCCAAAGGCATTTCTCAGTCTGGAGTTTCTCCTGTGCAAAAATGCTTCTTGTTCATTAACTTACAGCCTGAAATGCAGCTCCTGACAAAACTCTGTCTGGGTGAGACTCCCACCCTGACAGTCACTGATGTGTACAACCCATATTCTGCTCTGTGATAGGATATAGATGAGAAGCTAGCACTGCTCCTTCAGGCCTGTTCCCTTGAGCTTGTCCTTCTCACACCTGAGCACTTGAGACTGCTGCCCCCCAACAGTGTCAGTTGTCATGGGCACGTTGAGTTATTGAGCTGAACCACTAGTGAGTGCCAATTAAAATTAAGCAGGGTCTCTACATCCTTAGTGGAAAAGCATCCAGTGCTCCAGTGGTGCAGTGCCACCTGAGCAGGGACAGATCTAGGCAAAAATGGAGTAGGAAATCCTTCAAGCCGGGGCAACCAGGAAGGGCAGCAACATCTATGTCCCTGCTCCCAGCTTCTGCCAGAGCCCCAAAAACTCCCATTCCCTGTGTTGGCTCCATCACCAGTAGCATTCCAGACCTGACCAATGGTATCATCCAAGAGGTCCCATCCTCCTGGCACCAGCAGGAAGAGCAAGTCTGCACCTGTAGGAATCACTTCCAAAGTCTCTGTTTTAACTCAGGTCAAGTCTTTCTTGTAAGAGAAAAATCAGACTTTTGTCTGGCTACAGCTTTTTACATTTGAGGTGGCAAAGCCCTGCCTTGCTTCACTTTGCACTTGGTAAAGAACAAGTTCAATTAGAGGAGGTAGTTTTGGCAAGCAGGGACAATGCTCCAATTTTTTGCATTAGGAAAGCTATAGTTTAGGTATACTTCTGAAAAATAAACTATAGGTAAAAAAAGATAATTCACTATTTGAACTTGAACATATTCAAGCCTCCTTTATCAATGTGAAGATACCCTGAGTCATGTGCATAGTTATTTAGTATCATTTTTATGAATGCTTATTGATTATATTAAAGTTAATACATATTACATGTAGAAAAATCAAAGGAAATGACAGGAAAAATTGACATGAAAGTATTCTACAACACCAGCATACTGTTAAGTTAACCATCAGGATCAATCTCAAAAACTATCCCCAAGCTCAGGCCTATAAACGACTTACACTACAAAAAAAGCTCCTCAGTGCTGGAAGTCATACAGTTATGGCCAAAAGCTCTGTTAATAACAGGCTGTTAAAATATACTTAAATGACTGACTGGTCCCTGTCCCAGATCATCTCCCAGTTGTATCACCTTTACTTTCATTTGTACCCATAAGTGCCCCAGGTTTGTGAAATGGAAGTTCATTGTTCAGTTTTTGCCCCTGAATTATTTGCTTTTCATTTGTATAGTACATAACAGAACCAGGAGAAAGAGACCAGGCAGATTCCTAGAAGGACTTGCAGGCACATATGACAAAGAGACTTTCAGAGGAAATACTGATGGCAAAGGGCTCCTCAGGCTGGGCCTTCTCAAACATTTTGGGGCTGCTTGCAGCTGTAAAGAACTGGACCCCAAGCCATTACTTCAGCCACTTCATTTCTGGGGTGTTTGTGAGGAGAGTTACCCTCAAATCAGACCCCCAGTTTCACTGAAAGTCAGCAGATCTTAAATTCTTCTTGGGCATTTAGCTTCGTGGGCCTTTTTGAATGTTCACTAATGTTTATTTTTATTTTCAAATTCCTCTGAAGTGGAACAAAAGGACCTTTGAAAATCAATGCCTTGTGATTAGACTCTGTGGACAGGTACACTTTGCTCATCAGGCTAAATAAATTCAGTAATTTGATTCAGCCCTTGAGTTTCAGGTCTCCACATGTACTACACTCTGCTAACCTCTCTGTGATTTTTCACAGCTTTTATGAACAAAGAAATATAAACTTCATCCACATCTGCTCTGATACTGTTTGAGTTCCTGATATAACGGATGCATATCAGTAATAGCAAAAATAGCTGATCTGTAAAAGCCCACGCTCTGTGACAGTTTGTACAATAATTTTTTTACCCTCAAACTCCATCACTTCAGAATCCCTTCCTCTCCCATCTGTCCTAAACAAGTGGGAGAGGCTTTTTGCTAGAAAATGTACTTTTTTAAGTACCTCTCTGGAGGAGAGCATAACAACTCTGCCTTAAGAAAAATGCTGTTAGTCCTTCCCATGTGTCAGAATGGAAGCTGCTACTAATTATAACTAAGATCCTGTCAGTTGTCTGAATTCACTGGCAATTCTCATAAGATCCTGAAGAAAGTGAGTAAACACATTAACAGGAATGTGCCAGCAGCAAGTCACCATAATTCCCTTCCCAGCTCTCTAAAACCTACTGCGGGCTCACAGCAGCAGCAGCAGCAGCAGCTCTGTGCCGCAGCCCACGGAACACCTGGGGCCAGTGCAGGCAGCCTGACCCAGGCCAGCAGCTTCTCCAAACAGGCATATCCAAGCAGGAGAGCAATACAATAACTGACAATCTTCTTGACAGGTCTGGAATATACTGGAGATTTGGACAACAGTGGGGAAAATCTGTCACTCAGGCTCTTTTACCTGAGGAGCTAAGGGGGAAGAAAACCCCTTAAGTAAAAAAGGGTGTGCATTAAAATGCGGCACCAGCCTCCCTGGCAGTTTGGGCATACTGGGTTATGCCATATTCTTTGTTGAATCCAAAAGAACAGAAATCTTTCTGCTGAAACACCAGATGCTTTAATATTTCCATAGAGCCAAGTCTTCCCCAGGGACCATTCCTGCAACCCTGGGCACACAGGACACATGCACAAACCAGAAAGGACTGGTTCTCGTTAAATAATAACCACCTTTGCTACTGGGACCCCCTTGTGCCTCTCTGGAATGTAAATAGCCCTTCACAGGAGCAACTATAAAACACACCCATCTGAAGATTCCTGCACTTGCTAAAGGAGCACAAAAGCAGCTTAGGGAAAACAAGAATCTGATCCAATTCTCAGTAAGAGAGCAGGTTAAGTATCCTCCCTCCTCAGGGCTTTTTATTATTATTCATAAGTAACAATCAATAGGTGCAGTAGCTGATTTCTTTTTTCCAAAATACACAGCAATCCCTTTTTGGAGAGGGTTTGAAATTGGGGATTTTTCAAGCCAAATGCGACCATGGAACCACTCTGCTGGGTGATAGAGCACAGCAGCTCCCTTACCCTTTCTGGGGTTTGATACAATTCACATTCCTGCACAGAGGGCAAGAGAAGAGGAGGAGAGGGAGAAGAATAGAAAAGATTACCAGACATTGAAGAATGAAGTACATTCAGTAAAAGCTTAATGAGATAATCCCATGGTAACCGTCAGGTTTTGGCTTTTGTGCACAGCTATCTGCAGAAATGCTACCAGCACACGGCTTGTTTGCTGCTGACACTTTCTGTTAAAGAGGGAAAAACCAGTGAGGAGGTCTGGATTACCCACAGGCTTGGCAATAGGACCAAAATCTAGGGGCATGGTGTGTACATGGTACTTTGGTGGCCTGGAGAAGATGGTTTCAAGGTATCTGGCACTATGTACTGCAGCTGTAGCATGGTATGGGGAGTTAAATTTTAAGATAGGGAGCCTAAACTGATTTTCCAAAAATAGGGCTTTTTTTCTTTCTCAAAGAAGACCTGACAGCTTTTGCAGAGTCAAAATTTAAATAAGCAACTTCAGAATCCTTCAACATTTTTTTACAGCATTTATAGTAGTTTTTTTTCCCCAAGTAGCAGGTACCATTTAATATCAGGTACCAAGTCATTTAATAGCTGTCTGAATGAAAATTCCAGAGTCTTTTCTGTTTTATTTCTCATCTTGAACAGCCTAACTTCATTTTAACTTCCATCCAGATTAGTGTCAGGCTTTGGTCTTAACTGTTCTGAATGTAATGAAAATCAACAGTGTTGCATGGGAACAAATTACTCACCCATGCAATGACAGACTCAGAACAAAGGTCCTCTTCCTATTTCTCTTGGCTGTGACAGCTGACAGTGCTGTCCTACTGCACTGACATCTGGAACGAGTGATCAGATTAGCCTGAAAGAAGTGTAACAGGATTTCGAATTAATGAAAACTTAAGAAACCTTCCTTTAGTATGAACGCAGGCTTGGCACATGCTGATAGTGACCAAGAAGCATTACTTAAGGGTTACTCACAATTCTTCTCTTCAAAAAGTAGTGCTACAGATATGTAATGCCTGGCATTGCTGCAATACTACTGCATTCACACGAGGTCTGCAGGTGCCAGCCCTGACATTGCTGTAGGTGAACTCCAGCGGCACATATTGGTTGGGGACTTGGAGAGTCTTAGTGCAGCACATGGGGCTTTGGGGCATTCTCTCCCTGAGGAATTTGCAGTCTTCACACATCCATGATGGGTTTGCAGGTCTGAGTCACACCAGTGAGTCATGCTGTCAGCTGGTAATCAGGTGTTGCGGTCAGCACAGCACTCAGCTTCCAGGCCGTCCATGCCTGTCCCCACTGCCTGATCCCTGTGTCTGGCTGAGAGCAGGGGCTATTTCCAGCCACCAGCTTGGTAGCCCTTGTTGCCTGTTTTGATTGGTCAGCAGAGAATTGTCCTTGCTACAAGCAGCATCTTCCAGGAACCTTTCAAAACCTGAAGAGAAAAATGGTTAATATTTATGAGGCCAGCCTGAAATAGCTTCTGAAATGGAAGAAAACTTCACGAGGAGACATTTTCCTTCCTTAAATTGACAGAAAAAAAGTCAGGGAACTACTTATTGGCTTTGAAACTCAGTACAAAGAAATGAAATGGTAGCACACCTTAAAACTGCTTCATGTTTTAAGGCTGAGTCTGGGCTGTGTTGTTTGGTTTGCTCAGCTGGCAAAGCTGACATGACAGTTTCACACTCATCAGAATCAGGGCCTAATTCCTCAGGCAGATCACCTCTCTTGGGTGTTGTCTTTCCAAATAAGACTGTAAGCTGATGTAAAAAAATCTGCTATTGTGTCTTTTTATTTGCAAAGGATCCCTTGGACTGGACGTGAATCATTCTTTCATCCCATCATTTGCAATTTTGGTACTTAATCTAAAATAGTGATAGCAGCCCTGCAGTTTCTTGTTAGTGAAAGGCTGTTTGTCACAATGTTGGCCTCTGATATGTAAAGGCATTTCAGAAACCAAATGAGAAACAGCCCTGGGCAACCTGCTCAGTGTCCCTGCTCAGGCATACGTCGGAGTAGCCCATCTCCAGAGGTGCCTTCCTACCTCAGCCATTGTCTAACTAACTCAGGCAAATGTGGCTTCTTGCTGAGCTGCAGCAGCCATCCTTGTCAGCCAGTGAACAGAACTTTTCACATAAGGCAAGCATGGCCCTTCTTACAAACTCAGCGTCACTATACTTCTCTGTTACATAAGATTAAGCATACAAAATTGAAAAAACATGCTGTTCCAGAATCACAGCTTATAGAATACTTAAATCAGCATGCAGCTCAGTACCTGCCTTGAATGCATAAATGGTGATAGGAAACAATTCAAGATGTAGGACGGTATGTCTGGAATAGAGAGTACCCCAAATGCTGCCTGTGAGAGTTGGAGGACCTTATCACAGTGAATCTCAAGATGTTGAGCTCTGTAGGATGAATTCTCCTAGACACCCTGAGGAGGTGGTTGGTGCTGTTCTACTTCTTTCTTATGAAGGGTACCACAAGACCTTAGACAGGAAGGCAAGGACTAGGAACAAGATGTATGCATGGCAGAGGAAGAGCCTTAAAGAGTGAGGGAGCTTTACATCAGGTGGAGACACAGGTGAGAATATTTCATATCAAGAAAAATCCTGGTCAGTTTTTACAAGATCAAACCACAAGTTAGTTTCCCCACTTCTTACCCAGATGCAGGTGGACACAGATTCCACTTGGGTCTGTGTAACAATGCAGTTCACTCCTTCTATGGGGAATCCAAGCCAGACATGGGACATGCATTCAGGAAGTTTGCTGTGTAGAGTAAATGTCTCATGTTGTGAGTGAATGCATCTTTGGGGGTCTCTGACCAGAAGCTCTGTATGCATGTTTCCACAGGGAAGATGAAGCTCAAGGAAACCCCAGGATTTGAATCGGGATAAGGATGCTAGGAATTAATATGGTTAAGGCAAGGGGGGAGATGCCTCAGCAGATGCTGTAAAAGTCCTCTAATTTTTAAGTCTGGATTTTTCCCACACCGGTATCATGGTCTGTTCTGCACATTCTTATATATAGTCACTAGCTTAAACAAGGCTGTGAGCTGGGTTGCTTGTTTTCTCCCAGAGATAGATGGCTTGATGGGAATCACCTTCCACACATATCAGAGCCTATGTGGTCAACACTCACCATACTCATAGAGACACAAGTGGGTCTTAAGCATCTGTGATTTCACACAGGGAGGAGCCCCTCTTTTGGTTCAAAAACACCCAGCCCATGGTGTTCAGTTATCTCACTGGAGTGGCACTGCTTCTTATAATCCTCTTTTGGAAGGAATTTTGTATACTGGCACTTTTATCACCAGTAGTATTCCTACTTTTTTCCCTCTGTTCACTCAGCTGTTTTATTTCACCCTGGTGTGAGGTTTTGAGAAGGAAAACACAGGCTTTTCACAGGGGTTACAGCCTTGCACTTTCTGCTTGCCTGTGAAGATGAAATGTTTGACTCCAGAAGTGTGTTTTAGCAGCTTAATAAAACAAAAGAGGTAGCACTCTTGACCACCTTGAACAGTATCAGAATCTGCTGGCAGAGTTGTGTGCCCTTCAGCCAGCCCCAGGGAGGGTGAGCAGAGCCAGTGGCTGCCTCTGCCCTTCTTGGTCTGTGTGTGTCTGCATGTAAACCAAACACTAATGCTTGGAAATTTTTCAAATATACCCTGTGGTTCATTGTGTGAAGTGAGGTTGTTATTGCTGCTTTAGCTCATTAACATCGCCTTTGCGTCACCCAGTCCAGAGATCATCAGTATATTGTCCACTGGAGCTGCCTCGAACATATTTTTGTCATAATAATCAGGCTAAGGATATCCTCTAAATCAGTTATCCATTGCTCCAGGGCTGTCTAAAGTACATCATCTGTTAGTATAAGAGCCTCTGCTTCTGCCTCTAGCAGTTTTCATAATGGAAGTATCTATTAATTCACTAATGCAGATCAACTTATTCAAATGTTTCAGATGCTGTTATACACATATTATTGCCATATGAAAAAGAAATCTACAAATCATCAGCAGTCCTAACCATGTCTTGTCTTTCATGCACATTTGAAACTGGTGAAGTATGTCTGATCCTCAGACTTTCCATAACATTGTCTGATCCGTAAATCATTGCCGATGCCTGGAAGGACCTTTCTTCATTGTCACTACTTTCTTTACATTCATTTTCAAGCTTAACTTTGTTTTTTCACACTCCTGAGGTCCTGATAGGACAGGAGAACTTGGTTTTGGACAAGTCATCCTGACCTATTCCTTTAAAAGATTCATCATATTAGTGCTCTCTATTTTTCTTTAGTATTTCTGCAGCTTTTTTTTTTTCAGACATCAGCTCATGTTGCTACAGGAATTTCTCTTCTGGGCTTGTGCTTCACTTTGAAGTCATGCCTTTGTAGGTTTATGATCATGTGCGAAGCCTAGATGGTTCAGAAGCTTAAGATTTGTCAAAAATATCCCCTAAGGTTTGTAATCTATTTCAGCTATACTGCACAGTATGTACTGACATCCAGTGACAATGGTAAATTCTTTTCTATTTGAGTATAATTTTCCTGTGATAGTTCTATGCTCTCAATCCTTATGCCCCCAAAGTGTCTCCTGTAAAATACTGTTTTGTCCATTATTTACGGCTTATCTACCTTTTCAGTGTTGTGACCTGAATTTCTAGGAACATGCCCTGGAACACATCCAGTGAGTTTGTTGCTGCCATTTTTTGTAGTTTAAAAATGATGCAGCCTCTGTGTCCTCAAAGTTCTCATCAAATTTTCCCAATAAGATATGCTTTCTATTTTGGACTTCATAATGAGGATTTGTATAAATCTGTTAATGGGTAAACCACCATGTTTAAAATGGATTCTAATTTTCAAGCAAGAAGTTAGAGATTTGAGAATGCTTTATTGTCTTCATGTTGTTTGAACAGGTCCAGAGGTATTTTTTCCTAAGTTTGGCCAAAGTAACTCACACAACACCTACTTTTATTCTGCTGTGATTCAGTTTTAGATGGCACTCCATCTTATGAGTTGGGCCATTAGGTTTTTGTTGAGTGTCTCTATATACTAGGTCATCAACAGCAAGGACTTCTATTCCACTTAATATTTCACTGTACGTTTTCTGAACTTGTGAGCATAGGAGAAGGCATATTCTGGGAGAGTTGTCTTCCAGGCAGACAAAAGTGTGTGCTTCAATTCCTTCTTCTTCAGATTGTCCAATCTGACATGGTGCACCAATGCAGACTTTAACTGCTGAAGTGGGCATGTAAGTGTTGCCCTTTAGGCTGGTTAGACTGTAGCTGGGCTGTAGGGAAGAAGAAAGGAGAAGTGAGGCATTTGCCCCAAGGATGAGGCGTATGTATATATGTATAATCACATAATCTAGCAGAAAAAGGGACAAGTCTGAGGGCTGCACAGTAGCTTAGGCTCAGCAGAGACCCTCAGTTCTGATATTTGATTTTGGTAGCTACAGAAGGCTCATATTCCCTTATCTCACCCCCATGTTGGATATCCCAGCTGCTGAGGTTCCCCCTTTTTCACTTATGCTCAGCCATATGCTGCTGCTGTCCCCTGTCACACTACATTTAAAAGTATTTAAATCCCTGGAGTCGGGGAGGCATCAGGCATCCCTTAAACACACCAAGAAAATGTTCCTCAATCTTTTCTGCTGGAAGGCAAATTCTCAGGCATCCCATAGACTATAACATTGTTATCATTCCTCCTGAAGCTAAGACAAATATTCTTAGAAATGGCTCTGTTGTCACAGCTATCACACAGATATCAAGATTTGTCCAGATGCTTACATCTAAACCTGCCTTCCCCAGTAGGCCTTTATGACATTATCAGCCTTGCTGACAAAAGCTATATGGATGTTGTGGCTTATATTCAACATTCTGAGTTTTTCTGCCCATTCTGGCAGGGCAGCTCAGGTAACAATCATGAGGCTTACATACATTTCCACATACTGCATTGCAGCAAAAGTGAAAGTGGCTGCACTGTTGCTAAATCTTCCACCCCCTCCTGCAAGGACCTGAACTGTGTTTTTCTCTCTGCCTATTCCATACAGAAGCCTTTGCTCCTGCTATATTCATTAATATCCTTATCCAACACCAGGCACTACATGCTTCCTGTGATTGTGCTCTGCTACATGCTTTCCTTCAACTGCTTTTTGTACCTTGCTGTTGCTTCCATGTTTCTTTTTTTTTTCTTTTAATTTATTTCTGCCTATATGGCTTTCCATCACATACATATCATGAATTATTCTTTTGACCCAGAAAGTAATTTTTGGCTCCTTTCCTGTCTTTGTTCACCCTTATTGGTCCTCCCCTGTCTGAAATCCCTCTCATTTTTCTCTTAAGAGGTTTCATCTGACTACTGCAGCTGCTGTCGTTTTGTTCCTTCTATTTATATTTCTCGATTTAAATTCATCTGATGCCCAAGAACCATTTATTTTACATATCTCTTTGTGTCTGTCTCTAAAATTGTTCTATTAAGTCCCTTTGCATCACTTTCAGATTGTTTCCTATTTCCTATAGAAAATATCACCTTGCCTGTGTCTGAGAAACATTTTGTCTCTTTTCCCAAGTTCAATTCTGCTCATCTTGATTAACTCTAATTAGACTTTTCTCTAAGTAGCACCTTTCTACTTTCTTCCATACTAAACTTCAAGCTTTGCATGGACAGCTGCAAACTTAGCATCAAGTAATTTATTTTCTTCTACCAAATCCTGAAATACTTTTGTCCTAATCCTGAAGGACTAGTCATGCATCACTAATTAGTTTCTTCTTCCTGTTTTAGGGAAAAGAATTCTCCTTGGCTGTACTGCTTTCCATTTGTGCCAAGTTTAGTGTTTGCACTCTTTCAAAACATTCCTGTAAGGAAGCAGTATGGTTTGAATTGGCGAATTATGAAGAAATAAAAACAATCTACTTGTGTGCACATTTCCAAAAGAACACAATTTAGTGAAAAGAAGATGTAGTTTAAGCAGCATTAAGCAAGTCAGTTCTCTTTTAACAGGACTCTTGGCTCCTTAAAAATTTCAATTCTTAAAATAGGTGTAAATGCAGCTCAAACTTAAAAACAGTTGTCGCCAGTAAACTTATCACAGCTACACTGACAATCTATCACTAGTTCAAACAGTGATTAAGGAGCAGCTTTTTTCCCAGAGAGATGGATGAGACAAATTCCAAATCCTCTCAATGTAGCTTATTTAGGAAACATGAAAATGTGAGCTGAGCAACTTCATTTTGGAGTATATGATGCTTGCTGTTAAGATGATGTAATGGCAGGAAAATAGCTTAGATTTCCCTGTAGCTGTAGCAGTGCAGTCTGTACAGCTGATTTCCAGGTTGTCAATTTTAATGAAGTTGAAAACATGCTGACAATTCACCAATGTTTTCTTTTCAGCTGTGCAAATGCTGTGGCAACAGATTACAGCAGGATTGTAAGTACTTAACATGAGAATTACAAAAGAAAATAATAATTGGGATGAGAGATGAAAAGAGAAAAAACATGGAAATAAATTAATGTAATGAAAAAATAACTTTCATTACTCTAAGATTTATAAGTACAATAGCAGAAAAAGTACCCATGATGTATTCCCCTCAGTGTTTTATGTTATCTATCTTTCTGCATTTTTTCATTAGGAAATAAAAAGAAGCAAACAAATGGACTTCTGCTAATTGTAACTGTTAAACAGAATGACATACTAAACATTTCACTGAAAGCATTTTGGATAAATGTCATTATTCTGAGTTCCAGCATAGCCCATAATATGCTAATTTTGTGGGAATCATGTATGCCTTGGATATCTACATGTCTGTCTTGAGGTCAGAAATTATCATCATCCAAGCACAAACCTCAGCACTGATTTGCAGTAGAAATTTTAAAGCAAAATTTAGTTGAATCTGTTTCTGCTTTCATGGTGGTATTTTCATCTCAGAAGGCTGAATAAAGAAGTTCAGTTCAGGATTCAAATAATAACATCTACGCACAAAGATTTTGGAAATAGCTGCAGAAATTGAGTGAATGTGTGTTTGTCTGTTTGTGCATGTGTATGTATGTTGTGGGAGAGAGTTAATTCATGAAAGTATTGCAGATGACCTGCCTATGAAGAGTACAGCTCATGCCTCACCTCAGCGCTGTCCAATACCATTCAAGTGCGCATATCTTTTGAAGGTTGGCAAAATGAAAAAACTTATCCTGAGCATGGATATAGATCCAATGTCTCTCTTCTAGCTCCTGGAATAATAAGTAAAGTAGATTTTGTCTATAGGAAATCTTAGGATATCTACACCAGTTTATCCACCCCTGCTTTCTTGGTCCCTTGATGATGCCACTGACCAGGTAGCAGGGACAGATACTTTCTCTAAGACCTTCCTAGACTAGTTCTACCATTGCACATCTGATTTGAAGACAGAAAGCATTCTTGGAAGCAGCTGAGTAGTTCTACAAAGAATATGTGGCATTATTTTCCACATGCAGAAGACATCTTCCATTCCAATTGGCAAAATAAATGGCCTACAAAAAATTAGTTTTGCCTTTTGTGTAAACTGCTCAAAAGAGCTGCCACCCTGTGCCTAAGCAGTTTCTATAAGGACCCAAAAAATCAGAGAAGCTGTCCAGCCACGTATGCATTACATTAGCAGGTTAATCAGGTTCTAAATCAACAGTACAATGGCAAGTACAGGAGAATTCTCCATTCATTTCTAGGCAGTTACAGTGTAATGAATAATGAAGAAACAGGTTGTACATATTTCAAAATATTCCAGATGTCTATCAGTGTCATCAAAGTGGAATTCAAACAATTTTTAAAAATTCAAACCTATTTTAAAAAATAGGGAAATGTCATACAGAAAATGTTTTCTAAGATGAAAAGAATGGTCAGTTTGGAACATAAGTGCAAGAAGAATGCAATACAGGAAGCTCTTGATAAATGGTGTTTATATGAATGTTAACAGAGCTTGCTATGCTGCATTTCCCATTTTCCGTTTTAAGAATGCTTAATTGTAAAGTATATTTACAGCAGAAAGCTAAATATTCTCTTTCCATCCAAGCAAGCTACCAGGCAAGTCACCATGCAAGGAGAGTTTAAATTCTGGCGTGCGGTCATTTGCCATGAATCATACACAGCCATACTATCTGACACCCTCTAAACAAGTATTTTAAAAACAACATCAGCAGTAAATACATTTAATTCCCAGAAGACCCACTACAATTACTCTGCTTAGTGTCAAGGAGTTTGATTTGGAAAGGAAACAGTTGGTACTTATCTGTAAATCTGTTTAGCGGGAGAAGGCAGGCCACCATTTCAAGACTTGCTCAATGGCTCGGTATCAGATTTATTTAACCACTTGGGATATTGTGGCAGGGAGATGAGAGCTTTCTTGGGCTTTTCTGAATCATCCATCCACATGGCAAGCACAGGTGAATGCAGGACATGTTGGCTCAATGCCACCACACCATCAGCCTCTGGAGGAGCAGCTCCCATAATCTCTGCTCTCCCATAATCTCTGCTCTCCCATAATCTCTGCAGCAGCCCATGGTCCGGAGCTCAGCTCCAGTGAGGAACATCTACAGCCTCCATTGTGCCCAGTGTCACCTCACAACCATCCTTAATCATCCAGTCTCCCCTCTTCCCTTGGTGAAAGGGAAGATACTTTGGGCAATAGTACAGAGGCAAATTCAGACTTAGTCTGCTGGATTTACAGTGCAAAGCCACATTTACTCTGTGCATCTGAAAGTTACAATACAATGGGAGGAAAATAATTGTTCTTTTACGAGTAATCTAAGAGCCTGCCTCCAAAAGCATCATGTTCTGATGTTCTGAAATTAGTACCTCCTGATACTCTGCTCTTTCACACATTTTCAAGCAATGGCTCCTCACTATTTTATACAAGATTATTCTACAGCTTATAGAGCCTTTGGAGAACTTAGTTTTTAAAGGGCTTAGACATGCCTCAGCAGGAAAGAGCTGCCATGTCATGTTGCAGCTCAGGTTAAGTAACACAAATCAGTCAGGTCTCTGACCAAGCAGACCTCTGTCATACTCCTTGGCTCTGCATGAGTTCTGAATTTTTAGTGCATTTTGAAGGTATTCACAAACAAACTCTGTCCATACTGCAAACTGAACAAAAATTACATAGTTGTGATTTACTTGTACTTCTGCCTTCACATGAAAATTTCTGAATTTGTTTGAAATAAACTGGCCAGTGTGAAGAGTTCATAGTTCTACTTGATTCCTGTCAAGTAGATAGGCGGAGTTTGGGTGGGAGACATTTCTAGACAGACAGCTGAGTAGGCTTGAAAAGAACTTGAGGGAGTGGCTAACACGGCCCTTCAATTTGGCCTCTGCAGTGAAGACAGACACTAAAACCAGGTTTCATCATTGCTCAGAGAGCACTGATCAACTCCCTGGGTGCCTGAGACACTAGACATTATGTAGTGCCTGAAAGATACAGCTGGAGACTCTGGTAGATCTCTGTATCTGAACACTGTATTGTGATAAGCACAAGAGTGGTAAGTGCTCGCTGCAAAACACATTATGTAAGTTTTTTATATTTCCATAGTTTGTGCATTTATTTCAGTAAAATACTATTGAGGACATTGTTCCCCAGTGACAATTTGATTCCTCACAGCAATAGCATGACAAGATGCTTACAGAAGCCCTCAGATCAGGACAGCTTTGCTGTCTGCCATCATCCATTGTTCTCTTTCAGCTGTAGCGTTTCTACATTTGTCTGTTCCACTGAACATGCTTTTTTAATTGCACCCAGCCACTTCCTCAGTGTCTTATTCTGAATTCTATTCTGTTGTTTGCCTAACCTGATCCAACAAAGGATATTAGAAAAAAGAAAAAGAAAAAGCCTAAACAAATGTACATACTCCCCATGGGTATCTCCTTTATTTTTCTGAGATTTGAGGTCAGGTTTTTATTATTGTTTGTCGTTTTCCTTTGTCTTCCTAGGTATTTACATTTATTCCCAGTACCTACGTATCTCAACAGTATTTATATTATCAGTGTTACCCATTGCTGCATGGAAGATAAAAATCCCCTGGTGCTTCAACTTGTGGAGCACAAAAGTTGTTTTCCAGCCCCAATCAACACTTCAAGCTGTGTATCAACCTCATGTTTTAGAGACTCTCTTCCAGTCCTGAGTTTCAGCCAAGAGACAATTACAACCTTCGCTTCTCACTTGAGATTATTCACTAAGTTGTTAAATTATATCAGTCTGCAGAATCACCAGGAGCCTTTGGGTCTGAATGAGGTACATCCATATTTACTATCACCCTTTGATTATGGCATTGCAGTCAGCTTTCAGTCTGCATGACAAGTTTCCCTTTCCAACTCAATTTGAATTAATTTTGAGATTACAATTTTGTGCGACACTGTAATTAAAGGTGTGAGTGCAATCCAAACACAGACATCTACAGATTTTCCTTCGCTCACAAATGTCGCAATTCTATTTTTAAAAGCAGTTAATGACTGTGGCAGAGTGTATTCCTTCCAAACTAAGGTTACTTGCAGCTTATCTCCTTTTTATAAAAGAAGAAGGGAGGAGCCAGACCCAGCAAGTATAAGCAAAAGACATTAAGAGTGCCCTGCAAAATAGACTAATCAGCCCTTTGTACCTTGTGTATTGTGCACAAATAGAAGGATCTGCTCCTGTTGGTCTTCTTGTACCTTCTTTGGGGGTTTTGATATATTTTATCTTGACTCCATCAAAGAATCTTAAGCCTGGTCCCTAACATTTTTTTTACAAGAGCTAAAAGTATCTTATCAGCTCTCCCCTTGCTTTTCTCTAACAATCACACAGTTACAAAGGGAATGAGACATGCAGCAGAGGGATTAACTACTTTGACCTGAGGGGAAAAGCTGTAGCATTACAGGTGAGATTGTAATACCTGTCTCTTCCCAAAGAGATATCATGTCTGCTCACCTTCCTGATTGTATGTGATAGCTTCACATTATTCACGGGATCAGTAATTCCTGGGATTCTCCCACTGTCACCTTTTCCTTTCCCCATCTCATTCTTCATAAGGTATATTCCCATATACACTCTTAAACTAGAAAATGTATCCTGTCAATAGCCTCAATCAAGGTGTCTTTTTCAGCTCAGAATAGTGCTAAAGAGCTTGATCTGAAATTATGGTTATAAACAAAATCAAGGCAAATCATGATTGGATCACAGTTTTCACTGAGAAAATTGACATTGCAGGCCATATTTATAATTTTAATTAAAGAATCTTAATGCCTGCTATTACTGAGGCTCTTTGTCAGATCTGCCAGCTTCTTGTTATAGCATTCATTCTTTATAACTAAGAAAATTTTGAAAGAGTGGTAGAATCTGCGAAAATGTGATCTTAAGACATAAAAAGTGCATAGCACAGTACAGAAACAGACTACTTGCTGATCAAAAATGCCATAAACAGCCGTGGTTCTTGCTAACTGCTGAGTGCCACCTACTGCCGAGAGAGTAGAAGCTGAAGGCATTTCTTGCAAAATGTACACTTGCAATGACCTTCAGCTGGCCAGCACAGGAGAGAGAAACCACTGAAGAGCCTCTGTGGTACTTCTGCTGAGCTTGGGCTTTATGTCTGTCCCTCTTCCTGGACTCTGAAGATTTCTTGGGAGCTGCAAGAGGCAGGAACTGTCCTTGTGCTCAGTGTATGCCTTTGTTTAGGCTCATTCTCCATTCGATTCCTGGTAGCAGTTCTCCCTATACTCAATGTCAATAGGGAACGGAGGGGGTCCCCAGAATCCATGTCAGATGGCAGGAGGCTTTCCTCACCACACACTGGAAACACCTGTAGCCATTTAGCTATGCCTAATTTGTCACCCAGTATTCTCATAGCCAGAAAAGCCACTTACAGGTATGAATCAGTTCCTGAAAACAGGAAACCTATTTAAACCTCTGCATGTGAGCTGGCTTTCAGTGGAATTTAAGGGTTCAGTACTTTTGTTGAAATGCTCAAGCACAAGAGCCAAGGAATACAACCAGCAATGTCCCACTGGCCTCCAGTTTTTCTTCCAGAAGGGCATGGGCCTCTGCAGCTATGTCATGGTTGCCAAACCATTGAGGGCATCTCAAGTGACATTAGATTCCCGTGATCAGACAGCTGAATCAAGGCACACACAATATCATGCATGGAGATTTTGGCAGACTTTTATCCCCAAAAAAGACACCTTTGTTCTGTTCAATGACACGCAAAATAACTCTAACAACAGTGAAAGTCTAGGCACCAAGCTCATATGGCCTCCTTCAGGAGCTGAGCCTTAGCTCACATGTCTGAATACCATCCAGTCACTCAATGTGGTGCCACCTGTTCAACACTTCCATTTAATTCTTTCCTTGACACTTCAATGTGATTGCTGACCTGTCTCTGATCAGAAACAATGAAAACCTCCATGAAATTGTTAAAGCTTCCCATCTGAAAGGTTTTATTTACCTAGTAACAAGAAAGAAAAGAAAAGGTTTGCAAAAATAGACATAAAGACTGTGGGATTTCTGGTTTACATTTGTAAAAATCTGTCTCCATCATGTTGCAGGACCAGTTTACTGTTGCTGGAGGTAGTCATTGGCATCAGAAAGCTATAGACAGGTAAGCAGTCGTGGTTTGATCTAAGTGAAGAGATCGAGGAACTGGTCTGGGTTTTAAATTATAAATTTCAGAGCAAAGAGACAGTTTTGCCATTATTTAAAGCAGCATTCAGGGACTCAATGCTCTGGAAAGTGTAAGTTGTAAACTGGGAGTGAATGTGCATAACTCCGTTGCTCTAATGTCTGTGCTTTTGTGCATAACTTTTCTTTCTGAAGCAAATCTATTGCTCCCAGAGTGTTGTAGGCATGTCAAATAAGTTAGACCTCTCAGGTAACCACAGAGGCACAGGAGGCAGCAGTTCAGGGCAGGATCTGAGAGAGCAGTGCAAGTCTCCTGTGAGAGAAAGATAGTGATAGACATTGAACAGGGAATGCAGTCTGAGAGACCAAGAAAGATCAGAAGAACAGCTTAACCTTCCCACTGCAGTACCTAAATCCATGTAGAAAATCAGCATGGAGGCAGGAGAAACAAGGCAAGGGCACAGTCAGCTAAAACTCTGCAACAGCTAAACCAAGCATCCTCAGAGCAGGAACAGTGTAGCAGATGAGCTCTCCTCGTCCTTCAATAACCCAAGTGATAAAAAAAAAACCTGGTCAGATTGTGTTGCTGCCAAAACATGCTGTGTCTGAACCTTTTCTCTCACATATTTAGACCTTTTCTACTAATTGAAAATTGTAATCTATTCATGGCTACCTTATTCCCACACAACCTGATTGTGTGCAGCGATAAAATACAACCAATACTTCTTTTCTGAGCTTTTAACCCTGCTCCTGTCTTTGAATCACATTAGAAACTCTCAGCAGGTATGAGAGTCCCGTTGAGACAGACACCCCACTGGGACCATACATAACAAAATCCTGTCTCCAAGGTATAGTGACGTGCTGCACACATTGTATATTTTCTCAGGCCAGGGTCAAAATGAGCAGTTGCCAAAGCAGAATTAATCTTGTTAATGAGGCTTTCATTCCAGGAAAATTTTCCTCATTTCTCCCTTCCCATATAATAGCTACTTTTGTGTAATGATCGGAGTAGGGTAAAATATTGTTAGTGATTCAGAAAAACAAAGTAATAAAAGGACGTGAGTAGCTTGGAGGGTAGAGAATACATTGGACTTTGAAAAATACTTAATGCATCCATAAATTAGCTAAGAGAATGTGTAGAGTCTTGTGGACTCTCATAAAGAGCACTAAGAAGAAGAGAGTAATGACTCATAAGAAAATAAAAAACAAGAAGGATAAAAATACATATTTGCTCTACCCTTCCCTCTCATCCCAATCTCATAAATATCAGGAGGCGGTACTAGAATTTTTACCCTCCACAAAAACCCTGCAGTACTTATTTGGCAAATGAAATAGTCTTTAAGATGTTCCTAGTGCTACATTTCATTATTATGCACTTATTTGAATATGATGATTTTTAATTAATTCCATTAAATTAAAAAAACGTATCATGTATAAAAATATAATTTTCTTATATACCTGAATTAGTAGTTAAAATGGTTAGAAACATTAAAATTATACTGCAATTTTTGAGTTTACAATGGTTTTTCTCCCAATAAGGGATATTTAAAAGCAATATTTGAACAACTCCAGCCTCCCAAAGTCCTGTGCCTTCACTAAAACTGAAATTTGTCTCCTATCTACTTTTTCTTCAGTTACAGCATACAAAATTAGAAGAGAATATTGGGGAAAGAGGGGAAGGAAAGCCATACAAAATATTATAGAAATTGATATTGACAGAGGACTCCCTGAGTTCCTATCCTTCCTCTGAGCCATCTCTATTCATGTCATTCATGCCTGTACGTTACACAGTATGAAGTCAGTGAGCAGCCCTTGGAGCCAAGAAGGGAAAACATAGGGTTATCCCAGCTGTTCAGCTACAAGAGTGCTCTCTTTATTTTCTGATTCTTGTGAAGCACTTTTTATTTCATGGGAAACAGAGTAATTCCAGCAGGAGGTATTTAGATTGTTACCACCATCATGCTACCACTCCACAACCTGGGCCAGATGTTGATAGATGAGATGGGAAATTAAAAACTCCATTTCAGGAAACTCAAGAGTTCATGCCAAGTTTTTGCTTAAAAACTATTCATTTAAATCACATTCTCCAAAACAGTTTTTACTCCAAATACTAACCAGAATATCTCTGAGCTCCAGCCAGGATTCTCAGGGTGCATTGTAGAGAATAGAGCTGGGTCCTGGCAGGGAGCTGTAGGAGGATCCCCTGTCTGGGAGCCTTGTGGCTTGCAGACTGGCCAGCTACTCAGCAAAACTGAGTTTGGGGACACTTCCTCTGTGGCAAGTGGGCAGCAGAAGTGTCAGGTCACCTATCACAGCAACAGCTTCCAGTCATAGCAGCTTGCTCCTGGCTGCCAGCACTGGCTATTAGGATCAAATTAGCTTTCATTTCAACTCAACCATTGGATTTGACTGTCACCATTGGCATTCGGGACAATGCACGGGTCAGCAGCAGTGATAAACCAGTTACCAGCAACAGGCAGTACATGACAACTTCTTCCTGACCTCTAATCAGGGCTTCCTGAAAGGTCTCTTTGCAGCTTTTCATACAGATCCACACGTGCTAATCATAGAGTCACTGTTGGGATGTCCCACACTCAGGCTTGATGTAGGTTAAGACCTCCCTCATTCAAAGCATGACATTCCCTTTTTTGCAGTCACATGTGATGCTGCAGCCTCAGCAGAATGGCACTGTTCTACTCCAGGAACAGAAAAAAAGAAGGGGAACTGTGACAGCAGGGGCAGACAAGGTGCTGATTCTGGCTGGAGTTCATTTTCTTCATAGTGGCTACTATGGGGCTATGATTTGGACTTGTGCTGGAAACAGTGTTAATAATGCATGATGCTCTATTTACTGCTGAGCAGGGCTTTCCCAGAGACAAGGTCTTTTCTGCTCCTCACCCCATCCCACCAGGAAGGAGGTGGACAAGATGGGAAGGGAGGCAGCCAGGATAGCTGATACCAGCTGACCAAAGGGATATTCCACACCATCTGGAATCATGCTCAGCAAAAAGCTATTGGGAAGGTTGGGCAGCGGATCACTCCCTGGGGACTTGCTGGGCATTAGTTGGTTGCTGGTGAGAAATTGTTTTTGTTTGCACCACTTACCTTTCTTGGGTTTTATTTTACCTTATTTTTCACTATTATTATTTTGCCATCATTTCAGCTAAACTCACAGATTTTCTTCTCCCTTTTACCTTTTCTTTTCCCCCAACTTGCCGTGGGCTGGGACAGGGGAGTGTGTGAGCAGCTGTGTGGTGGCTGAAATTAAACCATGACAGTTCTTTTGGTGCCCAACATAAGGCTCAAAGAGTTTGAGGTAATAGCAGATTACCAGAGTGTATTAGAAAGGATTTCTATCTATTAGTAATTGCAGGTCACAACATTGATTCATATGTTCTCAATATTAGTTTATCAGATTTATGCAATGCAATTTTTTGCCATAGATATTAAAGCTTGGAGTTGGCTTTTTCAGTTTGCTGTGCTCTGTAGTGAGTAGTGATATTTTGACTGGGTGTTTTTTTTTAATTAAAATACTGACCTTGAGTTTAATCTGTTATTTTGGGCCCTGTAATAAAGTCATTAATGTACTTTGGGTACCATCTCCTGGAGACAATTAACAATTATATTTCTTCCTCTAAGAGGCTTTTGTGAGGGAAATACAGAGTGGCACCTTCCCTACCTTCTTCTGTGGTGGTTTCTCCTTCATTACAACAAATTGCCAGTGTCTTGAACATCATTGGATAGTTAAAATAGTTCAACCGGTATTTCCTGGGAATGTTGCTTTTTTTTTGCTAAGATTAATGAGCAGTTTAGGAGTATGACTCAGGCTCCATGAGAGTATGATCATGGGGTGCACAGCATGTGGAAGAATATGGGCAGGTATCTAGAGAACTTCTCATCCCCAGTGGTCTGGAACTTCACTCCCAAACAATGACAGGATGATGATGAATTGATAGAATTTTGAAAAACAACTGTTGTGGCTATTCCATAGTGGCACAATTGATGACACCGTGCTGGGCCCTGGCCAGGATCTGCAAAACTCTGCTTGATATCTGCATCATCCTCAGGAAGGAGAAAGGACAAACAAACAAACAAACATTACAGCAAGCAGGTGGTAGTGACAATTTGTTTATGGATGTTAAAAATGTCTTTATAACTATCGAGACAGTAATGATGCTTCCAGCTCAGGCGAAGACAGGTCTCAACATAGTATCTGTGATAATTTGTGTGAAAAATTCCTCCAAACTTGGTCAAATTATAAGACCATCACACACTCACAAGTACAGCAAAGACTATTTTTAACCAAATAATTTGAATATTCTACCTGCAGCAGTTATGTCATATCTTCTTGTGGCTTTTCCCTTCTTACCATATTTTATATGCTATGTCGTCAGAATGGAAAACATTTTTTCCATTTTGGGCTATGGCAACGGAATTATATTTTCTCTGCAGTTTCTCTGCAATCCCTCTGCAAGGATTTTGCGATACATAAGAAAAGATTAAAGACATTATTTCACCTGTGTTTTCCATATACTTTCTTATACATTTGTTCTTCTTCCACTCTTTTGTTTCCTCAGAGTTCAGTGTAAGGGACAGTGCTGTGAAGGGTAGTGGCACCCTTGTTATGAGGAGCGTATGTTACAAAGCTTGGAAGCCTATCTGTCTGTTTTGGGCTGAGTAGTACTGAACAGTGCTAAGCAAAGCTGATGCTACCAAGCGAAGAGTTAGGGTGGGGCTGTAGTAGTAGCAAATATTGTTAGTTCTAACAATTGTTTGCAAGCTGAGACAGCTCCAGACCTGAGAAGGCACATGGCACCAGCTCTGGTGCATGTATCTGTATGTCACACACACATATCGCATAAAAGCAATGGGACTATCAGTAGTGTAGCACACTGGGATGAAATGTACACATAAGAAAAGGTTCATCCAGGGAACAAAAGGCTCCACTAGTTATTGACTAGCCAGGTGTTTTCTATGGTTGTGCTGTTTATTGCACTGCTTGGGTGAAGGAAGCCACAGTGTCCATATGTGACAAAGAGGGCAGAGGTGGCTTTTGAGGAAGAGCCATCAGTACAGTAAATGCAACCATTTCAGTTTCAGGAATGATAGCTTCATTATTAAATCCCTGGTTTAATATCTAGTTCTACTAGGAAAGTTCTGAATAACCTTGGAGTGACACTGAGAAATTAAACCCTGATCTCAGCTATTTTAATGTTGCCACCGCAGCCTAGACATTCAGCTCTTCTCCAAGCAGACTTTCAAAGGTGTTTAGAAGCCCCAGGGTGAATGCTGGCATTTGGTAGACAGCAAATAAGCATAAACAGGTTCTAATAAACTCCTTTTGAAAATTAAGTACTTAGCTTGCTCAGGCATTTCTGAATAACACAGCAGGTGATGATCTATATCTTCCTAAGTATTTTAATAAATGTAGCTACTTCTGCCTCCTTTTTAGCTGCTCTCTTTAATAGTGCTCTCCTAACACACTGAAGTGCAACAACTATAAATTCACTACTAGCTGCTAACTGTTTTAACTTGAAATACTCAAGAAACTTTTAAGTCCCTACATAAGTTTGCAAGAAACAAATGTTATAGAGCTGACCAAATTGCTGAATTTCTTGCACTGATGATAAATGCACAGGAGAGGGGGCTGTAGGACTAGACTGATTTTCACTAAAGGAGACTTGCAAAACTGAACACAGTATGATGACTAAAGGATTATAGGAATTATGAGAAAAGAGCTTTAATGTCAGCTTTTTTTAAAATATCTCTAAATAGTTTTGTAGCTAGCCCTATAGCCCTCCAACATCAATGGATGCTCTTAATCTTACCTGTATATTCCAACTGCATAAATATGTCTTACAAAGATTCTTGGCTGCTTTGTGTAACATAAAAACCTTCTAGGATTATGAGATCAGAGTGGCATAAGTGTTAGTCCATGCAGAAGAGGAAGCCAGGTGGAAAACAGGCTCCTGGAACTGCTGAGATAGGTCAGCTTGAAAAATGGGAATTGGAGAGCAATTGGGATAATTTCACATTTGTTCAGGAGAAGCATGGAGTTTAGAGATAAAAAAGAAAAATAGATTTCCTGCCTTAATATGTCCTTGTCCCTTTATTGTGTGCACAAGGTCTGTTCCAGGTTGCTTGTCTTCAGGCTTTCTACATTTTATTTGCAAGAGGGGTAGCAGTAATGGCTGCATCCCCCAGAAATTATCACTTTTTAAACATTGCCCCCATCTGATTACGGTGGCTCAAACTTTGCACCATGAGATAATTTTCTGAAAGATATTCTAAAAACTGAACCAAAAAGTTTACTTCAGCAGATTCAAACACAAGAATCCACTATGAAGTCTTCCTTGAGTATAAAAAGAAAGTTCCCAACAATGTTTACCTGGAGTACTTATCATGTCTTTAGAGTTTTCCAAAACTGTAACATATGTGCTGATGTTTTGTTTCCCACATGCAGGGTACTTCATCTAGCTCAGGCAGCTTGTTTTCATAAACTGAGCTTTGGGAGCCTATGCCTTCTGCAGTGCACGACTTAGAGACTAATGCAGCTATGGCAGAGCATTTCAGATGTCTCTGATGCCATTACCAGAGATAAAACCCATACTACAGATCCCTTTTGTCAATACTTATGATGTATTTGGACCAGCACGCTCCAAGCAAAGACACTCTGTCTTTTAAATCAGAAAAGGAAGAAATGTATATGTCTTTTTCCCCAGGAAACTGACTCCACAGAATTGTAATTTTTGCAGGTTTTATCACTTTATCTTATATGGTAATGAGAAACTGGTGCTTTAGATTGAAGCAGCTGGCCAACAGCTAATTCATGGAAGTATTTTAGATTTTTGTTCTACCTCAGAGGGAATACTTGATGGGTTTTTTTTCCTTTTTTCTTAGAGAATAGTAATGACTCATGGTTGCTTTTTAGCTGACCACTACATTTTTCAGCCTGTGCATATTTATAACACAAAATGCATAATTGTGAGAGTGTGAGTAATGGATATTTAGCACCAGTGAAATTCTGTGCATAGCAAGGTAAACCTGGACTTGCTGTAGAGACCCACAGAACTGAAGAAAAGTGGGCTCCTCCTAACCCATCCCTAAAAATGGACTTATATGAGAGGGAATGACTTGCCTTTCTGTTTGTTGCAAGGTACTTTCTCCATTGCTTGAAAGAAAGTCAGAAACAGACCAGATGCCCCTCTTTTAGGTGACCTGTGCTAGATGAAATTAAATCACTGGTCAAGGCTAAATTAAACCTTGTTTGGATTGAAAAATTTCCTACATATTGTTTCAGTAACCTAGGTACATCTTGGCTCTTATTTTCTTCCCAGGCCCCATTATGAGATGAGACAAGCTATGCCCCTGAAAGCTTGACTAAAGCAGATGTCACGGTTATTTTCATTAAAAATACAGTGGGAGGAGGAACTATATCCAGGTTTTACACAGTAGGTGACTTATTAGATAGCTCACTCAGGATGTGGGAGATCCACATCAAAGCAATTCAGCAGAAAAGCAGGCAGCCAAAGCTGCCACCCCTGACAGTGTGATGACTGTGAGTACAGCTCTCTTATGCTGCAGTTTCAATGATCACAGAGCATGGTTGAGACAATTGACCACACCACAATAGGATACACACACAAAGATACAGATCTTTTGTCATTATTTGCCCTTGGACATAACTGAGGACTTTGGTGCCACTGTGAGCTGTGCCTTTCTACATCAGGTTAAGTAAATCCCTTGATTCTTCCCTGTCTGCATTCCTCAGTTTGCAAAGTGGTTTTGCAAATATGGCACCATCCTGGCTATACTTACACCACTTGAAAGAGCAAACTTCAGACAACTGAAGACATGACAAGCTGTGGCTCTTGCCACATTTCATCCTCACTTCCCAAGACAGCCAGAAGCACTTCTCATCCCAGGGGGCTCCTAAAGGCGCATGCTAGCTATCCTGAACCTGAACTGGACAGGTCTCTATCTGAAGGGAAGTCTTCATCATCTATGACTGGCTACTGTACGTACCAGCATTTTTGTTGTCAGTTACTCATCTTGGGTTCCCTATTCTTTATTTTAATGAAGTCCCTATCAGAAAGTCCCAATGTAAACTGTGCACAGAAGATGTTTGCAAAAAACCTAAACAGCCTTGCAGTATCCAAAAATGGTGCAGAAATCTCTGGCACCTCATCTGTGAGATCCCTAACAGATAGCAGCAAGTGAGGCATGAGCTTCTGTATCAGGACAGCTGGTAGTGCTACAGAAAACAAGGGAGCACAGAAGCCTTTCTTCCCATCTCAGAGGACAGCTCCCAGTTCAGGGTAAAGAAAGGCCTGGTGTCCCAGACAGAGGCATCTGTCCCTGCCCAGGGGAAGGGCTGTGTGCCCAAGGCACACTATCAGATGCTTCTTCTTCAAATATTGCTGCATCTACATCCTTAAACTATCACAATTACATCAGTGTTTCCATTTGTATAGGAAAAAAACCTTAAATCATTCCACTAACAGGGAGCAATTTGTTCTCTGTCTTGGGCATCTTTCATCTCTCAGTGAAGGTAACCCTGTTCCTTGCCTGCATCTGCATCCAATGGATGCTAAGAGAACAACATGAGAAATTAGAAAGTTTCCTTTTGGAAACACCTGGGTTTGTTTTCCTCTGCCCTGGAAAGAGCAGCTGCTGAAAATTTTAAAGGTCTGTTTAATCATCAGCATTTTTACATAATTCCTGCATTAGGGAGAGGAGGATAGTAGGGAGGTAGGAAGGCAGGAAGGAACAATAAGCACTATGCTACCCATCCTCATGGTTTATTTTGTATAATGTATGCTGTGTAAGAGTCCATCTAGCCCATTGTGCTCTTGCCAAAAGTAGCCATAAGAAATTGCTCAGCAAAGAGTAAGAACAGGACAAGTATATGCAATGCACACATTTAAAGTTCTTCCAGATATCAATTATTTCCAGCTTGGGGACTTTCAGGGCTAGATATTCTTTCTTTGCAATCTTCTATCAACTCCTCTTTTAACATCTACCTCCTTTGATTGAGAAGTTGGGTTCATGTCTCACAATGGAAAGAATCACTTTCTTACTTTACATATATCTAGTCTGAATTTCATCTGCCTTTTTGCTGCCAGCTCAGCTGCCCCTATGAATTCTTCTTGCAACCCACAATTAGCCCTACTTCCTTAAACAAATTAGGGTCATCTTCACTCTTTGGCATTGTCTTAATTATGGTTGTTTATGAATATGTTAAACAGAACAGATATCTGGATGGATCTGAACTACATTGGGCAAGTCTTTTTGCCTTCAAGGACTGACTTGAAATTTAAGTTTCCCATTCCTAAACAAGGTTTCTACATCTTCATTTCTATGATCACTACTTAATTACTGCATTTTAGATGTTTGGTCTGCTGCTAAACCAGAATATATATGGTGGTCAAAGTAAAAGCAAATAGTATGCAGCCAGGTTTGGAGGCATGAGAGCAAGGTGTGACAACAAGGTTAATATGATTTCCTAGGCTGTCTCTCCCACTGCTTTCTGCAGAAGAGTAACTTTTGCAACTTCTGACTGCATTTAACCGGAGTCAGCGAAAGAACATTCTACCTTGATTACTGGGGGAAAAAACCCATGGGGCACCTAGATATCCACCTACTGAGGTGCTCTGCACACTCTCTAGGCTCAAGGAAACATAGAAAGCCCAGGTCTGTTGAAGGATCCACAAAGCAGCACAGCCTGACCAGCACTCACACTGCTCAAACATGTTCTGAGCTGCTGACACTCTCAGTGCGCCCAGCAGAGTCCCAGCTCCCTGCCACATGCAGCTGCAGCAGAGCAGCTGTGCAGAGATGCCCTGCTGAGCCAACATGCTCTTCTCACCAGGGATGGGCTATGGCCAGAATCAAAAGGTGCCTCTCCCACAGCACCCTGGCAGTGACCTTCCTGGGCAGTGTGGTTGCAATGGCTGGACTCTCCCATGGCTTCTTGCCTCACTCTTACAGCATCTTCCCTCCATTCTCCATCCAGAGCTCCTCTCTGTTACTGGTGATTATCAGCTGACAAAATCTCTAGTTTTAGCAGAACTGGAAAAGCTCTAGATAATAACATCATGCCTCACTGGCTGGCGTCCCACAAGTGCGTGTGTCTGACTCTAATTTTGTTCCCAGGCAGCTTCTTGTTTTCCTTTCCTTCCCACCCCAGTCTGAAAGAAAACAAAAGTCATTGAAACTTATTCTACGCCAGCTGGTCACTGTAAACAGACCCCAGCTCTGCCCATAGCCCAGATGCAGGAATACTTACACATGGACAAGCCAAACATCATTGTATTTTCTCTGGATGAAAATACTGTGCTTTATCTGCCCCACTGATCCATTCTACTGCAACCAGGGATAAGTGCCACCCACTATCAGATGCTCTCTCCTCATCCTCACTACCTTCCTCTTCCTCCATTGGGCTTTGGCATGGATCCTAGTCATGGTAAAGACCTCTTTTTCTGGCCAACCATTCGACTGGAGAAGGGAGTCCTCTCAGGAAATGCTCTGAAGTGCAAGGACGTAAAGATATCTAGAGAATATGCAGGGGAGCATTTGGAATATGCTCAGTTGGAAGGGATCCATCAGGATCATCAAGTCCAACTCCTTGCCCTGCACAGGCCACCCCAAGAATCATACCATGTGCTTGAGATCATTGTTCATGCACTTCTTGAACTTTGTCAGGCTTGGTGCTGTGATTTCCCTGGAGGGCCTGTTCCAGTGCAAAACCTTTTCCTGATATCCAATCTAAGTGTACCTAACTCAGATTCATGCAATTTCCTCAAGTCCTGTCACTGGTCATGAGAGTGCAGAGATTGGCACCTGCCTGTCTGCTTCCCCTCAGGAGAAAGTTGAAGACCATAATGACCCTCAGTCTTCTGTTCTCCAGGCTGAACAGATGAAGTTCAGTCCTCATAAGGCTTCCCCTCAAGGCCCTTCACCATCCTCATGGCCCTCCTTAGGACACTCTCTAATAGCTTGTCTTTTATATGTTGTGGCACCCAAAACTGCCCCCAATACTCAAGGTGAGGCTGCCTCAATGCAGAGCACAGCAGGACAATCCCCTCCCTTGCCCAGCTGCAATGCTGTGCCTGATGCCCCCCAGGACAAGTTTGGCTCCTGGCTGCCAGGGCACTGCTGACTCATGTTCAACTTGCCATTGACCAGGACCAAGTCCCCTTTCCATGTTCTCATTCCCCAGTCTATAAACATACCCCGGGTTGCCCTGTGCAGAATCCAGCACTAGCCCTTGTTAAACTTCACGTGGTTGGCGACTCTCCATCTCTCTAATTTGTTGGACTCTCTCCACAGAGCCACTCTGCCCTTAAAGGAGTCAACAGCTCCTTCCAATTTCAAATTGTGTCATCAGCAAACTTACTTAGCTTTTTTTTTTTTGCTTCCATAACCATTGCTGAAACAGAGAGCCTTGTTATCCCTCTGAACACTATGAAAATAAGGGTTTAGAACCCCTTCTGGACCAGAATAAAGACACAGTGGGTCGAGGAGGTCCTTAAGGAGGCATAACAGGTGCTGGTTTTCTTAGCAGACCCTGTGGTGCTGCTGGAGGGAGCTGAGGGGGGGGGTTGCCAAGGCAGAGCTCACCCACACCTCCTGGGGCGTGGCTGGGTGCATTGGAGAAGAGGATCGCACTGTCCGTGCAGCTGAGGGAGGCTTCTTCAGGGCCCCAACCCCAGAAACAGTGCTAAGCCTAAGGCCTGCTCTATTTTCTTGTGAAATGACCTGCTTCAGGCTATTCAAAAGTTACTCAGGAGCTCTTTTGTCAAAAGCAGCTGCTATGACCTCTGCAGTGCTCTGGGGCACAGAGCCTGCAGGGAGGCTCCTCTCTGCAGCGTCAGGGACATCTTCACCTCAGCCTCGGTGGGAGAAAAGAAAAAGTGCACTTTGGGAACTGAGTAACATCAACAGGGAGTGAGTGGCTGTGTAGTGCTTAGTTGCTGGCTGGAGTTAAACCCCGACAGTCTCTTGCCAGAAATAGTGCACAGCATTTGTCCCCTGACTGGCTTCTTGAGAAGAGGACTTGTGCTCAGAGTCCCAGCCATCCTATGCTTACCCTGCCCATAAACCCAAGGGAGGTGTTCACAGCCATGTTCCTGGCTCCAGTCAGTTCTGCTGGTCCAGGAAATGATACACTTTTAGGTGTGGCACAAGGTGGGGCCCCTGGGAAACAAGAGAGGGACACCACAATTCTCTGGTCCTTGGGTTTTGATAGGGACAGCTTGGTGTGCAAAACAAGCGCTCACCATGTGGGAGCACACACAAGTGCTGAAAAAAATCCTGAGACCCCAAGTTTCTTCTGCCAGTACCAAGAGAGGCAGATACTGAGAGAGGACAAGCAGAGCCAGTTCTGTAAGTGGCACATTCAGGTATGGGCTGTTTTCAGTGCAGACAGGTGTCTCCTGGTACCAACAGGGATATTTTTAACCAGGTAGCCACAACAGCACTGCAATTCCAACTGGACATTTTAATGCAGCTTAAAGATTGCCCAGACAGACATGGGACATGGATTACTCCATTTGCTTAAGTTTATAAAGCAATTTGGGATTTATTGATTGGCTGATTGATTATTGATTACATTCAAAGTCTTGGCAAAACTTTGAATTACAAAGTCACTTTTTTATTTATTTTTAAATAAAATTGCAGCATAGCTTAGCAAAAATTATCTGGGGCATCGGAACTAGTGTAATTTGGATATTTGTACTACTGGTACAAATTGAAACATGGCATAACTACCTCTTGGACTCAATTAGTAAGTTAAGCTCTTTCAAATGCTTAAGTAATATAATAAAGAACTGTACTATTATATCTCTTTCTTTCCAGGTTTTAAGACAACAAATCAGGACATATCTACTGGCTAGCAAAGAAAAATGAAATTAAACTATGTTCTTTCCTTCCAGTGATGTAGTGATAAATTAAAAATTAATTTAAAAGACACACTAGTTATTTTGTAAATAAAACCTTAGGCAAACATTCCTGTTTGATGGATAGCAAGAAAGAAATAATTTGTCTATTGTTCTGCAGAGTAACTAAAATCCATTTAACCATGTTTCTCCTTGACAACCCCATGGGTCTCCCTCTTGGTCTTATATTCGAAATATATTCGGGCATATTTACTATCAACTTTTTTTTTGTCTTATTCTGTGGATAGAACTACACCATGCCTGAGTTAAAGATCTTCACTGAATTTCACAGGGAATGGCAAAACTGACAGAAAACACAAATTATTCACTGCTAAGTCTCTTCCTAATAATTTTACAAAAGAGTTCAACAATTCTGTCAACAAATGAACACAGAGGACAAATGTTTTGCAGTATCAGTCACTCAGGGCCTCCACTGATGTTAACGTTCCTGGAAAGTCATTTGAGTAGCTCTGTTAAACTGGTTGTTTTCTTTGTCCCTGAATCGAGCTTCTCCTTTGAATAAAACAGTAAACAATAATCATCATTATGGTTCTGTATAAAATCTTCTAAAATGAAATATTAAGGTTTTACTCTCTTGTGTACTTTTGGGGATGTTTTGCTGGATGTATGAAGTGGGAAATTCCCCACAGAGCAGAAAACATATCAGGGCTAAAGGAATCCTGAGGATAAGTTACTGAAATAATCTACCTACTTCATCGTAAAATGCACTTAAAAAATGGAAACCACCCCCCTCTTTCCAAATCTGTAGAAACTCAGGGAAAACCCTCTTTAATTTTACCTGCAGCAGGAAAAATAAGGTGCAGTACTTTTTGCCTGTGTCACATGAGCAGGAATTCAGGAGTGGATTTACCAGGGAGGCTTGAGACCATCCACTATACAGGCACACAGTAGAGCCTGTGGTGTCCATAGAATATCTCCCATTACATAGTAGAGGGAGCTGGTAGAGCCTTGCCCTGCTTCCCATTTAGATCCTGGCGCTCTCTGCCCCTCCCTGTACCGGGGAGGCTGGTGCCTGCCGAGAGGAATGACTTAGAGGCTGACTCTTCAAAGCAGGAAGATGGAAAAGTCCCCCATTAAGAAAAATATTAAAGGGAATCTAGAGTTGAAGAAAATGTTGAATTTCCATTGAAAGCAAAAGGAAAGGAATGAAGAACATTTTTAAACCCCATTAACTTCAATAAGACTTAAATATGTAGTTAAAGGTAAGTGCATACTTTTATGAATAAGAATTCTTTAATGACCCTTAAATCTACAGCTGTCTCATTGACATTATCTAGAGTGGAACCAGAAATTGTTTCTGGTAATCTGAGGCTAAATTACTTGAAAATGAAATTCTATGATGAGCAAGGAACAATGATTCATGTTAGAAACCTAAGTTCCCTCTCTTTCTGTCAGTCAAAGCCAAATCTAAATCTTCACCTCACACACAAAATCCTGAAGGGTTTTTATTATTGCTAAACTACTTGAAAATTAAACTTTAGGAAGAACAAGGCACAATGATTCATCTTAGAAATTTACAATTCCTTTTCTTTCTGTCAGTCAACTTCAAACCTAAATCTTCACCTCACATACACAAAATTCTTACTGGTTTTTATTATTGCCCATTCTCGGGACTCTATCTGGTCAGTGACCCCAAGGTACATTAGAAAGTCTCTTTTCCCAGCATGGCGGTCAAAGAAAGAAACAGAGCTCTTCATTTCTCGCTCTCAAGGTTGTTTATTGTATCTTATCTATAAAATTCTTTCTCCTGCCCTGCCGAGGTCTGCTCAGCAGGACAGACAGAGGCACTCTGGCTGCCCCTGGGACGGTGTTATCTTTTTATACTAAAAACTACATGTACAATGTTTACAATTACTTTCCAATACCTATCACCTATGTTAGACAGTGAGCTTCTACTCTAAACCAATCTGAAAGTGCCAACATCACAGCAGAAGATGGAGGCCAAGAAGAAGAAGGAGAAAGACTGGACATGCCTAGATTCCTCCATCTTGCCCCCTGAACCCCCATGCTAAAAACTTCAAAAATCTATTTTTTCACCCTGTGATAAATTCACTATCATTCTACTTAAACTTTCGTGGATTGTAATTCTTCATATAAGGTTGGTAATTATTTTTTCCAAGGGCTAAATCAAAGGCACAGGGGTCTTGGGCTCTGTGCCAAGGTCTCTGAGCCCCCTGGGCAGGGGCTCGAGCTCTCCAGGGAAGCCAGAGGAATTTCCTGGGTTCCAACTGCCCATCTTTATTATTTTATTTGTAGTTTTTATTTTCTTCTTAAAACTAGACAGGAGCTATCTAAAAACTATGTTTGCCCAGATCAAGACTTCATAAAACTCTCTTAAAAATTGATGGCCCCATAAAGTAGCAGTCAAACTGCTCTTCTTGTACACATTTGCTTATGCTGAAGTGGCATTTGAGCAAATGTGTACAAGAAATCCTACTTCACTTTAAAACATCAACAGCACATGCTGTCAGCTCTCATCCCACTACATGTAGGTGGTGTATCCTGCAGTGTCCCATTCCCAGAGCAGGGTCAGTGCAGACACTGCTGTCCCACAGCATTGCTCAGCCAGCTTAGGGCCACATGGGGAGCAGGTGCCATACAGGCAATGTGGCCGCTCAGCCCTGGTCCCATGTCCCAGGGCATGTGAAAAACCTCTCCAAATCACAGGCCCAATAGCTGAGGTGCTTTTGGTCTTTATGAGCAGTCCTCTGAACTTTTTCATAGTGCCACCTTCTCATTCAACTTTTAGGGGTGGTCACCATTCCCTACACACTTGTTGAAAGAAAATTGTGAGGGGAACAATCCTGATCTTATAAAAGTAGAAACTTGATATTCCATCATTATACTGGTGTTTTATCCCCTTTAAAAATCTAAGGCAGCACTAGAACTGTATCTCTTGTCTTTTTAAATTGTCTCCTCATCTCCAGGGTTCCTTCACCTTCTGAGATAAAGAGATCTGTTAATAAAAAATTGCAACAGGAATTTCAATTTATTGAGTGTTTTGTTGTGGTTTTTTCCCAATAAAGTAGGGAAAACCCGAAGAATATTTATATGTTTAATATTTCTTGCCTTCTTCCTTGTATTCCACTTTCAAATTTTTTTACACCACACTCTGAAGAAGAGAGGTGAAAGAGCTGGACTTCAGAATGAGAGATCTTCATATTTTTGCTCTTCTTAATCTGAGTAGTGCAATGCTTTTATTATTTTTATGGAAAATATTGTTTTTTCTCCTAAAGCGAGAAAGTGAGAAGTATACAACTCCTAATCCAAGAGTTGTACACTTCTGTCTGTGGAAGTCTGACTTGGTTGTTGCCTGACAGTATTGTCCTAGTAGTTCTTCCCTTAAACACAAGATGTCAGGTTTTCAACCCAAATATCTCTAAGCAAGTAAAAAAATGTTCTTGGCATTGGCTAAATTCCAGTATCACTGGAAAGAAGAAAATCACTAAAAAAATAAGCAATGGTTGCACAGTCGCTTTAACTGGCATGACAAGACCATTAGTTCCTTGTGTATGTAAATTAGTGCCATGTTGGAGATGCCAGACTAGGAAACTAGATCTCACACTCCATATTATGAGACTGGCAAAAGGCAAAACATAGTACTATCATTTAATCTTGGTAAATTTTATTTGATCACTGAAGGCCTACTCTTCTATGTCCTTCTGAAAGAGAGACCAAAATAAGTAAGCAGAATAATGGGGTTGGAATAAAACATAACAGTCTTTCTGTTTAGAAAATCTCCTCTCTGAAATCAGATATTTTTTAAAATAGTCTATGGTCTGTTGAACAAAAGTAGCCGTCGTTCTGAGGCATGAAGCAGGGAACATTTGGGTCCGGATCCAAACGTTCCCAAAGCTTTTCTTTTTTTAAGTTCCATTAAAGCTTTTAATGGACAGCACTGTGGATCAAAACTAATGCTACCATGGGAAAGTGTTTTTGTTCTTAATCTCTGATCAGACCCAGCACACACACATGACCTGGCTGCCAGCTGAAGGCATGGTTAGCCCTTGAAGGAGCATGTTCCTGGTCTGAAATGGCAGAATGACACTCACATCCATCATGCTCTCTTAACAATCACTCTTTAGCCTTTAGTGCCTCATGCATTTAATAAAATTGCTTTTTTGCCTATGCTCCATGTTGATTTTACACCAGGTGCTACATTCATGAAAGGCTTATTTTCTAGTCAACTGATGCATTTCACTGATTTTTTGATTGCAGGTCTCAAAGTCAATCCAAAATGGAATTCAGCCTTGGTGAATTTAGCTTAGGTGAAGGAAAGTTCTCACACCAGGTTTTCATATATTGTTTATAATATAATCCAGAAAATATTAACTATAGAATTCCAAATGTACTAAATGCATTTTAAAATAAAAACCCTTAATGTTTGATTTCCTCTAGGATACAGCTAAAACTGTTTGAATGCTTTAGGATTTGAAATTACAATATCCTCGTGTACGTAGTGAAGCCTTTTTTTCCCTAACCCAGAAGAGACCAGAATTAAAGCACTTACAGTGGTCCCTTACTTTGCGCAGAGCTTTAGAGGTAATTAGTGGATGAACAATAAAAATTCAAGTACTAAAAGCAAAATCTGCAAAGCAATAATCCATAGCAGATAATGCCACAATCATTTAATATATGGCAAGATATCAGGCAGGAGAATAATGTCCTGGAAACATCCACATACAAAAATGGAAAGCAAACTGAGAAAGCAAAGAGATCTGTACTGATAAAGGCACAGAAGTGGCTTTTCAGGAAGTAAACCTGTAGAAGAGTGGAGGCAGGACTTAAAAAAAAAAAAAAAAAACCAACCCTAAAAAAAACCAAACAAAAAAACTGGCAACCTACTTGTTTCCCCTACTGAATTCTCTGCAACAGGATTTCCTCCTCACATCATGTGGAGCCATGTAAATATGCCCCCTTTGGCTACGTGACAGGAATCATTTCCTCCACCCTGCTTGCAGGGAAGGAAAGCAAAAAAGAAAGGTCAGGATCTTGGGGATTTGTATTAGCAGAAAGCACTTAGTCAGGAAAAGGATAAAGATTACAGGGGAAGTAGTGCTATTCATCTGTAATCTTTTTCTGTTGCACACACTTTATATATTAATAATAAAAAATATGTGGAAAAAAATTAAGCCTTACTATTCTGCACTTTCAATTCTTCATTGGTATTTTACGAAGGTATAAAGATTTCAAAATGTCCTAGAAGAAACTCATAAGCTGAAATTTTACTAACATCCACAAATGTGAAAGCAAACTTCCAGGGGAAAAAAATTGCACTGCAAGTGAAGTTATTAACCAGGAAAAAGCTTCCTTAATTGTTTGCAGGAATTGTTGTGATTGTTCCAAGTCAGCCTTCTGTGTGTTCAGTGCTCCAGCAGAACTGGGACCCTAACTCTTGCTTAACACAGCTGCACAGAAAAAGCCCAGTCTCCTGCAGCAGCACTGTGTCTAAACACTCAGGTGACAATAGACAGCTGCTTTTACCAGCTCTGATCAATGTGCAGGAGTTTTGCTATTTACAAACAGATTCATAAAAACCAATAAAAAAGCACTTTTTCTAGTAGATTTTAGTCTCATTTTCTACTTTTTCAATATATACAGAGTACAGTTAATATATCTTTGATGGAAAGATAATTTCTAGAAAAGCATGTATTCTTGAAGACTTTAGGTGCTATAAAGTCTGTTACAAAATAGATTTGTACGTTGAAACATACTAGTTTATTTTTAATTATATTAAGACACTTTATTGAAACAAGACTAACATAGTCAAGTCAAACTCCTTTGTAAAACTGCGATTTTTTTTTTTACTATTAGTCACTAGCTTTTAGTCACTGTATATATTTTCTCCCTGCTTATGAAATAATTGAGCAATGCCAGGACTCACACAAATCCCCACTGAACTCTACTAGAAACAGCCCCACCTGATGATCCTCCCCTACTGATAGTTATTCTTGAATTAATTTACCACTTTTTTCATCTGTATTTTACTTCTGTTGCAATTTAATGTGCTTTAAACAATAATATTATGCAACATTAAGATAAATGCTTTACCCATTTTTCAATATGTGCATTCTTAGTCAATTTTAGACATTTTAGGCCTATTTATTATACTGTTGATGTGACTAAAGAAACTGAAAATATGATATCTAGAAGTACATTATGTTAACATACACTGCTAACTGATTTATTTAAAAAAACACATCTTGTTTTGGATATTTTTTCATTGGCATTGGTGCAAGCTAAACCAGTTTACCTTGACTAGTTCTGAATTGCACCCTTTTAATTTCACTGGTCTAAAATCATGCTGTTAGTGCTATGTTCAGATCAATTCTTAGATGAAAAAAATATTCCATTTACTTTATAGTTGTGTCCCAAAGGAACAGATAAATGTTTTACTGGAAAATAAGAAGTAGCCAATAGATGCACTTCATTCGTATCCACAGAATAAAGCAAGCCTACAGCTGTTTCACATATTAATTGCTTAACCAGTAGTCTTCTAGCATTAGACTTTTTCACATGCCAGAAAAGTTTATAGGCAACAAAAACTTAAAAGACAAATCTGATTGCAACTACACAATTACCCTCCTCTTTATTTTTATGCTCTCCCTTATAAGCAGATCAAAATCACTCCAAGCAGCAGGTGGGATCACACTAAATCAAGCAATCATAAGTAGCCAGATACCTCCTGATCTAATTAATAGAGAGAACACTGTTGCAATTCTATTTACTATTTCTTTATAAAATCTGTCATTGTTCATATGAAAGTGAAACTTATGACTGGCACCAAAGAACATGATGGTGAGAATTTTCTCCACTAATCTGCTTCAAGTTTGTCTGAGGTTTAAAGTGAAATCAACACTTTTTTATCTTAGTGCTCTGCAGCTGCATCAAATAAGTTAGGCTTGGTTCTCGTCCTCACAAACTCATGTAACAAGAACCCATCACAGCAGCTGATTTCCCAGCAGACAGCCACGTGAGTGGCTCCTTGGGAAGGGTCCTGTGATAGCTTGGCATTTCTGACTTTTAATGTTGCTGATAAGCATACCAGAACCACAAAACAAAGTGCAAGGCTTTCACCGCAGCTTTGGCTTGCCAGCAGTCTCAGATTCCACTCTGACAACATAAGGATTTTGTTTTCTGCCCAGACAGTATCTTCAAATGTTGCATTTTTTCCCCCAAGTCAGGCTTCCCTAGGATAAGAAGTTTACTGATGCCATTTTATTACACCAGGGATTGCTCTGATATTTCCATCCAGGACTTGATCTGCAAAACCACACAGCTGACCTTGTTGTTAGGGCATTATGTACCAACGTTGTGTCTAAAATGGCTACTAAGAAACAGCTTCTGAAGGGAGAGTACAAACCATTTTTCACCTATATTTATCAGGTTCCTAGCTGAACTTTTCTTTCAAAACAGCTTTCCATTGTAGTCTCTAGATTGTTCTAGCTGGCCAGTACTTTCTAATAGTATCATTGGTGCCTGTTTTAAAACAAGACATGTTAGATAAGACAATGTAGGAAAAGACTTCTAGGAACAGTTTTTTCAACATTGCTGAGTACTATGTGCAAAAAGATTCATGAGGTTCATTACTCATGCAGGTACAAGAGTGTGGTCTTCAGCTGCATACAGCAATTCCTAAAGTAAAACATATGCCATTTATCAACAACTTTTTCAATGTATGCAATGAAGGCTTTAAGAATCAACCTTTAGATTAAAGTGTGGACAAGCCAAGAATGCTCCATGAAAACAAACAGTCCATAGCAAAAATATTGGAATTACCTTTCAAGGAAACCATTTAACTGATTCCTTGTTAATTGCTGTGTCTGAGCAGCAATTCAGAAAAGACATGGCTCCTGACATTGTGTCACATACTGGATCTGTGTAGCAGCAAGTTCAGTATTAAGTTTTGTTAAGGCAATTTGCTGTCTTGCCTGTTTCCATTTTTGATGCTTCTCAATCCCCACTGCAGTCAAGCTATCTATAGAATAATCAATTGAGCGTATAATCAATATATCACCACTTTAATTTTGCCGAGTCATAATTCAGGTTCCTATTTTCCATCTAGCTGAGAAGATTTTCTTATCATGGTACCTCCACCGTGAAGCCAGCTTTACAGGCTGGAAAGCACAGGGACTTGCAAATTAGGGACAAAGCCATAAAATATATCTGTATTTTGACCTGTGATGTTATAAAAACAGCATCATCACACTCTGCAGAATGACTTACTGAGTGTAGTCAGACATTACATCTTGTGGCAGTAACAAAAATGAATTTGTGAAGATAAATTACAGTATTTCAATCCTGCTAGTGAATTAGGTTTTATTCTGGCCTTTCTTTCCTTGGTGTAATTGTCATGCATACCCTACTAAATACCTGTTTTGGTATACTAGATAAAATCCCACTGGAAATCTGGACACATGATCTGAGCAAGGGAAAATGTTTAGATCCCTGCATTCTTACACAAAGAGAGCATGAGGCTGAAGGTGGGTTAAGTTCCTGGCGTTAGCTTATGCAAATGAAACCCTCACAGCACACACAGTGCTACTCAGTAATGACTACAGCCCAACAGAAAAATTCTTGCGAATGTGGTGGTCCACAGTCAAATGAATAAAAAGTAGAAAGAAGTATCTGAACATATGTAATTTTACTTTTACTATAAAATGTGCTATTAATGAGCTGATTTCACATGGCACTCTGGATGAGGAAATTACTGTGTTTTGTCTGTGATACAGTAGTGGTACCTCGAGCATCAGCCAAGACCAGGGGATTCACTGGGTCATGCAGTGCTGCAGCTGCCAACACTCCTTGTCACACACGGCTTACAGTCTAAATAATGGAGACAGGCAAAGGGTAAAAGGGGAAACAGAGATATAGGAGTATCTCATCCAAGGTCACACGACTGGTCAGTAACAGAGCTGAGATTAGAAAAGGGGCCCCCCAGGTCCCCACCCCAGTGCCCTGACCACAAGACCCCACAGCCATCCGTGCCTGGCTGGCGAAAGCAGCTCCACTTGTTACAGCAGCTTCCTGTGCAGACGTGGTGAGTCTCCATGGAGTCACGAAGCGTGTAATGGGAGTCTCTGCTGATAACAGTGGGGGTTGTTCAGTCACAGAGATGAACTTAAGGAAGTCTTCAAAAGCATTCTGAAATTTGGCTTTAAGAATCAAAGCAGCATAATTTAAAAATAGCTAATTTGAATAGCTTTATATATCCCCAATGTCTGATCAGGTTAATGACTTAATTTCACTTTTTTTTCCTGAAATCCTTTTAAATTATTTGCATAGCAAAAACCCCCTCTAGTACAAAATACGAAAAGCACAATTTGATAATCCAGTAATAAGGGTAGACAATTGTTTTAAGAAATGTTCCACTGCTTTTCAGGCCTGAAGCTAAGAAGGAAAAGATAGCAATTTGCACATCAGAGAATGACTCACAATGTTTTCAAAAACGTAGCTGCTAAGTCTTTATTTTACAAAACATTCTATTTGTGTGTCATTCTGCATAGTTAATGAAAGCAATAATAGCTATAAAATATACTCGCCCTTCAGCAGAATTTACTCTCACTGCGGTGTTGTCAGGTAATCCTGTGGTCAACTATTACTACAAAAATAAATTCAAAGAAATACTAATAAAAATAAGGCAGCTATGAAGAATTCTTTCTTTGGGAGAGTCTTAAAATGCTGATGTAATTTAGCGTGGTCTCATGGCTGTACTGCCGCTGATGATGGTAAATAACGCCTGCTTCCCCAAAATGACTGCATTGCACCCAGGCTGTGCATCCAGGCATTTCATTCCAGATTAATGCTGATAAATGATCTGGGTGTTCTCTGTTGTTAAGGAAAAGAACAGCGATTGTGGGATACATGGAGTGTATCCGGTGTGCTTCTGGGACTAACAGTGAATAAGTTCACCTGGGGAAGGAAGCCATGGTCATGAGATTCCTAGCTCAGTTCCTCGGTTTTAACCTCAAGAACTTGAAAATATATATAAGTAAGTTTCCTGCTTCACTCAAGGGGTTCCTTGCATTTGTTAAAGATGAAAGTGATTCCTGATTTATGAACCCGGGTGACATAAAAGATATAATGTGGTCAGAAAATCTTGAAAGAATAAAATATTTGAGTGATGAGAGAGGGAAGTAATTTCCATCAGCTTATGTTTCTGGTTGGTCTAGCCTTCAGTGGGAAACTGGATTCAGCAATACCCAGAACACAAAGACAGGCATGAATCTCTCTACAAAGCTGTAGGCTAAATACAGATCTTTCTGACAATTTTAGGAAGTGAAGATGTGATAGGAAAAAGGATAAACATACTAAAAATTAGTGATGCAGGCAGAAAAACAAGAAAATAAAAGCAGTGTTGCAAGTGTAAAAAAGAACTTTGAAGAAGTGTGTAGAATTAATAACTCCAAAACAAGAGAAGCAATTAAGGTTCTAAGTGCCCTTTAAAATATGACTTGAGACATTAATAAGATCTGTTTAGAAAGATCCATAAATTCTAGAAAAGCATTTTCTCTCCTTAGCCTAGATGTGGGCAGTAGGTACCATGGGTAGTACAAAGGGTTTATCTGTTTAAGCAATGTGTAAGATACACAGTTATGTTTTGAAGGTTGTTTCCATAGTGCTAGATAAAAATAATGGCACAGACTGTTTTCCAAATAAATACTGTAGCAATTAAACTAGGCACACAGTCATTCTTCCTGATCTAATTAGGATGCTCATAAGAAATTATTCTAGTGCATGCCTTTTTCTAACCTACACTTCCTGTAAAATATATATGAATCTTCTACCTCACAAGATGAACAGAAGCCCAAGAATCCTCCTCACAAAGCAAGTTCTGCACTCAATGACCCAGTACCATACTGCCAGTTACTTACTTACTACATAGAAAAAGAAGGCTTCACATTTCCTCAGAGGCTATCAGCATAAGCCCAGAAGAATGAATGTTAATTACTTATTCTAAAAACATTAATTATTTTTAGTAAAAGTAATTTTCAAGAAGTCTCAGGAATCACAGCCCTGGGAAATTAAATCCTCCTTTCACATATAAAGTATACACACAGATAGATATATGACACAAACAGCACAGGCTGCTTTAGCTCTGTTGTATTGCAGAAAGTATCTAATCAGTTTTGTAATTCATTACAGAACTGCTTTCATGACTGTGTGTAGCAATGAGTTCTGCAGTTTGCCTATATGCTGCATAGCCCAGTAGTTATTATTGCTGAAATTTTACATAAGCTTGTGCTCTTTGATTAAAGGAAAGCAAGGAAGGTAGGAAAGAAGGAGAGAAAACAGAGAGAAAACAAGAGTGGCGATTCTCAGGCACTACTCTGGAAAATTTTACAAATTTGGAAAAATACAATTAATTGATGCAATAGGCATCACAACCTCTTTGTTCAGTGTGAATAATTAATAACAAAAATAATAAAAAACCCAAAACAATCCCAAATTAAGGCTTTACTAGAAGAGTGGCAATCAATTACTTTCATTGTTTGAAAATACAAGTGTCTCCTCTGGTTTGAAGCTGTGGAACTTTAAAAACAGGCATGAGTAAAAGGACCAGCCATAAACACACCTATTCAAACCAAACCCTCCAATTTTATTCAACAGAAAAGAAAAGTAGTATGGAATTTGCTACGTTCCCAACGATAAGCAAATCTAGGTTCTGGTGGACTACACTGGATAGAGCTTTCAAAAACCAGGGTTGTCTCACAAATAATTAATGCCCTGCCAGCTGCTTCTTCATACTTCATTTGCAGAGTTCAAATGTGTGAATCTCTGTGGAGTTTGACTTGGCAGTACATCACAGGGAGAAAAGTGATTTTTCAAGCAACTAGGCTCAGTTCTACACAACTGTGCTCAAACATAATGAAGTTCTTGTAAACCAAACAGTTTGGCGATAAAAAGGTTTATCTCTGTAGGATAATTTATTTTAATCTGTTATCTTATGCAAATCCAGCAGTGCTGCTATCTTTCTAATATCTTCCGTAAGGCTAGGCATGCTCTACAGAGAATGTAAAATGTGTGGATCTAAAAATCACATTTTAAACCAAGAAAGTTTTAGCAACAGACTCATTCTGGATGCAAATCTGACTCGTGGTTTCTCAAAACCTGGGCAACAGCCAGCCTAAGACACATCATGCAGCCTGTCAGCAGCAGTGTAGCCTCTTTGGGATCCACACATTCATCCCTGTAGGACTCGTGCCTCGTGCCTCCAGGCACCCACGAGCAGTGCAACAGAACCAGCACCCCTCACTGACTGCTCCTTCTCTCAAAAGCAAGGGCCATGCAACACAAAATCCTGTTTTGTCAGATTGCTGGGGGCTGGTTGGAGGCTGGCGTGGTCTTTTTGTGAAAATTCTCCCTAATGTCATTCAAATATGAGTCTGTGTAAAGGCACAGTGGGAAAGGCCATCAGTATGTACTAGCAGGTCATGTTATGTTTACCTCAAACCTGCATTTTTTTCTGTCTACTACTGTATAATCTCATACTTTTTCAATACGCCTGAGAGAATATATACGGAATATGGCAAAAGACTTGTTGCAAAGACTTGGTTGATATATTTGTCAGAGTGGGAGAGTCCCCTTGGGGGCTGCTCACCAGCCAAGGTCAGGGCAAATCCCACAGTCCCCCACAAATGTGAGACCCTGGGAACAGCTGGGCCGGCACATCTGCTCACTCTTCACAGCCAGGACCAGCATGACCTATGGCTGGGCACAGGCCACTGAACTACCTGTCCTTAGACCATCAGCTGGTAGGACACAGGCAATTCTGTAACTCCTATGTGCTTCATGCTTCCCCTCAGCTAAGCATGATTATAATTGCCATCCTGAATTCCTGAAGGACCTTTCTCGCCTGCTGTGCTTTAGCACACACATTTCCAAATTAACAGTGGAGCAATATTCTGGTTCTTGCAACGATGCTATCTTTCTAGTTTTTACTTGAAGTTCCAAGTTCTTGAGTGGTAGGCCTGTAGGAAATTCTAATGTTTATTCAATCATCAGAAGTTCTACACTTGGTATTTTCAAAGTAAGCTTTGGGATCATAATCCCTAAAGGCTCAACTAAGAAAGTTATACATATTGATTAAAATAAATAATTCCCCCACATTGTTTTCCTGGAAGGGTAACTATAGTCTGACACTGCACAAATTCATACCCACTGACTTTCACATCTAATTGGGTCTGCAAGAAATACAGCATTTTCAAGGCAAGGAGCCCCCCCAAGCCAGGAGCTCTTGCCAGCTGCTACACGGAGCCCGTGGTGCCTCCACTGCCAGCCTTCAGCAGCCACCCTGTGTGACTTTCTGAGAGGCTCAGCTCCATCCCAGAGGGCACATGTACTTCAGTGCCACACAGGAACCAAAAGCTGGACTGGCTGCATACAGTGTCCTCAATGCCCTGCACTCTGGGACACTGCAGCTGAGCAGCTGCGCTGCTGAGCTCAAACACAGAGCCAGGCAAACACACGGAGCTGCTCCCTGCATGAGCCTGAAATCAGGAGCTCACTGGGCTTGAGGGTACGACATGCAGACAGCCATGATGTCCCTGACTGTTATCTCCCGACTTGCAGACCTCCTCCTCTCGCGCTAGCTAAGCCAAACACCATGTCCTCCCAAGCAGAGCATCTCATTAACCTCTGAGGAACACAAAGTTCGGGATGGAAACTGCACAATCCATGTTAAGGTACTCAGCTGCTGCAGCACCAGTTCCATGACATCTTCCCTATGTGATGATGTAAATGATGACATCAAGGCCTGGAGATACCATCTTCAAGCAGAGGCACTGGCATACTGACCAGCTCTCGAGCAGAATGTCCATACATCCCCCTAATTCCTGCCCCTACTTGAAGAAGCAAATACCATTTCGGACCTGTGTGGATACTCGTGTTGCTAACAGTTTGAATTATTTTTGTGAATGTTACTCTATTGCCTTGATGTTAGTGCGTGATTCTCACAGCAGAGTCGATGATGCTCACCACAATTTTTTTCCTTCGGGGCTGATTTTTAATCGGACGCTCACCACGTACTCAGAGGACATTACTCTGCGCCCGGGCCGCAGGTACTGGCACAGGTCGGAGGGAACCTGGGGCCCGGGACAACGCCTGGCGGTGCCGATGCCGGGCGCTGCCGTGCGGGCAGCCACGCAGTGTTTACGGCTGAATGAGGGGCGCAGCCGAGGAGCTGCGTCAGCGCGGGCGCGGACAGGGGCGGGCCGGCCCGGGGGCGGGCGCGCCCGGCGGGCGGCCGCCTCGGGCGGGGGGCGGTGACGCGCGGGGCGGGCCGGGGCGGCTGCGGGGCGCGGCCGGGCGCGCTGCCCCGCGGCACCAGGGGAGGCTGCCCGCGTCCTCCCCGGCATGGGGGTCGGGCTCGGGCCGGCACCCCGGGGGCGGCGCTGACCGGAGCGGCGCCCGCCGCTGCCGCCGCTCCCTCCCCTGCGCCCGCAGCCCCTCGGCGGGGAGACCGGGCGGCGGCGGCCCCTCCCGCGGGCGGGCAGCGCGGGGTTCGGCGCAGCGGGGCTCGGGACCCGGAAGCAGAAGCGGGGCCGGGGAGGCGGCTGGATGGGAAGGAGCGGCGGCGGGCGGCGATGGGGGAGCAGCAGAGCTCGCTGAGCACCCCGCGGGCGGCCGCCGCGCCGCCGAGCCCGGTCGGGGACCAGCGGGAGCCCGGCCGACGAGCCGCCTTCGCCGCGAGAGGCGGTCCCGGGCGGCGGGGCTGCCGGGCCGGGGGCGAGGCGGAGAGCTGCCGCCGGCCGCCGCCGGCCCGGAGCGGCGAGGAGCCGAAGAGGAGGCGGAGGCGGCGGCCGGGCCGGGCAGCCGCCGGGCTGGGGGGAGCCGGCGGCCCCGGCGGAGGAGGGGCCGGAGGGAGGCAGCGGCCGCCGCCGCCCCCCCCGGCGGCACGTGTACTGCACCGTCTACTGCGTGGAGAATGACCGGCCGGCGACGGTCCCCGGCTCCCCCCACGGCGGCCCCGGCGTGGGGCAGCCCCCCGCGCGGCGCGGCGTGGTGTCAGGCGACGACCCGCTGTCCTCCGGCGGTAGCATCGAGGTGGTGGACTTGTACCTGCTGCCCGAGCCCTTCTCCGGGCTGATCGCGGGCGAGTTCGGGCCGCTGCTGGTGCTGAGCTGCCGTGTGTGCCTGGAGGAGAAGCCCATCAAGCCCCTGTCCTGCTGCAAGAAGGCGGTGTGCGAGGAGTGCCTCCGGCGGTACCTCAGCTCCCAGGTACTTCCCAGCGGGCGCAGCCGGGGTGTGCCGGGGGGGGCTGTGGTCGCAGCATGCTCGGGCAGCCCGGCGAGCGGGGCTGGGCCGTGAGGTGCGGAGGGAGAAGGAGCCTTTCCCGTCCCGTACGGAACGCGTTCGGCCGCCACCTGCGTGCGGGCTGCGGAGTCAGCGACCGCCCGTTCCCGAAGCGCTGCTCTGCGCGTTCGTACGCGGCTGGTCGGGTTGGTCGCTTAATGCGTTTTTAGGCTCTTGCTGTCTTTATAAGAATTTTCGCTTTGAAATCTCGAACTCTTGCTGTTACCTGTTCGGCGGCACCAGTTTTCTTTTAAGAGGCGGCCAAGGAGTGATAAGGAGCGGAGTTCGGGAGCACTGGCAGCCGCCTCCGGAGCGGCTCCTGGAGCCGTGGGTTTTGCCCGCTGCCGCTCGATGTTCGGGCCCTTGGTGCAGCCGCTCGGCCTGCTCCTCGCAGGACACATCGCGTTTGGTGTTGCACCAGTTGTGCTAGCTTAAAATAGGGTGTGTGTGACTGTTGGTGAAGAATTGCAGTTAACAACAGTAAACAATAACTTCTTTGGAGGAAAAAAATTGGAAACACAACTTTCCCATCCTGGGCAGGCAACTGCTCATCTTGGCAGATAACTGGTGTAGAGGGTGCTTACATGTTCATCACTGTTTTGTCAGTCAGAGCTGCTGTTTCAAACCGAAATCAGCAGCTTGATAACTAAGGTCTGTCTTTGCTAATGTTTTCTGTAGTTTGTTTAGCAGCACTGAATATCTGTGTGTTTCTGCTGCTGGTGTAGTCATACCCTAAACACGAAGAACAATGGGGGAACTATGGTGTGTGTGGGAAAAACAAAATCAACTAAACCCTTTGCTTACCACCTTTATGCTTTTATTTAGCAGCAGCTTTTAGGATGTGCCTGGTGGAAATGTGCTAGTTTCTGGGTGGAATGAATTTTTTCACCTATTTGGGGCTTGGTGCTGTGCTGGGGCAGTTTGTGCTCCTGCTGGGCTGTACGTATAGGGAAGGGAATGGATGATTACAGCTACCCCCGCAATCCATAAATAGTTGACAGGCCTCTTCTGACCAGAGTACATTTCGCTGCTTGGAAATTGCACGTGAAGTGCAAGTTGCTCCTTTATGGGCCCTGATAGCCTGTGTAGCATTTGCTGGTGCTGGTAGCATTTGTTTTGGCTAATGGTAAACTCAGTAGCATTTTTATTATCTTGTTTGGATATGTTTAGATAATAGCAAAGGGCTTTACTTGGGAACTGATAGATTGGATGTTTTGTGTGTTTCCTGTAACACTGAAACTCAGGAACACTTAATAAGCCTTCTTGAGACTTCATGCACAGAATGATTTGATTTGTAGATAAGTGGTAGACGGCAAACTCTCACTAAGTTTTTAGATTATTTTGTCAGTGCGCATTTGTGCTGCTTTGATATCTGCCACTGAGGTCATATGTCAGAGTACTGACTTTCATTTAAGCTGGAAATTGACAAGTGTTGTGATGTCAGGGTGATCTTCCCCATGTCCTGTAGGTGCCTGCAGTTTACAGTGATGTAATGGAACTTATATGATCTGGTATCTAAAGCCATACTGAAGAACTCCTCTGCCTGGTTTAGGCTGAACTCTGGGAGAAGGAAGCAGCAGCTTGGTGGCTGGAATAGCTGGCTGGCCTAGGAAGCGGGTATATGTGCTAGGGAGTGGGTTTAGCATTGGCCAGGTGTTGGATGTGTATGCAGGGATGCCCTTCAGGGAAGCCACTGCTATTGCTAAGCACCAGCAAAGCTGGTCCCAGCAGATGGGGAAAGGAAGGCACCCGTGTGGCACATAGCCATATGGGTACTTAACTGCTGTGCTTTAAAGGTGGGGCAGGGATGCTGATCTTGAGGAGTGAGATTCACAGAGCGCTTCTGTGGACATATTGTTACAGATGCTTTTATGACCAGGCAGAATTTTAGCTACTTGATAAATTTGTTAGGGAAAAGTGAAACAAAATGCAGCAAATAACAGTCCAATGTGTTCTTCCCTTATCTTCCTTTTTGAAAAGGACAAGAAAGCAATATTTCTTCAAGAAGAACAAGAAGTGATCTCTCTTTCCTTTGTGCTGTGGAAGGACCCTGTGAGTCATCCTGGGGAGAGAGAAAGCATCTCCGTGTCAGTTATGTTAGGAGAATTTCTGGGAAGGATGAATGAAAAGCCAGTATAGGTTAGAAATCAAGTTACCTTTCATCTTTGAGACTTTGCATTTTTTGTAGGAAATTAAAAAAAAATTATGGGATGCTCAAAAGGTGTAAATACTGAAAAACTGGTTTTGTTTGAAAATTTTAAAAGATCTTATTTTGGATATGATCAGCCTGTTTTAAGAATGTACCTAAAATTGAAAACAAACAAAAAACAGTTGAAAAAAAAAAAAAGCCAAGCAGCATTGTGAATAGTTTAGATCTGGTTTTCTTGTCAGAGAAATAGTAATCTCTGCCCTGGCTGACTCTACGTCTCTGGAGGAGTGGTCTCTCATGCTGAAAATGTGGAATATGTTGGCAGAAGTATAGCACTTAAAATAATTTGTGTAGTCTTTGATGTCTGTGTGTGTTCTCTCACTGGAGAAAGCTGTATTCTTCATGCTTCATTGTGATCCCTGAAATGATGTTTAATGGAGTAGCAAAGTAAAAACTCTGTTAATGCATCCTGCTTTCCTCTATGCAAATATATGAGTATCAGAACTTCTGCCTCCAAGCCCTTTCTATTATAGATAAGAAAATCAACTGAAGTTTTAGGCATTCTTAAAAAGAATGCCAGATGAAAACACTCCAACTGCTGAGTTGTTGCTCATCGTGCTGGAAAATGAAGGTAACGTCTGAAGGTCCATAGAGGTCAAGTCCAGTCTTATCACTGGCACCTTGCTGCATAATCCCTTTCAAAGATTTAGTGGCTGGAGCAGAAGCTTAGCAGGTGAGCCTGGAATGCCCAGGCTGATCTGGAGCCTGACTTTGGGAAATCACGTAACATTACTTCTGCCTCTATTTAGCTATTCTGTCTCACATCCTGATAGTCACAGAGCACTCAGGGCTCTTTGGGATCTGAGTATGACCAGTTGATCTACAATTCACAAAAAAAATCTGTGACCATTTGTTTGGACTCAGAGAAATTGATGATGTGGTAATTGATGGGTATGGGTAATGGGTTGTCATGGAAGAGGTTGTGTGGAGCTCAGGATCTGTTGTGGATCCCACAGAGCCTGAGTCAGGTCCCAGCAAGCTCTTTCCCCAGGAACTGATGCAGCCCAGAGCTGTTTTTTGTTACGCTTAATGGGTGAGGTTGAAGAGTGTGATTGTCTGAAAGGCCAGTGTTCTCCCTCCATGGACTCTCAGGTATGTGTTGAGTAAGGTTGGGATCAAAAGTGTGGAAGAACCATTTCCCATTCAGCTGGAAGCTTGTGGGTTTCTGCTCTCTGTCATCCAAGATATAAACTTGGGATAGGGAAGCAAGAACCAGGACACTTAATCTCACAGGTGTAATATTACATCTGTATCTTCTTCACGTCCTTCACTTCCCATCTTTCTCTTCATTAAACATGGCACCAAACCCAAATTATTACAGAAACTGAGCATACTACAGTTTGCTAAAAAAGTGATTCACTGCCTAACCACTCTGGGCTGCTTGTATTTTTATGTAAGAGGGAGCATTTCACTTTCCCTATAAAATGGCTGCAAAAGTTTTATAGAAACCTCAGTGCCTGCTTTTTCTACATGCAAATTTGGAAACTTGATAATCCAGTTTTGATGCTGTGCTCATTAGTGAAGCTTTATTTTGTAAATCTTGTAACTCTGTTGGAGTAGTCATTCTTATAGTAAAAGACTTTGGGTGAGTTAATTTAAACACCATACTGTATTCTTCATCAGATTTTATGGTGCTTTAATTATAGGAACTCTAATGAGATTAGTAGCCATGAGTAAATCAGAAGGAATGGTTGGGGGTGGGGAAGGACTGCATGTGACAGCGTTTTGTTTATGGTTAGCTTTGGTGGGACAAGAATCCTTCTTCCTTCTGAGCATGAAATGTGGAGATCATCCTCTGCTCAGGACCTCAGTCTCTGTCTGTGACCTGAGATCTTTTTTTTTGACCCCTCTCTTTTCTGTGCATGATTTCTTTCTGGAAGAGCTGGAGAAAAAAAGCTGCTGACTGTTACAGACAGGATTTTTGTGGGGAATGTGATTTTAAACCTTCATAGTGAAGAGTAAAATTGAAGAGCAGTCTGCATCACATAAAACTAGTACTGGCTGGGAGCTGGAGGGCCTTGACACCTGTGTCTCGTCAGGTGTCTGATGGTATCATATAAATGATACACTTCAAAGCTGTAGTCTGCTGATGAAAACCAGCCAGCAGAAATGTAGGCACCAAGTGCTGAATCATCTGATGGTTAATGAGCTGCTTGTGCCCTGAGTCAAACCAGAGCTCAGAAAGGCCACTGTCATTCAGTGCAGAAGCAGCTCTGTGTTTGCAAGGGTAATTAATCTAAAACCTTGCTCTAACACCAGCTACCGAGTTGCTGGGATGGCTGCACACTGCCTGCCAGGAGGTGATGGCAGAGTGAGCGACCACCCCTCCAGCTGACATTGCAAAAATGCAAAGTTTCCAAAGGAGGAAGAGAGGTGCAGGAGGAGAAAAGAACCTGCTGGTTTACAGGCTTTCTAAACCAAATCAGCAGCCTCAGCCACTGTAAGCTGGCTGTGCTCCTGAGGAGAAGAAGGCAGATAGACTTGGTCCATCAGATGCAAGCAGCCTATAAGCTGCAAGAGCACCTAAACTACTTCTCTGACATTTTCAGCAAGCAGCTTCTGAAAAGTCTGTTGTGTTCTCCTAATGTGTTGTATACAGTACCAGTGTCAAAATGCTGCTGCATAGGCAGATGTCACAGTTCAGGATGATACCCAGGTACCTCTAAGATTGTGAAAGTTAGCCTTTCAAGTTGACAAGATACATGGCAGACTTTAAGTCCATCTTGAATGCTTCTTGGTGAAGCCAGTTTGTGCTAAAACTTAAGTTTGGAACAGCTTACAAATCCAGCATTGATGAAAACACTTTGAAATTAATTTTAAAGAAAACTATTTTGAGCAATGTTCTTGAATGATGATACTGCCTAGTTATCCCACTGTATGTAGACCTAGGTGCTCTGTCAGCATATGAGCACTGCACATGGTATGTTTGTTCCCTGTGCTGCAGGAGTAGCTTCTAGCTTACTCTTTGTGGCTAGCTACGACTTCCTCTTGTTTGGATAAGTCTTTGGCAGGTGTAGAGCTGGAATTGTAGCTGTCATTTCTTAGCCATGCTGTTATGAAGTGAAGCGGAAGAGAGTGGCTGTTCTTACAGCAAAGAACATTTTCAGTAAAACTCTGGGATCTAAGATAGTGAGAATAGGAAAGATGATATCATATTTGAACAGTTGCAAGAAGGGTTTTACTGATGCAGAAAGGCCTCAGTTCCTGAGGGGAGGATAAATGGCTTCATGAAATTGTTGATGTTGGTAGTAAGTGAGTGGTAAGGGTAAATGGTAGGTGCTACGGTGATACCATAAGTTGGCTGATGTTGATAGTAAAGTTGATTGAGGTGTAGTTTTCCTATGATTGGGAGATTGCAGTGGGAGATGGAGAGCCAGTTTTGTTTTAGTTGGGGCTGAGACCTAATTATGAAAATATGTTATTTCTGTGAAGCAGAAGCCCTCCTTGTCAGCTGTCTCTCACAGCCAGTGTGTTGCACCTCGCTGGTCTGTGGATGGTGTTGGCTTTGGGGACCACAGACAGGCTGAGCCATCAGGAGATCATCTGCTGCCAGCCCTCCCTCCCGCTGCCCCTATCAGCTGTTCACACGAGCCACCAGGCACAGGTATGGAGTCAGTCCAGGGAAAGTTAAACTAAATGAATTGAAATTCACCAATAGGTGAACTATTGGTGTTTAGTTGTCCAAACAAAAAGAAATTAAGGAGTTAAATGAGGGTTGGGAAGGCCTTCAGCTCACCTCTGCCCCATAACTGCTTCTCCACCCAGAGCAACTGTTCTTCCAACTGCTCTGAGGCCTCTTGGCCCTTCATTCCTCTTTTCTTCTTGTACAAATATCTTGCTTCCTGCTGTCTAAACCAGCCAGGCTCGAGGAAAGTATGTATTTTAAATGGCCAGGATGTCAGTACATTGTCAAAATGATTAAAAGGTGTAAGGGATGTAATTTCTTTAAAAGAATTCAAACTGGAGGCTTCCCCCTGAAGAAGTACATTACAGGTTTATCTGTCTTTCTGTATGCTTTATCTGCTTGTGTTTATATTTCTCCTGCTCCTTTTTTTAAAGTATTTTCTTGATGAATTATATTTTATAAGTAAAAAAGTCCTGGTCTATAGGATTTTGTTAGCCGAATACTACTTTTTCTATACTAGAAAAAGTGACAAATTTGCCTTGTGAAAAGGCTATTTAATTTTTGAGTCCATTTTTAAGTACTTGAAAAATTTTTGGTAGGGCAAAGAAATTAATTCTACTTGGAAGTTAAAAATTAGGGTGAAAAATTCAGGGCTTTACTCAGAAGAATATTTTATGGATTTCAGTGTGGAAGGTCAGAAGTTTAACAGTAGTTTAGGCCAGATTTGGAATTAAACCTGAAATGGCTTAGATTCCATGTTCAAGTCCACATTTACCTTAGATGCTGCCTCACTGCTTTGATTTGAGATTGATGTATATTTTCATTGACAGCCTTGTTGGGATGTGCTGTTGCTCTCATTTACTTATTTAATTGTGAGAAAGGCTGTGCAGTTCCTAGATTAGAAGTCCATGAAAAGGTAAAGAAATTTCCAAGTCTGTCACACTTCCATTTCCTTATGAGCTTGCTAAGTAGACCACAGAGCACTCATTTTCCCCAGTGATGTTTTTATTAAGTACAGCACGAACAATATAAGATTTTACTGGAAAATAGAAGGGGCAAAGTTTTATTTTCTCAAGCTTAGTCATCCTGATGCCATTGTGTATTGTTTTCTACCACTAACATAATCTGAATAGCAGCAAAGGCAGGTACCTCTCTGATTTACTTGGTTTGGCTTCCTGATCTTGTAGAAATTGTGGTGTATCAGCTTAGGGGTGTGGGATGGGGATCTGAGTGACTCTCTCCCTTTAGCTTGTAGGAGAGGGGAGTCCTATCCAAACTGTTTCAGCTGTGACGTGGCTCTGTTGGGTTGCTCACACAATACAAGGAAGGAAGAAAAAGGAGAAGAAGATTGCTGGGATGGGAAGGGCATGATGATCATGTAGGAATTGGTTTGCTCCAGAAGGTGGACTTGCTCAGGGTAAGCTTTCATAAAACAAAAGGGAATTGTGAAGGTTGGTGGCCTCCATGTAGGTTGGATCCTTGGCCTCTATTTAAAACTGCAGCTGAATACTGGCCAGTTATTCTGGTAAATGGTGGCCAGAAAGTGAAATGGGTCTTGCTTTTTTTCTGGTTTCCTGTTGGATGGAGGTAGGCGGGAAATAAATCTAGCCTTAAAAAAGAAAAAAAAATAGTAAGGATTCTAAACTCAGTTTAAAGTATAGAACTTCCAGGAAAATAATGGGTTAGTGTTTTACTGAGCTGCTGGAAGACTTCTATACCCCACTGGCAGCAGGGTGGGTGGAGTAGGTAGGTACAACATCCCATCTGTGACACGATTACAGAGTGCCTGTGAGGTGCCACTTCCCTGTAGAAGCAAAAAGAATATAGTGTCCTTCACTATAGTCAGTACTATTGCTGCTGCAGGGGGACAAAGAAATGTGGGGAGGGGCTTCTTAACCCTTCAGCCATTTTAATGTTGCTCACTATGAGAATGTTAACTGGGGAGAGGACATCTTATGGCTTTCCATTCCAGTGCACCTGTGCAGTGCCAGGTAAAATCTGTCCCCTTCGAAGCCTCACAGGAGTAAGCGTATAAATTGCTCAGTGCTTTTTTACATGCGCGTGCAGTTCAGTTGTGCAGTAGCTTGGAAACTGTTTAGTTAACTTTATGGCATTAGCCTGCAGGTTAAAAATGGGAAAGAATGTGCAACTTTGGACTTTTTTGGAATGGATGGATCTGCAAAAGAGCAATGATAGCTCACAGTATTTAGATGCCTTGTGTTGCATACCAACTACAAAATGTGCATGTTAGTATGTTTTTCTGTGATGAACAGATCTATATGGAGGTTAGAAAAGGAGTTGTGAAACACTGGAGTTCAGTCTAAGTGTTGTTTTTGTTAGACATTTATGCATATTGACATATACAGGTGCACCTAGGCCTCAAAGTGGCCAAAGTGAAATACAGTATTAAAATCTGGATATTTCAAAGTATGCACATATCTGGTGGTCCCCATTTGTCTTACATAAGGGAAGTGGAAATCAAGCAGACTCAGAAATTTTCACTCATTTGTATAATGGAAAGTAAATTCAGCCTTGCTTTTGTAGTATTTCTCAGTAACATTTAAAGAGTAATTTTCAAGCTTCTGAAGATATCAATTTTTTCAAGACATAATTTGGAGTTCCTACTTTATTTTAAATTACTAGCATCTTCCCAGTCAATAAGATATAAATCTTCCTTGCAGTGAGGTGCAGCTGTTACTGATGGACATTGCTGAGTGCTTTTGTCTCAGCAAAGTAGGTATTTCATGTCAAGGCTTGATTTGTTATTCTTTCAGTGAAAGCCACTCATCAAATCCTACCTGAATTATCCCAGAGTGTAATGCTTCATGAGAACCTCACCCAAGCCATGATAGGTTGTCAGACAAGGCCAGACTATCACTTCTGGTAAATTAAGGATCTAAAATGAGTTCTGGACCTCATTCTATTTTCTTTCCATGTCAAGAAAAGGAAACTTGTCTAAAGCTGACGGTATACAGTGATTTTAGCTAGCAGTGCTGCTTACCCCAGTCTGCTACTTGTTCCCTACTATTTGTGCATCATTTGATCCATCATCAGAAAGACCTGGTTTAAAAAGTAACCTTTCACAGTCATTTTTGCTTCTTTTATTCATACCCAGCTTCTAATTGTGTTATGCACAATGTACAAATGTTTATTTCACCGCAAGGTGGTACTGAATAAAGTGCTAAGTCAAGCAGTTTATTTTGGCAACTGTGGCAGCCTGTCAAACCAAAACATTTGAAATTGGCATGTTCACAAAGGTGGCAGATGGGGGTTTTCATTTGAGCTCCATGAAATCAAAACTGCGGTTTTGTCCTTTTGCTGCATCATTTCCTCTTTCACAATCCAGACAGAAGTTACAGTTTATCCAGTGCCTGAAGGTGCATCTGCACCCACAGCTCTTGGACAGGCAGGGTCCAGGGAGTTACTCAAGCTGCTCCCAGCTCTGAGGTGCCCAGTCAAGCCCAGGCTGGTACCCACTGCTCCTGTCTCCACTGCCTGTGGCATCATTACATAGGAGCTTTCAACTAGCTGAATTCTAAAGCATCCTCGTGTTTTGTAACATAGATTATTCTGAAGATAGTCTTACAAGTGAAATTTTTCATGTGAATATTGTTGCAAATGAGGAACCTCTCTCTGGATCTTGCTTGTTTCAACAGCTTTAGTTTGCTGCAGCCAAGCAATGCCAAGTATGGTTGTTATTTTCTTGAGAGAAATCTTTTTCTGCACCACAGAGTTCTCAAAGGAAGTCTCTTGTTGTTCCTAATCTATTTGAATAACAAGTGAAAAGATGCAGAACTTAAAATTATAGAAGAATTTGGCGGTTTTATTGTGTGGGTTATGTTTTGTTGAGGGTTTTTTTGGTGGATGGGGATAGGGGTGTTGGGTTTTTTGGTTTTTTGGTGTTTTGTTTTGTTTGGGATTTTTTTTCCTGCAAAAACACAAAATGCACATTGGTATTGAATATGACATTTAAAAATGTACAACAAAGCAAGGTATGGCACTGTCATGGAAGTACTGATATGTGTAATTAGATTCTGATAGTGAAGGTTCTTTTGAGCTTGGTCATACCGTCTCTTGGTATAAGTAAAATACCTAACATTTCTGTTGGAACAGACAATCAAAATAATGACTATTCCAGCGTATTCTTTTCCACTCTAATTGATTCTTTTATGTTTATGTAGGTGTACTGCTTTTGACCCATAAAAATTTTAAGCCTCTTTTTAAAATTAATCTAGATTTTTAGAAAAGTTCTAGCATGTGCACTGGGCTGTGACTACAGCTTTTACAGGCTAGAAGCATGTTTTTTAGTGAGCGGCTTTGAGATGTTTGGAGAGAGGAGAGGAGAGGAGAGCAGGAGTCCCATTTCATTGCATCAGTAATGAACTGGCACCAGACAATAAGTTTTATGATACTAGCTTATCATTGTGCTTCTGTATTGAGTTTCCACGTAGGAGAATTTTATCTATCCTTATGGTGAAAAGAAGGAGCAAGGAAGAGGTCTTTGATTATTTTTATTTTTCAAGTAAGAGCTTGTCCAGCTGTTGGAATGTTAGTAGGAGACAGCAGATCTGGGTGAATGATGGCAGATGATGTAAACGGCTGATAATGATGAAACCACTAAAACCTGAATGCAATTTGAGGCTCTGGTATAGAGAGGAGAGCAGTGAGGCACTTGTATGTGGTGAGGCTTCGTTTGGAGTTTTAGGTGTAGTTGGTTGATGCTGGCCAGATGCCAGACACCCACCAAAGCCTCTCTGTGTCTCTCCTCTGCAGCTGGACAGGAGAGAGAAAATACTTGGGGTTCATGGGTTGAGATAAGGACAGAGAGAGATCACTCACCAAATACCATCATGGGAAAAACTGAATCAAATTAGAGATTATAATTAAATTTATTGCTAACAAAATCAGAGCAGGATAATGAGAAGTAAAGTAAAGCCTTAAAACACCATCTCTCCACTCCTCCCTCCTTCCCAGCTCCACCTTCTACCCCAGGGAGCTAGGAGACTGGAAATGGGGATTTTGGTCTGTTCATCACATCAGGAGTTCCTCCCGCTGCTCAGGGAGAGGAACCCTTTCCCTGCTGCACCGTGGGCTCCCTCCCACAGGAGACAATTGTCTGCAGACTTGTCCAACCTGAGTCCATCTCACAGGCAGCAATCCTCCTCAGACTGCTGCAGCATGGGTCACGCTTCCACAGGGTGCAGTCCCCTAAGGACAGGCTGCTGCAGAATGGGCCCCTCTGTCCATGGGTCTCCCACCAGGTCACAGCCTCTGCTCAGGCGTCCACCTGCTTCAGCATGGAGCTGCTCCATGGGCTGCAGGTGGATCCCTGCATCCCTGTGGAGCTCCATGGGCTGCAGAGGCACAGCCTGACTCACCATGGTCTGCACCATAGGCTGCGGAGAAATCCCAGCTCTGGTGCCTGGAGCACCTCCTGCCCCTCCTTCTGCACTGACCTTGGTGTCTGCAGGGCTGTTCCTCCCACATATTCTCACCCTGCTCTTCTCTGGCCACAATTACATCCGCACAACAAATTCTTTTTCTCTTGTTTAAATCTGTTACCCCAGAGGTGTTACCACCATTTCTGATGGGCCCAGCCTTGGCAAGCGGCACATCTGTCTTTAGAGCCACCAGGGACTGGCTCTGCTGGACATGGAGGAAGCTTCTGGCAGCTTCTTACAGAGGCCACCCGTGTAAGAAGTGGGTGGCCTCTGTAAGGCCTCTCCCCCCACACTACCCCTCCACAAACCTGTGATTTAAATCCAATAAATCAGGTTTAAGAAAAATGGAGCCAAGGAGGACTGCAAGGAGGAAAGAACTGTTGTGCAGATGCAGAATTCTCTACTTGAGCATAAGCAGAACTGGGTGAAGAAATAACTGATCTGTCTAAATGCAAGAGGTTGTCATTTGGGTAGGCACTTGTAAAGAATTTTTGGCACAACACAAAACTCTAAAAATTGCAATGAATTGCTGGAAATCAGTATGAGCCTCTACTGGAGAGAGGGATTTAGGAGCATCTTTCCAGTCCCTGAAATTGGGAAGAAGGGTGCAGTATCAGAGCAGTTTGCAAAACCAGCACCTTCAGTACTCTCAAAAGGCTTCTTGTGTGGCCCCACTGTGTGCTGAATTTGGCCCAGTTAGATGGTAAGGCTGCCTGTGCTTCTCAGTGCGCTTTGTTGAGAAGCTGGAGTCCAGTGAGGAAATGCTAGAAGAGTTTTATTGTCTGGGGTTACTTTTTTCTTGACTGTCGCAAACAGTAAAATACTTTGTAATGCCCAGTGGGTACCTGCTTGCAGCACGCTTCAAACAGTGCTCTGTATCCGGCATTGTTTTGTTTGTATGGAAGGTGAAGTCAAGCATCTCACACTGGTTTTAGGAGAAATAGCTCTCAAATAAATTTCAAACCTGAGTTTTTGAGGCAGTTTCTGATTAGACTGTTCTGGCTGAATCAAAGCAATTTTCAAGCAGTTCCTTCCCTCTGCTGGCAGAGGAGACTGCATTGGTGTTACCCGAGTTGACCTAGGCTGTAGAGGATGCCTTTGTGAAATAACTCTCCAAGGGAATGCATGCAGGCTGTTGTATAAAGAAACTTGTGAGAGAGAGCATTTAGCAAAGACCAGTGATTGTTTTAGTTTCCACTGATTGCTTCTACATTAAAACAATGAACAGAACAGATGGTTAAGGTGGAGGAGCTATGTAATATTGAAAAACAATCTCTAAAATCATGTGATTTGGGTGTGGGGTCTGTTTTGAAAAAGACTTTTTTTTTTTGGGAAACTAACTATTAACACCTGGGCAAATTTGCTGTAAATTACTGGAAGGAAGTAGCTGGATATTGAATGTCCTTGTCTGTTAGTTGGCTGTGTGCTTCAGTTGACAGGCTGCAGCATTATCATTCTGGATTTATCTCCTGATATTTCACTCTAAGTTGTTGCTTTCTCTTTTTCTCTTTTCTTTCCCTTCTAGTTTTATATACCAGTATCTGTCAAGTTTGGTGGACAGATTTTGGCATTCTTAGAGTACTTATCTTAACTGCCAGGCAGTCCTTTGGAAGCTCAGGGTGCTTGCAAGGTGGTTTATTGGGGATTATGGTGACATCCGTCCTGGCTGTGTGCCTGATCTAGTGTACATAGGGAGGGCTTTGCTGCTGAGATGCAATAAGCATTGAGTTTTGTACTTGCCATGAAATACATCTGCAAACTCTCTAGATGAGCTTGTTGATGCTGTTGTGCTCTTTATAACTGCTTTATGTAGGAGCTAGATCCACAGGGAAAATCAATAAATATTGCATAGAGTTAGAGGCTTGGTAGCCATGCATACATGCCTTATGTTTTTAATGTTCTGTATGTGTTTGCACCTTTGAAGACTGTGCAACATGTAAGAATTTTTTTTATTCAGTTCTTGTTGGGTTAGGTTTATACGAGACTTAACTGGTCTCCTGCAGGGTTATATCGCTTCATGTCTCCGAGTTCACCAGTGAAGTCTGTCTGGAAAGACAAATTTAATGGAAGCACTGATAGATGCAAATTTTGGCTCTGCAATCAATATGAGCACCAGATGGATCACAGCAAGCCTACTTCTGGATTTGAACAAACCTTGCACAAACATGAAAAGTGACACATGCTGACACCAACAGCAGATGTTGAAACATGGAAAATATTTCTGACAGTTGTATAGTTTTAATGGATTTCTTGATATATGTAAGCCATGGTGGGAAAACTGATGGGAACTCTCTCTGGAATATATCAGATAATAGTATATCTTGTGTAATCATCTATTGAAACACCTGAAAAATGCAGTGCTACTGCCCAATTAATAAGATGGATGAAAAGAAATAAATGGCTGCTGGTACATATTTTGAGTGGGTTATAAAACCTTTATTTATGGCAGGAAGTTGAGCTTCTTCAAAAGATACATGCTTATCTAATGAGTGCTGTAAAGATCCTGGAGAGTGACCTCTGTCCTCACCAGCTTCCAACTTTTGCTCTCTTTCCTCTTCCCTTTCCTGGATAAGTTGCCGTTCCCCTGTCAGGAGTTTTTTGAAATGCAGTTTCCTTTTCACAGCGACCCTTTTGCATACGGTGTTTGTAGTAGCACTCTGAAAAGGTTTACAGAATTGGAGACAAACTTGGTTACATTATAGATAGTTCATCAGTGCCATTCAAGTGAAAATTACTCAATTGTGAACTTTTCTTATTTCTGTTGTCTTGAAGTGTTTGTCTTGTTTTCTTCCCTGCCATGTTTAATTGCACAGGAGAGAGACTTCCTTTGCAGTAGGATCTTTGTAATTACGTGTCACATCCTTTTGTCTGATGAAGGCTTTAGAGCAGGTAATGGATTTCCCTGAGAACTGTCCATGCTTTGCACTGCTGTTGTCACTCTGTTGTGTTCAGCTAAGACACTTGGTTCAACCTTCATGACACATCATGTACAGCTGGCTTCTCTGTTCCTTGCTGTGGTGTACACTGCTGGAGAGGGGACTGAACTGTGTCCAAAGCAGTCATGGTCCTGGGAAGTGTTCTTCCCTGTGGCTTGCAGAAGTTCTGGGCTAGCCTGTGTTACTCTGTTACTCAGCTGTGATTCCAGTGCAGTGGTTTTCAAGACAGAGCTCTATAGCTTTGTGCTTCTATTATATGAATAGTTTTGTTTGCAAAGTGGAACGATTGTGAAATTTGGATGTATAAAAGCATGTAGTAGTTATCTTACTGTTGCACTGGTTTTTACCAAAGGTTTTGTAAGACAACCTCCATCTCCTTGAAGTATCAGAAGAGATAGATTTTGTTCTCCCTTTTCTTACCTGTCAAGCTCAATTCCATTCTATAAGAGAATGGAATAACTGTGAGATTAAGACTTCATTTATCTGCTTTTCCTTCCTTTTTTCCTCCTCCTATCTTTCCTCCACAGAATTTGGTTGGGGTAGGAGGGCATTGGGATAAAGATCTAATCTTTCTGAAGCAGTAGAGTTCCTGTGCGTGATGTCACAATAGATAGTTTTACTCCAATTGCAGCTTTAATGTTCCAGTTAAACCTATATTGTACTGTGTTAGATGGACTAAGAGGTGTTTTGATGCCATGTAGGTGTCCAAATGTCCTTGTGCAGGAAGTGACTAATACAGCTGGGCAGGTAGGGCTGCACTAATGAGACCAGAAAAAAAAAAGGGCTTTTTTTATTAACAGAGAAGCTCTCACTGTCCCACTTACAGAACACATAACATGGCTTCAAGAAAGTTAGTGTTTTTTTGGCATACTGTTGTTTTCACTACTTATTCACATTTTAGAAATTTTTTGGGGGGATGTAGGTTTTAGAGAAATTATCTGCATATATTATGTCTTGGGTTGTATAACAGATAAATTAGTTGTACTAATACTACATGGTGCAAACCCAAGCAAACAAAGATTTCTTGGGTTTTTTTAAACTGGAAAAACAGAATTAGGAGAGCAGTTCAGTCATACTTGTCCTATGTTGACCACAGTGAAAAATCCTTGGAATCATGCCTAATTGTGGATCCAGTTCAAACTACTTTAAAAACCGGTTTTATTGTAACTCTTTGGGAAAAACATGTTGCTTTGTGGTATTGTTTCATGTGAAACTAGCTGCAAACTTGTAAAATTCCGAATTTTTTTTCCCCACAAAAACTGTAAATTTGGAGAACTGATACCTGATTGTTGAAATTTCCTTGAACCTATAAACAATTGAATTACACTGATTATGGTAATAATACGAATGTGATGATAATTAAACTCTCATAGTAAAGTTAAATTACAGCTCATCTAATGGAAGTGGAAATACATACATTTTGCATAACTTCCTTTCTCCTTTCATGTTCTTTTTTGGATTTCTGTGTTTGAACTCCTGCTCTTAGGTCCTTCCTGCTCTCTGAATTTGCACACCTCGGTAAATATAAAGTTCCTGGAATACAGGCAGAATTGGGGTGCCCCCATCTTTAGTGGGGTCTCAATAAAAGTTCTAGTCTACTCTTGTGGACTTTTTCTGTTGCTTTTTGTTCCACTTTTCTCATTATAGCTCAAGCAATTCCTGCAGGTTGGCTAGATTTTCTTTGCTGTATTGCATTCAAATTTACTGTTTAATGGGTCTTTCCAAGGGTCTCTTAGAAGTATTTCTGTTGTGTAGTATTCAGAGCTGCATATATGCAGTTTGTCTAGTCTCATGTAGGATGTGAATCCCAGATCTTGCATCCTAAGATATTTGTCTGCTGTCATAGCTAAGAGGGAAAATCATGTGAAGTCCCTTGAGAATTCAGCAAGTATATTTTTAATTTATTAAAATTATCATTTTTACATCACAGGTGCAACTTATTGTCTGCTGTTAGAATTGAAGAGTCCTAACACAGACTTCTAGATTTTCTTGGTTTCTTTCAGATGGAAATGTTCCATCCTGCTTGAATCTATGGGGGAAATACAAGTGAACAGTTAGCTTGAAGAATTCTGAGCGTGAGCTTTGGAGAAACCCTTACTTGGTTGCTCCTGTGGTTGAAAAAACAAACCAACAAAATAAAAAAAACCCAACCCCCCCAAAAAAACCAAAAAGGAAAAAAAACCCACACAACCCCTACCCCAAAAAAACACATTTAGGTTATTTCACTGCAAATCTTTAGTGTTTCAGTGACTGAGTGAGGAACTCAGTATTGCAGGATATCTGTCTTCATATTTACAAATGCTGCACACAGGGAATGAAATATTTCACTGCAGTTTTTCACTATTTAGCTGCAGATTTTTTCATTAGGTGGCTTAACGCACTAATTCTTACATCACTGAGGTGTCCCAGTCCTGTGGGACTTAAGCTAGATGCACTTCTTGTCCCTGGTGGCAATTTTATACCCCTGTAATATGCTGTGGTGGATTAAATTGCATGGGACAGGGCTCCTTGTTTCTGGATGCTGTGCCACAGCAGGGTCCTGAGGGCAGCCTGCATTCCACTGGATATCCAGTAGGGCTTCTGATGCAGTGGATGAAGGCTAACTGGTTTGGTGAGGAGTGAGACCAGTGTCGCGTGTGGGAATCCTGGTGCAGAGAGCAGAAGAGATGCAGGGAGCAGAGGCAGCAGAGGCAGGGCAGAGGAGAGGCTGGGGGCTTGCAGGCTGCAGCTGAGGCTGCAGGGCTCTGCTTGCTCCCTTCATTTGCTCTGCCTGGGATGTGCTCTCTCCTGGCACATCTTTCCTAGCAGCTGATCAGCATGAGGTAACTGCCTGCTACTCCTAGGAGCTATTCCCTTTGATCAAGGGTTATGTTTTCTTCCTCTGGATGTGATGGATTGATTTCCACCTTGCTGACAGAACTGTGTAGAAGCTCATAGTCTCACATGGAAATGTTTTTGAGGAGTAGAGGATTATTACAACTTTCATGAGTATGAGATGAGAGAGAATAATGTAATAGTGGAGGTAGAAGAACTGTGTTGTCAGTTTTTCCCCTTCCTGGTACTGTTAGAGCCCTCCAGAATGATCCCAGCTGAGTCCGTGGGGACTTCTCACAGATGACCACTTAGTGCAGTGACTCAGTTTGTGAACTCACCTTTGGCACTCAGAATCACTAGGAGCTGTGCTTTGAGGTCAGTCAGGTGGTGTTACGAAAAACACATTCTTACTTGCAAGACATTTATATTCTCTTATGAGAAATGAATAATTTTCTTTAGAGGTTTGGTATGAAGAAATTGCTGAAGGGGCACATTAAAAAATGCTTTCATGATTTGTTTTATCTTTCTTTGTGTGGACTTGCTACCCTGTTCTTTCTAACTGATTACAGTTTTGCAAATGAGAAATCAAATGGAACTGTAATTTTCACTTTTAAGCATAACAGTTTGTACTTTAGAAATGTTGCAAGTGTATGGAAATTAGTGCTGGTATGGGGTTTCATTTTTTTTCCTAATTTTAATAATGTTTATTGCTTTCTTGAGTTACAGTTTTGTCAGACTTTCTCATATGTGTTAAGTTGTTTATTGTGCAAAATTTGCATAATTATTCTGCATATGAAAACATGATATGTAAGTGATCATTTGGGGGAATCATTGATCAGTTGAAAGGCTCAGGTACTTTTCTATTCCCATTGAACTATATGTGAGTGTTTTCTTTGGCCTTCTATAATTCTTACCATAGTTACATTAAAATATTTTACTAGACAGGTTGAAAGTACCTGTACTCAATTTCAGTACAGGTTGAAAGAAGACTCCAAAGACCTCATATTTAAAATGGCTTTATAATTAGGTTACCCTATGCATAAGAATACAGCTGATTATTACTTTAGTCGCAAATACAAATATTCCTGCCTTTATTTTGCACAGAAAGTCAGTGTGCTTTGGGGCAGCAGTTTCCTGCATAGCAACAGCAGCGGCTTTTAGTGGCAGCTTCTGCTGTTTGATGCTGGCTAAAGAGAGACTTGACAAGTGCAGAGTCATCACTGGATGAAAATGTGGAGCAACTGGAACAGTTCAGAGGTGAGCCAGCCTGTGTGTGTATTACTAAATTCAGGAAAGTAAGCGGATTCAGAAAGTTTTGAAGACTAGACTTTTTTCCCCCATGAATGTCAGGTAAGAGGATGTAATTTTCCAGGGGTAAACTGCAGGAGAGAAAAGATGCAAGTTATGGGAAAGGCAGGATTTCTTAGGAAAGGCTGATATGGATCCCTCTTCTTTTTCCTGAATTTTCTGTTCTTCTCTTCTTCCTCTCCCCAAACAAGCTATCAAAGCTGCAACTTCTTTCCCCTTTCTGAGGTGAATCACTGCAGCTACCCAGGCCTCTAGAGAACCTTGTTTTAGCCGTAAATGGTGGTCAATGATTGCTTGACCACAGGGAATAATCACAGTGGGAGGATCTAGAAGAACTATTGGGTTATTTTTCTAAAAAACAATAGTTCTTATCCCATTAAAAATCTGAAACAAAACTAGTATTTTGGCTAGACAGGTCAGTGTTTGACAGCATGTGGGATGTTTCCATTTCAATGAAAATATCAAGGAACTGTAAATCAGGTAGTTTTCAAAAGTTTTCTCCTCCTTGCTAACAATCATTCTGTTTATCTACTTGTCTCTTTGTCACAAAATCTGTTGGTCCTTTATTTTTGGTCTGCCAAAATCTGGAATTGGAGATGCGTGTTCTTGTGTACAAACCCTCTTGTGTTCTGTTACTGTGCTTTGTAATTTCTACTCCTGTGCTGCTTCAGTTCCTACTTAGTAGCTTTTCTCCCACTGAGGACTATATAAATTCTTTGGAAATAATTAATGAAACTAGAATTTCCTCAAGTGGTATTGAATTCAATTACTGCTAGAGTCTGTGGCTTCAGAAGTGGAGATGCATGTAGTTGACTTGATACCTTCTTCACCTTACTTCATCTGCCCATCTCCTGGTCCCCAGTCCTTTCTGGTGGTGGTTTGAAAACTGTTACCTTCTGGTACTGCAAAAATGCTTCTATAAAAATTCAGTATGACAAACCAGTTTCTGCAGCACCACAAAAGTTTAATGCTGGCAGAAGTGGAGTATCCAGGTGTCTAACGACCTGTTCATCATTTTTTAAAACTTTGTACTCAATAATCCTTGATTATTCTGGTTTTGGGTTTTGGTTTATTGCAGGGGGTGATGTTGAGACAAGTTTGAATTTTACTTTTGTTTGTAAAGAGGTAGGCAGTACCTACAGAAATAAAAAGTAGTGGTTTTCTTCTGATTGTAAGGAGTTTCTCCTACTATAACCATTTTTAACTTGGATTCTCCAAAGGTAACATATTTACTGTTGGAATATAAAAATGAAACATATTTAGTAAAAACATTTTGCAATGTATGTTAAGTTAATGAGATGTTCTATTCATAGTATATCTTTTAGTAATCATTGTTTTCTTTTTATGGTCAGCTGCTTTACAATGTATTGTAGCATATGTGACAGCTGTTGGTAGAGTTCCTCCCTGCTCCTTGGCCCAAAGTTGCTGAAGTTGCCTATTAACTTTAGCTGTTTCCTTACAAGTCATGTATTTCTTCATCTTGAAAAACCTACTTCATAACAATTCCTCTTGCTCTGGCTTTACAGCTGTGACTCTTGTATCCTTCAAGGGGACAGTTGAGAGGAGAGCAGGAGTTGTGCCTACAGAAGTGGAAAGCAATGAAGACCATCTTGGAGGGCTGTGGGGTGGGTGTTACGGCAGATGCTGGGCTGAGACCTGAAGCTCAGTGAAGGATTTTTGTGCATGTTGCTGAGCATTTTAAGTTCTTGTGCAAAATGGGAAAATATACTTTAGTACTCATAAACCTAACAATCACCTAGCTATAACAAAATACAGGCTGCTTTCTGAAGAACAGAAATTCTGGCAGCTGTGCGGAAAACATAGCTGCTTAGACTCACATGGAGGCAGTGACCAAGTGCGCTCTTCCAACCCTGGCGCTGTAGTTGCCATTAAGCTTTTCTTTTTTACTGAGAGGAGCTGCTGAACATGTTTTGGGCTTGTAGCTTCCTAAAAGTAAACACAGTTAACATGAGATGTGCTTGGTACTTGATCTGAAGGTGTAGATTGACATGACAGGTAAGATAACTGGTTGCCTGCTACCTCTGCAAGAGTCTTTCCTTGTCTGTGTGCTTCCCATTTTTCTCTTGGGTTGTGAACTAGTGATCATGTGTCACAGGGGGAATTAATTCAGCTGCTTCATCAATTAGAAAACTTAATTTAAAAACATTTGAGTCTCCTGTATTAGCTAACTGTGAAACTTCTCTCCTTGAAGCCTTGCAGTTGGTCTCTAAAGGAGAGAGGAAGGAAAGCTACATTGACTTATTCCATAAATTTTTATCCATTAGTCATGGTGGAGTCTGAGATAATGTCAGTCTTGGCTGACTGTGACCTGATAGAGTGGTTGAAGGGGTCTGAGACCAGGGGAGGGATGCTGGGAACAACTGGTATGGGAGAGGTCTGTCTGGACCTGCACCCCAAACCTTTCAGGTCCATATATGTGTTTGATCACTTAGCTGGAGCCATTGGGTTAAACTGGTGTTACGGGGTAAGCCTGGCATACCATCCAGAAAGAGAAGTCTGTGTGGGGTAGGAGTCCTCTGTTTTCCTTTCTATTCTAGGTCATTCTCTCTAACCAGCCAAAAAGGATGATTGCAGGGATGTGAATTCAGTGATAACAACAGTTATCCACCTTTCCATATTAATTTTCTGTCTGGGACTTCTGCTATTCTCAAAGTGATTAAAAACTTAAGGCAGGGAAAGGAACCTTCTTTTTGTGGTGTTTCTGTTGTTTTGTTGTTGTTTTTTTTCTGCATGCATTTCCACAGCCTTATCTGATCACAGTGCGCAAATCAAATCTCCTCCTTACTGTTAACACTGAGATTTTAGCCCTGAGTCTCCCAGGGCACTTGACTTACTCTACCTTTGTTCATTTTTGCTTCATTACAAAAGCAGGCTGTAGAAACACAACACTACCTTGCAACATCTTTGTCAAATACTTATCAATGTTTTGAAATAGTGAAAGGTTTGTAGTAAAAGTCATGTTATGTTATACTTTTCTGTTAAACATAGATTTACATATATAAACAGTGGATGAGATAACTAGTAGTGGGTTTGGTTTGTTTTGTCTTTTTATAAAGAGAATTTGTAAAGAGTAGGAAATTGTAGTTTCTCCTTCTGCTGTAAATCTTAGGCAGAAATGAGTATGTTAATAGCCTTGTCAGCTGATAGTACTGCCTTTAGGAATTGAAATGAATTTGTTTCATGTTTTCTCTGCTTTACGAGAAAGTGGTAAGTGTAATATATTGTTCTAAACACAGTTACAGTTTGATTTTCCTAGTATACAACACCTGTATTGTCCGCTTCCCCCCTTGTTTTGCTGTTTCAAATGAGTTTATTATATAAAGATTCTAGCTGCTTTTGGCAAACAAGGTCTCTAGCAATCAATACACAAACTGTCCTTTAATCTATCTGAAGTTCCAGCTTCAGTGGGGACCCTATTTTGGGTAGACTGACCTGACACAGTAACAACCCCAGAATTACAGCCAGAATTTGATCATCAGGAGAATTAACTTTCACAGTTTGGCTGTTTAATAAGCTGTTTAAAAATTACTGTGCGCTCTACAGGATTAGATCAATTATGGGACAGAATTGTACTTTCAACTTTCATAAAGTGATTTTTTCTTCTGTGCTATGGATTTCTGCTGAGGTATCTTAGGTAACAGTTTTCACTCTTTGGTGATGGGTAATTTCCTCCTAGCTAGTGTGACACTAGACTTCAGTTCTGCTTCTCCCAGGTATGGATCAGAATCACTGTTTAAGCTTTTGCCTCAGCTCCCTGGAGAAGGCTGTACTGTTTGCACTTGTTTATCTTGCATGTTTGCTCCCTGTGGTGGCTGTATCCATCATTGCACTAAATGTGAATCGAAATGTGGTTTCAGCTTAAAGTGCACTGTGAGAAATAACTTGATGAAGTAGTGTGACACTGGAGTTACAGCACAGTATCTACACTTTGTCCAAGTGTTGGCATGTGGGAAGAAGCTTGAAAGTTTGTTCTGCATTAGCCTTGCCTAGATTTATTCCTGAAAATGGGTCAACATGCACATCCATCACTGAAAACCATTTCTGTCACTTCATGGTACCTTTTATTGGCACAGCTTTTCATCAAAGCCAGCTGTGTTGTGGATTGGTACTGGTAGAATGAGATGGGTATATGAGATGAGATGCCTTTCAAAAAGGCAGAGCAAAAGAATTATTTGTAAATCAAAACTTAGCTCTTTTGTAACAACTTGATCACATAAAGAAATTTATTCAGGTTACCTTGTTTGCAGGGGAAGACAAGTGATGGTATTTTAACATCATACATTATACCTTGAATCTAAGAAATGTCTACTATTACTCCTGACAATGGCCTGCCAGTTAGAAAATACTTTTCAGGCTTTCTTCTGCTTTTGCTTGTACCTGTGCAACTCTGCTGTTTCTTTATTAAATTCATCATGTAAAGAGGGCACAGTTTGGCTTCATGTCTGATAGTCAAGCATGAAAATACTGGTTATTAATACATGCACAACTCAAAACTAGCAAAAGCATGGAAGCTAGTTGTAGGTATCTTTCTGAAGGAAAGCAGGACAGTTTAGGAACAGCTATAAAATGCATGTCCTTTTTTCTCTGGGCAGGGGAATGTGGATGATCAGGTTGGTGAATAGTTGAGACATTTGTGTTAAAAGTTCTTGCTATTTTTAAGTATTTACCCACATCCATGCCAATTCTGACAGGTTTTGTAGTCATCTTTTGGGATGTAATAGTGAGATAAGCAGGAGTATACTTCTCTTGCCTCCTTTGCTTGATTATGAGAGCTTTTCTTATGCTAAGTACCACTTTCTGTTGGAAGAATATCAAGCATCATGAAGTGTTTCTGTAGGTACAACAGTAAAACATAACAGCAGTTGTTGGAGAAACCAAGGCTTGATTGATTAATGTTGATGATATCAGTTGGGCTTATCTGTATTAGAGGTTCAGTAATACAAGTTAGTGAATAGGTTGTGCAAATAGTGATTTGCCCTATTTTATTTGAACTAAATAAAAACTGCTTGGCAAATGGGAGCTCAGGAGCCTATTCCAGGTTTCATGTCTGGTGGGGAACCTGACTACTACATAACAGAATAGTAGAAGAATGGGCTTTTGATCTTGTCTTTTTCAACATAACTGTAAGATAAATTTTCACAGTTTATGGATTTTTCTTGTCTCCAGCTGAAGACCAAAGTGGTGATTCCAAGTGAAGGTTGAGACCATGTTTTTTCACTGTAGAATGGTTTGGATTGAGAGGGACATTAAAGATCATCCAATTCCTCTGCTGTGAGCAAGGATGCCACACACTAGATCTGTTTGCCCAGGACCTGGTCCAACTTGGCCTTCAACACTTCCTGGGATGGGGATCAAAAACTTCTCTGGGCAAGCTGGGCCAGTATTTCCTCACCCTCTCAGTAAAGAATTTCCTCCTAATATCTGATCTAAAACTACCTTCTCTCTGTTTTAAGGCCAATTACCCCTTGTTCTGTAACTCCATGCAGTTGTAGGAAATCTCCAGCTCTCTTATAGGCCCTTTTTAGGAGCTGTAAGACTGCCCTAGGGTTTCCCTGGAGCCTTCTTTTCTGCAGTCTGAACCACTTCCTCAGCCTGTCTTTATCAGAGAGGTGTTCCGGCCTTCTGATCATCTTAGGGATGTTAACTTTCTGTCCATCTTTAAGAAAGGCATGGGAAATGTTTTTATACCCGTGCTGAAAGCCTAACAAACCACCACCATTACAACGAAGGTATTGCTTCTTTGCTACTTTATAGTACTATTTGCTTCTTTTTAGGTGTTGCTTCTTTGCTACTTTGCAGTAGTATTTCCTAATGTGACTGAGACCCTCCAAGCAGGGCTCACCCCTGAGATGCCCAGGTTATTTAAATTTATCATGGTACACCTGGGCCTTGCTTCTTTTCTGAACTCCCTTCATGCACCTGCTCAGTTTTAATATGGGGTCTTTTGTTCTCTCAGGCAGGAGCAACTGCCTCTCTTTTCCAGCTGAGAAAGGGCAGGTATCTGGTTTGTTCTGCTGTCCTCAAAGCTCTTCTTTCAAGAGCATCTTTGGATCTTTTATTAAAAGTGAATTTGTATTCTAAGGAATAAAAAAATCAGCATAAGCATATTTAGATTGGTAATATGCACACCTGGGCAAAATCAGAAAGCTTTTGTGCTTTTTATTCTTCCCTTAATGAATGCTGAGAGGGCTGTGGGTTTGGGTTAGATTCCTCCAAGGTTTGCAGTTTCTTACATTATTGTTCCCAGATTAACTTCCTCCACTGGGATTTCCCCCTCCCTCTGCCCTCATACGTGTGTGGGGAGGAAGGTGAAAGATAACTTTCACAACCTCTGGGGGCCCTGGAGAGTGCAGGATGAAGCATTCTGCCAGTCAGTCTCTGACTAGTCAGCCGGTCTAACTCTGGCATGCCTCTTTGCCAGACAGTGACCCAGCTCAATGGGCAGCCATTCCAGGTGTACTAGCCATGGTTTTGTCCAGGCATGGGACAAAGCTTTACCTCTGCTCTGGGTTTCAGCTCGTTGTGGATTTCAGAACACCAGAACAGATAACCTCCATGCTTGCTGGTGATGTGCACTAGAACTGATGAGTAGTAGCAGGCAGAGGTATGATTTAATGCAATGCAGTTTTTCTAAATGCATTGCTGAGATAAAATTATTTCCTTTTTTAATTCACTCAGTGAAGTAACAAGAGATGAAAAGACAAAAAGGGAGAGCTCTCCATGTTGATAATTGTTCACTTCTTGCAAAGGAGAATTTCAGTATTAGTTTGTTTTTCTATAAGTAATTTTCTGAAATCCTGTTCCTGTGTGATTGGGACAAGAAAATCTGAATGTTTCTGTTGATATCAGACCCATGTGAGCAGGTAATGTCTAGTTCTGTGGAAGAAAAAAGGAGTAGAACTGTGTCGCCATGTCATCAAATGAGAAAGCAAATTAAGAGGCATTTGAGAAATAGGTTTAGTGGCATTTAGGTGCATTCTGAAGAATATCTTTCTAGTCTGTTGTCAGAGTTTTTTTAGGGGAGTCATCAATGTGATTGTGGAGTCAAAAAGAAGTTTTAACGGGAACAAACAAAATGGTGTGGGGTTTTGCTCTAGGCAGCCTAGGACAGTTTTGCCAGTTTAGGTTTTGGGTCGTTTCTGGGGCTAAAGCCACTCTGGTCTCTTCCCACACAGGTGGTGCTGGCTGTGACCCTCGCTGGTGTGTAGCTGCACCATTCCACAGTGCTCCTGGGGACATGGATGTGTGTAAGTGTGCTCCTGACAGTGGTCCTCAGAGTTATGAATGAAGCTGCAATCTTGGCCTCTGGCTGAAGTTGTAAAAACTAGATGACCTTTGAGAATTAAAGTTGATGCTGTGTTTAAATATGCTTTGTAAAGCATTCAGAAGATTTGCTTTTGCAGCAGAAAGGTCAAACCTTTGATGTGCTGGTGGTGGTTGGATGCAGGTCTGTACACTTAGATTCTCTCCCAGCTTCTTGCTTGTGAGTGCCTTTCACCTGAAGGCTGAGGGACTAGCAAGTACTTCAAAGGCCCTGAGACTTCGCTTCTTTTTGTGTCTTTTTTAGTGTTGACAGTGTAGTAATTAATGCAAAACTCATTGAGAACAAATTGTTGTCAAAACTAGAAGAGGTGGTGTCTGCCACAGCCTGCAGTGTTTGTGTCTTAGTGACTCTCTCTGAATGTTATGTGGAGCAGGAAGGAATCACTGTGTCATTGTCATGGCTGCATCACAAGTGCGGTGCTTGTGAAAGGAGAACAAAGACTCAGAGGACATGTGAAGGGGAGCATCCTCACAAACCTGAGCTGGTGATGCAATAGAAAATACTCTGGTTCAACTTTTATTAATAGTAGATAGCGTTTAGATGATCTTAATGACAGATCAAATATGTTATTTTGAATGCCTTCTGGATCCTTTTGAGGACAGTGATACATGCACCAATGAGGGCTAGTGAAGCCTTTCCTTCCTGAAGAGTGATGACTCTTGAGTGATGTTACAGATGGTTGTCAGAGAAGATGGTAGAGCAACTGAATGAGACAGGCATTCAGGAAGTAATTCATTGCAAGTCTGCTGAGAAATGAATTAAAGAGGGAGTAAAAGTGAAACACCCTATGGAGAATGGTTTGTGAAGTAATGAACAACAGGCAAGAAGTTGTGTGAAAATGTTCTGTGGAGGAGGTGACACACACAAAACAGATGTTTTTACTGTTTGGTAGTGATGCAACCTAAGTAGCTGCTGATCTAATTACTCTAAGTTCTAGCTGTTTATTCTTGCTTGTCTTGCAATACCACTGGGGGTCTGTATCATTTGAGAGCAAGGAGGGAGGATGAATGAACTGAAAAGGAGACTGTATTTCACAGGATTTTTTTTTTTAAGAATTTTTATGGAGAATGCCAGGATATCACTGGCACAAATCAGGGATCCAGACTGATGAAGTTAGTACTAAAAACACAGAAATGCCTTAAAGGCAGGTGCAAAATGTGTAGTAAAAGTTTGAACTGGCTTTGGTTTGCACTTCTTGAATCATGTCTACTTGGATTTCATTTGGTTAGCAGCCTGCCACTGTGGAGTTTTGAGTCATGGTGATTCCTTCAAGTATTTTCCACCAACTACTGGTTTTTCGAAGAAAATAAATTGATAATGACACACTTTCCAAATGCACAAGAAAAGTCATTCTTCACTGCTTTGTAAATTACTAGTGAAAATGAAAGAAATGTTTCTAGTGAACTAGAAAGAAATGGGATTTTGCTTATAAGTAAAGGGAATTCTAATCCAGCTGTTTCTTTACCTAGAGTATGAAAGTCCTCTACACTAGACTGTCCCTTCCCTTGCGTCTGCACATTTCCAGAATATTTTTTTTAATGCATAACTTCCTTGGTAATTTACAGGGAACAATGTGGCGCACTGGTAGAAGTTAAATTTCTCTACAGAAGTGTGTATTTGGCATGGCCATGTTCACTTTCAGCTTTACAAAGTAAGAACAATTAAGCATGTGCATCTCTGAACTAAGAGTGCAGTTTCAGTTAGAAAATGCTTGTTTGTAGATATATGGTATAAAATAGAATAGCCCCTTACTTAAGGAATATAGCTGCAATACAGCAGCACAAGTACAGCTGCAAATGCTACATTACATCCAGCCTGGGGCAGGCCAAATGACAGGTATAAATCAGGGCTTTCTGGTCTAGTTTGAACTTTGCTTTCTGTGCAAAATCTGAAACAAAGATTTCCTTTAAAAGAAGGCTCAGGGTGTGGAAATTATTTTCCAACTTAAAGTATCATGCCATTTCTTTCTGTTTTCCATTGGTGATATCATTGCTTTCTTGGGTAGTAAGTAAGTAAATCAGTGTAGAGTCCATGTGTGTGTCCTGTCTCTGTTCCCCCTGCCCTTTCTCCTCCCTGCCACCCGCCAATAAAAATACTTTTAAAATAAAATGTCAGGAATTGGCAGGAGGAGGCACATACTGTTCTCCTGATAATTTAAATGTTGCCTTTCTGTAGGATGAAAGGAGCTAGAGCCTGCTTTCTCCTTCTGAATTGTAAGCCGAGTATCCCCTCCTGAGATGCTTTACAGAAGTGAAGCCCAACTGAGTAAAGGAGCTGGATGCTGCGTGACATTTAACACTGCTGCAGCTCAGCTGCTCTTAGACATATGAGTCCTTCCTCATGCTGTGAAAGTACACCATGCTGTTCTGTATGCTGAGGGTTCTAAACTTCTTAATGCACAGTGGTTTTCTTAAAACGTGGGGGTTTGACATTGTGAGAAGCTGATATTGAAGGGATGAGACTCTGCAAAACAAAAAGAAAATGAAGGAAAATAATAAAACTAGTTATTTGTACCAGCGTCATAACAGATTGTTTTAAATTGTTTTTCGTTTCTCATTTTGTAGCATGTCCTGAGTCCATGGCAGCAGGTAGCCTGACAGGCTACCTCTAAAGCTGTGCTTCCATAAATTGCTGATGTTAGTGCACAAAGATGGACTGTTTTGGTAGGACAAGGCTCCATTGAAGTTACTGCTAATAAGCAAGCCAGCTCTGTTCACTTCAGTCCCATTCAAAACACAGGAAAAGGCTCAGTCTTTGCCAAACTTGAAAAGCTGAAACTATTACAGAGGTTAAAAATCATTTATTTCAAGTGGGTGTAAAACATATTTTCAAAATAAACACTGAAACCACCCCTGACTCTTACCACATATATTAATCATATTCTGTGTGGGCATGAAGTACAGAAAATGTTGAGCTTTGTATTCATTGGTTTTATAAATGCAGGTTTGTTCTAACTAGCATTTAATATAAGCAATGCCTTAGTACTGTCAGATACAATGCATCTTCTCATTATGTAGTGCTACTCCATTGTAGCTTAGTTTACTCCTGGCAAAAAGAAATGGCTCTTTTCAGACCTCCCTAATGTTTAACTTTTTTTTTTTAATGATGTAGTCATAGGTGGGATTAATTTGATTCTTCAATTCTAAAGTGTACCGACGCTTGTCTAAAAAAAAGCTGATGCTAATCCTAGTGCAATAGCTTTTTGTGTTTCTGTAGCAAATTGTTCTCTTAGTTCAGCATGCTCGTGTTCTGTTGTGCTGTACTGATTATTGTCTGCTTTTTAAGTACAGCTCCTTGATGCACTGGGTGATTCTCCTGAGAACAGACCAGTGGTCCATGCGTGGTTTCAGTTTTACATGCTGCTACAGGTGAATCAGTGTCCTACAGGTAAAAAATGCTGGCATTCCCCAGCATGTAGTATGTGAGGTTTGGGGGATTTTTTTTGTTGGTTTTTTTATGTCTTTGAATACATACTCCTCCTGTACTTGTCTGTGTAAAAGCCAAACTGAGCCTGGCATTGTTTGCATGTGGCAGAGCTCTGCTCACCTTTTAGAGCTGGAAATTAAATGTGGGGAATTTCCCTCCTAAAATGGATATATTACTGGGGAGCTGCCTCTCCTCCCTACTGCAGACATTTGCCTCCATCCTGACCTGCCTGTGCCATGAGCCAAGGCTGCTCAGGGCACCAAGGCCTGCTGAGGTGGTCTCCACCTTGCTCTGGTCTGAGACTCACTGCCACCATCCACACCCTGCATTTCTATCTCTAACATGTACCTAATCTCTTTGCTCTCCTGAGTTTTAGCTACTTCACTGAGAGAACAGAGGTGGTGCAGTAGATTGTTGGGTTTTTTTAATCAGTATCAACCTTGGGTTTGATACCATGTTGTTATGACTCTTCTAATCCTCTGATTCCTGACTGAATTATCATTCAGTAGAGTTCATGTGGCTCAGTTGCTGAAGCAACAATGACAGGGTTGTGTTGTGTTGCTTTTTAGGGTTTTGCCCTCTTTTTTTAGCTTAAATACTGCATTAGTGGAGTCCTTGTGTCTTCTGGTACCACTATGCAGCAACAAGATCTGCATCCAAATCTGAGCCATTTCTGTCTTATTTAGTGTGTTGTTCAGCAGGTTTCTCTAATTGAGGATGTTAAAGAATAAGCAGTGTGGGGAAATCAAACTTGCCAACCTTCAAAGAGTAATTCCTGGAAGATGGTGCTGGTTGTACCCTTTGTCTCTTCATGGAGATACTCAGTAAGGAAGGAGTTGAATTGGTGGTCAGCTGCACGTGTGCAGTCAAAACTCATTTGTTCAAGATCACTTGGGGCAGACACAAATGTGCTCTAGCCGGGTCATTGCAGACTCTCAGGATCCAGCAGGGTTTATTAACTTGGGCTCACTGCCAAGCAAATGCAACTGTGGGGCTCCCAGAGCAACTAGGATTTGCTGTTTTGGCATGGAGTCCGAGCAGTCAAAGCCTGCCAAGCGTGAAGGCTGCAGGTCTGGGTCCAGTGCGGTTCTTGGATCCAGGAGCTCTAGAAACACATTGCGGATTTCTGACCATATGGATCAGCTTGGGACCATCAGGACTCATTAGGTCAGCAACAGTTTCTGCCCTGTTAACCTCAAGCTTGTTTGTTTGTCTGGTTTTAGTTTGGTTTTTATTAAAGTTTTTTAATGTTGTTGGAGTGTGTGTTTTTTAAAACTTTCAACTCATGAGTTCTGGGGAAATGTATGAGCTTGATCAGCCCCAAGCTCAACTAAAACTTTCTGCATGTGCAGTATGGCATGTAAGGAGCTTCTTGAAAAGCAGACTGCAGAGGCATTGAGTGTACTGAACAGGAACCAGCTCAGGGTTCTGGAGTCAGAGCTGCTGATCCTAAATTGACTTTTAATTTCTCTGTGTTGTGATTCGCAGGTCATTTTGCAGTGAAGCAGTATGCATATGTTTCCATTGTCTGCTTTCTCACAGCCTTTGTGAGCCATGGCTCTGGTGCACTCACCATTACACCCAAAGTATGAAGTGGACATTGTTAGTTAGGACTTGTGTTTGGTTTTGTGGTGTATGTAGCCATGGTACATACACTGAGAGAATATGTTTAATAATTGCACTTGTCAGGGTAATTAGCTTTTCTGTTTGGATTGAAAATGCTCTCTGGGAAAATTGCAATGTGCTTGGTGTAACTCCACCAAGCACAAATTAAATAATTTGAAGACGGTATGCTGGGTAGTCTCGAATCGTTACAGTATTTGAAGTTAATTTTCCTTACAAAATTCGCCAATGCTCGCTTAACTTTTCCAGGCAAAAAGTCATACAGGTCTTTTTTTTTGTTCCTATGTAGGTGCAGCTGGGACAAGCGGATATAAAATGCCCCATCACAGAGTGCAGCGAACACCTGGATGAAACAACTGTCCTCTATAACCTGCCCCATGACGACATCATCAAGTATAAATACTTCCTGGAACTCAGCCGCATTGACTCCAGCACCAAGCCATGCCCTCAGTGCAAGCACTTTACAACCTTCCGGAGGAGAGGCCACATTCCTACCCCTGCCAAATTGGAGAACAAATACAAAGTGAGCATGCTTGCCGGGGCTGTGGGTTAGATGGCACTGCAAAAGTAGGACAGCATTTGGTGAGCATTAAATGAACTTTTTTGTTTCACTGGAGCTGTGTGCAAGCTGTGATTAGGAATGTGAACCTGTAGTACATCACTGATTAAGTACTTAATTGACTTTTAACAGTTCAAGCAGCTGAACTCTTCAGCCTGTATTTTTTTTTGGTAGGTGGTATAATTTTGTCCTGACATACATTTTAATTTAAAGGGTGTTTTCTTTCTGACATGCAAACAATATGGTCACAGTCAGAAGAGGCTGGGAAGGGGAGTTACCACTACAACTGATAATTTTAGACCTACAACTTCTAAGTTTTCCCTGAAACTCTGGGTGAGTGAATTCTGGGCATCTCTGATGTTAGGCTGTTGGCTTTGCTTCTTCCTTAGTAACAGAGCTGTTGTCTGTCCTGCTTGTTGGTTCTGATGTCTTCACTCCCTTACCAGAGATTATACATTACTGTAGTCTCATCATACACAATGCCAAATCTGGAGAAATAGGGGGACGGGAAAAGCCATTTCTGCAACATTTCTTTTCATAGAAAAGTTGCTTATACTGTGACTTCAATCAAAGATAAAAAGCAAGAATTTGGATTAAGCTTTGAGTTGCTTAAAGTCCATCCTGAGTTCCAGAAGACAACAGTGGTCTGCAGCACCGTGTTCTGTGATAGTTTTCCATCCGGTTATTAGATTTGTTGTGGTTAATTTCATGATTGAGCTGGCCTTTCCTGGACAAACCAGTTCTCCTCAGTAGGAGTTTAGATGACTGTTTAGATAGCCCTAATTACACAGCATAATATTCAGCCCAGTATGAAGATTAAAAGGTGGAAGGTTGTGTATTCATTGGAGTTGAAAAGTTGGTAAAGCTAATTCTAAGTTACAAGCTATTTGTGCATATCTGTGTAGGGCATGAATTACATGCCACACTGTTGGACTCAGTGTTTTCAAATTTTTGTCATCTTACATTGAGGGAAAAAAGTCTGAAACTGCAAGTAGAATTCCTTCTGCCCAAAGCTATTCTCCTTCACTCATCTGCTTCATCGTCAACACAGATCAGATGTAACCCAGGGTAGATCAGAGTTTGTAATGCTTTGGCCGCCTCCTCTCTTAAGGTGTCAGAGGCTATTAGTGTCCCACAAGTGTGGGTCACTGGTGTTGTATCACAGGTCTGCCAGAGCTAAGAACATTCCTCAGGGCATAACCAGTGCTCTTTTATGAGTTAAAATGCTATAGTTAAAATGTTCCTAACTGCCCTACAAACCACAATGGAAAAGAATGGGAGACTGTGTGATGCCTAGTACAAGCCAGGAGCAGTTCACTGGTCATGTGGTGGTTCATTGTGTATACCTGTGATCTGCAGATCTGAAATCTCCTGGCAACAGACTCAGGCAAAATGTGTCCTTTGAGCTGAGCCCAGGTGTTGTGTGCAAGAATGTCTACTTGATGCTAGTCAGAAATATAATTGGGAAAATGCTGGCAAGCAGTATGGGTGATCCTGGTCCACAGAGCTTCAGCATGCTACTTGAACCTCAACTGTTTTCTAATGTAGGTACAGTTTAGTGATTTGTTTTAAGCTTAGCACAAGGAGAAGTTGTGTTGCAGGGAAAAGGTTTAAAAAGATGACTGTATATGACATGGAGTATATGTGAGTGATTTACATACACACATAGCTGTGGACCAATATTACCTGTTTTCTTAGGTTCTCATGTGATTACATGTACAAACTGTGCCTTATTTTAGGCTGTTTGGAGACAAAGACACATTTTCTTTTGTGTATAGCATAGGAGACATCTGACTGGAGGCTTTTGAGGCTGCCCTGTTCATGTGCAAGTAATATAAACAGCAGTTGCAACAGATGAATTCTGCACCAGCGCTGCAAGTGTTGGCTTCAAGAGAATTGAGTCGTGTGGGGAACACATATGCACAAGCCTACTGGTAGGGTCACAGCACAGCCAGTACACTCACTCTTTTATACACTGCAAGGGGAAAGCACTCTAAAATCCAAGACTTTATTTGAACTGATGCTTTAAAAATGTTATTGCCATTTCTAAAATTTTATACAGTATTTAAAATTACAAGTAACATGGAAATTTAAAGAGGCAGCAAAGTTTGAAATTAGTTTTTCTTATTATAGCTGATTTGTGTCAGCTAACCTGATCTAAATCCAGCAGTTCAATTGGCTGAGATTCAAGTCTTGGTGTACTAAGCCTAGAAAGTTAACATGTATGTTGAGGATGGAGGAGGAGAAGAAAAGGAGAACTTACTTATACAAACCTTTCTTCTACTAGTAGTGCCACTTAGGGCCACACAGAACAGCAAGAGAACTATTGAAGTTTCTATATAAAATATTTTTATAACAAATGGATCCAGTATTAACTCTGAAAATTTCCTTGCTCCCTCTCATATGTTCTGAATTGCAAATGTAATGTGGTTGCAGAGAAGACCCTAACAAACCTTTGTTCAGAGCTATTATGCAAAAGAGCAATGGAAATGGACAAAAATTGAAAAATTGCTGCTTTACCTGTTCCGTTGTGCATGGAACAGGTAAAAGTTTCACAAGAGTGAGTAAGAAGACTTGTTCTGTGAGGAAGCTCTGGCTTTTGCCTGTTAGAGTTAGTTTTTTGACCTGCCACTTGCCATGGAGAAGCAATACTCTCTGCTCTGTGAGATTCATAATGAAGTTTTCTTGTTCAGTTCTGTCAAGAGATACACGTCACATAAAAGGAGGACTTGAGTGCTTGTGTTTGCAAATATAAATGTTTTTTCAATGCAATTGTTACACAAACTGTCTTTTTTTAAACTACTAAAGAGTTTTAAAGTTGTTGTAGAACTAGCAGGAATTTGTACCAGCAGAGATGCTTTGATCTGTTAGCTTCCTACTTTTGGGTCAGATTTTAAGTGGCAGATGTCTTCATGGCTATACATGGCTTCAATCTGCCTTGAGCCTCAGCTGCTGCAGGTGTGGTGATTTTGCTGTGCTCTCCCTCCTCTCAGCAGTTCATTCCTGCCAGCCTGCTTTTGCTTATGTTGATGTTTTGGTGTCATACTGGGAGCTGGATCAAAGATGAGCCCTAATGGGGTACAAAATTTGTTTTCTTGTTGCTTATTTTCAGCTGTTTCAAGAGAGGGGATGGGTTGATGATGAGGAGAAGGAAGATGTTTTGGCTGGAGCCCATATTTATTTTCAAATAAAGTGACAGTGTCTGCAGCTAGAGACTGTAATTCATGTAATCAGTTAATTGCATGATTAATTTGGCCATCCTGTTGTATAACTACTGTTCCATCAAGCAGTAGAAAATTCACTAAGCTTTTTGTACCTTCAGGTTACAGGAAAATTTTTATGAGCAGTCAGTTTTGCTATCATCAGGTCACGTTGTGTTTTGTGTTGAAATTATCTATCAGTTTTGAAAAGTCTTTTCCTGTGAGGTGAGGAAACTGATAGACAAAGTAGCTTGCAGTAAAGAGGCTTGGTAAGAAAATGGAAGATGTTAGCCTCAAAGGTCAGTGTTACAGAAAACTGAGAACCAAAAGAGTTAGAACACAAAATTGTGTAATCTTTTCTATTTCAAGGGAGGCTGATCTCCAGGTGGCATAGAAATTATATCCATTCTCTCAATTTTAATCAACAGAAATAGGAATCATAAAGTAAGTGGGAAAATATTTGTGTGAGTAAAAACATATTTGAAAAAACACAAGGTTAATGTTTTGTTTTGCAGATATAGTTTGTCTGCTTTGCTGGACTATAATATATTTTACTGGTTTAAAACTATATGTAGATAGCATTTCTGCTTCCTTGCTATGGTGATTTCATGCATAACTACTGAAGCATGAATCACATAATATTTGACTTTCCTTTCAGAAAAGCAAAGAAAAAGTGGAATAAGAATGTGAAAGACTGCTTTAATTGCCCTGTTCTGTTTGTTTCTTAAGCACAGGGGCATCACATTGCATCCAAGTTTGAATGGTTTTAGGGGCTTTTTTTGCAGCTACGAGTTCCAAGAAAAATTAAGGTTCATAAGTACTTAAGGTACATAGTTTTCTTTGCTTGCTTCAGTTATGCTCAGGAAGCATTGAACCTACAGAGAAGTGAAACAGCCCATTCAAAATATAAAAACTATTTACAAGTTTAGTTTTGAGGAAGGTGCTGTCAGGGTGACAGGTGGAAGAGGAAACTGGTAATGAAACATAGAGTTCTCACTAGTTTAGTTAGGGCCATTTGTGGTAAGAAATGTTATTTTGAGTTCCTGTGGTTATAGCCTCATCCTGTATTTCAGTACTTTCTGATTAATGTATTTGGAAACACCTGATGTCAGTGTGCGTGTGTAAGTTTAAATACATATCCTGGTGACTGCTGCATTGCTTTTGCTTATGTACATGCTATAACAGAAGGATAGAGTATGCAATTAATTTGTCACATATTCATCAAAAAACAAACCAAAAAAAACCACCAACCCGCAGAACTTGTGGTTTAAATTATGTTGCCTTTTTTTTTAAGGAAGAAGCTTTAACTTCCTGACCTGTTGATTTGGGTTTGTACTTGTTAACAACAGTGTTCTATCTCAAATGTCTGAGTACTGCAACTGATAAAAGTTTTCAGGTTGTAGAACATTGACTTGTGGCTACAAGCTCCATCTTTGGCTAAGGCTTAACAAATACTGAGCCCTTCAATATGATGCTTGCTATAATCTGTCTTCCCAGCAATAGGACACTGACTTGTGTTGTTGAAGGACATAAATTCAGTGCAGGGAAGGAGTGGGGGACAAAAAGGAAAAAAGAGAGATCTGGGTTAGGATAGGTTAGATGACTTTCTTGTGCATATTGGATTTTAATGTATTGTGTAAACATTCATCAGTGCTCTGTTTAGTTTGGTTAGTAGAAATATATATGTATCATTCTTTAGGTTCCTCAGAGCAGGAAATTTCCTTTTTGTTAAGCTGGTTTAATTAGGAGAATTCATCTGGGAAGCCGAGATGCAAGTTAGTATGTTTCTGTTGATTCAGCATATTGGCCGCTGGTTCATTAGATTTTGAGAAAGGACACTGCTTTGTGTTGCTTTTGTTTAATACTTCATAATGGCCTTGGAGGAGTTTTCAGGTAAAAACTAACAATGTTTGTAAGCCACATGTTTCAGTCCTAATGTGTTGTTTCTCTTTAAACAAGATGTAGTGATTGCATGTGTAAATAATTGTGGCTAGCCCCAGCAAAATATGTAAGGGAGATCAGAGCACCTACTTTGGACTCTTAATTGTAGTCAAGGAAGCATAACACCAGTTGTCAGGACTCCACAGGAGGGCACAGCAGCTGGTGGGAGTGAGAACTTGAGAAATATGTTTTGGTGACTTCACATGTGACTACACTCTGGGATGTTGTTTTCTGAGAAGCACCCCTATACATGCATGGTCAGCACAGATGCTTCTGTGATTTGGTGGTGAACCAAGTCTGGACACAGATATAACCAAAACTGCTTGGTTTGGCTCATTGAATTCCTCAGTCCCATCCATCAGCTGGGTACAAAGCTAGGGCAGTGCCAGACATGGACTGCAGCTGGAGATGGTGGGCAGGGCTCAGCAGTCGCTTGAGTGGCTGAGATGTTTTGCTGCTGAGCAAAGTGAACATGTTGCAAGAGCCTGGATGTGCCTGAGTCTAAGGTGTCTTCTAGTTTGTGCTGTCCTTAGTCATGATCCAGGTTGGAGGCCTGTCTTTCATCATATAAGCAGCTGCAATGTGCCTCTGTTTATTACTCCTGCAAACACAGCAGCTGCCTTAGCTTTTCATGAAAAAAAAATAAGCAGGCTGTGGAAGAAGACGTGATGACGATGGTACCTGTTTGACACAATGAGTTAAAACTGAGGGAGTGGAAAGAATAGATCCTTTCTCAATTTGAGTATGGCTTGTGGGTTTTGCCATTAGGTGTGGTCTGTAGCAAGTAGGCTGTTTGGCACAGGCTCAGCTCGCCTTGACGCAATCAAGAGCAAAAGGAGGTGCCTGACTTCCCGTTGGTAGTTGTGGCTCTTGGATGAGAGCCTTGCTCGTGGCTCCTTTTCCCAGGACCATTTCAAATATAAGCTTCAGAACCCGTATGAAGCCGAGCTCTGTAGCGCCCCTTGAGAAGACCAAGTACTTTCTGTAATAGCCTTGGCAGTGCAGTTTATTCCTAGAGAAAGACAGATCCACTGCACTGAAAACTGTCAAGCTAATTTTCAGGCATTCTCACAAATGTATTGGAGGCAATTGAGTAAGCTTTCTGGATTCTGCCTTTTGTCAGTTGACCCACACAATCACTTTGGGAAGTAGTGCCTGTGATTAAGCCCAGCTACTTGTGCTTCATTTGATTGAGGCCTTTCCCAGCTTTAGCAATTACTTCTGTATTTTCTCTTTTTTGATAAGGAAAAGAACAAGCTAGCTTCCACAACTTCTTGTGTTTTTAAAACAGAGCCTCCAAAAGATGTTAGATCTTTGCTGGACAGCTGCTCTCGTAATTGAGGAGCAAGCAGTGGTTTTGAAACAGGCTTTCTAGTTGTATTAGCACCCAGCTTGCAAACATGTGGTGTTTTCTCATTCATACAGATCCAGTGTCCATCTTGCCAATTTGTCTGGTGTTTCAAGTGCCACTCTCCCTGGCATGAAGGAGTTAACTGCAAAGAATACAAGAAGGGAGACAAGCTGTTACGTCACTGGGCCAACGAAATCGAACACGGGCAGAGGAATGCCCAGAAGTGTCCAAAATGCAAGGTGAGCTGCTCTCCCTTGGCTTGCAGGTAGTGGCTTCAAACTGTTCAAATATACATTTAAATATACATAAATACTTGTAGCTTCTGCTCAGCATTGGAAATGAAATTCACACTTGGTGTGCAGTTTCTTGTTAATGACCCACTGAGAAAAACAGGTCAGATTTTTTTTGCTGGTTCCTGCACTGATTCTGCAGAGTGTCTGCATGTAAAGAAACATTATGGAAATTATTGAGAGGGGGCTTTGATGAATCATAGAAATCTTTGGGTCAATTAATTATAAAATAAATTAATCCTAAAATAAAGCTTTAAAGAAATTGAAAGCTTTTGGGAAATTCAGTGCCCTTTGTCAGGTTTTCCAGAGAGTTAGAGTGTATTCAGTGTCTGAGTAAGGCTGGAAATACTCTGTCAACAAGTTAACTAAGGGAAACTAAGTCTTGGCAAAACTCTTAAGTTTTGTAGGATTGAATGTTACTACTTCACAAGCTGTACCTCGAGGTGGGACTTCACAGGCCGCACCTCGAGTGCTGTGTCCAGTTCTGGGCTCTTCACTTCAAGAAGGACATTGAGGTTCTGGAGTGAGTCCAGAGGAGGGCAACAGAGCTGTTGAAGGGTCTGGAGCACAAGTCCTGTGAGGGGTGGCTGAGTTCCCCCTGAGCCTCCTTTTTAACCTATTCATTCTCCACAACCACCTGAAGGGAGGATGTAAGCAGGGGGGGTTGGCCTCTTCTCCCAGGCAGCCAGTGACAGGACAAGAGGGCATAGCGTCAAACTGCACGGGAGGTTCAGACTGCACATTAGGAGGAATTTCCTTGCAGAAGGGGTTGTTAAACATTGGAATGGGCTGCCAGGGAGGTGATGGAGTCACCAGCCCTGGAGGTGTCGAAGAAATGACTGGATGTGACAGTGCCATGGTCAGGTGACAAGGTGGTGATTGAAGGTTGGAGTTGATGATCTCAGAGGTCTTTTCCAATGTGGATACTTCTCTGAAGTCTTTCTCATTATTAATTTTCAACACTGAAATGCAGTTCCACATCCTAAAAATGTCATTGATCCCTTCAGAGATGAGAAGTATTTCCAACTACTCAGAGGAGATGCAGCAGCCCTGCACACCCCTGCCCCAGTTGCCCTTAATAAAGGCCACTCTTAAATTTTTTCACGATTTTTTTCACAGCTACCAACAGTAGTATGTCAAAACTGGACTGTTTTGTAGAAAGCTAATATTGAATGGGAAGTTTTACTTATAAGCATACAAAGTATATGTAACACTTTGAGCCTTACACTGTGCAAATAAGAAAACGTTTATCAGTTTACTAAGTATCATATTTTGGTCTTTGAGAAAGAAATGCCTGTGATGCCATGGCTTGAAATTGAAAAATTTCAAAACACTGAGCAAAACTGTAAAGCTCTGAAATTAGCAGCTCGTTGTTTACCCTTCCTCCTGCACACGTGTGACCTTTTAACAGAGTTTTTGCAGCTTGCTTTTTGGTAAGAGTTCATAGATTTGAGTCAGTTCCAAAAATGTTCACTTTCTGGGAAGTCTTAAAGTAAAATACTTCGTTCCTTTCAGAGTGGGAAGAAGTATCTGTTTGGATTTTAATTGTTTGACTTGTGTCAGATTTTATGACAATGGGAATGATGTAACTTAAATAAATTGTCCAAAAGATTAAAAAAGTGGACCAAGCAAAAAAATATGAATGTGGAAAACCAGGAGTAGTAAGAAAGCTGATAGCTGGAAAGAGAAAGGAACTAAAACTGCTAAGTCTAACATTCAGCATGAGTAAGTTAAAATTTAAAATGTTGTGTTTAAATATTCAACTGTTTTCACCATCTTCAAAAGAAAAGGTTGAACACTTTAAACTTACATGGCTTGTTACTAATTCTGAAGCACGAAGTTGCATGAGTTTGGCTGCTAATTTAAAAAATACTTGAGGTTTCTTTTCTTAATCAAAGGAAAATAAAACCTCCTCCATGGTGGGAGGCGGTATGGAAACTTACAAAACTAGCACAGAAAAAGAACCTCTGTTAAGTCCTTCCTGGTAATGTGGCACTGTAAGTGAATATTGAAGAGGGAATTCAACCTTTTATTAAACTGTGTTGCTACCTCAACTCTTGATACTTTCTTCTTCAGAAAAAAAGTTCTTCCTGCCTACAATGTCCAAAATGTTTCTTAACATAGATTTTAGCTTTAAATCAAATCTATAATCTGCAAGTAATCAAAAGTAACACTTAGCTGGCAGTTAGTTCAAAAAAATACATCTTTGGGTAGTTTAAAAAATACATCGTGAGCAGTATTCTTCATCAAATCTTTAGTAGGTGTTTGGGCACATAGGGATATAAGCATTCTGACAGTTAACAATTAGAAGTCAGGGGGATTACATCTAATACTTCTCTGCCTCTCTCTCCCATCCATCCCTCCCTCCAAAACCTGTTTATAAAATCACATTGAATTAGATGAGAATCCTATTTCCAAATAAAATAAAGAATGACAAAGAAAATCATTTGTAACATACTATTTGATTTATCCATGTTCTAGGTCCAGAGAGGCCATGTTTCTGGTGAAAACATACTTTATTTTTAACCTCTTTCAAATTTGGGTTGAAAATTTGCAGCAGCCAAAAGTGGCAAACAGATTGAGGCAAAGTCAATATTAAATTGTGTCTAAAGATACTAGTATTTCATCTCTACATTAAAACTGAAATTAATGGAAATTTAAGGTAGAAACTTAAGTAGAGGTAGTTTCTTTACTGAAGTAATATGTAAAATTACTGGTAGCTTCCAAAGTGTGATACTGATTACAGTGTAAACTGTGACCGTATTTTGCAGATAGCTTCTGGAGATAATTATTTATACCTACAGATACATACACACACTGACTCTTTTTAGCTGTACCGTGGAGAAATTGAATGCATTATCTTCTCTGGGCATGTGGGTGAGAAAATCTAAACACACTTGGGGGTATGTGTATACCGAGGCAAATCCTCAGGCAAATATTTCAGTGGTTTGGGTAAGTGATTTGAAAGAACATAATCCTTCATAATGTCAATATAGCAGGGTCTGTTAGATAAGCTTAAACTTGATTACTTTTTCCTGTAGTAGGATACAGCTTTTAGCACATCTAATAGGAATGGCTTATATTTACCTGGTCTCTCGAGATGGGTTTACATAAGATAATAAAAATGTCACAGTCCAAATGCTTAATCGTAGGTTCATGTTGTGACTGTGTGTCAGTATGGAAATATGGAAAAAATGCTACTTTTTTAACTGTATCTTAAATTTATTTTTACTTTTTTTTTCCTTAATACAGCCTTTTCCAAATTTACTATGCACTATTTTGAGAGTCAGTATAGACAATTTTTCTCAACAAGACTTGTCCAAAAAGGGCTGGTCTTGTTCTAGAGTAAGTTGGCTAATAAGTGCAAATTTGCTACATTATTGGATGTAATTTGCTGAAATATATAACATTTTTTTCTTTCCCCAGTACTGTTTTAAGGGGTTATTTTTTAGAATTTCTTGGTATGTTTGCAACAAAATGCTTTTGTTTACACCAGTGTTTTTACAGTACAGCAAACCAAGGAAATACTCCATGTTGGTGTTATCTTACCACAGATTTCAAAAGCAGCAGTATCTGAGGAAACACCACATAGCAGCTCTGGCTTAGAAGGCTTTGAAGAGCAGTGGAAATTTAAGAACAGGCATGTCAATGCAAATAAAAGAGTGTGTACTTCTTATCTGTTCTGATTCATATAAGCATTACCAAATAATTCAGGGTATAGTTTTTGGAAGCACTCTGCAAATTAATTCTCGTCTTCTGGAGGGAGGAGAGTCCTTATTTGTATAGAAAGTGATAAAGCTGTGCAAGTTTTTTTCAGAGGTGGAGGAGACATGGCCACTCATCTCAGAACTCTTGGCAGTGATTTCGCTAGACGATTTCTTTGAGAGGGCATGTAACATGCAGAGGGGGTAAAATGAGGGTCTGAAATAGCCACTGTGCTACTTCCAGTTCGGAGTCAAGTAGACAACTGATGTGTTTGCCCTTGGTGTGTAATTTTCACCCATGTTGTTCTGGAAGCAATTCTTGGGTTTCTGAATGGCTCATCTTCCCCTGTAAGGTGGGTGTACGTGTTTGGTTTTGAGCAGGCTGTGGGTGCAGAGTGGAGCCTGTAGCTTTGAATGCATGAAGGCAGAAGTTGGACTTGCAGGGCCATGCTGCAGGGGAGCCTGCAGTCACACTGCACTGGGCCCTGCATGGCTGCAGCTTCCCACATACAGTGGCATTCCCGGCCCCACACATTCCCCGGCTGCCTCCTGTGCCGTGGTGCTGCCAGTGGGGCAGGAGCACTCGGGATACCCGAGCCATCGGCGATGGCTTTCCTAACCTATGGGTTTGTAATACATCTCTGTCACTGGATTATCCAGAGGGCGTGGAGGCATGCCCATGTGAACCGGAGATGAAGTTGATCTGGCGGGATGTCATGTCTTAGGCTTGAAAGCAGCCCGACCAAATGATCCAAAGTTCACCTGGCATTGTCAGTCTGCAAAGCATGTGATAGGGAGTTCAAGCCCTGCATCTGAGGTTCGTGGGGCTTTTTACTTCATTTTTTCTAATCAAGTCTTTACTCAGTGTACTTGCCTATACCTTTTTTTTTGCAATTAAAAGGTATAGGCAAGTACAGCTGGTTGTTCCAGATTAGCAGCATTTGAAGACAGTTGCATGTGCAAATGTGTATTGTCTGAAATATTTTTATGGTTGGCTTTTTGAAGAAGCAAATATGAAGTGCATGTAGTTACAGTATTTGTCTGTAAGATAATAAATCCTTATCACCTTCTTTCATGTTTCAGGAGGACAGTATGTCTGGAGAATTTAGGGCAGGACCAAGTAGATGGACAAATGATTCAGGAGTAATGCATGACTAACTGGAGCTGGGAGGCTTCTAGGAAAGCATGGGTAGAAGGATGGCAGGTAGTTTCTAAGAGGTGGATATTTCTGATATGAATGGCAGAACATAAAAGGCTATTGCTAGCATCTCCTTGAAGTTCTTACTACTAATAAAAATTACCTTATTTTTGGAATATGAAGTAATTTTGGTTTGCATCTAGGATTTTTATAGTTTCCATGATTCTACAGAATTACAATGAGGATGAGTGATAACTTAATTGGGTTGGTAAATTAGAGAAGGGAGAGGAGAATTCAACAGTCTTGATTGAAAAAGAAAATAAAGCAACTAGTTCATTCTCATTAGTCACAAAATCTAGTTCCCTCATTTACATTTTTAAGATAGAATCAGCAGATGAGGAAAATTACCCTTAAAATTACAAAAGTCTCTATAGTTGCTGTCTGAGTTGGTCCCCTGAAAAATTAATTTTAATTAAATTTTGAAGTTAATTGGTCAAGATATTTTAAGTCATTATTAAAATACCTTTGTTTCAGTTCAAGTTAATCTGAGGAATTACAGTAACCCCAGAACTGGAGTCAAGATCTTTCTTCACATGTAACCTGAGAAGTAAGAATTTGAACTGACAATGTAATGTCCCTTTTAGAAAAAAAAAATGTATATCTTCTTAAGTTATGTTTAATATTGGGTAGAGATCTCTTTCTGCTTTGCCTACTGTCAGTGCTTAACTGTGAAAGTTTTGAAGTCAAGTGGCTTATAAAGTTCATCAGCAATGGTGGTTTTTCAGATGCTTCTGGAAAACAAGACACCTGTATACAGCAGAATTCCTTGGGGTAGAGGGCAGTGTTTGCTCAGTCAGACAAATTTTAATCTATTAGAATACTTGCCCACTAGAAAGCTTTTTTTTTTAATAGCCCAGTTCTCTCTTTTGTGAACATTTTCCCCTCTTTTGTACAAAAGCAGTGTTTGAAAGTGGCACAGGGAGGCTGTCAGGGGTATCTGGATCTACTGTTACCTTTGTAACTCTTTTTACCATGAGTGTTGCAGGTGGAAAGCATCACTTTGGTATATGGATAGAGTGCAAGTTTCAGTAGATGTTTGGGTGAGCAAGGTGAGAGCCCAGATCATCCCTGAACACCAAAGAACAAATTGACCCTCCCAAGAATGCTGGATACCCCAGGAGTCACGAGCCTCTCTGGAGCTCGCTGAGCTTTCAGTGTCTCTGATGCTTGCAGAGCTACTCAGTGGTCATGCCATGTCTTTGCCTGTACTTCCCTGCGAAATAAATACGTGTAGGTAAGTATAGGAGGTTTCAGGAGGCATTGATGGATCTGTTGCAAGTTTCAACAGGTGAAATTCAAATTGGATGTAATGGAAAAAACTATTCCCAGGCAGGATGGTGAAGCATGGTATAGATTGCTCAAAGAGGCTGTGACATACCCATGCTTGGAAATTTTTTAAATCTAATGGGATGAGATCTGGAGCAATGTGATCTCTCTGGAGATATCCCAGCTTGGAGTTGGGGGTTAAAATAGATGACCCCTGAGCATCACTTTCAACCTCAATTATTAGGCTATCTAAAATTCCACTGTGGAACGTGGTCTTGGAATGCAGGATGGGGAACTATTTAGCAGGCAATTGGTAGAAAGATGGCTGTAGAACTAGGGCAGCCCTGTTTCATGCTGTGCTGTGGGTATCATGAGAGCTTGGTGTAAGTTTTTATTCCACATATATTTTGTGGAATTTTTTTTTGTTTTTTTAAGAAGGAGAAAGCATACATAGTTCTCAAATAATGTACTGTAACAGCAGTGTCTTTCTGGTGTTTATTACAAAATGCCAAATCAATTTGTGATGGAAAAGGGAGTGGAGCCACAGGTGGCCTAAGAGGGAAACCCATCTGGGGAGGGGTCAAACAGAGTTCATAATTATATTCACTGTGTTGCTTTTATTTTTAATAAAGTTTGGTGATAACATATCTACTTCAGCAATTAAACCAAAATTTCAGTAAGGGCAAGAATTCTCATCTGATATGAAGAGCATTTAAACAAAAAAGGAGGATTATGTAGGAAGTGGGAATCTGTAAACAATAGAACTCACATTTAATGCTCTGAAACATGCCTCAGAAAACCATTATTGTCTTAAGCCAGCTGCAGTATTGATTAATGCAAGTACTGACTTTGCAGGGGGTTGCTTGCAGCTTCTTTTCTTCTGGCACATGAACTGCCCCGGGTAGCACCCGCTTTCCTGTGCTTAGGAAGGGGGGGAAAATAATATTTCTTCTTTCCTTCTGCTCATCCAGATCCACATCCAGAGAACGGAAGGGTGTGACCACATGACCTGTTCACAGTGTAACACTAATTTCTGTTACCGTTGTGGGGAGAGATACCGCCAGCTCCGCTTCTTTGGAGACCACACGTCAAACCTCAGTATCTTTGGATGCAAATATCGCTACCTCCCCGAGAGACCACATCTGAGGAGATTAGTGCGAGGCTCTGTCTGTGGTGAGTGCATTAGTGCTCCTTGTGGAGAGCTGCACAATGAAGGGATGGGGGGATAGGGCAATTATAGTTAAATTAAAACTAGTGGTTTAAAGGATTGAATGGACAACTTGTTTTTCAGTTATTCAAAAGGTGGCTTATTAAGTATATTTAAATATATGGCACTTGCCCTCCCTTTTTAGATGGACTATGTATGATTAAGTATTGTGTCCTCTTCTCATAGCTTGTTTCCTAATTTTTTTTTATAATACATAAGCAAACTGTATAAGTGCTGTCAATATTCATGTCTCTGGCTGTGTTCATTATTCCCAAAGTATATTGGAGAAATGGGTCAAAGGAGAAACCTTATTTAAATTAACCTTGGTGTAAATCTGTTTGAATAAAGTGCTCTTTGGATTTGAACCTGCTCTGAGTAAAAAAAAACTCAAGGTTTTCCCATATAAATAGGAGGACACTATTTTAACTGTTAGCTTTAGTTCAGATAAAATCAGCTTGAAACAAAATACAACTTATATACATTAATTTTTCTCACTAAAGTATGAGGCTGAAAATGTCTTTTTATTAAACCAAAAGGCACTCATAATATGCTTTTGAGCCAGATAGATGTCTGTTTCAACCTATAGAAGCACAAGATAATAAAGTAGACTCTTATATTATGTGTTGTCTTTCATATATGTGAAGTTCAGTAATTGTACTGAGTTTACAGCATGTAAGGCAACCTATAATGTTACAAGAAATGGATGTATTAACTGCCAAAAAACAGGTACCTGTCAAGGAAAAGATAACTTTCCATACTTTGAATTAAGGCATAAAATTTGGAGATGACTTGTAGTTCATCTAGGATGAGGAAATGCTTTGAGCTTGACTGTAGAGGTAAAGGCAAGAGACAGAACAGGTGGGAAAAAGCAAACCTGAGGTGAAAGCATTACTCCTGAGCCAGGCATGTTCCCGTAAGAAAACTAGGTAGTTTTCCGAGCAACATAAGAATTCACAAACACAAACTCATAGATCTGGTAATGAAAATGCCAGTCTTGCTGCTCTGCGTTGTGGGGGATTTGCAAACCTGGAATGCTTATTTTAAAAAAGTGGCAATATGGCATCCAAGCCCATTAATTTGACCTTAGGAACTTGCAAGGCTTTGGTAACATACTTTGAGAGAAGTGATTTAAAAATACAGAAATAACTAGAAAGGAGATAAAAATTGAAGATGGTTGGAGATGCATACTGTGAAACATTTTGTAGAGATGAATTGCAACACACCAGAAGATCTAGTCTAGATGAAAGACAGTGCTGGCATTAGGGCACATGAATATGTTGTTGATTAAAAATTTAGGTTTAAACGTCAAGAACTGTTTCAAAGCACTTAGTAAGATTTCAGAGGAGCTTTCAGTAATAGCCACAATGGAAAACCATGTAAGCTTTTTTTTAAATAGATCTTGTTATTTTGGTGTAATTTGTCTGCTGTAGCAATAGATTGTACTCAGAGACATTACCAAGTCAGTGCTGCTCCCATGCAGAATCATGGGTCCACTTATTAGAATCATAGAATAGCTTGGGCTGACAGGGACCTTTAAAGGCCACCTGTAATGAGCAGGGGCACCTTCAACTAAATCAGGTTGCTCAGAGTAGCAACCTGATTATCATTCAGCCTGGTCTTGGATATTAAAGCTCCATGGTAAATATGTGTATGCTCATATTTACAGGATCACACATAGATAAGGTATAACATACTTTTATTTTCATCTCCTATTTGCAAGTGTACTTGTGGTTTGCATTAATTAACAAACCAAGAAAGATTAGCAAAGCTCAAAACCTCAGATCACATTTCTCATAGGGTTTTCTGTTAAAAATTTCTCTCCAAAACTCCCTCTGTCATATGATGTGATTTCTCACAAGAAGGGTCATCATCTGAATAGAGGCAGAGGTACCTGAATCTGTCAGCACATGTAGTAAGTGCCTACATTTTTACAATAGCTTGTTAACACTCAAGTTGACAAGAATTCAGCAAATTCTTCATCAGTACTTATGACCTTAAATCTCTGTCATTTCTACGGCTCTAGATTTGAATATTGATCCTGATAGTCTTTATGAATAACTACCAAAATACTCCAGAGACCCAAAAGAACTCATACATGAAAATAAAAAACTAAAATCTTCAGAAATTTGCATCTGATTTGAATTTGGGAATTGAGCTCACAGCTCTTCTCCATTGCAGTAGATTTTGGCTGTGACGTGAATGTGTGAGCCATTCTAGGTTGTTGTACTCTTTTCCACATGAGGGTACATGTGTGTTTTCACATTGATTTTTAAAAATGTGTTATATTGCTGTAAGATTGTACCTCCTGACCTTTTGAAGACTGTATAATCCCAGACTGTGATACAGTTTGCTTGTGGATTATGCCATTTTCAATGCCGGAAATTTGCTAGGATCTTCTCTCTTTGTAGAACAGAATTCAGCTGAATCGATCTGTGGCTGTTAACTGGGCTTGTACACAGGTCTGCCTAATGAGTCTGTCCCCAGCAGTGGTCAATTAGAAATAAGATCTCACTCCCTGTTTGTTTCCAGTAATCATTGCTTTAGACACTTTCTTACTTAAGGCTTGTATCTGAACTTTTGCTTTGTAACCTTCAGTGGATGGATCCTTCCCTAGTTTTAACAGTTCTTAAATTTTGGTTTCCACAACATTTCTGGTAGAGGCTCTGGGTTTTCACTATGTGTCAGGTGGAGAAAATCCTGGGGTTTTTTTTATTGATTCCTGATAATTTTATTGGCTAGTTTTGTTATCATGAAATTGAGTAAATAATAATAGCTTTCTGGCCTTTTCATATCATTTTTTTATGGAGCATCTATCAGATTCTACTTTGTCATGATATTGGATTTATTTTTTGTTTGTGTTTTGTGTGTTGAGCTGAAGCTTACTGGTCTTAATCACTTAAGATCAAATTTAAACCCAAAAATGTTGAATTCCAGTTAGGGATCACACCCAGGCTCAGGGAGGTCCCAGTAGCTAGACCTGAAAATATATATATATAAATACTTTATCAGGCAAAAGAGGAGCATTATCATCAGGAAGTGTTACTGCAGAAGCCTGGGTTTTAGTTCTGTTCTGAAAGTCAGCAGAAGAAGAGATGGTAGCAGAGATGCCATTAAAAGCATAGACTCTACATTTTAGTAACATGTACTGAGAAACAGAGGTTGGATTTCCTGTAGAAAAATGCCTCTGCTAGTTAGCTAAGTAGTGGAAACTAAAGGAATGTTATCTTGGCTGTTGGGAGACTGGTGAGGTGTTGCTAGATATGTGGGGGTTTTGTATGACTTTTTACTTTATTGCTATGGAGATGAAATACTTTAATAAATGTGATTTTGTAGCCATGTGGAGCAAAGGTTTTTGTGTTGTTTCTAAAATCTGGCTAGATGGAGTGTGTAGAAAGATCACCACAAGGCAGGCTGGCATGCTAGCATGATTTCTATTGAGGAGCAAGTGCACACAGTCACAAACTGCTCTGCCGTAAAAATAAGGGAAAAGAATTTATGGCAGTATAATTTTAAACATAATTTTCTTCATCAACCAGCTGTTATGTAAAAGTGGTAGCAATCACAGGGAGAAGAAAACCTCAGAAGTGATCTCTGACATTTCTTTCCCGTTAGCTAGCATGGTTTTTAGAGAAACTGTCCTGTGACAGTGCAGTGGATATATTACCCTAAAACCTGTAACTAAACCCAAAGTTACCCAAGGGAAAAGTATTCCCTCGTGTTTCCTGAAATACTTTGTTATTTTGCAGAAGAATGTGGTTCTCTGTATCACAAATAAGGCAACCCTTCTGAGACACCTGCAAATACAGTTGTTGTATTACCACAGATGTCTGCATCTTCATACTGGGCCACCCAGTAGAGAAATTGTTTACGATTAATTTGAGTGTAATTGTAAAAAGATTCTGTTTCAATTGCTTTTTGTGAAGCTGTCCTTTAGAACTAACTTTGGACAACAGCAAACTGGCTGTCATAGCCTACTGCTGAGATGACCACATGGGCTAATGACCCAAGATTTTATTCAGCTCTGAGACAGGCATTACATTTGCTCTCTGTGCTCTCAGTCTCTGAGCTAACAGATGTAGGACAGTTTACTGCCTGCAGCAAACAGCCTTTGTCCCAGTGACATTTCTTGGTGTGTGATGATTCTATGATAAAGAGGCTTGTAATCTTTTGCACTATGACAAACAATGTCTGTCAAGCTGGAATTGGATATAAAGTAGTTTTCAATTCGGACATGTAAAACTGAGCATTTTGTAATTGTTTCATAGAATGCAAATAAAAGCCATTGGAGCAAAGAGTACATACCCACTGCGTTGCCGGTGATTGCTGCTGTTTGTACTCTTCCTGATGGCAGCATTTCCAAGCCTTATTCACCTTGTGTTGTTTGTTAATTTTAGTTTACAAAGGTAGAGAAATATTAAGGATTTGAACGTGACAGATATATAAGTAGAAATAGTATTTGCTTTGAAATTCGGTCTTTAGAAATAATGCATTGCTAACCAAAAGAGGATATGGTCTCACGATGATAAAGTCATTTTATTCTATAAGGTAAATTATAAAAGATAACTACACAGTACTCATAACTTCATATTCACAGGCAGAAGGAAAGACACTACTCATGCTTTATTTCAGCTCTGAGTTTGTCAAATATAAGTGAACAAGTTCTTGAATTAGCTCAGGAGCTGTTCTTCGTGTCTGAAAAGAAGTTATTCCAATTGAAGGCTAGCTTAGCCCTTCCCATAGACTCTGTTTCTGCATACTTAGTCACCAGCTCAGTGATTTAAGTATTTAATAATTTTGATACCAAACATCATAATTTTCTAGCATTCTTATTACACGGCTATTAATGAAGTAAGGAGTTCATATCATAAGCCTCTAATCTTTTACAAGCTTTACTTGAAATTGTTGAAGACTCTGGTGATGTTTTAAAATGCTTTTAGCTTCTTATTTTTGGACCTTTCCTGAGGTTTTTCATCACTTTACATTCATGCTTCTGTCTACACTTGTATAATGTACTTGACAAGTTCTATGTGTATAGAGCAGCTCAGTGGAGTCCCAGGAAGGTATGCCATTAGGATGCCTAGCAACTAGAGTAATACAAATATTTGCCAATTTTTTTTTCTTCTAGGAATTAATGTTTCCCACCCACTGCACTCCTATGAAATTTAAAAGCTATCAAAACAGAGCAAGAAAAGGACCAGTTCATTTAACTGCTGTAAATATTTCCAAAATATCTCATTTTTTCTTCAGACTGCTCAAATTAGTGTCTCAGGTTATGGAAAGGTTTACATCATTATTAAATGTAGTAATCCATTTACTGAAATCTGATATGAGTGACTTGAGGGAGGGAAGAAAGAGGTAAGAAACTCAATTTTTCTCCCATTCTAAAGGTGACCTTTCAAACACATACCTAACTTGGAGAAAATTTCAAGTCCCTGCTCACACTGCTGGTGTATCAGTAAAAATGCCTGCCCTCCTGCATTTTCAGACAGCTCAGTTAAGGGATGTCTTTGACCCAGCTGCTCAGCCAACAGAGCCAGGGAGATTCTTCCATTGAAAGCATGCAGTGCAAGGAAGACGGCTTGGGTTCTGGCTCAGTTTCAAATTTACATTTTCAGCAAGACCCCTGCCTTCACTGTGTGAACTTCTACAAATCATGAACTCATCTGAAAGTAAAGAACCTGAACGTGCTTTATTTGTTCTTGGTTTTATGCTCCAGCAAGTATGCTGCTCAACATCACTGCCCTACTCATGTGAGAGCCACAACATATCCTCATAAATGTAGATCCAAAATAGACTTGGCTGTGGTTTGACTTAGACCTAAATCACAGCTGTACATGAGCACTTCACTGTAACCTTTTAAAGTGAGCAGAAATGTATTTAAAGGTGATGGTCTCATCACCTTGAGCTAACCTGAACTTTCCAAGATGCTAGTTTGTTTGGCATCTCTCCAGGCTGGTTGCTATGCAGTAGGATTCCAGAGAAGCCAAATTATAGTAGCTTTATAGCTATCACGTTCCTGTCAATGCTTGAGGGACTTCAGGATGGGAACAGAAATAAATGCAAGCTGTTAATGTATGAAATAAGCTGTGCTCAGAGAGTTGTGGTGGCTGAAGAGGGCAAAGAGAAATGTTTATAGGGAGCTGACTGGGTGATGATAGCTCTTGGCTGAATTTTTAGGATGAAATTACAATAGGAATCCTATTTTTAGAGGTAAAGAGTATTATTTTTAAAATAATAGATTAAAATATTTTCTGATATTGAAATATTTATAAATTGTTGGAAAGGAAAAAGTAAAACCTTCTTTGAACTGTTTAATGAATTTTGCATTTCAGCTGGAAAACTACTCATTACACCCCTAATATTGGTTCTGGGACTGGCACTGGGAGCCGTAGCTGTTGTAGTAGGTAAGAGTTACATATGTGAATGAAACTAATCCTGATTATGCAGTGACTTTCTCTGTGTGACGTCTCAAAGACATGGAGACAAAGTACAGATTTCACAGATGCTGTTTTAGTATTAAGCACATTACTTTTTTCTTAAAAATGGGGATTTTAAATTTATGCTTACTAGCTTTATTTTTGTTCCCATTTATTTCATTCTCCAAATAAACATCTTTAACTGCTCTAGATAAACTGGCAAAAAGTTCAGAGTAATTTAAATGTAATCCTGGGGGCTGACTGACTTGGACCCAGCCTTACAATCACCCCATTGAATCACAATTTTATAACCTCAGTCGTGTGTGTGGCAGGATTTTTAGGGAACTAAGGCTTAGTCCCAAAAGCTCACCAGCTTGAAGATGCAACAGCAACAAAGCAGCACATTGAGATGAGTCAGTCTCAAAACGTGATCCAGTGAGAAGGCTGCCAAATTGTATTCCATCGCAAAAAGTGGTACTCTGAACTCATTTGATTACTGTATCAAAGCTCTGTTGATGTGGTTGCATTGACGTGGACAGATATTTTAACAAAGCTGCTCTTTGCCTGGCTTAGCTGAGTTTTCCCACAGAAAGGAGATTAGCTGTGACAACAAGGTATAATTTTGCTCATGTGAGTGCATATCCACTCTTTATATTGGCAGCAGTATGTCATTGAGGATCATGCTGCTTCACAGCTTTTCATCAAACTGCTCTTTCCACTGAGAATTTGCAGTGTGTGCCCAGCCCTGAGGTATATTGGGGTGTGGCTCCTTTATATTGGTATAATAAAGCCAAAATACACCAGGATAGCTATATTAATAAGGTTGGAAGTAACCAGTCGACCTATAACCAAAATACTATTACAGCTTTTCTAGACTGCATCTGGCCAAATACGGAATATTGTTGTAATTTCTGTATTTAGACCAACACTCTTCAATGAAGAGAGTGAGCAGTGCTTATCTTAAATATTTATTCTATTCAATAGAATTTTTATGCCAAAATTTTAAACAATAAAGGCTTCTTAGTGCCAGTAAATCTTATTTATTTTGGTCTGTAACCTGGTATAATCTATGGTGGGGGGAAAAAAGCCCACTTTTCAATATACTAAAAATCGAGAGGGTTTTGCAGTAATATAGTAGCAATATTTGCAATAATAATCAGAATGCCATTGAAGTCTCATCCTAGGCTTGGCTGGATAAGATATGATCAAGGCCAGCAGTATGAGCAGTTCCAAAAACATTGATTATTTATAGAAAAGTTTTGATTTGAAGTAATTAGAGCAATATTTGCTGCCAATCACTATTGGAATAATTTCCATTACGTAGCTGAAAATCATACTGCACCATTTACAAGGCTATTAAGCAAAACAACAACCCTGTGATTGTAGTAGTCTTTTGTTCTATGTTGTTCCTGTAGTGGTGTTTGAAAAGAAAATCTTCGGCCGTTTCAGTCACCTGGTGGCAGGAGGAAGAGGAAGATCCTTCTCATTTGGGTTTGAAAGAGTACAGACTATTTGAAAAATTATTTTTCACCTGAATGATTGTGATGTATTTATTTATTTTTGTTTTTACAGTTTCTTTCTCTCAAAAGACTTAAAAAATAGTTCCCTGTCCAGGCAAGCAAAACACTTGATATTATTAAAGATAAACATTTGGTATTACTTCACAGTAGATGAGGATGCTTGTAAAAATAAATAAAAAGTAAAACTATAACGTGCTGTCTCTATTGCATGTGAATCTAATTGAAAACTAGCTTTGAATTTAGATCTAAGAATTTCCAGAGTGCTTTTAAAAGCTTTGTTTGTACCATATACCAAACAGCATGATTCAGAAATTAATTTGTCAGAGTTGAGTGTAGGGTTAGCAGGAATTTGTTGTAACAGAAAAGAGTAAGTGTAGCTTAACTCATTATCAAAGACACTGGTTGTTGCAGGCTAGTATTTTTTTATGCTTGTCCAAATGCCTGGTCAAATTCTCTTGAGACATGAAAAGCTCTATCTGAATACATATATCTAAAGAGCATAACACATGCAGAAAGGATTGCATTTAATTATGTGTTTTTTTCATGTTTCCTTCTTTTGGCAGGTTTATTTGTGTTTCCTATCTATTGCCTTTGTAAAAAGCAGAGGAAAAGGTCACGGACAGGTATGCCCTGGTGAGGACAGACATGACTTGCCTGAACTGAGCTGTTCCTGCAAGGGCTATCCATGTTTTGTGCAAGAGAGCAATACAGTGCTGGTTACAGCATCAAAGCCACCGCCAGGGAAGAAGGATGGGGTCTCTCCTGCCATCTTCCCTCAGCTGAAAACACTACTGCAGACCAGAAAGCCTCTTTGCTCTGGTGCATTCTCAACAAGATGGGCCCCCTGACTGCTGCTTTTTAAATGTTTTTTGGTTTTGTGTTTTTTTTTTTTTTATTGCTTTGGAGGGGTCTTTTGAGTCTAAGTTTCTGAACCAGACAATCCAAGTCTGTATTGTAGCCACAACTCTACTACCGATTTGGCCTGTGAAGAAAGCATTTAACTTCTACCATGTGCTCGTTTAACTTCAGTGTCGGCCTTTAAGGTGGAAATGTTTAGAAGTGTTTGGACTCTTACTGTGTACTGAGCATACTACTTTTGGTATTAAAAACTACTTCTGTAAATAACTTCCATCACACAGCATTCTGTTCAGCATACCAAAACCCCATCGCATGCCAGAGCACGACAGCTGGTTATCTTCTGAGCCCTCCTGCCAGTGGAGTGCACATTGCCACCGCCAAACTGCAGTGCCTCAGAGGGGAACACCCTTAGTACTGGAGCGCCGTGATACTTAAGAATGTGGTGATTGGTTTCACTTCAGTAATTTATTTATGACAGTCTGTTAATATTAATGGCAGAGGGTGTGACAAGATTTCTTACAACAGGACTTCATTTTTAAATTCTCACAGTACAGAAAAATATCTGAAGGGTTTAGATAATAAGATGTGTCAGTGACTTAATCTGTCCCAAGATATCCCTGAAATGTGTCTTCAGGGAAGCTGGAAACCTGCTCTTTTTATTCTGACTTGGAATATGATACACATGCTACACACTACCTGTGTGAGGATTGACTTGATGAAACTTTATAGCCTAAATAACATTTTGTTTGTTTGTTCCCTTGAGTAGGCTACTACTACGTAAGTCTTGGAGTATCCACTGATGTCTTAGGAGGAAAATCTGTGAATCCAGGGTAAGGGAAGTGATCATAAATTCTTAGGAGACCACTTCATTCTTACTTTCTGCTTCCAGTGTTTCTCTTCCTGGCACATGGCAGTTCTGAAGAGAACAGCTATCTTTGCTCTTTTTTCCTTAAGTTCTACTGTTTGCTACCAAACCTCTTTCTCAGTGCATCACAACAAAAGCAATGTAATTCAGCATAAGGAGTCAATTACTGAGAATTTTTACACTTTTAATTTTAATCCAAATCTATCATACAAATATAACTTAAAAAGCTAGAATAAATTTGTTTAGACAGAACACTGAAACAATAAAGAAAGGAACTGAATAAAAAATACCTACTTCATACTGTAAAAATACAAGCTAATCTTAAAGAAAAGAAGATTGGATTTATACTGTTAAGGTACTTCTTTTCAGTTTGTGTGTTTGAAGATACACACATATTTATATATCTATGTTGGTGTATATATGGGGAAAGGGGAAGCAAGAAGATGGGAAATGTCCTTAAGAGTCTACTGACTTCAAAATTAAGGCTTGCAAAAACATATCATTTAAGAAGATGTACTTTGTACCACTTTCTTTGAAAATTGTTGTTAAATCTGAATCCTCTTGTAATTTTTAAGCAAATGGTGTTCTGCCCTACCAATATAATACTGTTACAAGATACTTTGACTTTGAAACCTCAGTGGAAGAAGCTGATAACTTTTGTTTACCTGGAAACACAAATATCAGTTTACCATAGTTGGCTAGTATGCTTGTTTTCTGTCAGCTTCTGGTTTTGTTTTCTTGTGTTTTTGTTTTTTTTCTTCAAGTGCACCATAGTAGTCAATAACTATTTAATAATTTCCATTTGAATTTAAGGGCATGTTTACCCTGTTATCCTAACAGTAGAAATAGTACCTTTCAAAGATTTGCAAATTAAGAAGGGAAGCAATGATGTTTAGAAATAAAATTCAAAGCCTATTGTCAATGCAAATTCACCTGTTATTTAGACTTACTTTCTTCTGAGACACATCAGTTTTCTATTTGTGTTCTGTCTGAAGTTGGAAGCTGCCTTAAAATTGGTCTTGGTTTTGAGTGTGTTTTCTGAGGCTATACATATCAGTTGTCTTTGGCTTACTCAGGGATTTTTATTCCTCTCTTTAAATGTCAAATAATGAAGATATTTTTATATTATTTAGAAAAACCTTCAGACCTCAGAGAGTGAGATATATATAGATAGATTTGGGTTTGCAATGCAGTCTGTAACTTGGTGTCAAACTACTCCACTTGAGAATATTTTAGTACTTGAGATTATCTGTACTTAACTACACAGTGGATTAATTTCCTTTCTTTTCCTGGTTCTGTGTAAATGTGAGAGATATTCTTACAGTCTTTGTAGCTGTTTTCACTCTGCCATGTTTGCCTTTTTCAGTTTTTAACTAGAGTTCAGTAAGATCTGAAACTAAGATACTAAAATAAAGAACATAAAAAGGAAGATAATAGATCTGCACTTAATTCTATTCAGAAAGTATGTCCTTGTGGATGGAGAAAAGGAACATACAACTCAGCTCCTACATTAATGGCCATCTAGGCCATTTTGATTTTATCAGAACAGATTAAATCAAAGGGAAATGGTTCTTCATTTTCTATACAGAACAGAAAGAGACATCTTTGACCTTGTAAAGATGAGTGAGTCTGATTGTGCTTTTCCTGCAAAGAAAAAAAAGGAATTACAATAATTTTTGCAGTTAATAATTTTGCAATTGCAAGGAATTAAGATCATTTGTTTTGTAGAACAGGATAATTGTTCAAGAACCTGGCAGAATAGAGGTATAGAAGTCTTTTTCCATCTGTATAAAAATATTCCCACTTGAAAAGTACATAAATACAATTTTTATCAAAATTGTATAATAAAACCTACTAAAGCATGAGAAGTAGCTCAGTACAAAGCTTCATGTGGTTAAATATTAGCTTTTAAGCAACTCATCACAGCAAACCTTATATGCATCGAAACCATGTCATTTGTTTTAAAAACATTAATTTATTCTTTTGAAAGAAACAGAATGAACTTTATAAGGAAATTATATGAGTGTATTGTGTTTTTTGTTACTACTCTAAAGAAACCATTGGGCTGTTCTACTCCATGTTTATTAGCAGAAAACTTCATCAGGCAGCTATATTAACCTGCTAAGGCAGATTCCACACTACTGTATGCTGATCATCATGGTCATTGTGTTTGCTTTAGCAACAGTTGATATTTAAGGTTATTTATCTTTGTGCAAGGATGTTGCTCATCAGTGCCTGTGTTCAGACTAGGAAATGCTGAAATCCATTCTACACTAGCCTTCTGTTCCAAGCTTGCTGAGGCTGGGTTTGCCTGTGTGCTCAGTTGTGCATGCAGACACACAGTCAGAGCTGGGGCTCTCCCCATCCTGTGCCATGGCTGGGTGTTCCCCCATCCTGCTCCTGCTGGGAGGGCTGGCTGGCCACACCACTCCCCACGAGCTGCTCTCCCTTTCTCCACTATGCGGAATTTAGTTGAATTTCAGTAGTGGGGTCAAGTCCCAGGGCTACTCAGCCATATCAGCAGCAGGATCATTTTCTGTCCCATGGCATCTCAGAGCATAGTTAGGTATATGTAGAGAGTTTATGCTGGAGCTTGTGACTAGAAAAAAAATTTTGCTTTTCCTTATGTAAAAAACTGTGCTCTTCCTTTCCTATTAGCCAATGAGAGTAATAAGCTGAGTAGGAATACAGGCAAGAAGCAGAAAAACAATTCCAAGGAGCTTTGTGCTGAGCTGACCCATCAGGCTTAGTTCCGTACAAAAAAGTCAGTGAGTCTTCAGTTCTCACCACCTCTATAATATAAACAGCATATTCCTACCTGTTCAGTGTCATTAAAGTACGGTGCACTTTGAGTGATCTATTATCTTCCTTTGAGGCAGTGCAAATGTGTAAGGGAAGAATTTGTGTTTGGTTTTGATGCTCCTAATACTGACTTGGTAATTCTTCCTGGTGTGTTAAGGGTTTTTGTAATTTACACCTATTTATTCATTACAAAATTTTTACTTTATTAAAAATATTAATTTGCAGGGACTACTGCCAATTTTAACTAGAAAGCATTTTGGATCACTGTCAGGTATTCTTTTTAGCCAAGAGGCTTTTTGCTCTTCCAAGGATTGTCACAGTTTGTGTGATATTAAATGGTGTAGGTGGGGCAGTAATTCTCCCAGAGGATATAAATTTGCCAGTGATGGAATGGTTTCTTATGCCAGTTAGGTTTGAGAAACTGTTTAATATTCAGTGGTCAAACAGATTGCCATGCAAATTATTGGTTCGTTTGTTAGTTTTTTGGGTTTTTTTAAATTCAGTTATGTTATTTTATTTCTTGAGCAAACCTTACATCATAATTTTTGGTATGCTAATTGTGCAGGTTCAAGTTGTGGGTAAGAACCACAGATTGCTGTTACTGTTATAATCTATATTAGATCTCTGCTGATGGAAAGAATCCTACATGAGGAGACTATTAGATAATTTCTTACTTTGTTTTCATTTTTAAGCCTTATAGTTGCAGTGAGTCAGCTTCATTCCTGACATCAGTCACAGCCCCATTAAACCAGAGAAAACTATTTTTGTGCCAGTGTGGAATTTGGTCACAAATACTTTTATAGAAACATCTGGAAGTGTGTTGATAGCCATGGAAAACCTGGTTCACTTCTTAAGAAGTGCAAACTACGATGGAGCCACTCCTCTCATTGCAGAATGATGCCAAGGTGTTTCGTAAGCACAGGAGAGGGAAGGAGTTGCGAAGAATTTCCAAACAACATTCTCATTAGAGCAGATTGTCAGGAGAGGGGATACTAGCTTTTAATATAATAAAGAAACCTTAATGCTTTGAGTCACCAATAAAATTAGAAACAATACCCAAAGACAGTGTTAATTAACATTTCTTCAAATTATGCTTTCTTCAATGTAATAAATAGCAGCACACTGTAAGAAATGGAATTGCAGCTGTTCAGTATTTTTAGGACTTAACACACAAACTTGGGGGTGCACAACATCTAAAAAGTTATGTTGCTGATCTGTTTGGTAGTTTATCTTGCTACTGTTACATGAAAAACCAGCTGAGCCTTGATTCTATTGAAAGACAGTGTTTTCACTGTTGTTACAGCTTGAGTACTTAATACTCCAAAACAATTTTGTAGTAAAACTAACAAATGCTTGCAGACTGAAGCTTCCTTGCTGATTCTTCCTTACCTTTCTGTGCATAAGAGTTCAGGAACCATATGTTCTCTCTGCAGTAAGGAACAGACTGCACATATTAGGCAATTAATCACTGATGCTTCTCTTCTCTTGGCCTAATAGTGAAATGCCATAAGGTAAGGAAATGAAAACTGATCTTAGAGTGCATGCTCTGATTTCAAAGTTAAAAATGTGTAAGAAGTTTTAATTACTCCATAGCAAAAAATAAATACTTACATTTTGAAACATAATTCCAGCTGTTAATTTACAAATCTGTCTGTATAACACAATAGTTATAATAGTGATACATTTATTAAAACATGCATATTGTGCAAAAGAAAACCTTTTCTGGTGCTTATTTGATTTATCAAAATATGAAAAATTAATCTGAAGTGTTTGGATAGATTAAAGGCAGAAGAGAAGCCTATTGTGTAAAAATATTTGTTTAGCATTAATGTGAATTTTGCACATATCTTAAACACAATTGCATGCCAACCCCATTCAGTGTTCACCTTGTTGAAAATTTGCCAGACTGAAAACAGTATTTCTGAAATTTTTAACTTATTGTCACAGAGCATGATGTTACTAACACAATGCCACATTTACCTCATTTTTAGAAGGAAATACATTTACAGAATTCAGAGAAGCTGTTCAGGTGTTTTGAACCCGTCCTGTAAAACTAATGACGCAGTCAGAAAACATCTTCATGCCTTATGCAAGCTCTGGGTGAGCAGATGGATTCAGTCTTTAGTCATGGACTATGTTTTTGCATAAAAAATGCATTCTTAAGAGTTTTTCATATCAATTTGCATCCTACTGCTTTGTGTCAAGAAATTGCAAGGACAGAGACAGATTTACATTTCACTGTTTACCATCTCATAATAAATTGTTTACGATGTTTCCATTCTTATACACTTCGTTTGTATGCACTCCTTCTCATTCTAAATCTCATAATTTGAAGCTGACTCATGAAAATGGCTGACGATCAAATTGCACCTGTAAAATGTGATCTCATAAGAAGTGGCTTCATTAATGCTTTGCTGAGATACAAGCAAAATATTAATTTTGTTGTATTTACATTGCTTAAAAGCAAGATGCTGAAGTCTTTTTCTTCAGGGCTTTTAATTTTGAATTTTTTAAAAGTTACTTAAACAGCACAGTCATCTTTGTTACATAACTAACCATCTGAGTACAAAATAATATTTTCGGGTTTTTGTTAGCTCTTGTCACTATGGTAGAGATGAGAATAGTGTTGAAAAAAAGAAAAAAATTATCTCTGAGGAGTACAAGCTGAATTTAATTCCATGACAGTTCAATGAGAAGTCTTCCTTTGCCCCCATCTCTTGTTTTGTGTATCTTAGGGTGAAGGTTCCCTTTAAAATAGGTTTAATTTGAATGGCAAGGAGTGAGGGTAGTGAGATAATAGATCACACCCTTTTTAGTGTACAGGCTTCTGGCACAACTAGGGTGCTGGGATTCATTAAGAAAGCAATTTCTAGTTCTGCATTTGGGCAGCATACAAGCTAGATGCATCAGTGATGGGAACTTTTTGTAGTATATTTACGAGATGACTAAGAACTTGTAAAAACTGGAGGAAGGCAATGCCCATGAAAGCAATGCTTGAATTCCAGTATTTAGTGTTTTGTATAATGAGGGATTTTAAATGTGTAAGTGCCTTATTGCGTGAAATAAATGAAAGATGTTCATACCCCTCAGCAGAGCAATGTGGGCATTCCTGTTCTGTGGACTCCTACAGTTCCATTAACCCAAAGTAATGAGTTTTGGTTTGCTGAGAAAGTTGACAAATGCTATATTAGGGAAGAAGTTAGCTTATCATAAAAGTAATCTGACATGTTTATGTTAATTCTGATGATCTCATTTCTGTGGGTTTTTTTAACTTGCTCTTTGCCCCCATCCCTCCCATCTTCCTTCAGACTTCTGCAGACATGCATCTTAAGTTGTTAGTCTGGCTCCTCTAACATAAGAAGCCCTGAGTTTTCAACCACTGAAAGAAACACAGCCTGTTGGAGAGGAGAATTGAGCACAGCCTGCTGTGGCTGCACCTGCCAGCTCACAGGCTCACTGGTGCCTTGTTCACCCTAATTGTTGGAGGTGGAAGCACCATGGAATATGGAGGCACATGGAGGTGCACTGCAGCTAGGCTGGGACGTAAAGCAAGTTGAGAGCATTTCAGTGTTATCCAACTGGAGCTATCCTGTTAATACAAGTTGGTAGCTCTTCTGGGCTGGGTATCTAGGTGGATGGAGCCATCGATCAAGATGGTGGTGCAGCTCTGGGATCTCTGCCCAGCATTTCACTGCAGGGTGGGAGGTGTGATCTGGAAAAGTATTACTCATTTTGCCATCTTCTGATAGCTTCAAAATGGGTGTTGTGGGGTTTATTTCTTCTTACTTCATTTTCCAGAAGACAGTGGAATTTTACCCTTTAGGTTCTAAACTTACTAAAGTACCTGTTTGTTCTTACTAACATTGATGCCACTGTTGTCAATCTGTTATTGAGGTCAGGAATAAGCTACTTTTCTAAAGCTACCTTGAATTTCATGAGCTTATGGAAGCAATTATCTGCCAAAAAAATTGAAGTATAAAAGGTAATTATCAGAAGGAAGTTGAGTTAATGGGGGGTAAGAAGAAAAATTCAGCTTAGAAGGTCTTATTTTTTATAGATTCATGATCACAAGATGGTTTTAATATGTTCAGTTTCCTCCACTGAGAATTTGTAAAGAAAAGCAGGAGAAATTAAGATGAGTATCCCTTTGAACCTTTTATTTTCCTGAAACTCTTGAGTTTTTCAGAACTGTAGGAGGGGCTTTTTTTTCCACCCAGGAGTTATTAATTGGTGATATAGCTGTCACATACTGTGACTGTTTAGTCAGGATTCACCTTGCATATCTAAAGGTTTTGGTGATAGGGAATTTGATTTAGAGCCATACTGCAATAAAATTATAAGTGAATTATTACATATCTTAATGACTTCTATTTCAGCATTTGCTCAGAATTTTAAAATTTGATCCTTCTATAATCTATTAAATAGAAGATGCCATGTGTCAAAATACTCCTTTAACCTTATGAGTTACTGTTTTTTGTTTATTTTTACTAGTTATTTCCTTAAATTAATTTTTTCTCTCCTAGAACCAGCATTCACACAACCAAAATGTTGATACGATTTCCCCATTATCTTTGTCTTGCATTTAGCCAGAACTATATTTTCTGTTGCCAAGTATTGCAACAATGGTCTTCATGCTGTAATAACTTGATAAAATATTCAGTAGTCTTGGGCAATATTTTACAAATAATTCATCTTCAAGTTGTTATTTTAAATGTATACCAATAATCACTGTTGAGTGTGCTACCTATGTGGCTGCTTTAGTTCATGTCAATGTTTTGTAAGGATTATTTCTTGCTACCCTCTTCAGAGTGCCTTTTCATTTAGGAGGTCTAGAAAGATGGTTCATTGAAGTCTTCTGTTGAATCTACCATAGTAATGTCTGATCTTTAAACTTGTCCTGATGAATGTAAAACTAAAATCTTGTTCTTTAAAAAGCTATAGTAGACACAGGTTGTATATGCACATATACCTGCATGATACAAGGGAAGGTATTCTGCCAATGTCTGTCCTGCTGGACAGGACCTTTCAAAAGTAAGTGAATTTTTTAACAGTTTTATTTTCAAAATGTTACCTCACTAGTATTCAGTAGTAGATATGTCTCTGTATTGCTTCACTTTGCTAAATACAATCACGGTAGGCAGTTTAATTTTTAAAAGACTCTGCGATGAATCTGGTGTTCGTATGAGACTGAATTTCGTAAGACAAAACTTACGGTACTTTGTTTCCTTTAAAGGCATTCCTTTTACTTACACTGACATCCCAAGCCCCTGTTAGCAACAGACTGAAAAAGTGCTTCCCCATGATGAAATGGAAGAATGTAAAGTAGCATTTGAATGCAGTCCACCCATCTTAGAATCAATATTCAGAAATGGGGGCAGGGGGCAGTGATGTGGTTAATTGTGGGGAGACATACATTGTAGAGTTCGTTCACTTGCACACAAGGGGTTTTACAATGTCATCTAGTAATGTCTACCTAATAAAGTTTTGAAAAAGAAAAATTAAATTGCCTGAATGTTTAACTCTTTCTTTAAGCAATTCTATGCATGAAGGATAGTTGACAATCTCCAAGGAGTCTTGCTTAAATTTGTAATACTTTTAATGATATTTGTATAATCTTTTTTAAAAATCACAGTAAATAATTTAAACTTCAGAATCTTTGTGTTCTCAAACCCTGTATTAGTCACTTCACTCTTTAGCTGTTGTAACACTGAAAATGAAAGCAGGTAAAAAGCCAGTTACTGTGGTGAATATTTTAATATAAAGTACTCCCTGTCGTGTGCTGTCATCTCTGGCCACTGCTTTCACTTTTAAAAGCATCCTAATATGCAACACAGAATTTTACCTTCTCATGAAATGTTAAAATGTTAGCATAAAATAACTGAACACAAAATGAGGAGAAAATTGCTGGAATCCAATCTTCCCATTCCTTTTTTATGACTACTTTGTAAAGATTTATTGCTTTCAGAGGGTTTCAGAGAAAGCAGTCTGTAGCTGTAAACTTGAAATTGGTAACCCATCAATTGATGCAGTTGCCTGTTCTCTCTGGAAAGGAACTGTGTTCAGTTTCCTTACTAGGTGAGCTTTCAGTATTGATGGAATGTGTTTTCTGATGTGTTGGGGATTTTTGCACATTCATGAACAGGCACACAAGGTACCACCTCTACCTACAGTTTGTTTCTGTAGGAAATAAAGCTGAAAACCAATTCCCTGTCGAGAAATACTCAGAAAAAATCTCGAGGCCTATGCTTTGTCCCGCTGGTAGAGAAAAAGCCTTTCAGCCCTCTCCCCAGGCCCCTCTAAAACAGGATTTGCAACAAAATGTCAAGGACATCATAGCAGAGGCTCCTTATCTGCAGGAATTCTAGCGTGCAGTGTGCAGCAATGGAAGGATAGTCCACAGGCCAAAGAAATCAATAGCCCTAGAGCTGAAACTGAAGTTAAACTAACTTCTCACTTGCAATCTCAAACTGTTTGACAAAAGACAGCAGACTTTGATTATAAGCATGGTATTTCCCCAAGTAAATAGGACTAAGGTGCTCCACAGAGATTACAGATACAGAATTGTAATCTCTAGATGCTCCCCTTCAATCAGCTGATTGACATTTGGTGCTTTTGAGGGTTTTCATGATTTGTTTAGTAGTTTGGCTTGAGCAGTGAGATGAATCACTGTGGGTTATGTGAAATACTGAATTAGAATTAGCAACTGCGTAGACTGTTATGCTTCTAAAAGGTCAATACAGCTTTTATGAAGGAGTCCTGTCTTATCAACCACAAAGTTTACTGGCAGGTCAGCAAGTTCTGTAATTCCTTGCAATAGTCTCAAATTAAACCTAGACCTGGGCTGAGAAGGAGGATCCTACATGGACAAGGTGGGCACAGTATGGTCAGAACATACAAATTGATTGTTGTAAATAGCTTTTGCCATGAAGGGAGGATGCTACTTGAATTCTGCAGAGAGTTGTATTTGGCTTTGCTCTTGACTATATTTGCAAATTATCTGAAGAAACAGGTAAGCAATGAGGTAATAAACAATCTTGAGTTACCTGGGAGTGAAGAGATGCGAGTTAGTTACAGTAATCAAATAAATGGGGTTTGGACAACAACAAAATAGAGGTAGGTAGGTTCTTTGCACGGAATGATATGACTGATGGATATTGGTTATTGTGCTTGTACCAAAGGTCTCTAAGTGATACAGGAAATAAAATAGTCATCTATAACAAAAAATAAGAGTGCATCTTAATGAAACAATGAAAGACTGATGAAGTCTTCTGCCAAAGGATATTATAAATGCTGAGAGCATTTACAGGAAAACTGGAGCAATTACAGGAGAGAAAATGGTTCTATACACTTAATGTATAGAATACCAAGTTTGGCTCAGAAAGTCTTTTGAGTCAAAAATCTTTGGAAGCCTGAACAGTAGTCGATGGTAGTATTTTTTTGCAGTATTTTGCATTCTCCCCTAGATCCCTGGTTTTATTTACTGTCAGAGAGACTATTGGGTTCCCTGAAGCTTGCTCTGTCCCAGTATTTTTAGGTCATTTTCTTTTAATTGGAATTCCCTAGGTAGGGGTAATGTCATAGTGGATCATAGCAGTGATCCAATGAGAATGGGAGGGATATGGCCTCTTCCATCCTACTTGACCATAGAAAACACTTTACCATGGACAAGATGCTGATGGGTAAGACAGGGGTTTGCAGAGTTGTGAAGTGGTGCAAATGTGTCCCCTTTGTGTAGTGTTCTCACCACCAGGTAATGTTTTTCCACCTGTTCTGAGCCATGTTCTTACCTCAACCTAATTTCCACCTAGCTTGTCCTCTTACTCTCTCTGGGATGTTTTCATGATCATCTCATCCTTTCCCAAGCTGTTTTCCTCTTCCTTAATACTTCCCTTACTGGAATACTGAAATAATCTGAAGGTAAGATTTGGGTTTGTGATCCTCTAAGAGTGTTGTATGCATCCAAATCTCTCTTCTATGCTGACCCAGACCTTCACTCCTTGACCATTTTGGATATAAATAAATAGCACTACTTCTCTAGAAATATTTCTTTCTAAATGACATGCCGTAATAGGTGTCCTTTACCCACTTTTGTCTGCCTTCTATTTTATCAATCCCATTTTATTTTGTAAATTATATTTTCTCTTTTGTTCTCTTTATGCTAAAGAACTGTTGGACAGTCTCAAAACTCCAAGTAGGTAAGAGAAAAAGTGCAGCAAATCGAAATAAAATTACAACAGCAGAAAAGCAGCCCTGTGTGATTAAATGGGACTCAGTAGACATTCCCCTGCCTGATAATTGTACACTCCTCATTTTGATTATTTTTTTTAAATTTTTATTAGCATGTGCATGATGCATCTCAAACATTACCTGCAAGCCTGTTTTGGGTGTTTGGTTTTGGTTTGGGTTTTTTTTTCCCCTTGGGGTTTTTTTGGGGGGATGAGGGGACCATGGGGCTGGGGTATTTTTTTGTTGGGTTTTTGTGAAGGAATCTGTATGCACCTACTGGCTGATGGGGGATTGCCCTTCCCTGAGGCTGAAGCCAGCTGAGAGAGGGTTTTGATGATCCCTGTGATGCAGGGCTTCCCAAGTCACACCCCCAACAGCAGAGTCTGATGGATAAAGCATCATTCCAGTGCCTGGGCCTGGCACCCTTTGCTGCCTTCACCCCCTGGGGCAGGAGCCTGGCCAGTTCATGTCCCTGACCTCCAGCCCTTTCCTGCCTAAGAACTGCATTGTAGATTCTCTTCTTTTAACTCATACCTTGTCGAGTAACAGTAATGGCAGGCTCCAGTCATTGGTACATCACCTCAGAACACTTCATGGAGCAGGAAATGGTGTCTGGGAGGAGTGGTGGGAAGGACACATGTCTGCTGTGACAGTGGTCACAAAGGTTCTTGGATTGGGGAAGAGACGAGAATGTTGACTTTATGTTCAGAAGGCTTGATTTATTATTTTATGATATATATATATTATAATCATACTAAAAAGAAATAGAAGGAAAGGTTTCCTCAGAAGGCTAAGCTAAGAATAGAATGGAAAAGAATGAAAACAAAAGCAGCTGGCTCAGACTGAGAGAGAGAGCCAGCTCTGCCGTGACTGGTCACTGAATCAAAACATTCACAGAAGACCAGTCACAGATCTACTTGTTGCATTCTACAGCAGCAGATAACTATCATTTACATTCTGTTTCTGAGGCTTCAGCTTCTCAGAAGGGAAAATTCAAAAAAAAGGAATTTCACAAAAATATGTCTGCGACAGTCTACAGCGGCAGTATGGTGTGGTGCCTGTCTCCCTCTGCCCCAGCGTGCTACAGACATCTCTCCACAGCTCTCCCTGCTTCTTGATTTTAACTTTTTTATTTTCAAACCATGTCTATTTTTACCTTTAATTTGATCATATGTTTGTTATTTATTAAAAAATACTTTCAAATACATGGCTTCATTTTAATTTCATTTGACTTTTATGTGATGGACAAGTCAGAGCTAATAATAAATGGCTTAGTGACAAACCTTTGCCAAATCAAACAAATTTTAATTCAACAGACCTTTCCAATAACACCTTCAGTGTTTCAGACCCTCTGTGTCTGTTGTTGCCTTTTTTTCAAATTCCTTTACAACATGCACTCTAAGTCACCACTCCCCTTTTGATGCTATTTTTAACAAACAGATTACTTAGATTTCAGGCAACATTGAGCCTGCATTTAGCTATCATTTTTTTTTATGTATTGTAATCTTGAGTTAGCTCTTTTATGGCTTTGAACCTTAGAGATGATTGTAGCGATGTTATCTCTCCCGTAGCAGTAAAAGGAGACAAGATAGACAAAGGCTGACTTTTCCTCTCCCACAAAGGAGCAGTCAAGGACTAAACATGGCTGTCAGAATTGTACTTCATAAAAATCAACCTTTGTGGGGACCCTTTGTCAGCCTGATGGTGGATATGTGGAGCAGCTGTCTCTGTTCATTCACCTGACAACCTGTCAGATGAGTTCTCCTCAGGAAAAAAGTGGCTGAATGGGAGCTGTGGTTGTTGCTTTGGTGGTAGCTTGTCCTGAGCTGCCATTTTCTCCAGCTGTTTGAGGGGTAAGTGTGGGGGGTGTGCATGGGAACTTCAGCAGGTCCTAGGGCCCTCGATTTGCTGTGTAGGTGCTGGCTTTCCTGTGCCACAGGTCCAGACAAGTCATAACAGAGCCCTGCACATCCCAGTCTTGCTACTGGAAGACATTACAGGAGCCAGTCCTGTCAATGTGCATAAAGGTAACATGTTACTAAGTATAATTTTTTTAACTATCAACTTTTCATAGACCTATCAACATCTTCCAGCACAGAGTTCCTACTGTAAATTCAGGCAACAAATATTTCCTATGTTTCAGGACACAGAATTTAAAAAAGACACAATTTAAAAAAATACATTTACATGTTTCAGTTTATTATGTGTATGCATATGGTATGAAAATTTTTGCGCTTTTTTTCTTAAAGTATGTATGTAATATGTAACAATTTATGGTATAATGTAATATATGAAATTATATATATATATATGTATTTAACCATCTGAAATTCAACAATGGTGAATGCAGGGTCCTGCACCTGGGGAGAAATAACCCCAGACACCTGTACAGGCTGGGGGCTGACCTGGTGGGAAAGCAGCTCTGCAAATAAGGGCCTGGATGTCCTGGTGCACAACAAGCTGCCCATGAGCCAGCACTGTTCCCACGTGGTCAGTGGTATCCTGGGGTGCATTAAGCAGAGCATTCCCAGCAGGTTGAGGGAGATGATCCTACCCCTCTATTCAGCCCTGGTGAGGCCACATCTGGAGTGCTGTGTGCAGTTCTGGCCTCCTCAACACAGGCTGAGGAGCTGGAGTTCCTGCAGCAGGTCAAGCACAGGGCCACAAAGGGTGATTAAGGGACTGGAGAATCTTTTATAAGGACAGGCTGAGGGAACTGGGCCTGTTCAGCCTCAAGAAGGAACAACTGAGAAGAGGGAACCTCATCAGTGTCTGTCAGTATCTGAAGGGAGTGTGCCAAGAGAATGGAACCAGGCTCTTGGTGGTGCCAAGCAATGGGACAAGAGGTAATGGGCGTTATTCATTCCTTGCTGGTTTATCATGCTGCATAACAAAAGAACTGCAGTAAAATAATTTACCTGCCTTGTTTTATTGTTCATATACACCTCTAGGGCTTTTTATTACTACTCATTTGCTAATTTGCTTATCTCGATGGCATTCTTTGGCACTGAATTATCTACATTCCAATGTGCAAATGTATTTCTTTGCTTTAGTAATTGCCTTTTTATATAATGATTGTCTACCTCCTTTAAGATAAGAGCAAGGTCCTGGAAGATGGTTGTTTATTTGAACTTGTGTTTATTAAAAAGTGAAATGAGAACTAAAAAAAGTTTTCTCAGTTATAAAGAGGATAGCAAAATAGGATGAGCAGATACATGAAAACTGCTGACATGAAAGCACATCTGATGAGAAATGTACGTTGTTTAGGTTAGAGACTGACCACATTAGACTGATGTACCCAAAAACTTTTATACAACTCAGTGATTAAAAGCAGGGTCCTGTCATTGTTTCTGCTGGCTACTGAGCTTGTTAGGCATACCATATTTAAAATTAGCTGTTCCATGAATGGGAAAACTAAAATTCTGTTTCCTTGTGAATTTATTTTCTGTGCCCTTCTAACCTGTCTTCACCTGGTACAGCCTATATGAACTTACCTCTCCCTGTTAAATAGGTTCATTGGTTCTGCCCAGTGTTCCCTAAATTCTCACATAATGCCTTCTCCCCATCTCTAAGCAAGAATTATCACATGCTCTACCTTTTTACAAAGCACATAGGTGCCTGTTGATCATCTACTAGAACTGTGATGGTTGCCAGACCAATTTTCAGGAGCTATCAGGCAGGCTGGCTGCCCATCAGGAAGTGGTGACTGGTGGCTTCACTCTTTTTCCCAACTGAAGCACTCCTACTTCAGTTGCCTTTGTCCAGGTCCTGATTTCCAAAAATCCTATTTGAGTGTGGTTACTCTAGGCCATCACACAATGTAGTGTTCTAAGCCTCATTTCTTTAGAATCCCAGGAAAAAATGGAGATTTTCATATATGCAGATGTAAGGTTTTCCCTTTATCAATGTGAGGTTTCATTTTTTGAACATTAGTATTAAAGCACAGCAATGGTAATTAGATCATGGAAAGTGAGCGAGCTGTATGTTGGATAATGCTACTTGGAGTGGGTATGAAAAAGTATAAAGATAAGAAGAGGTACAATGGGCAAACACAGAACAAATTCTGGAGCTAGGAATAGAAATTTAAGAGTCCTGATAGAGATACTGATATTTTGACCAAATGTTCCTGGCTATGGAAACTATTTATTTCTTCAAGTTTTGAGTCCGAATCTACAATGAGTCTCCAGCAAAAATTTCCTGTAACTGGAATTTTTTAATCTCTTTCTGCTGCTGTGTGTGCCACCAGCCAAACAATTGCTAGGGAAGGATATCAAAAACTGCTAATAAATAATATTTATTTTCAATTTTTATTCAATGAAATACATTTTCTTTATTTTTACATTTTTAAAAATGTGGCATTTATATAACAAGTGAAAAATTACTTAGCAAACAATTTCAAATCATCACAGTTATGCAGAATAAAAAAGCCACAGATCTACTCTTTTATTGGTTAGATTTATTCTGTATATGGTGTAGCCTAAAATATTTCAGAGTTGTGATGTTTTAGATATTTTTAAATAGTAAAAAAGCTGTTTTAAAAGAATTTCAGATTCTAAGAACTTGTTAAAATAGTTTCAAGTTACTGCACGTCTGCTAAGCTTAACTGTGTGTTTTTATCATTCAGTTTATCATTTTGTTTAGGCCATGCAGTTCACCAAAGTCTGTCTCCTTACCTAGATAGATAAAACCAGTAAGGGAAGAGTTCATTTTCAAAGCCCTTCTGTACATAGGTACATTATTCCATATATTCCATATAACTATACCATTATTATATATTCCATTTATAGTTTGATATAAACTAAATGTGGGAAAAGCTTTCTTATTCAGTTTCGTTATAATGGCAAATATATGAATCCTTAGGAGACAAAGCTCTTCATTTTGCTAAATCTCTCACATTCATACCTGCTTATTTTATTGACAGCCCACCATGCCAGAAAAGGGACTCAGTCAACTGCATCAAGAGATGTGGCATTACATTTATTATCTGTTAGTGGTTTACATCTCATTTAAGTAATATTGTAGGACATGCTCTTCTGTGACCAGGCATTTAAGGAATTTGGGCAGGAGTTAACAAAAGTTAAAAATTACCTTGGAGAAGAACAGCACATCAGGGATATTCATTATTATAAATCAAATTAAGGTATTTTTATGAGATATGTTTCATAAGGAAAAGGAAAACATGCAGTGATTTCACTGAAGAATATTGTTGAATTAAGTTGGGCTATACATAGTGACTAGAGTGTTGTTCAGAAAGCCATTGAAATGGGGTAGGGTCACTATATGACCAACCTCAGTGGATTTGATGGATGCAAGGTATTTCTGAATAAATGCCATGTACTTGGGAGCCTAGCATCAGCCTTATGTGTTTGAAGAATGCTGCCCAAACGTCTGTATCAAAGGGCAAGGAACTGCTTGAAAGTGGATGGTAGAAGCACGTATCTTTGAAAGATTTTTGCAAAAGAATAGGCTATACTTACATTTTCAAAATACAGTTTAGCCTGATACATACTCTCCATTTTATTGTTCATTAGTTCAAAGGTAATTGAAGTTAACATTACCTCCCAAGGAATGTAAATGAGTCTCAGTCCAATTCACCCTGAATAATCAGGATCTTTCTAGAGGGACTACTAGGAGCCAGTAAAGGTTTTAGATAGGAATTGTGTAGCACCAACCAGGAATAAACAAGCATAAGAGTCAAGGCCAGCTGAAAATGGCCCAGCATTTTTAAAAGGTAAGAAAGCAAATTACTTAGCAATCTATTGTAAAAAATTGTCTTGGCAGTTTTTGGGTGTTTTTTTAGACTGATATGTTCAGATGTTATGTCTAAAATTATATTTTTAGGCAAATGATACTCTTCACAAAGGAGCAATATTTTTGTGTTGTGCTTTATCAATCTAAGTAGTTAGAACTAATTTAGTTGAAACATTACTGCAGGTGTTACAGAGGCTGGGACCAATGTTCCATACTCACAATTTGAAGTTTTAGCATGTCTGGACATACTGCTTTCAGCAAGAAGGAGACAGCAGTTTGATGTTGACTTTGTGGAATGCTATCAGACACCGAGCATGCAAATTTCTATCTGAATGCATTTTTAATCACTTTTACATAATTTTTTAAGATTATTACTAGATTGATGTGAGAGACAATAAGGCAGATGGCTGACTTCTTGCATGGAAACATTCAGTTAATGAGGTGAATGAAACTTTCACCATAAAACACTAAATATTTTCTTCTAGGCAGTATGATCTCAAGTTGACTACTTCCATTTGGAACTAAAGCAAAAGGAGTGTGGTTTTCAGCAGAAAAGTATTCAGCAGGAAAAAAAAGAGTGCGTTAATAGCCAGACTTACTTTTTACAGCGTCACAAATGCATTTTTTCATTATCTCTCTCTCCCGCACTCACAATTTGACAGACCACTTACATTTTAGTAAACTGATCTCTCCACTGATCATAAATATCCTCTGTTTTGCTACCAGAGGGCAACATACTTGCTTCCAATTCTTGGTCTCTAGCATGTCATTTTTCTAACAGATTTTCAGGCCCTTTCTACCTTTCAGTTGGAAGTGTCAAATGTTTCACAGCAGACTGTGAACATTAGGACAGCACAAAGATAATAGTGTGGGAACAGCCACTCTGAGACAGATTTCTGATACCCCAGACACTGTAATGTTCTCCTAGTAGCTCACAACAGTGTTCCCGAATCAATACATGGTCCTTGGGAAGTTGTGACAGCAGCTATGCTGGATCAGACAAAATCTGGTAACACACAACTTGAATAGTGTCAGGGCTTTTTAAGCACTCTTGGATGCTTTGCAGGGTCTGCTGGGGAAGAAGTGGTATTTTTTGTTCTGTGGACCTTACAGGTATTTTTAAATGAAATTTCCCAATAACTTTTAAACAAATGCAGATTTTTATTAATCACAGTATTCCACAGCAAGGAAGGTGCTAAATTAGCACACATTACCTGAAGCAGTATTTTATTAGATTTGGAATTGCCACTAGAATCCAATATGCACTGTATAGGAAGAGACAGTGAACTGTCAGCCCCTACCCACCACCTCATGTTGTGAGACTTGTGTACCCCTACTCTATATGACATTATGTAAAATTCTCCCTGTTCTCCATCATCCAACATCTCTTTTCCAAGCTAAAGAGCCTTAGCCTGTGAGCTGCTCACACAGCAGAAATGGTCCCAGTACTTTCACTGTTCTTATTGCTGTTTTCTGGTCCTTTTCCAGTTCTACTTTTTTTTGAGATAGGTGGTACAGTACAAAACATAGATGAGACACCCACAAGGTCCTGAATATCTGGGAAATTATGGACTCTTATATGGCTTTCTCATTTTTCATGCATGATTGGCTTTTTTGACTACTGAGTAAGGAAGTGAAAGTTCTGTGAAAGTCCCTCTCAAACACTGAGGTCTCATTCCTGAGTCCTAGTTAGTCTGTACTGAATTGAGATCTGGGTAGGTTGCCAGACAGAGTGAAGAGACTCTAGAATCTAGGAGACCGTTTCCATTTCTTCCTGATTAACTTTTTTCTTCCATCTGGAAAATAAATTTAGTTCTGATGCAATTTTCTGACTTTTTTTTAGATTATTTATTACTCCATGTTTCCTCAAATATAGATTTTCTTTCTCTTTATAAGCCTATATATAGATATGTCCTGTCTCCTCAATATAATAATCTGAGGAATAGCTCTAATTATAGCAGTTACTCTTTCTATTTTAGTCTACCATCTCCAGCAGTGAAGAGCCCTCTTGATTATTGCTTCCAAAAGAGATGCAAGAAACGATGCACCAGGCAGAAGCTAAATATTCTGGTAAGAGAAAAGAATTGTAGAATCCCTCTAAATACCAAAAAGTAAACTGCTGATATATGCCCAGCTGGAAAAGGGATTGGGTCCTTCCCAGGCCTTTTTCACAGTTCTGCTATTCTTCTCTATTCAACCAGTTTTCAAACCCCACTCATTAAATTACTCAAAATGTTCCGCTTTCACCCATCCACTGACTTCTTATGCACCTTGAGAACTAAAGGGCAAACTTTTTTCCACAAGGAAAATTCCTTGCCTGTCATTTTCTCCACCCACACTAGTAAGTTAACTCATCAGAAAAAAATTCAGCCTGCTTACTGACATTGAGGACATGTATGTATAGCCAAGCTTTTAGATTGAGTGGTTTGTTTCACTTGGATGGTTATGTAAAACAGTAAAATAATCAAATACTGTACTTTTTCCATCTAGCTAACATATATACATATACAGAAACACATATTCATTATTACAAATTGCAGTATTAGCTATCATATTAAAGTATATGTTGCTATGTACATTTTATATATGTATGTGTATAATTTGAATCCTGTTAAGTACTACCAACTTTTAATCATGTTCATCTGATTGCAGAAGGCTCATGCATTAATTCTCACACACATTTCAGCAGCAGCACTGGCAACAATGCTGTATTGAACTATATGTGCAACTGTGGTGTGGCAATGTATGCTAATAAATCCTTCCCACCATAGGTGACCTAAGGTTAGGACATATCTGTTTATTAGCTGGGAATGCACGTTTACATGTCAGGGCATGTCAGGAGTGCTAGGCTGAAACCAGGAGCCCATCCCAGCTAAACAGGCGGGTGCTAAAAGTGAAAATTGGAAAGAGGAGCCGTAACAGTTGAGGTCTTGCCACAGAACAGACAGAAATGTTCTTTCAATAGAATAGTGTGAATTGAACTTTTAATTACTATGTGCTCTTTTCAGCACAACAGATGAAAAACTGGAACTGAGCAGCTGGAAGCATGAACTTTTTTCCAGGAAAAACTTGCCTTGAAAAGTGCTTTGTGAGCATGTTGGAGCTGGAGAGGCAGATGTGTGATTTCACAATTTGATTCTAATTGTGCTCTAACAATTGTGCTCTAACAAGCTTGTGTATTCAAGTTCTTAGGTTGGAGTACTGGCTGAGGACAGGTGCTGTTTAATGTGATTCAATTAGATTTTGGTGAATCAATTTAAAAATACAAAAGTAGCAGATAGATGCCATGCATAATAGTTATGACATTATTATGCAAACGCCTTTTGCAAATACTCTAAAAATTGTATAAGTTTTTGGCATTTTTGAACATAGCTTTTGACACCAGCATCTCACTCTGATCAGAAGCTAATCCGGAGATCAGAAATTAAGCGGGAGGGAAGATGATTGCAGAGACATGGCTGAGACACTTCTACTATAGCACAGATGTCAGAAAGTGTAGCTAAATCCCTTTGCCCTACTGCAGTAAGTCACACAGCATCTTTCACAAGACTGGTAGTAATTGCCCAAGTGGATGGAATGGCACCCACTCAACACCTCAGCTTGCACCTGGGTGTAACTCTCTTGCAGCTAAATGGCTTCCTAACATCTTCAAGGTGTCCTTGAGATAGCTGCCTTCTGCACTTTCCCTCCTTACACATTTTCATTCTGCATTTATCATTCTTTTCAGTTTCCCTTTGCAAATCTATCTTGATGCACAATTTTCTCCCTCTTTCATACTCTCAGAAGGAACCCACAGATCTTGTTAAGCATATAGCCCCCAACAGCATACAGCCCATCCCTGTGGGCTGTAAAGGAGACCTGCACAGAATGCTTGCTGCAACTTCATAATTAACTTCATTTCCCTTAGGGGAATTAGTATTCAAGAGGAGTTTGTAAATGTACAGCATGTTGTTCATGTCCATCCTGAAGTAGAGCAAGCCAGTGGTGCTGGCTTTCCTCTGTGCCCTAAAAAATGCTATGTGCAAAATGTTATCAGTAGCAGCACCTGGGCAGTCTCCTTGCTGTAACTTCTCCAAAGTCAGGCACACTACGCCAAAATGTCAACTTGCCTGTAAATTCTGCCTGCAGCCTCCTTGGCACAAGTAGGTACAAGTGCCTTCTCTCACCCCACTGTCTTTCACTACACCCAAGTCCTAAGGAGCAAGCACAGATCTCCACCCATTTTCTTTCTCATTATTTTTCCTCGTCTGATGCTGAATTGCTGCTAAGCATTATCATAGCTCACTGTCCTAAATATCAAATCAATCCTACCTAAATTCTCTGTGCTAACCAAAGCTAAGAGCCCCCTGAACAATCTTGTGCTTGCTCCTGCCAAATTCTGCTCATGGTGATGCTATGCCAAGCACTATGAGTCAGTCACATTTCACTGCTGAGTCAACCTGCTCAGCTAATTTTATCCTGGACTCAAATATAAATGAGAGTGTTGCAAATGGCGAGGACATGTGGGTGATTTGCAAAAGGAGGTGACTGTGGAGCAGACACACTCTCAGGGATGTGTAACAGGAGCACGCTGGAGATCTGTACATGCCTGTTTGTCCTCATCTAGAGGATATAAACACCTCTGACATCACAGAGACAGAGGCCAGAGGAATCGCTGGCAGATTGTGCTGATATTTTAGATACACACACAAGATATACACAAGATATTCACACTTAAAAACAATTTTCAGGGCTAAAGTTACAGTAAGTGAATGATAATGCCTAATTGTCAAATAGCCCTGATATCAAATGGTAAATGTATGTTTCCCATGAGCAGCAAATACAATTCAAGTTTCTACTTAAACTTTTCAGAAGATGACCTGTTTTTAAAGTGGTTTTAGCTTTGATTGTGTAAAACACTTAGCACCATCAAGTGGTAAAACGGTGGACTGCTCCTTCGTAGCAGTCTCGATAATAAAAAAGGGAGCAATGATGTAACTGTGTATTAGAAAGGAGCCTAAATAAACTTTTGAATATATTTTATCAAGTTATTTGAAAAAGTTTACAAGGCTTTCTCAGGAAAAGTACTGGATTAAATGCTTTTGTTTCCAGCAAATCAAGTTGGATCTGTCATTGTTTCCACTTGGATATATCGTGGCAATCAGTTTCAGTATTTTTCAATTACTGAAGTTGAGTCTATTTACATGTGATCAGCATAGAAATAATGTTCACTTTAGCATAGAAGCTAGTATGGACTTTTTTATAGAACTATTGTTTTAAGACATCACCAAGGAGAATAATAAAATGGAAGCAGAAGTAGTAACTTGCATTGTTATGAGACTTGCTTAACTTTTCCTTGCTGACCATTGAATAGGCTTGAATGGGGCCAGCCAGTGGTAAAGGCAGTCAAAAGAAGCATGTGTAGGCAGATAAAACGAATAGAAATCAAATACAGAATTTAAAAGAGCACAATTAATTTGGTTTTGAAGTAATAACATCAACAAAGTCTTTTGCTAGGCCAAACCCAAATCTGAAATCTGAAGAGATTTTAAATTATGCTGTAATCATGCATCATTTCAATTAGCACCAGCTTTGGTACAGATAACACTTAATATATGCATAACTTGATCAAAGAAATAATAGACCTACCTTCTTCTTCTTAAAAAAACCCAAATCAAACCAAACCAAACAATCAACCAAAGAACCCACAAAGCAACCAAAAGCCCGAACTTGCTCCCATTAAAATAACCTTCTTTAGTACTTAAAATTTATTTTAATAAGATGCAAACTCTAGTGAATGAGCTCACACAACTGAAGAGATAGAAGAGACAGGCAGATGAGCTGACCCCTGAGAAGGAAAAGCAGGTAATTTGTGCCAGGCAGCAAACCAACCTCAATAACAGTGAACAGAAAATCCTTGTCTTACAGTCAAAGGTATTTTTCCTGATATCACTGAATACACAAAGCATTTATATAGATTGAATCCTCATGTTTATCAGAGGAGAAGTATCTGATGCAGAAAATATTTCTCCATTTTGGTATGGACACAGAAGATGGAATTCAGCTTATCAGAACAGGAAATTATTAGTTTAAATTAATTTCTTTTCATCTACTCTTCAGACACATAAGCTCAATATTTTAGTAAGAAATGAAGACTTCATTCTCTACTGTTAATTTGAAATCAGTGTAAACTGAACCTGGGATTCTCATAAAGGGAAGAGGAGAGCATTTGCAGACTGCAGCAGGTTCCTTGAAAATCAGGATGCCCAGTATCTTCCTGCATCCATAGCTTGTAACAGTATGCTTTTTATGTAGGTCCTGGACTTCCAAAAAAGGGGAAGGAAAATTTGAAGGGCCTTTTGTGGCATCTTGACCAAATTTTAGGACATTACATGCTGTCATTATATTGCAAAGGTTTCATACCTCCTTGATGTTTCTCATAGGCGGTTCCTCTAAGCACTGACTCTTCCTTCTTCTCAAAGTAGCCAACTGACTCCAGTTCCCCTCCACCAACCAATCCACTCTTTTATAACACTTCTTGTTATTGGCTACAGCTGTGGCCTGTTAAAGTCAGGCCTGCTCCTAATCTTTAATAATTAGCTCAGCTGCAACTCTTTAGGGGTGAGATTACTTTCTATACTACCTTTATTTATTCATATTCTATCCCCCTACAGTTACATGCAGAAAAAAGCTTTTCAAATTGTCTTTTTTTTTTGTTTTAAGTGCTGATTGTAGTAGCTTGTCCAGCTTCAGGAAATAATGTGCTCAAAGAGAAATAGGACAGTGATTCCAGCAGTATGCAGAAGTGCACAAAACCCTCTCACTGTCTGTCCCAGTGTTAGGTCCTAGAATCCCAAGTACAAATGCAGAGAAATGTGCAGTAGTTAAAAAAATGTTACTCCTTAATGATTAATCAGGACCAAAATACACGAGTGCTGTGTCAAAGTATCATAGAAGAAAAAAAAGACATTTATGAGGGAACAATGGGGAGAGGGACAAGGGAGATGCATTGAGTTTCATGAGGTCTTCAATAATATTTTAGTGTAATTCCTTTGTAGAGGCCTTGCCAGTACTCGTAAGAGAGTGATTGATAGCAGCACTCTGCTGTCATCCTCCCAAACCCCATGTTTGCCAGGGAAGAGGAAGGGTTGCTGCAGGCTTTGCTATCAGCAGGGAAGATGATCTGGGGAATGCCAGTGCTGCTCTGCCACCAGTGGTGTCTCAGCTCCACCCAAATGCCAGACAACTCCCAAGCAGAAGCCATGGATCCCCACGCTGGCACAGCCCTAAATCCAAGCTAATGTACCTTGCCTCCAGCTCAGCTGTTTGGCTGGGGCTCAGTGCAGGACTGGCTCGAGTCCCTCCGAGCTGGAGCACAGGCAGGCTGCACTGAAAACTGCTATTCGTGTGAGCCTAAGGAAGCTTTTGTAGGCATAGTCTGAGTAACAGGGTGTTTTATTTCACACCTTTGAGAGGAATCTGTTCTACAGATCACACATCCTTCAGCTTGATCCTCACATCATCTTGTCTCTCCCTGAATTTAGAATTTGCCAAACCAAAAGAGCATGCAGTGATGCCACTTTATCACATGGATAAAGCCGTGGCTTAACAAGGGCTTTAAAAAAAACCCTGCAAAGTACAAAGACACATCAAAAAAGAATATGCAGTCTGTGATTTAATTGTTTTAATAAATCAGGTAAAAAATGAGGAACTATTCAGTATTTGCTCTGTTTCCCACCACTCATTACTTAGCAAAAAATGAAGTCAGAATGTGTTGCAGATTTTCAATAAGCAAGCTACCTCTTATCCCAGAATACTGGCATCCCAAATTAATGGTATGGCTTACAGGTAAGTTGTCAGTTAACCAAAATGTGAATCTTCATGTTGATGTTGTTCTGCTTTCTTATATGTATATGTTTACCAAGCTAAAGCAAAGTGCAGAACAACAAACAGCTGTAGAGCAGCCACTTTCTAAAAAGAGGATAGAGATTCTGAAATTGCAATGACTGTACCTGACATTGGAGGAGGAAATTTTTTTGAAATAGTGATGGCACAAGAGTAGATAACTTGCAATATCAAGTCATTTGTCTTATGGAATTTGGGATTTTAAAGGCACAGGACTCAATTTTAAATGCATTCTACTATTGGGAATCAGTTGTGTTCTTACAGAGGCTGAAGTCACTCTAACTGGGCATCCAATTCTCTGAATACACTTTGCTCATTGTGACAGATTGCTGCAGTTCCTCCTTATTCACTTTTCTTCTTTAAGAGAAAAGGAAATGAAACTTTATTCTCATGTTTGTTGATTCTATGATTGACTCTTAAGAGGCATCCTTTTTACTGTGAACTCCTTTTAAAGAAATCTTAGGGGTTTTTTTTCCATTTTTAGAACAATCCATCTCCAGGGTCATGCATAAATTGGAAATTTTTTTTTAAAACCTAACTTTTCAATGAAGTGTGATTCATATCTTTGCATCATGATGCTAAATGGATACCTATGTAAGGACATTACAATAGAGTACTTACCTGTTTCTTTCTGCTATTTTTTAAAGAGTTGTTACGTTTTTCTCTTGGTGATATAGATAATAGTCAGGTTGGTTCAGTCACTCCCAGTCACACGGCAGGATGCACTTCCACTTCAGTCTGGAGATGCAGGATTTAAACCCCAGAAATAGGTATTGCATCCAGCGATGCAGCAATAATTCCGTGTGCTAGACATTCCGTCAGTATCAACAGCACTTCAAAGAAGAAGCTCCTTTAAGAACTTGAATTAAATGCTTTTCAGCAATAGCTTTTGTACCAGATTCCCAATGCACATATACAGAAATGAATGCTTTCTAAACCAATAAAGAAAGCTACTTCTGAGCTATATGTGAAAAATAAATTATGTCCTTGCTTTTAGAATGGCTTCTTATCTTTTAGGTATAAAGAAAACATTCTAAGACAGAAGAAACCACATCAGTTCTGCTAAGTGAAAACTAAATTGCGTCTATCATGATTATTTTACCTGTATCAAAGATTGATTTTAACCCATTAAAAACCCATTAATTGTCATAATATGGATTCACCAAGTCAACTTTCTTCAAACAGCATCATTTTGTCAAAATTTGCTAAACCTGGAATTTTAAGCAGGTTTTTAAGCAGAATTTTTCATTTTCAAGCATTTGCCAAACCTGGAATTTTATTGTACAGCTTATTGTACAGCAGGATCACTGGATCAATGGACAGAGAGGTGGATCCAAAACTGACTGAAAGACAGGGTTCAAAGAGAGTAGCCCAAGCCCAGATGGAGGCCAGTTGCTTGGGGTGCACTGGTCTGCGCCAGGTAGAGTGGTGCCAGCAAGCCAAGTGGGTTGATCCTTCCCTCTGCTTAGCACAGGTGAGGTCATGCATGGAGTGCTGAGTCAAGTTCTGGGCAAACGTGGACATATGTTGGACATGCAAGTCCAGCAATGGATGATGAAGATGATTGAGAGATAGTTATTTGAGGAAATGCTGAGAAGGCTGGGATTGTTCAGCCTGAAGGCTCAGGGCGAATCTCATCACTGGGTATAAATACTTTGATGTTTGCAGTATCACTGGGGCAGCCCCTGGGGTTTGTGTTGTGCTGGGGAGAACACACAATGCTGTCAGAAAAAATGGAAAACCTGGACAAAATTTCACCAGGGACATGTGCATGGGTACAATAAAGAGGAGTTCCAAAAGGATTCCAAAAACAGACTATATGAACCAGAAAAATCAGGTGATGGGCTTCTGAATCAGAAATTGCACTCTAAGTTTCACAGTGGGTGACTGGGGGAAGGACCTCCCTCTCCCACAGCCATGGGGGAACTTACAGCTGTCTGTGAGTCTATTCCAGGGTGCAGGCTGAGGCAATGTGGGTTTCCTTTTCCTCAGGTCAATGGCTTTGAAAAGTTTCATCTGTGTGAGTTAAACTGATTGCCCAGTGTTTAGTTTCTGACGTGTGTAGTAGCAATGTCCATGCCCTACTTCCGAAGGAGAGCTATTGACTATGTTCTTGGGGAGGTGGGAGAGGTCAGCTATTTTACAATTATTATTTTACAATTTATTTTACAATTAAATTGCTTTAGGAGTATAAAACCAGCAAGTTTTTCACTCCATATGCCACCAATGAAGTTGTTCAAGGTTAACGACTGGTCTGAACAAAAGCCTAGGGGCAACCTGACTTACAAACCAGGATACTTAGAGCTTACATAAAGTGACAAGGATGTTCTTTGAAAGGGATGAGGTGATTCTGGCAGGGGTGGATGCACATTGTCAGGCATACTTGCTGAACATGCAACAGTTCTACAAACACAACATGACATTAAGTACATCTTAACAGGGAGTCAACCTAAAGACATTTAGCCCACACCTAGCTGCGCAAAGCAGGATTCAGTTTTATGAAAAGCACTTCAGATATCACAAGGAGTCTCACCTGGTCTGGATCTGCTGCTGCCCCAGAGAGTTCAGGGTTCACACTGGAGTCGGGCTGCACATCTCTGCCCTATCGAGGCATCCCAGACTCTCCAGGAACTCCCAAGTGGCGTTGGATGTTTGTAGGTAATTGAGTGCCTTCTGTACTGAATATTTCAAGTGCTTAAAGTTAAATATCCACTAGTATTTTAGAAGTCCTAGGGTATCCTGCCTGTCCCAATATGACATTTCACAGAACTCCCACAGATCTTGTGTGATGCATACCAGCTCATGTGGGTATCTCAGGTCTTTTGGACATCTAAAATGGCTCTATGTATGTATGTTTAGACATTTAATTGCCTTCCTTCTTTCAGGCAGCTAAGTTTAGTCGTGTGCCATCTGGTGTTGAAAGATGCCATGAGGGAATCAGCTCCGAGCTCTTGCAGTTGCAGTTCATCTGAATCACTCTAAAGCTGTGTGTCAAGGTGGCATGAACCCACGCCTAGAAATGCTGGGTTTCTTTTGTATTTTAACATGAGGGATGAGCCTTTACATCGACAAATAGAGTATTTAATCTCACAAGTTTTAGGAATGAATGCTGAATTTTTTATGGTAGTATATATATGTTTTAGAAAGTCCTGAAAGCCTCATGACAACACATGCTCACACTGTGGTATCCACAAGCCCCAGGATATGTGTCAGCAGTTTGTAATCACTTCTTGTATAATTTGTAGTCTGAATCAACCTTCATTTTCAGTCTTTCTCTTTCTCTGTCTCTCTCTCTCTGTTTTATTGGTGAAGAGTTTGATGTGCCTTCCCACTTGCTCATCCTCCATTTTTAACCTCACAGTATCCATGTTCATCCCAGGCAAACTGGAAAAACATTTGAGAGAGAGGGGAAAAGACTCAATTGATAGGATAGCCAGAAATCTGTTGAGTAATGGGGGAAAAAGTATTTCACTTCTCAAAAATATTCTAAATAACCTCTGTGAATTGTAAAAACACAGAGTAATACTGTCACTGGTACATATTTATTAAAGACAACTGCAATGAGTGATCAGAACTTTATTATTTTAATAGAGATGTTGGCATCAGAAAAGGGTCTTGATTCAGGTTCTCTGACATTAGGAGCATAGTGATCGATGCTGGATCACCGATGCGAAGATCAGTTCCTCTAATCCCAGTTATGAGAAGTCAGGATGTTTGAAGGAAAACAGAGCTGTCTAAGAATTAGGTAGATATTTTTAAGTTAAGCACACTCAAAAGTACCACACAAGACTTGTATGTTCATTCTTACATTCTACTAGTTACAGCTGGAGAAAAAAAAAATTTCATGATAGGAAAAAATTAAACTACTTTATCATTAGACCATTGAGAAAATTGGGAAATTAGTTGCAGAACCATTAGGACAATAATGAAAATCTGCTGATAAAAATGTAAATTTAAAAGTTCAAGTTCAGATTAAATCACTAAAGAGCAACCTGTTCAGCCTTTTTTTTGGTTAGAATTGTCTTCTGCTGCAGGCCTGGCCTGGCCTGACATCCAGTTACAGGTCGTATGAAATATATGATGGCAAAATAAATACATGCTTAGATTGTATTCCAAATAATTCTGCATGTTCCTACTATATGCATCCTTACAGCCTGTAAGAAAACTTAAGAATGTCTCCTACACCAATATCAAAATTCTGTTTTGCTGAACTGTCATCTCTTCACATAATCTTATGGATCAGATACATGTGTAAAAGAAAATATTGTCCTATGGTAGACACATATGCGATAAAATCAATGTAATGCTTCTTATTTCCATTATGTCTTCAGACCCAGCCCTGTCCTCTGCTATACATTATTTTTTTACCAAGGTTTACCAAAGAAGGTAAAGGAAAGAGATTTTGGAAGAGATTCCAGGAGCTGTTTCATCTTGCTATAAGAAAGGCATTTTTTACAATGAGAGTAATTAACCACTGGAACAATCTCCTGAGGAATGTGGTTGAGTCCCCATCAGAGTTCACCTTCATGAGCTTATGGGATGCTTTAGGCACATTCCCTCTCACTCTAGCACCAGTGGAAAATGGAGTTAAAAATTTTAGTTACTGTTAAGAGGTAAGGGCTAGTGCGTGTAATATTGTTCTCTAATAATGTATTTGTATTATGTATAATGTATAATGTATTATGTATAATGTATTTAGCTCAGTGCTATTTTTTATAGTGTTCCTAGTATCTTTCTAGTATTGTTCTAGTACCTTTTGACCCATGGAGCTGGAACTCCACTATATGAAACTGCAGGCTAAACTACAATCCCTGTCTGTAAAATACACAAAGCAAGTAACATCTCGCTGTTGTACACGGTAGTAACACTTCATTTCACTCTTCATGGTCTAAATTGCAACATTGCCCTAGACATTAAGTACACAAAGAATAAGAGATGAAAATCAAAACAACTTACTAAAGGTTAAAGAAAAACTCTGAAAGAAGATTGAGCATATTCTATTTTAATTTTCAGTACTTCTTTCAGATATCAGAACCCACAATATTCTGAGAACTGAACATTTAGCATAGTGCATTTGGCAAAGAACTCAATGACATCTGAATGGAAGGAAATAAATTGTAATGTCTTGTGTGAACACATGGTTTTTGAACCTTGTACAAGAAGGCACGGAGCATATCCTTGGCTTTTCCATCCATGGCATATTCCTACAAAGATTTAACCTGCTGCTGGAATCTAGCTTTGTATCACAACTGGAATGCTGTGCTTCACTGCAGCCTGCCATCTTTTCTCTGCATGTATGCAGGTGCCATAGTCCATCCTGCTAAACAATCACTGGCCTTTAGGACCAACAAATTCCACTGGTATTTCACAGTCTTTGACATAAACACGATACACTTATTTGAAGCCTATGGCTGTTTTATTGTGAAAATGGTGTAATCTGAAGTGTGTGATGATACATAATTGTTTCAAAAATAAAATAATCTGGCTTTTGTTTTATTCTGTCTGACCTCTTAAAAGCCAAACAAAACCCAACTGTTTCTAATTTCAGCATGATGGGAGAGACAATGACCTTTCTCAAGCAACAACTAAGCTCCTACAACTTGATTGAGCCCTTTCAAGACAGAAAACAAAGTTTGAATTATGCCAGTCTCTTCAGACATAGAAGTGAAACAAAATCTCTTGCAAGGCAAATTTGATGAGGAATCTCACTAAATGAGTGATATATGTGGGATAATATGAAAATGCATCCTGTTGTACTGTAGGTAGAAAATTAATCAGCCAATTTACAATTAAATTGTGTCAATTTCAATGGGATAGTAATTTTCTAATAAAATCCACCTTTAAAATGCTGATTTCTTTGCTGCATGTTGCAGGAGGACAATGTTAATGACTGGTTTCTTTTTCCTGTCAAACATGCCATGAGATGAACATATTACTGTGGAACTCAAGACTTACAGGTTTGTTTTCCTATTTATAGCTCTCTTAAATGCAGAACTGGTTTTGTTGTTCACCATAACTTGTTAGGTAAAACACTGGTTGGATTTTCCTTACAGTAGAGGGCATTCCTGCTGTCGAAAAAGGAGTAATGTATCTAAATGTAAAGGATAAATCAAACTCAGCATATAAGCATCTGGTAAAATTTCCTGTTGTTCAGTAATTTGAATAGCATATGCTGCTGTAAGATTTGTAATTAGGTTTGTGCATAAACAGTATTGCTAATATTGTTGTAGCCCTGTAAGCAGATTGGGTGCTGATTTTTCATCATGCTTCATAGGAACTGCTTAGGCTGCTTTACAAAGCCCTGCCTATATTTGCAGAAAAGTACATTTTCTAATTATGCTGATAATTTCACATGTTGAGAAAAATTTCTCAGGGATTTCATGCATTCGTGGCTGGACTTGGCTTTGTGTGTTTTTTCATGTAAAAGTTGCTAGCATTTCTGAGCTCAAATCTTGTCACGGTAAGATGTCTCTGTATTTGAAATGACATGAGTGAAGGAATTCAGTCTTCTGACAACCTCTGTTCTGCTTTTGTCAGTGGTAAATTCTAGCTCAAGGAGATGTCAAATCACAATGAAGAGAGGTTTGCCTAGGAAAAAATAATGATAATACACGCCTTACGGAAATTAAAATTCAAACCTACAAGTGTGTGTGTATTAAAGGAAAACCTCATTAGATATGTACAAATTAAAGCTGCTTTGGCCTTAGTTTTCAAATTTTTTTTAGTAAAAAAGGTGAGAAATAAGTCATTTTGATGCTTTGCTGCATAATTTTAAGGAAAAAAGGAACTCTTACTTCCTAGCTATAAATGGTCTTTTTTCTTTGACCAAACCACATAATCATTTTCTTCCAGAATTTTCTTCAATCAAAGTATGACCAATTTGTATAATTTCACAAACAAATGCCCAATACTTCTTTAATCTGCCCTTACTGTCTAGCTTTGTAATTTTTAGTAGCACAGGCCTTGAGAAGCTATGTGTCCTCAGTGTGTCCTGGAGGCACTAAGATGCACTCAGATACCTCTGACTGATAAATATATGGATAATCAGCCATGGAGAAGGCAGCCTTGCTAAAACAATATTCTGGACCCTTCCAGGAGTGAAGTTAACATGGACTGGTAACAAAGTGTGTTAGTTATGTTGGCATGAGCAAACCTAGAGTAAATCAGTGCTGCAGTGTGAACTGTGCGCACTCACGCCACACAGTAATAGCAGGATACATACCTACGTGCTGGGAAAAAATACAATTTTTACTTAAGCTGCTAAGTATACATGATAGCGTAAGCTCTGTCATCATTTTGCATGTGTTCTCATGCTTCTGCCACAGGAGGTAGCAGAACTTGACATGCATAGGTACTCAGATAAGCCCTGAACTCGTTCACGTCAGGCCCTGACCGCTCCACCGTGCCGCTGGTACACCAGGTACGCTTTTGCTCAGGGGGGCAGCCCGTGCCGTCGGTGCCTTGCGGCTGCCCTGGGGGGCAGTGCCGGGTGCCTCCCCTCAGCGGGGCACAGCCGTGACAGCCGGAGGTGCTGTGCGCTGGAGATGGCGAGGAACAGCGGCGGCGCCGCGGGGTTGGCCCGGGACGGGGCCTGCGCGGGGCCAGAGGGGCGCGGGGCCGGCAGCGGCACCGCCCGGGCCTGGCCGCCAGGGGCGCCGCGGGGCGGCGGCGGCGCGGGGGCGGGAGCGGCGGGGGGGGCGGGGGGCGGTGGCGGCGCGGCCCCGGCTGTCAGCGCCGCCCGAGCCGGGCTGCGAGCGGGCTCCGCGCCTCAGCACGCACGGCTGAGCCCCGCGCTGCCATGGAGCCGCAGGCACGCGGTGAGTCTCGTCGGGACAGAGCCCTCCGGGGAGGCGCGGGGGTCCCCTCCCTGCCGCCCGGAGCTGCGCTCACCCCGCGGGGAGGGCCGAGCCGGCGCGGGGACAGCGCGAACTGGGGCGGGGGGCGCCCGGGGCGGGGAGAGCCCCAGGGGAGCCGCGGGCCGGGGCACGGCCGGTGAGAGGAGCGCGGTGAGCGGTGCCCGGGAGCGCTGCCCGGTGCCCGCCGCCTGTGGCAGCCCCAGGCTCAGCCGAGGAGCGCAGCATGACCGGCCCGGCCCGCGGGGCGTCCTCGCCCTGCGCCCCGTCCTCCATCCCGAGCCGGCATCCCCTTGGCTTTCCTTATGGCTGGGATGTTGGCGGTCGCTTTCTCCGGCTGCTGGCTTTAGGCGTGTCGCGGTTAGTCAGGTAGCTGGCTGACAACTGTGTTAAGTTAGTTGGTTGGTTGAGGTATTTCTGTGTGTCCCGCTCCGCCGGCCGTCCCCCTCTCCCGGTGGAGCTGCGGGCGCTGCCTGCCGAGGACAAGCGGGACGGTGCGAGCCGGAGCCGGCATCGCCACCGCTGTCCTGGAGGCAGCCCGAGGGCGGGAGCCGCCTCCAGCATCAGAGACCCTGGGACTCGGCTTCCAGCGGAGCTCGGGATCCACCGGGAGCCGCTTAAAATTGGATCCGCTAAAACATTTCTGCAGCTTTGCAAACACAGCATTCAGTCACTCAAAGTGAGCGTTTTCTATTGCAACAGTTACAGCTTACTTAGCTGTTCATATCTCCCTCTGGATAAAGTTAATTGGCGTCCAAAGAAGAGAAGAAACTTTTCGTGCGAGTTACAAATGGTGTTTGGGTCAGCCAAAGAGATTTAGCGCAGACAGGTCTTGCTCGCCTTTATAATCTTCCTTCTTTTCTAAAGAACCTCATGGCTTTGTCACACAGGACTAAGCAGGTGGTACAAATATTTCTACAAAATCAGAATGTTTAGGAAACATTTTATGTCATCTGTAAAACATGGAGATGAAATAAGCAGGACACATATGCTCATTGAAACTAACTGAAAAAATAGGCTTCCTAATTCCTAATAAGACAGTTAAAATCTGCCTTAAAAATACACTTAAAAGAGGCAATGTTGGCTGCAAATATGTTTGTATGTAAAGGAATACAGTGGGAAATTTGAGTTCATGATGCTTGTGAATGAGAGCCTTTCTGGCAAGTGTTGTGCATGTGCTGTCCCAATGGATGCTTGGCTGAAGCTGCCTGCTGAAACAAATAGATCTGTGGCTCAGGATTTTCTCAGGATTTTTAGAAGTCAGTATTAAGTCTACAGCATAAGACATATTTAAATAATTTTTCTGAATACATCTGTATAGCTACTATGATAGGAGCTTCTGTTCATTGAACAGGAGACCTCCATATGATACAGAATTTGGATAATTTCTTGTTTTGTAGAGCTGATGGAAAACAGTATCAGATTCTGGTTAGCTGGATAGTGATGTATGTACACGTGAATCTTTTGCCTTCTCTGACTAGTAAGATGAGTAAACACACATGCTCTCAGTGTGTGTTAAAAATTTAGGTCAGTAACTGTGTTTTGCTAATGTATATTTGGTTCAGCAGCTCTGTTACTTCCCCAGGTCTTGAATGAATTCTTCTGCCGGATGACTATTGGCTAGTGAGAGAATTTAAAATTCTACCTATATTCAATTCTTGAGTCACTTTTTTCTTTGGTTTCTCACCTGCGTGTTTTATTTCTACAGTCTCTCAGAACAGTCTCTCATTACTAAGAAAAAAAAAGAGTGTTGCTTTGATAAACTAGCAGTACAATCCAAGATTTTTGTGGTAGGTATTTGCATGGCAGCAAACCTTTGTTTTTGCCTTCCCTTTCCTTCTAGACTTAATTTAGTGCATGCTACTGCAGTTATGGAGCCTTGCTGGCAAAAAGAATTCAACCTGTATGTGTCTAATGCTGTCAGATTCAGTTAAGTACATCTAAGCACTGGCCAGAAGTCTGAATTTTTCAATCCTAGTTACACATTTTGCAGAGAACAGTTATAGCACTTTACTAACAAAACAATAACAATTTCCTTGAAAGACTGCTTTACTTCCAATATCTCCTTAAGCAGCAGGAGAAATGTGTATACATTTGAATGAGTTTATTAATTGCTTCTAAAGAACTTTCAGATGCCCACAGAGAAATGAATCCTGAATGGTTTGTTCCAGTGCGCTCTGCCAGGGTATTGTATTCCAACTGAAAAGATAAAGTTATGTATTTAAAAGCATAATTATGTTGTTTGTGCCATTTTATATTGTCCTTCAGGCAGGCTGTGCCTCAGTAGAGCAATTTTATGTTCAAGAAATGCATACAAGTATAAAAAACAAATTTCTTCAGAGCAGAAAAATATTTTTGTCAGCATTTTTACATGGCAGCATGAGTTAACTTCATGAGTCTTAATGCAACTGTGGACAAAAGAAAAGTATTATGTGTAAATGTATCAAGGTAGTGGGCAGAGGTTACAGCTGCGTTCCATGGGTTTCTGGGTGGTTCAAGGCACAACATAGTATCTGTCCATGCCCTTGAGGACTGTGAAAATTAACTGCTCTCATACCTACTTTAAAGTAGTAGAGAGAATTCATGGAGTGAAACTGAATTACTGTTATACTTAAACATATTGAATGTGTCTGGTGCCATTCATGTGGATGAACTAGATAAGACAGTCAATCAGACAGAGGGAAATAGTAATTAATGTTAAAACTATTTTCAAAAGAAATAGACACATGTTCTATGTAAACAAATTCACATGTGTAATAAAAAAATTATCTTTAAGCCTCTGGCTGTTTTTCTCTTTGATTATTTTTTATTCTTAATGGAAGAGCTGATCTGGGAATATACCAGCTAGGCTTGTACGAGGTGCTAAAATTCCATACGAGCATATTTGTTTTCATTCCTGTGGCTGCCAGTCATTTCTCAAGTGAAAAGTTTGGAAATCTGAAGAACAGTGTTTCTCTTTGAAAGGGCGGAATATCCAAGCTGTGTATTTGCCTCTCATCGTACTCATTCTACTCCAGATCCAGATTAACTGACTACCCCATGTAGTCCTGCTTTCCAGTTTAAAACTGCGAATGTCCTGTAATAATGACAGTACCATGAATGTCTTACTCTGTCTCTCATCTGAGAATCCCATGTGCCTTTTAACACTGGAGCTTTGCTCATTACACATTTCTCTCCTTTTGCAATAATTCTTCATTTCTTCATGCATCCAGACATAGTTGTACCCTCTTTCCCTGTCACATCCTCTCTTGATTCTTACTCTGATAAAAAGCTTTGATGTGCAACTTTCTGCTCCCTTTTTACCTACACCTGTAGCTCAGCCAGCTGCTTGCACTCCTGGCCTCTGAAGGGGTTTTTGTCCTGGCAATTCTCCTTAGAGCTGTTCCTGACAGATGTTCTGCACCCTCAGTCAGTTATTCGTTGCAGCCATAATAGCTTGCAGTGGCTACACTCACCCGTGTCAGGTATTGTGGAGAGAGCTGTGGTTAGTTCAGATGTTGGATGACTCCTTCTTGAGGCTTTATCTTGTAGGTTTGCTGCACCTCTTCTTCCCTCTGCTGTGTGCAGCTGGCACGCTGCTTCTGGGATCCTCAAGCCAGCTGTATCTGTCCTGTGTAACAGAGCAGAGGGGCAGCACCTTGGCATGTGCATTTGAGTGGAGCTTGTGATCAGAGGAATATCATTGGAAGTCACAGCATTAGCCCAGTGCCCTCTCCCTGCCACAGTGGGCACCTGCCACTCAGGTGGGCTGAAGTCTCTGTGGTGGGAGGCAGTGGTGAGGAGGACCTGTGTTACCTTGATACAGTGTGCAAGACTTGCCAAAATGGCATTGGCAGCTTGGTCAGCAATCTCTCTCCTTGCTAATGTGGTTACTAATCCAGATGGGAATCTGGATAGTCAGTCTTGCAGTGGGAAGGTGGGGATAGAGCTGCCTCACTGTAGCAGCAGTGCTGTAGCCATCAACAAAAGCAGTGTCATGCTGGAGAGGGCAGCATCTTCCCTATCCTCATGTTTGAGTCTGGTGCTTTACCAAGGGGCACTGACTGTTTTGATCTATGTTGTTCACCTTTTCCCTAAGGACAGAGTACAACTACTGGTTTGGAGCTGATTTAGTGTAACTGTTTTGTGAGAAGTGCCTGTCCACCTGTGCTTTTTGAAGCATCAGGATTCACTCTAGTTATCCAGGGGTTTGTACTGTCTCTGTACTGCCTTCCAGAGCACAGCATTGCCCTACTATGGAGAGCAGGAGAGAGGACTTTGCAAAGGGGCAGGAGGATAGTGGAGTAATTGAACCAGCCAGTGATAACCTGCTTATTTCACTGCACAATGGAAGTTTCAGTTCCTGTATTAGTAAGAGCACGTGTAGAGGAGGTCAAGTGAAAAAGGCAGGGTTGTAATTTATGATAGGATTCTTAAATATTTAACAGCAGTGCACAAAGCTCAGAATAATAGCTCTTTCATATTTATACTACAAGGAGAGAAAATGCATGTGTGGAATGAGTTATGTGGTATATCAGATTTTAAGTAAGTAAATGTCTGAAATCAAATGCAGTGCTTCTCTTACATTTTTGTACCTGTATTATTTTCAGCTTCATTACTCTTGTCATAGGCTGAAATTCAGTTTGCTGAGGCTCAGAAAATTTGAATGGCTTCATGCTACACCTGAGAACTGAAAATAGTGTACTGTGGGATTCAGAAATGAGGTATAAAAAAGAGACCTCATCTAAAATCTAGGGCCAATCTTACAAGTGTTTTTAACTTTGACAGTTTTGCAGACATGAGGACATAAAATGGAGAGCCTGCTAAAACAAAGACATCTAACCCAAAATCACATTTTAAAATTCTTGCTCTATTTTTTTTCTCCTGTGTCTTATTTTCACAGGTCTGATGGTATGAGCCCTAGAAAGCAGCACAAGTATAGTCTGAGTCTGCTCTCTGTACTAAAAAGTGCATTAGTGGAAAGATGAGAATGCTGGTGCTGTCCTGACATGCTTCACTGACTAGTACAGTAGAGAAATGCATGGACTTTGGAGGTGCTTTGCTTAAGCCATGTGCTACTTGAAGAATGTGGCACAACCTTGACTGAAGATTGCAGAGGGTTTGAAGGAATGTTGCCATATTTAAAAATTTATGTATCAATTGGTAGCTTGTTTTAGCGCAATCCTGGAATTTGGATTTAGAAAGAACGTACTCAACCCTTGACTCAGAAAGTGTTTTCAGGGTAGAATGAATTCTTGCTTTCTAATTACAAAATACCTCTTGAGGTAATAAATAAAAATGAGATGTGGGCAGGCTAGTTTTATCTGATTTTATTTGTACCTTGTAGAAATGCACAGTTGCAATGCCAAATTTTATATATGTAGTATGCTATAGTCATATCACTGCTGTCTAAACTGGGCCTTTTGGCTGCTGCATGCTCTAAACCTATCTTGTATGAGAAATGGTGAGAAGGGACTGACAAATATGGATTTTAGTAACATGTCACACTGACCTTCTTCAAAACTCTTCAAAATTATATAAGTGGATTTGTTTCATTCTTTAGGACAGAGGTAATATTACTTAGCCATCTTTGAGGTCCATGGATCAAAATCATATCTATCATGATTATACTTCTGCATCCATGATGTGGTTAAGTGTTGCAGGTGAGTAATTGCAAACCACATATTTAGCAAGTGCTTGTATTGTACTTCAGCAGTGAATCTGCCTTTTCTTCCTCTTGTGCTGTCTCTCAGTCCCTCTTTCACTTCATACAAAGAAATGGAATGGCAGCAGTGAGGATCTTGTTGCAAGTGTTCTTATCGAAAAGTGTTAAACAATTGCAAGAATGCAACAACTACAACGTGATACTTCCTGAAGTGCCATCCTACCGTGATGATAAAGCTCTTGCAGTGTCTTCAATTTTCCCTCTCCTGCTTGGGTACATTTTACCTTTTCTGCACTTTTAGGATTTAAAATGGCTGGATGATAAAAAGGGCTCCAAAAGGCTTCTCTGGTTAATGAATTACTTCTGTGTAAGATTTCTTGAACTTTTGATCCTTTGTTACTTATTCCAGCAAAATGTTATTGTGCATATATATTAATGGCATGTGGTTAATGGCATGATGCAGTGAAGGACCAACTATTGGATTCCCAGGCAGACAAGAAAGATTCCACTGCAAATAGTTGTATAAAATACTAGGAATTTCTGTATTCTCTTCACATTACCTGTCATGTTTTCTTATGTAAGCAGATTGTTGAAAAATATCTCATGATTGTAGGTAAAGCCCCTACAATCTTTAGCAACCAAAGTCTTTAGCAACCAAATAATAATACAGCAGTAAAATTTATAAAGACATGTTTACAGAGAAAAGGAAAAGTCATGGTTATGTGTGTGTATCCCAATAAAATAATTTCTCTCATTTAGTCTGCTCTCCAACTAATGGGCTTTCAGATGCATAGGAGCTATGTAGTCAGGGATCCAGTTCTTGGAATTTCTTTTTACATCTTTGCATTTCTAGTCACTGAAGGAGAATCCAGGGAGCTCAGAGAACCAGGCTGGGGGTATAAAGAACAGAAGGAGGTCTAATGACTTCTGTCATTTCCAGAAATGGAGGCAATGATATGTCTTGAGCATTCAGTTCTTTCTGAAGCAAGAAGAGCATTCAGGAAGAATGCATACTTCCGGGGCTTTTTTTTACTGGTCTTCTGGGGTTTGATTTCTGTAAAGTTGTCCTGCTCTCACCACTAATGTACTTTAGCCAGCAATTATCTTTGCTGTCCACCAAGAATATAATGAAAGTACACAGAAACTAGAACACCAGTGGTGCTTTAGGCAGAGAGAGACCTAAAGCTACATTTGGAAAATACTTTTGATATTCATACAAGTGTGAAGTGCCTATAGATATGGTGTTGGTTTTCCAAGTGAAAAGTGTTTGCACAAAGTGTTTACATAACAGGCAGTGCAGTTTATTTTCATGTGCTTTCTTGCTGAAAGGGCTACTTTTGTTTGCTGATCAATGAAGTTGTTAGGACCAGATCCTCTCCAATCTATTTCTTCCTCTATTGCAAATCATTCTTTCTGGGATTTTTTTTTTTTGCATTTATAGAGTCTGATTTTTCTCTGAGTTTTGCATTAGTTTGTGAAACACCCTTCCTCCTAAGTCATCCAAATAGATTAGTTATCTCTGTTTTGTACCTGTGCCATGCTTTCAAATTGCATTTAATAATTGCCTAATAATTAAAGCTACTAACATAGAAATTGTAAATAAAGCATAATTTAAAACTACATATGATATTAATTTAAAAGGCTGTATGATTTATATTCTGGAAATATTTATAAATGGTAGCTGAAGGGAGGTAAAGCTTTCTGTGTTTGTTTCTTCAGTAAAGAGTTAGGTTTGTCTTTGTTCACCTGTTCAACTGTCTTTTCACCAGTTTCCTCACCAGGAAATTGCCTTGCCACCTGGGTGGGACTAAGGTAATGCAGATTTGTGGTTACAAATAGTGGCTCATCACCCTCTAAAAGTTTTAAAATACTTCTGCATAGTTGCCTCAGAATAACTGTTTTCATTGTGCTGTAGGTGAATTTAGTAGTAATGTGTCATGCTGATACTGGCTAAGGCATTTTAGGTACTTATCTAATTCCTCTTTCTATGTTTCTCACTTGAATTAAAATGTTCTTAAATGCACAGAGTAGACTTCAGGTCACACAAGGTTTTTAGAGGATGATATGGAGAAAATGTGTCTAGTTAGAAGGTCTTCTGAAGGCCTTAGATACTTTATATTCTTTCTCTGGTGCATACTGGGTTGTTGCAGGCTAAAATTTCATTTTAAAGCGATCAGAGATAGTTGTATTTAAACACGTCCAGATTTTTCTTAGAGACGAATAAAATATATGTACATTACAGAGTTAGAAGGGCAATTATGCCAGGAACAGAAGATTACCTTGTGCTCAAAGTATTTTAGGTAGATGGCAGCTATTAACTTATTATTGTGGGAGGAAGGAATCAAAGTCATAATCAGAGAGAATGATGTTTGCCATGTCATTACCTAACCAGTGCTGTGCACTATTATGTGCATATGAAGAACCAGTTAATCCATATGCTCTTGCAAGAGAAAATCCTTTAGTCATGTAGTGAGATAGGTGGTTCAGAGCTCCTGATAGCAAAGATGACGGTGAAGAAGGAGCAATTACTAGAATAGCCTGACTGATTAAAAAAAAAAGGCTGCTGAATAATGTCATTCAGACATTGATATAAACTGAATCACAATGAAGACTTTATTTAAGTCTTTGCAGAGCTAAATAGCAGATTTTATCAGGAAACTGGAAGTCAAATACTACAGGTGGAGGAAAAATGTGTTCTCTTGGTTTTAAATTGCTTCAGAAAACAGAGAAGCATAATCAGCAATATAGATGAAGCCTGCAGTAAGCACAAGGAATAAAGAAGAGTATGTAATAATAATAGTTTTTACCTATTTAAGAGAGGCTCAAAGATAGGAACCAGATTTAGACCTAGATCCAGAATTAGAAGGTTTCTCAGTTGTGTCCGGTTCTGCACAGAAATATGGAGCATGGACATGTCCTGAAAAGGGAGCAGCAATATTTTGGTCATGGTTATGGGCTGTGCATGGGAGTCAAGGGTGGGGAGGGTAAGAAGAGAGAAAAAATTTAACAATTAGGTTGAGTAGGGATGAAGATGTGAATGAAAGCTATTAGCAGAGATGCAAGTGTTGGAGTTTTTTTCAGAAAAGTACATTATGTTACGTCCCTCTTGCAAGAAGTTCCTCAGTAAAATATTACTACTTAAGGTAGTAGAAGAGTAAAGAGAAGAAAAGGGCTGTCTTGTGCTCATTTTCTAGACTTTCTGAAGTTAAAATAGGCATTATTTCACACTGGGTGATCAGTAAAGATTCTAGATTGGAGGTTTGAATGATATTCTTGTCACTTGAGTGTGGTCAAATGCAACCTCAGCAACATGGCAATTCATGCTAAACCCTATCCTTGTCTTGCCCATTGGCTTGCCATTGCCTGTGCCCACAGCAGCTGTCATAGAAGCTCACCCTCTGGTTCAGGGCTTATCTTCCCAGCTGATCTTCAAAGAAAAAAATAAAAGCCCACATTCTGCCTGTGTCAGCTGCCATTTTCTGCTGGTATTTGAGGGTGAATTGGGGACCTCAAAGATTGAGGTTGTATGGTGCGGCTGGATGTGCAGTTTCTGTCTCCTGGTCCAATAAATATCCCCTCTTCCTGAAGCATGGTCTTTGTGTCACTAGGATGGCTGCATGGGGCATGCCACCTGTTCTACACAGATAGCCAGGGCCCTAAACCCCAGGGGCCTCCACTCAGAGCCCCACTAAACAAACACATTCCTTTGTAATGGCATTTTACATAACACTGAGTAGGCAAAGCCATGAAGTTAACGAAGTTAACTATGCCCAAAATTCTGAAGGCCTTAACATGGAGCTTAACACCAGGAACAGAATAGTAAGTGCTTCATTTCACGCCTCAGGATGCTGGCAAAAAAGCTTGTGGGAAAAACAAGTGAAACTTGGTGGTGGACAGGCCCAGATAGATGGTGCTATTCTGACTGAGAAGTGTTTTGTGTGCCTGTGTGCAGAGAATTACTGTTACACTAATTCCAGATTCCAGGTTTATCAGAGCAAACCACTGCAACAAGACATCCTGGCTGAAAAGCAGGGTATCTGCAGGAGGTGGCGTGGCACTCAAGTGAGCTGTTTGTCAATATATTTGGAGTATTTCCTTTAAAAAATAAAAAAATTGTCTCGAATAGAGGGCCTGTGCAACAGAACATAGCCATTGTCTCTATTAGAATGTGTTGTTTTCAAATAATATTCAAGTTATTTGAATTCAGATATTCAAAATATTAAAATAATGAATGAGCTTTGTTTTTATTGGTTTTAAATAAATTGTGTTGCAGGTAGATGCATCCAGAGTAGACCAAGTTTATTTAGGGAAGACTAGGGAACTTTCCACTGTCATATGACACAACCCCCCGCCTCCCCACTCCCTCCACCCTGTTAGGAAGGCAAAAGTGCACTGCTGCAAAGTAGCTAGTCTTAATTATGAAGGGATTAAGGGGTGAAGCAGGTGGCCCTTAAAACATGGGGGGTTGGGAGGGACATGTCTGATTTGAGAAGCGTTTGATTCAATGCCTCATTTTGGTGGCCATGTCTGCTTTGGGCATGTCTGCTTTGACAATTGTTTGATTCAGTGCCTCATTTTGGTGACCAGGAGCTTTTACATAATGTAACATAAAAAATTAAGAAAAACTCTGGGAAGAGGAACTGTACCTTTCTCCCAACTTAGGGAGTGATATCAGCTCTGGGGCCTCCAACTTAGGAAAGGCATGGAGGGCCATAGAGATAATGAGAGAGCTGGAGAACCTGTTCTAAGAAAACAGGTTGAGAGAGTTAGTGTTGTTCAGCTTGGAGAAGAAAAGGCTTTGAGGAGACCTTATAGCACCTTCCAGTACCTGAAGGGGTCTACAAGAGAACTGGAGGGATTTCTTTCAAGGGCGTGTAATGGCAGGACAAGGGGAAATGGCTTTAAACTGTAAGAGTAGGTTTGGATTTAATACCACAAAGAAATTATTTACAGTCAGGGTGGTGAGACAAAAGAACAGGCTGCCCAGAGAAGTTGTGGATGCCCCATCCTTGGAAGTGCTCAAGGCCTGCTTGGATGGGGCTTTGAGCAACCTGGTCTAAGGGAAGGTGTCCCTGCCCATGGCAGGTGATTGGAACTAGGTGATCTTTTAGGTCCCTTCCAACTCAAACTATTCTATGATTTATTATTGCTAATTTGTAATTATGCTGCCTGCAAAGCTTAGTCACAGATCATGGATATTTTGTGCCAAAAACAGTATGCAATAAGGCAGTCCTGATCCTTTAAAACTATGATCTTTACTCTCCCAGTATGAGAGATTGATCACAGAGGGGAAAGATCGTTTGTCCCTTTTTTCCCAGCATTCTTAAATGTGAACTTTAGTATATGTAACAATGTAGAGACATTTATTCTGTATTAAAACAATGGAAGTAATGAATTTGAGCCTGAAGAGGATATAGAATCTGTCATGTACCCAAGTATAATTGTTTCCTGTGTATTTTCCCTAGTACATTTACAGGACCAAAAGTGACACATCTGTCTTACATGTTGAAATAGCTGAAAGGGGGTGTAAAAAAAGCAGGCAACCTGCTGGCTGCTGCGTGATTTTGTTCATTTTAAAATTACACTTTTAAAGATCTTGTTAGTTATGTGTTTTGTGATCTAAAGGACACAAAATATGACTACATGAAGAATTTATTTTGCAATTAAAAAAATATAATTTTAGTGCTTCTTTCAGTACAGATACATTGTTGGAAGTTAATTGAGGAGGCTTTTGAGTTTAATTATACTGCAGTTAGATTGCTATCTAATTATATTCTTTTGCACCTGGCTTTAGAAAAGTACAATAAACTGATTCATTCTTAGGAGAGAAAGGTTATTAAATCCTGCCATTAAGTTTCAGTGATTTTGATTCAGTGAAGCAGATGCATGATCTTAATTATACAATTGATGGTATTGCCGTCACTTCTACCAGCTGAGGATGGGACCCCAGGTGCCTCTCTGTTCAGAGATGAGAAAAATGTACTGTCATGTATTTTTAGTATGAAAGGGTGGGTTTAAGAAATGTGACTGATAACTTCCACCTCTGACTAGCAGCATTTCCATGTCATAGTTCTTATCTTCCCCTACACTGCTTATTCTCTAGGATTATATATGCATTATTCCTTCATTTGCTTTGTGCTGCGTGTTACAGTTTCTAGAGTACCTTATTTGTAGAGAACAATTCCCTTTTGTGATGCAGTGTTATCCACTTTCTCATTCCCTATTATTCCATTGTGACTTCATCTTTTTCCTTCTTTTTCCCTGTTCTTCCTAAAGAAAAAGAGATGACACTCCTTCCACTTGAGGCATTTTTTTCTTACCATTGACTTCACAGAAGGTTGTGCAGCATGATCAATAGAAAGCACAGAAAGTGGTACAGTGCTGTCATAACTTTCAGTTTGACATAACAGAATGAACCTTCTACTGTCTTTAAACTGTTACATTTCACAACAATTGCTTTGTTTTTCCATAGCTACAGCTTGAAAATGTTACCCTTGTCTTGTCCAGGCATTCAGGATTATTATTCTATACAAAGAGAACTTGCTATAGGGTAAAATGTGCAAGATCATCCTTGCATTCCTGGACATTTCAGATAATTATTTTGCTTGGAAGATCAGTTCCCAGGTTGAAATCTTAGGTTGAAGTAAGTGATATGTATTTTTTTAACCGTTATTGCTATTCTCACTTTTATCCATTTTGTTTCCATGTTTGGCATGATTATCAAACTCCTTATCAGTGTATATGGTTTCTTGGTGCAATGGTCAAGCTGTTGTGTCTCTTTTCTGCCAGTTTTTTTGTGTAGATTGTCTCTTTTCACTGGCATAGATTGGCAGGTGTATCAGCGGTTTCTGGGGGAAAAACAAGGTAGAGACATCCTCAAGGTATGATTAATTTCCTTTTTTTATACTAAAACAGAGAAAAGAATCAGCACAGCGCAACTGCCTGTTTATCCAGGGGCTTTAAATAAAAGTTTTCCTTTGTTTGGAAATCTGCCAATCTGTCTCATAGCTATGGATAGATTTTCTTACTGCTCGGGTTTGCAAGGGTTAAGAGATAGAAGGCAAAGTTTTAACAAAGTCAGTAATAAGCTGCTCCAGCATGACCAGGGACACCTACTCTGAGATTTTAGACTACATCCTAGAACTCTTGGATACCCAAAAGCTGTACTCTCTCCCTATCCTTGACACTACTGCCAACCTAAAGCTCAGGGAGAAAGGGATTGAAGACACTTGCACATCCATCTCTCTCGTTGAAGGAACATACTCAGGGCAAAAAGACTGAGCCCACATGGTTGCAGAAAGTAGAACCTACATATTTCTGTTATGTTTACATTTTTAGTCTACATCACCTGTGCATCTTGAGTATTTCCCTTTCTTAGCCAAGGTGAATACAGCCTCTGGGTTTGTTTTTCAATCATAACTTCAAAATCAACCTTATATTTTCAGTTCTAAGTCCTTTAGGAGAGTGGCAGGCTGTATGTAATTGTTAGGCTCAAGCCTAAGCAAGTTCAAGACAAATTCAGACTTGTCCACAGTTAGAACCAGACAGAAGGGAAGATCTTCCTTCAGTAGTTTGTTTTCTAGATGAATTAAATGATAACATATTTTCCTATTTTGATCTCCAATAATAACTTTGTAGTGGAAAAAATGGTATGGAAATCCATGCAACTTCTGATAGCTTTTTCTGACCAATTTAGTTATTTAATACATGCTTCTAGTCCCCCTTGTCTCCCCCTTAATCTCTATATCTGGCATTAGGACTACATTATAAAGAAGATCAAAGACACTAATGCAGTGTCTGGACAGTTCCTTTGTTCTACTTACCATTTCATCCCTTTGAAGACTTAATTGCAATTTAAATTTGTGAACAAGTGTTTTCCAAATTTAAATAAGGAACTCTAATGACATGGCAAAAGAAGCTGTAGCAAATAATTTTTCTTACTAGAAGGGTTATGTAATTTGTTTTCTCACTATTTGATGTGAATGCTAGGTAACAAGGTAGATATGGTATTTTTAATTGGTTGGAAAACAAAAAAGCAGAGCAGTAAAAGCACTTCAATTCTTAATGCTTTGTTAACACAAAGGATGATCTCTATATTTCCTTGAATAAATGTTAAAAAATTTACAAAAACAGAAATTTGATGGTTTTTACCTTAATTGTGCTGTCGTTATGGTTAATTCAACAATCATCAGTGCCTATAGTGTAAGCTTTTAATTTTGTTGATTTTTGGGGGGGGCTTTTGGGGTTGTTTTTCTTTTTTAAACAGTCAACATGCAAGAAATAGTCTGATACGTACTACTCTAGAACATGGATCTGAGATGAATACAGAGAAAATACATTAAAAGCACTAACTAAAACATCTTTATGTAGTTAATCTTTAGATACCTGAGTAATTAAAAAAAAATCTGTCATGGATTTTATCATTGTATTGTTTGGTTATTTTAAATTTTGTAGAATAGTTACAGATCTTCTAGATTCTAAGTGGCATATTAAATTTGTCACCCCTACAATTCTACTGGCAAACATATGCACAGGTATTGATTGATGCTGAAACAGTTTCTCACATTAAATCAGATTTAGCAGCAGACTGTAGAATTAGGGTCACTAGTCTTAGCCACAATTACCATGAACTTTGGGGGGAAATTGCAAATGCCCATTTCAGCACACTGGAACTACTTGCATGGTTGTTGTATTATTTTCTCATATGAATCTTGCAGAAGAACCCAATAAATGTGCTTCCCCAGCTATTCACCTCCTCCCACTTCTTTCTATATAAGTATTTTCCTAATACAAAGGGTTTTCTGCTCATTTGTTTCAACTTGGGTCCTTCTGTATGACTTGCAGTTCCAATTTGCTGATTATCCCATACTTTTAATGTTTCATTCATATTTTATCTAATATGATTATGATGTATGTGACAGTAAGTACTAAAACCTTCTTTAAACTAGAAGCCAATCAGTGTTTTGCATTGATTCGAACCTATTATATGATTTCCCACACTTTATAGGGGCGGGGTTTTTGGTTATTTTGAAGTAACATATGTCCAGAAAATCACTGGTTTGCCTGTTTCCAGAGGATAAATGAGTTACACATCAGTATATTATTAGTGTAATTTGCTGTAGCAACAGGAGGTTGTATGAGACTATAGGAAGCTGCAGTCTTGTCTCCAGCAATCCTACACCACAAGACAAGGCTGTCTGGAAGAGCTAATGAGGGAGGTGGGCTGGGTCTTGCATCTGTCTCTGGGCAGAGTCTTGTGACAGCATATCCCAGAGCTAATTGTTGATTATTTGATTAAGCTCTGGATTGAGCTTCATTGCAAATGGAGAAGTAGAGAGAAGGGGATAGGTAATGAAAGCTCCTTAGCTGACCACAGAGAATGAGGGAGGGGGAGTTCAAGGAACAGGTTCTAAGACAGCTTTTGTTCCATTGATGCCTCTTGTGTGATTTTTTTTTTCCAGTGTAATAGAACTGCTGGGCAGGCACAGCAACTGAAATTAAATTCAGGAGCAACAGAATGAAGTTAATTTGTGTAAGACATAGTAGGAGAAGAAAACAGATGTTAGTTAGTGGTAGTGTCTAGGCTCTATCCTCATGCCTTATCTGTTAGTGGCCTGCTTGAATGAAACTTGTAAAGCCCGTGCTTTAGATCAGTATGTGGAGGTCAATGCCTAAAATACTGTGCTGTTAGTAAAGGACATAAGAGATACAGGACATCACCAATGCCACGGGTTCTTGTAAATGGCTGGTAAAGTATTGGATGAGCTCCTAATTCATTCAGGGAAGCTTGTAACACCTATACTACAAGGTAAAGCAAAAGTTATTTAACCACCCAACGACTGAATTGTTCTTCTAAAAGGGTGGAAAGTTAATTTCCAATTCCACACTTGGATATTAGTGCAATTCTGAAGTAATAGCAGCTCTGCATCTGAACAGTTAATGACAATTTAATCACAATTCCAGATTTTCCAGATCTGACCACAGCTGGAAGCAAGGCATGACCTTCAGTATTTCTGGGAGGAGTAGGTAAGAGGAAAGAAAATGCAACTTGAAGGCAATTTTTTTTTCCTGCTACCAATGACCTTATGTTAATCTTGAAAACAAGTCAGCTACTGGTACAACTCCCTTCCCAGAGTGATCAAGCCTTCATGGCTCATAACTAATACCTATGCATCTTTCAGCAAAAATACTGTCTTTCCCCAGAGCAATTTCTGTGTGTTATCAGGGTATGTAGCTGGGCAGGAGAGGAAAATGCCTCAGTCTTCTTCAATACTGAGAGGAGACCTCATAGCAGTTTACAACTTTTTCATGAGGGGAATTGTAGAGGCTGACACTGATGTCTTCTCTCATGACCAGTGGACAGGACCTGAGAGAACAGCCTGAAGCTGTTTCAGGGGAGGTTTAACTTGGATATTAAGGAAAGGTTTTTTCACCCAGAGGGTGGTTGGACACTGAAGAGGTTTCCCAGGAAAGTGGTCACAGCTCTAAGCCTGACAGAGTTCATGAAGTGCTTGGGTACTCTGAAACACACGGTATGATTCTAGGGCTTGGCCTGTGCAGGGTCAGAAGCTGGGCTTTGATGATCCTTGTGGGTCTCTTCCAGCTCAGAATATTCTATGATTCTATGCTTCTATTTCATGCCCAACCCAGGATTTTGAGGCTGTTCTGAGATCAGAACTTGTAGGTGGGCTTACATCCCTTCAGTTGTACTGGAGGGTGCTAGGCTGCTCCATCTCCTGCATGGTCAGGGAATCCCAGAACTTCCTTCAGTCTGAAGACCAAAGTGTGAGAGATGACAGTATCTAGAGAGAGAAGCCGGTGACTGGAAGGAGTTTTCTGCTGGCCTTGCAGTATCACACAGTGCAGAGACACCCACAAATCCTGACCAATAGGTACACCTGTGATCCAAAACATCCTTGAATCCTAACTCAAGGCTCCAAAGCACTGTGTTAGGTTATCAGCACACCTGGGCTGATGAGCTCTCTAACTTCAGTGTAAGTCTGAGCTGGTGGATGCTGACCTCTGCTGTGCTCCATTACAAATATAATTGTAACCACTCTGCTATTGTTGCTAGAATCTAAGTATTCTCACATGAGGAAGTTTCAGAACTCAGACTGGCCTAAAGAAGGCTGTGACCCACAGTATGCTAAGGAGATGTTCAGACTGGAGCTGGAAGATGATCAAAGTGAAACATTTTCAGAGGGACAGTGACTGTAATGGAGGACTCTCATAGCTTGAACAAGGAAGTAGAGACTGAAGGATCAGACTAGATTTTAGAGGACTTAAACAAGAAGCAAAGGACAAAAATTCGGGGGAGAAACTGGATTCAAAGTGGTTTGCAAAGTGTTGGCATCATATTTCAAAAGTCCCATGCCTTTTCGGTGATTTCTCATGGGCATCTCACAGCACAGCCAACAAACTCCAGCTCTCTCCTCACCCAGCTAACCCACTCTTTTATAGCACTCATCTTCTTATTGGACACAGCTGTGGCCTGTTGAGGGCAGGCCTGTTCCTAATATTTGGTGATTGGTACAGCTGCAACTCCTCAGGTGTAAGATTACCTTCTGCACTATTTTCTTACATTCTATCCCTCCACAGCAAAGTATCATAGAGAAGATTGACATGGATTTGTTGTTTTGGAATGGATTGTAATTTCAGTCCAGTCTTGAAGTTTAAACTTGGCCATTGGGTCAAGTGTTAAGTGTTATTCAGTTGTTTCTGGTGATTTTGTCCATGTTGGCTTCCATCTCTTACCTAGCCGTTCCAAAACTATTGTTGTCCCTTGAGCATGGATCTGCCTTCTTTTTGGCTCTGACATCACCTCATCTCAACATCTATCCCAAGGCTTCCCTTAAGGGTTTTCAACCCTGTTGCCCCTTAGATCCTTCCCAGCATTTCCAACAGCTGCCCTGTACCACTGCTCCCCCATCCATGAAAAAACAGACTGCTTTCAAGACTGTGCAGACTTAAGTTTAGCTTGAGTCCCATAGCAACACTATTAATCCTCAAACAAATACCAAATAACAATTGTGTTTTGAGATGTAGGGGTGTTAATAAAGGTGATTTGGGAATGTTCCTACTGAATAAATATGCTTTCCTTTGTCCTGACTTCAGCAATCTAGGTTTTCCTGGCAAGCTGCTTTTTGGGTAATAGCTAAGATTTCAACTACTTCTATATGCCATCATGTTTTTAAAAGGTTTTGTGCTTAAGGGCGGTGATCTATTTCTGCATATGGTGCCAAGCAGGGGTTCAGCACCTGTGTTGCTGCTCTTTATCTTCCCACTCAGGGAACATTGTCATTAACAAGGCTGAATTCACTCCATCATGTTCTGCAGGGAAGTTGACAGTAGGAATCGAATCAGTTCTGTTCTGTTAAATAGAAGGAAATCCAGGTACACAGGGGGACTCTAGGTGAAGGAAATGGCAGAAGGCTGGAGGGAATTTAGTTTTCTGCATGAAAATGTGAAGTACTCAATTTCAACAGACTTGTTCCTTGTAACCTCTGTTCTTTAATGTCCAAACTTAACTAAGCTGTATTTTAATCTCTCTATAATAGAGTATACAGGCCTCTGTGGAGCTAGGAAAGAAATTGTTCTCTTCCATATTAAGCAGTATACAGGTCTCAGGAGTCAGCAGAGATGGCTCATTACCCTGCTAGGGAACTGAAATAAAGGGGAAAGTGCTGTCCCAGATGTAACCTGGAGGAGATTTTTGTTCCACAACAGAAGACTATCTAGAATTTAAAACAAGTTCCAAAGAGACTTGAATGTTTTCTGTTATCTCATGGTTTGCATTGGTTTTCTCTGCAGACCATAAAGAATGAGAGGCTCTTAGCGGCTGGAGCCCCAGCAATCTTTTCCTCACTGAATGATTCGGAGATAGGAAGTATTTTGTTTCATCAATACCTATTATACCAGGCAGGCCCTGGTCTTGCAAGCATTTATGTATGCACTTATCTTGCTTATTATGGATACTGACCCTGATCTTGGGCGTGCAGAAAAAGAAAGTAACAAGGTACAGTGTATTTGTCCCCCCTTCACAGGCTTAGATTGAGCAATCAAGGAATGCTTCTCATTAACATTCAGAAAATTTAAACAATAGTCATGGCATTTGCTTCTGCAAACTGTGTGCATCTGTAAGGTTTCAAGTTGTTGCAATCAGAGGTACTTTTAGAGAAAACTTGGCTCTGTAATATACTTCCTTTATTATTCACTGTACTATTGCTGCTCTTCGCATCAGTGATCCGCATTAGCCAGCTTTCTTATTTTGAAGAAAAAGCTTTCTTTTTTTTCTTCTGTATTGTTGGAAGCAAGAAAATGCCTTATCAGGGATTAGTAGGGTCCAAGGTGAATAATTTCTGGGAATGAGTGGTCTTTACACATATTAAATTGCTCCTGTGCAGACACTACCCTCTGATACTTCCAATAGCTTTTCAGAAGCAAAGAGAAGCTGAATGCAAATGATTGTAGCAGGAAAAGCTTGGTTTTCTTTGTTTGTTTGTTTGTTTGTTTTTCCCCTTAATGGATAAATACTATATCATTCTTAGATTTTAGGGGAGGCCAATACAATGGTTGAAATAATTACTAATGATTGTCTTGACCTTTTAACTTCTTAAGGCCTGTTGGAAACTCAGTCGTTCCATGAAGCAGATGAAGATGTGGTCACTGATGTTGATTTCACCAATATGATTTCTGAAGAAGAAAAAGAAGAGTTAAAGACTGAGCTGGCCAAGGTAATGAATTTGAATTTCTGTGAGTGTTACTGTTTCTACTTCCTTAAACTGCAAATAAAAATTTTAGGATGAAGTATACATCATAAAGGCATGCCTTTCCTTTTTGGTAAAATTATTCTAGGCAACAATAATGTAGCTTATAATTTTGTCATATACCTATTTTTTGAAGGTTAAATATCTTCTACTTGATGATTGTACTGTGAAGTCAAATGCATGTTCTGATCTTAGTCAAGATGTGTCTTTATTTATAAATGTTCTTTGAAAAAGAATGAAAGGTGTTTTAGATCTGGTAATGTCGTTACAGTGGTTGTGCCACCTGATAGAAAAATTTCTTTTTGTGGTGCTCAGAGGAAAAGGTAATGATGATGGTTACAGAAGAGGCTGATGATAACAAGAACAGTAATTTTATCACATTTTGTTTCCTTTGGCACTGATGTGTTTTGAGAAGGTAGTATCCTTTTTTCAGGAGTCTGGAACTCAGGACACTGTGAAGAGGCTTAAAATAGTAAGGAGATGGGAGGGAAAAGGTGTGAACCACATGATCTCTTTATTACAGAGATTAAAGAAATTGTCTAAATTTGGTCTACCATGGAAGGATGAATTAACTTTTAATTATTAGTGCTGAATACTGCAGTAAAGTGAAATTCTGAAATGGAAAATGAGAGAATGTGAAAAGCTGTGGGTTTAATTTTTTGAAATATGAGCCAAATAACAGAAATCACAGCCATATGAATGTGAGGAGTTGGTTTTGCCTTAACTGGAATACTTAAATTGATATTAAGTTGTAGTACTTAGAATACTTACAAAGTACTTACAAAGTACTCTAAGAAATAACACCTGTAACGACTTTCAAGTAATTTACCTGCAGTGTTAATTCAGGATTTTCAAGTGAAACAGAACTGTTTTTTCACTTTAATATTTTATCAATCTTTGTGTTTCTGAGTTACTAGTTAACTTTTACTTCTTTGCTGATCCTCTCTCATCTGTAAATAATCAGAAGGAAGCGGAAAGTTTACATATTCAGTTTATCAAATTAGTTAGGAGTTGGCATATTCAATACTGGCTTTTTATGAGGACCAGAGGCAGTGGGCACACACTGAAACACAGTAGGTTCCCCCTGAACATCAGGAAGTATGATTTTAATGTGTATGTGACTGGGCAGTGTACCTCAAGATGTTTTGGAGTCTCCATCCTTGAAGATATTTAAAAGCTGTCTGGGTACAGTCCTGGGAAACATGCTGTAGGTAGGGCTTGAACCAGATGTGCTACAGTGCTCCCTTCCAGCCTCAGCCATTCTGTGATTCTCCTCTCTGGTGAAGGGGACTTCACAGGCAGGTAGAAACAAGGAAGGAAAAAAGGCCAGAACTTCCTGCAGTCATCTGAGAATGATACTCCTCTCTCAACAGAATTAATCTCAAATGTTTCTGGGTTTTCCTTCTGCTTACTCATTGCCATAGGAGAGAGAATTCTCATTAGCTTGTGCTGGAAATGCTTTAATTCCTCTACTAACATACAAGTGAGAGATTGCCTGTCAAATATTATGATCTTGACTGACTATTTTCTGAATTCCTCACAGCAGTTTACTGGCATGCAGCTGATGCTTAAAAGCAAAATAAAACTGATAATTATGCTAAGAAAGGTCTGGATAACTTGAATGTAGAGTGAACAAAGTCTAAAGTTAAATGAGGCTTATGACTCTTATAAAAGACTGCAAAAAATGTGTGACATTACCTCCTTCAGAAAGAAAAATTTGCTAATGTGGGGATTGGGTATTGTTTCCTTTTGAAAATCTGTTAGTCTTTACTTACAAGCCCTTTCTGCTCCACCAATGATAGTTTTATTTTCTTCAATGTTCTTATGTGCTAAGTAATGCCTGTTTGAGCCTGTAGGAACAAATACCTCTCTTACTGTTCTGAGGGGTAAAAATCATCCTTAATTCTTCTATCAATAGTTGATAAAATGGAGGTCTATTTGTGAGCACCTGTTGTGCATTTATTTAAGCAGAAAATATGTGCTTCATCTCTGTATTGTGTATCTAATGTTGTATATCTAATGTATTCTTTGTTTTCTTCCTCCTTCTCACTCTGACATTAGGAAATGAACAAGCACTACTGTTCTGTCAGGATTTTTTTTTGTATCCTCTATTCTTATTCTCCTGCTAATAATCTCTTTTTACTGGAAACTTCTCAGAACATGGACTTGCTCTGTTCTTGTACTTGTAGCCTAGCTAACACAGCAGGGCTCTGACTTTAATCAAGCCTTAGGATTTCTACAATGAAACTACAATGAGTAACTCTTATGTCGCAGACATCTCTTACAGAAACTTCTAACAGTCATTTGAATTTACTTAGGTCAGTCTGACTTTTCAGAATAACAGCAGAAAATTGTAGCCCAAAAGCTTTACATAAGGCCAGAAGATTGTTAGCAGAACAGATTCCCCCCACCCCCCACGCTGTGAGGAGCATTGTACAATGACTCTTGAGTCATGCTGGGGGCTGAGATTTTGAGCTACCTTGCTCACTGCTGTCAGTTGTCCTTCCATTACACTCATCAAAGTACTCATTTACTCTTTGGTGTCTTCCCCCTCCCACACCTTCCCAGAAGGAGCTATCTGGTTTGATCTAGCTGATGCACAGCATCAGCAGTGTGTGTTTTACTGCATGTTTGTTCCCAGTTTGAGGAAAGATTATAATAATACCTTTTCCTGCAAACTTGTGGAAGAGAACTTTGCCTCTGTATGATGTGCCTGTATTCTTCTGACTCTGTTGCACTTTGAAAGAAGGGAACCATGATAATTAGAAGCTTGTCTTTCTGTTGACTCAAGCCCTAGTTTTATAATGGAGTTATAAGCATTTACAAAAGTGGACTTAAAAAATTCCTAAACAAGTGATGCCTGACTTCCATGAGAATTAGGTATGTTACATGCTTGAATGCTTTTCAAGATCCTACTGTAAGTCCCTAATCCTTTCTACCTACTTCAGAGTCATCACTGATATTTGAGCACTTGAGGGCGGCTTTGTATCTGTCATTATTTCAAAATGATGGAAGTTGAGGAGGATTTTGTCAATTCAAAACTGATTGCTGTGTTATAAATAATTAATTACTTTTCTTTAATCAAAAATGTTGCTCATACTTCTGCCATTGAGCGCTTGGCTAATGCTTGCTTAGGTTATCACAGCTTTAAGATGTCTATTCAGTGGAACCAATGGAAAGTACCTGATGATCAACCTAGTGCTGGCCCAATAGTGTCCTGGCATCAGTTTAAGTAAAGTTCTTCAGCAGTGTTGCACAGGTAGTCGTGCACTAAGGGGTTTGCTCTTGGTGAGAAACAACCAAAAGGAGCTCTGAACTGCTGCCTGAGGAATGCTTGTGCTTTCTTTCTATAAGCATATAACCAGCTACTTTCTCAGAAGAGAGCCTCTTGACTCCTGCCTCTTGACAGTGTTCCATTTGCAGGTTGGGAATATAATAGAGCATAAAGGACATGGGGAGGAACAAAGCAATTTGGATTGCTGCTGATTTAACAACAGTTCTGGTGAGGTGTTGGCATCACAGGCATTGGTGAATACTAATATCTGCTTCACTCAGGTCATGATTTTGCTCTGTGTTCCTAGCCTTGCTGCTTAATTCCTGAGCTGCTTGTATATTGAAGTAGCAGGTAATGACAAAAGAAACTGATAGCTGGGTGATTCAAGGATGAGACTTTTCCAAGAACAGTGAGCTTGCAGCCAGTTTTACAGTGAGGCAGAATGCATGAATGTGTAAAATAAAATAATGCTGGTGCTGATATCCTAAATATAGCCTTGGAGGTCAGCACTGCTTCAGCTGGTGCTTGCATCATTCCCTGCAGCCAATGGAGTTAAATCAGAGGGAAACTGTGGCTCCAGGGAACTTAGCATATGGTAATCAGATAAGTTGCCATATGTTACCTTACTAACATATGGAGGAAGGAACACAGTTGGTAGGGGAATTTCTAAACCTGAAGTGAAAGGCAGCTGCTCTGGTGTCACTTGCCCTTGTTAGCTTCAGTATCTCAGTGTGCTGCTTGTGTAGATTGGCTTGGGAGGCTTCCAGGTGAAGAATGCTAACCCCTGCTCGCTTGCAGGAGTGATGCCCAAGGAGCAGGATTTTGAGCCAGTGGCAGGACCATTCTGGAGTCCCTCTTCTTACAATCCTATCTTCCGATTCTTGCCTTGGTAAAATACTGGCTTTGATTAAATGTTTAAAAAAAATGTCTACTGCAGAGAGAATTATATTGCTCTTTTTGGGCTGGATGGCATCTTTACAGCTTGAAATTGCAGAGTTTGGTTAAATACTAGGATCTCTGGAAAGACTAAATCTGCTCTGACTTCTGAGTGTTTTTATACTTTTGGTACTGATCACTCATGCTAATAGTTCAACTATAAATTTTTATGTTACAGTTTTGAAATATATAGGGCCTAAAATACATAAATGAAACTCATATGACAAGGATATAACATCTGATGGTACTCTCAAGTCATATATTATCATGCAGCTTTTTCTATTTTTTTTTTACCTGCTCCTAAGAATTTGCATATGTTTTTTTCAGGACCAGAAGACTAAAAACCTGCAAGTATGAAGATAAAGGCCTGTGCATTCAAAGAAAGATATTTACTTAAATTTTCCAGTCTTCTCTTGTCCTGTCCATTCCCATTTTACTAGTGAATGAAAAGCTGGTATTTGAGACTCCTAATGCCCTAAGGCAGATTTGGGTGAAGTCACTTCCTTACTGGATAATTCTCTCCCTTACCAGATGCATGTGTGTGATGGTGAACATAGGTGACACAGAGGCATCAATTTAACATAGTGTCAGCTCTGTTCTGGGCATGCCTTTGTAACCTCCTCAAGCTCTGGACTCGGTCTCTCTAGGTACCTACGAAAAGCACGAGTTGTGAGATTCATTTAGCCTCTTAACACTGTATCTGTTTATCATTCTGTGGGAACAGGCTAACTCCTTTCTCCTTGTTTCCCTCAGCTAGAGGATGAAATTTCAACTTTGCGGCAAGTGCTAGCAGCCAAAGAGAAGCACCTGGTTGAAATTAAACAAAAACTTGGCATAAGTCTGATGAATGAACTGAAGCAGAACTTTAGCAAAAGCTGGCATGATATGCAGACAACTTCTGCGTGAGTACTGATCTTTATACTTACACATATGAACATACCATGTTTTTCTAACTTTTTGGGCTGAATTAATAGCAACATTGGTAGAAAGAACCACCCACCTTCATCAAGTGCTGTCTGAAAAGTCATTTGCTTTTTTTTTTCCTCTTCATTTGACAACTGAGTTTGACACTTAAGGAGAAGGAAAAGTGAGCTTCTCCACAACTGAGCTGAGCTGGGAGTTGACGGCAAGGAAGGCAGGGGGCAGTGGCATGCATCATCCATGAAGGAGCAATCTCACAATACCTGAACAAAGAGAACAGAGCAGTCCAGTGACAGCAAAGAGGGTCAAGCCAAGAGTTCAGATCTCCAAGTGCCTCTGTACTGATGAGCCAGGTCCTAGATCAAGGCGGGGAGTCAAATCTGTGAGTTTGAGATCTATGCAGTACCTGGACAGATACAGGCATATCAGTAATATGACTTGACATTAAATTCAGTCTAGGCTTTAGTATGGGTCCCAAATGAAGGGAAAAGGTGCTTAACAAGCATTCTCCCAACTCTTGCACATTTTCATCACAGTCTTGCCCAAGGTTTCACAGCTGTGCAGTGTCAGATCTCACCTTGAGCTGCCGAGTTCAGGGGAGTGGGGGAGAAAGCATTAGCAGTTCCTCTCGGTGCATTCAAGGTGCTGACAGAGACTTGGTAAAATATGTTAAAATGTACACTTTGACATTAAAAGAACTATTCTTTGTATTTTCATGAGAAGTCCAATAAGGCATAACCCCCTTAATAAAAATACAGTTTGTATGTCTCCTGTCTCTCACTGTTGGACAGTTTCTCATGTAGGTCCTGCTTCTCATGACATGTCATTAGCAGGGGTATCACTGTTGCCTTGGTGAGGATGTCTGGCATGTGCTAGGAGAGAACAGTCTAGAGACACTAAGATTTGGAAGAGAGATGGGGCACAAGATATCTGAACTAGAATTACTGGGAGAGACTAGCAAAATTTTGAAGCAAAAACTTTCTTTTTTACTTGAAATTTGCTAGCAAGTTCCCAGATAGGTTTTCATTTTTCCTCCACATTGACATTTTCCACAAAGATAGACTTAAGAGACTTTTTCAGTGAGGTAGCTGCTACTTTTTATTTGAGATGAGTTTCAGAACTACAGTCCATTAGGTGGTAAGTGTCCAGAAATTGTTATGTGGAACTGAGCAGTAGGAGTCCCATTTGTGCCCCAGAAAATTCTCATGTTTATGGTCCAACTGCTGTATAATTCTGCTAGACCCTCATGCCAGAACACCAGTGCTGATACAAATCATGGTAATCCAGCATCTTAAGAATGGATGTGTTGAGTAATAGAGGTGATTCATTGTTGCTGTACCAAAATAGCAGTGGGACAGCATTATTCACCAAGATTCCCTGATTTAGGAAGGATGAAAAGCTTGGTTTTTTTAAAAAAAAAGTTCTAAATATTTACATATTTACATGCCTGTGGTTTAGGTTTCTAAATCCACAGTTACTCATTTTAAATTTTAAAATTATCTGGTTTTAAGGGGTGAAATTTTGTTTCACTTTGCTGGTGTGCTTTCCTGTATGTTAAAATTACTTTTCGTTAGCAGGGAACTTTGCAAAGCCACAGAGCACCAAAGTTTTTTTCCACTTATTGTTAATGTTTTTAAGCTCTCCATTTAGGGATGCATTCTTAGATTTAGAGTGGACTTAGAGGAAGAGGGGTGGACTTCTCTCAGTAGCAGTCCTGTAAAGTGTGTTTGACCACTGGTTAAGATACATGACTTTACTTACAGGATGCATGCCACCTCTACTGACTAAGTTTAAACTTGAGATTTTGACTGTTTTAAAGCATTTACATTTTAAATGGTTGGCCACAAGTTCCTTGGTAATTTCTTATATATTCAGTGCACTGATGTTTAGTATAATCTATTATATTGTAATATAATGCGTTGGGGGAGGCAAAGGGTTCTGCTATGGAGCACATCAGTAACTACAGAGCAAATGATTGCCTTGGGTTTGGTTTGGTTTCATGGTGGTAAGGCATTCAACTGGAATGACTTCCCCCACACACCTTTTTAATGATTGGGTTTTTAGTGAATAGAGGTGGGTGGATATTGAACTTCCAGCAATGCAGGTTTTTTACATTTTAAAAATAGGTAATTCATTCTTATTTAGATGCCAGAAGCAGGGTCATGTTGGTGGATTTTGAGGTTATTTATTTTACCTTAAGAAATCATTACAAATGTCTTTACATGGATATTTGTAAGAACCATAATTGAGCTTTTCTAATTATTGTTCTGCTACAAAAGAAAGGTTTTATATAACCTGAATGCTTTGTATTCAATTGAAGCTTCTCGGTTGTGCTTCTGTGAAGTTCCCACAGGTCTCCTTACCTTCCATACTTCAGATTTTCACCATACAGTGGATTAAGGCAGAATATAGCATTTATGACAATTAACCTGGTTTTATACAGAATCCTAGAATATCTGAGGTGTTGACAGCAATGTCAGAAGACTGTCTGGTCCAACTGACTCTTTCAGTCAGGACCAGCTAGAGCAGAGTGCTCAGGACTATGTTCAGTTAGGTTTTGAATATCTCCAAGGATGGAGATTCTACAGCCTCTCTGGACAACCTGTTCCATCTTCAATTGCCCTCGCTGTGAAAAACATTTTTCTTAAATACTAAAATACCAATATATTTTATTATTTCTTGCATTGAATTTGTGCTGGTTGCCTCTTGAACTTTCACTAAACACCACTCAAAAGGGCTTGCCTCTGTCTTCTTTCCTCCTTTCATTAGGCTGTTTGTACACATCTATGAGATCCTTCCAAAAGCCTTCTCTAAGGTGACCAGTCCCAGCTTTCCCAGCCTCCTCATATGAGAGGTGCTCCAGTCCTTTACCATCTTTATGCGCCTTTGCTGGACTTGTTCCAGTTTGTCCATGTCTGCCTTGTACTGGGAAGCACAGAACAGGACCCAGGTGTGGCCATAGCCAGGGCTGACAGGGGAAGGATCACTTCGCATAACCTTTGCTGCAAAGGCACATTGCAGACTCATGTCCAATCTGTTCTCTACTAGGATTCTACTAGGACTTTTTCTGCAAGGCTGCTTTCAGCTGGTTGATCCCTAGCCTCTACTAGGTTATTAATCCCAGCCTTCAGGACTCTGCATTGCACTTTGTTGAACTTACTGAGACTCCTGTTGCCTCTTTTTCTTCAGACAAAGTCCCAAGTCATTGTAGTCTTCAATGCAATTACAGAATTGCGTTTCATTTTATATGGAGAAGGTTACAAGGGTTACTTTAGCCTTTCACTAGTCCCTCATATTAATCACTAAAGACTTTAGATCTGCAAGATATCTTGCTCTTTGCTGAGCATTTATGTTGTAACCATGCTCAGCTTTGTCCCTCAGCTTTTCATTTGGTGCTTTTCTGTAATTCTTTGGAAAAAACCACATAAGACATTGTAGTCCTGTCTTCTTGTGAGATATTTCAGTTCTACTGAGTTTCTAAGGAGCAGTTTTATCTGTAAAATTACCCACCAATAAACTCACTCCAGCCTAATAGCTGCCACAAACTTCTTTGCCATCCTTTCTTAAAATGTTATCAACTGTTATAAAACATAAACCTCCTGTTTTAAATGGTTAACCTTTCAACCCATTGATGGAATAATAACTATGGAGAGAGCTTCTAGGGAGATGAAAATGCTTGGTTTGCTACTAAACCTCTTAAAAAAAATACTCCAGACAGTCAGACCACTGTAAGCATCAGTACTGCCATGGTAAATAAATTATTAGAAAAGCTAGAAAATGAGAGGAAACCCATTCTGTCTTCAAGGGCTGCAGTAGTGAAATGATGTGAAATGTTATAAAGTCAATGTGCTTAGTGATTCCAACAGGGGGGCTGGGAAGCCTTTGATGTGATGGAAAGTAGACCCACACAAGGCAAACATTCAGGATAGGAATCTGAAAAAGCTGTTTTCAAAATGGCTTTTCAACTTTTGACCTTAGACAGAAATTTTCACTTGTAGAAAGGGAAAAGCTCATGAATTATAGGCCAGAATCAAGAGAACTGTAAGTGCTGGCTCCCAATAGCATGTTTCCTAGACAGAGCCCTTGGCTTTTTTTAGATGGTGACTATCTTTTCAAGCCTTTTTAGGAAGGTTTCAGTGTTGCTCTGTTCTTGCATGTGATATTTAATTAAGATTAGGGACAAGAACATTCAACATGGACTTGGCCTTTTCCTTCAGAGGTAGAATAAAGGTTGGTTCATTGAATATTGACTGAATTATGTGAGCAAGCTTAGTTCTGCTGATAGGAAACCTGAGGACAACTATTGGGAACTTGCTGTTTTATAGTTCAAATTTCTGCCAGGACATAGCAAAATAGAAGGTAATAGTTGCACTGCATGTGTTTTAGCCTTACAATCTATGGTACAGGCAGTCTTTGTTAATATAGCTTTAAATATATAGTAATGTGTTCCAAAATTTCAGAACTTTTTTCAGTAAGTCAGATATAATTTGTGGACAGCCACAGTCCTACTGTGACTTCTAGGAATTAAGTAAACTGTGTTCCCACACACATACTTCTTGTGAGTGGTAGTAAAAGAAATGTGGGTGTTTCTGTTCATTGCAATGTGTAATCACCTTTTGACATTTTCTTCTCTAAATTTGCAAGTAAATGTAACAGTTGTGTAAGTGAAGAAATTGTGTGCTGGCTTTAGCAAGTACATTACCTGTGTGGGTCTGTGCTATATGGAAGTTAAAGGAGCTCTGCCTTCCACTTCCTTTGCTTCCTTTGGGTCAGATCAGGCAACCTTCATGCTATCTTCAAAGAGAATTATTTTGCTGCTTTTCCACATGTGTCTCTGGCCTTGAATTTTGAAGGAGAAAGTTAACTTCTTAAAGTTCTTTATCTGTTCTCATTGTTCCTTGTCCAAGAGGTATATGTCCATTTGTTTGCACGAGAACCCTCAGCTAATGGAAATTCCACAGGAAGGTCAGGTGATCTGTTCCAGATGTTCATTTCTCAGGGAAAAACCCACTGTAATTATCATGGGGCACCACAAAATATAAACATGTGCATTATAGTGATCTTTATGTGTGTATATCTAACTGTAAGGATGGGAAAGGAGGCCTGAATGTAAATTGAGATCTCTGAAATTACAAGGATTAAAAATATCCAGGAAAGAGTTAGTCAAAAAAAGGGGAAGGGGAAAGAGAAGGGAAAGGAAATGAAAGAGTAGAAAGGGAGGGGAAGAAAGAAAAAGAGAGACTGGGATCTGTTTAATCTTGCAGAATTTTTTTAATCTAATGTGCAGCACATAGCCCACCGACAGTGTTACTGATACAGTTTAAGGTGGGATGAACTGCCTCTAATGTCTTAAGATCATCTGTGCTTTAGCAAAGATTTTTTGGCTTTTCTATCTGGAGTGTAACCGTAGCACACTCTTTCCCCCCTATTCTATGCTGCGTTGCACAAATAATTCATTTCAAACAACTGTATCCCATATTTTCCCCACGTGATTGAAGTTTACAGGGCGGTACAGCCCAGAATATTTGTCACCTTTGTCTGGCACTGACCTGTGACTCTCTCCAGGCTATTGAACAGTCAAGTCACCTTCCAAGTGCTGCACACAGATTGCTGCTGCAGCCTGCAGAGATTCAGTTCCCTCAGTTCTCTCCTTCCTCTCCCTGTGGGAGAGGAACTACCTGGGGCTTACTTCCTTAGATTTGGGCTTATGTACCCATCCAAATGCCAGCACTGTTTCAGGTAATTCTTAACATCCCTGGCAATGGGAAGGATGACAAAAAAAATATTGGTCATTTGGTTTTGAAGTTGGAATGAATTTCAGGAGAGTACTAAAAAAAACCCACCAAAACAAAAACCCAAAATAATGCACAACAGCTTAGAGTTAATTTGTGGCAAAAAAGTGACAATAAGAATGCTCTTAGAGAATGTTTTATGTACCTTTTATCTGTCATATATGCATTTATCTCACTTGACTATTAGCATAATTTAGTTAATGCTGAGCCCTGTTTCTCCCAGAAAATCAACAAAGAGTTTTGTAGCTGAGAGTTTCTCAGGGATTCCGATGCTTTAGATCAATTGCAGAAAAGTCATTCTTAAGATGACTAATGGTTTGAAAACTGAAAAGAAGTAAGCTCCATAGGGCACAGCTTGTGCTACCAGGCTCTGCTCTACTGTATGGTTTTGTTGTTAATTGTTTGCATTCTGTTACATCCTCTGTGAGCCTTATCACAGGCAAGGCTTTCTCAAATGGATTAATTTTGCCAGCAAGCACTGATGGAGAGGCATAATGCTGAATGAAGATGAACTAATTAGCAAATGTACTAATTTTACAGAAGCTGAATTAAAATTCTTTATCATTTACTGCAGTACATCAAACGTGCAGCTTGACATGCAAAATATAAATATTATATGTGTAGCCTACTTCTGTCAGCACACTCTGTATTGCACCTGTGAATGAAGGGTACATTTAACTCTGCTATGTGAAGGGCAATTCTGTACTGAGATGAGATGAGTAGGATTGTCCTGTCATATCCTGCAGATGATGTTGGCCATTTAAATGCCTAGTTCTCTAGTTCTCTCTATATGGCTGCTGCTTGGCTGTTCTCTCTATAAAGTGCTATTCCTTCACATGTTGTGTTTTATGAAACAGCGTTCCTTATATTTCCTTTCACTGTAAAAGTCACAGTGAGATATATATAGTGAGATCTGCTTGTCACAGGATAGCATAACCTAAATGTAGTATATGACACTGTCAAGTGAAAGTGCAGTCAGAATATGCAAATCTACTTTGTCTAAATAATATGTTACAGCACTGGAGACATGAGTTATCTTTAAAACTCCTTTTAATTATGTTGGGCATGTTATTGGGATATAACTGCAATATCAGCATGTTTTGTGATAACCTCTGGTAATCTCTTTTATAAATAATTGCTTCTGTTAAAGAAATACCCTATTTTAAAAACAAAATTATCATTAGAAGTTGATGGATGAAATTCTTAGGTTAATGTCATATATAAAGGCAATGTTCAAATGTTCACAGGTTTAAAATTGAGACAGCAGTTGATATAACTTATTTGTTTAATCCCTCTTGTCTATGAAATACATTATACATATTTATTGTTAAGTGCTGAGTGAAAGCACAGAATATGACCCTTGTTAACCATTACCAGCAATTCTTCTGTGCTACACAGTATTTTCAGATGCCACAAAATCAGAGTAGGAATTCCTGCTCTAGCTGAATAAATCAAGTAGGCTCTTTCTACTTTTGTTGATGCTGCTTGGTGTACTGCTGATGGTGCCTTTGTATTAGTGCAATGATGTATTTGTGTAAAAATGCACTCAATGGCTTGGATGGGAGGTGGTCTTTCTTGAATCCCTGTATCCTAAATTATCTGAGTTTGTTTTTGCTGGAGTATTTCTGCCTGTAAGTTTTGGGGTCACTGGTTGACCTGAGCTGCTGGCTGACTGATTCCTAAGATGCTGTCAGCTGTCTCGATGAGCTGGTGGTCAGCACTCACCTAAGGATTGCCAGCAGTGGATGCTGAAAGGATGAGAGTGCCCAGGTGTTATAGATGAATTAGCATGCAGAGCACTTGGTGGTGCAAGGAGGACTTAAACTATACATAGAGCACTTTTTCAGCTAATAAGTGTTTGTAGTTCTTACCTGGAATATCCAACTTTATTTCTGCAGGTAAATGTTTCTGAAAATTATGCAAGCTGTTCAATGCATTAAAACAAAAGTACAAACTGCTGTGAGTTACATGACATGATGAAAACTGCTTGGTCAGATGATTAATATGCAATACAACTGAGCAGATTCCCAGATGACAGAGAGAATATGTTGAAGAGATCATTGTTACCAGAGTGCTTGGCAAGATATCAAGTGGATGCTGTAAATATGAAATAACTATGAGGATAAATATATCTGAGCCAAAATACAGTGCATCATACATCCAAATATCAACACAGCACATAACTAACTGCAGGGAGGCAATGTGCTCTATGGAAAGATTATTTATGAAGAAGGCATAGTGATACATATAATGGTGGAGAGGTGGTAATGGGCAGGGGGATTGATTTTGAAGCTATCAGAGAGGTCTGCTGAGATGCAAATTATTTTTTCTTGTCTCTGCTGACAGGTATTGCATGTTGTGCTCCATTTTCACCTTTGTTATTTTGTTGTTCCTTAAAGCTCTTCTTCAACATTGCTGAAGGGAGGAGGGGACATGTCATAGGTCATTTTTGCTGAAGTTGGTGCTGAAAAAGACTAGTTGTGTAACAGTTTTAGCTGGATTTGTGCTCTTATGTAATGTCAAAAGTATTGGGAACACAAATGCAGTCTCCATGTCTTCCTCACTAGTGGAAATGCTAGAGGATGTTTGGTTTATGGGATTTACAGAGAAAACACAATATTGCTGGAATGCCAAAATCAGTGATGTTCCAGCCAATTCCCTGAAGATGTGTTCTGACCAATGTAAGGTTCAGAAATATGTAGGGGACTGTAATATTTCTCAGTGAAATTTGGGTCTCTGCTGTATGGCGCATCATGGACTGTTCTCTAAATAGTTTTACACGGTGTGAAGAACTTGCAGTGAAAAGGTAAGACATAGAGATATTTTATCATAAAGTTAAATGTGCCTATAAAAAAAACTAACTCCAAGGTGTCATTTCAAAAAATCAGTTTAGAGGGATATCGGAAAAGTATTTTTACTATGTACATTCAACCTGTACATAAATAGGTTGTGCTATGCAGGACCTTTTAGACTTGGAAGTTAAATCTTGGTCTTCATGTTGTCATCAGCAAAATTCCACTTGTGCTGAGTAGTTTAGGAAGCTTTTCTGTAAGCAAACTCTTTAAGACTTGTATGCCACAGGCAACAGAACATTTGATTTTTTTCTTTTTCATAGGCAACTCTGACTTATGTGCTTATAGTTTGACCGTAGAATTCTTATTTTAGGGTCTCATCCCATTCTAGTTTATGAGAGTATATCTACTGTCTGCAAGAGAATGACATAGCTATTGAACTAGTTAAGCTAGAGGATGAGGCCTCAGTGAAATAAGAGTGCTATGTCCAAGGACAACTGGCTATGAAGAAAGGAAATTTGGTAAAAGACAATCTTTTCGATCTTCCCTCTATTGTACTAGAATAAATAAAAGAAGGATAACCATTGCTTCTTCCTTTCTAATTATAATTTGTGTTCCTTCTGTCAGTGTTTCAATGTTTTAGCCCTTATCATTCAGCATTATCAATGTGTCTGGTTCAGCTTATCCAACTGGAGACTCCTAGAAATTCCATACCCTAGTCTTCAGTTGCTCCCTGTGGATTGCCTTGTTAGTCAGTGAAAACAGAGACAAGAACCTTCATAGAAGGAGCCCTTTCACTTGGCAGCTTAAGAACTTGTTAGGTCAGTGGGATGTTGTAGCTTAGGAACATAAAATCAAAATATATATGTCTGAAAGGACAGAGCATTATGTGGCCTCTGCCATCAAAGCGGTGGTTTGTAAAACACAGTCCTGAACAGAGGACTTTCAGCAATAGGTCCTGCTGGGGCTAAAACTATGTGACATAAAATGTGATGTGCCATACTGCAAATATTAATCTTATTTCCCCTCCTTCCTCCACAAAGTTATTACTTTCATATACGTAATAATAATGAGAAAACACTCTGTTGTAAGGACTTAGGCAGTAGGATTTTTTTTTATTAATTGCCAGAGTATTGCTCACAATCCTATAGTTTTTGTTCAAAGGAGAATGAGAACCAGTGGAGTTTTATTTCTGAATTTTTCATGATCATTTCTTCTTGTCTGCCAACACACACCACAGGATAGAAGGCTGATTATAGTGTGCTCTCCTTTTGTTACTAGGTCAGTACTTCTAATTCTGAGCTTGTCTGCATCACTGGGAGTATCAGATAATTTACTCAGAAGGAAGCCTCTGACATGCTCAGAATTAGTTTAGTCAGCAGAAAGTCATCTGTGCAGAAAAGCCTTCTGATTACTCTGAGAGTGCAAGTTACCTGTACTGAAGGGTCTGTATGGGCCAGAGCATTCTTAATCAGTAAATTAAGATGACTCTGTGTTTGAATCTGCATGCTATTAGTGAAATTAGTGACATCTTTTAAAAGAATTCAGTTCTACTACAAATATGCATTCACTCTCCAGGTTTCTTCATCTTTCTTTCTCTGTCTTTCCCCAAATCTTCTTCCTTTAAAGAAATTTTTTTAAGTGAAAAGAAAGGAAAATTGTGGAATGTGGAAGCAGATTTGATTTTTTGTTCTATTTTAAATTTCACAGCATCATTTTGAAGTGTATCTGTTAAATGTACCTAATATGTATATGCTTAAAAAAGCAGAATTCTATTTGTCCTGGTTCTTTTCTGTGCTTCAGACAATAGATTTTGCCAGAAGGTCAGTGTCTGCTGAAAGAATACTTACTCGATGTAAACATGGTTTTCTGTAAACAGAAGTTGTATCAAGCAGGTATTCAACAAATCACTGCATTCTGCTTTTAACCAGCATGCACTGGCTCGTCTGGGGGATGTTATCTGCAAGGGGGAGAGGATTACTAAGTTAAGGATTGCTCTGGAGACCCTTGCAATTAGGAAGCTGTGCAGAATGGGCATCCTCACCCATGTTTGTTTTGAGCCACAGTTACTATGTTTATCAACATTTCAGTGGATGGAACTTTGAGGGAAATTAGTTGCAGGGATTCTAATCTCTCTTTGTTAATACTTAACACTGTTTCTGTTCTATTTTTTGTTTCCAGCTACAAGAAAACACATGAGACCCTGAGCCATGCGGGGCAAAAAGCAACAGCAGCTATCAGCAATGTAGGCACAGCTATCAGCAAGAAGTTTGGAGATATGAGGTATTGGCATCTGCTGCTTCTCTGGTCGTATTTAGAGGACTAAATGTATAAATAATTTGTCAGCTCTTTATTTCCTTCTACATCAGTGTTTTAAAGGTTCAAGTAGTTTGTAGTTAGAGTATTTAATAACATTGATGTTTTTAACTGGAAAGTAGGCATAATGATGACCAAAGATAGAATTTTTATATGAGTCCTTTTTAAAGTACAGCCAGAAATCCTTTTGTAATAACTTTGCAAACTCAAGGAAACGTATAAGTAAAATGGAACAAAAAATTGCTGTTAGATCTTTATTAACCCAGTTTTATTCTTATACGGATGTTGGAGAAAAATATCATCTGAAGAAAAGAAGCCTACCTAGGAGCTGCTTGTGATAATACAAAAAAATATTTCAGGCTATTTTTAATCAGTTTTTATTCAAGATATACTGCAAAGTTTTGTTCTGCAGTTGTATAAAAATAGATATGATAGAAGTAACAGGAGCTGAGGTCAGTAGCACTGCTCCTTAAAGGCAACTTGAGTGTCAGGCTTTATATGTTGATGTATCTTTTAAAGTGTTGGCTTTAAAGTTCCTCAGTATGACAGCAAAAATTGTATACTGTAAACCAGCATTCCAGTTTTCATTAGGTAGTAGAATTACAGAACTTCCTGAGTGTTTGAAGAAGTTGATTTTTTTTGTTATAAGATATGTGGACATGGATAACTCTACAATTGTGTAATTAGGGTCTCATTTATTAATAGTGCATATTATCCCATTCATATGTACTCACTTTTTTGTTATTTTGTAATGTATGAGGTATCCATATCCTAAGATCTGTGTGTGCTGCAAATGACTGAAGCGTAGTTCATGGCAATAAAACCTTTTTTTCCCCTTTTTATTTTTATTCTGGATCTTAAATCTTTAGAGTCTCCCCCTAATACCTACCTTTTACATACAGCTTAATAAATCCTCTAAAGAGGTACTGTTTTTCTAGGTGAAACTGAAAAAGGAAAATCTTCATTACTGTATCATCTGCTTTGCAGTGTCTTTTTCCACACTGCAGTTCAAAATGGAAATTTAGTGAATGACTTGCAACCTTCATACATAACTTAGTTATGTATGAACGTAACTAAGAATTTTTTACTTGATACAGTTAAACATTCATGAGTAGTATATGCCTATCAAATGATAGAAGAATAAGCAGGCATGCAATTTTATTTTCTTAGTGTATTTTTTTTAGTGTTCAGAAATCTAAGAGCTGAAAACTTTCTAAAACATAAATTTGAGCCTTCATTTAAAAGATTCTTGAAGGTTTTCCTTCATAAATTTATCATTATTTAGATTTTTTTTTAACTTTTATGAGCTTTTGAAATTCATAACACCTCACATCTCCCCAGAGGAATAAAAATTCATGTGGTAAAGTCTGTGGTTTATTTGTTCGTTCATTCATTCCCTTTTTGGAGTCTCCCTGGTCTTTCCTTTGGTGCCTTCTGGCTCTTACACTATGAGAAACAGTGAATGATTTCTTCTTCTGACCTTCATTTCACTCATTATTTCTTGTGGGTTTATTGTATTTCACTTCAGTTCCCTCTTTCCAGGCTCCAGTTGGACGAGTCACTTTCACAAGCCTGTTTGTTACCTTTGTTATTTCTTTCTGCCTTCCCTGCATTTATATTCGTATTCTGTATTTTTGAGAAATGTATAAGATATGTGTGATGGATGTGGCACCAACATATTCCCTGTTTTATTTTATGTTTTCTTAACACTTCCTCTTGCAAAAAAGACAAGGTCCTGTTGCTGCTTCTATGCTTTAGATCCTACAGCAGTGACAAAGAGTTTGTGTGTGAATACCTTGAGCACTGGCTCTGGATTATAGAGGGAAGGATGACTTAGCAGTTCAGGATTTCTCAGGTCCTATTACTTGTGCTTTGCACATGGTGTGAGATTAACTGCAAAGGCAGAAATGTCTTCACTGAAATGCAGCATGTTCAGCCTTTAATATTTCCCTTAATGAATCACTGTTACCAAATGCCTTTGTCTTACCTATCAGTATCAGCCCCCATGCCCATGGCAGTCATGCTTCTGGCATGGCAGATGGGAGGTGTTTATCCCATTAGCCCTTTAGCCAAGGGCTCAAAGCAGATGCTGAGTCCAAAAGCATTTTGATTAATCAAAAAGAGGATTTCTAGTAGCTTTCTTTGATTGAAATTATTGCCTTGAACCTGGTTGGGAATTTTTCAGGAAAATATGAAGTACCAGCACTGCCTTTTATGTGGATACTTGCTGTTTTCAGTTCTCAGTTAGGAGAGTTTTCTTGATGCTTATGATGAAGCAGCAAGTGGTCTAGCCAGGTTCCCATAGTTATAGAGAGAGTGGCGTGACTGGCACCTTCTGCATCTGCTGTACATCCTAAATCTGGAGTGATGGTCAGTGTGCTTCCCTTAGCAACAAAGCTGGCCTAAATTCTTGGCTCAGCTTGGCCAGGTGTAGTTCTGTGTGGGGTCACATTACAAACCTTATCACTTGAATAACCTGATTATTAAAAATCTTCCCCCTTCCCCTTTCCAATCTCACTTGTGTTTGGACACAAAACTGTAAAGAGGCAGGAATTTTCTCTGTCATTGTTGTCTTGCTTTTTTTGCTAATCCAAATAATTTTATTTCAGTGATCTAGTGTATGGATTATCACCACCCCCTCCCATACTGCCCTTTCAAACAAACATCAGACTCTAGCTTAATTCTCTTGGTTAGGCATTAAGGCTGATAGTCACCAATGACATCCAGATGCAAATCCCTGTTCTGCTTTCACTCAGAGCAGACATTTGAAACTGATTTCTAAAATCCAGATGTCATCATAATTCCCAGTATGTTCAGCAGCCTTACCCCCGGTGATGGTGATTTTGAAAGGGTTTGTAGACAGACTGACTAAATAGTGAAACCTGCCTTCTTTATGGAACAAAATTCTGTTTTCTATGTTACTTGCTATGTCAGCTGTACAGAGCACTACATGAAAAAACATATTTCTGTTCTGAAGTTATTGGGTCTTAATTTTCATTTTCTTTTATCTCTAAAAATATTTCTAAAATATCATATAAAAACAGGCCAGATAGACTCCCCCAAACATGCTATTTTGCTATGTTAGCATTCAAGAAGATAAAATCTGCAAGAAAAATGACAAAATTCTGTGTGTCTGAAAGAACAGATGCCACCCTTTAGGGACCAAGTGCTTTTCCTGCAGCTGCTGTGCTTCTCTTTCATCCCCACCCCATCTTCCCAATGTCGCTACTCTCTAATTCATTTTGTGCATGAATAATCACTAGCGTTTTACATTTTCTAAATTTTGCATTAATAAGCTTGTAAGGGATCTTTACAGTCATAATGCATCTTATTTAATACTGTGTTTCTAGAAATACAAGAAATGCATATAAAACCAGTGTACAGATACTTCTGCTTTAGGATACAAGCCAGACACTAGCCACATAGCTAAGGTAATAGATTTTTCATTAATAGGCCTTGTGATTAATTATATGCCATCAAGATTTTTTTTTGCTCCTCCATCTCCAGCTCACATTGTCTCTTTTAAAATTTATCTGGTGTGGAAAGTTCAGACGAAGGGGGTAGTCCCAGGTCACTCACAGGGCATTGATCAGAGGCTCAGATCTCTCGGTATTAGAGATTGCACTGACATTTTAACATGGCTCTTGCTAAGAAGAGCTCAGATCTGATAGAGTTGAGGGTCTTTATCCTTTTCTCCTTCGCTTTCTGCTAAAGTTTGAATATTTTCATGCTATACTGCTGGACTACTTTGCAGTTGTCTGTATGAATCTATGTCTCATCCCTGCTGATGACCTTTTTAGAAACAAGTTGTGATCCCAAGTGAGAGATTTTCTGGGTTTTGGGTTGCTTAAAAAAAAAAAAAAAAAGAGGAAAGAAAGAAAAAATAAACTATGTGCGCGACACTACTATATGCACACTACCACATACATTGCTGCTACTGAAGTAAAGGTATTTAAAGATTAAGCTAACAAAGGCATGCATGCAAATTAGGATGTCAGCAGTTACATTTTGTATGGCTCCTTCATTCAGCTGTCTGGTACGTTTTCTTTAATTACATGATCACACAGACCCCTTTCAAATTCAGTGCCTGGGATGAGCCAGCTCTCAAGATGAATGAAGGTAATATAATGCCTCATTCCTGCCAGGAGTTGGAAGGCACAGGTGGAAAGACACAAAAGGCTGCAGGGAGGGATGGCCTGGGGGCATGACTGTGGCAGTTGGATGTGCCTCTTGGAGAATAGGAGGCACCAGGGGGGTGAAGGAAGGCAAAGTTAATTCCTCTCTGGAGGTGCAAGGGGGATTCTGGGAACTACAAAGCAGATACTGGAGGAATGCATTAACCTGTTATTTTCTAAGCATCTAGAAGATAGCATGATAGCAAAAACATAAAAGGGTTTGTCAAGAACAATTACCTTGAACTGACAGCACCTGTCATAGAGGATAGATGGAAGGTAGGAGATGTGATAGAGCTTGACTTTGATAAGCCTGTCTGTATTTTTCTTGCAGAAGTAGAGAAATACAGCTTAGGTGTTATTGCTTTAGCAGGAGGAGAGCATAGGGAATTGAAAATTGTATCCAAAGAATAAAGAAAAAACTGTATCCAAAGACCATAATGTAGGATTTTGCAGGCCTCTGTCCTGAGTCTGTTACTCATCAGCATTTTCATTGCTGGGTTAGATGAAAGCACCAGGATGGCATCGCTTAGAATTCCCATATGACTGGAGTGGCAGGGTATGCAAGTACTTCAGGCACCAGGATTAGAAATCCACATTATTTCAAATGATAAAATAAAATTCAGTGTAGGAAAGTGTAACGTGCTTTATTGCCAAATGGGGAAAAAGTTCAAAAGCAGAGATGGGGAGCACTGACCAGGGAGTTCTGCAGAGAAGGGCTAGTAAGTCTAGCCTTGTGGTTCACAAGTGCAGCTGAGCAGAGGTTATTTCTGAAGGCTATGAAATTTCTGTCATTTAAAGTTTTTAGAAGCAGGTGGGGCCAAAATCTTTTGGTGATGGTTCAAGTATGATTAATCTGCTTTACCACTTCAGGAGTTGATTTTTCCTGTGCCTTTATTGTTGTGCCTTTTTAGGGTTTTGTTGTTGTTTGTGGTGACAGAATTTTTGCACAGCCTTTTAGGATTTCTGTGACGTAGTGATATTCTGGGCACTTAAAACTGCTGTCAGATCTGAATTCTTTCAAATGCTGTAGCTGTCATGCCTGCAGCTACCACTTGTAAACCTTTCTGTCTTTTGGTACCCCTAGAAAGGAAATAGCAATACTACCTTGCTTCAGAAAATTATTTCGTAAGCATTTCTTTTGCTGATGGATGAGGAAGTTGTTTTCTCTCACTTCCATGCACATTTGCCCCTTAATTTGTGCTGGTTTTTAGAGGTCTGCAGTAAGAGAGATTTCCTTATCATATGTCTGTGCAAGTATCTGTACTGGCATGGAGAAGGGCTTGGCTGTTACTGGGAGCCAGCAGGTAGTAAAAGGAGGGCAACAGTATTATTTAAATGGGTCTGAGCAGAAATGTGTTGTGGAGACAAACCCTTGAATGTTTGATAAGCACCAGTATAAATGATGATGTGTATAACCTTGTAAATAAACCTGAAGAAATCAATGCTTTTCTTTGGAGCAAAGTATGAAAGTTGTGCAGTAAATAATGCATCACACTACACATTGAGAAAGGATGTGAAAAATAAGTATTTGAAGAGATGTTCATTAAGTGTGCACCACCTCTCTGGCTCACTGCATGAGGCAGGTGTTCCCTTGAAGTGGTCTGTAATTAAAGACTACATCAGTAACACAGATGAAGGAGAGGCTTGTCTGCCTCATCATTTCTCAACTTTGGAACATTAATGACATCCTTTGAATATTGTATGTCAGTGTGTCTCTCCCATTTCCACCTTAATTAAGTTTCCTGTGAGGTGGAACACAGTGTCAAAGTGTTTCAAGTATTATTTTCAACAAAGAACAAGTATTTTAGAAAATATTGTTTTAAGAATTAAAAACTCCTTATTTTTGCCATAGCCTTTTTTAACTGAGAGATGATTAAGGGATTCAGAGGGGGAGAAACATCATTTGCTCTTATGTACCTGTACAATTCCAATTCACCTATACTTTCTCTTTAATGATATTAAGGGAGGCTATGAGAAGAGAAAACAGTTAGCATTGTTTAAATCTGTTCTAATGAAGAGAACACAAAATTTAGTTTTTAAAGATAAAACTTCTGTTTTTCAATGCATACAGAATAGGTGACTGCATAGTGAAGGACTGTGTGAAAATTTTTGGTTTGGAAGGATCTGAACTGATCCACATTCTACTGTGAATTCCAGCATCAAGATTTGAATGTAAATTATTTTATTTTTCTCCTTGGGCAGTTTGACAGGCTACAGATGTGTATGTCTATTTTTGTTACCTTTTCCTAATACTTTTAACTCTTGTTTTTCTTTCCTTGTGCATCCACCCCAGATCGCATTCAATTAGGTAAGACACATTACTCTCCTTGAATACTGCCTCTGGATTTGACAAGATTTGTTTTATGGGCTGTAATGCAGTAACCTCTTTCCTTTCAGCATCATTATATGCTACTTAAACTGTTATGCCTCATTTTTACAGCGTGGTAAGTGTAACCAGAAAAGGATTGGACTAAGTGTTTGCCTTGAGTAGATTAGTCTTAAAATCAAATAATGGACACATTCAAAAGATATTGGTCTTGAGAAAACCTACTTATCTATAATCCCATTCTCTTAACCATATTTTCTGTCAGAGGTTTAACATGAGCAACAAACAGTAAAAAGTTCTATTCAGCTGAGTTTTGTAAAGATTATATGAAGTATTTAGTTACCTCATCTTCAATAGAGCAAAAGTATCTTGATCATGATTCTTTAAAAGTCTTGGGGAAGTTTCCAAGTTCTGAAGCTGATAAAGGAGTTCTTTATAATTAGAGTTTGAGTTTATTAATTCCATAAAGCACTTGAATATATGATTAAAAAATTGTTAGAAAACAATTTTATGTGTTCTTAAAGATTCTATAAGCAGTCTGGCTTTATGTCAGTTCATCCTGAAGAGAGGCTGAACAGCCCTGAAGGCCTTGCCACTCCCTCTGGCCTTGTAGTATCTTCAGTGCACTGAAAAGCTCAAGAGCATTTTTTCCATTCAGCTAAGTTATCCTAACAAGAACTCTAATTCATGAGTAAACTACAAAGTACAGCATAGATTGACCTTCTAAACTCACTCTGACATGAAACTAAAATGTAATAAATGACAGATTCCTCTGTCATGAAGGATCCCTGTTCTCTGCAATGATCACTATCACAGTCATGCATGCCTTTTAAAAAAGCCTAATATTTTAGGCTTGTACTAAAAGAAGATTTTGCACTGTTTGTATAACTTGCATTCTTACCTCTTTAGAGAAATTAAAATATGAACTCAAAAAATAAGCATTTAATATTTTGGTTGTCTGTCATGTACCATCTCTTATCTTTGTGAATTTAATCTTCTGGTTTAAACCTTTATATTTGGAATGTTTTGCTATTAAAAGAGGAGCAGTCTGTGCTGAAATACTTCCAAACTGGTTTTGCCTATTTGTTGTGAGTTGCAAAACTAAAATGGCAAGGATGCTTGCTTAATTTAATGAGAACTGTTAAAGATTTGCTGCACTTGTGAAATGTTTGGGCTAATCTTTCATAAATCTTAAAAATTATGTGAAAAATTGAACATGAAACATTAGCATTGTCTGCTGTCAGTTCTTGTCTATCTGATCTTAGCAGAAGCCTTAAAATATATACAACAGCAAACAGTTTGTATTATATCTCACTATTCCACCTGCTTGCCAAATAGCTCTTCCTTCTCTTCCCTACTCCCATTTCTGAATCTTTAATCTGGAAAAAAGAATCTGTATATAGACTCAGTGCTGCTCTGATTTTGTGTATTTTATAACAAACGTGTGCTGTTTGTACGAGAGCTTTCATTTTTTAATGCTATAATCATGCTTTGCTTGCAGCCAGGTGTTGGTGATGCTTACAGTAAGGCTCTCCCTGTTCTCAGTCAAACCAGGCTGCAGCTGTCAGTCAACATTGAAAGCAGCAATGCAGGGATTTTTGGAAAAAGATACACTCTTGCATCACACACTTTACCTAAAGTGCTCAGATCTAAATGTGCTTATAGAAAGTTCTTAAGCTTCAAATAAAGATTCTTATTTTCGACCAGGCATGATGCTTCCCAGCAGCAGGGAACTGGTGATGCTGTGAAAACAGAGTTGGTGTCTCAAATGGGAGAATTTGGCTCATGTAAGTCAAGCAGTCAGCGTGGGTGGCATCTGGAGGTCTAAAGGTGTGCAGCATGATTTGGGGATCTTTGAGTAATGCAGAGGCACCATCCTCTGCTTACAACTTTCCAATACTCCTGCTGCTGGGAAGTCTGAGGAGGGAAGCGTCTCACAAAGAGATGGATGAGATTTATGGAAAATAGCTCTGTACCTTTGGTAAAGTTGAGGAGTGACGGAGGAAGTGAAATGTCCTGGAGAGGTGCAGATATGTGAGAGTGCTGCCTCTCTGGCTGAAGAAACCTCTTGTTTAGGTAAGCAGTTGTGCAGGAACCTTTTGAGATTGGGAGTCAGCTGAACCAGCTCTGCTGATGTGCACAACCCTGGAGTGTATCCCTCCTGCCCGACACAGAGCTCATCCTCTGTCACTGTCTCATGTGTCTCTGTAGATAGCCAGGGTCTGCACCATTTAAATGGATTTTGCCAGGAGCTGTTTTGCATCATTCTTTTGAGCCCCACTGCTGGTCAGTTGAAATGAGAATGTGGCAGTAAGATCTTTAGTGCTGAGAGTTTGACAAGCTCTTGCCATCAGAAGAGGAAGAATACCAGCTCTCTTGACTATATGTGTATGTACATTTAAAGCTAAGTTAAAAAAATACATTATGATCATATTGGAAATCGTATTTTACAGCTTTTTTTTTCTTATGTTTTGCTTTCATCCCACAGCTATTCTATTCGCCATTCCATAAGCATGCCTGCAATGAGGTAATGTGCTACCCACATTCTATTTGCTATGGTGATGTTCAACAGAGTAATGAGGGGGGATTTGCATACTTTGATCCTGATCCTGCAGTTTTTAGTTGGACGAGAAGTCTCACTTCAGTCAATTAATCGTATTCATGTAGATGAGGGCTGCAGGACAGGCTAGCTGTGGTTTTGGAGTTTTTTTTTCATTTTAATTGTATTAACTGCTTAATCTGTTCTACAAGCCTTTGAGTAAATGAAGCAGTTCTGAGATGTATTTGGGTAGCTGATTGTTATCAGGTTATTACTGAATCTGAAATTCAGTTGTTTTGCTGTCTCTAGAACATCATCCAAAGCCCATTAACGTCAGAGATGCTTTCCACTGCAACAGGCTTTGGATCATGCTCCTATGGAGGGATTTGACATGAGTGCTTTCATATTTTAATGGCTATAATCATGCTTTACTTGACTGCAGCTAAATATTGACGTCTGTTCAAGTAAAGCTCTGACTGTTTTCAATAAAATTAGTATCCAGCTTTCTTTTTACTCCCTTGGCCTCTAAATACATGACTGTCCCTACTCCGTGCCAAGCATGCATGAAAAACAAACTCACAACTAAATGATGGATGCTAATTCATTCAACTGCAGCAGGTGGGTAGTTTAAGGCAGCATTCACCAATGTGACCTATGCATCAAATATAAGTTATAAAACTCAGTTTCTCTCTCCTTTTGACCCTTCTTGTCCTATGAAAAAATCTGTCATCTAAATAACAGAAACTAAATTTGCATTATTTTTTCAACTGGCTTCTGTTTGCCCTTCCCTTAAATTGGGGTCATTTTAACTCAGCCTGATGGGGGATATGATATAAATGTATTTGCAGAACAAGGAACTGAGCTGGACAACAGTGCCTGAGCTTCAGAATATTCACTAATAATGAAACACAACATATGCTTTAAATGAGCTCTCAGGTGCCAAGCAAGGAGCAGAGAACCAGAAGAAGGTCATCTTCACCCACTGTAGACTTGTCCAAGTCTCCATTGTGTTGGGTGAACAAAGAGAAAAGCTTAGCTTAGTCAGAGAGGCACCTTAGGAACACAATCTCTGTAAAGTCTTTGTCTTTGAAAACAGCAGTCACAAAATCACAGGGAAGGGGGGGGCGGGGCAGGATTTCTCAAAGACATTTGGGACCCACTTCCCATGTGGTTCTAATCTCCTTCCTCCCAACCTTAGGACATTAAACTTGGCATCTTTTTAATAATGTACGTTATGAACTTGCTCATCAGCTGAAAAGAATGTTTATTTCTTTACAGCAACAATACAAATGGATAAAGCCATAGAAAAGCAGCATTACAGGCAGCATTGTCTGGTTGTTCTTCTGAGAACATGACAAATGTATCATAGAGTAGGCAGGCCAGAGATAATTTGATTTCAATTACTATGCAGGTTCTACTTTTGAAAATTTGTAGCTAAAAAGTACTCATCCGATTACCATAATTGGATTTGACTGACAGAGCACAAGTGAGTGTTCATAGCCTTGTGCTGCCAGCCAACCTTCATTCTGTGCTGGCAGTGTTGCCTGGCAAAAACTGATCAAATTGTGGAATTATCCCATGATGTTGGCAACTGACTCTTTTTCCTCCCTTCAACTTTTTTTCTCCTAGAAACTCTCCAACTTTCAAATCGTTTGAGGAGAAGGTTGAAACAACTGTCACAAGCCTTAAGGTAAAGGCTAGGGGCAGAGTTTGCATGCCTGTGTGTGTTAAAGTGTGACAGCTCAGTTGTCCTTATGATTTGTACAGGAGACTGATTTAGTTTGTTGTTCCATCAAGAATGTCATTGAGCACTAATGGAAAATGAAGGCAATATGCAAAGAAATTGTTTTCCTTTGCTTTGTTGCTAAGAAATTATTTCTGATGCCTGCCAAAGTAAGCAAGTGGTCTCAGAAATGCCAAAAATGGTGGTGGTAAGGAGTGTCTGTTCCCAGTCATCTCAATGTGTCATTCAGAAATAGAAAAAGGTAATTCAAACTGCACAGCTCTGAAGACCATTTCTGCTCACAGTGATCTGCTTGAGAAGCCTGATCTTATTTTGTTGATTAAGCGAAGGTGTTCTAGAGGAGAGTATTTGTCATGCCAGCTCAGCCTGTTGTGTTCAGAGTGCTCTTAGATCATCCTTTAAGAAATCTGTAATTAAGCAGGACAATACAGTAAGTTCTGAGTCTGAAATAATCCTCCATATCTCATGAAACCTTAATTGTCTATCTTTATTGACAAACTCACTGACATTTTCTCAAAATATTTTCTTTCTTTCTTTCTTTCTTTCTTTCTTTCTTTCTTTCTTTCTTTCTTTCTTTCTTTCTTTCTTTCTTTCTTTCTTTCTTTCTTTCTTTCTTTCTTTCTTTCTTTTCTTTCTTTTCTTTCTTTTCTTTCTTTTCTTTCTTTCCTTCTTTCCTTCTTTCCTTCTTTCCTTCTTTCCTTCTTTCTTTCCTTCTTTCCTTCTTTCTTTCCTTCTTTCTTTCCTTCTTTCTTTCTTTCTTCCTGCCTGCCTGCCTGCCTTCCTGCCTTCCTTCCTTCCTTCCTTCCTTCCTTCCTTCCTTCCTTCCTTCCTTCCTTCCTTCCTTCCTTCTCTCTTTCTCTCTCCCCTTCCCTTCCCTTTCCCTTTCCTCGTGCAAATGGGGAAGGAAGGCTGGAGTCATGGATCTAGGGTGTCACCAGGGTAGACTGCAGACAAATGGGAATGTTTCAGCATTGCTCCTCCTTTTTCCTACCTCTGTTCCAAGGCTTGCAAGATTAGGAAGACCAGGGGATGGGGGAGAAATCACAGAGTTACCCTTCAATTCTAGGGTTTTGTTGTGGTCTCAAAAAGTGGAGAACTACCCAGAGAGGCCCCAGAGAACAGCAATAGTCTTATAATCTTTCCAACCCCTGTATCAGCTACAAATCCTCAGTGATCCTACAGTGTTCTGCAGTTTGCCAAAACTGATGTCCAGGTTTCATAACACTTCGAAAGCAAATTTCAAATTAGATTTTATTTTATCTCGGAGTCTGGACTTTGGGTTGCAGCTTTCTTGGGAGAGTATACTAGCTCATTTCCCCCTGGAAATCAAACAAGACCAGGGCGCCTCATTCTTCTCAACTTTTCTGAAAATCTGAACTCTGATGAATTAAATGTTTTATTGGACTTTCAAGCTAGGTAAGCTGCTGTGCTAGCTAAAGAAACAGGATTACGTAGGATTAACCCTTTGGAAACTTAGACCACAAGGTTCATTTAATCAAAATAATCTTCCTAAGCATTCAGTGGCTGAGAGGTTGAAAAACGTCAGCTTGTCTTTGAGTTCTGTTGCAATTCTAAGATGGAGTAAAAGGTTTTGCCCTATTTTCTGGCTTGAATCAACTTGGAGCAGGCATATCTGCAAGCAAAGCCACAAAAGAATGTTCTCTTACCAAGACAACCTAGTCACAACAGCTTTGTCTCTTCATCATTTAGTCTTGAATGTTTCCAAATCTTTAGATACAGTTCTATCTTTGATAGAGAACTTCTTTTTCAAAGATTTAGTCTTACTGATTTTTATTTTTAATAGTTATTACAAATTCAGTGACCTGAAGCATTCTGGAAGAAAATGTGCAAGCAGATTGGATATGTTTGATCAATGTATTTTGGTAACTCTTCTCTGCCTTCTTTCATGAAAATGCCACTGGCAGTTTTATATTCCAGTGTCTAGGCAGCTACAAGTGCCTGAAGGGATTTAGGTCCTTTGGTTACTACATTCCTTCTGCTGTCCAAAATCCCAGTGTGGTTTATGAATTTTGTGAGCAGCTGTGTTGCTATAGCTGGCATGTGGGCCACTCAGCAAATGAACCAGTTCATATTAGTATCCGTCTCTTTTCCAGCCTGCATAGAATTGGAAAAAAAAGCAGTGAAACCAGTGTGAGCTACTCAGGTAAACAACCACATTGGGTTTACTGCTAGGGTCTAGGATCCTACCTGGGATCTACTTAGGGACTGTCTCCTTTAAGCATATGAGACATACCACTGTCAAATTTTATGATGGCAGCCTACTTTAGAAATTGTGGAGTAAAGTTGCTTTATTTGACTGGTTTTATAGCTGTTGTTCTAAGGAACCATCCCAATGCATTCTCTGCCTGAACAGTTCCCTGCTCTCCTTGGCCATGGGGTGGATTGGAAATGGGATTTGTTTCAGTGTGAGCAGAGAATCTTGCTGTTCTCTGTTTGCCTTATTTCAGACTAAGGTTGGTGGGACAAGCCACACGGGAGGCAGCTTTGAAGAAGTTCTCAGCTCTACAGCCCATGCCAGTGCTCAGAGCTCCCTTGCTGGCACCCGGCTCCCTGAAAGTGAAGAAGAGCTTCAGTGTTAAGCAGCAGGCCCTCCTGAGCCCCACATGCCTCTCTTCAGAGACTTGCCCAGACAATGATTTTCAGCTCTCCCTTAGCACACAACTTGTGCAACAAGGTTTTGTCAGGTTTGGAAAATTGCCATCCTGGCCTTGTGTTGGAGAAATGTTTCCTCTCCCTATTTCTATTTTAGATGGGCCATTTTGTCACCAGGTACTTTGTACATCATCAAAACCACATGCAAGTCATTGGCTATAATGCACTAAATTCTGTGTTAAGTGACTAAATAGTTTTCAGTTACGTGTAACTTCCCTCTAACAATCTCCTAGTCTCTGTTTCTTATTAATTTTGGTTTACTTTTTTTTCTATCTGTTGGTTTCTGGCTTCCCTCTCAGTGCCACATCAGACAGATGGACCTAGAGCTGTGCAAAGCATTCAGCTGCCAGCAGTAGCCCATACACCAGCTGTCTACCATCCATACCAGGTGCCCTTCGCTCAGGAGTGTCTGTACATCATCTATTTACTAACAGAATTAAAATCACTTACTGTCACAAAAAGCTGTTTCTCCTTCAGTGGTACAGTCTGGCATTGCCCTACATCCCTTAGGCAGCAGAGTTAAGGAGAGCAGGAAGAGATACCTGGTTATTATTCATACAGAAACTACCTATCACAGCTGCTGATTTCAGATTGTCATTTTGCCTGGAAAGGTTTCAGTTTCAAAATGTGCACCATTGCTTGCTCTCTTTGGTTTGGTAAGACTTGGCAGTGAACTTAATTAGAAAATCAAGTGGAGTGGAGGGAACCTCTAATATTTCTGCCTCCATATCTTCCCCTCAAAACCAAGGGAAAATATGTTTATGAGCCTCTGTCAAGATACAGCCTTAAGTGAAAGAATACAAACCAAACATTTGGCTTCAGACGTGCCATAGGTTAGAGAGCACATGCCTTCAGAGTTGCTAGCGTAGACCCTGTCACCTGACAATGCACAGGATGAGTAAGAACTTCACTTTTGGTGTCAAATTTTGTTGTGCTTCGCTGCAGGATGTAAATTCCACCAACTGCATTATCCCTGCTCAATCACCAAGAGCCAGACGTCTCAGCTTTGATTCAGCATGTTTTCTGAATTGCATTCTTTTCACGTTTTCTAAGGAAAGAGCAGCACATTTGTGACACTATCTTGCTGTGTAGTGAGCACGTGCCAGTCTGCATGTTGCGTTGCTCAGCTCACCACACACTGAGGTGGGCACGAGGTTATCAGTAAACAGGATGGAAAAGAGCCTGGCTACTTTGAGAATGGATGCGTTTTTTGAGCATACGCCAAAGCTTCAAATCAGTGTTAGTGAGTTTGACATTACAGACTGCTTAAAATTTTGTGAGAAAATGTGGCTTTAAGTGATTTTTGTTTTTTTCTTGTGTGGCTTTTGTTAGTTTTTACAAAGTTGAAAGTCCTTTTGTAATGTTCTACTGGACGTAGGCTAATTTTGGACATTTATATCACATGCCTCTTTAGTGTGACTTTTAGCATGGAAGCAAATCTAATTGTTTTTCTAGTATTCTTGTGACAATTTTCTAGCTTATTTTACGTGGTTTTGTGCATAAATGTGAATTTATTTAAAATGGAAGATATTGACAACTTAGTTTGTGTAAATGAAGTTCTTGATATTCTTATTAAAAATAAATTTCTCTTTTACTCTTTGTGATGTTTTAATTCTGTTTACCAGTACTACTGAGCAATCTAGTGGAAGATGTCCCTGCCACTGGCAAGGGAGTTGGAACTTGATGATCTTTAAGGTCCCTTCCAACTCAAACCACTCTGATTACTGTGCATGGGGTTCCATGCTGTCCCCTTGGTCCCCTGCAGAATGGGGAAGCCTCCTGCTATGCTGCATGAATGGACTGTTCATGCTTAGGGTAGTGTTTGTGCTGGGTGTGTTTCTACTAAACATCTCTTCAAGGCCACTTTGCTGGTTTTTCAAGAATGTTCTCAATTCTGCCCTTCCACGCATCTGTAGCTTTCACACTCAGAATTCAATGCAAACTAATGGACACTTAGGATTTGTGTGCATGTAGGTGGAACAAAAATGCTGACAAAAGCTTGGTGGGCCCCACTCCATCCCCCTCTGCAGTATGGCAATCTGTTGCCAAGAACCTCTAATCAGCTCAGCAAAGTGCAACCTGTTCTTCCAGGCTTGCCACAGGGCATGACTGCTGCCCCAGGGGGTTCCTGAGCAGAGCCAGCACCTCGCAACTCCTCTGAACCAGAGCACTACACTCTGCAGATTCTGAGCACTGTGCCAGCCATTGAGGCAAGAAGCTCCCAGCATCTCTCCACAGCACTCTGTGAAAGCTCCATGAAAGGCACCAGCCACAGAACACTTGGGGAGCTTCAGACCCCTGAGGTTTGTGTAAATAAAGCATTTCCTGAGTCACGGTGCTTGACAATGCGTGTTTAGATACATTACCTACCTTTAATGGATTTGACATCTGAATTTAGTTTTATGCTGCTTCATTTGATGTGAGGTGGAAGACAGAGAACTCCAAGTCTCTTCCACATAATTTTTACAGGTGCACGTTTTGCTTACTTGGTAATCATGGCATTGTCCTCATCTCCAGCTGCACACAATTCAGCAGTTGGGTGTGCAGACACTTGCCTCATTATGGCATTTACCACCACTACAGCTTCACTTCACAATCACTCTGTACTTCTACATTAGTGTCTACTTCTGCCAGAAACTCATTTATGGCAGAACTGCTACCAGCATGCCACAGCCTGGAGAAGGGAGCCAGCTCTACATGGATGTACAGGCTTCTGCATTAGATTGCACAAACTCCAAAGGTCCCTCCCAACCTCAGGTATTCTGTGATTATTAATTACTTGTGAAGGAGTCTGTAAAACTGCCAGTCTGGGGTGAGGGGGAGTGAGGAATACAGACCTTATGGAAATACTGGCACCATTCCCTGATACAACACATGAACAGGGGAAAAGTTGTATGAAACAAAGAAGATACTGAGAAAATATAATTCATGAGATTACCAGTTTTATGCACCATCACTTAAGGCTAATGCACTCCAAACAAATCTCATCTCTAAGCTCAGTCAAGAGCTTCTATAGACACATGCTCATTGGTCTCCTTTCTGAGTAGCACTGAGTGGATATTAACCCCTTTTGAAGGTACTTAAATCCATACATATTTAGAAATTCACAGAACAAGACCACCTGCCCTCTACAGTGCATTAATTAACAGATTAGATTGCAATCAACTAATTTTTAAATGTACATGGACTTCCCCAGTGGAGAATCTATTCGTAACTGAGATTGCATTAATCAGAGACTGATTAAAAAGAAGGAGAACCCCAAATATACTAATTCTTTGTTCCCTGACACAACCTCTGATCTGGAAGGCAACTACATTACCTGCTCCCCTCTAAGTGGTCCTGGGATTCTCAGCAGTGAATGCACAGGAAAAAAAATCTGCTAGCAGACTCAGTGATGTTAAAGGAGAAAAAATAATGACCAGAATATAAACCAAAGTATTTATTATGGCTACAGCATTTAGGAACACTTCAGGAATGTGGATGAGATGTGGCAGCTATTCTTTTCTTCCTCTCTGTGTAAATCAGAGATACAAGCTGGAGTATTTCTGGGTGAACAAACTTCCCTGCAAAACAAAAGAAAGGGAAGGTTAATGAAAAATGCTCTCATCTTGCCACGTGTGAAAGGCTGGAATTGGAATGATAGCAGAGATGTCACTTTAGGCTCAGAATAAATGTCAAATTATTCTTTTAAGAAAGTGAATGCTCCCAATTCAATCCAGCTATGGAATAAGTGTAGCTACACCCCTTCTTCACCGTCTTCACAAAAAGCTTGTATTTTGTGCTCTATTAAGACATTTAAGAGCTGAAAAAGGGATGCACCCTGATCAAGATAATCTATACTATGTATCGTGCTACAGGAAACCACTCCAGTTCCAGGTGAACTTAGGGTATATGCTGCAGGCTCTACTCACACACCAGCTCAACTGAAGTTGTTGAATTCTGGTAGGACAGCAAAGACATCTGTTAGAAAATAAAGCATTATCAGCTTTATTCATGTTGTCCTTTTTTTTTCCTTTGCTAGTTGAAGTCTTATAGAGAGATTATTATTTCCCTGGGGAATCACCAAAGTATAAATGGGACTTGTCAGGGACTCTGTTGGGTGACTGCTGGTCCTCTTACCCTAGAGTTTGTCTATCCCTAGTTTTTTTCCCAGGACAGGATGAGTTAGTTACAGTCCTCCTCTGGTGTTCAACTACCTTGCTAAAATGATAAAGATTATTATTTTACCTATCTCTGCTTTAAACTACCAGTATATTCCACAAAAGATGAAAAGCGGTGGATAGAATAAAAAGTAACACAGTTGGAACTTAATAATTTCTCTAAGGTGGTTCTCACAGGAACCTTGGGCTGGTCACTCAGCTCACTTGGGGATAACAAATCCTACTTCACTGGTTCCTGAAACACTGACAGAGTAAAACAAGCTGCTGTCAGAGCATGGGTGAACACTGAAGACTCCTTTATGAAGACTCTGGTGTTTCAGGGAGATTCTTACACACATGCAAGTGTAATGAAAGCTGAGCCTCTCTCTAAGGTGAAAAGTGATGTAAAAGGAATTTGGCATAAATTAAATTCAGGTTTAATACTTAGAGATAAATGTCAGGTATGTCCACAATGAATCAAGTTTCCCCAGAAATATTAGGGGACTTGAGCAAAGAGTAAAATAACTAGTTCTCACTTGCTCTGAATGTCTGTCAGGAAAAAAAAAGAAAATTTATATATTTCATTTATGAAAGAGGAAGAAAAAAAGCCCAAATGTTATACCAGCAGTTGAATCAAAAAAATCCTGCAGTCTGCCAGGTGTCTTTTCCAACTCTTCATACTCAAATGCTTGCAGTATCATCTCACACTGATCCAACTGCTTTACAAACTTGGCCTCTGCAGTAGACTGGTTTTCATATTCCTGAAAAAATTTGCAGTTATAAGAAAATAATTTTGTTACTCTGAAACAGAACACTAAAATCTCTTTATACATCTAGAACTTTCTTCATTAGTACAAGCCAATCCAGAAATATTCAGCACAATTACGTCTTCCTCTTTGTTTTTACAAACACACAGTGGTCAGCAAAACACTTGAAATATGTGTCAATTTTGTATTAAATGCAGTGAGATGTAAAATACAGCCTTTTGCATAATCTAACTCTAAATATACCAATTGTTTTGACTGAATCAGGGATGATATGGAGGCAACTCTGCATGGCACACAAGTTAAACAATAGGTTTGATTTAACTGTATTTTACGTAGAAAGATCATTTCAGGCCTGGCTAAGACTATTAATTACCACAGTGTGTGCCTATGCACTGTCACCATCTATTTTTAAGACCTATTTTGCACTTTTCTCACTACTTCCTGTTTCTATATGGAGTTGTTCTTTATATTTCTCCTGTCATTCCTGCCTAATCTTTTTGCTCTAATCTGTCTGAGCTGCTTATGTCCTTATGTCTCTCCTAGGAGACAGGGAGTGGTTAAGGGGTTTCCTCCCCTTCAGAATTTAAGTCCTTTAATCTCTCTGCTATCTTTCCCCTCTATACAGTCATCATCAGTATATATTTATGAGTGATTCAGATTTCTCCTCAACTTGAACAATTTTGCTGTCATTTGCATCCAGTGATGGCTGTAGACAGGTTTGGCATTGCATTTTCTCTTTTCCAAATCTACTGCATTGTATGAGATGTCTCATAAGAAGGTCTTCCTGACTCTCCTGACTTCCAAAACCAAGCCCATAGAAAGGGGTTTTCTTCTTTGCAGGTCACCTTGATGCCATTGGCAGGTCTGACCCTACTCATCATCCCCACCACCATTAATCACACCAAAGTGCACACTGGGACCATCTAAGCTCCCAGATCCACAGAACCTGTGGATCAAAGCACTTCCACAGAGAACAGCAGCACGACTGCAGGAAGACATTTGCCTACTGACCACAGAACCTGGCATGCCTTTCTGCATCTTATGATAACAACTGTGGTGTGAGTGTCATTCATAGTGGAAAGGCTCTGGCTTTGTAATTCCAGCACACTGATGCTCAGTAAGTGTGACAGTCATTTCCTTGTCTTGCATACTATTAGAAGCCTGTTCTTAGGCTTCTTACTTTACCTTTGAGGTCAGAAATCCAGATTTTGATAGCCACAATTGATTGGTTTACTATTCTACATAAATTTCAATGGTACTTTAAACTTTCAGTTACATCTTCATCATTATTTTAATAATAAATTTCATTTCAGTGTTTTTATCTTGTTTTTCTCTTTTCAACCTGAGCTTTGCCTCATTTTTAAATTAAGTCCTACTTATTTTCTTAAATCTATTTATTTCTACTCTATTTTTTAATAATCTCTTTTGCAGGAGGGAGGATCCCTCAAAGACAACAAACTCTTGGCAGCATTACAAAGGAGAATTTCAAGAAAAGAAGTAGTAGGGCTGTTCACCTGTAAAAGTCAGTTTCACCTCCAACAATCAGGTGGGAGTATCAATCTGCTGCCAACCTCTGTGCTATACACCCGATATTATTCACACCTCAGCTCACATTGTCCTCAAGAAACATCAGCTATTACATGTGCAACTGTGCACAGTGCTGAAACAAACACCTACTGTTTCCTCCCCACAGGTGGCTAAGGCTCTGAAATAACAGTGTACTTTAGAAAAACACTAACTGGTGTCTCCAACACCACAGGTCATCTTTTAAAAATCATTCCCATGCTTTTGCACTTGAGAATAAAAAAGCAGGACAGAGCTGAAACATGCTGACTCATTTACTTCACTGTTTTTCCAAACACATTTGGGATTAAGTTATAAAGAGAAGATATATCTGAGGCATCTTTCTGCTGCCTCTCCTCTACACGACACTTGCCAAGTACCCACCAAGACCATCCAAAGCAGCAGTCCTTGTAAAGCTAAAAGCAAAGAGAGACAGAGACAAGGGCAGGGCAGAGCAGGAAGGACTTGTTAAGGGTGTCAAGAAATCTCGTACTGTTGAGCTCTGGTACATGACCACCTTCACTCACAAAAAAAAAATCATAGGGAAATGTCTCTGGCTAGCTGAGAGCAGAGCAGCACATCAAGTTATCAGAGGCTTCTTTTCTTTATCTCTTTTTTTCTTCTTCTTCTTAAAGAGCAACTAGTTGTTCCACTTAACACTAGAGGGATGACATGTGAATAGCAGATTTTTAGGGTGCCCTCTCTGCCAGGTGGGTTGCACTCAAGCGAATGAATAGCAGACACAGTGCCAATAAATAATCCTGGATGTAGAAACAAAGACCAAATTATCAAAAGTGTGCACATATTAAATTATGGTTAATGAGAATGATGAAAAGCTAACATGCTGAAGAACTGACCCCATAGAGAACCAGCTCTTACAATGTCACTGGAGAAGACTGAGACCAGCAAAGAAAAAAACCCAATTACACAGAACTAACCTTATCTATCAAAACCTCATTTTGCTCAATTATAACAGTTTCTCAAGGGAGAAAGAACCAGTGCTCCCTAAAAAAACACATACATATTATTTCCTATATCTGATGATGTTGGTTTACCCCCTTTACCTTAAAATATAGCTCTGAGTGCCCATTCCCACTGCCTGTTCAATCAACTACCCAACTACAACAGGGAAAAAAACCCCAAAATAACCCTAAACCTAAAACAAAACCACAGACAGGGTGTTGTAGCAAAAGGCAGAAACTGGATGCCAATATTTGGAATTTAAATACCCTCTAAGTAGAAAAGAATATGAATGTAAGATAGAGATTCAGAGGATATAGTCCAAGAAACATAGAATGCTTGGACAAGAGGTTGTGGATTCAATTTCCCCCATGTGACCGTATGTCAGGAAGAGATAAAGCACAGTAATTATAAACTTGAATTGTGTGGAAATAATCTAATCATCCCTCATTTGCAAGTATAAAAGATCTTATCAATTAACAGCATGGGTTTGCATAAAAATGGTTAAATCACCTTCAAACACAAAAGATACTTTCTAATACAAACTTTTAAAGAACCCAAGACCAGAAATCTCCAGTGTTTGTAGAAAAGTGCATTTTTTGGTCACATTTAAGTTTAAACATTAGTTTACTTAATCATTTTAAGTTACTACTAAATGTCTTGCTGTAACGGACTTTAATAGAAAGAAATTAAAGGTACAGAAATTACTTGCATAAAAAGCAGAAGATAAACCACAGCACCATCACCTACCATTATTTTTTCCCCTGTACTAAAAGCTGCACATGGCCAGATACAAACGAATGTGATAAAGTAATAAAAAATCAGATTTATATCCAGAGGGCTGGATGAAAAGGACAAACCTTTCCTTCAGCTGTACAAACCAAGCCCTAGACAGGTTGATCTGGAACTCTGAGAGGCTAGGGGCAGAAGATAGTTATTTAATCGAAGTCCAGGCTTTCTGTTTGAAAAGGATCCAAAATTGACCTCGAGTCATACTGTTAGGATTTATCTTCTAAGCAAATAAATCTCACTTTCTTGAGGTCAAAATAAGAGACAGCACAATTTCACAGGTACATGGAAAGAAGGGAATGGGTCATCCTGAATTTTAACACAGGATTAAAAGAATGCAAACTTACTTCCCAGAGTTCATAGATTTCTTTTCTGAGGTCCTCTGATAGAAGGTGGGTCAGCTGTTGCATAGCTGTCTGAAAAAAAGAAGCCATTTCCATTTATATATTTTCTGAGCAACATTTTTATCATTGTATTTTCTGAATAATTATCTAGTTGTTACCAAGCTAGCAGAAACATCCACTACACAGCAAATTACTGTATTGTTTTGGCATGGCAATGTTTGGCTACAGCTCTGGCCAAGGTGGTAGCACCTCTGGGATAACACATTTAAGGGGAGGGGAAAGCCCTGTGCAACTTTACCCAGGGGGAGGAGTGAGAAGTGAGAGGAAGATACCAGGGTTAGTGAAGGAGAAGGAAGAGGTGCTTTAGATGCCAGAGCAGATTCCCCTGCAGCCCTACAGAGGAGCAGAGATCCACCTGCAGCCCCTGGAGGTCCATGGTGGAGCAGATATCCACGTGGGGCCCATGGAGGATTCAAAGCAGGGGGATACTCAAAGGAGGTTGTGACCCTGTAGGAAGCCTGCACTGGAGCAGGCTCCCAGCAGAACTTGTGACTCCAGAAACTGCTCTGCATGCTCTTTGTGTTCCCCAGCTGATCAGTCTCATTTCTGTGCCGTCTCTACTGTTTGCCCAGTGACATGAAGGGCTGCTTCTAGAACAACCAACATCACAAGCAAGACAAAGGTTTCATGCCATGATTGTTTCTCCACTTCATATACAGGATATAGTGTCACAATATGGTTCCAAATTGCTTGCCACCACTGAAGCATCCAGGTCTCATTCCTTCTCACCTCTTTCCAGCTCTTGAACTCACCAGATTTCAAGGTTAGGTGGCTAAAATTACTTACCTGTCAAAAACCCCTACTCCAAACAACACCCTCCCTCCTCCAAAAAAAACCCAAAACTGCTTTTATTAATCAGGTTCATTTTCTGCTGCCTTACTGTTGGTGAGACTCACTGGTTAAAGTTACTGCACAAGCAGCAAACTCTGGAGCCAGCTCAATGTTGGATGTAAAGCAAACAGAAAAAAGGAGAATTGTGCAGTGGAAGCCTCCTGAAGTGGCTACCCATGGTCTATTTTTACAACAAAGTATTTCAGAGAGATCCCAAATATTTAATGCTTTACTGTCCTTCTCACAAAGTCAACAGAAAATCCTCACTGACTGACATGGGAGCAGGAGCTGCAAATACTTAAGAAAACTTCTTAAACATACCTAGGCATCAAAGTCTCTTTTTTCTTGCCTAAATTCAAATGAGACCAAAGTTGAAGGCTGATCCTCAGTGACACAACAACCTTTAGAGGCTTCCAGTAAAGAGGTGTCTTCTGTTCAGTGTTTTGAAGCTCTTTGAAGAGTGTAACAAACACTCCAGTAATTATTCATCACCCATAAAAGGGGGCCCCTGTTATGCTTATCTGGTTAAAACTAGGGGCTGGGGGCTCTAGGACTAAGCTCTTTGCTAAGAAAGTGGAAATTAAAGATCTAAGGTGCATTCGGCATTCTTGAAGTACTATCTTTACTGACCTAATTTTGGTGTTTCTTTTTTTAATATACTTCCTTGTGTGTTACACTGAATGAAAAAAGGCTCTGAAGAGTTTCTGAGGCATGACATTGCCCTCTAGCTGTGGCTACAGAAATGGTTTACATTTTCTTCAAATAATGCCACAAACCAGAAACAACAAACCAGAAGTTTGGATAAGTGCAAGGCCTAAAATGAAGTTACTCCAGGCATGTTGCACTCAAAGAATCACAACAACAACAAAAGAGACAGCTGCATCTGAGGTTCTGTGCAGAAGATTTAAATGAATTCTCAGTCAACCTCATGATCTGGCACCACACACAAGATCTGACTGACATGGACTGTCATCCATCCTACTCAGTGCACCTACTCCCTGCTCCTCACCTCTCGGTAAGGAGGCTGAACATGACTCATTCAGGCTTACCAAAAACTGCAGCTAGGTCAGGTATAAAGGTAGAAACAAAGACCAAATTATCAAAAGGTCCAAGGTGAAGATTACTTCAAAGATTCTTCCATAACTTTGCACTTGGTCATGTTACAGGTACAAAAATCTCAATGAGCTGAAAACTCTACTTGGTTTTAACAGGCTTGTCCAATGCCAATGACAGTGTTACATTGCTTGGGGTGTTCCTTCACCACCACCAGAACATAAAAACACACAAATGCTCTGCAGCTGTGACTTAACACCCTATGTTCATACCTCTTCTCTCCTGTGTTTCTCCTCTTTTGGGATATTATCTGCAGGAGCAATATCTCCAACAATGCATTCAGCCATATCATGAACCAAAGCTAATCGTATGCATCTGACAAGAAGGAGGGACAGAATAATTAGTTTTTCAGCATTTTAAGTTGAAAACTTATCCAAAAGGCTAAAAGACTGCAGAATTTATCCACCTTCATATATTCTAAAGATGGGTTGGTGCCTTTCTTAAACTTTAAAAAACATTTTTCACTTTTTTGTTAAGGGAAGTATTTTCCACCTTGACATGATTTTGATTTTTGATTTCTAGTCCCTACTGCTTGTAAATGTAGATTTAAGTACAAATACACTGTGTACCAAAGCATAATATTCAAAAGTAAAGTACTTAGCTTTTGTATACTTGGCTTTTGGAGATGCTGTGGTAATTAACTACATTATACACTTCACATTATTCCTGCAACAGGTAGAAGGTAATCTGGAGCAAACCCAAATTCAGTATATAATCTGTCACTCACAGCTGTGCAGCTATGCCAGTCTGCAGCAGAATAGTCAAAAAAGCCTTCCTATCAGCTCTTAGAGCATTCTCTGCTATCCTAGAGGCTTTCTGTGGCTCCTTACTGCTGCTGAGTGCTCCTTCAGTCTGTCAAAATCGACATGGTCTATGGCTCTGATGTGGCTGTCTGTTGCTTGGCATTGTTTTTTAACAAGGGTCTCCAGCCTGTTTATTTTACCGCTTGAAAGGAGACCAGCTTTGAGCCTCTGCACTAAGGACTTGCCTCAATACTCACAGTTAAGCAATAAAGTTTTAAGCTCCTTTCAAACAACCAGGTAAACAGGACCCTGTCCAAAGGATAGAGGGAAAAGAAGAGGGGAAAGGATTTCAAATTCCTTCAATGTGATGTAAAAGCTCTTACTTGGGATGACAGCTTCTTTAGTATTTTGTCTGCAGCTCTCCCACAACATTAACATATGGTCGTGATAAGCAGAAGCAGTCTCACCTGTCCTTGTTAAGGTTTTTGTCTTCAGTCACCAAAGCCATCATCGCCATCCTGTACATGTGGTCGGAGACGCTCTCTGGCTTTGCCACGTTCCTGTACACCCATCCCGTCCGCGGTACTCTCTGCTCGTGTACAGAATCACAGAATCAGTTAGGCTGGAAAAGGCCGCAGAGATCATGGAGCCCAACCTCTGGGCGGATACCACAGCATCCACCACATGGCACTGTAAAGGTTAAACCCCTCGGTTTTGCAGGCCGTCGTTTCACAGACACCGGCAGAAATTCCGCCCCACCACGGGAGAGTTTTGATGCTCGCAGCGAACACCTGCCCCAAGGCCCAGCCCGGCGCCCCAAGGCTGTACCCGGCCAGGAGCCCGGCCCAGCCGCAGCAGGCGCCGCCGCGGCCCAAGGGCCGGGACACGGCGGCACCCACGAGTCCCCGCCGCAGCCCAAGGGCCGGGACACTGCGGCACCCACGAATCCCCGCCGCAGCCGCAGCCGCGGCCCGGCCGGGCCCGCTGCGCTGGCACAAGGCGGGCCGAAGCCCCGGCTCACGCCGGCCTCCGCCAGCCGCCGCCCCCTGCCAGCCCCGGCCCCGCTGCCAGCCCGGGCACTGCCGCGGCAACCCGGCCCAGCGCCCCGGCCCAGCCCCGCGCCCACCTTGAGCTGCCCCAGCAGCCGCAGGAAGGGCAGCAGCCCGACCCCGCCACCCGCCGCCATCGGCCGCCGGCAGCACGGCCTCGACCGCGGCTCCTCCTCCTCCCGCCAGGACGCGTCCGCAGGGGGGCCCGGGCGCAGGCGTGTGGGGGAACCTCGTTCCCAAAGCTCCGGCTCCTCGGGGTTCATTCGCCACGAAAAAGAACGACACGGGCTGCGAGTGCAAGAGAAGCCGGGCTGCTCACGGGCATGAGCGCTGAGGAGTAGAAAAGGGAAGGTGGCAGGCGTGTCCTCTCCTCTCTTCCGCTGAGGTCCGGCAGGGAGGAGGAGGGAAAGACCGGAATAGCTGTGTCAAAACGGAGCATCTCGGTGACCTTTACCATGCAAAAAAAGAATAAAAGAAGAAAAAGAAAAAAAAAAGAGTAGCGCAAACTCATTTATTGTTCCGAGAAGAATGAATAGTTATCAATAATAGTTATGCTGATAAGTTTTAAATTATTCTGTGGACTCCTGGCATCTTGCTGCAAGCACATCCGTCACTTCTATGAGTTGAATAGGTAACACGGCGACTTACCTGACAATTGGTGGATTTTCAAAATACATTGCATTTCTTTGCTACTTTTATCTTGCCAGCTGAAATAGCGGATAATGGTTTTGATGTGGTGATGAAACAATCTGTTTCAGGAAAGAACATTTGCGGTTTTGTCAGCTATCAACAGATGGCAGAGTATTTTACTTTCGTTTGTGTAAATATTTAAACTCCTAAATTAATAATAAAGCCCAAACAACTTCTTAGTGACCATTTCAAGGCTGTTTTCCCACAATAAAAAACAATAAGGACCAGGAAAGTCATCACCTTTACACCTGTGTACACAATCATAGATGCCTTGGGTGTTGCAGTACAGTTTTCCTGGTTGAAATGAATCACACATGTGTTGCAGATTTGTCTTGACAGCTCCTGAAACCATCCATAATAAGAATTTCATACTTTGTCCAGGCTGTCTGCCTTCCATATGAGTAATTTGTTTCATAATGTCCTCTTTGGACCTCCTTTATGATGAACGCTTGAGCGATAATCACGAGGCTGGACTCACAGGCACTGGCCTCAGTGTAATTTTTTGTAATATTTGTCAATTTTGTGGCATTTATATGTATATAATCCCTCTGCATGCACTTTGTGTGCTGTTTTTGCATATTGCTTATTGACACTGGTTTTCCACCCAGTCTTTCTTCAACAGTACTTAGAGATATCATTTATGTGCATTTCCAAGTACCTATCAAATGCATCATGTGTAGTGTTGAAAGCATGGACTCTCAGTAGGCCGGAGGACCCCAGCATAGTACAAATATTAGCTCTGTCAAGATTTTACTCCTCACTAAGTAGCCTGAAAACAGAAACAAATCAGCTCCATGCAATTTTAAGCAGCTTTTTTATGTAATTCAGAAACTTCAGCAAGGATTAGCAAAGTCTCCCTACAGGATATTAAGGTAGTGCTAAGGCTTAAGTCTCAATCTTTCATCAGTCTCAGCTGACTTTCTTCTCCATCTTTTGCCAGAACAGATGGCAATTTCAAAAAAGAAATCCCGAATAAGCTGGTTACCGCAGAGTAATTACTATTTATAAGCTGGAGATGGCGCTCTCTGCCCACAGATTTCTGCTTCAACCGCAGTTGCTGCTACCCAATGCCAGACTGAAACTGTGCTTCCATTTCTTTAAGAAATAGCGCTGGGGGAGAGGAATTGCTTTGCACACTTGGTGCAGTAATGTGAAAATAATCTCCCCAAACGCCAGGTGGCTGGGAACAACCCGGTAATTACTCCTAAGGTGGATCATAATCAGTTTGTGGTTTATATAACGTAGCGCCAATGATAGCACATCGGGTTTTGAAAACCCTTATGTGTTCTGCCAGCATGGGCGCAGTAAACTTTGTATTGGCAAAATATCTTCAGGAGAAGTTGGGGTGGAAAGGAAAGGAAAGGAAAGGAAAGGAAAGGAAAGGAAAGGAAAGGAAAGGAAAGGAAAGGAAAGGAAAGGAAAGGAAAGGAAAGGAAAGGAAAGGAAAGGAAAGGAAAGGAAAGGAAAGGAAAGGAAAGGAAAGGAAAGGAAAGGAAAGGAAAGGAAAGGAAAGGAAAGGAAAGGAAAGGAAAGGAGAAAAGAGAAAAGAGAAAAGAAAAAAAAAAGAAAAGGAAAGAAAAGAAAAGAAAAGGAAAATGTTGTGTAGTTCAATAGACAGGGCAAAATGGTTCTGTTTCACAGACCCATCAGGAAGGAATAGCAGCCTTGATGCCCTTCCTAATAGCAAAACGATTGATGAACTGCCAGACACTATAAATGGTCATTTTAGTTCTCCTATAATATCTATATAAATCTACTATAATATCTTCTACTATAACATCTTCCTTTGTCTGAGACAATCTTAGCAACTATATAGAGTTAGCTAGTGAAAATCTGTTGCAAGAATTCTTCAGTAAGGGTAGAGAAGTGCAAACCTCTAGGGTGAGAGTACATGTGTGCCATGTGGCTCCCTTCCCTCTGCCATGCACCTCACAATGCTGGACTGTGTGTCCTTGTGCCCAGGGAGCCCCACTCTCCCCTGTGTGGGCTGTCAAAGCTGGTGAGAGGCACCTGAGAGAGGCACCGTGCACTGATATCTGTGCCAAGGGCTGGACATCTCCTGCTGAGATTCCATAGAATCACAGAATGCTTTGGGTTGGAAAATACCTTAAATATCATCTACATCCACCCCCATCACCATGGGCGGGGACTCCTTCCATTTTAGCAGTTTGCTCAAAGCCCGATCCAACCTGGCCTGGAACACCAGGGATGGGACATCCCCAGCTTCTCTGGGCACCATGTTCCCATGTCTCACCACACTCACAGGAGAGCATTTCTTCCTAGTATCTAACCTAAACTTAGTCTCTTTCCGTTTAAAACTGTTCCATCTTGTCCCATCACTACATGCCCTTGTAAAGCATCCTTCTCCAGATGAGAAGGCTGAGGAGAACGTACACCTATGGTAGCATTGCAGTGGTCAGCAATAACTGTCCAGTGCCTCTGTTCAGTGTAGCTAACCAGTGGCATCACTCCCCAAAAGAAAAATGTTCTTGCTGCTGTTCCATTACATCTTGGGCTTCCTGTGATTAACAAGAGATTCTTTATCAGAAAATCCCTTAGGATTAGCCCATCTAAACCTTCAAAATGAAGAAGAAGTTGTTTTATCTTATATGTGTAACGGATCTGCAGGGCCAAGAGTAGAACTTTAGACAGGCACATTTCGGGAAAAAAAAGTCGATTTAAGAGCAAATCAATCTTACATGAGCAGAACATTTCCAATGTAAAAAGGCAGCTGAATTAGAGGATTAGGTCACACTGCCTGATTAACATCATTTGATCTTTTGCTATTGAAAAGACACCGGTCTTCTCAGAGAATGGAAGCATTCAAACTTTAAATGACACCACAAGCCTGGCTTAGAAAGAAACCTGCTAAACTGAAAACAACTTGCCTTGCTTCGGTAATTGTTGGTTTGTCTCTGCTGTGGGGGGATGCATCCAAATCAGGATTTAGAAATCCCTCACATTTTGCTATAACAAAGAAGGACTGGAAAACTGAATGAGGGCATCTTGGGCACTATGTGGGAGAGGCTTACAGCATGTGAATCTTGCCTCGCTTTGCCATATCATATTTATTTCTTGTTTAAAGGTGGGAGACAGATACTCAAATATCTGTTTGATGTTCGTTTTCTTTATTGCATATTCCCTGTTGGTTTTGCCTTTTTAATTTTGCTGTGGTAGAAGGTAACAAAAAAACCAAAAAAAGAAGCTCACCTTGGCCCAAAGAGCCCACTCAGAATCTGAGAGGTACCTGCTGATGACATTTGGTAAGAGAGCAAGAGAGGGAGTTCTAGTTACAGTTTTTATTGGTTTTAAAACGGAATTTGTTTTAACTAAGGAACATGTTTAAACAAAGAAGTTTTCCTTTAAATTATACCTCTTTCTTGTGAGCCTCAAAGTAAAATGGTAACAGATCAGCCTTGGTCATCTGAATTTTTCTAAGGTAAAGCAATAATGAGAGAACCATTCTATGATATAATTAAGCCTTTTGTCACTGGAAACACCAAGATCAAGAATAAATCCCATGTAAAAAAAATCCTCTGCTATTTCTGATATCTTTTCTGTTAAAAAGCTTATACTGTTTTCACTTAATTGTACGTAAATGAGTTTTGAATGGATTTTAACTATCATTGGACACTAAGTGCCACTGTAGTAAACAGCACTTAGTAAACAGCAAGTAGACAGAAATCAAAGAATTTATTTCCTGTCTCTAATGATCTGATGATCAGTCTGCTTTTCTGTGCTTTTTGTGAAGTACTAACCAGTATTCACAAGCAGTGTATTTTTATAAGTTTTAAAAATGCTCATTTAATATTCATTATATTATTTTCCATCATAGTGTTACTTCAGTTGCTAGAGATGGAGAAAAGCAGTATTGTAAGATACAGAAAAGCTGTGAATATCCTTGTTATTCCCCCAGTCATGCTTTTAAGCATTGCACATTCGTATAATGAGCACACAGATCCTGCTCAGACTCTTGCTTTTCAGCCATCTCCCAAATGTCAGCCAAGTCAGACCCTGCTTAGCTTCCAAAATCAGATGTGATCAGGCATGTAACAATGTAAAGAAAAATAAACCCTGAAAGGCACTCTGAATTATAATGTACATTTTTTTTCCCTGACATGCAAGAAAGAACAAAATGGAAGTTTTATCACAACTCTGCTTCCTTTTGGGTGCCCCCACCCTCCCTTATTACTGTGAGCAACGTTTTCTCAAAATAAAGGCACACTGATTTGTTTGTTATTTTAGGCTCTGAGAAGCAGGTCGGGCTGGAACTCTGTCCAAATATATGCCTCTGGTTCCATTAAGGGCCTATGCAGGTACTTATATCTCCATCCATTGCACACCAGTGCATTGCCTTCCAGAAAGGGCTCCTGGCACTGCCCAGCTCTGTCCATCCCCTAGGGCTGTGTGTGCTTGTGCAGCCGGGAGCCGCTGTGCTCCTGTGGGCTCTCACACAGGGACAGATGCCCGTGATTAGCTGCCTTAGCTTCCTGCCCCCCTCGCACACTGCTCGGCCATTATTTTGACGGCTGGTGACAGGGCTCTGGAGCCTCCCTTCCCCTCTGTCACCCTGGCTGGCAGCCGCGGCTGTGCGGCCTCATTTGTACCCTGGAGCCCCGGTGGAAGGGAGGGAGGGAGAGAGGGGGAGCAGGGGAGATCACCCTGAGGCCACCGTGCTCCACTGCAGGGGCTTCAAGGGGTCTTCTGAGGGCAGGATCACTGGCCACAGCTGGGGGTGGCTCTCCCTCCTCTCTCATGCAACCCATACAGCACCTACACTAGTAAAAAAACTCTGCTTTGCCGTTTTCGTCCAAATAGTTGAGGCCTTCAGACACCCCTGAACAAAACGCACCAGCCATAGGCATGCTCTTGCTGATCCAAGGGAACCTCTTGCACGGGCCTCTGCCTTCTAACCTGAGATTGACTTTAATTATCCATTATTCTGCCTTCCTCCCTGTGAGCCTCTTGCTGAATGCATTGTGCCACCCAGCATATTAGTCAATCATCACAGCTTACGGAGCGCTACACTTCACATCTTGCCTTCGGTGTCATTCATGTGCACTGAGTGGAGACAGCAACCACTTTTAAGACGCTGGGTAGATTTAAGCATGCTAGGGTCTGTCTGTCCCTGTAGTAAATAGCTTTGCTGACATTTAAGCTGCACATGGCTTGATGTTAGGTCCAACAAAAATGTCACACTATAATCACTTTTTAAATAGCTGTTTCCGGCTCAGTTAGTACTGTATAGTTCCAGAAGAGAAAGCACTTACAAGCTGACAGGCAGAAAGGGGAACCGTCTGTATAGGATGTTTGCCTAATCCCATCCCTGCCCTTGCCTGTCAGGCTTGCAGGCTTTGTTTGGTTAAAAAAAAAAAAATTGCGTATACGATTTAATGCCACTGTACTTTTCAGCTGGGCAGACTCTAAAGAAAACTCACAAATAAGTTCTGGGGAGAACTCACAGCTTTGATGTAGCTGTGAGGGGGTTGGGTGGCCCAGGGGGCACCCAGCCCTCAGCAGTTTTGGGGCTGACACTGTGTATTGAGGCACTATGCTGCTGAGATTCTATTGCTGCAGGAAGGCATGTAGGTAAAATCCTAATGATCTCTGACAGCAGAAAAGCTGAGGGTTTTCATATTCCCTGATACCACTCCTTAAATTTGTCTCTGCTTCTGAACCAGCCTGTGAAGGACATGGACAACGGAGAAGCCATGCCAGACTTGCTTCCTCTTTCCTACACCTCAGTTTGCGTGTTACGGTGTCCATATAGAATCACAGAATCATTTAGGTTGGAAAAGACCTTCATATGGTTTCACTGAGACTCTGGCATCCTGCCCTACCCTAAGGAGGAGCTAGCATCCCCATGGGGCTCAGCAATGGCTTGCCAGAGAGCACTGCAGTATTCCTCAGCTCCTGGTCCCCCAATAACACAGACTGGCACTGGGTCAGAGCACCCTGTGGTGAGGCTGAAGTGTTTATGGCTTTACCCTCCACCCCAAACATGGCTGAAGGGAATACTTGCATCCCACCATTCAGACCCACTGTCCCAAAATCATCTGTGTATGCAATGCTGCCCACCTGTAGTTTTGTCTTTGCACCACAAGCTCTCCTGGGATTATCAGCAGTTTCTTTTGTGGCAAAGCACAGCTGTAATCAGAAGGTGAATCAGTGGATCATGAAGCACTTGTAGAAGGCAATGCACGAGAGATCTACAAAGACAAATAAGAGTGCATGATCTCTTGGGAAGAGCAGAAACCCATGAGGGAATAAAGCAGTTTGTCATCAGCTGTTTAGCAAAAAGGAGGAAGCCAGCCTTTTTTGGCTTCCACTGTAGCCTTTTTCATCTAATTTGATCTCTGGCTCTGATTTCTAACCAAGTGGCAGTCTGAGAAGGTGCTATAGATGTGACTAAATGTCACCATGAGAACTGAGCCCAAGCCTTGAACACCCCTGGCTGTGGCTTTACAGAGGCTGCTGACCCCTGCTTGTAGGACTGTTGTAAGTAATTTCCTTTCCTGATTAGGTCAGAACAGTGGCACCGGTCTGAGTGTGTCAACATGGGGATTTCCTGCTATGTTGATTTTCCTCTATCCCGAAGCAAGCAGTATGCTATACATTTTAATTGAAAAGCAAATTTATTCCTGCAGGACATGTATTTCCTAGCTCCATTGAGACAGTGAGCAGTGAATCTCAGCACATCCCTCATTTCACATCATAGTTACAGCAGGTGGTTGCTACTGTCTGATCCCATAATAGCTAGAAAAAGATAGAAAAGCAAATCTCTTCCACATTCAGGCTGTGGAAGGTAAGCTTTTACCAAATATAGTTGCAAACTATGGGCACTATGAAGGGGGTGTGGGTTGGATTACTACAGTCTCCAAGAGGTAGGACAAGTTAACCTTTTGTTTGCAACCATCCAACATTCCTTAACTCAGATGTGACTTTTGTTACACCTCAACTTTGTATCAGCAACCCTTTTTCTTATAGGCACAGCTTGCTGGGAATGGCTGTGCCTTTGCTCAGCCAGTGTGAGAGTGACTGGTTTCCATTGCATGCAAACTGTGGGGAGTCACTCTGGGGCTTTTGGAGAGTTCCTTCTGGCCAGGAGATGGGCAAGGAAGAAACAGAGGGATGGAATATATACAGTGCACAGTAAATTTAGTTAGAATGACCATGCATTTGAAGTCCAGCCACTTGTCCCTGTTTTACACTCTTTGCCAGTACAAAGAATGAAATGGAACTAGAGGAGCCAGGAGTGAGTGAGTGTTCCTGAGAAAGCACAGAAAATGGCATGCACTGAAAAACAAATGCTGTGATTTGGGATCTTACACAGATTCACTAGCCAGGGAAAAGGAAAGACCCCACTGATGATTGAGATAGAAACTTTCTAAATATGAGTTTACATCCTTGTGTTGTTGTGTTCTTCCTCGTAAAACACACAGAGCAGAGTAGGGGTGGGCAATGGCAGTTTTGTTACCAGTTAGATGTGAGATCATATATGCCCACCAATTAAATGCAATGTTTAAAGATGTAAGCTACCACCTTTTGTTTTGTCTGCTCATCATCAAATAAAGACTTAGAGAACTCAGGCAAGAGAATATTTTCTTCAGTCTTACAACATTTAAAGTACATTCAGGCATTCAGCTGAAAGACATTTTCTAGGAAATCAAAATTTAATAAGTAAATATTATATAAACAATTACAATTATCCCTTTGAGGGTTTTTCCCTTGTTAAAAATACTTAGCTTCCTTCTTTATTTTACATCACATTCAAGTATTCAGTTGTAAGCGATTAGTAGCACATTCTTGCAACATCACAAATCATTCTTTTTAGTGAAGATCACAGAATGACAGAATGGTTGAGGTTGGAAGGGACCTCTGCAGATCATCTGGTCCAACCACCCTGCCTAAGCCTGGTCAGTGAGGACAGGTGATCCAGGACCATGTCCATACAGCTTTTGACTATCTCCACGGATGAAGACTCTGTCACCTCTATTTGTCATCTTCAGTGACAAAATATCATCCCTTTGTGCCAGCCTTAAAAGGAGAGGAGCTTCCCATCAGCAGCTGTTTAAGTGAAAAAAAGAGGACACACTAACATGAGAACTAAAAAGATGTTAACATTTCCAGGTTTTGCTCTGCTGACTCCACAATCTTTAGTTATATGTAAAAATTTACACAAGGATTTTATTAAGTGATTCTTTACACCCACGACTTTACTGTTTCTTTGAAAGTGGATCATAAATCCCCAAAAATTTTTAAAGCTAAAGCCTGCAGCCATATGCCATTGAGATTCCCACGGATTTTTCAGTATTACAAATTGTCTTGTGAGATACCACAGCTTTTCATATCCTGTGGTTTTCATATGGGAAATCTAATACAGCAATATCAACCTGAATTTCTTCTCTGCTGAAAAACATTGATTTTAACTTACCTGCCTTTTAAATCATGTTTCTTTAGATTAGTCAAATATCTAGAACATTTATTTTTTGTTCCATTTTTGGTTTTGGTTTTGATTTTGGTTTTTGGGTTGTTTTTGTTTTTGGAGAAAGACTTCATTTGGACACTTGAATATATTTTGTGTTTAAATGCAAATTTTTAATCAGTTTGTGGGTTGTGTGGACACATCTAAACAGCAGACACACTTTTTTAATGAAGTGGGTATCTCAGTTTGGCTTTTTGGCCAAGTTCATTGACAGACATCATCCATACATGCCTTCCCAGGTGGAGTTGTGTATCTGCTCTGTGAGAATTGAGTATTTAGTTTTTAATTGTTTTGCTAAGGGTAAAATTACTGAATGTTTTCACAAGCAGAGGAGCGAGATCCCTGCCAGAGAGCTCTTTGAGTGTGAGAGTGCCACAGCACGCATATGAAGGCTGAAGAAAGCTTTTCAAGACCTCTGGAAGTTGCAATACCCCTGTGCAAGGCACCCTGACAAGCTGCTGTGCAAAAGTGTTCCAGTGCACTGACAGGTTGGTGCAGTGACATTAGAAGGATGACAGCAATGCTGGAACAATGATTGCGCATGAAAAATACTCCCTGCTTTTTGATTGTTCAGTGGGTCGTTCAAATTAGTGACACGAAATGCATTATAAAATTGTTGGGGCAAAATTTGTGGTGGTCTTGGATAAGGTATCTGGCTGCTCTTTGTAAACTGGTAAACTTTTAAACTGAGCAGTTCATGATTCACAACAAAAGCTACCCCAATAAAATGCTTGTCTGCTGGCCTCTTTGTCTGGCTGCCTTTTTTTTTTTCTTTATTAAAATGTTTGATTTTTACGCAGCTTGTCAGTAAAATTCTTATCTCTCAAAGTTCTGTATTTTCTTTTTCTATGTGAGCATTTTAATCAAACCAAGTATGACAACTTAAAGACGTGCAGATGGCTTTTGAGCTGGAGAGAACTGGTTGTCTAAACTAACTGGTAGAAAGGGGAGTCTTCTCTTTGGTTGACTGAAATTTGGCTCAGTTAATTTAGTAATGACTTTTTCCTCAGCGTTTGTTCATATCTTAAAGGTTTTCATCTTTCCTGATATGGATCATGATTCTACTAATGGTAAGCTTTGTTTTTTTCTTTTTGAAATGGATAGGTGTAAATCCCCCTGAAATACCCAATTTCATAAATGTTTTGGAATTTTATTTTTTTTAACGAGTGTGTTTGTTATTCATCACTGTTACTTGACTTTCTCTGGTAGACATTTTGGTATAAAAATTTTTAAAATAATAAGCATGTGCAGAAAGGTGAAAAAGAAATTCTTCCTTTCTCACAAAGCCACAAAGCTTATTTTCCATAAATGAACACTTGTTTGATTTCTTTTTTATTTCAGTTTTTTCTTCAATTCTTTTTCTTTTCAATTTTTTTTTTCAATTTCCTGTTCCCTCATAACTTAGCTCCTGGCAGCTATGTTACAAGGTTAAGTAGTCTAAGTAGATATTAATCTGAAATAAAAAAGTGTTTTGCTCAACAAAAGCTGCAAGTCTCAGTTTGTTGGCAGAGGAAAAAGTGCTGGTCTCGCCCTTCCCTGTTCTTACTAAGGAATGTTTTAACGTCCAAATTAGAAAACTGAAGTACTATCAAGTAATAATATTTCAGATAATTGAATTAGAGATTTGTGAGGGTTTTTGTGGTCATTGCTTGGTAATTAAGGGCTGGTCTTGGATTTTAACTTCTCGTTTTTGAAATAGGGGCTCTTTTTTTTTAGACAGATTAATTGGATGTTTTGTGGCTGATGGCCAAGATGCTCAATTACAGATTTTGATATAAAGTTCCAGCTCCATTTCGTGCAACTTTTTCCTTTGAATTTGTGACTTAGCACACGCACATTAAAAGGGAAGACCAACAGTGAGCAGCTGCCACCCGATCCCCCATTTCACTCGCGAGCAGCGAGGCACTCGTGCGGTGCTGTGCATCGGCCCTGCGGGGAGCCCATTCCTGAGCAGGGAGTCCTTGGACCCAGCAAAATGTGTTGTTCACCTCTGAAAGTAGTTGTGAGCAACAGGCTGTACTGTACCAAACACAGTTTGTTGGTGTGGGCTTGAACTTTATTCTGCTGGGTTTTTTTTTTTGCTCTTTTCTGCATTTAAACATTGCAGTAAACCTTTCTGTTGGCTTCTTGGCTGCAGTATCCTTGGGAAAAAAAAAAAAAAAAAAGGAGATCTTTTGTGACCTACAAAACATGGAAATGGGAGTTTTAATGAGCGGTTGGAAGTGGTGCCTCCAAAATCTTGTTTGCAGGTGTTTTGTGGCCACCCAGCAGAGCACAGAAAATGCCACGGTTGCACTGTCTGTGAGGAACACAGCTGAGATGCAGGCCGGACAACACTCTAAGCTTCTCTTAAACAGCTTCCTAGACAAAAAATATTCTGCTAAAGAGGTCATGGGTAATTTTTAATACTAAATATTTTCATGACTTGAACTTTTTACAAGAAGAAAATACAATTGTGTCGCTTTTAACATGCACTCATTGGAAATCATTTGCAAATAAGCAAACGTGTCAAAAATAGCCTACTGAAATAATTATGAAAAGCACTTTTATTTAGGGAATTATATTTACTGCTCCAGGATCAGATCTTCTCAAAAACATGTTGAAAAAAATGATCCCATGCCAAAATCTTTGGGATTCTTCCAATCCCACTGGAGTTGTGTGAGTTTAATTCAGTGCTGTTCTATTATCATAATGTATTTTTGACAACTGAAATAAAATAATTAAATGTTTTATCCAAAGTATTTTGATAAATAGGTAAATTCTTTATCCAATGCATTTTCATGTATTTTTCTTTCGTCATAGGATGCCTCTGTTTAAATTTCTCCCTCATTCAATTTTTATGTTCAGGGAGGATGGACAATGCAAGCATGTGCTATCAATTGCTTGTTATACTGAGTGTGAGAACAGGAAAAAATACTTATCTTCAAATCAACAAAGTAATCTGGACAAATCAGTAATTTGTTTTCATTTCTTAAATTAAAGTAGGAATACCAGGTCACAAACTATAATTCAAAATTTAAATAAATATTTCTGAAAACATTTTTTCTTAATTTTAGTTCTATTTCTACATCCAAAACTCTTTTCAAATTTGACATAAATTATTGCACAGTTTCAACCTGTGTCTCCTTCTACTGACAGATAAACTACAGAGGTTAAAAAAAATTATTTGCTCCAAAGGTACCACTTGCATATTGGACAAGTATCTATTGCTTAAACAACAGCAATGGTTAAAATGACAATAAATTTATCATCCAGTCCTATGAAACAAAATATTATCTTTTTAAAGAAGAATATATATATATATGTTCTGCTATTTGCTTTTGAATCACCCATGGCTGCTGCTTGATGACAAATTTAAATTATGGAGACAATCTTCCAGGCCCTGCTGGTAATTAATCGCTGTAACTTGTGTGTGTCTTTGTGAATCCAGCAGTGTGGCTGCAGATAAACAACTAATTAGCACTTTTATACAAGTGAAATGGATTTCCAATTACTGCTATCTCTCCCTGCCCCCCTCTTCTTCGCATGCATTTTTCTTAGGCATGAGGGATGCCTCATGGCTTACCAAACCAGGTAGTCTTGTCTTTCTCCCTTTCTGTCTCCATCATTCAGCAAGGGCTTAATCCAAGCCAGGCTACTGAGCTGCTGTGCCTACCCTCACGCTGCTGTCCTGGTGGGAGAAGCCTTTTGAAAGAAATAATTGACATTTTAGGTAAAACAAGAAAACATAAAAAACATTTGGGCAAGAACAGTGGTAGTAGTTAATAATAATAATCAGATGTAGCACTGCCAGAGAGCTGTACTGGGAAGAGGCTCTAGAATTATCCCAGGTCCCTAGATTAGCTCAGGACTAAAGGGAAAAAAATGTGATCAGTAGTATGGGCACAAACTAGGAAATCCAGAGGAATCTGTAACATGGTGTATTACAAGCAGCATGGAGGTGCAAACTAGTCCTGTGACCTGCTTATCTGCAGAAAGCTGGGACTGGATCCAGCTTCTTTGATCCTCTGAGAAAGGAGGGAATGCAGCATCATGTACAGCTAATTTGGTAGAGTTCAGCTAGAGTACAGCTCCAGCCCTAACAGGGGCCAGATGGCGTGACCCCGTGCTGTGCTGCCCGCCTGCCCAAAGCACAGCACTTCCCTTTGGCAGACAGCTGCCTTTCCACCATATGGGATTTCTGTCTTCAGAGCTGCTATAAGAAAAACAAAATGCCTTGCACTTCCTTTGCTCCAAAGCGGGACCCACCTCCTGAGCACAGCAGTCCTCTGTTTCCACCAATGTATTTGGAAATCTTTACAGCGTTCCACCAGAGCCAATGCAACTTTGATGCATGATTTCTCAGCGGCAGAGCAAGTATGGAACATATTACCTTGCTGGGAAAATTCTGACTTGGATTATTGCTTTGGCACTTTCCAAGTGGCCTTCTCACTCGGTATCCCAAAGTGTTTCACAGGGGTAATAAATTACATTACCCGCAACCAGTATGACCTCAGTGAGATCTACCTATGGCCAAGAATAGCTCCATGTTACTGTCAGGTAATTAGTGGTGTCATTCATTAACTGAGGAAGTGAGAGCCAGGAAGCAACCCTTTACCCTTTATGGCCAGTGTCACAGCATGGCACAGAAGCCATCTAACCAGCCACAATCAGCTGGCTGAAGGGATGTTAAATACTGGCAAGGAGTTTGTTCCTCAGGCCCAGGGGAGAGACATGGCACACACAGAGTCACCCTTGCATGCATACCCCATCCATGGTCACATTTGGGGTTGTCATCCCAAATTCCTGCAAGCAAAGCCTGAGCTGCTATTGCCTTAAGTTGTGCACTGCTCTGACGTTAAACCTTAACCCTGTGTAATCTGATGGGGGTGACTTCCCAATCCTGCAGACTGATGCCCTCTAAATTCAGGTAAAAACTTGTTCCTCTGATGAACAGAAACTGGTGTATCTAATCACAACCAGCACACTGATACGGAATTAGGGGAACCCAGTTAGGCTGCTTGCTGCTTCTCTGCTGCCATCCAGGGAGTCTTTCTGGGAATAAGGATCAAAGACTCCATATTTGGATGTGGAGTGAAAAAAGCATCTCTGCTTCTGCACCCTGGTGTGGTTAGTGCCCAACTTTGATTCTTGCAAGCCCAAGTGCTAAATTGAGGCACAAGCCTGTGGAGAGCTGGAGGAGCAGAATGCAGCCCCTTGTGCTCCAGAGGGAAAGGTCCACACTGCCTGGCAAGCTGGAAATGCTGGTGTGGATGCTGCTGACAGCATGAAGGGAGGCTGAAGGTGCTCACAGTCTCCCACAAGGGCACAAGCAGTGCCCAGATCTGCCCTTCTCACTGAAGGCATTCTTCCCCTGCAAACAGAGCTGGAGGTGAGGCATTAGGAGGATTTTGATCCGCATGAAAGGCAGGCAGAGAGCACTGCAGAGATGTGTATGAGCCTGAATGCATCTGTAGTCTCAAGATCTCATAGATATGCAGATGTACTATGCTGGGCTTCTCCCTGAATGCTGGCATTCTTGGTCTTTCTGCTCCTTCACCGACACCTCTCTGACAGCCTACAGAGCTCTTTGGTATCACTCCTTATTCCATTCAGAGTTCATCCACCTCTCTTAACCCCCTTTACTCTGTCAGCAACCTTCCTCACCCTCCCACAGACAACAGACAACTAGTTCCCCCTTAGAACTTTTTTTTTAACATATGAAAAATTCCTTCTTGGTTTTCCCTCTCCTCCTCTGCTCTGTTCCACACAGCATATTCTGGAAGTCACCTTCAGACCACACTGGAGTGTTACCTCTATTGCCCAGGGCTAGGATCATGTTACAGCTTTCCTCTTCTCACTAAAGATGTGTGCTCTGATTTGAACTTCACCAAAGTTCAGGGATGTTTGGAATCTGGACTTCTGGCTTGGACCCCTCTCAGTGCCTCGTGTCAGCATCTAGGAGTTGACAGAAGTTGTTTGCAGCTGAGGCAGCCAGATCTACAAGATGCAAATGACCAGGAATAAAAGAAAGAAACTCTAGCCCTTTAATTAAAGCTGGCCCTATGAGGAATTGCCTGGCCTCTGGAGACATACCAACATATCTTTCTTCCCACACAAGCCACAGGTCAGGCACTGCTCACCTGGCTACTGGAAATCTCAACAAGCAAGGAGATTCCATGAGTCTTGGGGCCACACACCCTGGCCTGGATGGCACACTCATTCTTTCTTTCCTTTTAAGGGACTGGGCCAGGAGAAGTAATGGGGAAAATCTCTGCGGATGGATAAGTCCATTTGGCACATGGCTGCTTTTTCTTTGCAATGGCTTTGGGGGAGAAAAGGCAATGGACAGAACAAGTGGGTTTTGGCTTTTTATTTCTTTTACCAGAGTAGGCTAGTCCAGCTTAGCTTTGACTCCATAACAGGACTCAATGTGCAAAGGATGGTGGGGGGAAGGTGAGACTTGTTTCAAAGCCCCTATGAAAGTGCAGGTTGTGTTTCTCTGCTGGCGCCTCATCTCAGCAGCATGGCACCCGTGGGGTTTTGCCTGCTGCTGCTGGGGGTTGTGAGAGAGGCATTCCAAGCCTGTGCTCTCCACATACCCTCAGCCTTTCCCTCGGGGAGGGGATCTTACAGCATCAGCCAGGTGTCTGTGCAAGCCCAGGGGAGCCTGCCCAGTGTCAAAACAAGCAGGGCTATCATTTTCTCTTCTTCTGCCTGCAGGAACCGAAAATTTCCTTCCTGCCCTTTCCTCCTGGCAGAAACTAGGCAGCTGAGAGACAGGCCAGAGAGGCCAGGGAGGACCAGTGGCCCACACACTCCCGGGATAGGAGGGAACTGTGGCAGCCCAGGCTATTTTTAACCTGTTTTTGTTGCACACTGGCAGTCGTCTCTCATTGCTTTCTTCCTTCTCTGTGTCTCTGTGTGTCTTTGCAGCTCCTTCCTGCTGCCCTGACATGTGTGAACTATATATGGCCTGGGAAATCGGCAGCAGGCAGTATTTTTAAACCAGGCCTCCTCTTTGCAGGCTGCAGTGACGCAGTTCATCCGACTTTGCCAGTTTCTCATGGGAATGCAGGGTGCCCGGCAGCAGCCTGTGATACTTGGCTGCTGAGGTTTTGGCCTGCACAATGCAACCCTTGGGGCCCAGGCTAACATCTCAAGACTTGGGAAGCAGCAGACCTTGTGTGTGTGCAGGGGAGGGCTTGAGCCTGGCTGTCAGCACAGTGCAGCTTTCTGGATGCCAGCTGCAGGTCTCCGGGGTGACGTGACTTTTCCAGCTGGCCAGGTGTTGCCATTGAATCTGGGGCCTGGGCACAGGGATGACCTCCCTAGGCACCTGCCCTCCTGCAGAGCACGTGTCTCTCTTCAAAGTCGCTGTCCATGCCCTCTGTGGAAATTTTGTAATATTTGGAACAGGTTTACAGTGGTGAAACCCTGGAAAATAGCCATCCAGTGCAGAAAAGACTGAATAAAAATACATGAAGAAATATTTGGGAGCAAATAATTTCATCTGCTTTCATATGCCAAATAAACCTTTGATCTTTCATCTTCTTCCACAGCTAAAATTCTGAGTGAAAAGGTGCTGCTGAGGGCAAAAAGTTTCCTTATGAGGTTTTTTTTCTCATTGCTACTTTTAATTTCTGGTTTATATTCAACAGAAGAAAAATAAAAGGTTGGTTTGAGACTCTTTGCTGGAAACATTCTGTCCAAAAACATTGTTTGAGCATTTCCACCCTGAGAAAAGACAGGAGCCATTTTTATTGTCTACAGCCTGAACATCCATTTTTCTCATGGTGCTAGCTTTTTCACTGAAATTCTTGAAGAAAATAAAAAATATGTTTTAGTCACTCAGAACCTTGTAAATTAAAGTGTCACTTAATCAGATTTTCTTCTGTGAGAAAATGGTTTGTTTCTTCTTCTTCTTTTAATATTTATGATGCATATAAGCTTAAATTAATTAACCACTATCTGAAGATTCTCGTATATGACTCTACTGCTGTTGCAGAATGAATCATAGAATCATAGAACTGCATAGGTTGTAAAAGACCTGTAAGATCATTGAGTCCAACCCCTAACCCAGCACTGCCAGTACACCACTAAATCATGTCCCTAAGTGCCCCATCTACACGTCTTTTAAAATCCTCCTGGGATGGTGACTCCAGCAGCTCCCTGGGCAGCCTGTTCCGATGATTCTTGACAACTCCTTTGATGGGGAAATTTCTCCCAATATCCAATAAAAACCTCCCCTGGTGCAACTTGAGGCCATTTCTACTTGTATTGCTCATTACTTGGGAGAAGACCCCCCAAGGGGGGGTGATAAGGTCTCCCTGACTCCCCTTTTCTCCAGGCTAAACAACTCCAGCTCCCCCAGCCACTCCTCATAGGACTTGTGCTCCAGACCCTTCACCAACTTCATTGCCCTTCTCACTTCAGTGCTTCAATGTCCCTCCAGCAGCAAAGTGTTGAAAGTTGAACGCAGAATTCAAGGTGTGGCCTCACCAGAACTGAGGAACATGGGGATGGTCATGGCCCTGGTCCCTCTGGCCACAGGATTTCTGATGCAAGCCAACCTTTCCTGCATCAGCTAACTGGGCCAGTTTGTCATAGAAGAAGATCAGGTTGGTCAAGCAGGACCTGACTTTCACAAATCCACCCTGGCTGGGCCTGATCCCCTGGCTGGCCTGCACGTGCCACAGGAATGCACTCAATCTGATCTGCTCCATGAGCTTCCCTTGTATTCTTTTTCTTCAGTAAGAATCCCAGCTCCAGCAGTGAAGAAGTTATGTCTTTGAGATGCAGGTAATTTTTATAGATTTTGCTGTGTTTTGGACCACACCCATCTTTTTTTTTTTAATTGCTTGATTCTAGGTTCATGAAAATACCTGTAATTTGTGAGGATTACCCTTTCAGACCTTAAGGATTTACACAGTTTAGGGAACACTGATCAGTGTTTATACAGTAGTAATTTGTCCTCTACACCATTCCATTCAATTTATTTTAACTGCTAATAAGGCACAGTATTTCAGTTTCACAAAAAGTGAATGATTGCAGATATTATCAGCAAACCACAGGGTTTAGTACCATGACACTAGGCAGTACTGTGGAGAAGACTAATTCCTCAGGCCCAACTGTACCAGTTTAGGGAAGTCTCTGTGCCCAAGAAGCTGTTTTTCATCCATGGATTTATAAACATTTAGGTAAAACAACAGCAAGTATCTGAATTTAGCAGTATTAAAAGAAAGCATGAGATACGTTTATTACTAATAGGTAAGGAAAGGACCCAGATAAATTCTCATTACTCCACTGGTGATAACCACCCCCTGGAGATATTTAGGAGTCCAGTGATAGTAGTAAAGATGGACTCCCATTTAGTAAAGAAAATTTGGGATAAAATTCTGACCATCTGGAATATTAGATTAGGTGAAGCAAGGACTTTATCTTGCTTGCTGAATTTTATTTTCCAAGTAGATATTTGCTCATGAAAGCAGGGTTTATCTTATCATGGTATCATATCAAAACTTGGCTTTGTCTTCTTTCTATCAGAAAAGGTCTTAGTTTAAGCACACACATTATTTTGGGATCAAAATGGTTTTATCATTCCAGAGATGCTTTCCCATGACATGAAGTAGTCAGTGGACTCTTAATTCTGCAGATACCAATTAGAATCCAAGGTCTAAGAGGAAGTTCATTTCTGGGCAGTGAGAGCACATTGTGGGTGGTCATAGACGCCACAAAGCCTATGACTTCAGCCACCTGAGAAATTCAATAATGAACCCTGGCTGAGGAAGTTTGTGGGCATTACATCATTTACACATAAAAACAAAAAATAGATTTATAGGGCACATGGGTGGCTGCAAGCCAGCAGCCTCTCTAGAAGTCTCAGCTATATCCAACAGACTAATGCCCTTTAATACCATTCTTTTTAGAAAGGGATCCCATGAACCTACTCCTCCTCTGCTTCGGGTTCCTGTGTCTCAGTTGTTGCTACAGATTGACTGCAACTCTCAGATGTGTTGCCTAAACTGCAGCTGTACTGGGTGTGCTTTGCACTGAAGGAATAGGATGTGTGCCAGGTATTTTTCCAAACCAGTGTAACCCTGGAGAGATGAACTGCTGCTGCAATTTTAATGGGGATTGGAAACCAGTTTAAGGGGTTTCTAGAGATCTGATGTGTTTGAAATATTTTATTATGCTGGTACTGACTATTCAGAAGTGGGAATAGGGTTGTTCTATTTCAGTAATTATCCTAAAGGGTTACTAACACTCTGAAAAACAATTATTTGAAGAAAAAATTCTTGCCTAATACAAAAGCTGGAGAACTAATAGCTTACAGTGGTAGCCAAGCAGCAATAGAGCTGCAGTCAGCAGTGTCAGAGGGCATAGCTCTGGTGGGCTTTGTTGGGAATGGGGAGAGGAGGTCCTAAGAGTGGCTCTAAAGGAGGGAAGAACCACAGGAAGGATTGAATGATTTTGCAAAGACAAGGGCAGTAAGGCTGATCAGCCATGGGAATGAATAGCTGCTGGCAAAACGAGAGGCACAGAGGAGGCAATGATTGTTCCTTGGAGTCTGGGCCTCCATGTAACACAAAGACAATGAAAGGGTCTTTCTGAGTGCCACTGATCCCTGCTGCTTTAGGCTCTGCAACTCCTCCCTCACCCCAAAACACACCCATCACCTCAGGGAGTGTGTTGGACCACGACCAGCTTGTATCCCTGAAAAAGCACCCTCTGCACACTGACCCTGGGCAGTCTTGCTGAAAGCATCTCTGAGATTTCTTTAATTAAAACTTTGATTCGTACTCAAGCAAGAGAAAACAAACATTGTCTGGTTCCAGTGTTCAGATTCCTCAATGGAAGCCAGATGTCACAGCTGGTTCCTACAACTGCTCTCGGTGTGGCAGCATGACCTCCTGCCACACGCCACACAAAGGCAGCAGGCAGAGACGAGCCCAGTAGCTGCCCCAGTGTGTCTTGCTTTCATATTTAGTCTCAAAATATGTTTCCTGGACTTTATATGCTCACTCTTCTCTCTCCGTTCTTTTCTCTTTTCTCCTCCTTCTTTGCTCCCACCTTGAGACTTGGCACACAGTGCAGTATCTGAGTAGCAAAAGGAGGGAGAAAGAAGAAAGAAAAAGAAAGGAAGAAAGAGCACAGGTCCATGTCTCTTTGTTTCTAAGGCAACAGGTAGGAGCTGCAGAGCACTGGCACTCCCCCAGCTGGGGCTGCTCAGCGCCCCATGAGAACTGGTGGGAGGCTGTCTGTCTGTCTGTCAGCACGGGCACTGGGGAAATGGTGTGAAACGAATAAGCCTTACTTGTGCTTCCATGTCAGCCCTTCGTGCGGAGCCAGCGCCGTGGCTGCCCCATCCCTGGCTCCTCTTGCCGGGTGACTGGAGACCAATGAGCAGGCAGGCAGGTGAAAAACATGATCTCAGGTGGCCTCAGATGACAGCTGAGACACATTGAAAACAACAGGGCTAGAAATAAATTACTTCCTCCTCCCAGGGTTACAGCCAGGTCATACAGGAAGGAGGACAGGATTATCACTTCAGGAAAGAGAAGATGCATTTGGCAGTTAAAAATTTTACTGAAATAGATAAAAGAGAAGGCTTTTTCATCTGTTTTCTTTCCTTTGGTCTCTGGACTTCCTTCACCTGCCTCCATCCATCGTAAGCAATCATCATGGGACAACACATGAAGCTGGGGTCACAGTCCAGAAAGGGCAGGAGGACACTCAGGTCAAGTGAGTTGGAAATGAGCAGTGCTGAACCCCACTGAGCTGTGTGGGCACTGCTGAAAGCCATTCTGGAGACCCTCCAGAGCCTTCTGGGTACAGTCAGGGGCATGGGCTAGAGCAGAAAGAGGCTTGTGGAGGGGAGTAACATCGACAAAAAAAAAAATCACTTGCAATTAGTGGCTGGCACTAATGCTTTTCCTGCCTTTCCACCATGTAAGGGCTAGGAAACATTTTCATATGAATTGGTTACTTTTAGCTAGGCTGCTGGAAAATACAGAAACATGGCAGAGGAAGATAGAGGTTTTGATCAAAATGTAACAGATGTGTCAGAGACAAGAGGAGATTTACCAGAGGCAGGCTATGAGAGCTTGTCTCCTTCCCTTCTTTTACTGATGGGGGCACATGCTCCTGCACCATGAGATGTTGGCCCCAGTCCTACAGACTGAGGATGGGACTGTGGTCTGTCTCCTACCCTGACTTTGCCTGAATGTTTTTGAAGGCATTTAACTTACTTGGAAGGGTTTCGCTGAGCTGACCTGTCTCCATTTGCTCAAAAATATAAAGCATTCAAGTTTCCATTGTCTTCAAAACTAAGAAGACTTGCAGAAAGCTCTGCAGAATTTATTTCTGAGGTTTTCTGAAATATCAAGAGCTGACCTGTCTTTCTAGCTGTTGCACTAAATTTCAGAAAAAGCCCAGAGAGTATTCTGGATACTTTTTAACAATAAACTTAATTTCATCTGACTTCAGTTAATGTCAGCTGAACCACTGATGCCTAAAAAAACCATATGTCGTTTGTAGGATCCACGGGGAGTGCAGGAATAATATGACCAGGAATAAATAATTACAATTGCTGGATAATCTATGACAAAAGAAATTATGCCAGAGTTCAAGATGCCAGTCTCTGTACTTTCAGGAGTTACAATAGGAGTTTCTCAGCAGGCAGGTATTTTGCAAACCTAAAATTGTTGTCAGAGAAATCCAGAGTAACCCTGTTGAAAAGAATGACAACACTTCTTTCCAAGATTATAATGATTAAATTTAAATATGGGGCTAATAAATCACTTCTTGCTCAGTCTAGTTGAGCCTTCCATATGTAGTAATGACTTTTCCAGTCATTGAATGGGTTTTTTCCAATTCCAGAATGGGTTGGGTATTGGCAATGGATAATGGGCTGTGCATTGCCCACATCTGTATCTGTGTGTGGCTGTGGCTGTGTGTCTGGAAGGTGTGAAGCCTGTGTGAGTGCTGCAGGGGATGCTCCATGAAAGTGGCAATGGCAGCAAGAAGCAGAAATCACCTCTCTCTGATGCTGGCAGAGATCCACCAGCGTAGCTGCACGTGCCTCCTGCTCTGAGAATTGTCTGGCATGTACATCATACCCAGGCTAGATTAATAAGATGGCTTTGCAGTTATTTACCCAAATAACCTCGAGTGAATAGAGGTTATTTGGGTAAATAAAACCAGCAGGAGTTCTTACTACACCTACTTACCATTTTTGATTCCTGTAGGATGATTAATAACTAATTTTTGCAGCAGTAAAACTTTGCTTGCTTTAGGAAATTTTTCTTGTCTTGGAAAAGTAATGCCTTTTATTTCTAAATTAACACTAAAAAGACATGTATAAAAAGGCATTTTGAAGCCCCTTTAGTTACCTGGATTTAAAAATTCCAAGCAAATACACAATGTGACTTAATTTGAGCTCCAGGCAAGGTTTAGGAAGCATCTTGAAAAAGATCATAGTCTAGAACTTCCTTTCATTGGTATGTTAACATAAAATATTTTGAGTTTTTTGTGGTTGTTTCTTTTCTACATTTGGAAGTTAATGTGTCCCTGATCTGTTGTACCTCATCTTTATTTATATCCATGTCTTTTTTTCTGTGCGACTTTTATTTTTTAGTGTGGCTCCTTTTGAAAGAAGAATGATAAAAGAGAAAATTGAATCATACGAAAAAAATGTGTCTTTCAGCTTGTCAGAGGTAAAGAACTGTAGCTTTTATTTTACTACAGGGAGCATGATTACCTCAAGAACCACTTTATTTTACAGCACCAAGCTTTCTTATATTCTTTATCTCTCTGTTTTTCCCTTTCTGTTATGGGATTTTTTTCAAGATTTCCCATTCTATAAAAAATCTGCATATTGGAGACATGAAACTGCCTACTAATGAAAAAAAATCAAGATTAAATTTCTACATACAAACATTTCTGGGACAGATGTGATGAGCGATTATAGCATCACAACAGTGGGGAGATGTGATGTTTCACATGGTAAGAGATAACCAAAACCACACTCTTTGCCCTACAAAATGCACACTAATGACACCCTAAAGAAGCCCTGTGATTACAGCTCGCTCACAGTTCAGGCAAAGAGGAATTCAGATCTGTGCCATCCCACACTTGAGGGACTCCGGTCTGATCTGGGCAGCATGGAGTTTATCTTTTCCATGGCAGGAGGGACATAGAAACTGCCTGTATGACACCAAACTCAGGAAAATTGTGAAGCATGTCCCAGATGAAGTCCCTGAGTAATCACATGGCAAGTCAAACATTCATATGGAGCTGTCAGGCTCATAAGATTTGCTATTTGGCCAAATGCATAAACATAAATTAAAACTAACTTCTCCTGGCTCTCCTAATGGCACCAGGACTTATTCTATCAAAGGAAATTTCATTTGTATATCACATATCCTTTGATTGCCCAAAAGGCCTGTACCCAGACATGCTGCGTCAAAATGCATCTTCTCTTTCAAAAACAAGGAGATACTGGAGAGCTCCTTATGCATTCAGTGTGCAAGCACCACTGCATTCAGGTCAGTGCTTTTAAATTATTGTAATGGAAAAATACCATTCCCCAAGGTTTGGGGAGAACAATTGCTTTCTAATACAATTGCCCTGCTAAGGCAGTTGGAGTGAAAAAACTGTCTGCTGGTCTTTTCACACCACCTAGGGGTGCTCAAAATCCTGCAAGAGCAGCCCAGGAGGGGTTTGTAGCATCTCTAGTGCTTTGGGGGTTGGCATTAGGGTAGTGATGAGGCCTTTTGGCAATGCACCATGACTGATAGTGCTAGTTGTGATTCTGTGGAGACCCTATGGCCAGAATGTAGGTAACTCCCCTAGGGATGCTTCAGCTAAGGCAGGGAGCCTGGAGGACTAATTCTTTTTTTCCTAGAGAAGGCAGGGCCTCAGAGGCACAGTGCAGGCTATCACATGTAGAAGTCCATCCCAAGAACATTATTCCCCTGAAATCTGAGAGACCTTTTGAGCAAAATGAATGCCTTTGACAGGAAACTCACTGGCAAATACCTGAACAAGCAGTCTGCTCCCACACCAGGTGCTGGCCGAAGGACAGCCCCTTCCTCCTACCCCCTGCACATGCTGCTTCAGGCAAAATACCTGTAACCTTTAAACTCTTGTAAGATTTAAAAAAAAAATCCAGATCCTGAAAGATGTGACATTATCTGATACTGGCACCAGAGAATTGTAACTATGACTACTGAAGCAGCAGTACTTCCTTTTCCCCCCTCTCTTGCCCTTGTGGTTCCACCTGAAATGAAGGGGACACCTCTATGAATTACAGCCCACTTCTGTTTATTACCAGATGAGTTTTCTCTGAGGAGACAGGAAGAAGACAAAACTTCAGCTAGAATTGTACTTGTTACAGGAATTTTCAGAAACTTCAATGGCAGTTGCTTGATTTATAAATTACATCCCATTGCCAGATTATAAATTATCAGCGTTGTACTTCTACTGCTTTTGGACCTGTCCTTTCAACATTGCCCATACTCTTTGCCTGCTGGGAAAAATAGGAGGAGGCACAAACTCTGCTTTCCAAGATCAGTGCTTCTCTTCTCAGGATTTTGTGCCCAGTAGCTTTCTAGTTAGGGAGGCATTGAAATGCTGAGCTTTCAAGCCAGTAAATGGCAAAAATAATCTGCTGGTCCCCTTAGCACAGACAGAAATCTGTTCAGCTGGACTGTTTCTACATATGCTGCCAGGCAGAGGAAGATGTCCACCAGTTGTCACCTCCTCCTTTGGCTTCGGAGGCGGCTCCACATAATTCACAGAGTGTGCATGGATGCTGCTGGCACGCACAGCAGCGCAGGCAGCAGGGAAGAGGGCAGGACTACCAGGGGAAACAGAGCACAATGGGAGCACAGTTTAGCACCCCCCCCCACATGTGTGTATGCACACACACATATACACTCACATAGTGAAATATGAGGAAGAGGGGAGAAACTGGGGAGCGGTGAAGTGTAGCACGTGTCCAGGGAGAAGGGGCTTGACTGTTGTGGCTTCTTTTCAACCACAAGGATTTAATGCAACATTAATCTCTGGTGGTCTTGACATCCCTGATCACAGTCTTCTGGTTTCATGTGAGTCAGCACTTCCAGCACAAACATCTACTTTTTGTGGGAGACCTGATTCCACAGGAAAAAAAGAGACCCTTCATCTCAGCTGGATACTGATTTTTATTCTTCAATTAATTAAAATAGAAAACTCTTTCCACCCTTGAGTGATGTGAAAGCAAAGAACCTCAGGGATGGCTGAGGTTGTTTTTATTTCACTTAATTTCTGGCCTTTAAGGGGAAACATGAAAATGATCAGCTTAAATATATTTGAAAAGAGACATTATTTGAAAACAAGTCAAATATTTCAAGTGAATTATCAGTAGGTGCCTGAGAATCAAGTCCTTTGCTGTTGATTCCAGTGGCAAAGTTGATTTGGCTCAGCAGCAGTGGGCAGCAATCTCTGCATATGGCCATAACCTGATAGGTGCCACTGTGGTTACATCTCATTCCCACAGTTTACCCTTGGCTAAATAGAGCCAACTTTCAGCAAAAACCCCCTGTGACCCCTGAGGCTTCCCTCTCGCCTTGCCACACAGCCTGTCTCCAGCAGCAGCCAGCTTGAGCTGTCAGGGCTGTGTGTCAATGGAATTTGCACAAAGCACAAGTTCTCCTACTCCAGAAGAGAAACTGGGACACTTCTATGCTTGAAAACATGGGACAACACTGGCAGCATCTTTGCAGTTGCAAGGACACCAACACAAAGTGTGACAAAAATAATATCTCAGGCTTTTTGTATTGTTTTCCAGAGCAACAGTGTAGCTCTGTAAGGTTGTCATTGACATTGAAATAAGCAGATCACTGGGGTCTAACTTAAGAGTGGGCAAAGGGTGGATGTGCTGAGCTGCCAGAGGAACTGAGGGAGAACTGACCACTGTGATTTTGTCTACCCATTTTTTATCTGATGACTTTTCAGAAGGCTGTAAGGCAAGGGGAGGGGGCTGAGTTTGTGGAAGTGATTTTGGAGCTTATATCTTTGCTCTTCTACCCTGGTGTTTTGGGATTTTTTCTTGTGACATGGCTGCACATTCTTGGACAACCGAACATTTCTGCTGCATATGAAAACCAATGAGCAAATAATGCTTCTTGTCACCTCTGAAACAAAATGCCAATAAGGGGGGAAATTATTGGGAATATTATGTGCTAATAACAAAATACTTACGCTCATCTGAACTGTAACTTCCTTCTTTGGTCCAAAACCTGCCAAATAAATGTAGTCCATCTGTCAATATGGTTGTCATGCACGGTTGACAGTGGGAGTCCAGCTGGTAGAAAATGTGCTCTGTGCATGCTAAGTGGCAGTTCTGTATATGGTGAAAAGAGGCAGGGAGAAAAAACACGCCCCAATACAAATTTATTATCCAAACAACTGTATGTACTGTACTGCAGTTTAAAGTCATTTTGGCATGGCTCTGTGAGGAGGATTCAAATCCACATGGAAAAAAGTTCAAGACAAAAAATAGTGACTTTAGAGAATACATTGGGAGTGTAAAGTCATTATGTCTCCCTTCAAGCTGTGGTTTCTCATGGCCTTCTGGAGCAAACTAGTAACCTGAAAGCTAAAAAAGAATTAAAATCTGCTTACTTGAAACATGTGTCTGAACACTTGGGGTGCACTGTCCTTTGTGCCAAGAATTTTTTTTCACATGTGCTGTACAAGAATTGATTGCCTTTGTGATTTTCATCCTAGCTGAAACAAATGCACATGTTGTTCTTATTTGTATGAATGGCTAATCCATTTTAATATGCTGTTTTGACACATGTACATGACTTTTGCAAGTTAATAGAGGTGATTCACATCTGTCATGCCTTCCCTTCTGTACATTTTCCTCTATACTGGCTTATGTTAAAGATAACAGGGAAATATATTCTTATGCCAATGATAATGACATTAATTTTTTTAAGGGCTGATAGGCATCAACTTGGTACAGTACCAGTAACCCCAACCAGCTTCCCTTTTGGAATGACCCTCTACAAAATCACCAGCGTATGAAATTCCTTTAGGCATTTTGTCTCTCTTCCTCAGCTTGCCCCAAAATGCCTTCTTTCCGGAACACTCTGTGTGGGGGTTAGCATGAGGACAACTTTTTGGTACAAGGAATAGTCAGGGAGATTTGTGGGTTTTTTGATCTTTTTTGTGGCCAAAAGGCAGGGGTCAATCAGGCATAAAGTGGCAATGAGGAATGGTACTTTCCTGCTTTATTTGTAAGAGTCTAAACCATTTATCTGGATATTAACTGTTATCTCTGAAAACAAGCAGATGACTCAGCGAAACTCCCACAAGCTGGCCCATTAGTCATCAGAAAGAACCAAAGGAAAGAATTCACTTGGCCTCACCTTACACACCTGATTTTGGTGTCATTGCCAGATTCAAAGTAGGAGCCTGAAGTGGGAGCTGTGAATCATTGACTGGAGGAGCAACTTTCATTCCACTGATTGTAAGTGGAAGTCTGTGGAGAGTTCACTTTGGGCAAGACATGGGTTTTCTCTCTAAGAAGTCAACAGTTCTATTGAATTCAAACCCAAAGTCCAAAACTTGTAATCAAGATGCTCTTAGGAGAAGAGGATAATCTTTTGCTGTAACAGATTGGAGAACATGAAAACAAGAGTAATCAAACTCTAAGCTTTGAGGAGAAAAAATAAATCTCCTATGGAAACTGAATATTTTCCTGATTATTTCCATCTGCTCTACACCCTGGCTATCCCATGCGATTTTAACCGATTAGCAGGGAGGAAGAAAATAATTTTCCAGAAATATTTTGCTGCACTCATGCAATAAGTACATTCCGGTTCACAATTACTTTGTACGTAAAAGCCAGGCCCTTTTACAGTATGTGTATGAAAAGAATTATCTAAACAGGGGCTGTGTACATTGCAGCTGCCAAGGTGCTGACCACATGAATACCCTGTGACATAGATTTGGCAAGAATGAGATCAACCTTGTTAACTTGGCCAAATTCCAGAATAAGTAACAGAAGTTGGATAAACCTAATTTTCTCTCAATTTTAGCAGAAAATACTGAACATGATGCTGCTGCTTTATATTTTAGGTAGTTGCTCTCTTTATACAGGGGGCATATAGAGTATTGCCCTCTTGACATCATGGTTACCCCAGCACTCCAGAAGTAGAAAGGACATCATACGAGGCAATCACATCTTTACTTGGCTCTTCTAACTCTTCCCTAGTACTGCTTAATAGCTGCTTCCTCTCAGTCAGATGAGGGGAATATCCCCATACCCTCAGCAGGTTTCAATCTGTAATACTTTCTTTTGACTAGTGAATTGTCTGCTTCCTTTGCTGAAAGGGTCTCAGGAAAGGTTTGTCCCAGGACCATTAAGTCAGAGAAGTAATGTGGAGTGTACCAAAACTCACAACTTTATAACACACTCTACTCAATCAGTGGTCTCCATTTAAATTTTCCTTGGCTCTGTTGGGAAGCACATGGCATCCTATCTTCTCATTGCAGGCTGAGTCCTGAAGCAATGTCAAAACTAATGTCAAAAAGAGCTAAATAGCTTTGAGTGGCAATCAGGGACTGCTGTTGTCATGGTAGAAAGCCCTAGATGTCCATAGGAGAGATCTGGGGTCCTTCAGGCAAAAGGTCTCTTCCCAATGTACTCCCTACACATGGCCTTTGTGAAGGCAAAGGCTCCATGCTAACAGCATATGCTATTGACACTTTGAGCTGCTTTAAGAGCTGCTGGGAAAAGGGAGCTGGGCATGAACAAGGGAGACTCTGCGTTGGTCTCTGATTAGAATCAGGGCTTGAGACAATGCTGGTCTTGCAGAGAAGGCATTGGCATGGAGTTAGGATTCCTAGGAGATGGAAATGACTTTTTCTCCCAGGGCTAACATTCCCATTAACTGGAGACATGAGACCTCCCCCTTGCTACAAATTTGACTCGATATCAGACTCATTACTCAAGTTTTCTTCATTCAGGCAGTGTGGCAGGCAGCAGAATACTGGCCAAACATCAAGAAAGGGGTCTGGCACCCTGCAGCTAAGATCCAGAACTCACTAGTCAATTTCTCTATGCAAAAATATTTCTAAGATATAGTATAATGTGTTTGTTAAAATGTTATGTAAATGGTGTAAACAGTTTAGATGTGTATGTAGTAACCACTATGCTGCAAAAATAGCTGACTACCAAAATACCCCCATCATTGCTATTGAAGCTCTTCCTGCTTGCAGGCATTTCCAGCTAAAGTTACAGGTCTCTTTGGGCTAGCTAGGTTGTAGACCACTTGCTTTTGTTGGCCTGTCAGCATTGACAGTACTTAAATTCTTCAGCATCTTTGCTTAATGCAGAGTTGATAGCAGCTGACGGGTTCCCTGCTGGAATCCATGTACCATTTTCCTGAGCAGGAAAGCCCCAGGTTATGTCCCAGCTGGTGTTGTAACAAGCTGGGGGGCTGTGTGTAAACACACGCTGGATGAAACCCCAAAGCTGTGCTATTTGAAACCCAAGTTGCCATTTCATGCAGAGTTACAGCTAGCACGGGACAGCCTCATTGTTCCTGGCATTGGCCACTGCTCTCTGTGGATCCCTCTGCCTGCTCTGGGGGAAGTGCTCTCATCTTGGGGCAGGTCAGCAGTGCTTCTGCTGCCTCCTCCTGCTAAACATTCCTGCAGGGAAGCACCGTGCTCCTGCCAAGCCTCCCACATAAGAACCTGAGCACCTGAAGCTGAGCCCGCAGCTGAAGGCAGCTCTGCGGCACGGCTGCTCTGTGCCCACAGGTACCCCGGCACCAGCAGCTGGGGAAGCTCAGTAAGCTGGGATCATGCAAGAGTCACTCTTCTGAATGGTTCAGTTAAGCTTCACGTTGACAGGGAATTTTTTTCATATTATGACCAAGAAGTATGGTGGTACGAGTTTACATAGCAAATTCAAAGAAAAAAAGGGGATTCAGTTTTAGAATTAATGATGCTGCATCACAAATTAGCACAAAACTTTCCTAAACTCCCTCTGACATGGAACTAGGTATTGCAAAATAATCACTATTTTAAATGGAGGTTTTAAAAACTTGGAAATGGCTCTAAACCAGTATGTTCTAGAGTGTGTTAAAGGCTTGCAGTAAAAAGCTTCTGCCATTACTGTAGGCATTTCTTAATATTAATTCAGTCTACACTCAGTCAAGACTTTCACTGGTATCAGTGGGAATTTTCCTGCAAAGTGATTTTGCAAAGCGTGTAAAGGCTGTTTTATGTGATTCATTTTTAGTTACACCCTCCCATCCAAAAAATCAGTTAATTTCATCTTTGCCTCCATAAACCCTTCATACTTCTCAATGCTGCTTAAACAGGGATCTAGATGAAAGTGCTTTGTGGAACATGGCTTTTGTCAGGGTTAGTAGAGCTGTTAAAATTCCAGTCTTTCCATTTTAAAAATGACATTTCTCTGCAGGCTTATACAAAGTATCAATACACACATGCAAGTACATGGGGAAAAAATTAAACAAACCCCCAAAATTCAAACTAAAACACAATGCAGGGAAAATGAACTGGATTGGAGATTTGAAAAATGCCACAGAGTAACCCTGTCCGTTAATGTCCATTTATTTTCCCATCCATTTTCATTCATGTATTTTATTTGTTGTTCGGGCTCTCTATCCACTTATTCTATTTAATCAAATAGAATATTTTCTTCCAAAATGTTCCATGTGCCAAAAACTAATGAAAGCCAAAGATTTCTCAGCTATGGACAAAAAGACTCCATTTTCAAATGGAACAAATTCACCTTTTGTTGGAAAAGCATTACAGCAGCCTTCCAGTACTTAAAGGGGTGTTGCAGGAAAGATGGGAAGAGACTCTTTGTCAGGGAGTGTAGGGGTAAGATGAGGGGCAATGTCTTTAAGCTGAAAGAGGATAGATTTTGATTAAATATTAGGAAGAAATTCCTTCCTGTGAGGGTGGTGAAGCATTGGGCTGTCCAACCTCCCTCAGCCTCTCCTCCAAAGTCCTGTGCTGCCGCCCACAGCCAGTTTGGTGCCCATTGCTGGGCTGGCTGCAGGATGCTCCTATCTCTCATGTAGAGGGGAGTGTGGAACTGGAGCCAGCACTCATCAGTGCTGAGCAGAGGTGAAGGATCACCTCCCTTGACCTGCTGGTGGTGCTGCCTAAAGCAGGGCTGTATAAGGACAATACCTTTATGGGCAACTATAGAAGGCAAAGAATCTTTTGTACTGTTTGCAACACAGGTGAAATAACTCAGGAAGGGCAGAAAAGATAAAGATGAAAGGATAAAGGATGACTTCAACAACAAGACAGGGCAGGATTTCTGGACAAAGATGCAAAAATGAATTTTCATAAAAAATGCATTTGGAATACAGCACTTCAGAAAAACAGTAGTGATGTATAAGAGGGGTGCTATGACAAGACCGAGACACACTGATTTTATTCTGATTCAGTGTGATATTACAGCAGATAGGAGAGTGATACTCTAAGGAAACTGGGATGACAATTACTACAGCTGCAAAATTTGCCAGCGTTTATGTGGAAAATAAAGGCCAGCAAATGAGGGAGCAAATTCAAGGCAAAAATGTATAAAGCAAACTTGACAAATCAAGAAATAAGAAAAATATATTTTCTATATGCAAATAAGAAACATGCACATCTTTCCGTGTGAGTTTTACATGGATGTATTTTTTCTTGCTTCTTGCCTGTTTTCATATGAAAATGTCTTCTGGGTCATTCAATTAAACTGTTTATGAAGTGTTTGCACTAAAGAGATGTTCATAATGAATAAATATACGCAGTTGATTAAAATCCTCTTTCTCAGACTGATGAGCCTTTACTTAGAGAAACCATACAATATTTATTCTCTATTCATGCAGATAAATCTTCAGGAAAAAAAATAGTAATGTGAAAAATGGGCATATGCAAGCAAACATACCTAACAAGCATTTCAATGTTGATTTAACTGTTCTTTTCTCTCTTTGCCTCGGACTACATAGAGTAAAAGAAGATGACAAACCTCTTAATCTCACTACACAGTGATCACTTCCAAAACTGTCTCTCTGATGTCCTCCAAAAGAAGGCCAAATCCTATTAAGGCTTACATAACATGCAAATCAATTAGAAATGTATTGGAATTGTTGAAATTGCTGGTAGAATCACCCCAAAAATGGCAGAAGCTGGGAGTTCTCCTAGGAAAACTTGCCTGCTTTCCCTGATATTTAACACTTTAACCAACTGTCAATGTCAATTATTTGCCATTGCAGCAGTATAAAACTCCAAGAACAGTGTGTATGTGTAAGGCTACCGGGGGAAGTAAGGTCAGAAATTATACAGCAAATGTTCCTTATAAGGACAAAGCTTCTGTAAAGGGAAGTGACTTGCCTGGGGTTAGGTAAAAAAACAAGGGCAGCCCAGTTTCACTGCTGGTTGGGCCTGTGTGCAAGCCCCAGGCACATATTTCTTGCCGAAGCAGCTCCTCAGCTATGGTCTAGAGACTCTTGCAGACTTTCTGATTCAACCAGCATGGTTACCCATAACAATTTCATTAAACTATTTCTGTACAGTTTTTTGCTTGTTAGTCTTTCCCCTGGTAGAAGTCTGTATGTTCTGTGCTCCACTCCTAAAACAAACAACATGCAGATAAATATGGTGCAAAGCACTTACCACAACTGAAAAATAAACTTCTAACCACAGTGAGGGAGAGGAAAAGAGCTGGGTATTTTGTGGTCCCCAAAGGAAATTGAAATCTTCTTTTTGGTGGAGACATGCTTCAAAAGATGAAACCAACCAAATGGGGAAAATGTCTCTTTTTCTCGGGTATGTGCGCAGCACATATTAATGGTTGCCAAAAGTTAAATGGGAAGCACTGTTGATATTATTGTCTGTTTGTTATAAAATAAAAATCATTCAAGCTTTGTTCTCTTCTCCAGTGGATTAATGAAAGACATCACCCTGAATCAAATGTGATCAAGTTTCCTTTTAGCATATCATGCCATGCTGGAATACACTTCAGACAGTGGCTGCTGCAAAACATTTTGTTTAGTGCCTTGTTTATTATTGTTTTTCTAGTCAACAAATGGTCCCAAATGTAATTTTTTTCCTAAAATTCCAATGGTCCACTATACGTTGAAAGAAAACAGATGATAAAAGCTTACTTTAAAATTTTATGTCTTCTTTTACTGACTTCATAAGTAAATTGAAATTAATCTTTAAAAGGAAAGAAAGAAGACAGGAGGAAAGAGAATAAGAGAAAGAATGAGCAAATGAAATGGGATGGGATGGGATGGGATGGGAAGGGAAGGGAAGGGAAGGGAAGGGAAGGGAAGGGAAGGGAAGGGAAGGGAAGGGAAGGGAAGGGAAGGGAAGGGAAGGGAAGGGAAGGGAAGGGAAGGGAAGGGAAGGGAAGGGAAGGAAGGGAAGGAAGGGAAGGGAAGGGAAGGGAAGGGAAGGGAAGGGAAGGGAAGGGAAGGGAAGGGAAGGGAAAACTTTTGTATATTTTATGTAGTTAATGGGTTGATTTGTTTTAAATAAAAATTAGTAATATTTTCTAGACTAGTATTTTTATAAACATTCAGAAAGTCACAGAGTCACTGAATATACTGGATCCTGTGGGAAGGAACCCACAAGGATCATCAAGTCCAAGTCCTGGCCCTGTTTGTTCATCCCCAGAAGCATTCTAAGAAAATAATTTATATGTGTTATTGAACCAGACATTTTCATGTCTCCACAGACTCGGGAATGATTCATGTCCTTTCCTAATGACAATAATACAGTAGGCTTTTGACCACTAGTGAGCCGAGCTGGCTTGAGCTGGTGACCTGGAGATGAAATGTTTACTGCCAATCTCCCGGGCAACCATCTCCCCCTACAGGCACCTTTCAATAAATGTGCCCTTCCTTATTTTCAAAAGACACTTTGGAAAGATGCCATTTGAATCTATTGAGAATACTTCCAAAAATCCTTTTGTTTAAGGCTTGTTTTTGTAAGTATTTTGTGTAAGACAGGCAAAGTTTTCTTTCCTTAAATTTTAAGTAACTTGCAGATTTTACATGGTTTTGCTCCTTTCATTTCTCAATGTCTTATGCTGTAGCCTGTGGCATGGCACTTTGCTGGCGAGCATTCCCACATTAGATGCTGCTTAGGCACACAAATCCCAACTGTCATCTCTGCTCCTAGGAGGAACCAAAAATGCTCCCTTCCAGCTTCCCCTCCCACATTGCCTTACTACTAAGTACCATTTTAGATAAGGAAGTATGAGAGTAAATTACTCCACCATACCCCAGCACACCTATACAGAATAATGTGTAGAAACAGAGAAAATAGTAACTGACACGTAGCTGTGTTCCTGGGCATCAGCTTAAAATCTCCGTGTTAAATATCCCCAGAAGGCAATGCTTATTATTCCCATTAGTTTCCCATTCAAAGACATGCCCATCTGTTTGTGAAACTATCATATAAAAACAATGGTTCCTGTTCTCCATGCCTTACTCATGCCTTTGTGAAACTAGTTACTGGAATTTTTATCTGGGTCAAGGAATTCAAAGCAGGACAAAATAAATTCAAATTTAATATAATTAAACACTCAGAATGGAAGTTAGTGTAGGGTTTTTTCATATTTTTTGGTTACTCTAAGTGCTAAGAGGATATGCCCACCATGTTGGTAAATGCTGTATTGTAATATTCACAATGGATAGTTTCTTTCTTTAAATTTCCATATGTTCAGAGTAAATTCTGTCACTTTGCCTTCAGATTTTTACTAGTTTGCATCTTTTTAAAGGCACGGATTATATACTTAACTGGGATGCAGACTCAGACACCTTGTGTTTTGAATTTCAGTTGCAATACAAGTCTGTATTCTGTAACAAATTCATTTTATATGAGTGATCCACTCACAGCTTTTTCTCCTGAATCTTCTGTTCTACAGATGTCTAAATCAGACCGCTGTAACTCAGCATGTCTATGCTGAGGGCAGCAGCAATGCTCCTCCTTCCATGTGAGCTCATCCCTTGGTGGAAGGGATAAGACACTTCCCCTTAGGTTACAAACTTTCACTCCCACTGCATTTCCTTTGCCATTTCAGGACCTGTGGTCTGGTCTCATCGTATCACTGCATCAGATCTACCCATAGCCACATCCCTGTGTCCTGGTCAAGCTTTTCTGGGTTGATGCAGCTCATCAGCCACTAATGTACGTGCCAGCGCCACACTTAGAGGATTTGGGCTTGGCTGACACCTGAAAATCCAACAAATTTATTTGACTTTCATTGTCAACACCCACCAGAATGGGCTGTACACCCCTACTCTCTGAGGAAGGCAGTGTCTGACTTTGAGGATATTTAAACCAGAGGGAGAGAAAAGATCCCACTTTTCCCTCACATTCCTGTTGAAATGGGTGCTGCCTCCCATAGGGGAGAGCAGAGAGGTTCCGTTTTAAGCATCTTGGTAACCTGGTGCTCCTTCCTTGCAGCTGGAGGCTAAAATTGCTACCTAAAGACAGCCAAACTCAGATTTACCAACCAAAGTTAAGAGCACTGTTGCTGCAACAGGCAGGGGTTTGTACCCTGTGGTGAGGAGTAGGAACTCAGAGGGACCAAGAAGCAAGGGAACCAGGAGGACGGAGGAGAAGGAAAAGGGTGAGCTAGAGCAAAGGTACTTGTTTTGTTGCCAGCAAGTGGAGACCAGGGAGAGCATCTGGTAAATGGGAAGTGATTTGGATGATCTGATCTTCCTGGAGAACTCCATTTCCCTCTTTAGAAATTGAGCTGTGATCTCCACCAGCAGTATTATATGCCAGAAACATATGGCATAATAGCTACCTTTGTGGCTTCCTTCTGTCTCTCTTTGTGGCTTTCCTCCCCTGTAAGGGAAGCCGTCAGCACAATGGGGGATCTTACTACAGTCTGGGCACTGCTTTCAAGAAGCTACAAGAGCCAGCAGTGCTCTGGAGCAGGTGATTTTTAGAATATGAGTTGGATTTCTTGTTTCTGGAATAAGCAAAGGTACCTAAGGCCTTTGATAATAAATATTGAAATGGAGATGAGTGGAATACATGCAAACAAAAACAGATAATAATTTTCATTGACTGCATAAGGATCATTGCCATAGTTCCAGGTGACCAATTAAGGAGCAAATTGCAACTCTTGATCACAGTCCCATTTTGAATGAGATGTGTCAGCCTTGGAGGAGAGGACTTTTGCAGATACAATAAACTGTGAATGCTGCTGAAGGAGAGAGTAGGGGACATAGAGCAAGGAGGCAATGAAGAGCCCTGAACAGTGCTAAAGTGGAGAAGATTTACAAGGTGTTGATCAAGAAAACAAAGAGTAATATGGGAAGAAACTTCCACAGGGAAAGTGTGCAGAAATTTGAAGCACTAAAGATGAATGGATGGATTACAGGCAATTTCTCATCTTGACATGCCCATTTTCATATATGACAACACACCCCAAGGGAAAAAACAAAGAAGGAAAATCAAGGAGAACATGACTTGCAGTTGCTGGGAATAATCTTTTAGCTACAGTGAGATGGCACTAAAACAGTAACACAATAAGAATTTTGAAAAATAAAATGTCTTAAATGTAGCATGCCATGACAAAGAGCAACAAAATGCACTGAGATGCCAGCTTTGAAGAAAATCAATGAATTTTGCATTTGAGAGGAGAAGCAGGTATTTCATGGAACTGCCTGTGTATATCATGATCAGATGAGGAGTTGAGCAACATAAAAAGCTTGCTCCAAGCCAGATTTAAGAGGCTGGGGCAATGCCTCTTGTCTGGGGTTGTTAGAAATCACGTACTTGATTGCTCAACAATGCAGCTGCAATTAGAAGAGTAAAGACAACTCTATGGAACAAGAAAAAAATTAGGAGTTTTATTCTCCCCAGTGGGATGGTGAAAACTGATGAAGCTTGCATTCCTTCTCACAGGGCATTCATATATGCTCTGTTACAGTGTGGGACTGCAGAGACTTTTGAGGCATCCTCACAGACCCATCAGTGGTGGCTCTCAACGATGGTGATGGAAAGGCAAGAAAGGGCATAATTTTGAATAAGAAATTTGGAATCAGTCACAATACAAGGAATATGAGGAACTTCTCTGATCAGGCAACTCAGCAGGGATCTCTAAGCATGGAAGACAGCTGAAGGATTTTAAGTGAGCTGCACTAGTGACAAACCATTTATTTCCCACTTTTGCCTTTCTCTTTTTGAGCAGCATTACAATTGCTTCAGATTTTGCTAAGTACAGAACAGGTCTGATTTGAGAGGCTAATAGAACCAATGAATTCCTAGCAAGATAAGGCACAATTTTTAAGAGCCATATTTGTGTTCAACCCTCAAAATTTATTAGACAATTTCCTTGGCTACCAATTTAGATGTTTCTAGCTGTGCAGTAAGCCGAGACACATAAGATTCCTCTTTTCTACAGGGCATTTCTGTTATATTTTGGCAAGAAGACAAAGGATTGATAAAAGAACAGAAGAAAAAAAAAGAAGCTGTAATTTTAGGCAGAAGCTTGGGAAAAAACAGCAGGGAAATCTTTCTGGACAAATCTGGTCAAGGCCTTAAGAGTAATTGCTAGGTTTCCAAGATGGAAAACAGGAAGATAACTTTGTTCTTACCTTGTGTCCAGCCATGACATTTGTGTATCAAAACTGTAAGGTTCTGGCTGATTGTCTGGCTCTTCTATCCCCATGCAGTCTGTGGATTTTTTGTATCTAGCCTTTTGTAGGTGGTTGAACATAAGACAATACCAGACTCTTCCAGGGTGACCAGAGTGTACTGGTTACCTACTAGCACTTTCTCCCTGCATCCAGTAGGCATAGCAAGGTGCTGGGCAGTGGCCAAGATGGTAAAGGGTCTTTGATCCAGCACCATGGGTTTTCCAGAGAGGTGAGAAGGCTGCTGAGCAGCTTTGGAAAGAGCAGGCTGCTGCTAGAAATTTTGCATGTTTCCAAAAATGTATCCTAGAATCACAGAAGTACAAAACTGCGAAGTACCACAGGGGATCATCTATGCCCTCCTTTTCTCAGAGGTAGGATGATATTTGCCAAGACAATCTGAATGGGAGGATTATCTTCTTCCAAAAATCTCCAGTGAAGGAAGACTTCTATTCACCCTAGGCTGCCTGTACCACCTGTTTCAACATTTCTTTAATAAGAATTTATTTTTCCTAATACATAACTTAAATGCCCTTTATTTAATCTGATTATTTCTTGTCCTAAGACTAGTGAACATAATGAACAACAATTAAGCTTTTTTATAACTGTCTACATATTAGAAAACTGCCACCACATCCTCCTTAATTTTCAAGCCTTCTAGACTAAACAAACTTACTTCCTCTGACCATTCTCATCAGTCAAATTTCCCTACCCTTAGCTCCTTCTTCCTTCTATTCTTCTTAGTACATACTTCACATGGGGTAGTGTCCTGGGGTCCCAAGGTCACTTCACTTCCCTAGGTAAGGCTTGAACTACCTTTCTTCAGAGGAAGAGGAGACAACAACCTCCTACATTTTACAAATGAAAGTTTTGAAGCTGCACTCCAGAAGTCTTTCTTCTTTTCTGTTACACTATTCATCTACAATAACTAAAAATAAAATGTAGGTGGGAATTCCAAGCTCCTCCTTCACCTTGGTGGTGGATGCAAGGATCTCAGTTGACTCTCCTCAAACTGAACTGTAACTGTATAATATATATTGGTCAAATTAATTTTTTTAGGACTTATCTTCAGTTTTGGTTGGCAAACAGAACTGCACTGTAAAAGTATTTTTGCCTCCAGATGGGACAAGGTGGTAGAAGAACACAGGTAGACTTGTACTACTTTGACAATCCAGTCAGTCTTGTACTACTTAAAATCATAGAATCATTAAGGATGGAAAATTTCTCCAAAATCATCAGATCCAATCCTTGGAAATACCACTGTGCCCACTGAGCCATATCACACAGTACCACCTCTGCTTGGCTTTTTAAGACTTCCAGAAAGGCTGACTCCACCACTTCCTAGGGAAACCTGTTTCCATGCTTGTTATTATACTATCCTGTCCTATACAACACCATCATAAACATGCTGCCTGGATTTGCAGTGATTTTGATTTTTTTCCTGTTCTCTCCATCAGTAAATTTAATAAAGAAAAATACAATCTGTCCTGTCTATCAGTTAAGACAGGAATGACATGCAGTGTGGACTTCAGAAAGCTCATATGTCAAAGAGTAAGTAATGGCCACTGATCTTTCAGAGTAACTAAAGTAGCACCATAAAAAAAAAGAAAAAGGATTTCCACCAAGAAAACCCCATACAAAGTTTGTAGTCTTTATGCAGCTTACCAGGCTACTTTTACAGGATTTTTTTTGATAAAGGTTTCTGTATTGGGAAAATTCAGGCAATTACACTCTACCACAGGAAGCAAGTTCAAGATATAGCCACACGGAAAGATCCTCAAGGAATATTTTTCAGAACATCATCAGGCAGTCTTATGTCAATTACATGGCTGCCTCAGCAGTGTACTTTGTGCATTTAGAATAAAAGCATTCCCTGTAAGTGCAGGGATAGTAATGACAGACATTTTTAAGGCAAACTGTTTACCAGAAACAGCCTATGAGAAAAGCACATAATAGACAAAACTGCCCCTCAGACACTTGCTGTGGATTGAAAGAAACTCAGAAGTTTTGGGTGGGTTATTTTTGTACTATTCTGTTCCTTTATCATCCAGGATGAAACTGAGAGACCTAAGACAAAAGTTGTACATTTTGGACTTTTTGAGACCTCAAAGCTCACCTTGTCTTCCCATTTAATGAAAGATTTTTTTTGCCAAGCAGTTTATTTCAGACCATCACAAGTATTACAGAAGTTACCTTACCTGTGGCCATGCTGTCAAAATTCAAGTCGGTTGTTCAGTTACTGGCTGTCAAAGTCTAGCAAAATGACAACCCTGAAGCAGCAGGTAGACACAGAAGCAGAGGATGAGAGAAGAAACTCTTTTTAAGTCTTGGTGTAAAAACAGGAAGTGTTTAACTTTCTGCCCTGGTATCTGTATAGTGTCCGTAGCTGTTGTTTTCATTTTGGACATTTTGGTTCAATGAATATGAAAAAGAGGGAGGGAAGGAGGGAAGGAGGGAAGGAGGGAAATACTCTAAACAGAGTATCTTAAAGTAGCAGGAAAGTACCCCAGAAATGCCAGGAAAACCTGTTTCAAAAGCAATGTATTAAAATGCACAGGATGATGCTCACTTACTGCAGTCCATACAGGGTCTTGTCCTGAGCACACAGACACAGATTTTACTTCATGTGTGACCTACAAAATTTCAAACAACATGAACTAACTAACTCTGGCAACACACTGATGGAGGAAGAGGGGGTTTTACATCTTGTTCATGATTAGCTGCTTTGAGAACATTCAGTAATTTTGGTTTTACCTCTACAACACAGAAACCAGTAATAGCTTTGTCATTGCCATTAGTGATAAGAGAGGGGGAGAATGATTATTCCATAATTCTGAACTTGGTCAAAGCCTATGTGTAATAGGTACATTAAAGAGGATGGAAAGAGGATGATCTGAAAGCTGTAAATTATTGAGTGCTATCTAATCCTGCACAATTGCTTTTAATTAGAAGCACTTCCTGGCAACCCAGGCATTTGTGACCTACTACATAAAGGCCTTCATTTAAAAGACATGAGAGTTTAGAGACTAAAGATAAGGCATTCAAAAGAGGTTGTACAGTTTTGTCCTTGGTATAAGTTGCTCTGTGAAAGCAAAACTCATGCAGTGTCATAAGCTGAGTCTTCATTTCAAAGTCAAAGACTTTTCCCACATTTTTCTAGCCTTTTATATGTGTTATCGTGATGTTTCTCATAAATGTTATTTATTAGTAGACAAGTTTCCCCCTGATGCTCTCCTAAAGAGTCCAGCACACCCAGCAGGAGCCCAGTAAATTCAGCTGCTTTTTGCTAGGACCCCACATGTACGTCATCACTGTTTTATCAGAAATTCACATTTCCATGTAGGATAGCAAAGGTGTGAACCTGAGTTTCAATGCTATGCTCAGGTTTCCTTCCACTCTCATTAAACTTGCACAAAGGAAACACTGGTGTTCAGACCTAGGCAATTCTGTGTTAGCCACAGACATAATACAGTTACTGAGATTTAAGGTAATGTTATTGAGAGACATTTAACACCAACTGATTTAAAATAGGGTATGAAGTGACTACTAGGCTTTCATGCATTTTTAAAATGCTGTTCTTAGCCTTTTCTCTATGAAGAAACACAATGAAAATATAAATTATTCCCCCAGGGAGAGATATAAACAAAAATTGGACTAGAGTATTAATTACAATGGTAACATTAAAAGATAATTAGTGATTATAAATCAAGGGTGAGGTTTCATGACTGGCTGTACCCAGTCTGTGAGCAAACCTGGCAACCTTCTGTTGGGCTGCTCTGAGGCTGGTCAGCCTAGAGAAGAGAAAGTTGTGTGGAGACCTCATAGCAACATTCCAGTATCTGGAGGGGGCCTACAGGGAAAGCAGAGAGGACCCTTCATTGGGATCTGTAGTGATAGGACAAGGAGTAATGGGCACAAACTAAAAGAGGGGGAATTTAGGTTAGAAATTAGGAAGAAATTTTTTACTGTGAGGGTGGTGATGCACTGGAACAGGTTGCCTGGGGAGGTTGTGGATGCCCCAACCTTTGAACACCCTGGTGTTCAAAGACAGGTTGGATAAGGCTTAGAACAACCTGGTCTAGTCAGAGGTGTCCCTGCCTATGGCAAGGGACTTGGGACTTGATGATCTTTAAGGTCCATTCCAATCCCTTAACATTCTATGATTCTATAAAATCCCTTTGGGGCTTCCAATCTTCTCCATGTATCATGATTCTGATGTGCTTATTCTGGGTGTCTTTCAGGACATCAAGATCACAAAGTCCAAAACATTGTGTTTGGCTTCCCAAGGATAACAGTGGGTTTCTGGGGTCTTTTTTGTGTTTCTCAAGGAAGTTTGGGGTATTTTTCAGTTGGTTGGTTGGTTTTGTGGCTTTGGTTTTGCTTTTGTGTGTTGGTTTGTTTGTTTTTTTAAAGAGGCTTGTTAAAAAGAAGCTAGAAGATTCTGCTAAGAATATAATGGGACAACAGTGCAGAATTGAGTGCTGAAATCTTGCTGTTGGTTCCTTATTTGTGCCTTATTTGTTATCTATTATTATCCTTATTATCTAAGACTTGTAAAAGGTTAAAGGGAAGCTTATGTGATTAAATATCAAAATTGGGCTCTTTATTATAGACACACTTCATCTTCTTCTGAAAAGATGAAGTTGTATCCAGGCAAGGAACTTACACTGTAATACACATTCTAGCAGATAGAATACAAAAGCTTAAGTAAGCCAAGAACAAGAAGCAAATGCTGAAGTACTCAAAACCAAGTCTAAATTATTCTAGCCCATTAGGAAGGTGCAAAATGCCCTTTAGACAGCCCAGAAGCTAAATGCCGTATCAGTGTGTGATGTACTGCTCTCCTTCTTTTGAAAAGGATCTATTAAAACACTGATAGTGCAATAAAGATGAGAATGGTGCAAAACATCTTCTGCAAGAGGAATAACTAAGCAGCAATAGTAGCCCTCAGACTCAAAAAGAGACAACTGGAGTGAGATATGATAGATCTCTACAAAATCATGAGTGGTCTAAAGGAGGATTTAACTTTGTATTGTCTACTCCCATATATGAAGTAGGAAGCATCATACAAAGATGTAAGATCCAGGGTTGGAGTAAGCAAAAGGGGATGTTTCTTCATGGGACAAAGGTATGCAGCTGTTTGTGTCTGAGGAAGGAGTTCATATGGGCACAAAGACAGACTGGACAAACAGTAAGATCAAGGATCCATTGAAGGCTGTTGAACAAACAAACTGCATCAGGTCCCCAAAAGTTCTACTCGCTCAAAAAGAGTTGGACATGGCAGAGGACCTAAAGAGGGAAGAACCATATATTCTTGTCCTGTCCCTATTTACCCTTTATCATCCATATAATGACATTTAGGGACAAGGAAGACCAGGTAAAAGGGACATTTGCTCTCAACTAGTACAGACATTCCTGTGGCTGCTCCTGCCTCTCATGCTTGTAGAGTCAGATGAAAGTATTCCAGATACATAAAGAATTTTTTATTTTTTTATTTTTATTTTAGCACACTAGGTAAAGTACATTTTCTTGGATTTGTTAGATGCAGAGATCTGCTTAGCTTTTTTTCTTGTGATTCTTTCTTGAAAAATGAGTTGACCCTTCTTCCATTTTCAAGCAGTTCATGGGGTCACAGGGTCTTGGACAAATACTGGTCTCTAGTTCTTCCTAAGTACTTTTCTCATGTTTTCTTGTCAGACTTTTGGAGGGATTGGGGTGGGGGGTGGGTGTGGTGCATTGTTTTTGGATTTCTCAGGAGAGCAATTTTCCATTTCCAAATTTTCCACTTCCAATTGACAAACGATATTTCATCCAGTATCTTTTTTACACATAATCCAGTCTAGTGCTGTTAGTTTCCCAGCAGTTAAGCTGTAAAGATCCTAACAGCATAGTTCAAGAGGTGTACTTACTTGTTTGAATATGTTCCTCCTCTGAATGAGGGTTTGACTGTGTGCACACGTGGCTGTGTAGCTCCTCAGGAGAATATACACATCTGCTCTTGCAGTAGCAGCTGGTTAATGCAGAACCATCTGTACAAAATGTCAAGCTTGTAGACTGTGAGATAGTTCTCTGCCATTATATATTTTAAAAATAATTTATACTCAAAATTTAATACTGTGTATTAAAGAAAATTTTTTTACAGGTTATCTGAACAGAAAATACCAGCTGCTCAAATGGTGTCAGTCAGGACATGTGTTTTTTAGGCTAGATTTGTCAACAGCCCATAAAATATAATTCCTAACCCTGATGAACTATACCGTGGAAAAGCACCAATGAGTTGACTTTGTACAAATGTGTAGGCAGAGTTCTGTCAATGTGCTTTAGGGAACCCTGCAGGTAGGTCATGAAGAATATGACATGACTATAGTGGCAAACAAATGGAAAGGCCTTTTAAAAAAATTAAAAAGGATTCCAACTTTGCATAGTGGTTCAAGTGTTTTTCTTTCCTTTGCTCTTTTGTACTTGCATATATGCATATTTCATTACTGCTGGAGGAATTTTTTTTGAAAACAGAATACTGCAGGTATTCTTGTATATACATGTATTTTCCAGGAAAAAGGGAAAACGTGTAGAACATTAAATGAGGATGCCCTCCCTTTCCTTATCTAGTGCTAAACCCTTCCACCTTACTAAGAATGCCAGAGTTTTGCCACAAAGGCAATGACAGTATGGACTAGGTAGAGTCCATACTGTCCATAAAAGCCTATGCATGCAGTTAGTTGACATCAGTCAGTTGACATGATAGAAAGAGCTATCGTGCTCAAAATATGTGCAAATAACATGTATAAGATTGCACAGACATCTGGTAGAGAGAAAATTTTTGCTTAAATCCAGTACTGACACAGACACTAAGATTACTGTCTTCAGAGCTATAAAAATGCACTCATATGGTTATGCTGAGTATGTGGTTGCTCAGGGAAGATGTTTCTCAAAGACTGTCAGGAAAGGGAAAACACAAGCAGGACTGCTTTTGTATTTCCATGTTTAGTGGTTTACAGCAGTGGAATTCAGGGCCTGCGATCTATTACAGTGGGAGTGAGTATGTAAGTCATGGCATCATCTGGTTTAAAGGCCCATAGCTGTTGTTCTTTTCCATCTAGGATCAGACAAAGAGGCATGAGGCTCCACATAATTAAGAGCAACTATCCCGCAGCAGCAAGGAAAGCAGAAAAGATTTCATTGGGAAGGGGGACTGACTACAGGACTTTAAAGACATGATTGTAAAGAGAAGAAGCAAACTAGAGAATGTTTAACAGGAAAATAGCACTCTGACCCTCCCAGGATTAAGCGCTATCAATCAAGTTTAAATTTAGGTCCTACATGGTCCCACATGAAAAGAAGGCAGTGGGGGCAAGGAAAGCTTAACGCCTGAGAATATTTGTATTGCATGGCAAGGAAAACAAGCCTAAAGTCAACAAAGAGCAGCCTGTAAAAACAAATAGTCCTGATGAGAACAGCACTGCCACCCGAAAGCTCATTAGCAGCCAGAAACAGAAGAATTGTCTCTCTGCTCTTTCTTTGCTGACTGCCCCCAGCCCAGCGCTACCACAGTGCTTCTGACTCAGCTGCTGCCTCCCTCCTGGCCTAACCCCTGAGCACTTGCCAGCACCCACACAATGCATGCCCTCAGCATGAAGAGTGTTTCCCCAGGGTGGGCTGGGCTGCTCTATGGGGGGAGGCAGGAGTGGAAAAAGAGCAGGAAACATCTGAGGGGTTTTTACAAATAATAGTAATGTATACATCCACTTATAGCAATTGTCTTTATCTGTTCTAAGATAAACCAGCAGAGGGGAATTTTGGGTGTAAAATGATGGGAAGAAACACTGCCATGCCCACCAGCAAGCACATGGGATTTCAGAAATCATGTGAATTCCAAACCCAACGTCCCATCTGTCATCGCCTATTCACTGCTGGTGGAGTCACAGCTGTAGGGCAATGAGACGCTCCATTTCCTCCTGGTGCATGGGAAAACACAACCATGCATTTGGACACAGCTGAGATGTCTGGTGATCAGTAAGGAACACCAAAGACATTTTTTAACCTTGAGAGCCAAGATGTAATTTTAACAAACTTGCATTTAGGTACCTGAAAAAAGCAGTTGGATAATATCAGAGCCCATTTACAGCACTTTGAGATTTTTTATGCCTGTAGCTTTTACACTGGTTACAAGATTCTGTTCTGTAGATTAAGTTAATATGTGGCAGAGTCTAAGGTCTCCAAGGAGACATAGTTATACCTGCAAGTATTATAAAGGATGTTCAACATTGCAGTTTTATTTGAAAGTGCCATTTTTTCCTTTTCCTTCTCTGTTCAGACCACCAAACTGCAGATAAATGGACAGAAAGGAAAAAAAACATCGGGGAAGTTCTTCAAATGTAGCAAGTTGAAAGAGAACATCTATTAAGGACAATAATCTGAATACTTTCCTGCATCACTGTAGCACCTTTCAAATTCCCCATCCTGCTGCACTGTTTGACTCCTTTCCTCTTCCAAACCTGCAGATGCACACCAAGCAGCCAACACCTGGGCAGTGCCCTGGTGCCCTGACTACTGGTACATATTTGTGTACCTAAATATATGACCACACACAGTCTGTTTGTGAGCTTTATGGGTTTGTCTGTTTGTCTTCTGGTGGTTTATGTATTTGTCTGTATATTTGTGGAAACTGAGGTTAGTAGATGTGTTGCCTACACCAAATGCATTGGCCTATTCACTATCTATTGCCCCATGATGGAAACCACTGGATTGTGTATAACTTGGAATATATGGCAGAGCTAAACCTGTGCAGTAGGAGGGTTCAGACGTTGCTTGCAAAATCAGGGGCAAAGTTCCAGTCAATTATCCAGAGAAATCCTTGCTCCAAAGCTGACTCTTCAGTTCCTTACCTGTTACCATTCTTTCAGGACACAATGGGAAGATGAAGTTCAAGACTAAAAATACTGCATTTAAAGCACCTGTATTTGTATAACACACTAATACACAGCTTTGAGTCGGCTTCATTTTCTGATGTCTGTATCATTTTTTGTCCAATTACATGCATGCAGAGTAAAAAGGATATCCATCAAAACAGAGGACCCATACACCATATACATGCATTTAGAAATAAATTTCAGCACTCCATTTAAGAAAAAGCAGCTCAGAGTAGAATCTAACCTCTTGGAAAACACATTTAAAATTAAATAGTGAGAATATACATTGATCTTCTATATGCAGTTTTCATTTTTTAGAAGACATCGAGATGCAGCAGTAAAATTACAATTATGCAGGTAAAGTATCTAGTTTTTCAGAGAAAAAATAGGAATGTCTGATTTTCAAGAATTTTTAATTATAGGCATAAATCTATCACTTCAGATCTTTGATTTCATTAATCTGTAATCTCAAACTGGATTTTCTTAAGAGTAGTAACTTTACCCTATAGATTCTGCAGTCAAACAAGTTTCTCACTCTTTTCATGTTCTTTTGGGTTTTTGATATTGCTCTCATTTGCAACAAGAACTGTAGCATAATTGCATTTTCTTTTGCAAGCAGAAAGGGAAATTCAAAACAGGCAGAGGTACCTATTATGTTTCTTATATTAAGATGACTTTTAAGACATAAGAAAGAAAAAACCTAAGTCTACAATTATTAATTAATCTGTTAATGAAACAACTTGCCTCACAATATTTGCATACTCTTGCATCAGGTTTAGAACAAGATTTCTATGAAAATGAATTTGAGGGTCTTCCACTAGAAAATGTACAGATAATAAACATAAAATATGAAACTAACAGGGAAGAAAGGTTGAAATTTCCCTATTTTGCTTTGAAGAATGTGGGAAAATCAAGGACACTTTTAGACTGACATATTATTTTCCAGAGGTATTTAAAATAAAGTCCTCTTTGAATCCCTTGAGAAACATCCTTGTCCTTGTATGTTTAGTGGAAAGAATGATGTCAAAAGTCTTTCAAAAGTCATACAAGTAGTAAAATGTCCATAGGTAAAAAAATTGGGTGAGTCCCAATAAATACCCTACTTCCCAGCTCTGCAGCATGACAGGTATTTACTTTCAGAAAAGTGCTCTTCTGACTTGGTGAATATGAGCATGAGGAGGAAAGAAAAAAATTCCATCTACAGATTGAGTTTTCTTCAGCTTCTGCATGTGTTCATCCTTGATTGCTCAATAGAGACTGTGGGAAAACTTGCTGGCTCATCTCAATGCTGGTGGCAAAAAAGGTGACAAATGCAGAAAGCATCTCCATTTTTTCAGGGTTGTGACCAAACTCTGACTGTCCCGGGTTGGCAGCAGGCACTGGAAGATATGGTGTGGAACCGAGGAAGCACGGCCGTGTCTCTGGTTGCATGACATTGCAGGGCGCCCCCAGGCCGGCTTTACTTGTCTCTCTGCCTGAAGACCTGAATGGGAACAGAGAAAAAAAAAAGGCAGAAATCTCAGAATCCTGGTGGCAGGCATTCAGGATCTCACACTGTTTTACCGATGTCAGCCAGCCTTCAGCCAGGCCTGTCAGTAGAAGCGTTTGAAGATCAGTTTGGGCGGGGAATGCCTCCATGGGGTGCCTGAGACAGGCTGCAGGAGCTGAGCTGGTGGGTCTTGACCTCCCTCTCCATCCTTCTCCCAAGGGCCTGAGCAAGGCTGCCTGACTGCCCTGCAGAGCTGGGTGGCTTCAGGAGCACTTCTTGTATTAAACTCTTGCCACAGGTCAGTTACTTCTCCCAGTTGTACTTCCTCTAAAAATACCCATGCCTTATGGCTTCTGTAGACACATAACTTCATGTCTCCCTTACTCCTTCCCCAGAGGAATGAAGAATGTTGAGCTGCTGGCAGCTAAACTGTATTTAAAGACATTTTTATTTTCTGAATCATATTCAGTGTGATGCTTGTTTTAATTATATTTTATGCCGAGTGCTGTAAGATGCATGCATGAAAGCCTGCCCATAAATAAACATGTCTTTAAAAGTCCTTATTTATTTTCCTTGAGTCAATTCCTGCTCCTTTGCTGAGGTGCAAAAAAAGCTGGGATATATGCTCTCCAAAGCCCAGCCATGGAACCCAGACACACATGATGCCAAAAAGCCTCTCTGCACCACTTCTGCGTGGGCTCGCCTGTGCTGTGGCACCAGGGGGACGCCTGCCTCCCTGATGGTCACTCCACGGGCCCAAAATGGCCGTGACTGCCTGGGGAAATCAGCTACTGTGCCTTCCAGACAGGCAGGCACTCTCCAAAAGCCTCTCTTAGGGCAGCTGTGGGGTGAAAGACAAAAAAGTCGCCCAGCAAACACATTGTGAACACCAGGCAAGCTCTCACAAGCTGCTCCTGTGCAGCAGGCAGAGCTCAGCCCTGAGCACAGGTCCCCGTGGAGGTGCCGTGACCTCGCTGTGCCCCTTCCCGGGCTCAGACCCCCTCAGGGCACCTGTGGGATGAGGGAATGTCACCTGCTCCTGGCAAAGCGTTGGCTCGGCAGCGGGGGATCAAACAGCGATGGCAGGCGTGGGCCTGCCCATCAAAGGAGCCTTTTGAGGCCAATAAAGAAGGGATTCACGTTCTGTTCCTGGCTGGATGCTGCGGACGGGGCTGAGAACAGCCTGTGAGCAGCGTGGGTTGGAGGGCGGCCAGGGGAGGCCGTCCCGCCGGCTTTCACAGGACCTCTCGCTGCCACTGCTCACCCGCACGTGGCCCCGAGCGAGCGCGGCTCTGCTGCCCGGCCATGGCCGCCCTCCCCTGCCCCGCACCCAGCCCTGCCGGCAGGGCCGCTCCTCGCTCGGCTCTGCCAAACCAGCTGTCTCCTGACGGGAGAAAATAATCTGGGATCAAGGACAGGAAACTGGATCCGCGCACGCAGGCGAGATGAGAAACTCATGTTTTGTGGCAACCCCCCTCAATCAAAGTGCTCCACCTCCCTCTCCTACCTCCAAGCAATGAGAGATGAAAATAAAAGGAATGGAATAAAAGCAGGTACACATCACTATTTTTTTTTCCTATCCTTTGTATGGGGGGAAAAAAAGGAAAAGAAAGGAAAGCGTCTAACCGCTTTTTTTTTTTCTGGCATCAGCATGCTCTCACTCCTGTGACAGCTCCTGTGCCCTCACCACAGACACGTGAGACTGTCCAAATACTTAGGGGTTTTTTGGAGAGGTGTCCCATATAGAAAGCCACTGGCAAACACCAAGGAGGGTAGGGCAGCAATCCTTTATGTCTGCAAGCCCCAGCCACTGACTGCCTCTTGCTCCTGCCCCTCGCACATCTGTGTTTCAACACCCCCTTGGTCCCTCACACTGCTGCTGCAGTCCTCGCTGCCTGGAAATGTTTCGAGTGACTGAATGTGCTGCTTAGAAGAAGAAAACGTCCTTTGATATGTTTCTCGAAAAGAAGTAATTAAAGAAAAGCAGCCCACAAACCTTCTGAACTGGCTGTCCTTCTGGAAAGCAGCTCCCAGTCAGCCCTGCACAGAGCGGTGGCCAACCGCTGGGAATGAGTGGAACCATCTGGTTCTGCTGCCCTCCGTCCCCACTGCCCTCGGGGGGTATTTAGCGGTGATGTGTTTGCTACACCAGCACCACTGCCTTAGCAACACAGCCAAAGTGTTTGTCAGCATGCGAGCAGCATGAATGATGGCGCCTTGTCCGAAGAGTCTGGGTTGCATGTGTGGCTCTCCTTCACAAAGCCAGTCTCACCACTTGCCTCACAAGGAGCCTGAGCGGGAAACTGGGAGCTGGGAGGGAAACTTTCCTGGGAGTCAAAAGCATATTTTTCTTGTAATTGTGTAGGAACTGCCTTGGCCTTTTGGAATCAGTGGCGTCTAAACTAATAAATAGTACCAGTCTAAACCTGATGAGAAATAGCTACATTTTAACAAGTGTCTGCTATTTTTAAGTAGTAACAGATCTACTGCAGAGGTGCTGGAGGCCGGCTATGACCTGCCACCGGACTGCATTAGCCTTCTGAGATTCTATTCTTCTATTTCCTTCAACCTTTACTGAATTAGGTCTAAGGAAACTGCTAATATCTCCCTATTGTGCTTCTGTCAGTAGGTTTAAATGAAAATCTATTCACTGAAATCCTTTTTCTCATCAGCCATTTTCCTCCAGATCAGATCAGATGTCAATACAGTCTTTATTGGGAAGGAGCAGGGTCATGCCTGAACAATGTTGTGTTCTTTTAATGAACAACACAGCTTACTTCTCATGCCGGCATGTTCTCAGAAAAAAAAAAAAAATCAAATTCCTTACTGCTATCCCTTATGACACTTTCCTCTTCTTCTCTCCTTTTCCTGCTCTGGTTCATGTCAAAGTTCATGTTTTCCCACAACCAATTCTTCTTAATGGACATGTCTTCAACTAACATGCAGTTACTCCCCATAAAAGAGATTGCAGAAAAACTGTTCACCAAAAAGGTGCAAATACATGAAACCTTTCCACTACCTGGAAGAAAAATGGCACAATGGATGAACTCTGCAAAAATTCATTCCTTCTGCAAGGCATATCACACTCTTTCCTCATTCAGTGAACAAATCTAAAGCTGATAGATCTGGAGGAAGAAAATAAAAGTTGAGAGAAAATTGATCAACCAAATGGAAAGATAAAAAATGTGTTTGTGCACTTTTAACCTAATCCAGGGGGCTCCTAAACTTACAGAAAGTTTATATCTTAAAAACAGGCAGCCAAGTTCCAATCGACTTCTAAACATGATCAAGGTCTAGCCTCAGAGATGTTCAATCAAAAAGTTGTATTGGAACAGTCTCAAATTTCTGCTATGAGCAAACTACTTTAAGACAGCATCACTGTTTTTTGGGGTTTGTTTGCTTTTGCTTTGGTTTGTTTCAACCCCTTTAAATAATAACTTTACCATGAGATTCTACAGCTAGACAGTGGAGGACCTGAGCTTGGCTTTTTCCTTTCAAATCCCCACTTCTTATGAGGCTGTTCTGACTGCCAGAGTATATCTTAGTGTGAAAGGGCCTCTCTCAGCCTTCATGTTGGTGCTGGATTCAGAAGGCAGGGAAAAAACTAAGAACAATTTGGGAACAGATGCTGGTTGCTGCTTCAAAAATTATATTTTATGGAATGGATCTTCCAAGGCAGGCCCTCTCTCCTCTCGTTGCAGTTGCAGGCAAGGTTAGCATGCTAACTTTAGGTTGATTCTTTCTTTGGGTGCCACAGGGTGGGGACACCAAGGTGCTACTCAAAAGTGCCTTGCTCCAAGGCTAATGCTGAATATGTACAGTACAGGGAGTCTGAGGGGACACACAGGGATTCTGAAATTCCTCTGTGTTGTAGAAAATGTAGGCATTGTGAGGCTCAGATTTTTATGTGTGTAAGGACAGGACCCAGTTACAATGACCTAACCCAAAGGGCACTTAACATCTCCTGTGAGGGTGGGTGACCCACCAGCATTGCCTGGTGTACTCTGCCACAGAGCCTTCTTCCCTCACCTTCCAGACTGATACAGCCCTGTGACTCCCACTGAAGTCACCGAGAACCAGGAATTTTGTGCATAAACACCTCCTTTTCTGCAAAGAGCCCTGAGCCTCTGTGAGTTCTCTAAACACTCCTCCAGAAGTCTCTAGTGTCCCTGTAATTTATACTGTAAACTCCCTACAGCAGAGCAGAGAGCCGAGCTGAATGCAGAGGAGAGAGGTCAGAAGAAGAGACTGTCAGTAGAATTTCTCTGTAGTCATCAGAGTGCAACATGAGATGTTCCCCATAGTGTCCTCACTAACATCTGTGTACATGAAACAGAAAGAGTTGCAGCCGCAGAGGGAGGAGTGTTTTATGTGGTGTACTTCTGTTTGGAGTATGCTGTTCTGGATGGCTTCAGTGCATTTTCACAAGCAAACGATGTTCTTGTGTTTGTATTAAAATGTTAGTTCTTCTTTTTTAAGTTTTAAGCCACAGTTTTAAAGATATATGTAAAAGACCTTGCCCCCTGCAGATGTGTATCAATCTACAAAATATGTAATATGACTTGCAATGCCAGTAGGGCTGGTGTAGATTCTTTGATGCTTAAGCATGGGAATTTATGAACATATTTAGTGTTCTCCCATGTGGTCTGGTAGAAATAATGTCAAAAGAGGCATTGAAAAAGGGATTTCGGTAAACACAAGTACAAAAGGACAAGGTTTTAGGACCACCAAATTATACAAACACATCTCAAAAACAGGGACCTGCTACAGTCAGAAAGTACTGTAGAAATGTTGAAGGGAACTGTTGAAGGAAGGAAGAGCTGTGTATCTTGGAGTGACGAGATTGCCATAGGATGAAACAGGAAGAGTAATACGAAGTCTTTTGATGCATCCAATTTATTTAGGCTGAAAAATAAAGTGCTGTCAAGGTGTGGAGAAAGAGCACCATTTCAAAAATGTTTTACCCTTCATATGAGTGGGCAATCTAGAGGTGATAGAGCAACTGGAAATTTTCCATCATTATCTTCTAATTGAAAAATGGAATGATAAGTACATAGTTCCACATAAAAGGTGCATTATCTTAAAAATGTGAACATTTTTTAAAACAAAAACAAGTTTAAAAAACACAAGCTTTGTTATGGTTGGGACAACAATATTTGCTAATCAGTACTTGAATACTTTTAAGACAAAAGTGCTATTTCACAGAATCATGTTTTCTTTAAATTTTAAAGTTTTAAAACTTGGTGAATGTACTGCCAAGTGGCCACTATATTTTATTAGATCTTGTATAAAATTCTAGGCTATATAGAAGGAGGTGACAATAATGAAAAAGCCATTATTTGTCAGTCTTTCTTTTAGTGGTATTTTTCAGTGGTGTATGTAAACTGACTACATCGGCATTTCTTGCTTTGTCCAAATGTTTTTCCACAGACAAGGTTCAAGTAAAAATCATACTTTTGGATGAGTTGGCATGTGCTTTAGGAGCTTTCCTTCTGTGAGTTAAGCATTTTAAGAGAAGAACCAGATGATTAAAGGTTAATATAATTTTCTTTCTATTTGCAAAGGAGGACTAGGGCTGACACCAGCCATGACTCCTCAAGAGAAAGATAAAGAAGCACCTTGCACACTTTTTCAACGGAATGATAAGAAGTAAAGCCTTATCTAGGAATGGAAATGCTGCCTGGATTTTCAGCTTCTTTGTGTACTTTATTTTTCTGAATGAAGCTATTTTCTCAGTAAAATTTTCAATCACTGAGACACCAATTCTACTCTCTGTATCTCAGTTTTGAACTTCTGAAACTACAGATTATTTTAAAATATAGTAGAAAATCCTTGTCTTAAAATCCTTATCTTAAAATATAATAAAAAATCCTTATCTGAATTTCTGATACTTTTTCTGAAATGTTACCATGTTCCAGCTCTGCAAAAATCCTTCTTGGTCACATCATAATTATTTCCTGCATCAGCTACTGTAACTCTCATTTTAATGGACTCCTGAAGCCATACTCACTGAACTTCAAAGTGCCTAGAAAACTGCAGTCAGAGCACACAGTGTTTGCTAAGAAGCTTCATCTCCGTTAACTTTATTCACTTAACTATCTCTCTGCCCACAGAACTCAAATCGACTGCTAATTCTTTTAATTCACTTTTGCTTCCCTCTGTATTCAGCCCGTGGCCTAAGCACAATTCAGTTCTCTTCTTCCAAATTTTGCCTTTATTATCATTCCAGCAGATCAATTTCTATGAAATACCTACAAGCTAAAGTTAGGAAGGTGGAACTTTTCAAGAGTTTTCTGTGAATTTTCCCAGCCAAAGAGGCAGAAATTAGCATTGGGCCTTTGAAGAACACTTCCATTTTGAAAAGGCAGCTACCAAAATAGCCTACCTAATCTCCTATGCCTGTCTTTCCCTTTCTTTTACTGGGCCATTACCTTGTAGAAGCATAGGAATTAGATCTTATTTTCATCTTCCTTTTATTTTTTCCTTTTATTTTAACACTCTCAAGCTTCTTAGACATCAGTATGCTTAGTTTAGGGCTGTCTTCAAAAGTGCTGTCCACTTTTTGTGCTTCCAGGAGAAAGCCCTATCTTATCAAAATTATGTTACTCTTTTTCCAGGCAGTAGTAAACCTGTATGCAATCAAATTTGTATTTTGTATTTCCATATGCTGCCTTAACTCTCTCATTTGTATCACACCTATTCTTGCACAATAATTACTATCTCAGCTTCTAATCCAAGACATAATGAAGGCTGCTGTAATCAATCAAATCATATTCTTTTTAACTAGTAAGCATCTACAATCAAGAGATTGATTTCTGGGTGAGCCACTTAACAGTGGGCTCTTATGTCTGCTAGCGTTCATGAAATTATAGCACTAAATTTTTATTCTTGGTTTCATTGCTCCAGCACATCAACCATATGTGGTTGGAAAACTTTAAAATTGAACATCAGAAGAGTAGGGGAAAGAAAGTTTCCTTTTGCCTCTCAAGAAAACGCATTGTTTAATTCTTTCAAATACAAATGGAATGCACATACTAAGCCGCTAGGATGTGCTTAATTTCTTAAAGATGTTTTTTCATGTGATGAAGTATCATCTGACCCAATAAACCAACTCTAGCTTGGGTTTGAAGGTTCACAAAACATAAGCATTGCCCAACAAACTTCCCACTTCCTTTTCTTTTGGTTTTCTGTATGAAAGAATCCCTTTCAGAGGAAATGTTAGAACTGTTAAATTGAATAGATATTTTCAGATATCCAGACAATATAAGACCAGACCACAGAATTAAAGTATTTTCTTTGTCTTAAGATAGCTTTCTTCTCTAAGTATGAATAAATGTTTGGATCAGATCAATTGTTTCCTTGGAATTATAGTCAAAGATAATTAAGTGGTTAAGCATACAGTTTGATGATATTAGGAGACAAACATTTTCATTTGATCACTCTTTAAGCTTTAATATTGATTAAAACACATTCTAAAAATTAGTGCTTATAAGGAATGTCACAACGTGCTTGGAGTTTTGTGCAAAATGTCAAGTGAACTAATAAAATGTCCTTTTATGTAGGCAGTGCAAATGCTGTAATTTAAAAATAAAATCCTAAAAATGTACAAAAAAACCTAAAAATGCACATTATTTTAAATTTTATGTAGAAAACAGAAAATTGTTCAAGTGACAAGAAGAAAAGGTTAAAACACACTTGTCACTACTCTCTCCTGAATGGTCCCACTCTCTTACAACTTCAGTCAGGGATAGCTGTGATTTGAGGCAATAACATCTACATTTTAATGTACTGGGACTGGACAAACAGCGCTTTCCTAATAATGTGGGCAAGTTAAATTGCTTTGATGCTTTCATTGTCATGCCACTCTTGTGTTGTTGGCCATGAAAATAATGAATGCTCAAATGCATCTTACCACTTGCTTAGCTTCTTTTTTTTTTAATTGGAAAAAAGTGCAAATACCCAGGAGGTACTGGCTTGGGGAGACCAAAGGGATCCCTAAATTTTAGAATTTTTCATTGATAAAAACCTTGTTAAATATACTTCACTCTCAAAATACAGGCCCTAATTTCTAATATCATCACACTTGTGTTTCAATGAGTTTGTGCCTGATTTAAGTAGATAACAATAAGGCAAGTGAGTCCCCAAAATCAAGGTATCTGAACCCAACAAACATTTTTGAGATATAAATTGTGAGGCAACCTTTCTACTAATTTGTGCTACTCAAACATTTATGTTGCCATCTCAACCTAAAAATCATATAAAGTTAAAAATTACCTATAGAACTATGTATTAGATCTCATCACTTATTAATCATGATCCATATTGATCCATTTCTTATTAAAAAATAAACTTTTGCTACCTAACTTTTGGCATGAGGAGCTTGGCCTCTGTCTGGAAGCCTGTCTTTGACCATGGCAAATAGAAGACGACCATGGAAAATAGAAGACCATGGAAAATAGAAGAACCACTTCAGTGACAAGAACTGGGGTTACTTGTCTTCTTGTCACAGTGCTCCGAACCCAAGAAAATATGGGGTTTTCAATAAAGCAGGAAATCCAGAACAATGACAAGTGTCCTACTTTTGTGCCTTAGTAGACCTAAAAAGGATCAAAAAATCACAATGCAGCCAGAGGTTGGGGGAATTTAGTGTGGTTGTGTTTGCAGATGTCCCGGGACAAGGGAAAAGATGAGAATCTTGACTCCATGTTTCAGAAGGCTGATTTTTATTTTATGATATAAATTATATTAAAAGAAAATTATATATTAAAACTATACTAAAAGAATAGAAGAAAGGATTTCATCAGAAGGCTTGAAAAGAATGGAATGATAGTAAAATCTTGTGGCTGCTCACAGCCTCAACACAGGTGGCTGTCACTGGTCACCAAGTAGAAACAATTTCACATGCTGGGTGAAGAATTCTCCAAATCACATTCCAAGGCAGCGAAACATGGGGAAGCTGAAGCTTCCCAGCTTCTCAGGAGAAAAGATCCTAATAAAAGGATTTTTCATAAAATATGTCTGTGACAATTTAGCTTTTATTTCACCTCCTTAATTCCTCACCAGCCCTGGGCTGAAGAGGTCTGCAGTTGGGTGGGACTCCCAAATGTCTCTCCTCCTCCCATCCTTACTCACTCAAGAAGAAAAGATAACTCGAATGGACAGAAGCATAATGGGTGCAGTTGCCTTCCCTCAGAAAAAGCCTTTTGTCATCTCCTGCCTCTCTGCCTGTGCCTGGTTTGTTCTTCCTCTGGAGGCAGAAATAAAAGAGATGAACCATAACAAAGGGTTGTTCTTGGCCATCTTAGAACTGTCTGAGGTCTAAATCAAGAGAAGTCACCTCAGTTCCTCAGGAAAACGTGGTAAAAGCTGGCAGCAGTGTGCATGGGTTTCTAGCAAAACTCCCATATGAGTGAGAGGTGCCTGCTCCAGCAGGGCTGACTGGGTCACATGCTATTGGTTTTCTGCGTTCATGAGGACCAAATGTTGCTTTTAAAGTGGCAGAGGAATGAACAGCATTTAAAATAAGCCAATTTAAAGCCCGGGCTTTTGTTGAGCTTTTATAATCTGCTATTTACTGAAAATATCTCTGTGTGTGAGATCTTTTCCCCTAAGAACATATGTCCTTCCTGCTTGTTCAGACTCTGATCCTAATCTCAATTGTTTGATGTCATAATCTGTAGTATGGGAATGCAGAGAAATTCCTTCAAAAAAACCCCATTGCTAATTGAGAGAAGGTGCCTTCTGGGGGTTTTCTGTGTGCAATAGTTTCAGGAATGATTGGAAGAAAGCATATTAATCAATTTTGCAGATGATTTGCAGTGGGAAAAGATCATAAACCACTTAAAGGCTGGAGATAATGCAGAACACAGTTTTCATAAAACAAAGGAAGAATCTAACATCACTTGGAGCGTACTGGACATTCAGATTGCTTCCCACAGCTACTCAGCAAACATTTTTGAAAACCAATACACATGAGAGAATGAATCAATGACAATTAAGAAATACACTCATGCTTTAAATATTGGAGGCGCCAGGAAGAAACAGAAGTATTTTCGGTATCCAATCTTATTCTCCTAAACTCCAGAAAGGATAATAGTAGTCTCTAGCAAAATTAGTGCTGTGGTACCATGTTGTTACTCTAGCAAGCAGGGTGTGATAATAGCAATCTAATATCATCTTCAAACACGTTTTATTGTAAGTGCCACCGATGGCAACAATGAACATCTGTAAAGTGCCTTTTAATATCAATCCCCATAGCAAGATTTAGCCTTCACCCTCAGAGAAGAGGATTTTTTCTAATGAGCTCAAAGCAGTTTTTCCTTATATTCACTAACAATTCCAGCTACATATACAAATCTCTGTGTGACTGCAGAAAGGCAATTGCCCTGTGTATGTTGCGAAGATCAGTAATTTGAAGCTTCCACCAAGTTACATCAAACATCATGGATTTTCATCAACTTGCAGATATTAAATAAACTTGCTAATTTTGCTCGTAACCCATGAATTGCTTTAGATAGTATTAGCACCATCTTTTCAGAATGCTTAGAGTTGGAAGAGTCCAGGCTTAAGTAAGCACAGCAACAGGATTGGTAAAACATGCTTTGAGAAACCATCTCAGGCCTCCAGACAAATCCATCTGAATGTTTTCATATTGCCTTTGATTTACAAAATATATAATATTTAATATAACTTTTTCTGACTTTTTAATATTTTATGCCATTATCTCAAATTTTTTTTCTTCTGATAGATCACATTTCAGAAATTCATAAAGCATGGCCCCCATAATTGCTGTGATATGACTGTGGAAAATAGAAAATGCGCATTACACAGCATGCTTAACCCAGGTTTTTTGATTAGTAGTCTTATCATCTGGGGGGTTGAATAAAAGAATGAGGCTCAAGTGGTCTCATCCTATCACAAGCTCCCTAGTCAAGCTATTTTACATTTTTGCTTTAGTGTCCTGATTTATAAAAGGAGAATTAAAAACCTATTTGCGTTAAACAGATATTTTATGGGAGTTAATTGATAGTGTCTGTACACTGCTTTGAACATCTAAAGAACAATATGTGAATGGTAAGAGCTGCTTTCTCTTTCATTTTTTAGTCTATGTGTCGCACTCAGATTTTACCTCTCTTCTCTAAACTCTTCCTACAGTTATTTTATATTTCTACTGTTGATAAATCCAAAGTCAGCTCCTTCAGTCAGTCTTATGGAACTTGGAAAATTCCTTCTATGAGACCATGTTGTTTTTTCTTTTATATTCCTTGTGTTATATTGTCTGTTCTTTGTTAATTTTATATTTCTTCACGCTATGAAAAGCCAGATGAAACTTTTTGCCTCATAATGCTTATTCCCTTTTCTTTAGATTTCTTCTCTTTTCTCTGAATCCTTTATTCTTCTTTCTTTTCTGACTGTTCATATGCAAGAGTTTTCTGAAAATGCACTATGTGCGACCACTCAAAAAAATCAAGTCAGTTCTAGCTTATGCATTTACAAGAGTCAGAGAATTTTGTATTCCTAGTGTGTAAGATGATTTTCTCATAACTTAATTACGGTAAACAAGAAGGAGCAGGGCAAATGAAGAAAGATGGAATGTTTTGTTTTCTAATTAATTTCACACAGACGTAGCAGTTTCTCTCGTGCTGGCTTAAAACAAGGAGCATGCAAGTGGTATGAACAACACTGTCAGCAGCAACCTCATTTGTTTAACCTCAGCACATTAAAAAAAAGAGATGAAGTTTTTTGGAATGCAAATATTATTGTGAAATGGGGGGAAAAAAAGGAAAGGAAAAAATATAGGTTACACATGGCTGCTTTTAATGGAAATAGTATGATGTCGTTTCTCCCTTTCTTCATGGTTTGAAGTCAGCGATCCCCAGAGAGAAAAATTCTGAAGTTGTAATGAAAAGGGATCATTTCAGAACACATAACAGGCAGTTCCCTCTTCTTTTATGTTCTAGGGAGAGAGAATGTTTCCATTGTATGTGGCTTTTTGATATATGACTTTGAAAAGAATACTCAATCCTTCCATGAAAAGGTTGAATATTCTTCTTTGCTTAGTTCTCATTCCTGAATTACATTGAAATCCCACTCCCTGGTTATTCATAACTTGCTAAAGTTTCCCTGTGAGGCTTAAAATCGTAGCGGTCTAGTCTAGTGTAGACATTTAAAAAAGAAATACCAAGCTAAAATAAATAATGCTTTGCAGAATAAACAATATCTGAGACATAGCAGAGGGAGAATCAACACCATCCTTCCCATTTCTTTCCCTCGTGGTGACTACGGAAAAATTTATGCCAGTAAAAGGTTTTGCTTACATTAAAATGTGAGGCCATTTGTTGGTGCAATGCATTTCAAGCTCAAAAAAGTACTGAGAGGCTGAACTTGAGACATTCACACTATGTAATAATTGCTCCACTTAACAATTAAATCTTAAGCAGTTTTGTTACTGGATTACTTTTCTGAAGCCTGGCTTGAAAACCAATCCAATAGTTCTATAGCAGCATCTAAAAGTAAACTGGAGCTTCAAAAAATGTGTGTTGGACATTTTTCACTGTTGTCCTTCCTGAGCTGCCAGTGCAGTTAAATATTTCACAGTATGAAGAATTTCTAAGGAGAATTGGATTAAAATTAGATTTCAAACAACAAAGGTGTTGCAAGCAGAGGTTTATGTCTGTGGAAGTAGGGCAATACAGTAACATCTGTAAATATCAGCTGAAATTTTTAATCCTCTTTTAATTAGACGTCTTGGAAATAATTTCACATGCTAAAACTTGAAGTAAGGAGTCAGACATGGTGCTGCTGCACAATTTCCAGCTGGCTGATTAGATGTTTTCTTTGCAAGTGTTGTGTTCTACTAACCTGAGGAGTATTCTGTTCATCTTCCCTGACATTAGACTAACAAAAATGTCATTAACCTAAATATGTACCCCCATATCCTTTGTAGAAAGGGCTTGCCAGTTGTTTGTGTGCTTTTTCTGGATGAGATGACTCTCACTGTGAATTTTTCTTTCTATTGTTGTGCAAAGGAAGTTAGGTGATCAGTCCAAACATACCTATTATTTCAATGTTAATTCATGGAAGACTTGTACTGCCACAAATCTCATGGGACTTGAAATATTGCTTAAAAAGTGTTCTCAAGTAGTATTAAAAGAGTACAGACCTCACCAAAAAATCTGGGTATGGTGTGAACTCCATGTTTTGTGGCAGGGATATGCATTTCCTTCAACAACACCAGAGAGCACAGAGAGTCATGGGAGTCACTGCTGACAAAAGTTCTAGTCCACAGGCTAGATGACTTTTATGAGCACAGATCTCTTTTAATGGATCTGAGTAGTTTTGTGAGATTTAACTTGTCTTTTAAATAAAGTATGCCGGATTTAAAGTTTGAACTGACGTGCCCAGGCAACTTACATCTGCATTAAATATTTCGGGATTTTCCAGCAGTGTCTTGTGGTATTAATTTTCTATTTCTGTAATAGAAAAGGCAGTGATTTTTATGGAGTAAGGCACATAGGTTTAACTCATCCAGTAAGACTTCATTCAGGGTGCCTTCTTAACTTTTTTATTGAATCTGTTGAAAAATATTAAACTCATAGTAAATAGTTTTGTAAATTCCTGCTTAGAAATTCAACCCTCTCCTGTCCAACATATTCTGTAGCTTCTGTAATTACTCTTTTGTGCAGGATTTGGCTGGCCTAACCCAAGACATAAAAGGTTAGCACCTTGCCTTAGTTAATTGTCTATGTAACCTCTAGAGACACAGGTAATCCCATCCTAAAGCAGATGTTTCAGATAGGTGCACTGAATTACTTTCCTCAGGTGTGGGTATCCCTCCTTCCAAAGGAGCAGAGTTGGCAAATGTGGACAAGACACCTAACTTGAAGAGAGATCGAATGAACTCCAACACAATGAAGTCCATATTCTATATTTTCTTAGAGCAGATTCTTGTTCAGAGAAGTTTCATGGAAGATGGTAACTACCTTTAGTCTTTTTTGAGAAAAGCCCTTTCTACTGGAACAACACTGTTTCACAAAATAGAGATGATCTTTTCCCCTTACTCTTCATTTTGTTTCCGTCTCGTAAACCCCTCTGAATGCATTCTGATGGCTTTCAAAGTGCCCCAAAAAGAGTTGAGGAAAGGTGGTATGGGCACCCTGAGGCAGCCTGAGCAGACAAACTAGCTCAGAAAGAAGAGCATGGGATTCAGGTGAGGCTCACATGCTGTTGTGCAGCAAGGACAACAGTGGGATGATGGCATTTCACAGCTGAGACTGAGAATGACTGGGCCACCAGAATGACACTGAGTGATGGGGAGTGACAAGACCATAGTGGAAACAACTTGGGTTATCAGCTTAGAGGGAAAGGACTTGTAGGACTTAGAGTAGGACTTGTGTAGGACTAGTGTTTCCCTACACCACTTTACATTCTGGCCACAAACACATGAAACTCCTCAATAGCACAGGTTAGCTCATCCCCAAACAGTAAAATTGGATGTTTTGTCAAGACTCCACTTAGCCTGATATAATTTGGATTTGTATTTTGCCGGATTTGTACTTTACATAATGTATTTCCTTGCATGGTTTCTACAACCAGTTCATTTTGGTCACTGTGGTTTGAAGATAGACTTGACCAAATCCAAATTGGTGTCACAGCCATGTTAATCACAGTGTAATTATAGATTGCAGCATTTTTAAATGGCCCATATTCACAACTAAAATCCAAAAGGCCCATACATGAAAATCTGCAGCAATCATGTGCTTAAGCATCATTCAACAAAATCAGCGTGCAGCTGGGTAATGAAAATTTGAATCAACACGCTCTGGTAACCAGTAATCTTATACTGAATGCCAGCTGAACATTTAAACTGAAAATGCAAAGCAGAGAAGCACAACAATTCGATTACCAACTTCCTTTCTATAAAGAAAATATTGTTTCAAGGGAGCTGTTCTAATGATCAAGTATACCACAGAAATGTGTCAGCAATTAGAGCATTCAGCGTAGCATGCTTTTTTGAGCTTCTCCTTATCTAGCATCTTCTAAACACTTAGAAGAGATATATCTTTTGGCCCCAGACTATATGTACAAAAATGCTGGAAACCAACTTTAAATAATTAGTCCTTTAAATAATTAAATAAATATTTAATGCAGATCTAAGTTGCCTGGGCATGTCAGCTAAAACTTTAAATGCATAGACTCACTGTGTGATCTCCTGTCTCAAGCAATACTTGGTTTATGAAAGAGTGGTGAGCTAAGGGACAGTGCTATCTGCTGAGGAAGATGTGGAGAGAACTGAAATGAAGCATACTTTTTGAGCTAAAACTTGAAGCTCATGACTGGGTGACACGAATGAGTTCAAAACTCACCTGTAGTGTAGACAAAATTGATGTCTGCTTCCCCAGACACGAGGGTTTGTGCTAGGCAGGGTCTGACTTTTCCACTCGTGGTCAGAGAAAGAACAGAGGTGCAGGAAGAGACCAAGAGGAGCAAGATAGGTACAGCTTCCAGGGGGTGCTAGAATTGAAAGCAGAAACTGCCTTGCTCTTCAGCACCATCTTCCTCCTGCCTTTCCAAGGCTCTGCCACTGGCAAAGTTTTGCTGCCCTGTTACAAGCAAGATTTGTAGCAACTATTTTGAGGTGTGTAGTGGAGCTGGGTTTAGCAGAGTGACATGAAGAGAGCAGAAAGGAAAGAGGAAAAAATAATTTCTTAGGAAAAAATACTCTGGGGCACCCTGTTAGCACAGTGCCTGATAAATGGTGCAAATTTGTGCCAGGCTAAATTCTGAGCACCTGTACATGCTGGAGGTGCCTCACCTTGGTAAGCCCAATTGGAGTGCTGGAGAACATCATTGTTCTGAGTCCAGTGACTGCACCTTCAGCAGCTCCAGAGCAGAAATTGCTATCTATAGCAATTATCTAGTGCACTTCTGACACATTGAATTGGAAATTTGGAATTATTCACTTGCAATTTAATTAGGACTAAAAGCCAGTGTCAGTCAGGGGCTGTTGTGCCACCTACCATATCTATTCTATGCAATCACTTAGGTATTTCCACAGCACATCTGTCTTCATAATTCACTGAGTAGCCTAGTGCTCCACTGATCTTGCTCCTGAATTCTTTCATTATAACACAACTTCAGTATAAGATTGCCCATCTATCACAAGTCTGGGACACTTTAAAATGATAGTCAGGATATTTGAACAGCACTAACTCCAGATTCTGAGTCAACCAAAAGGTAAACAATTCAATCATTTTTCCCTAAAGACAGAGATACAAAAGCAAATACTTGAACTCCACCAAAGGCAACAAGAAAATCTTAGTGCAAATGCTGTTATATAAGTAGGTTGCTATTACTTGTGTCTCACATTTCATTCCTTTATGAAGCTTAACAGTGTGCATGATTTTAGACATGAGAGGGTTTTAATATGTGAACAGGCTTGCAGGTGAGAGAACAAACAGATGGCAGGTATGCCATTGTAGCAACTGTGAAATGTGGGTATTTCAGATTTTTGCCACAACATTGCTGAAGCACTGGGAGATGTTCCAAATTACCTCACTAGCTCATCACAATTGCTTTTTTAAAAAGCTGGGGAAGATGACATGAGCCTGGGGCAGTAGGCAAGAAAGAGGGGAAAGAGACAGATGGGAAGGGGGTGTGGAGACAGTGAGAGAAAGAATGAAAGAAAGAAAGAAAAAGAAAGAAGACTCAGAACTGTTCTTTCACTTTTCAAATGGTTTTCCAAAAGTATCAAGATGTATTGAGCCCTAAGGCAACAGCCTAAAAGCTCATCTAAGTTGTACGTGGAGAAAACAGGAATAATACCACAGGTTTCAACCATGATTTATAATAACATGAATGAAAGCTGACTCTGGCAGAGCTCCATCTACTTAATGAAAAACTTGTTGAAGAGGAAAAAATAGTCTAAAAAAAAAGACTGATAGAAGATTAGCAAGGACTAGCATGAACTTGAGTACAGCATTTGTATATCTATCATTGAGCACCATCTGATTAGTAACAAATATTTTGTTTCCAGCTTTTTAGTTGCACTATTCCCATTTTGAATCTGCAAAGCCATGATTATCTGCCAGTTCCTTGTAGATGTTCCAGCACATAAAAGCCTTGGACATGGATTCAAAAACTTCCAGTTTTTGTTATTCAGTGTTATCTGTGCATGGTGGTGTAGCAGAAAATATGGAGGTGACAACATGGAAAGTAGACCCAAAGGGACACTAATAAACACTTTGCTTCTCAGTTTGTTGTAACTCTGTCAGTGTTTGCCTGTAGCCCAGCATCTCACTTTTGAACACTTCAAAGAAAGCACGCAGGGAAATCAGTTATTTGATTATCTCCTCTTTTGTCTCATTGCTTCTGAGGCTCAGGCCTCTGCTTAAGAAGGCAAATAGCAACACTATATCCTCAAAGGCATAGAAATAAGAGCTGACCAGCCATCTCTTACATCACTTAGCACAGACTCTGCCAAGAAGAATTGCTCCCTACAGTACATTCATAAGTGTTTCCTCCAATGCAGTTCTAAATGACCGAAGGGATTGGGCTTCCATTGTCTCCCTGGGGAGGTTTCACCACAGCCTATTCAGGCACACTGTTTGGAGAGCAAGAGACAGTGATTTCATTGTGCCTCACATCTCTGGGTTTCCACTGAGAGGCTGGCTCCACGCTGCACCTGGAGCAATCTGAAACATCCTGATGACGCAGTGCTGAAATTTCCTGCTCACTTGTCATCGTGAGCCTGATGGGCAACACCACCGTCAGCCAAAGTGCAAGTGAGCCAAATTCCTAGTCAGCTCTGCTTGACATAGATTCCATGCTAGGATATGACCCTCAAGTGAAAACATCTTGCAACTCTGCTTGGCTTCAATTCATGTCCCTTGGAAGCCCACGGACAAGGGACAAAGCTCTTTTGGTAAGCTCTTTGGGACAGTGACTAGCAGACTGTGTGTGCTGATTATCATAAGTAAACAACAACAACAACAATAAAAGTTGTCAGAAGTCAATAAATCGACATGCTATATATCTGGGGCCAGAGCCAGGAAATGCCTAATTCTCTGATTATGAAAGAGGTGGAATTAGGGTACTAGCTATTTTCAAGAGATTAATGAATTACACATTGTAATACAAGGTCTGATTCTGATCTATCTGCTCAGATAGATCATCTCAGATAGATCATCTCATCAGCTCAGATAGATCTTCTCATCTGCTGGGATAAATCAACTGGCTCCTTTGGGGCTCTTCTTGACTAACATCAGTGCAATGGAGCAAGCTTACTTCATTTGTAAGCTGTGAACGTTTGGTAGCATATGCAGTGCCTGTAGCATTCCTTTCTGAGAAACAGTATGGATGTTGGTAGGATGCTGGCACCAGATATTACCACAGTGGTATAAAATATTTGAAACCACTAAGTGGCTCATCTTTCTCCCATTGGATTAAATATGGTCTGAAAAATTCTCTTGGCAATTTATTTAGGCTGCTACTTTTTTCCAGGCAGATAAAAAGAATCTTTGCTTAATAACATATTTTGTTATGATACTGGGGTTTTTTGAGAAGAACCTTTAAGGAACATGGCACATGGAGAGTTATTTGGGAGTTATTTATTCTGGAATCAGCCTCCCTGAACTCCTGGTAATGGTTTCTAAAACATTTTTGGAGTTTCAAGATGAAATGCTTAGCATTTTCATATGCTGCTTCCTAGTGCTGGTGAAACACTGGAGTCACATTAGCTGCAGCATTCTGCATTTCTTAGAACTACCTATTTTCAGAAGACCTTAACCTTGGCATGATTCTGTTTCCTGTGATGTAAGTGAAGATTTCCTGCAAACTTCAACAGCAGCAGGTAGATGCAAATGCTGAGCACAAATTCCCACCCTTGGTGACTTGCCCACCTTGCAGCTAACTTTGAGGAAAGCCAATATCACAACAAGTGTATTGGCTGTTTTAAAACTACTTTGCTTCTTTCATTTGTACATAAGATCTATAAATAAATTCAGGCATTGTTGTTCCAATAAGCTCTATTCATAATGGCACTGTCCTTAAATAGCAGGAAAGCACTATAGCAATATAATGAATTCTTTTCTGTGTTTTGTTTGCAAGCTGATTAAGTGCAATCACAGTGGCTTAGTTCAGAATTCTTCCTTTATGGAATACATTTAAAAATAAACCAAAACACAGTCACCCGTGAAGGACTTCATAAAATGTCCAGGCTGTGAAAGGCAGTCAGCAATCTGTGCAAGTCACGTTCAAAACCTTTGTTTGACAAACTTTCCCAGAAGATTGGCAAAATGTTAAATAGCAACTGTACATGGAATTAGAAAATGAACAGAATCAGCTGACCTGAGAAAGATCTGAACTTGTAGTTCTTCCCACAGCCAACTCTATCATACAATTTTTTTCAGAAACATTATACCGATAAAATCTCCCAGGCTCTGAATATTTACTGCTCAGTCATTTATTGTCCTTTTTAATAAACAGGTCAGGGGAGGTATTTGAGAACACGGCATATTTTTTCCAAAATCATCAGGCAGCCAATATTTTTCAGTACAATAGCCTACTTGTCTTGGGCAACTTTTTCATTCTGAACAAGGGCATGAATGTTTCAAGATTAGCAGGACAAATGACTTATTTATGTTTATCCCTCTTTTTGTTGTACCATTTCTTTAAATATCCTTTCATTCCATTCAGCTATCCTTACCTTCACTGGCTGTTGTAGATAGTCTGACTGGTGCATTAATTATTTTAGTTTTATTAAAGAATATCAGACTCTGAGGGTCTCACTACAGTAATAAGACCACCTTAGTGAACAGAAGTGTGCTTGCATCTCTTTGCAGGGTAGTGCAGTGCAAAGACATGGATACAGTCCCTTGGGTGATATATTCAAAGCTGCCTTCAAATTAGCTACTTACAGTGGGCAAAACCCTCATTTGTATTTGAACTTCTTTGGTGTTAGTTCAAACCTGAGCTCTATATTTCTATACTCATCAAAGTCTGCCTGTTTCAAACCTTAAAATTTTATTGACTTTTCTAAGCAAATTAGCACTATTTTTGTCCTCTTGTCATTTGCATTACTTTTGGCGGTGCTTAGTGTGCCTACCCTTCCTCTGTCCCCTACAGGATACCTATGCAGCCCCGGATCCCTGGAATGCAGCAGTGCCTGTGATGTGCTGGTGGAGATGAGAACCCCAGAACAGGAAACGTGGCTGTGGCAGGACACTGCAAACACTCCTGGTACTTTGGCTAATGCTCTGCTGGGATGGGGCATCAGAGCAAAGTATTTAGTTATTCTTAATGACTTCCTCCTGGAACAAGGACTCAGAGAATCTTAGATGGAATGATCAGCTTTTTACTTTGCCCTGAGCATCAGTGGACTTGATTCAGACATGCTGTTGTGGAACAGGCACTCCACAACAGGGACCAAATTAGGCTCACATCCAACATACTAATAGAACAATAAAACCACCCAATATCTATGCCATCATGCCTAATTTCAAAAGGTAATAATGTAAAAGTGTATTTAAAAACATGTAGGATTGCATAAAAAATGAAACCTCCAACTTTTGAATGGTAAAGTCTTTACAGATGGCATGCAGATAATTCAAAGATATTTGTCCTTGTTTTGGCTGGGATAATTGTATTCCTAATAGCTGGTACAGTGCTATGTTTTGAATTTAGGATGAGAATTACACACTGATGTTTTAGTTGTCACTGAGCAGTGCTTGCACAGAGTCAAGGAAATTTCAGCTTCTCATACTGACAGAGAGAAAGCTGGGAGGAGGTACAACCAGGACAGCTGACCCTCACTGGCCAAAGGGACATTCCATACTGCCTGGCATCATGCTCAGCACACAGAGCTTGGGGGTGCTGGCCAGGGAGTGGCTGCTCCTGCTCAGAGACCAGCTGGGCATCGATCAGCTGGTGAACAGCAATTGTGTTGTGCACCACTTGTTTTGCATATCTTTCTATCCTTATTATTATTATTATTATTTTTTTTTCTGTTTTGCTAAACTGTCTTTATATTAAGCCAGGGGTTCTACCTTTTTTTCCCAGTTCTGTCCCCCAGCCCAGTGAAGGGAACGAGTGAGTGGCTGTGTGGTACTTAGCTGCCTGCTGGGTTATACCACAATAATTGTGTATTGGAGGCACAGAGAAAATACATACCAGATCCTTAAAAAAATCATAAAAAGACCAGAAGAAAGCAGGTATGATGGCAACTGATTGAGGAAGATCTCAGAGATCAGAAGATCTCTCTAAGAAAACATCGTTAGATCTGGAAGGTTAAATGGAATTCACCCAAAGGCAGGAATTTTGAGAAACTACTTGCAAACGACATGGACTTGCATAATAAATCATTTTTCAAACATGTTAGGAAAAGGCATCTTGCCAGAGAATTTGTAGGGCAAGAGATTATTTAGTCAGAAGGGCCAAACAACATCCTCTTTAAGAACTGCAAAATTACACTTCCACTGTAGCACCTTGGGAATGTTACTACACTATGATTCTTTGCACAGGATGCAGCAAATTATTTGCTTCAAATTGGTGCTAAAAATTATGTGAAACTTAACTTCAGGAATACCTTGTCATAGCCACTGGCATGTGGAATTTAACACATATATTGAAAACTCCATTCCTTACACCTACTAGGATTGGTTCCATGTTGCTGCTAATGCTGAGGAATCAAGTATTTATCTCACAACAAATAGATATGTGAAATTACTATCTGAGTGCTCAGTACTGCTCTGCTGAGGTCTTTTTCTTTGTTCTGGCCTTTTCATGTCAGAAAAGATATAGAGAGGAGGAACAAAGATGATTAGCAGCGCAGAGTGGCTTCAAGACAAGACCCAAATAGTCTAGAAGCATTCTTACAGCTGGAAAAGGAGTGCCTTACAACAGACATCACAAAGGACACAGAGCTCAGGATGATGGTTGGAAAGGCTCTTCAGTGCAGGAACTAGAAAGTGTCAAGTAAAGGCAGAGCTTCCAAAACAAAAAAAAAAAAAAAAAAAAAGGAATTTTGTTTCACATTCCAGGTAGCTGAGCTGTGGGTTTCCTTGCTGCAGGATGCTGGGGCAATCAAAGTTTATACAGGTTCAAAACCAATTGGACAAAGTTCAGATAATTCTCTCAAGGTTTATTAAATGCAAAAATGCAACCTTTCCTTTGAGAACAACAAATCACTGGAAGCTAGGAAAACATCAGGTGATGTACCCCTGGACACTTATTTTGTTCTTATACTTTCCCTACACACCTTTTACCGATGGCTGTCAAAGGCAAGATCCTGGGCAAGGCAGGCCTTTAATTTGGTTTGATTTGATCCTTACTTTCTTACTGCTTTTCAAGACAGTCTGTGTTCATGGGAGATCTCCCCCCGTGCTACTGCTGGGACAGCACTTCAGTTGCTATGAGTGGTTTTCAAGGCTGTCTCCCCTCAGTGTTCATACTGAAGAATTTCCTTTGCCTGCTAACCACAGGCTGGAGCCTAAACACAGCCCAGGAGGGTGAGCCCTCCCTCCCCACCTCTGCCCTGCTGCTGTGCGACATGGCACACCTGGGTCAGGGGAGGAGATTTGAAGACAACCAGCACGGGGAAAGAGCATTCATTTTTCAATTGCTCAATACAGAGACCAAGAGGAATGGAACTGGTTTCCAATGTTACCCTAGAGATGTAGAAAGCTCATAGAGATGGTAATATAGTGTTGATCTAGTGGTCTCTACAGTGTAAGCACAACTATTGTTTTATGATTCAAAACATTTAGATTTTCATTAGTTTATCTTTTTATGTGTAAAAAGCTTTTAAGGGAGGTCTGTGAAGCAGAATACATGTGTTTTTTCAGTCTGTTGTGATACCTGAGTTTCTACAGCAGACTGTCACAGGATTTTTCTAAAAGTGCTTTTTTTTTTTTCACTCAGGTGAGAAAGAGACAGGTCGGTTGCAGTCAGTTACTCAGCCTGTCAGCTTTCCATTCAGTCATACCAAACTGGAAAGCTGGCTGTTACACTAAACCAAAACATCAGACCCACCCCTGACGGGTGCCAGAACCTGAACTAGGGAAAGCACGAGGGAGGAAAGTGGTACAAGTTTGTGCAATCTGAAAGGTCAGAGGGGCAAAACACAGAGAAAGGATGGCCTTGAGTAGCTTAATACGGAGAGGTCAGATGCAAATTTCTAATCCAAGAGAATGAATAATGTTTTTTACTTGTGTTGCTTTTCTCACAAAGATGGTATTTTAATTTACAGCCAAAAAAGAGATCTGCCAGAGGTGGGGACCTCTGGAAACCTGTCTGAACTGGTGCATGCATGGACAGGAGGGTGGATAGAAGAAACCCACTGTAGTAAAACCTCCAGTGACTGATGTATTTCCTAACAGTCAGCAGGCTTAAAACAGGTAAGAAATACTAAATATAAACACGTGATGACACCACAGCTATTCAAACCACACAGCCAACAAAATATCTGTCCACAACAAAAGAGCAGAGAAAAAGGGCAGTTTTCTGCTGTGTTTTGTGCATTAACATCCTGCAGAGCAAATGGTAGGCTGACATTATGGATTATTGTATCAAATTTGCTGTCTTTTCTTCTATTCCTTCTGCAACCTGTACCTTTCAGTTACTGTGTCTCACCATTATTCAAGGCTAAACTTCTTTCAGCAGAATATTGGTACAGACTTTTTATTACAAAGGCATACATCTAGGATTATGAGGTCTATTCATGAAGGACACAGCACACAAGTAACAATACAGCTATAGGTAGAAAAATTAAACTACTTTTTAAATTAAATAATTATCTCAATGCATTCAGTAATGATGAATTTTTATGAGAAAATGTCATCTTGGAAATACAGCATTGTATGTTAAATGAGATAATGATAGAAAAGGGATGCTGATGAAAAGAGACTGAGTATCTTATATTGAACACTTACAGGATCTGATTCCAGGCTTGAAAAGTAATTGCCTGTTAGAAGAAAAATACCTATTACTTTATCATTCAAGGAATTCACAAGTGGGATAGGCAGCCAACTAAGACATTTCAATGCAAGAAGAGTGTTTATAGGGAAAAGTAATATTAGCTTACCTGATTTGCAAACACCCTCATTTAAAATTCTCTGACAGTCAGTGTTAACAGATTGGCCTTGATTGCAGTAATCAGCTCAGTTACAAAAGGCTTCTGCTATCTATGACACAAATGGTACAGAAGGTGCTGCTCTCAGCAGGCAAAGGTAAAACCAGACGAAAGAGTAATGGTACAGAAGTACAGCCTGGGTGATCACAGCTAATAATGAAAGCATTTAGCTTCAACCAAGATTTTAAGGGAAGAATCTTTCTACCAGTACAAATAGAGGTGATGCAGGTGGACCATGTCTAATGGTTCTAACTGCAGAACATTATTTTGATGCATCTGCACATGCCTGCCAGCTTGGCAATTCTTAGATCTGTGTGAGAAACAGAGAACCTGCTTCCCCTTCCGCAATAGAGTGAAATAAACACAGATGAGACTTTAGACCTGCTTAGGTCTAAAGGCAGCAGGAAGCTGATTCTGTGATGGACAAAGCAGTTCCCTTTATAACCTTTTTCCTTTTTTGATAATGTGTAATGAGCATGCATGTTGTCAGTGTGGTAGCACTGGAACAGACAAACACAAGCTAAATTATTTTATTTGCCTTGTGTGGGCACCCAGGGCTCTGCAAGAAGCAAAGTTTTCTGCTGCATTGACAAATATCAACTTTACTGAAGGTCTCATTCAGCAGAAAGGGTACCAGCTAAGGCTTTGGGGATTTCTCTCTTCTTATTGAGCTTGGGGAGCTTGGGGAAGTAACATACTGAACAGGCTTTAAAATGAAAATAAAATGTTGCAAACATTTTCCTTGACATGTCAGTGGAAAGTTGCTGAGCCAGTTTTAATCTGCAAAAATTATTCTGATTTTTCTGAAAGCAGGAGAAAAGTGTGTTCCCGTTGTAGAGAGCTGTGACTGTTTTACAGCATACCTCCAAAAGCCTATCTACTCTACTCATTTACAATGCAGCCCAGGTCAACTCCTACACATCATGGGAGAACAGACAAGTATTTATTCTTCTTACACTTGCTTAAAGTAGAGGAAATTGTACAATTTCATCAGGACTTTTTCCTTTTTTTTAATATGTATCAGATCAAAAACTAGACCCAGACCTGACTTTAAATGGATTTGTGTGTCAGCTTTTAACTTTCAGCAGTGATGTTAGTGGCAAAGCAGATTAGAAAATTGAAAAAGCAGTAGGTGAACAGGAGTTCATACAAAGAAGGTTGGGAAAACATCCAAGAAATCGGCATCAGCAAGAGAGTTTATAATTTAATTAAATTATGAAAAGAGTAATGGGTCAAGTGATGAAAACAACAATACAGCCTTTCAAGGCAATAAGGATTAGAGAAGCCATCTCCCAACTCACAAAAAAATCAGTCCTTCATTCCAGTAACACAAGAGCAATTGTAAATTCTGTTGATTACGTTTGCATGCAGTGAGATATTAGATTTGCTCTAAGCTCTGCAATGCCTTCTTTAGCAACTGTGCCGCAAGTGCACAGTGAATATTCTGAATAATTTTATGCCCATAGGATGCCTATGGACAACAAGTGTGAGTTGAGCTCAACATACAAAAAAAGAACTATGAAAATATTAGGATTGTCTAAAAGTTTTATTTTTCTTTATCTTTTTACATCACTAAGATACACGCTGTCAAATTTAACACAGAGGCCAATAATTGCTGAATAGACACCACAGAAGCAAAACCATCCCTGATTTCTAATGGCATCTCAGACTGAGCCCATTCTGCAGCTCTTCCTTTTCTGCCTCTTACCATGTTTCCCCCTTCATTCCCCATGAGCAGAAGGAGCCAGTTCCTGATTGACCCAGACAGAGTTTTAGGAGTACAATTTCTTTTGATATTCAAAATATTTTTCTTTTCCGAGTTGCTTTATACTTGTTGTTTGTTTTGCCTTATACAGCTAAATTTCTTCACATCACAACAGCTTTGGAGAAAGTATGCAAGGAGAAAGCAAGTGAACTTTTAGTATACATGCAACAGCAGTGCTTGATCTGAGGTTCTAAACAAGCTTAAGTGTCACAGCCCTCTTCTGATAACTTTTTAAAAAACTGCCAGTGGTCCAGAGATTCACTGGAGCTTTAAAATATTATCCTACTCACAGTAATAATACTATTACTGCAATTTATGACTAATAGAATTGCTCAGCTATTTAGTTAATAAGCCTTTAGTCACTTTGCCTGTTAGCAAGATGGAGTTGACTGCCCAGATCACCAAGTTATTTGTGATGTTTCCTGTTTCATTTCTTCATTTCTTTGGCTCCACTTGTTCTGCTCAGGAGTTCAAAATCACTATTAAAGCATTAGCAATTGCCAGCAGTTTGTGTATTGGGTAGTGATAATAATAATAATACAATAGAATAAAAATTTTGAGCTTGGAAACTCTTTTTAGAAGAAAGCAGCAGGATGGATCTAATTAGACTGCGCCAAAAGAGGAAAATTATAGGGATACTAACAGCAAATATCTTCTCTTAGACCACACTGACATGAAATCTGGGATTTAATTGAGGAAACCAACACACCATTGAATGAAGCAAATGAACCTCCAACAGAAAATGAACCGGTTTAGTGCGTTACAGTTATGGGAGATGTTTTGTCTTGTGTCCACATGGTAATCCTGGGCCAAAAGCTTTCTTAAAGCTTCTTTGGGTTCTCAGTGCTATTGCAGAGATATGAAAAAAGGATCTATCCCTGCACTGATCTTACAACTGCAGCCCTATAAACCTTGTTCCTATCTTCAGCAGCCCTTGATTAGTGACTACTGGTGATGAAAAGGCTTGGAAGAATAGTTGTCTAACCACCTGATCAAACTATCTTAGTTAGATCTACAGCTAAAATATAATCACAATAATCATAATCATAATAGTTATTATATTATTATTATTATTATTATTATTATTATTATTATTATTATTATTAAAAAAAAGTTAGCAATAGTGATTTAATTTATATAATTAGTTTGTTACGTTTTAGCTACAGTGCTAAACAGGATATTTTGATCATGCAGTGCAAGAGACTGAATTATGTTCTTCAAGGGTTGTAATAAGCTGAATTGTTAAAATCCTTCACATTTTTTCCTATATCTGGACTGCAGAGGTTGATAGAGAAAGCTGCTAACACAGAAGAACAAGACATTCCCACATGAAAAAATATGAACAACAAGTAGCAGAGGACTGTGTTTGATGCATGAAAGAGCTACAAATACTGAACAGATAAAGGGAGGCTTATTATCTCTTACTTCGTGCTTCAGGAGTTCTCTCTCTGCTAAGAGACTCAAGAGTTGAAGTGCTGTAGCAGGAGTAATCTGGAGAGCAAGAAACATTGCCTAAGTGCCAGGACTGCCAGGCTGTCACATTCCTACCTGGGCTGCCTCTCAGACAGAAGCATGGCCAGAGGTCTGCAAGTGTCTTGAATACTGTGCATTCCACCAACAAACTCCAAAAATATTAATGCTCCAAGGGTTGGGATGATTTTCTTTTATTATTTTTTAAATTATTATTATTATTATTTTGTAAATAAAATTTCAGTCATTGCAGTTTATATTCAAGGTTTAGGGTTGCTTCTTTTGCCTGTAATTATAAGATGTCCAGGCTGGGAATATATTACTTGAGGAATGGGGGTAGGGTAGAGTATCTGTTTTTTCCTCTAAATTCTTAATCAAGTTTCCTATTGCTGAATGCTAGATACTGAGCAAGGTTGGAGCCAGCATCTTCTGTAGTTTGAGAACAAGTAACTTTTCTCATGGTGAGAGTCTCCACAGCTTTCCCATGAAAGCAAGCAAGCTTCTTGCTGTGGGTAAATGGGTGAGGTTCCTCTCAAGCCGATGAAAATCTGGCTTTAAGGAATTGTTTAGCAAGTGTTTCTTGTTTTCAGTATTTTCCTTTTTTAGACCATTTGTCAATACTGGTCAGTCAAACACTTCCAGCAAGCCAGGAACACTCTGTTACAGAGCCACTGATACAAATACCCTTGTTCCAGCTAATGCAATATTAAATGCAAAAGAACTTTATAGTTCTGTGATATGTTTTCAAGTCTGAAAGAAGCTCATTTTTGTTAAGGAACATGCCAGGGATCTGGAAACTGTTGTCATATGAGACTTAAAAATAGGTTGTACAACAAGGATCTTGACTTTTCAGAGTTTGGGATGTTTTGGAGCGTGGCCTAGTACTTGCCTGGTTTTTTGTTTTGGGATCAACTACCCTTTGTTTGGTGGGCTTTCTTTAATTTCTAAAGCTACTTCCAGTTCCATAATCTTTTCTTCAAACCTTCCCACATTTCTAAGACCACAAGATACATTATGTGCTCCTGACTAAATTTAGGATATATGTGTGGGGCCAAGCCTGTTCTCTTACACGCTGCTGTAAAAAAGGTCAGCTTTTTGTCATTCACTTCTTCCTTTCCTTTTCTGTTTCTACATGAATCACTTCATTGGCAGGCTATAATTTATAGTTTCCTCCCTGTAATATAAGTGCAAATGGTTCATTTTACTGACATAAATTATATGCAAAGGACATGTGTAGAGTTGATCAGGCTTACGAGCCTGCTCTTACAGCCTTAATTTGTACCTTATACAAGAAGAAAAATAGTAAATGAAAAAAGAATGGCATAAGGGAGTATGACAATTAACATAGGTGGGAAGAGAGCAGGGAGTTCTCATTCTTGGAAACATTTTCCTTGGAAACTTAATTAACTCTAGATGAATGCCACACAAATAATTTGTGATTTACCTCTCAGTGTATTAACTCTGTATTTTTGGTGAAATAAAAGAGAAATAAGTATATAGCCTTTAATAATTATATGATGACCCTTCTGGACGTTAAACAAAGAAGAGAAAAGGAAACCAATCAAAAGACCTTAAACAAAAAGAAGTGAAGTTTATAAAATGAGAACACTGTGTATTGAAATTTGGGATAGAGAGCCAGCAGCAGTGCAGCAACATGTCTGGGTAAAGCAGGAAACCCCAAATCCTGTGAACTGTTTGTAATTTAACATGCTGATCTCACTGCCTGTAATGCTATCAATGTGTCATTTCTGGAAGCTAAGATGACACAAAACCTGTGTGGGAAGGAGGGAAAGCAACCTGCAATGGGGGATTGTTTGCCTTTCAATGAAGGATAGCTGAGAAGTTAATTGTACCTACGGGTTTTTGATGAATGCAAGTAACCTGATCCTGTGAAATCTGTGGATGGAGTTCACCCTTCAGCTTCCTGTGAAGCTTGGCATGAGGGCTGCTATTGTGCACAGAATCACAGGAGACACCAGTGCCTGGGAGGCAGCAGTCAGCCCTTGTTTGCTTTCATCAGTCAGCTCCAGGGCTGTGATTAGGGCTCTCCCCAAATCATTCATGCTTTCTGTAGGAATAACCAGCATCACTACATGATACACCTTTCTGTTAGTAGACTAGCTACTGTATTATTTGAAATTCAATTCTCTTACTTTAGGTATTGCTTGGAAGCTTCAACTCATGTGCTTTAGGGAAAAGCAGCCACTGCATTCCCCTAGCAAAGGGGTGCTGGTGTTAGATTTTACTGTCTTCAGTGCCAAAGTAACATCAGTAACATCAGTCCTGTTCGGACAAGGATCTTGGAGAGCTTGGAGATCTGAGAATCACCCCAGTGGAAAACACTAGGGACTACTTCTACCAAAAACATAATTTGCTTGACAATATAATCTGTTTGGGTTTTTGGTTTTTTGGGATTGTTTTTTTTTTTTGCAACGCGACTGATTCCTTAATTAACTTAAAAGTACCTTTGGCAACTCCTTCCTGGATATTTTAAAACAACAGGGAGAAAAGAGAAAAATCTAAATTGTCTGTCATGGAATGCTTTCCAAACATCAAATTAGAAAGTCGTGTGTCATTTAAAAAATAACCACCTTGACAATAAGAAATAAATTAGTGCTAATTATAAGCATTCTATACAACAATTTTCTCTGAAATAACACTTCCAAATATCTACTGGAAATCTAGCAGCTTCTCCAGACATAATGGACTCCGTTTGCTCCCTGGTGTTCACACTTTCCTGTTCAGGTTGGTGGTCATGAGATTTATGACATGAAGGTATTCTGTCTTTTCCCATTATACCTCAGAACTAGGAAACTGCAGCAATGGAGAATATATTCAAAAATGCAGCCACATCAGAACCTGCTCACTTAGTTGTCAGAGTCAGAAAAATACTCCCAAGGCAGACAGACCATCAGTTAGCACAGCATGTCTTGCAGCAGTCTGCATTTGGAAAAGTTCTATTAAGCAGAGGAATCTGGAAAGGTTGACTTAAAGCTGTGGAAAACAAATAAAGTCTTTTTTCTGCTTTCCAAGAATATTCCTGTTGGACTATAGAAGCCAAATGATGTTTCCTGTGAACAGTTCCCCCGCCATTGACCCCAGCCTGCTGACTGCACCTGTTTTGCCCTAGAGCATGATGATGAAGCACAGTTTCTCTTTTCTGAAGAAATTCAGAAAAATCCCTAACCTAATGCTGGTTAAACATGAAAACTGGACAGTTACTCTTCTGCAATTTCTAAAATTTTACAGTCCCAGCAACAAGCTCAACACATCTGGGTTTCCAAAGGCTGATATTGGTGTGTCACATCTATAAAGTAGATTATATAATTCTTGCTTGAAGGAGTAACTACCATTAAAATAGTAGGGATTTTCATCCTGTAATATCAGCACTGTGATGCCTTCCTTCATTTTTATTTCTGCAGCATGAATGAAGAAATTCCTGTCAATTATAGATCTGTTTCAGAGCCACTGTAGACAGAACATCACAGTCCTGGGTGAAATCTTGAACAGAGCTTGTCAGTGGAAAAACTCCCAAGACAGCACGATATTTAGCTTAAGATCCTAGTTTCTATAATCTTATGAGCTTACTGTAGGTGGGATATAGCTACTGTAGCTCTGAAGTCCTTTCTTCCTTTTTGACTTTTGTTAGCATGGGTCAAACACAATCTTGACACAAGTTAGTTTTCCTTTATTATGACTCATTGACAATGATATTGTGCTGTGAAGCTGAGGTCAAAAGGAAAAGAAGAATAAATTATAATCACTTATACTGGAAATTAATTCAGAATCTTCTTTGTGACTCAGTGAGGTATACTGCTAAATTTCACAGCAACTTTTTTTTTTTATTTTTTGAGATAATTCTAAAAAAGAGCAGCTTAAAATGGCTTTAAAAATTTCCAGCAATCAATTATGTTCAAAGCACCATTTTGGCTTGATATAATATTTTTAAAGGAAATTGATATCTTTCCTTTACAAAGTTTGAAGACAGTTTAATCAGGCTAAAACACAAATCCAGATTGAAGCTCACTGAACAAAACAGATGAATTTTATAGAATCAGAGAGGGAGGATTTATACTGAAACAACCTGACAACATAAATAATAATTCATTAAAAATTTTGAGTAACCTGAATGCACTTTTGTTTTAATCAGAGAACATTGCCCCCTTCCATACTGATGTTTATTTCAGATTTATTTTGGTAGTCTTCATGCATAACTCCGAAAACAGCACGGTTTTTTTAGCCAAGGGTAGAATAACTGAGTGCAATCCTCTCTTGGTTTACACAGAGCCACAACAGTGATGTTGGATTAAGTTAACTTGGAAATTTAGCCTATATAGTAGTGGTCTGCTATGTGCATTGCTCAGCTCCACTACACTGTTCATGATTCAGAGTTTTCATGATTCAAATTTAAACCTCTGGTGCAGTTGCATGCTATTAAAAGATTAAGTTTCACCCTTCCTTCCACTAAACAAGTATAAAGGCAGTTCTTATTAGCAGTGCAATCACATCCTTTGCATTTTACCAAATAACAAGTATTTTCAGTCAGTGTTTAATATGCTTGCTGTTCTAACTGCTACAAACTATCTTGTTCAACCAGTCAAAAATAGCATTCAAATGATGCTATTTGCTTTCTCCAGTTAGCTCAGGAACTCTGTCTTATTATGGTGAGATGTTATGTGCAGCTACACCTACCTTTGTCACTTCTTAACAGGGCCAGAGTAAGAGTCAGGAGCACAGGACAGGAAAGGACATTCCAAGTAAAGCTTGTCCTACTGCCTTCTGGGAATGCCAGCCAGTGCTGGCTACTAAAGCACAACCAGAAACACACCATGCCCACCCACTGGTGCTGGTCCCAGATTCCCACTAGAGCACATCTAAATGCACTCACATATGGCACCAATTCTTCATGCCAACAGATCCAGTTCCTGCAGCATGGGCAAGGCCACACAACATACTGCTGAGAGCTCTAGGCTGAAAACCTTCTGTTGAAAGTGGGGTGCTTGTGGTTGTCCTGGTGCTCCTGAAAAGAAACCATGTGAAAGGAAAGAAGTCCCTCTAGGCTTTTGTGGTTTCACAAGTACCCCCCGTGACTCCCATGGCTTTCTTTCCATTCACACCACACTTTAAAGGTAAGAAAACCTCTTCCAGGAGTACCCCACATTAGAATTTAACAGTTTAAAGAGGACAGGTAGGGCTCAGACCTGGACGTTGATTTTTGATTTAATGTCTAGTGTGATCTTATCCAAAGAGTAAATAAAAATTGCCTTCCTCTGATAGATATTTCCAATGTTATTGTATGTGTCTATCAAAAGTTCTTGTTTATCTGAACCTACACCAAGCCAAACTCATCCCACCACTGAAGTGCTGTCACATCCAAGAGCAAAAATCTTGGGGTATTATAGGGAAACTTTCTACTGACTTCATCCTGTGCCAGCCTGAGCCCTTCTTTGGCCATTTTCCTGAATGATGAAAAAGGGGAAAAAAAGCATATGTCCTCTCCTGGGAGACAGAAAGCATCTTGTCTGCCTCTCGTTCAAGGTTTCAAACAATAATTCTCCTTTATAACTATGTATTGTTTCTGGCAATAATTATGGATATAAAGCCAGATAAGTTTGGTGTAAATTAGCAGCATTCTGTGAAGTCACTGGAGCTGTGCCAGTATATACCAGTTGAAGGAATGGCACATAATGTGATGTTCTGGAGCTGTGCCAATATATACCAGCTAAAGGCATGGCCCATAATTCTCTACATCAGCATCTTTGTGCTGCATTCCTTTATCAACAGCTACTACATATTCCAAAAACAGAGAGTGCTGTCTCTCAAGGTCTGTGGAGCACAGGCAGTTTTCTCATTGCAACTATTTTACAGGGTCTTTGAGAAACAGACACCATATGTGATTAAGGTTTCTGGGCCCTTTCCCAGTGCAAATAAAAAAAAAATAATTGCATTAGATCCGTGCAGTGTTTTTGCAGGTCAAAGGTGGTTTATTCTCAGTGATCTGGTATCCTTCTAAAGTCTAAAAGATGCAGAGAGCTGCTCCCTTCAGTTCCTTATACACAGGCGTTTGGTACACAGGGGGTTCTGAACATTGTACTGCACACAAAAGACACAGGAATCTCCTACCTACATCTGAGCTGCACTTGAGGACAAGTGCTCGGGCATAGGGCATGTTTATATTTATTCAGTCATTAATATAATTTCATATGTAACTGTTTGATGAATTTGTCTGTGTGTGTATTAAGATGATTGAATGTTGTTTTCCTTGCTCAAAGGTAAACCACCAAATTTTAAGTTCCAGAAGGTATAATTAATAATATTTTCAGTCTGCAGTTATAATGTTCTGCCCTGTATTCAAACACAGGACATCAGTTTTGCTCCAAGGTATTTACAACTTAATGTTGCCACAGGTAGTAAAATTTCTTTTTTTTTTCTTTGCCTCATCTAATTTTTTCTAGAGTCAGCTACATTGCTAAAACCTGTAGCTGCCACCCCCAGACTAATACTTGAGCTAGACCACCTAAAAGCACTTCTCTTACACAAAACAAATGAGGACAATTGCTAAGGATCAGTGTTTCCCAGCAGACAATACAGCCTTTGTTCAGTTGATACGTGCTTGGGTTTTGCTGGGTGGTTTTTTCCTCCCCATTTTTCCTTGGAGCCTGGGATCAGTAGACTGTTGAGTGCGATTTCTTGCCTTATCTAAACCTCTCAGTGATGGTCACTCGGGAGCAGACAGGCAATGCCACAGACGTTCCCAGACAGGAAAAAGTGGCCCCAGAGGAAAAGATTGAGCAGGTCTCTGTTTAAATGGATCTGACAGCTTTGCTTAGGGAAAGATGTTTGTCCCTGTTTATGGATGTGTCCTTTTCCCCTCTTATGATTCCCAGGACCAGCACTACATTTACTGTGTGTCTGACTGTCTGCTCAGGGAGCTGGAGGTCATGTGTCCCACAGGCAGTGGGGATGGGTGAGAAATAAATCCACCAAGGCTGCTATTGGCAAGGGGGCTGAGTCTTTTCCATAACATTTCCATTATCCTATTTAAAGTTTAATACCCCAGTGATGGAAGTCTCTCCGTTTATGTCCGTGGAAGTACGGTCAGTGTCTGTCCTAACCTGCACACACACATACATTTTCACACGAGCCCTGCTGAGGCTGGAAGAACAAAAGTGTCAAAACCATTTTTCTGGTATTTAAGTTACAACGTGAAATCTATTGGTAATCAACTGCTTGTACTGATTCAAATTTGTTTTTCCAAGCCGTGTTTTCTATTATTTTACTTGTCATATAAGATAAAGAGTATTATTTTTAAACAAAAATATTCTATGGATTTTTTTTTTGCAATACTTGCATTTTGAGGACATCTAGCAGAAGTAAGAGAATCTTCAGCCACAGTTTAATTTTAGAAAGGAAATATGGTATCATGCTTGAAGATTTTCTTAATCAGTCGGATTTGTCCTGACTTTTAACTGTAGATACGAAAATAGACCATTTTATCACAAGGTTTTAGTATGTGTGAGGTTTAGTGCCAACCAAAAATGGCTCCCAGTATCTTAGTTATTAAAGTCATATTTGCTGGTAATTATAGCTATTTCCTGCATAAAATGAAGTTTCCACAAATACTTAATAAGTCAAAAGAAGTTAAATAAATGGCATGCCTCTGGAAATATGAAATAAATTAATATTTTTCTGAGATCTGAGTATCCCATCTACTGGGTTAAATGGATGCAGGAACTTATATATATTCCTGATAATGTGTAAAACATCCTACGCCTAATAAAACTTCACCAAATCATTGTTTTTATCTTCCAAGATGTTGAAACTCTCTCTGTGCTCTTTCCTCTTTGGTGTAGAGGATCCAGACACTTTCCACCACTAGGCATAGTTAAAAAATAGCCTTGTGCTGTGATCATAATAGATGAACTCTGACCTCTCTTTAAAAACACAGAGATATTTACAATGATTTTTATAATGTTTAGTCAGTGGTTTTGGTGAGATTTTTGCTATAAACTTTGATATATATATATATATATATATATCATAGGTAGGGTTTTCTTTAGTGCTTATCTAATAAGTTTTTTCTAAATCGTTATCTAAAAAGTAGTATGTTTAATAATGTTGCTATTAATCAGAAAAATATGGTTATTGTAAAATTATTGCTATTTAATTCAGTCCACATATTGAAGGAATAATCTTTTGAAAGTGCACTAGGACAATCGGAGATAAAAGGAACTTTAAAAAATGACAAGACAAAACAATACAAAACAAAGCAAAAAGTTGCTCCAATGCTTTTTCTTCTACTTCCCACAATCTTGTGTTTCTGAAATAAGTGCCTGAGGAGCTTGTTCCAAACCTCTTTGGAGATGAAGAGAAAATGTGCCTGTGGAGGTTTTGTCTGAGCCCTGTGGGTGCTCCTGGTGCTCCAGGTTTAGCAGCCCATGGCTGCCCATGCAGAGTGGCTACACGTGGGGTTTGCAAGGCATTGATTTGCACAGTCCTTTGGGTCCTGACAGTCCTCATGCTAAACTTCTTCCATAAGGACAAAAGAGGGTGTCTTTCCCCTTACTTCAGTGAATATGAGTAAAGTCAGATATAGGAAGAGTATTTTGGAACAGCCACGATGGCTGCCAAAGGCACAAAATCTAATAAGGCACAGCACTACTGCAGCTCACAGAACAAACCACAGAGAATGGAAGGAAAGCTTAAAGTCCACAGTCAAAAAAATAAAAGTCTAATCTTTGATGCAGACAGGAACAATTATTTGCCTGCAGCTGTTCACTGGAAACAACCACAGACTTGTGAACACTGACAGCTCATGATCTATTTAGTCATTGGTGTACACACCCTACAAAATAATGGCAGGGTGCTAATTACATTGAACCCTATTAGTATATAGGATGTAGCTCATTTTTAATTCTGGAAAACTGCCATGAAATTAAAGGTAGAAAATGAAGGACTTGGTCTATTCCAGCTTACAAGCAGGCCTCTACCACATAATTCTCTGGCCAAATGGGTTTGGGCAGCTGCAAATTAGAGTTTTGGTGGTTTGTTCTCCATAATGAAAATCTCATTAAAAATCCCAGAGATACAAATTATTTGCAAAAGGCACCATAATCAAGGCCCTTAGTGTCCACCTGACTCATCTTTCACATCTGGAAAGTCTTTCTTCTCAATTCAACCAAGTTTTCAGCAAATGCTACTGCTCACAGAGGAGTTTGACAATTACTCCCAGGAGTGCAACTAAACAGGACATCATCTTGTGATACCATGACATGCTTCCCTTGAATATCAATAGAAGGAATATAAAAGTTCCTTGTGTTTGCCCCGAAACTCCAGCACTTTCACAGCTGCTTTCCTGCCCGTGTATGGTATCTTCACATCATACGTATCACTGCTTCTTGTTGGCTGCAGGAAGAAGACAATTCCAGATGGATTTCTGCACCAGGCTGCTCTCTGCAGAGAATTCAGGGGTTTGGGGGGGTGCTTCTAAAGAGGACAGGCAGGACTCACTGCCTTTTGGTTACAGATAACTTTTCAGCTGACCCAAGTATGATTTGTCAGAAAATGTTGACCTCTTAAATTTTTCCCTGCCATTTCTTCCAGCAAAGAATCTGAAGGTAGTTTGTTGTTGTCTCATGTTCACTCCTGCTGAAGAAGAACTCCCATATTTCTAAAATGCCTTGTACAAATGCAAATGTCCCTATTTGCAATGGTATCCTTCACCTCTGAAAATGAGAGCAGCTCATTCAGCTAATTTTAGCTGCTCTTCCTTCTCCTCAGTGCAAGCCTTTGGACTATTGGGACGGTAAGAGATCCTGAAGACTTCTGACATTGTGACACTTACTCAGTTTCCCTCCTCATTTGCCAGGGACTCACAAACATACCTTGAAGTTTCTGAGCAGCTTCCTGTTGGCTTCAGTGGGTGTTGGATTGGGCTCGCAGGTACAACTCCAAATCTATTCCAGTGAGGCTGTGTTTCTGGCCCCTGTAAATTGGTAATTTGGGATTCCCTTCTTTTTTCTAAACCTAAGGGCTCCAGCCATGGCAGACAAAGTGCTTGAGCCATGCCAAGAAGCCAACTAGAATAATTTTCTTCATGAGAGCTAATTAGGTTAAATTGGGTGCCCTGCTCTGAGGGATTCAATCACAGAGATTCAAGAGAAGCAGCCTGCCTGGTTTGGCAGGAGCAACACTAAAGGCTGTGATTGTGCTGGGCTGTGAGAAACCTGGGGCTGGTGAGCAGTCTTCACATGATGTCACCTTTGAAAAGGTTGACTTGTGAAACGGTTGGCTTGTGAAAAGGCTGCAAGGACCTGCAGCAATCCTCCCAGAGAGGCTTGTTGCTCCTGGATGCAGAGTTTGTGGCTGCCTGGGCACACACCTCACCAGGAAGATCCGTGTAAGGCAAACAAACCTGCTCCAGGAGTGTTTATCTCCCGGCACAGAACACTGCATGCCCCCGGATCAAAGCTGGTGGGAACAGATGCTGTTAGCAGGGCAGCAGCTGCACTCAGATCCTGTCCACACCCTTCCTGTTTGCAGTGGCCTACCCAGGGGCTATTATGTTCCCAACAGGGCGATGACTGCCCCTCCTTCCCACCCCTGCTGCCACTCTCCAGGGAGGGTGCGCTGGCGCTCGCCTCTCTGTCTGCCTTTGGGTTCTCATTGTTTCTCTCGGAAGGTGCAGATAGTGGGCTAGACTCTCCTTGGCTGCTGCTCTGATAAGGGCCTGGAAATTGTTCTCATGTGTTACACAGAAGCTCGCTTGAAAGGAGGAACTCTACCCAAAATAACAAAACTGACCTCAGGGCTCATTATTTTCTTTCATTTATGGAGCTTGAGCCTGTCCAGACTAGGAAAAAAGAAAAGGTCAGTGGGGCCAGACTGTATCTTTTACTGGACTGGAGTAAAGTGGTATTGCAGTTAGTGATGTTACCATGCTTTCTTGCAAGTGCACTGGAGACTACATTCCAGTTCTGCATGCAAGGAAAACTCTATTTCCTCGCTGCCCTGCAAAGACTTGACTGTTGTCCAAGTCATTTATATAAAGTTTGGCTTAACCAAAATAACCCTTACTGTGAACAACAGTAGTGTAATCTTTCTTTGATAGGGTGGAGAGAACTGCACTCACAGTAAGAGGAGGTGACTGGAAGGCAGAGGTTCACCAAGAGGACTTGGGCAAGAGGGAAGCATGTTCCTTTTCATCCTGGCTGTCCGATAACCTCTGATCTATCCATTAGTTTATGATGGATTCGACCTGTAAAACTCAGCAGACTTGACTTTGATTTTCAATTGTGAAAATCAGAAATACTTACCAAAGGTATGACTGGAGCTAATCAATGGAATTTGGATTTCGAAATGCCTTCTGATTTGCATCTGTAGCAAAGACAGAAATCCTCTGGCAGCTTTGGTCTGGCGCTGTCAAGTAGTAACACTAATATTCCTACAGGTAAAACAGTTACTATCTTGCTTCCAGTGAAACCTAATTAGTTCAGAAGAGTCATCATCTTCAAAAGACCATTTAAAATACACTGCTAGGAGGTACCATTTGTGGTTTATTTTTCCATGGTGCTTGCAAGTTCAACAGCAAATCTGATATGCCTGCATATAATTTAAAACAATTTCTCTCAGAACAAATATAATCCTTCCCCTCTACTGAGCCATAGTGGGGCCACATTTGGAGTATTGGATTAAATTCTGGTCTCAACAGTTCAAGAAAGACAAGGAGCTACCAGAGAGGATCCAATGAAGGGTCACAAAACAGAGGTCCATAAAGATGATTAGGGTTTCTGGACCTTGTCTCTTACAAGGTGACGCCAAGGGTAATGGGCCTATGCAGTCTGGAGAAGACTGAAATCAATGCATATAAATATCTCAAAGGTAGGTGCCAGGAGGATGGTACCAGTGTCTTCAGTGGTGCACAGCAACAGGATGAGGAATAATGGCCACAAACTAAAACACAAGAAGTTTCACTTTAACATGAGGAAGAACTTCTTTGCGTTGAGCGTGGCAGAGCACTGGAACCGCCTGCCTAGGGACGTCATGGAATCTCCTTCTCTGCGGAAATTCAAAACCCACCTGGACTCGCTCCTGTGTAACCTGCTCTAGATAACTCTGCCTTGGCATGGGTGTTGGACTAGATGATCTCCTTCCAACTCTAACTATTCTGTAATTCTGTGATTATACCAAAAGGATTTGATTGCCCACTAACTTAACTTCTGGAGACATCTTTGTTTGCTGTCTTATTGCATCATAAAGGTGGAAAGGAAGCAGCAACTACACTGATGACAAAAAAGTCAACTGCATTACCTCACATCAAAGAGAATAATAGGATGCTCCAAGTGACCAAGCCAGTGAATGAACAGACAAAATAATGATAAAAATACAATGAGCTGATAAATATTAAAAATCTTTTGCATTTTAGGATCTCTTTAAAGAAGAGGCGATATTAATTACTCTTTAAAAACCTGATTTGTAAGCAGAATTACAGCAGAAAGCAACAGACACTTGTGCTGTCTCAGAGCCATGTTGGTCACCTATTCTCTTATATGCCTGTCCAACCTCCTCCCAAAGTTCTGGTCCTTGCCCACTCTTCAGTACAGGATGTTGGATCAGAGAGAGAGCTTTTGCCATTCCCCGTGCCCCAACATCTTTGCATCATACTTTTCCCAAGTCAGCTTCTGTCCTTACCATCAAACACCATTAGATGATGCTTCTAATGGGAGTGCAAAATGCACTGCCACCCACGACTATCTGTGATGATAAAACTTGCTGAGATCTGGGAATGTATTCTCAATTGTGAACGTTTTTAACTTTCTGAAATGTCCCTTGCACTGTTTAGTCATGCCAGTCAGCAATTCTCCCAAAGGATTCCTGGTCACAGCTCACCTGGGGCCTGTTCCCAACAGGCAGCCTACCCATGGACACCATACTTTAGAGGTCAGAAGAGTTCAATAGCTACAGATGTGGCCAGGCTGTATCTCCAACTTTGGAGCAGACAAAGGGCTGTTTAGTTTACTGATATAGATGCAGGCAATGGCTTTTAAAAAGTCTCTCAGTGTTTTCCTGATTAACCTTTCCCTGAAATAATACTGCAGAGGGAAACTCCCTGCTTACAAATCCCGGATCAGGCTGTCTCTTTCCTGGGTGTTTTCTCTCTATTAATTTGTTATTTTCCCTGACAGCTTATTTGTTTTCCTAGTTGTGCTTTCCTATCTGCCAGTTTGTGCAAGTTGCACAAATTGTCCTTTCCTACTTCCTCTGTCTCTGGTGTTTCCTCTCCCACCATCATTTTACCCTGTGGCATCTGTGGGAGGGGCTTTCCTTTCTCCTCATCGCAGTCCATGAGCGCTGACTGCAGCCCTGCAAGTGGGAATGGGGAGGAAGGAAGGCAGCTCTGCCTGGTGTTTGCTGTTGGTCCCTCTCCTGTGCAGGGACTGTCCCATGCTGCTGCCACACTTAAGATGGTGTGGGTTTTGATCTCTGCTGTCAGCCTTTTTCTGGCTTTCCATTTTTTCACCCAAAGTCTCTGTAAGGCAAGAAGCATGTCTCTGTCCTGTGCTCCTCTGCGCAGTCACAGCATCAGCAGGACAGTGCAAAACATCCCCTGGGCAAAAACATAACAGGCTGCCAGGATGGCATGTCCAGTTTCAAATGCCTTGAATCCCTTCCCACTATGGAATGAGTCCCCTGGTTTCTTTTCTCTGAGCAAGAGGATCATTTAAGCAGTAATGTAGCAGTAGCCACAATGTGCCCATCCCATTTTGGTCGTAGGAAATATTCCACAAAGGAACAGATTGTCTCTCCTCTGTGGGGGAAGACATCTTTGCAACCTTAATCTTGTCTCTGACAGCTGGAACTGGACAGGATTTTCAGTGCAATTCCACATTTTTTGTTTTCTATTAGCTGACCATAGATGGCTTTACAGTCAGGGTACTCAGGACACTTTGCTAAAGCAATAAAGGGATGTAACTCCAACCTTCAAATTGCATTCTGGGGGCCAAGTACACAGTTTGTAGTTGTGTTGTCTTTTTCTTAGATCTAGCTCCAAACAGCTACTAACTGTGAAATACAATTCAGGGAACTAAAAGTCACAGAAGGAAAGAAATAACACAGATGTTAATGGAATTGCTGCTTATGACTGCTGTCTCCACAGCTAGCCCAGGTCAAGAAACCAACAGGAAAGAATGTGTGTTTATAATACAGCACAGTCGAGCAGTAACACCAAGATATTTTGGAAGACAGGTGACCATTGTGTTCGTGGCTGAACGTGTATGCACAAGCAGCAAATACAGGCACAACAACACACACACACTGCAGGAGGCAGTGTGTGTGTCAGAACACTGAAAAGTCTGCCTGCAGAGAAGTGATGTTTGAGTGTGTTTCTACTTAACAATTTTGTAAGGTTATTTTTTTTTTATTATTATCGTTTTCTGAAAGATCATTCAGGACCCCAGCATAAGCCAAGCATCATTACATAGATGTAGATGTGTGTTTCATCCTCCAAAAGGCTCTTCCTGGCAGAATGGCAGAAAATAGTAAGGTGTACAAGAGCTCCATATCTCTCTCCTTTTTTTTTAACAGTAAATAAGTATTTCTGAATAACATACAATACTGATGAAGTTAAATTTCATCCTGGTTGATGGCTATGCTGGGACCAATCTCTCCTAGATTTCCTAAGAACCACTGCTGCTTAGTCCACAGATTCCAGGTAGGTTCTGTATCCAAAGAATGAAGAGTTTGATACGAAAAGCACCTGAGTTTACCAATCACAGTATTCCTATCATGGGAACTGATGTTGAGAAACCCCAAGACTGAGCTGATATTTGAAGACATTTCTGTGTTGCTACAAGTTGAAATAACAAGGAAAGTGGGCTACAAGACTCTCCTCATGACAAGAGAGCTGGATGCTCCTGGACCTCACCTTCTGCTTATCTGGATCCTTGACCCCTGCCTGCACTATTTGATCCACATGCCTACGACTGCTAGGGCCGTATCTCTCACAGGAGGAATTTGCCTGTGCCTCATGCACCCATCTTACAGCCCACTTACAAAGTGGATTACGGGACTAACACTTCAACGCTCACAAGTGGGAAACCTGAGAGCAGGTCATGGTCTGCATCACAGGCGAGGTGTAACGGAGTCAAGTGGGAGGTCAAGCAGAGCTAACTGGGCGAGGCTCAGCATTTTCATGGCTCTTCCCAGCCACAGAGGCTCTAGGTGTTATCAGTGTAAGAGAATCACAAAAACAAAATTTAGTAGCTAAATAATTACTTATTTCATTGAATGTAAGTAATTTTGTCTTCCTAGTCTCTTTCCCAAATTTGATCTTTTCAAGATAATTTTATACAGGTGATGGAATACTCCTTCCCAGGGCATCCTACAGCCAGGGCATCCTACAGCCTTGGGCTAGGGAAGCCAGGAAGAAAAGCCTTCTCCCAAAACACTGGCAAGTTGCAGAAGAGGAGGGAAGGGATATAGTGTAAAATTACAAGTTGTTTGGGAGGAGACTTGTCTTCCACCCTAGGAGAAAATATGAGCTAGATGAAAATTTTTTTTTCGTTTGTCCAATACACTATATTTTGGTCCAAAATTATTTCTTATTCTTCCCCGCCCATACTGGTATATTAGTAATTTTCCATGTATTCTATATGTGGCTGTCCCAGCTTGGTGTTTAGGATACATTCATTTTTCAGAACTCTTTTGTTGTACTTGAACATATTGATTCTTCCCACAGCCCCATTACCCATTATGCCATTATTCAAAGGGAAAGCTACAGTTTACTTTTGGCTATGGCCTTCTGGGTTTTTTAAGGAGCCTACTATTTTTTAAGGCTTGTGCTGGGCCAGTTGTATCTTCCAGCCTCTTGGCTAACTGGCAGACAGTGAACAACATTTCTTAAAAATGGAGGACTTTCCTGAGGAGCTTCTCTAGCAACTTCTTGAGTCATAAACTGCTGCAGGGCAGAGAGGCAGGAGGCTGTGATCACTGCGAGCAAGCATTCGGTTTTGCCTGGTGACACATGGCTTTCTAAATTAAAGGGCTCTGAATAAAATAAAAAAATATCAAAGCCATGTGTCTGCTTGTGGGTGCCACATTCTTTAGGATCACAGTGGCCGTCCTGCTGCACGAATGTCACAGAAACGGCTCGGTTTCATCCCACTTGAATGATGTGGCAATGTTGTGAAACAGGGTGGAAAAGCGTCCCAAAAACCATCAAGTGAAGGAACTGCTGGAGAGCTGGAGGGCGGCTGTAGAGACCCAAGTGCTGTCACTTTAGAGGGGTGATGGGCCTGTGTGCCTTTGAAATCATTTATCACAGAAGCCGTAACATCTGCCACCATCTTGGATTCATTCAAGAAGTGCGTCTCAGTAGCCATTTTCAATATGTTTGTTTTCAATTCAAAACACATAATTAAATACAGGCTGGGGTAGAATATATGCCTTGAGCTGCTTTCTCTCACCCTGGTTCAAGTGCGGCTTTTTCACAACTATGTGCTTTGAATTGAAAGCTTTCTTTCTTTTTTCCTTTTTCCTTTTTCTTTTTTGTTTTTCTTTTTTCTTTTTCTTTTTTCTTTTCTTTTTTTTTTAGATTTTTTGTTGGGTTTTTTCCCCTGCAGGGCCTGTTGTTTCTCAAGAATCAATTGAAAGTAAAGCTGCAGATTTAAAGGAGCCCATCTGATAGGAGTCTGAGCATCCTGAGGCCACAGGGGCTGCCCAGATTCCTGGGGCACCGAGCAGCTCCTTCCTCCAGGATGGATGGAGCTCAGCCCTCACAAGCTGCAGCTGAAGCCTTGCTGTCAGAGGACTACGCTATGCCTTGTGTTTAATTTAACCATGTTCCACTTCTCGGACAAGGAACACTCAGATGATTTGTTGTCATGGAAGGAATGAGCAACCTTGTTACACAAGTCTCCAGAGAGGCTACCAAAAAGGTAGTAATGTCCTTTACATACTGTCCTTAATAAACTATTCACGTCCTTTTTCCAGACTTTCTAGGAGGCACTTCAGAGGGACAGTGTGAAGACATACTTGGCTGTTAACATTGCCTTCAGTTCAGCTGACTTTTATCACCATCACTGACACGTTGCAAACAAGCCTGGGGAAAAGACAAGCAAATGCTCAGGAATGAGCCACTCCAGAAAGACAGGGGATGGGTTGAACCTGCAGTTCTAATGTTATCTCCTGAAGAGATGGGAAGCAAAGCAAGTTGCTAATACAGGAATGAGTCAGAAGCGTAGGCAGTGCAATTCTCTGTCCACTCTCCCAAAGAAGAAGAGGGTTTTGTGTGAGGCTGGGACAAATCCATCTATCTGAAAATTCAAGTCACACAAGTTTCCTGAATGATCAAGGTGCTCAGATGTTAGGGCTACATATGTGCTGGTGCAACATCCCCTTTTCTCAATTCAGGCAGGCAAAAAAGAATAGGTGGGTACTTGGGGATTCTTAATAGAGACCTGCTCCCCACCTCTCTCCGTACTGGGGTTCCTGTGCTGAGGAAAACTGGATCTACAAGTGGGCCAGGATGTGCAGCATGCTTTAACCACCAGATTTTGAGCTGAGATGGCTTCTGAATGATTGGTGAATTGGGGCTTTGCAATGTATCATAGTGAGCAGGTATGTGCAGCTCACACTAAAGAAATACAGAAATAGATTATCTCAGATTTCAATAACTCCATGTTTTAAACATGACACCTTAATTTTGAAACACAGTGTATATGAGGCAGATTTTCTTTCCTAAAGTTGCCTGTTAACACCTGAATTCAGAGCTATGCAAACAGAGAAGACTTGTCATATATCTGCAGTGAAACGAAGAAGCAGAGAGCTTTTGCATAATTTATGCTCCAAATTTCTATAGGAAAAATACCTACAACAAATATATTCTTTGGATGATGAAATATATTCACTATTCTGTCAGTGTTTCAACTGAAAGAGAAAAAAATGGAGGAACAAAGAGGAAACTAATGAGAATGGTACTAATAATAGAGTCCCTGCAAGAGACTTCTGTCTGTGGTCACAGTCTTGTACAAAGGAGATGGGATGCATCTGTGTTGAAAGTAAAAGTATCTGCTTGGTATGCACTCCTCGTGCGTGTTTGGGAATAGATTATAAATCTGATGTGGGGAAACTGAGAGCAGAGAAAGCAAGATACCTGCTGCTACTTGAACTAGCGCTTCCGAAACATGAAGCCAAAGCATGCTTTTAATTTTCTACTACACCCATCTTTTTGAAGTGTCTCACATCCATACAAGGGGGGTGTTGTTATAGATTTCAAGGAGGAGGGGATTTGCTTTCTTTTTTCTCACGAATCTGTTTCTCATGGGCTTTCTTCTTTGGGCACACATTCCAGTGCTACAGATGAGTGCTGAAATTACAGGGGTGAGAATTCAGCCAGGAATGAGTAACATGCAGCCATACGCACAAAACAGAAAACATCCTCTTTGACTAGGTGATAATTAGAAAGGCTGCCACATTGCAGTGTACACAAACAAAGCACATCCCCTTTGGGAATGTGTTTTCTTTCCTCTGATGTGAAATAATTTTATTTGGCAGAGGACAGTTTTTCAGCCGCTCACTGATACTTTTAAACATAAATTCTTGCTGCAGCAGCTCTTCCACATATAGGCATATGACCACTACCTAAACGGGTCTAGCTGGTGTGTTGGAGAGCAGAACTAGTGTCTGATTAGAAAGGGTTGATAACTTATCAGTGCTCTGTGCTACCAGACTAAAGCCAATTAAAGGTGTCTTGGAAATAAGCTACTATCTCCTCATCTGCAGCAGAAACACAGACTGATAACCCCGTGCCACAGCTGCTGACTGACGGGCTGAGCCAACTATGAGCAGTTGACTTCTTCCACTAAAGGCTCATCTTCTCCTGATCCACTTCCCTGGCATTCAATCCAGAATGCAGGGGCTTTCCTCTGGATCTGACCCATCCTCTGCATTTCTTCATCACGGTTTGACAGTAACCCCAACAGCCTAGAACGGCCTTCCCAGAAAAGCCATATCTCCCCATGCAAGCTATAAAGGAATAATTTATTAGTAGCAAATATGATGCAAATATGAACTTTTTAGATTAAAGTTATGACAGGGTTGGATATCTGGCAGTGAAACATCACTGAAATCTTTTAGGGAAAGGAAGTAATATACTTTATCTGAAAAGGAGGGAGGGAGGGAGGGAGGGAGGGAGGGAGGGAGGAAGGAAGGAAGGAAGGAAGGAAGGAAGGAAGGAAGGAAGGAAGGAAGGAAGGAAGGAAGGAAGGAAGGAAGGAAGGAAGGAAGGAAGGAAGGAAGGAAGGAAGGAAGGAAGGAAGGAAGGAAGGAAGGAAGGAAGGAAGGAAGGAAGGAAGGAAGGAAGGAAGGAAGGAAGGAAGGAAGGAAGGAAGGAAGGAAGGAAGGAAGGAAGGAAGGAAGGAAGGAAGGAAGGAAGGAAGGAAGGAAGGAAGGAAGGAAGGAAATACTATTTTTAATAATATCCTTCCTGTGTGCATTATCTGCAACCTCCTCTTGCCAGAGTGCCTCACAGGAAGACTGATGGTGTTGACCCTCTCCAGCTAAGCTTGGCTACTGTTCTGGTCTACATGGAGGCAAAAATACCACAACAACACTTACAGTGTCAGGGAAATAATATGTAAATTCAGCCAAGAGACATGTAAATAGTTGCAGTTCTTTCTGGTGGATAATTATTTCAAGTTCTGTGTGATCTTCAGGAAAAAAGAGTTGTGTGAATTCAAAGCATAACTCATTGACTAGCTTACAAAGGTTTGTACAGTGAGGAGGATATTAAGGTCAAAGCTGAAACTTGATTTAGGTTTTATGTTTTTATTAAGTCTTACTAGACATTCTGTCTTGCATACTACAAAGAAAAGGACATAGCCCCATAAAAGTTAACAAGTCTTAAGGTTGCTATTATCAGCAAGGGAAGAAATGGCAAGATATCATTTGCTTTCAAAGCACATCACTTCCAATATTTGGATGTGATTTTGCATTCAACCAAAGCAAAAATAAAAGATTGTTTGATAAAAGGTTCAACAGAATTTAAATGCAAATTATGTAAGATGGCAAAATGTTTTCTGCCTTCCATGCACAGTGATAGCAGCAGGCCAATACTGATGTGTTTAAATGTATTCAAAACATGTAATTTACATTTTCCTTCCATTTTAGAATATATGCACACAGCTTTCAAAAGGGGCTTTTGAACTGAGATTTAAGTAGGACTCACAAAAGCCACTGCTAAATGAGCACAGTTGAGGAACTAAAAAAATTTGTGCACAAATTTCCAAACTGGCTGTAAGGCTCTAAATGCCATTATAGTCCAATTCCATTGCATGTAAAAACACTCATGTAGGAAGCAGGTGGCATCTTTTAAGACATAACAAGATGAAATAGAGGTCAGGTTTGCAACAGGTTTTGTACTTTATGATGCACGTATAGGGTATATGCAGCAGCACTTCACATTTCTGCAGTGAGACACGTTTCAGCACAATCAGGTCCTGGTTCAACAAAATCTGTGATAACATACATGAATTTTGGTGTCTAGCAGAACCCACCACACAAGCCAAACTTCAGACCCACCACACTCTGTTGGTCTCCATCAAATATTTAGAGTCAGGCTCAGGCTAAGGTGATGTATTCAAGATCAGAGCCACCCTTCCTCACCTTGTATGGCTGGGGTTGGAAGCACCTCCCTGCCTGCCCAACCCAGCTCTGCTGGCTGATGTTGGTCCTCAGGTAAAGGGCTGAAATCTCCTTTGGCTTACCATGGAAGGCAGCCAGGAGCACGGGGCAGCCCATGCCCTCTAGAGAGGCTGTCTGGGGCCATGGGACAACAAGGCAGGGGAGGCTGCCCTGCCCCTCATGCAGCCCAGAGCCAGCCGCAATTGACTTTAAAGGGCTGCAGGAGCACAGGGTTTTCCACAGATCGACAGAAACAATGGAATCAAAGCATGAGGTTTTATCTGAGTCAGAGCAAAATATGCCACAAAGACCTCTTTCACCTTAAAGGTGTGTAAGTAACTCTTGGCCAAAATCAGTGTGTGAAGTAGAGTTCTTCCCCTAGTAATGCCCCACAGTGGTAGTTTTAAGTCGTAGAGAATCCAAGGGGTTTCTGAAGTTAAAAAAAAAATCAAACAACAAAATAGAGGCAAAGCTGTGTCACTGAGCTGAAATTCCTTTGACAGATGCAAAGGTCTTGATGACAGTTATTTTGTTATTTTCCAGGTCTGCAGCTCAGCAGCCCTGCCCCTGCATGGTTTCCCACATGAAGTGTTTGAAGAAGCGGTCGACGTGTGACTGATCTCCAAGGCCCACTGCCTGGTCTTCTTTAAGGATGGGACAGGGACAGGAGGAAAGGTGATGCTGATAAGGGAATCTGAACCAAATGTTGTCACATTCTAGACGTGATTAGATGCCCTTGCTGTGACTTATTACACAACCTGAAAGTGGAAAGGGAAAACCTGGGGTGAAATGCAGCCACAAGAGGGGGAGATGCTTTTTCAGCAAAGAGCAAAAGCCAAGACAGAAATTGTTGTAGATGACTAAACAGGTCAGATATCAGAGCTTCTTCTGCTCTGTAGGGTAGAAGTGATGCTGCAGTAAATTTCCCCCCAGTCAGACCTACTGTCATTTGCATTTATACCTTCACAAGCTGTTGATTATATTTTAAAAAGGCTTATCTTTAATAAAGAACAGGGCAGTGCTAAAGGCCATTTTTTTATAAATCTGGGTTATTTCAGGTGTTGCTTTTTCCTTGCATGCTTGAACGAATTAAAGTTTTGAAGCCTAATGTACGTAATAGAATTAAGAGACTTAAAATTGGAATGCTCTCCAAACTTCCAGAAAATGTTTGTATATTTTCTTCCAAGAAAATTTATTGATTCATATGTTTCACATTCTTAATATTTATCATGACCTATGAAATAACTAAATTATCCTCCATTTCTCCCAAAACATTTTTATCAAATATCAAGACCTTGAGGCAAGGATTCCAGGATTTCATGTCATCACGATGTATTTCTAGGCACACATTATTTGTTGATATGCATGATTTGTAAATAAGCATTATTGTACATGTCGATTAAAAAAACTGTTGAGCAAGTACAAGGGAAAGTGCAAATTTTCCTAGTCTAAAGGAAAACCTGGCAATCTCCTTCTTAACTGGGTGACACGCTTCTCTCCAGCCTCAATACCTATCACATATAGCCTGGGTTTGTTCCACTTCAGGATGTGACACGGTGACTACTAATTATTCCCCAGCTTGTTATTTATTTGTCGAAATCCTGACTGAGGATGTGAGGGAGGATTTGGTTTAAACTGGATTTTAAGTCCTGTTGATACCTATCTGGTCTGGCTCCCCATGTTCAAAATAGGCCTGATACAACACAAATCTGCTGTGCCTGGTGAGGCACCTGGCTGCCCCTGAAGTTGGAGAGTAACCCAAAGAGCAGCCCAGGGCCAGAAAGACCTTGTAGGGGACACCAGCTGAGCAGTGGCAGCAGCTCTGCTGTGACAGGCTCAGCATCCTGTTGTCTTTTCCTGATGTGGCTGAGTTGCCATTTTAAGTGCTAGCCTTTATCAGGCCTGCATTTCCCTAAGTAATGTCCCATGGTGACTATAATGAACAGAAAAAAATCCATATTGTGGGAAAGATTAAAGTACGGGCTCTCCCTTTTACCTCACTTTTATAGCTCAAGACAAACCATGATGAGACTGAGGTTTTACCACAATGTAAATTATTGGTGTGGGTGTCCCAAAAAATGCATGTCTGGAGGCAACCAGGTGGTGAGCACTGCTTTGAAAGCAGCTGCAGGAGTGCTCTGTGGAGTTGAGTTCAGCAGGAATTTTGGTTGGAAGTGTGGCTGTGACAGAGAGGATCTGTGGCTCGAAGTTTCCCATCCCTCTGACACATATTGTGACTCACTGTATCAAGCAAGAGGTTGTAGGAAGAAAAAGGGCAAAATAGGGACAAAGAGAAAAAGAAATCCTTTCCCCCTGGTTCCTATCTCCCCCAACGTTATACCTTAGCCATTTGAGAAATATATCTTTTTTATCTCCTTCAAGTCTGTGGAACTTTAAAGGCTACCCATGTTCTACTTTCATACCTTCTTTTACTCTCCTATTTCCCTTCACCACAAGCACTTGCCCTCAGATAACCCTGGGCACATTTGTATTGCAGGTGCTGGCAGAGGAGGACAGCTGCCTTCATCATACCCTCATTTCATCCCCATTCTGCCCTTCACCAGTTCTTCAGCACCTGCCTGACCCATCTCTTTGCTGACAGCCTCACAGGGGTTTGAGTGGTCATCCCTGACTTCGGGCCAAAACACACCTGGGACACAAGGAAAGTGCTGCCTTTTGTTTATTTTCTGTTCCACCAATAATCAGGAAGCTTTACAATATAGTGTTGTAGCACAGATACTTAGTTTGCAAACTCCTGCCATGTGTTCATAGAGTGTCTGCCAACCAAGAGGTCCAGACCATAATAATAACCACACCAAAGCCTGTATGGGCTTTTTAAAATATCTACATGCAGAATGAGAACAGTGGACCTGCAAAAAATGTTATATTGCTTCAAAATATGAGTTGGGCAGCTTGCTTAGCTCTTTGTGTGATGAGCAGAGTGAGGTCCCTGTCCAGATGTCGGGAGGGCCTGGCTGAAGTCTGAGCTCAGCAGGAAGCTAGAAGGACACAGCAACATGTGACAGCAGGGTGCTGCAAAAGCTCTGCTCATAAACGCACACCAAGTGGGGTTTACCCTCCCTCTCACAGCTGCCAGCTCATTGAGGTACATGGCGTCATCCTGCTTTATTAAATCAAGGTTCAATCTTGCTTTTGCCAAGAAGACTAGCTCAGCCCTGTTTTCTTCCTCAGATATGATATCCAGTTGTCTTTCTGGGTACTTGACATATTCTCATTTCTTCAGTCACTCTGTTTAGCAAGGAAGTTTCAATCCCATTTTACAGGTGTGAATGTGAGGCACAGAGCACTGAGAGACAGCACCATGCAAGGAGCTTTCCTCTGTTTCACCAGCTCTCTTCCACCTGTTAGTTTGCTCTTCCTAAAAGCAAGAGGGGATGCTAAACGTCAGAGGCAGTGGGCACAGGAGGAAGCAAGTAAAGAGGAGAAAAAAAGGAAGCTCTGGCATTGACTGAATGGTGATTTCTTGCCATGTTTGCTGTATCTAAGCATTTATTTAGATGCTGAAGGTCCCATTCCAGGCAGTCAGAAAGTGATGGAAAAGAGTGCATGATAATCTACAGGGGGGAAAAACTCAGTCAGAAGGGCAGTGGTGAAATCACTCCAAGTGAACACATATCTCCATATCTCTCACAATTTGTACCATAAACGGGTGCAAGAGAAATTTTCCCACGCACACATCCCTTCAGCAGAGATGGTGGGGCAGGAGGAACTCTTTTGCCTCTCTCTGTCTCTTGCAGCCTTCCTTTCCCTTTTTATACAACTGGGTACACCTTGCTAAAGGATTAGAGCCTGCTCTGCCCTTTCAGCTGCTGGTTCAAACCTCACTTTTGGGGTCACCTTATGCTGTAGTCTGGTCTAGCTATGGAGATTATTTTTCCTGCCAAGCTTGCGAAAGGCACACAGAGTGAGGATATCAGCAGCTCCTCTGATTGCTGCTGAAAGATGAGCTACATGGCCCCACAGATGCCAAGGCTGGGGAGGAGAGGGAAGAGATGAAAGATGAAAAGGTGGGAGGGAAGATTTGCTGTGTCTGAGGAAACTAGGACTTTACTGAAATTCAGGTTTTTGCATCCCTGACCCCAGGGTGACCTGCTGACCTCTCCTCCCTGCCTGGCTCCAGCCCAGCTGTTTCTCCTGAAGGAAAGAGGCCAGACTCACCTCCTGCACTCTGCCTGACAGCGTGTCCAGGCAGACTGCTTCCTGCCAGAGTAAACACAATTACAGAGCATCATGCACAGGGCTCAGGCCACCTAACACCAAAGAGGTCAACAGGATAGGTGCCCCAGAAAGTCCCAAAGTGGCAGTGCCATCATAACAAGTAAATAACTGCACATGTGCAACTCTTCTAAGCTTGTTGATTGCATTGGTAAGAATTGTTGGATGTTGCTTGTTCTCCACCTAGATGTAAAAAACTGTAAAGTAAAGGTGAAGCAACCCATGAGATTATGCATACAGCTCACAAAAGATGCTCACTAATCACTTTTCTAATCAAAAGACCCTAATAAAATAGTGGCAGCATGAAGCATGAAGACTAATCCATCATGGACTAGTAAAGAAGCAAGAGATGTATGGCTAGATCCTGAGAGAAGAACTACATAAGAGGAAGAAGCAATATTTAAAAAGCAGTCAAGAAATAATCTAGTCCACAACCAGGACAAAGCAGCTACAATTATGTGTGCTTGTAATAGGAAGGAGCAGTGATTCCATTACTAAACTCCTTCCTCAGGCAAGAGATCAAAGGAAATTACACCCGTAAGAAGAATTTCTACAATGCCTCACTAATTAAACAGCAGTTGTTTCATGTAATATTCAAATCAAAAACCACATAAACAAACCTTGAGACAGGTTTGAATATTTTCCATTCAGACATGAGCCTGAACAAACTCTATCTTGCACTGGTCCTGACTTTTGGAGATTTTGAATCCAGAGATGGATGAATTCCATTTTTGTGATCTGGATTCATCTTCACTTAGTATTAACTGAAGTCAAATCCTTAGCAAGGAATATACAGTAGCTTGAAAGAAAATGCAGAACACAACCAATGACTGATAAGAAAATGTCAAATAAATCCAACTTCAGTAATATTTCAAAATGAGCCTGATATGTCACAAACTTAGATGGAAGTAAGACATTCAGTAACTTTTAAGTGATTAAGAAAAGGAAAGTGAGCATTACAGTAACACAAGTAGCAGCACCTTCCAGTATGACTGAGAAAGCTCCCAGGCTGGTGGAAAAGCAGCAACAAAGACCAGCAGCATCCTTCTTTCACACTTCCCCTCTGGGTCAATTTACCTCCTGGAAAGTTTATGAGTGCTGCAATGTAGGTGGTGCTGAGTTGGTCAGAAAGGCACAGAATAAGAACCAGAGTCCGCTACAGCTTGTTTATACCCAAGTCTATGAACCCTGGCTCTGTAACACCTACAAATCTCTTCCAACAGAAGTGTTTTGAAGGGGCTATCCCTGCAACCTGGGCACCTAAATTAAAAAACTGATACCTATAACCAGGCAGCTGGGGATTGATTGGATCTTTTCCTTTCCATTACCATTTTCTTCTCATTGATTTAAGACTTATCTGCAACATTTCTGTCCATCAGCGTTCCTACTGGGAATACTGGGATTGTTTCTCCCCTTCATGACAGAGATCTCTCTTTTTCAAGCTAGCTCCTGCATGCCAGTTCTGCTCTGGCTATGCCTGCTCTGGTGAATTCAGCAAAACAAGGCAAAAGGCTTAAGCACCAGCCCATGACTGCCTCTGACATTTGGCTGTCAGCAGGCTCCTGGGAGCTGTGCCCACAGCTGCCTCTGAGCCTGCTTGCATCGCTCAGGCACGGCTAGCAAATGCCAAGAACCATTTTCTCACACTAAAGGTGGCCCTGTAACCTCCCATCCCCCTCAGTCACTGCCCCTTCCCCATATTCAAGGACCACCACACCTCAGTCATGATTGCTTTCATGTTAACATGGCTCTGTACATATTCACACAATCCACTGCTGTTCCTGTTTTTTTTCCTTTGAATCATAACCCTGGAGCCCTGCAGCTCTGGGCAGCCAAGTTTCTTTCAGAAAGAAGATTTACAAAATGAGAATTTCCTTCTCAAGAGCTCATCTGTTTAGTCCCCACCTGCACTCTTAATCCTACCAGTGACATCAGTGGGAATGGGCAGACATTTGAATTTTCAGTAAAAGGCAAAAGTGAGTGGTCTTATATTCATTTTCTCCACCTACATCCATCTGTTTCCAAAAAAAAAGCAGAAAAAGAAGTCTTAAAAAGAAGAGAATTAGTAGAAACAATAGCAAGAAGACATGCACACACAGAAATATGGCAGAATCTAAAAGCAAACACTTGTGAATTTCCCGTAACAACAAACTGGATTCACAGTTCAAGCACCCTTTGGATGTGGTAACCAGGAGCTGGAGCAAGCAGCCAAACGCTCAGCGCGGATGTGGCCCCTGGCCAAGGGCAGGGTAGGAGATTCACAAGAGGCACACTTTCTCTCCAAAGGCAGAGCACCAGGAAAGAACATCTCCCTCCCTGGGAGCCAGGGTGACCACAGAGTTGGCCCAGGTTCATAGGCAGCCTCAAAAATCCTCCAGTCCTTTATGTTTCTGCAGAAAGGATATTCCTTTCCCAGCTCACCTGTGCCAAGTGCTTCCCTCTCGGGGCAGCTCAGAGCCCTGCTGCCTGCCACAGACATCTGCAGAGGCTCCTCTGCAAACAGCAATTCCACACAGCTTAACCCACACAGATTTGTGCTTTGCTGGAAAAGGACATCGCACTTAACTGTGCATTTGAAAAGTCCTTGCACACACACGGACACTCACACACATTCACAAACGGTGAGGTTAACAGCTGCTGCCTGGGGACAAGCACATTCAACACTGCTTAAAGCATAACTCCACTGCATCCCCTCATTTAGGGAAAAAACTTAACAGTAAAACGTCTCAGGAGAAGAAGCCACAGGGCTGTTATAGCTTTAACAGACCCCGAGTGCTTATCTCAAGCTGAGAGAGTGATTTCATGGCAATAATTTGTTTAAAGTGTTGCTGATTGCTTCCTATTTCTTCCCAGCAAATGACTTTTACACCTTTCTACTGTTGCTTTTATATGAGCTGCTATGGCAATTACTCTGCGGGAGGCTGTATAAACATCACACAGACTCTTTTATCTCCCTACCAAAGGCCATAGAAGACACTCCTGAGACCAGATTAAAAGTATTTTCATACCTTTACTCATTCCTTGAAAAAAAAATATTGATGTTAAGTTGCTAACAGAGTTTTCTCTTATTCTTACAGAACCCGTTCAAATGTACTTCCAACAGAGACTGCCTCATCCCTGTATGTAGTCCCTTTGAAGGGACCTTAAATAAAGTAATAAATAAAATTACTGAGAGTTCATGGGGGCAAGGAACCACCCCTTCTCTGCTAAAAGAAGAATATCTATGATAAAATTATTTCAAATTGAATTGACTTGTTCAGAAGAGCTGTGGCTATACAGAAAATGATCAGGGCTAATCTGATCATCTCAGGAATCTCGTTCTGGTATCTCTGGCACATCCTCTTATTCTCCAGTGCCAGTGCTAGGTGCTAGCTGTCTGTTTCTCTCATCCCTGCGAGGAGCAGGTTCGTGCAATGACTTTTGGAGTCTGGCCAAGGCACTTTGCATGTTTGACAGGAGCTCCAGCCCAAGGAAATGGTTTGGCCCAAGGAAGTTTTCTTCTCAATCCCAACTTCAAATGTTCTGCATTCTGTGGTGAACAGCGCTCAGAGATATGCACCCCATCAGGTCACCTGTGAAGCCCAAACTCCATCCCCATCTCTGTCCGATTTACCACAGCTCACTACAGAGTCTGTGCCATTTTAGGCCTTTTTATGCCTGTTTTGTTCTCACTTTAGGAGGACTTAAAATAGCTGAGCCAGCACAAAGATAGAGCAGCACAGGAAGATATTATAAGATCTGGCATAAATCCTCCTGGTGCACTGTTGGGTGGTCAGTTGGTTTTGGCACACTTATGCTGATGATGTGAATTTGTTCTTAGTATTTTGTGTCATGTGACCATAGTGGTGGGTTTTTTCTTGTCAAGAAAATCCTTATATTATCCATGAAGAGTGAGAAAGACACCCTGATAGTAATTGGCAGAAAGAGAATGACAGAGGATTAAAGCTTACAGGATGATAACTCAATAATTCACTATTTTAGCTAGGATTGTGATGCAAGTTCCATTTTAATTCTTGATTTTCAGTTGTGTGGGGGATTCGATAGTTTCACTGCAATTTGCATAAAAAGAATGATTGAAGTTCTACATGCTTTACAACATATTATTTTCCTTTCTGTGATTTAATGCAACATAGTCTAATACGATATTTCTTCTTCTGATATTCTGTGTGAATGCAATGTTTCAAATGTCTTATGGATGAGGTCCCAAAATCAAAAGGAAAACTTTTAACACTTTTACCTGTAGACAAAATGGGAAATCTCTGTAGTGTTATCATAGATCCTTAATCACCGTTTCCAGTTTTGTATACAATTTGTATTATTATTCCATTTCACAGTCTCTGAACTCGTATTTACTTTGAGACAAGGTAAATTTGAAAGCAAGCACATCAGTTTACTTCCAAAAGCTGTCACTGCCATTGTCTCAGGGATGAAGAGTACATGTACAATGTTGTGAGGGGGGCACTCTTAGTTTCATCCAGTTGTGTTCTTTGCCTTTTCTGAATTATGGGTCATATTGGTCTTCCAGAGCATTCACTCCCTCTGCTGCTCATCCACCCCTACTGATACACCATCAATAATACTCAATGGCAGCTTCTTACATTAGCCTCCCGCAGTAAGATTTGGGTGGAATTTTTTCAGTGTTTAAAATGCGCCATCAATATTATCAGAGAACGGGACTCCAGCAGATAAACTCACATTCAAGAAAGGGAATAAACTGTATTATACAATTCCTTACTTACAGAGAGTTCTCCTCTCTATTTGCACTTCTGTTAGGAAAGGAGTTTCCTTGTTCCTTGCACTGAAAGCCCATTGCTGTCTCCAGGTGGTAAAAACATTAAAATAAGCCCAACTGTGCAACTCTCCTTATTTCACAGAAGCATGAATTGGTCTGGTACAAGAACTGTCTGTCAATTAAATGAAATGAGATAAGCAGGACTAACACAGTATTATGCTCTTGGCATAACAGTAACTCCTGTAACATTATCTAGATGGCTCTATAAATTGCTCTTAAGTACTCCAAGTGTTTTTACATGCATTTTTTTTCACAAACAGGCTTGGTAACATTGTTCTTCCTGACCTTTGGACACCCCTGTACAATCCCCTTTGGCACTCAGAAAGGAGAACTGTAACTGTGTGAAACAAAAGCTGAAATGTTTATTCACAGCAGTACTAATTGAAGTAATGTCTTCTGAGATCTATTTGCTCTGTATGCCCATGGGTATATGAAAATTCAATGCAATACTGCCCCCTATTAAGTGAATATTCTTTTGCCCAACATGGAAAATCCTGGTTCAAGTCCCAAGATGTCTGCAAGAATACCACTAGGACCAAAGAAAAAGGAAACTGCTGTACAGTATCTCATGATCACTTACGAGCCAACGCAGAGCTACTAATTAGTTCCTTAGTATTATCATATTCAGTCCTAAAGCCTGAATGATGGTTGGTATCAATGGTGGCACTATTTCACCACAAAAACTTGTTTCAGATTAGAAGACTACAGTGTCTGTGTCTAGTCAAAGCTGCTTCCCAAATACAGTCCCCTTCAAGCCATTTTACACAAATGATACTATTTCTAACCTGTTTAAGTGGCAGAGGAGGAGTACTCAGAAAAACTCCCATTTTCCCAGCTACCTTTAGAAACTTAGCTGCCATCCGGTGTGATTATAGAGCTCTGGGAGAGGTGCAGGGCCCTGAAGCTCCCTTACCCACCCTGGGTGTAAGGGACATTAGGGAGAAGAAGATCCCTGTGAGGGATGCCCTTGGATGCCTGCCCACAGGCACAGAGAGATAATAGATACCAAACTGTATCTTACTCTAATACACTAATGTAATTACAGCTTATTATAAAATAAATATCCAGATGCCAATTTTACAGCCTTCTTTAATCACATCTGATTAATCACAAATCTCTCCTTAAAACAGAAAATGGAAGGAAATAAAAGAGCACACACAGAGAATTCAATTTTGCGTAACATTTCTGTCTAAGAAATTTCTGTCAGCTCTCTGAGATGTTTAGGATTTTCTGTTGCTTGCTTGTCCCTCTCCAACGGTCCTTTCAGAAGCTCTGGGAATTGTGGGATGAAAACCCCTAACAGGTTATTGTCCCCAGGATCTCTCTATCCCTGCACTCAGACTCGGCTGCCATCTGCCTCACGGCCCAAACCAGCTCAGGTTAACAAGGTTGGCTGGGAGCAGCTGGAGACGGGATTCTTCAGCTTTCCTCACACCACTGAAAGAAGTGCAGTCGCTTGTTGCTTCTAACCCGAGGGTGGCCACAGGGAATGTTCATGGGACTTAGACTCCTAAATCATTACTGTGAGAGCTTGACCCCAAATCTGGAGCATGATGTGTGGCCACTAACTGCAATGTGAAGAGACTTGGATCTCCCTACTCTTAGTGGTTTGACTGTGGTTCCTTGCTAAAACAAACTTTTTAACTAGTTTGTCTCTGGAAGCCTTTGGATTTATTATCCTTGCAATGTTTGTTCTTAGAATGGCCTGTTGCAGGAAACACTTAATATTTTGCATTCTTTTTGTATCTAGTAACACACAAACTTCAGGCCTGTAATTCTATTCTTTGGAGCAATTGCAAATCATTTCATCTTCTTTCACACTTCCATTTCTCTATTACCATTGTTATAACCCACAATTTGCAAGATAGATTGTGAAGAGCAGATGACAACAGCAGAACCAGCAACATCGCTCCTCATGCATCCTTCTAGTCTATGCTCCTCTTTCATTTGGAAAGAAGAAGCTGGTTTTTTTATATAGGTTATGTTGTTAGCTCTGCTTAAATGATGCAGTGATTGCCTGCAATGTGTGAACACTTTCCTCTGAGACCCCATGGACCACATGGTCTCCAAAGAAGTTGTTCTAGGAGATATTTGCCTTATTTTCTACTTCTGCAGAAAACTACAAACCTGAGAATGGAAGAGGCAATAATTAACTATGTTATTGTTTCCTGCTAACAAGAAAAGTAGTAATGAGTAATCCAGTATAGCAAATTCTCCAACCTAAGAGCAACTCCTGTAACATTTTATATCACTTTCTACTAAGGTACCTTTCAACTTACTAGCTTCAATGCAAGGCTTTCTTTTCAGTTTAATAATAGAAATTTGCCATGTAAATTTATTTCCTGTTGTGTAAGAATTTTTACAACTAAAGCTTATTATCACAGGATCATAGAATCATTTAAGCTGGAAAAGATCTATAAGATCATGAACCCAGCGCTGCCGTGTCCACCACTGAACTCTAAACCTAAATGCCTCCTCTACACATCTTTTAAGTACCTCCAGGGTTGGCAACTCCAAAACTTCCCTGAGAAGTCTGTCCCAATGCTTGAACACCCTTTTCATGAAGAAGTACTTCCTAACAGTCAATCTAAACTTTTTTGTCACAACTTGAGGTTGTTTTCCTTTGAGCTATTGATTGTTACCTGTGGAAGGAAAACAACACCCTCAGTGTAACCATCTTCATCCCAGAGCAATTCTTGAGACTGCATATTTCTGGTCCTTGTAGGCAAATCCATTAGTTCTCTGTCATCTTTAGTCACCTGATTTCTCACCACATAAATGTACAGCACAACTATCAAAATAGGAGCATTTTCTGTATTTCTATATTTGCTTACATTCTCTTGTCCCAGTTTTCTCAGGAATGTAATATCATGCTATAAATCTTTATCTATTGAGTATTTTAAAATCATCACATGCTTTTAAAATGGATCATAGGCAAATGAAAAGTATGTGTTGCACAGAATGGCCAAGTTAGTGGCATTTCTAGTTCATTCTAGTTTAGGAAAAGAAATTACTGGAAATTATTCGATCTGCTTGTCAATGAATATGATAACACAGTTCTTACCTTTATATAAATGAAGAAATTCCCTAATTTTATATTCAGTGCTGTTACTCTGCAGATTGGAAGTAGATATCTGTTGAGAAAAATGTATTCTTTTAAAGGCACAAGCTCTAGAGGACTCAGACAATTTGGCAGTATGTCTGGCAGTAGATAACATAGCACCTATTGTTCTTAAACCTCTTTGAAATATGAATGAAATCCAGCAGAGAGTTAGCAACTCGACTGATTTCACTCATCATGAGTGGTATCATATAACCAAGCAACAGTCAGAGTCTGAATCCTGCTCCTGGAAGGAAATGCCAGTTACCTTGAGGCAATTCCATTCCCAGCAAAATACAAAGCTCCCCCAGCTGCAAGGATGCAAGGTCATAGTGAGTGACACTATGGAGAGCAGATAAAGACAACTGCAATCTCAACTGCAAGAAATGAAGCAGGAATAAGGAAACAAAAACTGGGTAAGGGTTTCTCTGTTTATAAGGGGAAATTACGCAGGTGCCTTAGCTACTGTTCTCCTTGGAAAAGAAGAGGTGGGGCTGAGCTGGGTGGGTTGGAAACCACATGTTAACAATAAATGGATTTTTGCCTAGAGTATAGACAGCTTTGGCCAACACCTAACCAACACAGTGATACTTATGCTATTGTTCTATCAGATCAGATTGACTCTTGGCTGCTTTAAATGACATCAGAAGCTGGAGTCTGTAGGCTTAGAGAAGCAGTAAGTTTTGGCAAAGCATCCTGTGTCCATGTTGGCTCTTTAACTCTTCAGGAATCCACCTCAATCTACAGGATTTTTTTGTCTACTTCAACATGTTCTGACACATTCCGACTCCTACTCCTCTGGCATATTCAAGCAGGAGATCACAGTTATCACAGCAGCATGTGTCATTTTGGGATGGAATCCATCTTCACAGACCTTATTAATTAAATTATAGGCCCTCATCTGTTCAGAGATCAATTTCCAAAACATTTTTCAAATGCAGAGACATATTACATGACTCATTCCACATGATTTAGCAATTTTAGCATCCTACAATAAAAGCTCCTTAGAGATGATCCACAACATATTGACAGAACGTTAACTAAATATTTATAATTTGTATTTTATCACTATCTAGCTTTCTTTTTCACCTTTCCCTTTTGTGTCTTATACTTTTGTTGACCTAGGCCAGTAACATAATACTGAACCTTATATGCAGAGGACCCTTCAGCATCCTGTCCCTAAATTTGGATGGGAGCAGAACTGATTTGCAATACAGTCCAGTTACCCTGCCTTCGTGTTGTGCAGCTGGGGAAAAACAGGAAAGTTACTCTCTAGCATGGTAACTCTGAGCATTCTTTGCTGGAGTTTAGCATTGACATCAGTTTTTAGTGCAAGTGTCACAGAAAAAAGGTGCTTTCTAAATTTTTATATACTAGTATGGCATTTTCAAATGGGTTAATAACAAGTTACTTCTGGCAGGACCTTCACCATAAGCTTTCTCTATGTTTCTGATTGCACAGCTCTGTTAATCAATTTTACACCCCTAATGTTCCTGATCTACTACCCAAATGTGCCCTCAAGAGTTTCTATGATCTGCTGTAAGCCTGATAGTATATTTTTTAAATTAGTTTGCCTTAGAGGGAAAAGATTAAGGCCCTCTAGACCCTTGACTACCCACTTTTAGGTCCTTGCCAGAAGATGTATCACTTTTATCTCTCTTGCAGAGAAAATTTCTCTCATTTTGTGGCACTGGAGGTAACACTTCAAAGCCACCCACTAAAAATTGAAGGACAGAAACCTGAATATCATTAGCTCATGGAAGCCATGTTATTGGCTCCAGGGGGTAGAACAAATTCTGATATGATCACGGGTGCAGCTTTTCTTTGCGCTAAATCTGGGTTCGCCTCAGAGAATGTTTTTTAGTTACTTCCACTGCTACTACTTTTGGCATAATGTGCAACAGGTTTCATCTCCCAGAATGCTCAGTGCTTTATCTCTGCCTTGAATTTTCAGTTTGCATGGAGATGCAAAACACAAATGGTCACAGATATTTTCTATGGTCAATAAATTAGAGAGACCTCACAACGTATTGTGGTGCTTTCTGGAACACGTTTTCGCCTGCAGGATAACCTCACTATTTTAAAGAAACATTTCACTGAAGTTACATTAACTTAAAGAGATGCAAAGGAGAAGTGAGCATCTGACTGTATTTGTGCATAAAGAACCTCATTGTCTCTTTCTCCTGCAGCTTAATACCTAAGTTCTCTGCAGAACAGCAAGTATTTGTAATACTTTTCATTGTACTGCTCTGGGTTTTTTTTCATAGAGTTCTGCTAAAATTCTCTGCTGCAGTCGTATTCATGCAAATCTCCATACAGACACTTCAGAGAAAACAATTTGTTGCACACAAATGAAAACCAAGCAAAAGCACAGACCAAGGACTGTTTTGTCTGTCCCCATGACTTGCAAAACAGAAGAGTTTATCTCAAATATGAAGTTGAAACTACTTTTATAGTCTTAATTAAGCAACTATACCAGTCTGTTAACAAATTTACCAACTGTGGAGGCTGCAAATATACAATGTGGAAATAGATAAAATGCATTTTAAACCATATTTACAGAATAAGCAAACAGCATAGTTTTTGAAGGTTGATACATAGTTCTATACTTTTAATTTTAGATTTCTATATATTTCTGGTTTAATTTTTTTTAAGATAGGAATTTACCCTTTGTTAACAACATTAGAATTTCATCTCTTCCACCAGGATGCCACTCATTTCCAGCAAATCTATTGGAAAGCTGACCCATCATGACTTAAAAAACTCAAGTGACAAGCAAGAGTCTCTCCTGGCAATGGACAGCTTATGAGGTACACCCATTACCTGCTCCCAGATTGTCAAGTAGGGAGATAGCACCCTGCAATTATTAGTGGCAATATTATCAGCATTGTCCTGCTTACAACTTGGGACCCTGAGAAAGTGAGGCCAAAATTCTGTCTGATGCAGGTCAGGCATCCCTTTCTTTCTGTAGTTCTTCTGTAGTTCTGTAGTCTTTCTTCATGATCTGTCATGAAAAAATGCTCCATTTGCAAGAATTAATATCATTAAATATTAACCCAAATCATTTAATGAAGTTTTCCAAATAAGAGATTACTGTATATATATAAAATTATTATTATTATCATTATCATTATCATTATCATTATCATTATCATTATCATTATTTATTATATTCCAGAATTCATCCATACATTTATTATTCCACATGATATTTATTATTTCCCAGGAACAAAACAGGATTTATTTCATAAATTTTGCTGCACAAAACACCGGTAAGATATCAGAAAGCCTTTTGGAATTTTTTTTTCTCAAAACTGTCCTGTGCCAGACTGGATGGGACAGCTGAAGGAAGAAAGCTTTGTTCTGCTTCTGGTATGCCACAGTGACCCAAGAGTATTGCAAGAGCGACCCAAAGTCCTCACTTCTGGGTTTGCCACGGGAGTAGCTGGGAGGCATTTCAGGAGGAGATTGCAGCCAAAATAGTTTTATTCAGGGCTATTGTAGATGGGGGGAAAAGTAAGTTTACAAAGTAAACCAGAACACTTTACCTACTGATCTGTTTACATTTAAATTGTTTCTGATCACATTTAAACTGTTTCTGTTCATGAGCAGCTGTCAAGAGAAGTTACATCCTTCTACTTTTGATGTTTAGATTGTATTTTCACTCCAACTTTGACTCTAATGCTTATGTTTAGTATCAGAAGCTTAAAAAGAAGTCAATATGCTCAAGAACATATAAGATTAGATGAAGCAGGAAAATGCTCTCAGGCTTAAAACTTATTATTTATTCTCAGATAATACCTTTTTTCTTTCACAGGTTTGCCCTAAACATATATATATATATATATATACAAAATAGCTATTGCTCTTCAATATTTTTCTAATCCTATACTTCTTTGTTGGCATACAGCTTTTTTATCCAGAATTAGATGAGGTTTCTGGCATGCAGTTGCAAGGTAAGTAGAATTGTAGATGCAGTTTTGTTGACTGAGACCACACACTCACTTAGATCAGTGATGAAAATACAGCACAGCTCTACAGAAAAGTCTTTTCAATGAAAGCTCAGATAAAGGTTTTAGACTTGGGAAAGGATTCCAAGAGTTTTTTGAATGGTAGACTGGACCAGCATAGGAAAGCTGGCCTGAGGTTTTGATATTCACCACTGATACATGAGTGTTTGGGAGCAGTATTCATTAGCAGATATTTATTAGTCAGGATTGAGTCATTCACTGCCTTACATGAGCCTAACAAATATGTAGATGAATAGGAGTTGCCTACCTTGTGCTTCTCAGGGAATAGAAACCACAGCCTATTGTCTTCTCATTAATATCCCTATACTGCACGCTTACAAAATAAAGAAAAGCTTATAAGCAAATGCCCAGCCCACTTCCAAGCTCTTTTAGCAATCTCTCCCAAACACATCTCTGCATGCTCTTATGCCCAGAGTTACTAGAACTTGACCAGGAATTTCCATAGAGAAACACAAAGCTCTATACTCTGCTTTTTAAGCTCTTTGTGCTCACTCAAGCCTGTCTCAAATATCAATAGCATTTACAGAGCTATCAGGAAAACAGCTGGGGCTGGGGCTGGGGCCAGCACCATGCCATGCACGTGTCCCTCACTCTGCAGGATGAGGGTGCATCCTTTGCCAGCCAGCACTGGCTCAAGAGCACTTTGATTCTCCTTTACCAGTTCCCTGTCTCCAGCTTACCTACTCAGTTCCCCTCCTCACTGTGGAGTAGAAAGGAAGGAGAAAAACTGTTTGCCCTTTTTCTCTCTTCATTACAGTCATGGCTAACTGTTGTTTCTGTGTCATCTGTGGTGCTCCAATGATGCACCAGGTTTTGAGGTGCAGAGGTTGCAGCAGGACAGTGTATTGAAGACATGATGAGCAAAGCTCCTTCTCACGGTTCTCCCTGTGCCTACAAAGAGGGAGACAGACCTGTCTCTTTCTCTCCTTGCAAAAGTGTGTCCTGATGGGAGAAGCAGGAGAGGAAGGGAAGATGAAATGCAAAGGGGGGAGGAGAGTGCTAAATGGCAAGAGATAAAATATGGAAGGGGGAGAAGGGCCTTGCATAACCTTAGAACTTGGTGCAGCCTAGTCACACTTTTTTCAGTTGCAAGCTTCAACAGCTTGCTAGACCATTCAGAAAATGCTCCCACAAGAAAGGGATTTAAACTTCTTAACAAAACTCTTATTTTACTGTTGTTATACCCTGATAATTTCCAGGATTTCTGGAATCCAGTTTACATGGGAGATATAGAATACCGTGTAAGAAATTATTCAAACAAGAAGCATACATAAGAAATTAATAAAACGCTGTTTTGCCTCTTGCTTCCTTTGATAAAGGAGTCCATTAGCATCTTTCAGCAGAACAGCTTCCACCCAGTTCCTGTGTATGAGAGCACACATCAGGAGAGTGTCCACGTGAGACTGATATATTCCTCAAAACTCCCAAAGCACACACTGTGCACCACTGGCTGGTACAGCAGGCTTCCAAGACTGCAGGGTGAAAGTTAATTTTATATAGTGAACAGTAAACACACAATGCAATACTCTCTGTTATTTAATTACATGGAAAATTCCTTTTTTGAAAAGAGAAGTCTACTTATTTCCCATGCATAAAACCCTACGCAAAGAAATCATGAGTTATGGATTAAAAATGGCACCTTTAAAATACTTCAGTGTTATGATTTGAGGACCTGTCGCCCACAGCAAGCCACTAACATGCAGAAAAAAATGCTTATACCTCAACACTTGTATTGCACAGCCTCTCAAAATCAACCCCTGTCCTTCCTTGACAACATCTATTTATTTTTTGTTTAATAGAAATAAAAGCAAAGCCATGCTGGATTGTCTTTCCTATTCCAGCCCCCTCCCCATCTTCCTCGTTTTCAATTATGGATTAAAACATTGAAGAAGAACCTTTCATATCTCTTGATTCAGAGCTTTAAGCTTGAAGAGAGTGAAGCAGAAGGGAAGAGAAGAAGGGATTGGGAAGCCCCAGTGAGTGCAGATCATCTTCTGTAGTCTGCGAGTTCTGTGAAGAAAAAAGCAAAGATGGAGCCCAAGCACACCATGGCGTGCTCTCCCTGTTTACTCTAGAATATCCCCAATTTACTGACAGCACAAAGCAGTACCGTATTGTTTATAATGTCATTCCTCAAGAATGCGATGTCCCACCCTCTCCCACTCTCAGCTTTAAACTTGTTTGATGAACACAGTTTTCCAGTAAAGACAACATGATATTTGGCCAGAGTGGTGGAATAAGAAACATGATTCTTTTCATGTTGGACACTTGTGTAATATTTCTCAACATCCAAAGCTGGGTTTATGCAGGATTACAGCAATCCTTTTATTATTCATGAAAGATGACAGCATGCCGTGTGATAATGTTTAGGTTAGTCATCATGCAATTTACAATAGCTTATGTGGAGGGAAATATGAAATTTTATTTAGTAAAATAAAGTCTTTAATTAGTTTCATCTGTCCAACATTTGCTCTTTTTTTTTTTTTAATTCAAGCAGTAAATATCTTCCAAAAGATTCACAGAGCAGAGGCTTGTCTTACAGCAACAGCTAAGAAAAGTGCTTATTAATGCCCTGAGCATGCCATGCATGACACAGCCAGTTTTGTCACGCTGTGGAATCTCAGATCTGTGTGAGAAAAACAGATTGCACACAACCCTTTGTAGCTCCTCCAGGCCTGTGAAGGCTTGCATGTCCTGTGCTGGAGAACAGCATTCTTCCAGTGGAAGAGGGAAGGAGACAACCCTCAGCCCATCACCATCACCTCCTCATGTAGGAATTGCTACTCCCTCCACCAGAGCAGGAGAGACATCGAGACATCCTTCCAGGGAGAGGTAAGGAAAAAGCAGAGAAAACCACACGTGAGAGCTGTTGAGATTAACTTTTCCAAAAAGTCTCCATCCAACCCTCTGGGTGCTCTCAGTAATGTTAATGTAGATGATCTTCTAAAGGCAGGGATATGAGGCATGGACGGGGTCTACTGCAGCACAGCCATAAATAATTGAAAACAATGTAATAAATGAAGCTGTCAAAACCAGCTGGCATAAAGTTAGACTGACTAATCTGATCTGACTGCCAAAATCAGCACACAAGAAATTCTCCATTCGTGAGCTGAGGGCCCAAGGTGCTCAGGGGGCCTGTTCTGCATGCCTGCCTCAGCCATCCAGAGCAGAGAGGATGCTCAGAGGTGCCCTGTGAGCGCAGGTGGGTGTCCCATAGGACAGAGGAGTGTGAAGGACAGTACTTAATTGCTACTGCACGTCACCATGCAGCCTAGCACTGGATTTTTATTATTTTTCTTTTTGAAATAAAAGATAAAACACTTCAGGGAAAACCGACCCTCCAGTAAAATTTTTTGTTGCATGTGGACACAACACTTTTTACCTACATGAACTGTTTTAATAAAGCGTCTCTCGTTGTCTGAAGATTTACTCAGAGCCAAGAAGTTAAAACTACACCCTTAACAGCAAGGCTTGAGCATTTTTAAAATGTGACTTTTCCCCTCTTTTTATTGTGCTGAAAAAAAAAATTAGTAAAAAGGAAATTAATCTGCAGCTGACCAAAACGCACTTCAAAACACACGCGTCATAAAAAACTGGCATTTTTGGAAGATGACTGTTGGCCACACATTGGTGATGTTATTGGAGTTTTTCCTTTAAGGTCAGACATTTAATCTAAGTACTATTAACGCTTAAATAATTTGCCAATTTTTTTCCCTTACTAAGCTTCTTTTTAAAATGGTTCTTTGGTTTGTTTCCTTTGAAACTCTGTTTCATGTGTGATTTTTAATGAAATTTCAATAACAATATCCTTTTAAAATGTCAAATACATTTTTGGGAAATGAAAAATATTTCAGAACAGAAACCTTGCGATTCCAAATCAGCTTCCACACTTATGCTGCACTCTCTTATTTATGGCTGACTGACCATTTCATTGAAGCTAAAAAATCAGTAAGATATTTTTGCTGTGTCTGCACAGCAAATATATATACATATAAATATACACATATACACATATATACATATAAAAATATACAAATATACACACATGTATACTATTTCTCCAAGGCCAATTTGGATAAAGTCAGAAATGCCTGAAAATGGTGATCTCTGGCGGAATAACTCTGTAGCTGCAATAGGCATCAATGTTACCAGGTGTTTGCTTTCTCCATCTAATTGCAATTAACATCCTAGCAGGGCCTAGAGATGTTGTTGTAATTGCAATTTACTAGACTGACACAATGATTTCTTGATAGTCTCTCCCTTCTGTTGGGGGAAACATACTCACTTTTTTAGTATTTATTTATTTATTTGCAGTCGGATGTATTTTTGAGAGGTTCCTCCACCCCACTCTGAGACCAGAGCTAAAGCCGATGAAAAGCATTTCAATGTTTGAAATTTTTTTCTTGACGCACAACCTTGTCTGCATCTCTCTTTTACATTCGGACAACAAAGAGAAAGGGGACATTATCCTTGCACATACTGATACAACGCAAATATTTTGAAGTTACTCGCATAGATAAGGAAAAATTGTTCCTGTTCCTGCCTCCCTTTATGCATCAGGGTTGCAGAACGGCGGTTTCATTTAGCTATTGTGCTAAGTGATGGATAAAAAAAATGCGTATGCTCTGAGCAGGGCTTGTTCTCAAGTGACATTCAAGTAAGAGCCTGGCAGAGCGGGTGTGGGTGCAGCAGAGGAAGCTGTGACTCTCCCCATCACCTGTGAAAAATGCGCATTTTATGATTGGCTTTTCGCAAATATTAAAATAGATATTACATGTGTTGTGTTAGAAAGTAATGCTGTATTAATTCTCTGGAGTAGTGTGTTAAATATAGTTTTAGGTTATAAAAATTGTTAAAATAGAAACTATGCTATGTAGGATACTTTTTTCTAAAGAAAGGACTCACAGTGAGATAGCAGCCACAGGACACCTAAATCTTTCAGCGAAAAAGAATTTATTGCCTTCTTATCAGAAGAAACAAACTTCTTCCCGCCTCGAAGGCGCTGTCAGGATTCAGAGGAAGAAGCTGAGGATGACCAGACAGAATCCTGTATTTGAATGGAATTTAGGTATCATGTATGAGGTGTATGAATATGCAAAAGGCTATTGCTTTTAAGGGTTAATCCTCTGTTGACGTGTGTCCTTTTTCGGGCTTGTGCTGCCCAGAAAAAGGTACCCGGACGGTCATAACTCTTTGTTTCTATTGTCTCATATTGTCCTAATTCAAATTGTCCAAATTATTATTATTCTAACTGTATTACTATTTTTATAACCATTTTATTACTATTAAACTTTTAAAATTTTAAAAACAAGTGATTGGCGTTTTTCACAATAATCATTTTATTACTATTAAACTTCTAAAATTTTAAAGACAAGTGATTGGCGTTTTTCACATCACCCAACGCGCTTCAAGGACCTTCGCACTTGCCACCTGACCTCGGCCGCGGGACCTGCAGCGCCAAAAGGGCTCTCTACAGCTCTGGCTGTAGCAGGTGATGGCGCAGGTGCCAGCCCCACAATTCCCGCTTTGTCCCGCTGCGTCCCGGCGGTGATGCGCGCCGGGCTGCGCTGCGCTGCGCTGCGTGCGGCAGGGCGCACCAGCCCATCTTGCCCCGTGCCCGCGCTCACAAGCACGGGTGTAAATCCGTGCTGGCTCTCACAGGACCAAGGGCTGGCACCCAGCGCCTCCCTGCCCGCCCGGCGTGCTCCATATCAGTCTTCCTGCAGGAGCGGCAGCGCCGGGCCAGACGGCGGCACATTCTTGTGCCGGGTACCTGCCTTAGTGGAGGCCCTTTCCTCGGAATGGCAGCCCGCAGGCAGCTGGCCAGAGTGGCAAGGGAGCTTTGGGGGCTCGGTGGGGAAGTCTGGGAGGAAGGCAGCCCCGTGCGGAGAATGGCAGGAAAGCCGCCCCGCTTCCCGGCGGCTCCGTCTGCCGGGAGGCGCCGGGAGCCCGCCCGCCCCGCAGGCGCGTCCCGGGATTTCCGAGCCGCGGCCGCAGCTCCTGCTAACAGCCAAATATTTCACTCCAGAGACATACTACACTTCCTGATATAGGATGCACTTGCATGTCTCCTGGTGACCTTAAACACTAATAAAGGAGTCATAATACGACCTAGACAGGCCTTGAGAGGCAGCCGGCGCACGGGAGGCTCGAGGGGTGGGAGCGCTTGTCTGCTCTTTGTTCGGCAGCTTTCGTGTCGTGTTCCTTCCCTTTTGATTATGCAGAGGAAGGGATTTTAAAATACATTTGTGTTGCCCTTTTGCCAGCAGCAGAAATTAATCCAATGTGCTGGGAGAGAAAAAGCTCCATGTGCTGATGGCCGGGGCTCTCCAGCATCTCCCCAGCAGTTCGCATCTGAGCGAGGAGCCCTCTCTGCTCTTGCTCCCCACAAACTGTGGCCCACAAAGGAAAAAGGCAACACAGTGCAAACACTGATCCTCCTACGGATCCTACTCACTCATTTCCACTGCCTGGGCAGGCAAGAAACTGCTGTGCCTATGTATTGTGGACATTTTAAGGCTGCCTTGCAGCTGTAAACTCAGAGACATCCAGCTCCCACCCAAATCACAGGCTGAAGGAATGGTGAGGTTCTCGGTGATGTTAGGCCAGAATTTCTTCTGCTGACCACAGACGCACTTGCACTCAAAAGAGTGGAGGACTTAGCCCCTTCAGTGTAGGGAAATATACATTTTCCTATTACATGCTGCCTCCTGCTACATGTGGAGTTTCGTACTGCCTTGGCCCTACAGCTCAGCAAAAATAAGCAGAGAAAGGTTAATTTTGGACCATGCTGGCAATACAGCTATCAACCATAAAATGTGCTCAGACTTGCTAAGTAATGAGTGAATGATGACTTTGTTACAGGCTAAATGGTACAGTGTCACAGCGTTAGAGATCAAATGCAAGCGGGGGAGAAACAAGAGACCACCAGGATAAGAGGCAGACTTTCTCATCAGCAGAGAAAACTATTTTACTCTTTTAATAGCTCTAAAAATACTCTATTTGACCACGAACCTATGTTATTTAGATCTGTTTATTTGTAAAAGGAAGGATAACAGTCTTCAACTCCATATTACATAAGATCAGCTGACATTTGCTATGATATCACAGACCAACAAAATGAAATAACTCGCAGAGAAAATATTGACTTTCTTTGTCTGAATTTAAGCCAGCAGACAGAAGAGAGATGAATATAAAATAAGAAAAAATATTACAGCAGTCATAGTCAAACTAAATTTAGATACAAGTGAGGCATGTCCTAATTTAGGAAAGCGCAAGAAAAGATCTTGAGCATTATTATCTCTAGTATGAAAGCTTTAAGTTGCAGAAAACAATTCTCAATAATACCATCCTCCAACACTTTCACAGAATTCCCACTGATTTTGGCAGGAGCTATGCACACCTTTTGGAGGGAGGCCTTCAGCTTCATGGAGAAAGAGGAGGCTGAACCTGTACACATGGCAATTCTTAGTGGTCATTTTCACTACACAGGCCAGCAACTCAAAACGCTTTAAGTCTGCTCTCAACTAAGACACTAATCAAATAACCTCACATCTGACATGCCCTTAGAGTATCAGTCTGCCTTCAAGACTCTTTCCCAGGATCTGACTGACAAGGGCAATTAATCAGGGCTGGGTCCACTGTAGCCAACAATGTGACGTCAGTGCAAAGTTGGTGAGAAGTCCACACCAGAGGTCTTTTTTTGCATCAGCTTTGTTCTTAACAGAGTGCTGTTGCTCACTTACACCTCATTTTTTAAAAATAAATACACATTTTTGAAGCTTCTGGTAGAATACATTTCTCAACTTGACTCAATTCAGTAAACTTTAACAGAAATTTCTACAAAATCCTTTCAGTCACATTCCACTTTTTGCAAGGAGGAAAGAAGCAATCATGACTGTCTGAATATTTCCGTCACAGAGAATTTTCTAATATTTCTTTTGTACATTGAGAACAGTCTCCTGCATAAGTTTTCTAGGGTCTGATATGCTCACTTTTCTTTTTTTTTTAATTCACCATCATGTGTATGGAAAATCTTCTCCTGACTTTTTCCAAATTCTTCAGTTTTAATTCAATGCATCTAAAAACCAGCTCTGTTTCCCCTGAGTACTAGGCTTGGAGGGAATTAAATGCTGTCTCCTGTGTGCTCTAGCACATTAGGACGGCAGAAGCTTTAAATGTCAATCTTTCTTTAATATAATAGGAATTGATTCATTACACTACACCCTCACTACCGAGTTTACACTTGTGTTCATAAATTACTCCAGGTCAAAAACTGTATTTAGGACCTCATCCATTCAGGATCTGGCCTTTATGTAGCAAAATCAGATTTAGAAGACTTTGGAGACCTTGCCACTTATAGAATTCTGGTCTTCTACATTAGTTCTGTTTTCTTATAGTGTCTTATTAAGCAATAATTCTATCTCCTGTTACCCCTTTCTAGTTCTATGCAAGCAGGATTGTTAGCATCCCCCTGCAATGCTCCAGGCCTCTCCACCTCTTTCCTTCTTCCTCTTGGCCTTTTGTCTGCTGTTTCTCTTGGGTATTTCTGCACAGCAATTCAGTTTCTTTAAAGGCAGCCCTATTGGTGCCTCAGCTGATCTCAATTTGTACATTACACAAGAAAGAAAAAAAATAAAATAAAACCAGTCTGAAATACCATTTGCTTTTTACCGCATAAAATACACCATAAGTTCACCTCACGCCATGTGCGTGTTCCTGTTCTCCTCCGCATCAATTTTTCCATGGAAACTTGCACCAGCGTCATCCAGAGCAGGAACTCCCCACACTTGGGCTTGTCCTTCGTGAGAGGAGGGCACTGCTGAGAAGGTGAGTGTGACTGACACACAAAGGGCCCCAGGCTCTTTGGCACATGTGTTTCTCAAGCTCCAGTTGTGAGTTGACATGTTTACATTGCAAACCACTCACAGACTGCAGCGGGTGCAAACAGGCATCTTCAATTATTCCTGTGGCCTCTTCCCCATAAATAAAATATTAAGAAAGAAAGAAAACTGTCTGCTAGCCTGTTTACTGCCAGGATTTCTCCCATCTTGTGGTACTCAAGCAGAGTGACTGTGACAAGCTCCTTGGCTGTTGTGGAAACAAGAAATGATGACAAATGAGCCCCAGCAATGGTCAGGTGAAGGGCACCGTGACGATGGGATGGCCCTGTAGCAAGGCAGGGGTCAGGGCCCTGGCTGACATGCAGGCACACTTCAGCAAGTCCTCCCAGACCTGCTGCCCCCTCACAGCAGGGAGCTGTGGGCCACACCAGTCCTGCTTGCCCTGGAGGTGGAAACAGCCCTTTCACCCTCCCCAGCTGCTGAAAGGGGGCCACAGATATACACAACAGTTTAACCCAGATGGCATCTCTGTCACATCCACCTCCTGTGTGCCTCAGAGGACTCCAAATCAATGCCAAGGGAGCTTCTTTCGGGCCATAATGCATGCTCATGAGTCCAGTCAGACTTTTCTCCAACATGGTAACATGGCACAAACAAAACCACAGGCAGATACGATGCCCCACGTGAATCTCATGCAGAAGTAGAAATACCTTTGGTATATTTCTAGTGGCATTTTCTTTTCTAAAGAACCTGTTTGAGTTATAATCTAAACACCATTTTTCAAAGAGACCTTAGGGCCTGCCTCTCTCTAGCTCTTGGTCAGGCTAACAGCTTCTCCAAGCTGGCAATTGGATCACTTCACATGTGGGGGGCTTCACACATCTCAATCCGTGGATATCCCTCCTGTTTGGCATATGGCCATGGGGACAGGAACACAAGGTCATGGGTACTGCATGCCTGAGTCCTATGTCACTGCCTGGCACACAGGAGAAAATCAGAGCTTCAGTTCATGCTGGGCATATTAGCAAAGAGTGCAGGCACCAGTTATGCCAGTACTCTTTAAATTTGGATCTTTTATAACTCATGAAAAAGAAACTTATAAATTAATTAATTAATCAAAGCAGAGCAAATACACACATTTTTGAAGACCAGTCTCCAGCAACAATCTGTGAACAGCATTGTTCAGCAATGCTTGGTTTTCTTTTCCACAATTTCCTAGGAGTCGTATTCATCCTGCCTTCAAGGACTGGTGCCCCTGCTTAATCAGATTTATAATAAGCCTAATATTTAGGTTCTCAAGAACAATTTGAGATTTCCTTCCAGTGAACATTAGAAAATGATACTGTGATTAGACATGATATCTCTCTGACTGGGACTGTTAAACAAAACAAGCAGTTGGCACAACTATTTTATTTGGGAAGAAAGAGAAGCAAGAATAATGACAGCCAGTTTCCAGGTTTTTAATAGAGGAAATGTTTTTGATACAGAAGTCCCATCCCAGATGTACTTAAGTTCACATACGAAGTAACACAAGTTGTTTTTCAAACATGGAAAAGTTCAGAAAAGCTCATTAAAATTATTTCTTACAGCCCTCTATTCACCTTTTTCTTTATGCAGCACCTGAAAGTTAAAAGAGTTATGACATGTAAGATAACCAAAGGGTCAATCCTGCCGAAAAATATATTAGTCAGCTAAGACAAGCAGTTTTTGCCCAGCTTTGCCTTTGGACCATAAGGACTTTGTTAGCATAAAAAGAGACATTATTTTTCAGAGAAATATGATGTCAGTAGAGCTCTTGAAGAATAAACAAAATCTTTTCCTTCATTGTGTATTACAATCTTACAAAAATAGTGAACTGACTTTCTTCTCACACTTTTTACCATGAGTGATGCACAAGGCAGAAAAAAATCTTTTCAATAGTTATGAAATTTCAAGCTGAACCTAAAAAACTTGGAGAAAAGTTTTAGACTTAACCACTGTGACACTGAGACAAGTGGCAGACCAGAACTCTGCAACTTTACATTTTTGTTTTCCATGATTCAGTCTAATCCCTTCCACAAGCAGGAGACTATACAAGGCATTGACTAGAGAGCTGTTTCTTTTTCTTCAAATTTCAAAGTGCTTTTTTCCCCGGTCTGAAAATGTCTTAAAAGTAAACATCTGTCTTTCATCTGCTGGATGGCAATTTAAGAACATCGACCATTAACCCCCCAGGCACCTCTGCAGATCTGAGGTCTCTCATAGCAAGAGGTGCTTGGGGCTCCTGGTGGTCCTTGGCTGCAGAGTAACCCAGAGCATCTATATCTCTTTCTGTGAAGAAGAGAATACATCATCAGGGATCCCTTTCTGCAATACAGCTGGAGCATATAAAAAAAAGTCATAAAAAGCTCCTAAAACAGAACATCACTTACAGTATATGTCTGTTCCTACTTGTGTTCCCAATAGCGTCTTCAAGATTGACCTGCTTTTTTAAAAAAAAAAAAAAGAGAAAGACTAGCACCTATTACAACTTAACATCTTTAGCACCCAAGTCTATCTACTGCTCTCTTCTGGAGCAGCTTTAAGAGTTCACCTCCTATCAAATACTTGTGCACATTCAAGGCGCAGGTACTTGACACTCTAGAATACGTCTAATCTGTTAAATGGGAAAAAAATTCTTTGCCTCCTTTGTTTGATATGTCACCTAATATATTTCAGGAAATATGAAATCAGATTAAGCCTGAAATGCCCTATCTCACCCAGTGACTCCTAAGTGGCATTTCCCTGTGCTTGGGATAAGCACTGGATACCATTTCTTCATAGAGCAAGCTGAGCTTTATCCCATCCCAAACTGTCTATACCAGGGCTTGGAACAGGCCTCATGAAATTTAAATTGTTGTGTGCCAAATGACTGCTTAGCCACTAGAGCAGTGCTAGTCCATTCTGGCTCTCCTCAGCCAGCACAGCAAGACCTCTTTGACCAGGGTGTAAGAAAAAAAGTGGTGGTGGCTGGGCTAGGGGACACCAGGTGCTGTGACACACTGCTAGAACATTGTGTGTGATGCCCATTTAACACAAAGCATGAGTATTCAAGGGACTAATGCCTAAATATCATTCAGCCTATTCTGTTTTGTTTTATGAGGATTACTGTGCCTTGCATTTTACCACAGCCTCCAAGCAGTGTGTTTCCAGTGGTCCACAAGGCAGCCTACCACTAGACCTGTTTCTAAAAAATGGGATTTCGCCAGTCAGCTAGGCACTTTTGAAAATGTTACTCCTAGTCAGACTAAGCTCTTTGGGCTTCCCTCCAGAGAAGCTGCTGGGATGCCTGGGACCTACCAGCACAGAAGCAGTTAATTTCTATGAAGACTCTGAGAAAAAAAAAAAGCCTAAGAACAGCCCTGTGTTGGGAGGAGAGCTGGAAAACGAGGCTGTTGCTGTTGTTTTCATTGTGTGCACTCTAATCAGAGAGAGTAAGAACAATAATGCATGTAATGCTGATTTTGGACCATTTCCATGCAGCTTTTCCCAGGCTAGGCAGCCTTGGGAACCACTGATAGTGTGGCACACCAGGGGCACAGCCTCAATCACCAAGCACAGGGCAGGGCAGCCTTTTCTGCACATAAAATATGTGAGGGATGACAAGAATCTTCCCAGCATGGGAAGTGGCAATAACAAAAAAAAATATACAAGGGGCTGAAGCTGAGTGCAACATCCACTGCAGAGCATGCCTGCAGGCAACACTCAGATTTGAAAGGTAGACTGCTATTTTTCATTTCCTCCCCCGTTTTGTGCTTGTTTGTTTGTTTGTTTGTTTTCTCTTCTTTCATTAGATGCCCCCCTCCCCCTCTCAGCACCACTTTGAAGCCAAGATGAAAGAATTGCTGTGGCTGCTGGCACAGAGCACACACAGGGAGACTGACTGAAGTGTGCTTTAGTTTAAGATGGCATGGCTTTTTTTTCCCCCTAAGTAGGGGAGGGACAGGGGGAGGGGAGAAGAGGAGAAGAAAGTTATTCAGCTAAAAACAATATATCACACTTCATTGAAAAGCATATTGTACAGCTTGGATTCAAACATGGTCCTAATTTTTGAAAGCTTTGCTCTTCAAGGACAGAGGGTTTTGGGTAGCTAAGATGTGGCATCCTCCCAGACAGCAACAGCCCATATTTTATTCATAAAACCTGCCACATCAGTGTATGATGAGAATTGACACAACAAGCTGTAGCTCCGTGACCTGTTTTGAATAAGTCGGTCAAATCAATGATGTTTGTCCCTTAGTAGCAGAAATTTATGTAGCCACTGAGGGGTGGAAAAAAGTCACTTGCTACCATTTTTGTTTCTAAAACAAAGAGACGCCTTTGAACAGTAACAATAAAAGGATCAACTTGTTTTCTTTTCTTTTCTGTTCTCTGGCAATTGATTTCTTCTGACATCCACTTTGAAAAAAGAAAAGAAAGAAAAAATTTGGCAGAAGAAAGGATAGAATTTACAGACCTCTTTCTTGACACTGGAGGATGTGATTATCTGTGAGTGGCTGAAATATTCAGTTATTTGGGGAAATCCTGGTGTCAGTGACATCAGAAAGGGACTGTCAATGACTTCAGCACATCAACAAGTTCCAATCCCACCAAGTTCATCATGTGCTGTCCAAGCCTGCAAGGACAAGGCCCTTCCACCAACTCAGGCTTGTCCTGATGATGGGAAAGTTGTAGAAAGACTCTGCAAAATCCAGGGAAAAGGGAAGGTCACCATGCATGGTTGCAATATTTTCTCCTGCCTTCAGCTCCCAGCCCTTGCCCCTATAAAAGTGTCATTCACCACCAGAATTTCATGCTTATTTAATATCTGTTAGTCACTGTTAAACTGCCAACAGCTAGCTAAATTCACACTAATGTTCTTTTAAATATGCAGCAGTCCTACCATTTACAATCATTATGGAATTAAACTGTAGAATTAAACTCTCAGGTCAAATACCTTAACATATATCTAAAACAGCATTAATTAGCTTGTCCAAGGATTTTTTGGAAGCCCTTGAAGAGAACAATTACAGCAATTGGTGAATATCCTTTGAAGGGTGGATTGCACGCAGCTTAGCAAGTTAGAACTTCTGACTATTAATTTATTTTGAACTAATTCTGACCCTGCTTCTGTCTGCTAACTGCAAGCCAACTTTCAAAGGCCAAATATACTGGAGTACAAAGTAAGCCAAGTTTTCTGGAGAATAGAAAGCAGCAAGCCAGCTTCTCAGAGGGATGGGGCTGGTTCCATATCAAAGATTAATAGTGAAACAAAAGAATCACAAAATAGGTGTTATCATGACCTGTTACGCAGAAATAATAATTTTATAGCAATATGTTTTGTATATGGAACAATCCAGGGCCCGTGTTAGGAAACAGCACAGCCATTGAAAGAATTCCTTGTCACAGCAGTAACAGAGGGGACTTGTTACAAACCAAGCCGTTTCCAAGCAAGCAGCAAACAGGATTTTGTGACGGTGGCATCACAAGAGGATCATGAGGAGATCTTTAAACAACAGACAGACTAAAGGACTTGAAAAGGTTTTCTGACTTGGCTCCAAGGAAGGACCAGTTATGCCCAAACTATTCCAGGCATGTTTATGGAATCTTGTCTTTAAGATCTCAAATGATGGAGATTCCTCAGTTTCCCCAGGTAACATAATTCAGTGTGTAGCTGACTGCACATTAAAAATCATTCCTATGATCTAGCCCAATCTCCTTTATTACTGTTTGGTATGCATGCATCACATTCTTCTGGAAGGCAAAATGCATTGCACTTTAGCATTTTCATTTGGGCTGCCTTTATCCTTATCATGGATATGTCCAGTCAGGTCCATCTTCCCTCCTAATGGCTCCAGGATGATGACATTAAAGCTGGAATATGCTCCATTACTTGCAGCATTTTGCCTAGCCAAATTCTAATTGTAGGACTCCCTTTTGTGAGTGCTGTGATACACTTCCTATCACTATTGTTTTAAAAGCACTGGCCCTTTCAGAAGTGCAAGCAGGAGGGGTTGGAAAAGGAAATGTCCAACATTTAAATCAATTGCAGTAAGTGGGTACCAAGACATTGGGCAATGAACTTTGCATATCAGACAACCACATGGATCTCTCTCAGTCTGAATTGACAGGTCAATAATAATGAAAAAAAATTTTAACTGAAAAATAAAAATAATCAAATAGAATAATTCTGTATATGGCTATTCTCCTACTACTAGACAGAATCCAGCTACGAAGCAAAAACCGCAGAGTGAAGAAAAATCCAGGATCCATAAAGAGTTATTTTTCAATGTGGTGATATTAACAATGTTATCCAAAATTCTCTCTTCTTAAATCGGTGGATTAGATGTTTTCTTGAGATAATTGCAAAGTAGTGACACGGGAAAGGCAGAGCAAATTTTAATTCTTACCTAGCATCCAAGAAATGCACCACTTATTTTAATGACCAGAAAGAAGATTCAGGTAAATTTTGGAGGACCTCAGTAAAAGTATCTATTTGATGTTCCTCAGAGACAGAAATATTCAAATTGTTAGTGCTGTGAAAAAGCAGCCATGTGAAGAATGAAAATACAAGAGATAGCGCTGAAAAAAAAATCCAAAGGAGACACTAAACCTTTTACTTTAGGATTTAGATGGCTTTGAATATTGGTGGGAAGGAATAAACCTGAAGAGAGGGAACACAAATGTTTCTGCTTTTGTAAGGCAAGGTTTTGTCACCAAGTGTCTACTGCTGACTGTATTTTTAAAGGTAGAATATTGAACAGGATGAGCCACATACTGGTCTGAGAACTACCATGACCCTAAAAGGAAGAGATATTGGAGTAATTCTAAAATCAACCTCAAGGTAACATCTTTGCCCTTTTCACCATCACATGTGGAACAAAAATATTTAGCAGGGCTGGTCACTGCTAATCTCATTCACTAACTTATTCTTTTTACCATGTGAGCTTCAACCTTCAGGACTACATTTCTGGCTTTAGATGTTAATTACAGTATCCAAACTCCCACTACCCCTGTGTGCTCCTTGACGATGAGAAGATTTTCCTGCTCATGTCTCTGACTCCACAAGACTCTGTGCGCAGGATCTCTTAAAAAAAAAAGAGCAGTATCCCTGCCTTTACCATTTCTAGTGCAAGCCACTACACTGTCCCACAGTTACAGCAACCACAATTTCCCTGAATCCTTGGGTTTTGTCTAGTTTATTTGGCCTAAAATGCCGTTTGTTCTGTCAGTGAACTGTGAGCTACATTTACTATCCAGCAAATGGCTTTTTGTCTCTGCTCCATAACCAAGTCAGGAGCCAGACACAGCTTGCACACTTGTTCTGTGGGGATCACTCTTATTAATGAATACATGATTGAGTATCTAACAGGAAAATATCGGCATTTTTGCAAAATCAAAATTTTTTGCATGAAACAATTAAATATTTCTCATTAAATGACACTGAGATACCAGGTTGATTTTTCAATGCTTACAAATGCCTTTGACAGGCAGCAAGTCCCTGTGAGTTACTGACTCCTGCAGGATAGGGCAGAGCCTTTTTGAAAGGTTACAGAAGAATCCTGGTATTGGTTAACAAATTCATCCTCTCCTGTGTGTTAATGGTATAATCAAGGGAAAATGTGTCATGAAATACTTGAAAGGAAAAGAGTAGGTGTGTTTCAAAGCACAAATAAATTTCTACCTTTGCAGTCTCTCAGCAGATCACAGCAGGCAGATTAAGGTTTTGTGTCACTACTGGTGGGCTGTGTGTAACAGGCTTGAAAACTTGCTACCCTGACACTAGTCCCAAACTGAGGCTTATTAGCCAGACCAAAAGCAGCTGTGTTGCCATGACCCACAGCTTTTAAGGAAACAAAACAATTAGTACAGTTATAAATAACTGCTTTTGAAGAGCATAAGTCATACATTTCTGGTTTTCTTTTGTGTCCCTTATAAACAAACTAGCCTTTAAAATAATTGTGTAAAGAGCAAAGACATATGAGATATATGACTGTGACAAGTAATAGCCTCTTACAAAAATTTGGGAGTTTGAGGTTTTTACTCTCCTAGAGTAATAAAGAAGATTGTAAGAGTTTTTTAAGGACTGTTTATTAAGGACTGTAATGACATCTGAGAGGAGAGCTTCAATTGCTATTGACATTTGAATCTCTCAGTCAATTATGTGCGGACATATTTCAAAGTAATGCCTGCACTATCTTCTGATTGTGCTAGGAGCAGAGAGAAGCTTGGAAAGCAGGGTAGCTCAGCCTCTGGCCCCCTGAAGCCAGGGGTTTTACCTCCAGCACAGCAGGAATGGCAGCAAGCAGGGGCAGGAGCAATGTGGAACAGGTCAGAAGGAAAAAAGGCAGTGCCTCCGATTTGGTCAAGAGGTCAGGTCCTTGCTGTCTTTCCCAACTGCTTTCACTCACTGAAATTTTTCTCTTCTTGTACTTTTCTTGTGCTGTTTAGTTAGACCTGCAGTGTCAGCTGGAGTGCTTATCCAAATGAAGGCTGTAATGCTTTCTGTCATGCTACTCTTCTTTGTCTGAAGCTCCCACTAAAATCACCGTGTTATTCTGGAGAAAGTAAGAGGTTTAATAAAGAGAAAAGGGCTTCTCTTGCCCCTGAGTCACAACATGGGTGTCATAGAGGTGGAATAGTGGTGCAAGAGACCAGAGCAAGCCCTTTTCCAGCAGCAAGAACAGCAAGGATACTGAAAGGTTTCTTGAAATTGGTATCAAAGAGTTCCCAACATGTGCCCCAGCATTACTGAGAGGGCTACTGAGCAACACCAGGTTTCTAGATGATGGAAAATTTCCTTTTGGCTCTTTGGGCTTGTTGACTATGGGAATGGGAGACTCCTGAGCAGGTACTAAAAGACTGCCACAGTACTTTCCAATGTGACCTTGTGACAAAAGTTTGGGCCTCACCTTACCTGTAGATGAAACTGCTGCTGTGGAAGAGCCCCAGCCATAATCCAAGAAGGGAATATCAATCACATTTTTCTTTCTTCACTGGGAAACAGCTACAGATTCCAGCATGGTGTGAGGCAGGGATGTTTTTTTGTGTTCCAGAAGGTGATTTATCCAAAGTGCAAGGCAAAACAGGTAACATTCTAGCTGCTTGAAAGCCACCAGGGCAAAGATGTTAATTTTAACAATCTGTCACAGATATTAGAGATTGCTAAACTAGGGACTTGGCTATGAAGTCTATTTTTCAGTTCACAGAAATAATTTAGTTATCTGGTCTAGCACTAATCAGCCTACTGCTCCTCTCCTCAGGAAAAATGCATAACAGGGGTGTAGCCTTGAACGTGGGGAGACCAAAATAAAAATTATAACCATCTTCAGCTCTGTCAGAGATTTCTGCTCTGAATTTGAACAGAGCATTTGGATGTGTGTCAGAATGACAGGATGCTAAATATTCAGCCCTCCAACCCAAGGCTGGTTGTGAGATCAGTGACAAAAACATTTTGGGCCCAACACACTTTTTTCAAACATGGGTTTCCCACTAGCCGCACATTCCCATTTCAAGGCAGCTCCTAAACCCCTTGCAACCACGGCTGGCAGCCCTGGAAGGACTCAGCCAGGCTGGAGCCCTCTCTGCAAGGCTAGAGGTGCCTTCTTCTGCTTGAGGGGCTATTGGGATGATCCCAGGCTGCTGTTGAACTGATCACCCACCATGGCCTTTCACGTGGTAGGTGACAGGTTCTACAGCAGCACAGGAACATCCTGGCAGCAGCATGGTGGGCTGCTCTGCTTGGACCATGTAATCTGTCCCTCCTATGCTCTTCCCCACATTCTTACATGGAAGCAGCAATGACAGCAGGGACAGTGACAGATCCTGCTTGGCTCGCTGTCAGTCTGAGAGCAGACAAAGCTTTTCTGCTTTTATTACGCCCTTTTGCCATAGTAGGCCATGGAACGCAGATGTGGAGTGGAAATTTTCATCCTAAATCTATAAGGGCTATTGCCTTGCATAAGAGAGCTCTGTTACTGCCTTTGCCTTCAGTTTGGACAGTCTCAACAGCAGGGGAGCATCCTCCTGTGCTGATGTGCAGGTGTGTGTTTAACTCTGTCTCCCCGGCATTCTTGCTGTGAGCAAGAGAGATGGTGTAGCAGAGACTGAGGCTACAAGGAGAAGAGGTTTTCTGATTCAGTGTCTCTGTGTGTGCCTTTGTCTGTTATCACACAGAGATTGAGTTACAGCAGTGCAAAGGAGGCTGTGAGAACATCTCCATCCCCTGGCCATGGAAACAGAGAGGCCTCTGCAACCAGAGCTACAGAAGTGATACAGATCAGCAAAGGAACTCTCTGCCTTTACAAGCCCAGACAGGCTCTGCAGCAGCTCTTACACATGACATGCTGTGCCGTTAGTCCTGGCCTTCTTGCCTTCATGACACTACCCCAGGAGACCAAAGTTTTGTCTTTTCTTCCTAATCAGGTCTCTCACATACCACTTCTTTCTGTGGCATGGCTTCAAGGGGCCATCAGTTTGCTGGTGTCTGTGTTAAAATATATTAAAGCAGCCTGGTTTTCAAGGAAGAGGTTTTACTGAGGTCTGTCACTAGTGGTGTTCCTTAAGGTTCAATACTGGGCCCAGTATTGTTTATTTTATTCATCAATGGCTTGGATGAAGGGGCAGATGCCTCCTCAGCAAGTTTGCTGATGACACAAAGCTGGGGGGAGTGGCAAATCCCCTAGGAGCTATGCAGCCCTTCAGAAGGACCACAACCGGTCAGAGAGATGAGCAGAGAGGAGCTGCCTGAAATTCAACAAAGGTAAATGCAGGGTCCTGCACCTTAGGATGAATAATCCCGGGCACCTGTAGAGGCTGGGGGTTGATCTGCTGGAAAACAGCTCTGCAGAGAAGGACCTGGGGGACAACAAGCAGCAGCGTGCCCTTGAGGCCAAGAAGGCTGGTGATATCCTGGCATGCACTAGAAGAGCATTCCCAGCTCTTCTTGAAAAGAGTGCATTTCAAACTCATAGGGCCACTTCAGCAGAGTGTAAACACCCTAAATTCCATTATGGTCACAACCTCAGAGGCATGTCTTCTGGATTCTATAATGGTCATGTAGCCAAAACAGAATATGAACCTGAGGGCTGTAGGTTCAGCAGCACTCTGTCCACCAGTGCTGAGAGTAGAAAAGACTGATCTGGTCCAGCCTTGGTGGTGCCTTGTGCTGGGTAAGTAGTCCCAGAACATGGTGAGTCTTTAGAGTTAGACTGAAGAATACTGCAAGAGTTTTGTTATCTGGTAGTTCTACAATCAAAAAACTATTAATTCACAAGGTTTTACATGGCAGTCCTATTAAAAAAAAAAAAAACAAACAAATATCAAACTAACAAAAAGAAACAGTACTATGAAAACACAAACCACTTAGAAAGACGCTGTTTTGTTTGGGTTTTTTTCAGTTCCCCTGTGATGAAAGGTCTGTCAGTTTGCAACCTGGCATAATTTGCCTCTTGGCAGCACTTAACCTCTCTCACTTAGCTGCTACTCCTACTTGTTCAATGTATGTGTTCTCCATTGGCTTTGTTATGGAGTCTTCACCATCTGTACCATGTCAGCAGCACTACAACCTTACAAACTAGAGAAAAGGCTTTTCTCCCAGCCCATAACTTCCTTACCCATTGCTAGGGTTGCTCTTTTAAACTTGTTTAGGAAGACAAGAAAATAAAAGGGAAAAAAGGAAGATGAGGAGAGGAGAGGAGAGGAGAGGAGAGGAGAGGAGAGGAGAGGAGAGGAGAGAGGAGAGGAGAGGAGAGGAGAGGAGAGGAGAGAGGAGAGGAGAGGAGGAGAGGAGAGGAGAGGAGAGGAGGAGAGAGGAGAGGAGAGAGGAGAGGAGAGGAGAGGAGAGGAGAGGAGAGGAGATAGAAGAGAAGAGCAAAAGGGAAACAAGTCCTTAAAGTAAACCCCAAGAAACATATCTTCTGAGATCTGCTTATCTGTACATGTTACCAAGGGAAATTTCTCTCTGTGAAATTTGATGTATTGAAAAGAGGGGGAAAAAGAAAAGAGGAAAAGGAATAGAAAAAAAACCCCTGTGGCGTAATCCCCATGAGAAGACCATGTCCAAGAGTGACATTCTTGAGGCTAATCTTCCCATATGTCCTCTCTAACAAGCACGGTAAGAAATAATTGCAACCATTCCTGCTCAAGTTGCATATGCTGGCAAAAATTATTTCACCAAAAGAGCATTCTTTTGTACAAGTCCCCGAGCGCCTGCACGAGCCTTCACTAAGGCTCTTTCTCTCTCTCTCCCCCCAACATTCCTGCTCTCGAGAGTGTGGCACTCAAGTACGGTGTGGGTTGTGCTTTTGGGTGTAGTGAGTAAAGGTGACTCTCACTGTTACTGTAAATTAACCTGTCAACACCAGCCTAAGAGCCGTGGCCAATAAAAATAATGGGCTTGTGAGTGAAGAGCTGTTGACACAGCATTTCAGAAAGACAAGTTCAGCACTTGGGGCTGCAAGGGCACCAAACGTTTTTGTTTTGGTTTTCAGTTTTTGTTTAGTTTTTTCCCCCCAAGTTTGCTCACAAAATACAGAAGAATTCAGCATCATTTCCAGACTGCTAGTGTAAAAGGATGGTGTGGATATCCTGAGGATTTTCAGCCCTGGAGGCCACCTGAGATTGTACACTTAACTTGAATATCTATATTGCATGAGAAAATCAGTAGCCAGAGGGTTAAATGTGTTACTAAATAATTTTCCTCCATGATGCTCCTTAAAGTGGGCTGATAATAGAAAATTAAGCCCTCCATTTTCTCGGCCTTTGTAAAATCATCACATATATTCACACCATCTCCTTTGGGAGAGGCACTCATGTATCTCTGTACAGAAAGCACTGACATCTTCCTTTTCTCTTAAAACTACCTTTGCTGCAGATCAGAAATACAGGTAGACTTGAATGTGGCAGAGCATAAGCACTTTGTTCAGACGGGTTTTTAAGTTGCCATTGGTCTTCAAAGCTGTTGGAGTTCCAGCAAGCTGAGTTACAACTACTGTGAAGTGATTTTGTAAGTATTGTTTCCAGTGCTCAGGGACGATTCATGCTGTGCTCCTTACCATTTTCAATTACACCAGTACATGCAGAGCTTGTCCCACCAGCCTGATCAGGGCAGTCCCTTAACCAAAGGGAGCAAGTACAAAGGAGCCTGTGAGCAAGCTGTGTGGTGGAGTGTGGGAGGGAGAGGAATAATCCCCTGTGCCCTGGTGGTTGGGACAGAAATTGCCTGTGGAGAGACTTTTCATTCAGTCATTCTTGCTGTTGTGGTGTTCCTCTGAGTCTTCCTGACACATGGCTGCAGGTCAGAGCACTGATGCCCAGGTGCTTTAAACTCAGTCTCTGCCTCAGCCCGAGGCTAAGTGAAATGCTGGGTGAGACAAGAAATCTAACACAAGAGGAATGAAACCACCCAGTATCTGCGCTACTGTGTGTCGTCGCTGTGGGTCTCCAGGCCAGGAGTGCCTCTTTCCCTGTGTTTGTGCAGTGCCTTGCACAGGGACAGCAACATCGCTGAGGGCTGCATGGGAGTCCAAAACAACAGCCAGAGATGCCCACATACAACTTACATTTTTTATCTTTTAACAATGACTGCTACCGAGCTTAGCATGATCACACTGTGCTGCCATCCTCTCTGGACTATTGCTAGCTATGAGACAGAGCTCTCCTGCTTCTTGTTTGGTTTGGTTTCCTCCACAGGAGTTTGGCAGACTCACCATCACAGGCAGAAGCACAGCTTTTTCCATAGGCCAGAAACATCCTCCACAACTCATTAAGGTTTTACAACTATTTTACTGGAAAAGAGTTGCTCAGCACTCACGCAGAGCTTTACTGGTGAGGTGCCATCTGTTGAAGACAGAAATGCAATAACATGATTTTCATCTCAAAGAACCTGCTAGCTCACCCTTCATACAGTGCTAACCCTTGCCTCTGCTAACCTGTAGTACAGCTTTCTTGGAAATTATTTTAAATTCAATGTTTGACTCAGAGCTATTTTGACTTTTTTTTTTTTTCCCAGATGCATTATTTGATTTTTAAGGACTTTAACAGAAAAAAACAGAAAAAACAGAAAAAAAATTTAAGGCTGGATATACCAAACTACTTTAAAAATCCTGAGAACATGTTCCCTGAGCCTATATCCCTAATCAGCAAAGTTTGCTTGTTGCAGTATTTACCAAGGAGAAAAAAATTCAGCATTCCTCCTTGTGACTCTACTGCAAAAAGCAACATGCTTGAATTTGGGCAGTTTATCTCTTAGGAACTTGTCTCAGAAAAGGTGAACTGGAGTGCAGCTCACCCAGTATTCCTAACTGAAGCTTCATACCAAATTATAGAAAGTAATTAATTACCCACTCAGACAAGTGCTGTAAACACCAAAATACAGTTGCAAGATGTGCAACCTTCTCCCTCTTCTCTGCATTGTTGCTAAGTTGCCCCAAGGATCGAGCCTTCCAAAATTCAATGTTTCCTTCTGAAAATGTCGAAATGAACCAGTTGGGCATTTCCAGAACTAACTTTGTTAGTTTTTGCTTCAGCCAAAAGTCGCTGTCCTGCCTGACCCAGTGTCACAAGGCTGAACTTTTAGGCGAACACTCAATTTATTGGGGCAAAGAGAACAATTGCAAAGTCCTGCTCTGTGGCAGCTCCTCCGAAGGCAGGTCGAGCAGCTGGGGAGCAGAGCCCCTGCTCTGGGCACGGCGGGCAGCCCCTGACCGGCTGCAGGAGGTTCGCGACTTGTGTGGCAACATGCGGCATTTCTTCTTCATAAAAAAAGAAATCACCAAAGCAAAAACAGATGATAGAGAGTAGCCGTTGCTGAGATACTACAAATAAGTAAACAATCCTTGGGCTTTGTGCTGTTGTTATTTTTCTTTAATGAGGGCTGTGGGTGGGAGGCCCTGGCGCCTCTTCAGTGCACCCAGCCTAGAAAAAGAACTCTCTCCTACCCTGATGGAGTTGACAATGCAACAGGAGTGGTACCTCCTGAGCAACTCAGCCCACAGCTGGGGAGTAGCCCTCCACTTTGAAGGTTTCTGCTGCTGACATCAGGGTAAAATATGAAAACTCTGTCTCTTCTCCTTCATCAAATTGTGCAGTTCTGCTCCACAAGAAGAAGCTGCTGTCAGGGACTTGGCAGGCTTCCCAAAGCTCAGCAGTTGAGTGACAAGGAACAGAGAAGGGCACTGTACCAGGGCTAGTTATGATTTTTTGGCATATTATTAGGTATTAAAAACCATAGAGAAGATGTCCTCCGAGGTGCAAATAATCTCAATTGTAAGCTGATGGCAGAGTGCATAAAATCTATTTTGAGGACAAACCAAACTGTACCACGTCAGTCAAAAACCTTTTAGGCACACTTGCAAAATATTTTTCTGCACTCTGCAAATATTATGTTTGTCCACTATGACACATATTCATAAAAATATAAAGGTACCAGTGGGAAAGAGGTACATGAGTTGTCCCTGGAAACATCTTCAGCCTTCAACTTCTATATTCAAGTATTCTCCTACTTCAAGAAAACTCATTCTAATTTTTTTCAGCCAAATGCAATTGCACTTACACATGGGTTTAACAATTCTTCTCTCTCTGGACCTCTATGTCTACTTTTTTTGCCACAAAACTGGCCCTGTTACTGGAAAAGAAAAATGAGATGGTTATTTGAGATTCCAGCTGGACACCGGATGGATTGTTCTTCTCCATGATACAAGCCCAGCCTCATGGGAGCCCACAAAAAAAGAGGGCAGCATTTCTTTTTCATTCCTCCTGTACACTGGGGCACTGCTACTTCTTGTGTGTCTTTCTGCATGTATTGTCCTGATGTCTTACGGATTTTTTTTAAACTATCAATAATGCTGCTTACCCTCCTGCAGTGAGAGGACAGAGAATTTTTTCCCCCTTCAGAAGAGGAACTGTGCTGTGTAAGAGCTGCTTTCCTTGTCAAGCACGAGTTTGAATGTGAAGGTTTGTAGCTGCTCTTTGGCATCCTGCATTACTCCCATAGATTGCTTCCTCTTCCTGATTTCTCAGTAAAACCTGTTGCTGCCACTTATTCCTTTCCTAACAAGTAAATGTACAAAAAGTACGAGCTGCAAACATTAATGAATAATGAATGTACCTTTATGTTGGAGGGAAAAGCAAGAACAATGTGGGCTGACCAGACCGGTCGGCTGCTCCCAGCCAGCTGCTGCCAAAGCAGGGGCAAGGGGAGAAAACTGAAGTGCCCACCAAATGCGTCACTCCAGGTGCCAGCTCAAAGGGTGCATGGTTTCCCACAGAACTCTATTTCAAAGCCAGTGTCCTGAGAGGAGTAAAGTTTCTTCTTTGGAAAACTCTGTCTCCAGCGGATTCTCAAGTGTCTACTAGAGCTGTGTTCCCCCAGCAGTGTTTCTCTCAGCTGGTGTTATGCAACAGGGCCGTGTGATTTCATGAAGCTTGCAGGAATGTCATTAACACCTTGTGATTCCTACCAACTTTAGCTGGCTAATTGCCAGCTGGTTTGAAAATTATCAAGGGGTGTGAATATGAACAAACACATGCATGCCACATTGAGTGGTATGGTGGGAGCCTTATTTCCTAGAAAACCCAGCTAGTAAATAAAGCAAAATCACAAGTAATGTTGTTGGCAGTAGTGTCAGCTGCCCCCATACCTGTCATGGTGCTAGGGTCACCCACAGGCCTTGCTGTTCCCAACCAGCCTCTCTTAGGACTACACAGCCCAGGAGCCCGTTTCAGTTCAGCCTGGGGTGGCCAGTCACTGCTCCAGTGCTGGCTTCCAGCCCCACCTCCTGAAAGCACTAGACCTATGCCATAAATAGCCTGTCTCGTGGATGGGCACGGCAGCTTGTCTCCAGTCCTGCCTCTGGGTCTGGGTGGATTTTGGAGCCATGCATTAAGTTAGTTCCATCTCCTCTTGCTTCTGAAAGAAGCACCTGGATAGTCCCTGGCCCTGTTTTGTCACTTGCCATGTCAGGGTCTGTTGATGGGTGCTGTCACAGCCCCCAGATCTGCCCACCGTGATCAGACACTGGGACAGCACCCACTGGTGAGGGCATGACCCATGCTGGGGTCCCCTTCACCCCTCCGCTCATCCACCTTCAGGAGCCAACTCTCTGCACACTGATGTTACCCACTAAACAAAAGGGCACACGGTGGAGCTCTGAAAGTTATTGAAAGACTCACATTACTTAGGCACTATAAAACATGCCTAAGAGATATAACTCAAGACACTGAGGTATACAGGAGTCTCATCAACACCATCAAAATGATAAAATTACAGTACATGTTTTTAAACAGGAGATAGCGAAACCTGACCATCTCGTGCCAGGATGGAGCTCCCCCTATTCTGTCAAAGGAAACTTCTACAGAGCCAGCCATGGTATCCTTACATGTCTAATGTGGAATATTTAGCCAGTTAAAGATAGATCTGTAATATCACCTCTTGGGAAGTGTAAAACTTTATGAAGTACATATATACAACCACTCAGTAGATAATTTGGGACTTACAGATTTGAGACGAATGTCAGAAGCTTTGGGTGGAGGAGATAGAGGGCAAAAATGATCAATGATATCTCTGCTTGCAAAGAATTTGCCACTTCACATGTTCAAAAAGTACAACAAGCTGATATTCCTTGGGGGCATCTTCCCTGGTGAGGAACTACTGAAATTGATTTATGTGGTGGGTAGGAGCCTTTAACACTAAGACCTCCTATGAAAAAGGCTAAATAGTTTACAAGCAAAGTCACGATTCTATTTATGCAAGTATTATCAAATTAATTCATAAACAATGATGTTTTTTAGCAGAAAATTTTTAAATAAGAACTACAGCATTGTGTCATGTGTTAGCAAAATAATTACAATATTAAATAACTCCTACAAGGCTTAAGGTCATGTAATAATGGCTGGAAGCTTGTTCAGCTTCTCTGAAATGGAGGCATTGCAAATATGTTCCTCCTGCTGCAAGCAAGATCACAAACCCTGGAGTATTCCCAAGAGTGTGTTTATGGTTAACTGCCTATATGATGCTTTAACTTGGCTATTTGGAGCCATGAAGAAAAGGAAGAAAAGCTGAAGTCTACAGCTGATAGCAAAGAAAATGAAAGGAAAAAAATCATAGAACTGGTCTCAAAAGAATTGAGGATGGAAGGCAAAAGGTGGCAAAGGGTGTCACGAGGAAGTGTCAAGTGTCAGTGAGGGAGTATTTGATAACTCAGCCCTGTTATGAAAATTATGAAGAGAGCAAGTTGGAGCTCCAGTAGCAGTGTGCTTGGAACTACAGTAGGTACATAAGCTAAGGCTGCCACTACCCTGAGAAACCAGAGCAAGATTTTTTGCAAGGGTAACAAACATGGTGTTCTTTATATGGTCAGATGCCAAAACATTTTGGGATCCTGCAGTGTGCTCATTCTCCAGTAAAGTGACAAACATCACATTCTACTTTGTTATGACAAAATCAGTGAGTTAGTGTTTGGTTTGCTTAATCATTGTACAAACATTTGCCTGAATGTCCTCAGCAGTGCTATTGTCATATTTTACTGTCTGTTCTTTGACGTTTTACAGGCACATCCTTCAACAGCCTCTCGGTTTTGTCCTCTGTGTCAAAACCCTCTGTAAGACCTATCAAGGCCACCTGTGGGCCAAGCTAGAGGGCAGCAGCTTCTTATGGCACCTTCTTTCCTGGGGACAGTGGAGCTGTCAAAATCCACAAGTTCAAGCCTTGTGCCTGTCTGGCAGCACTCTGCAACATCCAGGCTTCAGCTGCAGCACATGATTGTCAGCAACTGCAGAATGGCTCAAACAGCAACATTCACACCTTTTGAGAAGAAAATGTAGAAATATGGTGAATCCTTAATCCTCCAGCTATTCAGAGTTCAGAATTAAAAACACAACAGAAAATTTCTCTAAAAAACCAGAGAAGGAGAAAGATGCCGAAATCTCCTTCTGTTCGTGGGGGATTTTTTTACAAGTTGATGAGCTCTTCAAAACTTGAGATGAATAGCACAGTAAAAGAAACCAGGAGATGACTGTCAGGTTATTTTCACAAAAACACAACCAGATCCTGCCTTTCTTTTTGAAAAATAATTTCTGCTGTCATTAGCTATAGATGATGAAGAAAATCTGTTCCTCTGCAAGCCTGTGAAAAAAGGTTAGAAAAAGTGTCATATTCCTTACTTGACATAATAGACTAAATAAACAAAATTCAATTCAAGCATGCAGTTTGCACTTAGAAACATTTTTATCCAACCAGTCAGGTACCTCAGAATATACATTGAGATTAATCTAGTCCTCGATTCAACTTTTCTTTTAGTGATCTCAAGCTGTAAAAGTTCAACAAACTTCATGCAGCAGGACTATCGTGGAGACCCAACTTTGTAATGAATGGGCAACTGAAACCAGTGCCTAATGCATGAGCACCCTGCTCTCTTTCCTCCTGGTGTAGTGTTGAATGACTTGTCTAAAGTACCTCTGTTTTATGCTGCGAAAACATTTTACCATTGCTCAGCCCAAATTAGTGCTTTATTGTGAATGGTTTTTTTCTTTTTCCAGCCAGAGCAAACTAGTGATGGCTTAAACCAGCTCTCTGTCCTGTAGAGTGTGGTGTGTCCATTCAAACCAGCATGCAGGAGCATTAAATTAATTTGTGAAACCTTCTCCTCCAGTGCTTCTTCAGTTGTTTTTAATGTGTGTGCTTGACTATTGTGTGTGTAACATACAAGAACAAGAACCATACCTTCCAGTACTGCTTTGGGCAACCCATAGCCTTGAGACTGGAACTCTGTAGGTACAACTACAGTTCCCAGTTCAGGTCTAAGACCTAGTGCTAAGGAAGGAGGGAATATGATGATTGCTTTCAAATGTATGTAGTCAAACACCCAGAGCAGCCAAATATGAATGCTTTGTCTTTCACGCTTTGCAGGCTCAAAGACCTCAGATCAGGACAGCATCTATGGATGTGTTTAATTAGAAACACATGCTAAAAACATGGACATCAATTACACTAACTTCATTGCAACTTAATTGAAAATGTGCTTAAATATTTCCTGTTTGGGGCCTAAAAGAACAAGAACACAGCTTTTCAAAATACAGGACATTTCATTGTGTGGAATTTTAAAGGACTTCATGTGCTGCGTATGCTGGCAGTATTTACCCAGAAAAGCAGCTGCTTCTGAGGTGGAACATTTTGTGTGCTAAGAGAACAAACAGCAACGCTGTAACAGCTACAGACAATGATTATATCATGCCCAAATAAAACCAGTGTAGCAAAACAGACAACCAGAGCATAATTTCTCAGTTTGAAATTTGGAGGAGAAACTAAGCGTTACAAAAAGCTGCACTGAAGCCCTGTCAATGAGCATGGAAATCTGGAACCCTGAGCTTCACGCCAGGACACTGGTATTCCTCACTTATGGGGAAGAAGGACCTCTTCCTTAATTAACACCAGGAGAGCATTATTCCTTGTGCAGCATTTAGTCTTCCTGCAAGGTGTCCCATGCCAAAAGCCACGCTTAGCTTGCAAGAATGTCACAGCCTGGCTATCTTGGAGATAGGGAAAAGGCTGCTTAGTAGTTAGAAAATGTCATAAAAAGTTTTGTCACTATTATTTAGTCCTGTTGTTGCCCTCCACTTAGGACACTTAATCTTTTGCACTTATTTTTAAAAGCCATTCTGTGCCATCACTTCTTCAAGAGTGCTTTAAAATTGATAGCACGATATGTTTCACAGCTGTGTGCTTAGCCTCACACACAGCATCTGTCTCCTTTGCTTTCAGCAGCACACGCAGCAGCTGCACAGACACACAGCACGTGAGAGGCTCCTGGAGATGCAAGGGGCACCCACAGAACGAAGGACATGTTCCTGTGCCTTCGTGCACACGCCAGCTCCAGTGCTTAAGCTGTTGTTGTATGGTAAAACCTCCAGGTACAACTCCATTAGCCAGAGAAGTATTTTTGGCAGTAGAACTCTTTCCTACATGGTTAGGATATAATGATGTCACTTGCCTTTATACTGCTTAGATACATACACAGTAGATCGTCTATTGGATCATTCCCATTATTTCTTTAAATTCACTTTGTTAACTATCGCCATATTGCAGTCAAAAAATTACTTGTCTGAGATCTTTGGCTCAAAACAACCTGCTTGCACGATCACAACACAAATTTGTTCTGAAACATATATGCCAAGCAGTGTCAGTCTAGAAATATGGGGAAAAATCTGTTCACACCATTTAATGTTAAAAAGAACCCCATTTCTTCTCAGTTTTGTCTCTGTTGTTTTTTTTCTTCTATTGCTTGATGCCCTCTTTTATGAGTGATATAAAAGACTTTTTAAAAGGACATTGGCAGCAGATTAGTCTATGATGTGAATTAATCCCACCCTGTTGTTCTTAAAACATTTGTCATGTCGGAATTTACGAGGCAGCTATGCAATAATCATACAAAAGATTTTTACATGGCTGAAATTACAATTCTACAGCATACACGCACCAATAGACATAAAAGACAACAAAAATACATACTCCAGTTACATTAGTAGTAAGAAGACAGGAAAAGAGCTGGACCACCATGTTGTGTGGAGGGAACTGCACCACTTGACCACACAAAGGCAAAATATTGAACCTTTGCATCAGTCTTCAATTCAAATATTGGGTGCAATCAGGCAAATAACAAAACCCACATCAGAACTCAACTTTGAGGCTAAGAGCACAGCCTGACACTGGGTAGAGAATATTTAGAAAAGTTAGCTGTTTAGTTTTGTTGTTTTCCAAATCAGCCTCTTAATTAATTTTACCCTCTGATATTTAAAGAATTAGCTGAAACTAACCTTGAACATTCACAGGACTCAGATGGGCAAACACAGAATGGACATTCATGCCACCCAGTGAGGATCATCTGAAAGTCACACATCATTAACAACCGACATTGCACAGTCATTGGAGACAATCATCTTCTCCAGAATGCAATTTCCTCATCTTAAAATGGTTCCTAAAATGAGTCATTTGAGGCACCCATCTCTCCCATAATTACAGAGGAATCCTTGACAACTATTTTAAACTGGACATTTTTAAATTGGACAGCGTCCAGTGCTCCAATATCTCACATCATGTAACCTGAATTGCCTTTATACCTTCAGGAAATGGAAAAGTTATGGGATTGTAGGGAAATCACATTATCTTCATTGTAGGAAAGCCACTAGAATGAAGAACCAAATAAGCTATTTGTGAGTCACTGCTGGGTTACGAGGAAAGACACACAGTCAATTTGTATTTCAAACGTTTGTGGAGAGGGCTGTGGCTGCTGGGTACAGGCTGCTGTGGGACAGGTTTTCTCAGCCCATCCTGGTATTTCACTTTGCATCTATAAGTAGCAGGCTAAGAATTATTATTTACCACGTGCTCTAACTAAGGGCAATTTGTGAATGGGCAGCAGTGGCAGCTGGATGTGCAGGCAGCCCTTTTGGTACCCAGGGACTCCCTGGTGCCTGCTGGAGCGGTGTCCTCTGTCCCCAGTGCCATACATCAGAGGTGAGGGGAAGAGGGAGCGGAGGCCAGCTGGAGGGAGGACAGTGCTGGTGGTGCTGCTGTAACACCTCCTCTCAGGCAGCCAGCTCTATTTCACCCCTCCCTGGTTTTTGGCTACAGAAACTGATCTTGCTCTTTGGCTGTATGAGAAAGAGCTCAGGCACAGCAGTGGATAGGGCAAAGACCCTGAGAGCTGAGACAGAGGGAGGAAAAGGAGTGATGCTTCTGCCAGGGAAGGGTATGAGTGGTGTCATAGGAAAACATTTTTATACAGCACCCATAGTGTCTCTTATTCAGACCTTTCTTGAGCAGCAGCTACATTAAATGCCCATGATTGTTCACTCCATCCTAATGTTTTGGTATGGTACCTATGTAAGCCACCTAATATTGTCATAGCTGTGTTAAAATTGCTCGGATAGTAGATAAAATTAGTGGCTGGCTTTGTTTGACACTCTTTTTTTCAGCACTAACTTTGGAACTTAAATCACTTTTCTGTTTCTTTTGTCTGTGCTTTCCAGATTATTTTATTTTCAGTCATATTTTGGCCAGGCATGCTGCTGTGCAGTTGCAGAAGAAAACACTCCAAGTACTTCAGAAGCAACCTGCTTCCAGCATGTTGTGTGTTTTAATTTAATTTTTTAGATTTTCTGTAAACCACATAATTTTCCCACAAGGTGAAACAGATGTAATAAATTTTCAGCACTTGCCTTTTTGAAGGGATTTCAATCTCTTAAATTTTGTGCAGTCTCAGGTCAAATATTCCCTAGAGAATACAGGGCATAGATTATATTGAAATCTATGAAAGGCACATACTGACCTATATATATTTATATACCTCCAGCATTCATTTTGAACATACAACACCTTAAACTTCAAAGAAAAGATCATTGCAACAGATACAAGAATGTACAGGGTAGAGGGCAGTGAAATACAGCATTCACTTTTCCAGTTTTTATGTACAGAGCCATAAGTGTTTCCCCCACATGACCACAGTAAAAAGGAAGTTTTTGTACACTTATAGGTGGTGGAGAAGAATAGTTATATCTCATTATACTGAAGAATGGGATAGATAATCTTTCTGTTAGCTGTGGGTTTTCTTCTGCTAGAAACTGAGCTTCTCCTTTTCTTTCCCGGAAAGTGGTCAAGTTAAAAAATAAATAGATGAGCAAATACAGATGTGTGAATAATTTTATATAAAAAATCAATATAGTATATACATATATGTTATCTATACTTTATGTATGAAGTTCTACTTTAGTACCTTGCCATCATTGGAGAGGTACTCTGTACTTTTGTATTCCAACTAAACCCTCCCAACATTCTCTCTTGTACCTTGAGAGAGAAAGCCAGAGCTTATGGAGATAATGCATGTTTATATCCCACAAGCTGTGTTTCCTGCCCACTTGAAACTTTGGAGAAAGCCCCTCATCTAAAACAACTAGATCTTGTCAGTTCACTAGTTTCTCCCATTCTTGAAAGTACTGCAGAACAGCCTGGGTTTAAAGAGAGAATAATACACTTCTAAAATATTTTTTCACAGTTCCAATAGGGAGGTAACAGTGTGATTGGATTGTTGGCAAAGGACCTCAGAAATAAAATGCTGTAAAGATAGCCCAAAAGTGGCAAGCAAAACCAACATAATGTGATTGGCACCAGGGATACAGGACACTGCACCAGTGAGACAAAAGATCCTTTAGAAGGGTATTTTAAGCCTCTAAGGTTGATTTAACAGAGACAAAGTTTGCTGTGGCACAAGAGCACCCTCCCTCCATGGAGGCAGCAGAAAGGAGTCGTCAGGTCCCATCCGAGCTGCTGGTAGGAATGCAAGGAGAGGGAAAAACCAGAATCAGTATATTTCCTGAAGTGCTCTCTCTTTCCACTTCTGGTCTTTAGTTAGTTTGTGAAGTTTCACCCCAAAAGAAGACAATGATTTAGAAGGGCTGCACTAAGCCTGGTGTCGCCAGTCCCTGAGATAAGCCCTGGGGAGCTGTCTGGAGATCGTGCCACACTGAACAGCCTGGGAAGGGAAAGAGCTGCCTCAGCATCCCCCAGCTGCACTGCTACCAGTCTGCCGCTGGCCACCCTTGGGCTCCCATGAGCCCTTCAGATGTTGGCACCCATGGGGGTTTCTCCTGATAGATTGTAGGCTTGGACTAATTCATAAATATGGGGAAATTCAGTGTTCCTCCCCTAGGACTATTCCCCCCATCAATTCTCACATTCCAGTACACAAAGACTTAGAAAAAAAGTCCTAAGAAGATGATGGGGAATACAATCATGAACTCAGGCCAAGGAGAAAACCAAACAGACACTCTACTGAAATACAGCATGTAAGGTAAAAAAAGTATCACTCTCATACCTTTCTTACCTTTCTAATGCCCTTAGTAAAGACTTCTCTGACTCTTTTCCCTTGAGTTGAATATTGTCCCACAGCCATACCAGGTTCACCACCTCTCACAGACCATGTCAAGGCAGGGCAGCAGCCCAGGTTTCTCTTGGCAAGTCTGTCTCTAGTCCTTGGAAGACCAACTTGCTTAGACTACTTTGTGAGCATCACTCCTTTACTCAGTGTCCTAGCTTCCCTGAGGGGTGGGAGAGGTGAGGAAGGTACCACTACCCTTTGTGGTACATCCACTGCAAGGTGGTTCTTACCATCACCCACCCATAGTTCAGTCCTTGGAACAGAGACCCCAGAAATGGGATCTCTGCAGCAACCTTGAAAAGAATGTCTTGGAGCATGGAAATGAAGTCTTTGCTACAAGAATACACTTCTGTTAAATTCCAAGAACATGTACAACTATGAACAGTTACCTCTCAAATTTCTCTTCTGCCAGTGAAGCTGTGCATAACAGCACTTTACCCTTTTCATAAATAGAGGGAATAGACATCTTTTTCCATCCTAAAATCTCTGGCCATGGAGTCATAGTTAGTTAACTGAAAGTAACATCACAGCAATCCCTAATACCACAATATAAAGATAGATTCTGACATGTCAATCAAACCTGAAATTATCTGATGTTGTGCATCTTGGCAATCCTTTCATTCCTGGCTTGACCATAAGCTGTACCAGTACAATGATCACAAGGATCACAAAGCCAGAACTAAAACTTGTGGAGGGAATCCAGTGTTCATAAAAACCATCATTTTTGCTCAGCCCTTACAGCATAGCTCATGAAGCATGACCTAATTTCTTCATTATGGAGCAAGAGTATTTAAAAGCACTTAGTAGCTATTTTGTCATCCCGTAGAAAGGAGTACTACTTTAGTTTCCATCAACTCTTTGTACTTCCAGAGAAACGGAAAACTGTCTTTGTCTTCATCGATTAGAATTATGCAGCATCTTGAATTCAGTCATACTAAGATGGAGCTCTGTTATAGAATGCAATAAGCCACATGCTGCAGCTGTACAGACACACTTAAGCATCTCTAGAAGACACCCAGGTGTTTCTCACCATGAGGGATACATAAAAATCTAAGTCAAGCCAATGAGTAGATCCCAAAGCCAGGCAGCCATGCAGACTATCAGGAAACACTGTCATCAACTTCTTCATTCAAACCTCATACTGGTGAGACAGTTCCATAGGCCAGCTCCAGACAACAAGTAGTCACACTTGGTTTGTAAATCAGTGGAATAAGAAAAACATTAGCCTCCTCAGTATTCATAGCTTTTGCATTCTTTATTTTTTAATCCCAGAGTTTTGAAGACAGAAACTCTGTGGGACTATTCTCATTAAACAAAACCACCAGCAGGTCTCCCCATGCAACCAGAAGAGTGGAGTTCAGAAGAAATTCCATCCTTAATTACAGTTCTGCACATACTTATCTGTGAGACAAAGAAACAGATCTGCATTCCTCCAAAAATATGGGTATTTCAATGCTTTGCTGCTCATGTACAAATGCAACTACAACCTTATGCTTTTATACTTCTTCTTATCTGTTGTATCTTTTTTAGTTTCCTAAGCATTGAAAATAAAATCCTTTGGTCACAATTTGTTGTCTTTATTGCAGCCAAATACTGTTTGAAATATGAGAGATCTGAAGTGCATCCAAACTTTTTCTGACATTGTTTTTCCAAGCATGGCCCAAACTTTGCCATGACTCAAGCGAAGTTTAAAACCTACTGGTGCTGAACAAAAAATAAGGCATCATCCAAGAGTTTGAGGTAAATATGAACACATGAGGTAAATATGAAATTAGATAGTGCAGGGATTGGTAAGAAAGATACAACCATAGCCAAAGTTTCGAGAAACTGACAGAGACCATCAGAGTTTTGCAATGGAGAATAGTCATGTGGTTTTCAGTGGTGTCAGAGATGAAAGAAATTATTATGATTTTCAGCTGTTAGTAGTGGAAGCCATTTCATAAACTTATTTCAGCCCAAGAAAGGACACAAATATGTGCCAAATGATTCCATACAAAGCTTCTCGTGTAGTCTGTACATCTCTGTACGTGTCTACCAGAAGCACGATGTGAGATTACCAGACAGATGGTGGTTGCCTTTGCCGCAGAATATCAGACTCCCTAAATGTACTGTGTGTGTTTGGCCCAGACAGCCAAAGACAATATTTTATTCTGAGGATTTTTCTTTCAGAGATGGTAAACAAAGCTGATGACCTCCAGCTTGGAGATGGGAATGGGAGGGATAAGTCAAAGCAAAAAAAGTTTGTATTAAACTTCAAAGTGTTAAAACCAAAATTCTCTAAATATGGGAGGGGAAAATGCTAAATTAAGTTACATGTCAAATCAAGCCTTTGCATACAAATATGATTCTTATTAATATATGTTGTAAATGCTTTCTTCATCTTCATTAAAAGTGTCCTAATTTTCTTCCCTAAAGCTCAGTAGCGCTGTTACATTCTGCTGTTTCCTTTGTCTTGATAGTCCCAAAATGACTCCATCTCTACACCAAACCTCTCCCACTCTACATTATTCAGTGTTAGTAGCAATCCAAACAACTCCTAGACTTCAAATATTTCTGAATAATTGGAAGAGCATTCATAGCTCCATTCTGCAGTGGGAAGAACTGCAGCACAGAGAGATAAAATCATCTGTCCTTGGCAGGAAGCCACCCACAGAATACTTGCTTTTTGTTCATTTTTTACTCCTGCCTTTATAATCCAGATACTTCTTAGGTATTTTTGCTTTCTTTTTCTTGCTAGTATTCTGTTTGATTTTCTTTTTTTTTAATCTTCATGTCGTTTACTGAGGTGCTTGTATTTTTTATTACCTCTTCCTACAGGCTATTTCGTAAGGGAAAACCTCCCCCTGGCTGCATAAAGTCTCTACTGGAACATCTGACGGGACCAGAACTAAGCATACTTTCCTCTACTTTTGTCCCACTTTTCTCTGTCCGTTGGATCCATTTATCCCTAGTTCTTCCCATTTTGTGCTACGCTTCCAACTCTCCCCCGCATTCCCCGCTGCCGCCTTCCTATTTGCTTTCTGTCTCTCTCTCCTCTTTTCCCACCAGCTGGACATAAAGGGACCAGGATTTGAAATACCAAACAATAGCTTTTCAGATCTGGTATGTTTCCTAAGGACTTCACAGGACTGAAGTCTATGGGAGGGGGAGTAGCCTTTAAAAAAACAAGTAGATGTTCCTAATCATTGCCAGGAGATGCACTAAGGGGAGCCTACAAGGTCTCAGTCACAAAAAGGGAGTGGTATTTTCCTTGCAATAAGCCCAGTATTGCGCTAGCCAGCACTCTGAGTCACTGGGGGGGGCTTTGCTGGGAGAAGTCATGCAGGAAGTTCAATCCAAGAAATCAATCTCAGAACAGCCATTGCCCTATTTTGGAAAATATCAAGTATCAACACAGAGTTTCAGGAAGGTTTTTCAAAGTAATATTCTCATTATGTTGGAAAAGCATCAGCTATGCCAAAGCAGAACAATCCTCCTTAACAGTATTTCTCTGGTGTCCCTCTGATGGTCACTGTGACCCAGGGTCATCTGCTCACTAGTGATTGGTGACATGTGTTCAAAATGTCCATACATTCCTTTAAATAGTTCAACAAATATTTTTCCTAATCTCTGTGCATTTTGGAGATACCAAGTTGGTAGTTTAAGTCAGTTCCTTCCGGATCTTTCCCAGCTCACAGCTGTTGCTGTTATTTGTAACATCAGCATAGTTTCTCTATTTCCACTAAAATTACCTAACAACAATCAGTTAAACAGAAACCCTCCCAGGTATCTCTCTACATCCTGCAGACTGCAGCACTGACACTCTTGGAAGCTTGGGAAAAGAATCTTTCTCTCAGAATGCTTCCTTCCACAGAGATAAAAAAGAAGAGGATTATAGAGAATGTTGGGAGGGCTTTTAGCAAACTGGCACAAAAACTAAGAAACAAACGATGGATGTTTTCTAGTCTCAGATGTCTATAATGGATTTCAAATCAAGCATTAACCATGGTGTATTTGTGTTGGAATAGATGTCCCACAGACATTTGAGACAGGTCCTTTGTTGCAAGAAATGCGGAAAATAAGGGCCAGCCTCCAAAAGACCTCTTTAATTTATATTTGTATCTCTTGCATGGAAAATGGAATCATTTGGTACAGAGTCACCATTTGTCATTTAAAGTGTGATGTGCAAAGCAATTCACAGAAGAGTGACATAACATTGACCATGGGCCAGCTTGTCACCTTTTACTTTGCACAGGTATTCTTCCTCACTAGCCCTGCTAAAACATCACAGTAGCTAATGTATGTGATACAATGAGAAATAGAACAAAAACCAAGGGCATCTTTTCATATGCCTCCCTAATCATGGTAAGACATTCTTTTTCTGAAATCCATGTGTGGGTTTTCATCATGTGGCATGCAACGTACAAAAATGCAGAGTGGGGAGATTGCATGCTTGGTCATACAAAGGGAAAATATGGAAAACAATCTCAGTATCAAATGTGACATTGATGAGTTCATCGCTTATCTGACTTTCATTCTAGACCTGGGGTTAAGGTTTCCTTAAGTCTTTCACCAGACCTGCTATAGCTTTGGGCAAAGCAGCTGTTTTCTCTGTGCTTCTTATGCTCCTCCCTTAAAATGAACTGAACAAACCTAAACGACCACAAGATGAACTGACACTAATCACAGGTGAGAGCCTGAGCCCCAGGCTATGCTATTTGACCAGTTCCCCCAGTAGCAGCTCCATGCCTGAGGCAAGCCCACAATCCTCACTCTGACTGAGGGGGCAGCCAAAACAAAACAGAGAAGTGGAGCCTCCCTTCCTCCCTCGTGCCCCAAGTCCCAAGGGGAGGAAAGGCACATGCATTTGCAGAAGACAGCTCCAGCATTTTCCAACAGATCCCATGTTTAATGAACTAGCAGACCAGGACAGAAAGGGAAGAGAGATTTCTCTGTACGCAGGCATCCCGCTCTTCAATGGTCATTTAAAAGAAACCACAAAACCAGCCCTATAATCCCATTTTAAAAAAATTCTCAGAATCTTAAAAGAAGGACCAGCAAGCAACCAAGCTGATATGACAAAATGTAGATGCACCTGATCATATGGCCATGAACAGAAAGGAGGAAGGCATTTGAAAACCTTCTGTTGAGGGAGTTTTGTGTCCTTTTGAAATATCTCAAAGACAGCCTTGTGTGGGCTTCACAATTAGTGAGGAAAAAAGAGGATTGTGGAAAAAAAAAAAGAAAAAAGAAATTAAGGAAATGGAAGGAGAACACGAAGAGCATTTTAAGAGGTTGAAGGCAAACCCCCCACCACACAGACAGTGGGCAAAAAGGGATCTAAAAATAGGAAGCATGAGACAGGACTCTCCAAAAGAGAGCGGGAAGGACACTGTGTTCTGGAAACTAGTGTGACCAACCACAAACAAATGTGCCAAGGCTCTTGTACATTTTGTTGGCATTTTGCTCAAGGCTGGCACATAATCCATACCAGGAAAGGTATCATGAAGTAGTCAGTGCCCTTCTCTGGGGCATGATTTACCAGTCCAAACTCCTCAGAGATCAGAGGCAAATGGCTCATCAGCCTGTGACAGAAAAATGATAAAACAAAGACTTTCCTGAACTCTCCCTTATCACCAGAGGAATTGACAGAAGCATATTTTTATGTATTTATCTAACTCCTGGAAATTTTTTTTTTTTTTTGCTACCTGCTTACAGTAAGTTTATAGCCATTTGTTCTTATGCTTACATTGGTATTTAGTTTCTTTCTAAATTAGCTTTACTTAGCTTATCTTCTCCTCTCCAGTGTTTACAGAGAGTAACCATATCCCCCCCACTAAGCTAATACACCAGCCTCTGCTATTTTCTTATTGTATACAAGATCTTCTGTTTTGTCATTATTCTCCTTTTACACTTCTGCATCTACTCTGGTCTAATCTAGTTTCTCTTGAAGTGGGGTAAACAGAGTGAGAATGAAACTTCAAATACTAGCTCACAAGCACCTTGCAAAATAATACCTCTCTACCTCCACTGGAGCTGCCAGACCTGATAAAACCTCCAAGCATAAGCCTTTTTCACTTCCAAATCACACTCATGTTTCTAATTTCTGTTACCTCTTACAGAGATCCAGCTTATAACAGAGGTTTCAATGACCTCCTAAATGCAATGATTGTGTATTTGTTCTATTGAATTCTATTTCATTTTTGCTCAAGTCATCGACAAAGTAGTCTTCAGAATCATCTTAGTGCAATGGTCTGATTTTCATCTGTATTGACATCCTTCTCTTTTTATTTATCACTGGCAGTTTTCATCAACTTATTCCTGTATTTTATTCCAAACTCATGAAACAAACATATTGAATGACACCAGTGCCAAGACAGGGTCTCAAGACACCTCCTTGCAGCCTGACAGGTTTCTTTTCAGCACAGCATGTTGCCCCATCCCTTTTATGTGCAACTCAGGTTTCTCATATTAATCTCCATTGTTTCCAATCTGACAGCTTCTCAGCTGGTACAATATAAAATATTTCAGTAGAGACCAGGAATATTCAAACTGTCTGCCCAGGAAAGCATTGGGAGTCACCAACCCTGGAGGTATTTAAAAGATGTGGGGACATGATTTAGTGATGGGCTTGGCAGCATTGGCATAACATCGGACTCAATGATTTAAAGATCTTCTCCAACCAAAATGATTCCATGATTTCACTATATTTTCTTTAGTTAGAAAATCACTTATTTATCTCAAAGAGACATTTTGTCATGCTTTATTCAACCACAGTAATTTTTAATCATGCTTTATATTTACCTCCATTTGCTTAATTATTCAGTATGTCACAGTAAACTGTGCTAAAAATCCTTGCTAATAGCACTAACATTTCTCCAACTGGTCTCACAGGTGAAGATTGTCCAGTGCCTTAACTGGAGTACATGGAGAGGCTTTGGAGACCACATGTTCCTCAGTGTCTCTTCCAATCTGAGAAGCAGGAGATACATTCAAAGCAAATACAAGAAGGTTGTACTTCAATCAAGCTGCAGGTTACCTCTGGAATTCCTTGTCATGAGATGTTGTGAATAGTTAAAGATAGAAACAGGTGAGGGGGTACATGAACAAGCAAATGAAAGAGGAACCAACTGAAGGACAACACCTGTGTCCTTCCTCATATTTACACTGGGCACATGAGTCCCTGGGCCACAAACTGCAGGAGGCTCAGAAACCAATATTGTATTGGGAAGCATGGTGAGATGGATTGCCAAACAAACCCAGTAAATTGACTCACATATTTATGTAATTTACCATATCTTATTTGACTGTCTTATTTCCTGACACTTCCTTATTTCCTGACTGGTACTTATTTCCACAACATTCATTCTACTATAACTACTCCCATTCACTTCCCCACTTTTTACGTCATGGCCAATATCATCACTATTGAAAGCTGAGAAAAAGTGTTTGTTTAGCTTTACAGGATATACAGATTATTGTAAAGCTTGTAATGTCCTTAGGGCACATTGGATAAACATTCTATAAACTTTTTTTTTTTTGCTTTACATTTCTTGCTTAACCTGCCAGCATTCTTTGCAATTTTTTTTTAAGAGCTTGACTTCTGGAAATTCTCACTTTGTCCCTACATTTTCTGAGATCAGTAAAAGGTTTATTTCATGATCCTTCTTTTTTCCATTCATTTTAGCCCTCAAGTTTCATTCATAAGTTCTTGTTTGACACAACAAATCATTAGGCCACAAGTGGGATCCCTTCTTGCCAAAGATGAAATATGTTTTACATCTTTGAGGTAGATTGTATATGTTTTACACATAGATATAAATATTACATCTCTGAATTGAGAAATTCCAGCCCTCTGCTGCCTCTCAGTTCTTTGTGTTCTCTAAGTAATGAAAGTAAGGACAACAGCCCAGGAGAGAATGGAATGTAGATTTTGGCATCTGAGGCCCCTTTCAAGCATGTAAGGTACTTACCTTCAACAATTGCAGCCATCTAGTGGACAAATACCAGAAACAGTCCCTCTTCAGTACAAATGTGGTCTTCTCTTGCTTGCAATTGTTCACTGAGTGGACTGGTATTTGGTGTTTCATGGTGAAACAGGCAATACAAAGCAAGTGTCCCAAAATCACTTTGTCATAAGCTTGTGTTACAAGCGCAGTTGTCCTGGCCACTCTGCTAAGACCTTAGGAATGAGCACACCTTGCTACCACAGAATATGACACTTTAGGGAGTCACTTGGGCATGCAGATTTATTCTCTTGCATTTCCAATACCTAAAAAACGTATGACTTTACTGTCTGCTGTACACTGACAGTGATAATGAACACATAACCAGAATGGTTTCTACAGTGGGACACACCACTGACTCACTTGGATACCTGAGAAGTGAGTGTGCAGGCAGCTTTTTGTGTGTCAAGGCCTTACCCTACAGCAGTGATCCCAGCCTGTGCTATACTGCCTGACTGATGCATTGATGACTCTGCCAAGGGGAACATCCTGGCTGTGAATATTTGCCTTCACTGAAGGAGGTTACATAGACAATTACCACTTTTGCAAGCTCAATTAGCTCAGTCAGCTAGGTAATGGCAATCCAACAATATCTGCCTTTTGAAGTGTGAGACTTAAGGAAGAATTTTTTTTCACAGAAAGGGACATTGGGCATTGCAATGGACTGCCCCAGAAGGTGGTGGAGTCAACACCCCTGGAGGTATTTAAGGAAAGAGTGGCATGCCACTTGGTGCCACAGTCTAGTTGATAAGGTGGTATTAAGTCATAGGCTGGACTCGATGATCTCAAAGGTCTTTTCCAACCTAGCTGACTCTCTGATTCTGTCATAAGTCATCTTTTAAAATGCTGATACTTTAGGGCAAAGCATGACTATTCCATTTTGTTTGCTAGGAACTCACCAAATCTTGATGATGTACCACTGATACATATGTCTAAGGACCCTGAAGGAATGACTTGTTGGAAGCCTAGTCATTTCGTATTTTTTTTAGGTATTGCCACAAAACTTAATTGAACTCTAGCCACTATTACCAATAATGAACCCCTACCATTATTATCAATATACAATGCAGGTACAATACAAAAACCTGGCTTTTCCACACTCTGCACACATGCTATGAGTGTTTCCAGGTGTCATCATTGTCATTGTATGTCTGCAGTATTCCTGGCTGTTAGGAATAAAAAATTGTAAGCAGCATTTTTCTAGTGACATTTAGTTGTTGTGCTTCCTGGAGATCACTGCTAAGAAGCTGCATACAAAGGGAAGAGACAAGACAGGAGAGGATCAGACCTCAGGAAATGCCGTGGTCTACCCAGTCCTCCACTACGTTTAGCAAAGCTGCTGAAGATCCTGGAGCCAAACACCATTTGGACACTGCAGTAACTACCTGCCTGATTCAGCACCAGAGTTAAGCAAACTGTTTGTAGCCAACAACATAACAATTCCAGCCATTTTTCCTATTCATAATTTATGTTTAAGCTTTGCATTGTTTCTATTTTTTTTCACTTGCAAGAAATTCACTGCAACACTTTATTGAGGAATATGCTATTTGTTTTATACCTAAGTCATAGGATATTATTTCTACAACCAGAAACTGAAACTGTTCATCAACAGAGAGTGGAACTGAAGCAGTCATTTCTAACTGAATCTTTGAGAAAAGGCAGACTTACTCACATATACGAAAACCAGCAGCCAATGTTTGCCTGTGTGCATGGCCTGGGCAGCACTTTTCAGTACTGAAACCCAATGAGACAGGACACAAAAGACAGGAAAAGAGATGTGCCATGAAGTTCCCAATGTGAGCAGAGCGTCCTCAGCCACACATTCTAGTGATCAATTCACCCCAAAGGGCTGACATCAAACTGGTATTAGATTTATTTTACATTCCAGAATAGCAGCAATAATCCTAAATTACGTAGATCTACACTGGACTTTAGCACCTGACAGTCACTTGTCAGCTGCAGTCTTGCTCTGCATGTACTCAGTCCCTGCAATATTTTAGCATCTTGCCTTTTGGAATGATTCGGGAACTGGACGTCCCATGAGAAAGCCATAGGAAATACATATTGGTCTTGTGGTTAATTTAACAAAGCTCTTGATGTCATTATTATATAGTGGAAATGTAGTCAAACACTTAATAAGCAGCCAAAATTTAAATAAATTCCCATTTTCTTAAGTGGTCATTTGAGTGTTTGACATAAAACGTACATCTGTGTTTAAGACATGGCATACACACATGAACTTACACATCACTGTAGGTTTTAACATGTTGAAACAATTTGCAAGTCTGCTTTAAAGTTATTGGCCTCCAAAACCAATGATGATAAGTAAAGTGAGATCTGGAACAAATTAATATATTTCCCAATAATGTGCGGGTTTCTTCGGGACTGCTCATAGTACTTAATCACCAGCCAAGAGCTCCCCGTGACAACAAAAGGTAAAAGAAGAAAAATGCTGTGAATATTGATAAGGTGCAAAGTCAGGCACTTAAAATTTAGGAAGCATAAAACTATGATTCCCCACACAATGTCAATTTGACATCCTCGTATACATTTATTCTGATACAAACCTGATATTCAACTTTTCCCACAGGATTTCTCTGTGGCTGGGGCAGACTGGCAAACCAGGAAGCAGAAGCAAAGTGCTGCTTTCCAAGTAGGACAGCTGGCTGTCAGCAAATGCCATAACAATGCCATCTTCTCTGCCAGAGAAATAGAGGACTCCAGAGAAAATATAATGACTGACCAAGGTGCTTGTGCAGAGGCATTGGGTGTGCAGGAAACAAATTATATCCTCTATTTCCCACCTTTTCAGGAGGCGGTTAGGAGCATGTATAACCCAGCTGGGTTGCCCAGGAGAAGCAGTTTCACCCTGCTGCCTCCTTCTCCTCCCTCTAACCCCACAGCTGGGTTTGTCACCCGAGCTGGGGGAGAGACAGATCCATGCCTAAAGCTAGCAGTCCCTTGAAAACAGAGGCTAATCAAGAACAGATGGCCAGAATTGTTCCAGGAGTGCATACATTTCCTTGGCCATCATCTTCCCAGCCCAGGGACCTGTGGGGCAGTGCCAAGTTGCCTGGGCTAGTTCTGCCCCCAGCTGCAGAACAGTGATGGGAAAGGAGCTGCTCTCAGCTGAGCACTTCCCAGGAGCAGGGGCACAGACCCAGGAAACAGGTATCCCAAGGCACAGGACTGCTAACAGCCTGCAGAAATCCTCAAATCACTTACAAATGAACTACTGCATGGAGGGACATTTAATCCTGCAGGGGAGGGAAAAATTTCTTCATGGAAAGGGTTGTCAGGCACTGGAACAGGCTGCCCAGGGAAGGGTTTGAGTCAGCATTCCCAGAGGTACTTGAAAGACATGTAGATATGGCACTTGCGGACGTGGTTTAGTGATGGATTTGGCAGTGCTGGGTAAATGGCTTGACTCAAAGATCTTAGAGGTCTTTCTTTTCCAGCCTAAATGATTCTATGATCCTATGATTAATGCCATAATGCACCCAGCCTAATAAGCTCTGCTTCTTAACCTTACAATTCTTTTCCCTTTCCCCCTCTGTGTTTTTCTTCACGTGGTTGTTATATATTGGCCTTTTTTATTACACCAATTTAAAATTGAGAGAAAAGGCTTTAAAATTTGCACCTATTTTATTCTTCTTTTTGTCTTCCTTACAGATGAACCAAAAAAAAAAAAAAAAAACCCAAACAAAAAGAAAACCAATGAAAAACAACAAAAACCCCAACAAACAACCCCCAAAATCAAAACAAACAAACAAAAACCCAAACAAAACAAATCAACAACAACAAAAAAGCCCAAACAAAACCACCCCTCAAACAAACAGAAAAAAAAAAAAAAAACAAAGCCCAGCTCTGCCATTCAGTTTGTCCAGTTTTTTACTTGGGCACTACAATGGTTCACATTAACAGCTGTAATATTTTTTATAGGAGGTAACTGGAAGTTCAGACACTGAGCGACCTCTCCTTGCAGGAATAAACAAAAACCTTTATTCCCAGCTTCCTATTCTAATAGCAAAGCTGCTCTCCCACACTCCTCACAGTTTACCAAAAATTGTCCCTTCTCTTTGAAATGTTTACTCCAAAATACCACAATCTGTCTTGGATTCCCACAAAGCTCAGAGTAGCAACACAACAGATCCCAAATCTGTCAACAACAGCTTCACCTCAGTGTTGTTGCGGTAGCTGAGATTTGGATTAAGGCATCTCGAGACTGAAGCACCACCTATATGGAGCACCCAGCCACTTGCAAAGGAGGCAACAGTGAGCTATGGGTGACAATATGGATTTGGAGTCATACAAGGACTAAGCTATAAAATTGCAGCCTTGGGAGAGAACAGTGGGAAAAAAACATTTAAATTACCCCATACCTAAAATGTCAGGGTATTTCTTTCAGAGTCTCATTCAAGCAATACTGCTGCTTATGATTCAAATTTTCCACAGCCTCCACATTCCTAAGTATTCATCTGACTTCAGTATTTTTTAATTTAAAGCTAGATCAAGGCTTCTCAGCAGCATAGGCAAGAAGCAGTTTTGGAAATGGTGGTAGAATGTCTCCAGGATAGGGAGGACAAAAAAAAAAATAAGGGGCTTTGATATATGCTGAACTGCAGAACAGCTGAACCAGAGCAAGCTTTTATTGCCCTGTGAGAAGTGTGATTCAATTACTTTAAGTCTGCTCAGAGCCTGATGAAGGAAAGCATTTTTAAAAATCTTCCAGTTGCTGAAAAGGAACGAGAAGATTTCTGCCTCTTGGAAGGTTGAACTTAAAAAGGGGTACACAGAGTGGTTCTCCAGCTTGAAGAGGGTATTTGCCTAAGTGGGACTTCGGAGCACAGATTTGAATCCCTCACTATGTTGAATTTCCTAGCCTTTTGTTAAAAGTGGCATCTCAGTAGCTGTGTCACACATCATCCCAGTGCAGGGACAGTGTTGCCACTGCCCAGGCTTCTCAGGTGTGAAACAGGAGGCTCTGTCACTCCAGCTTCTCACAGGGTAGGCAATGGGAGGCTCTGCCTCTTGGGGGAAATGGCTAGGGCCAAATCTGCAAAACCTGCAATGCCATAGAGTGCTCCTGATCACTGCATTCTGGTCAGAATTTTGGCTTCGGGCTGGGGAGGGTTTTCTGTCTTTTACAACCAAAGTTTTACAACTCAAATGAAATTATTTGATTCACTTCATGAAAACTGCAAACTCAATCAACATTTGCTTGTAGTGGATATGCCTTGCCCTAGTGCCCCCTCACTCATGTCCTGCCAAGCATCCTGTGGGAAAGCAGGAAGGAACTTAGACTCAAAGGCTGACTGCTAGACCCTCTGCTGACACCCTAAGGGAGACTGTGGTGTCCCCTGGTTGGCAGAAAAAGCAAAGTTACTCTATTTCCTTTGTCAAATGTGTTAGTAGTCCTTCTGCTGCCCCAGGAAACTCAGGTTTCCAGAATCACTAGAAATTGCTCAATGAATCATCACAGATCTACAAATCCATGGCCGTTTCTGAATAAAGGTGCCCTTCATGCATTGTGTGCATGGGGGACTTCTCCTCAAGAGGCTTGTGCAAGTCTCCAAGTAATTTGCTCATGTCACAGAGTTTCCATGAGGTTAAAAATCATGTTTTGCATAGCACTAATAAGAGCAAATATTTATCATTCTGAGCTGAACTAACATGTAACTGTGCCTACCCCAGTTCAACAAGGATTTCAACCTGCTGCCTGCTTAAGGTGAGACATAGGCTTAAACAGCTTGCTGAATAAAAGCCAAAAGGAAGATAAATTGATAGATTAGGCAGACATATATGATTGCATAAAACTTTCAAGCAAACTTTATAATTGTTTTCCCTTTAATTCTGATGTTTTATTGGTATTGCTTTCCCAGTAGAATTTCAGCGCAGCTCTCATCTTTAAAATAGAAAAGAAACAAAACTAAAGCAAAATTGTATTTTTTCCATTTAACTGAGAATCCGATTTTAGTGGTTTTAGTGGGTCAGGTCAGGTCCAAACACAGAATTTCTCAGACAGACTCTGATTTTTTTATTTAATTTTCCAAAACCCTCGAGCTGTTCTGAAAATGTTTTATCTTGTAGTAATTAAATAAAAATCAATAATTTCAATATAATTTGAAATGATACATGGAGCATACAGGCGTTTTGTAAACACAGAAAAACATTACAACATCTGTTGTTATTAATGCTCTTTACTTTCTGCCAAGTTTATCCATGCTTCTGTCAAGTGACAAAATCCATCTGCTGATACAGGTATCAGATGATCAGGATTAGTCTCACCAGGGAAGAGGAGACACAGGGATTTTTGATGCATTTCAAGACAGTGTAAAGGTCTTGTTTATATTCTTCTTATCAAAGTATAAGAGTGAAGGAGCTGTTGCCTGTGAATATGACCAAAAGGACTTACTATCATATGAATCTCCCCACCAGCATGTTGTGATCTCCTGGGTAGCCTTAACATTGGCAGATTTAATGTGGTGCACTGAATATTCATTATTGATCCTCAGTGGCTTGTGAACAGAGGTGGTGTGTCCTGCATCACCCAGCTTCTGTTTATCCAAAATGCCACAATCACACATATTTATACTAGAGATAGCATTGTTCAAGTATGCCATCTATGATGACGCTTCAGACAAGAAAAGTATTTTTACAGTGTTAAATACCTGAAAGTGACAGGAACCAAGTAAGGAATCATAGTAATGGTGCAAGGCAAGACGGACAAGCTATTTGCATGCCAGCATACAGAAAGCAGGGCTGTAGCATGCCATGCAAACATCTGCAGGAATGAACTGCAAGGTTTGAACCTCATGTTTCTGAAGGCTCAAATACATTTTCTGTAACATTGATAAAGATTAGAAGAAAATAAATTGTCACTGAAATCTCCAGGAAAAATACATTTAGTACACATACAAAATTCCCACAACCTAAATCAGTTCAGACCTATCCCAGAGGGAGCTCCTCATCCTTTCTGCCTATTTCCACCCCATTTGTTTTGTGCCATCTCTTTCTAATACAACCAGGGAAACTGATCAAACACATTCTATACATACCACCCAGCCCACAGTCTCAGCATCCCAGCTGTATTCCTAACCTCACAAATCCACAGTCAAACCATCTCCAGGGTTTCAAAAGCATAGCAGCTTTCATGAAGGGAGGCAGTAGGAGCTCTCTTAATTAGCTCAGCTTCTTTGTGCATTTCTAGACATGTCTCCCTCTTTGTTCACCTTTAAGAGTTTCATGTCAGGGTAGAAATAGAAGATTTGTCCTCCATAAAGCAGCATCACATTCTTCAGGGTCTTCTTTTTTAACTTGTAAAAGTTCTTGCACTTAGAAAAACAGTCAACATGGGACCAAATATCTAAACAGAAAGAGTGGTGAATTTTAACCAGCCTGTGCATTTCATGAGGACTAACAGAGGAAAAGTTGGAAACACAGATAGTTAGGTGAGCATTTCACCGACAAAAAGTCCTTCACGTGTTGTCCCTACAACTCTACAAACTCTTCCCTACAACTTTGCAAATTCAAACATGAAACCATCACTAATGTAATTCAATCCTTTCTGGAAGTATGAGAAAATTAAATTCAGTCTTGATAGCTTAATTATTTTAATATTTCCAATGGATATATAACTTACCAATCTGACAGTCATTTCTAGAATGCAGGGAAGTTAGCAGAACCACAAATTTTCTCACCAGTACTTTAAAGAATAAATTTATACAGAAAAGAGAGTTGAGGACAAAGCCATGGAAAGATGGGTTCCAACTTAACTGTGTCCCTGATTTCCTTATCAAGGTTTGCAACAAGGAAATCACATGATCCCCTAGAACATTCAGCATGGACTGAGAGGCCCTGGGACAATCAATCACTCAAGAGTGTGTCTAAACTACACACAGTGAATTTTTCTAAGGAGATCCCACATAGATCAAGCTAGATAATAATTTAAATCATTATTACCATTCCTCTCTGGCTACTTAAAAAAAGGTTTGAAAACTGAGATTCCCCATTAAAATCTGCATGAATTCCAAAATCTGAATTAGTATACAGCTTAATAAGAGGTAGCAGTCAATTAAATTTGTATCTTCTGAGAATTGTTTTGTCTTACATTCTGCAATATTTCTATTATTAAGGGACTGAAATAAAAAAGTTAAAATCTTGGTATTGTCTAATTTTTATGCATTATCATGATGGCCTAAAAGAAAAATGAAAACATCAATGAAATTGTGAATTTTGAAGAACCCCCAAAAATGCACCTCCTCCTGAATTAAGGAGATTACAAACATCAGTTTGTCTCCAGAAGTTTACTTGTTGCAATGAAGAGGCTGTTCCTCCTACTAAGTAGGCTATAATTAAACTACTTTGTACAAAACCAATTCAATATGAAGAAAAGTAAACTAATTCTAGTCTCAGAATAAGTGACAGAATAAATAAAGAATAAATAAATAAAAAAACCCCTAACTCTAGCCCAGTTCTACATCTCCTTCAAACCTCCCTGGACTAGTACTAGCAAAATATTCTGATCCATCTAACCAATATCCTCACCAATTTCCCATTTGAAGCCCTTGAAGATGTCTCCTGATAATTGAAACACTTTTTCTGCAAAAGAGGAGGCAATGATCTTACTAAAGACTACCTACCTGTTCGGTACATGCACATATTACATTGTACACCTGTACGTTGTTCATCTTGCTGCCTGTGTGTCCTCTGTTTTTCAGTGCAGTCTATCTCATATCTCAGACAGAGCAAAGTTTAAGGGGGTGGGTGTTACATAAAATTACATTAGAAATTACATCAGCATTGCTTTAAAAACCTATATTAATACACTACTTCAATGTCTGGAACAACTGTACAACTCTCACTGGCCTTCAGTGTTTTTATTTTTCCCATGTAAAATAAGGTCTTAGTTTTATACAAAAATCTTGAACAAGAGTTACACTAAAGTGTAATTTAATTTGCATACTGTACACAATCCTACTGGTTTATAATTCTACCATTTCAAAAGAGACATTTTGGCTGTTTGGAGCTTTAATGTCAGCAAACCACCTTAACAACTTCAAATACATATAGTTAATGCACAAAGTGAAGCATATATAACATATTCATGTTGATTGAACCCAAGGGCTCTGCTCATCCTCAAGATATCTATTTTTACAAATCAGCACCTTCATCCACATTTTATATATAAATATAGTAAATATTTAGCTATTAGAATGTTGCTGCATGGAACAGGATGAGAAAAGGTTTACAGGAATATATCTACAGTCAAGTTTAGACAACTAATCACATCTGCTCTGCTTGGATTCTGCCATTCATGGTAACTTAACACAGTCCCAAACCTCATCTCTCAACCATTCTGTTGAACAAAGGTCACAGACTTTGCATTCACCATGGAAAAAAATAGGCTCAATTGACTATGTTGGCCATCTATTCATCCTTGTTTCTTTTCCATTAGTTTGTTGATTAAATTCTTGGGATTTTTCCCCAGTTATAAAATGATCAAACTCAATCTCAGGGTTTTTTTCCCTTGCTTTACTATCTCTGAGATTTTTTTAAACTATAATTTTCTGTAGGTAATTGGGTTAAAGGAAAGACTTCCATAATTGTTTTTATTGTCTTTTTTTTTTTGCATGGTCTCTTTTATGTATTCTTACTGGAGCATTTCTGCTGTTTGAAGAGACTGTGACCATCCCTTCTATTGAAGGGCTGTACTCAAAGAAAACAATGAAAGACACAATTCTACAACCACCATGTACGAACTTCTCTTTATTTGTCTGAACAGGGCTTGGTCTGCAAGATCCTGGAGGGTAATTTTATGACTTTTTGGACATGGCTTCACTGTCCTGCCCAAGCACAGCAGATTGTGGGGCACAGCTCAGTTACATCTGTGCTGTCAGACAATGGCTCTGCTCCTGCTTCTAATGCAGTCACTGAGAATTTTGCCATGAAGTCATATTACTGTAATTCAGATGTGCTACTGAAATAAATGTGATGTATATTTTCCATGATATGATTACTGGATTCAGTTCTGGTCAATTAAAGCTGCCTGCCCAGGGCTATCAACAGGGTTATGATTAATGTCAATAAGCAACCCTTGCGCACATCTGCTGGCTGCCTATTAAAAAACCCAAAACAAACAAACCAACATGAAACATGGGCAGTGACATTAATTTGTTGCCTTCAGCCACGTTTAGACTAAGAATACCCAGCTGCATGGAACTGAAGTATTGTGTCCATAAAGAAACTGGCAGAGGGAACATGTATTGCTAGGAAAGTGTCAGACCTGAGTGACACTCTCAATGAGGCCCTGGTTCAAGGTGGAGAGTTCAGCTGCAGCACTGCCCACATCACCTGTGAAAGGCCATGCAGCAGCACTCTGCCACTTCACAGGACAGACAAACTAGATGAAAGCCTCAGAGCACAGCAAGAACAGCCACAAAATGTAACAGAAATAAAAGTTTCTCTGTCTCTCTCTGTGTGTGTGTGTGTGTGTGTGAGCCCTTGAATGAGCACAATTACAGCAAAACACCCCTAGTGCCACCCAGGACTTTGGGATGTGTGCATTGGACCCTGAGTACCAGCCCCACAGAGGACAGCATAAGAGCACCTGGGCTTGGTCCCTACTATGGAGGGAGAAATTCAGAACAGAAAAGCTCCTGATGAACTTCTATTGAGTCCCTGGCCCTCTCTGCTCTCCTTCCAGCCAGCACCTGATACACCCACACTGACCCTCAATGCCCCAAACATGAGAGATCTTCTCTGTTCCCATCCTAGCTGGGCTTTCATCCCGTGGGTTGCATCTCTGAAACAAAGACACATCCTCACACTCCAGCTCCTCTCCTTGTTTGTTCTCCCATGGTTTTAATGCCACCCTAGGGACTGGGCTAAGCAGTTTGGGGAGCAAAGATGGGCATCTCTTATGCTCCATTGTTTTGAAGCAGGAAATGACCACAGAAAAGCCTCTTCTCAGAGCACACAGGCTGATGACATGGGACTGGTGGGATCCCTTCTGGTCAGAATGTAACCCTCACTGGAACAATCAGCAATTTGGACATCCAAAAATGATTTTATTAAACAACAGTTGTTAATCAGTAGGAGGTCTTTTTCCACAGCCATTCTTTAAAGCCGAAACATTTCCATGTTTCCTGTAATACTTGTGCTTAGTCACACATTGACAAATAGAAGGGAAAAAACTCAGATCTGTATGACAGATTTTTGGAACCACCAAAATAATCTCTTTGAATTCTGCAGCCACTAGACAGCAGGAGTCCAGGAGGAGAGTGTTGAAAGCAAAAACTTGTATTTATTCACTGATTTTTTCTCCCAGAACAGGATACCTATCATATTCTGCAAAAAATACATCATCAAATGAACAGTCCACAGACCCTGTTGAACTTTAAAACTTTCCAGGTCCACTTTTTGCTACCCATCCTGTAAGCCTGACAGAGAGGAAAGGGATTGTCCTTTACATTTCAGTGAGAATTTAACACACTCAGCCAAAGGCTCTGCCAGAGGACATCTTCTGCAGAACATCCCACCATCTTGCAACTCACATATTCACATCTGCAAAAAGTCTCTGGCTGAGTCTGCTCTTTCCTGCTGTAATACATCACAAGAAAAGAGATCCCTAGGTCGAAATTCCCTAACATTTAAATGCCTGAGAAGTATTAAGTACTCTAATTAAAGGTTATTACTATTACTTTCTAAATACCTGGAGAGGAAGGATTGTGCTGGTTGGGCTCAAGGTCTCAAGGTCACATGTCACTAAGTCATGAAACTTTCCTCCTCCATGCCAGGCTGGCAGCAGGTCTCATTCAGAGTGCTGTCCATGAAAGAGGAAGTCTGCTGCTTTTTTTTTAATGGTCATCCCAAAAGGCCATGACTTCAGTGCAAGTGAAAGTGAACATCCTCTCCCACATCCATCAATTCTGAAACATGGAAGAAACAAGCACTTCATCTCCAAGTAGACTGGTAGAGAAAGAGGTAAGCCTGCCTGTTTTCCAGGGCTGGCTGTAGCACAGGGCTGGAACTGGCCATAAGCAGCTGAGAAGGGCCATGGCCTGCAGAGAATGGCAGCAGCTTGCTTTGCTCTGCTGGTGGCATGGGCCTGAGAAACTGGGTTTGCTCCTTTGCCTTGCATGACCAGCACCTGCTGCTGGGGGTCCTTGCTCTGTACACCAGGCATCCACCCTTGAGCAAGAAGAGCAGACTGGGCTCTCCCACAGTTCTCTGCCTCCTATTTGCTCTTTCCTCCTCCCTCATCTCTTTCCAGGGCAAACCCAGTCTCTCCATCACTCCCCTCAGACCAGGCGGGCTGCGCTGTTGAAAACTTTGAGCATGGCATGCTTTGGGCTCTGCCTTGATGGGAGAGTTTCAGTACATGTCCCACAGCAGCCCAGCATCAGCATCACAGATCCAGAAAGGTCTGGAGCTTGGATATCCCCATGGTGTGTCTTTCTAGCCTGCTAAGCAACACATTAGCATCATTTACATCCATTACACGTGGCACTGCACATGCCAGAGTGGGACTGCTGTTCAGGAGCTGTGCTCCCCCCATAACATGCCTGCATATCCTTGGGAGCCCACCTCAAAGACATGGGCTTTGCCGGCCAATGCTGAGAGTCAAAACTCCAGTGTCCCATTGTAAATCTATTCCTTAGGCCAACACATGCCCAGCTGTGTAATACAAATAACATTTTTCACCACAGAAAACATTTCTGCATCTTGGAGGCATACAGTAAATAAAAAACACATTAAAATACTTAATGTGCTTAACTCTTTGTGGTCATTTTGCTATGATGGAGTTATAGGTGCTATACAGAAATGAAATTCCCTGCTGATCATCTTCACAGTGAGGTGAAGTGTGGTCACTCTCAGGTGGCCTTCATAAATGAAATTAAAAACAAATTCTCCAACAAATACAGACTGAGAACTGAGACTTCACAAACTCTCAATCACTAAAATCACAAATAATCTCTCACGATAAAGACAGTGTTGGTGCTAAAAACTGTGTTTTAAATTAATTTTAGCCAGGTGAACATAGTGCTGGTCACAAAGGAGTAAAGCCATGGAAAGAAATTTCCCAGAGAAGCAAATAACTAAATGTGCATGATGGGTGCAGCTGGGCACCACCAAGCTTTCATGGTGACCTCAGCAGGATGAGTAACTTCATCCAGCATTTTCCATGAAGCAGAGAACAATATTTTTCACTTTGTAGCTTTCTTCTGAGGCTCCCAAGAGAGCAATTCTTTTTTCCAGGCTGCTTGCAACTGCCCCAAAATCCTGCAACTCTGGCTTTATCAATACAAAAAAAGGAAAGAAACTCAAAATGTACAGACTGACCCGTTCAACCCTTTTTCTTCTTAACTAAAAATGTGTGAAATTGGTGGTAGGGTAATAGAAAGAGGTGAAAACACATCAGTGTGGCACGGTGATGTATCTTTGCAAACCTCCTGCCTCTCACTCCTCACCCCCCTTCCATGGGCACAACCAGCCATCAGCATGGCTGCAATAGCAGCAGCTGTTGCAGATTCCCCAGCTCACCCCGTTATATCTCCTGGTGGTTCCTCTTGATGCAGACCCCTTTGATCACCGATAGAGGGAAGATTAGATCTGAGCTGATAAAGAGCTCCTTGTGGGACAGGGCACACGTGGCTCCTGCTGGTCGGTGCTGTGACGTCCCACGTCCACGGGGATGCTGCATGTACGTCACAGCGGCTGTGCTGAGCCCCCGCCCTGCACAAAACTCATGTAGTGAATTTTCCCTCTTTGCCTCCAGCCATCCCTGCTCTGCCTCCTACTAAGTCTATTGATAACTACCACACCAGCAGTAAAGGGCCCTTGGGGAAAAGGAAACCAGGGAGTAGGCTGGTTGTTCCTGATCTAGGCGTGCTCTCTGCCAGTACAGCATATTTTCTAGTGCATTTTACAATTCGGTTTAAATGACTCAGCTAAGGGGTTTTGTATAACTTCTGACCACAGCCTAACAGTTCTCACAGGAGGTAATATTTCCTAGTGTTTGGCACGAGCTTTTCTCCTTTTCATCTAAGCACTTGTGCTCCTTAAGCAACCCTTACTCAGTTCTATCCTTTCTTTAAGCTTACAGGCTACAACTTTGTAAGGGGTTACTGGATCCCTCAATTTGTACTAAGCCCTTCAACATACAGTGTGTATACCACATCCATTACTGTTATGAAAGTATTTGGACAGACAGGCTTTATCTAGCTGTCCTAATCTTTCCCATAAACCAGTCTTTTAAGTCCAACAGCGGGTTGAGTTATTTGATATGAATTCCCTCCTGTTTGTCAACAGCAATCCGCAACGTTCTGATCTTTGAATCACTGGATTGTCACAGTGCTGACAAGGTTCTTTTTTATAACTAATCAACTGCTCATTTTTTGCATGTTACTAATTGCACTTAATTCTACCTCTGTTTTTTTCCCAGTTTCATTATACTCTCCATATTACAATGTTGTGGTAAGCAACACCAGACACAAGTGGATTCCTTAGTCTGTCAGCAGCAAAGTTAATTGACATAAATATTTAAAACACACCAAATTGTGATATATGAAACAATTAAAACCCTTTCAGAAGCATCCACTCTCTAACTTAATGTCCTGGTAAACTGAATTTAAGTGGCTGCAAAGCAACCAAACAGAAACATTGCCTTTCATTTCTACCAATGGGAAATATTCCCCCTCTCTGCATTCTTGCTCCTCACAGAGTGAGTAGATATTTTATTAGGTACAGATTTAAACACAAAAAGATTTTCCAAGCCTTGGATCTAGTTTCAAGCAATTACACATTGGCTGGGTGTAACTCAGTGCAGGATCACCCAACTGGAGAGCAGAACAGAGAAGGCTGTTTACAAAGAAAAAAAAATTATTCCAAGTGTTCCACCTCACACAGAATTCTTGAAAAATGTGCTTCTCCCCAGAGATCAGGGGTTGTTTGTCTCATTCGAGGGCTGAGTATCTTCCTGTTGCTAGTAGACTGGCAAAAAAGGAGAGGGCTCAAGATGCAGGGTGAATGAAGAGCTGTCCTGAGCTGACACCAGAATTTCATGAGAACTCCTGAAGGCTGCACCTGTGCCGCCTAATAGTGCTGTCTGCTGGACACTGGACCCTTGTGTATCATCTCAGCCATAGCAAGCAGAATGTACTCACCTGTCTGCTCTTCAGCAGCACTGGCAGCAAAACATCTTTGTAATCAGGGCAAAAAGTATCAGCCATGTGCCTCAGTCTGCTCCCAAAGCAGCCTTTCTAAGAGGGAATATGGTTCTTCAGACTGGCAGTCTTCTGGTGATACTGCAATGCTGTCTCTGAGGAGCTCACCTGGAGAAAATAAGAGCTGGTATCAGTCCTCTGGGTTTCAGATAAACAAAATTAATGTGATTTTTTTTAACACTAAAACTAAGTCTAGAACTAGAAACTAACTAGCTCTGACTAGATGACACCAAGTGGTCACGGCAAAATTTACATTTATTATTATTGCAACATTTTGCAAAATTGTCAGCCTTTGAACTGGAGTTTTGCAGCATTGCCATTTGAACAATTTTATTTATTATGTGGGAGTCATTAAGTCTGGATATTTTGAGTCTAGGAAGAGCACTCAATCTGTTTAAAAGTACAAGGGAAAGTTCAACATTAATTGCTACCATACTTAAAAACTGACTTACTGTATATTGAAACTATGCAGATTTTAAAGCACCAGTTATTCAGTTAATTAGTGACTGATGAAGTGATTTATAACTAGACCATGTGATGGTGCTAATATAGAAATCAATGACAATGTTTCTATTACCAAAATACCAGAGGTCTTTGTATAAGGCATTATGTAGTCTTCTCAAACCTACTGAAGTATAAAATAGCAGCAAATTGGTTATACCATTACTTTAGAACAAGAGTTTTATCATACCCTATGCTCTAAGGCTCATAATATCTCTCATAAGAGGTATTTGAACATGTCTTGACTGAACAACATGCTTATTGATGTAGGAAAAGAGATGCTGGTGCATTTTCTCATCCATTACAATTTTGTATGTGATGTAGGGTTGTATGAGTACCAAACCATATTTTTAACAGTTCGTCATCAGCTGGAATGTGTTCTGTTAGGTTGGTTTCTTTTCTTCCTTAGATGACTCTGTGAAATACTTGCCTAGTCATTTTGCCAGCAATCATGAAACACAAGTCTAGCCAACTCAAGACTGAAAAAACTGGCTACACTGAAAATTAACTCAAGAGGTTATCCCAGTGTTTTTGAAGGGCTTGAATTTTTCACGACTAGAGTCTAACCTTTGCAGGCACACGTGAAAAGGGAGATGGGTGTGGTAGGAAAGAAAATGCTCTCTATGCCCACAGGGAAGGGGAAGGTGAGAAACAGCTGTGTGGACTAAGGTGTGTTGTGGACATGTGTACTTTGTACTAGCCCTGACCCTAGCAATGAAATTCTGTTGTCTTTACACAGAGTTATCATCCCTCTAAATATTTCCTGTATTGACTCTGATACCTGCACAAAGCATGTTTTGAATTGAAAAACTGTGACCTGGACAAGAAGGCAAGGACAGCATGGAGGGCACACAAAGGAGGGCAACCAGCGCCAACCCCCTTCTTCCTGAGCCTTCTGACTGGGCTAAATGGCCTGTCTCTGACATGACAGCATCTGGCTGCACCAGGAGGATTTATTCCCCTATGCAGACCTGCTCCACAAGTGCACAGCCATTTCACCAGCTGAGCTACAGTGGCCACTTTATAGACTTGCTATGCTAAAAACACTCTGTGCACCCGTTCACTGGAATGCACCCCTCTTTCTCACGATTCACCTCACTTGGGCTGTGTCTCCTGAGCTCCTCAGGTTGCTTTCTCTCATTCTCATGCCCTATCTGCTGTTGCCAGATCTTCTACATTTTAAATAAATTTATATGCTCTACTTAGCATCAGTCCTGTAGTCTCCTTACTTCCCATTTAAGATCAATACAGAAGAAATCAATGGACTACACAACAATTCCCTCAGACACTCCTCTCCAGACCGTAATGCAATGCTGGCACTTCCTCTTTATAGCTGGTCTGTTAGCTGTCTTTCTCTCTTTACTGCAGTGCTTTTATCTGAGATTATTTTAATTAGAAGAAAGTTAAAATTCCTGGAGAAACTCTGCATGACAGAGTAGTCCTAGAAACCTAAATATGTGTTACTTGTGCTGTGTTATGTTTTACTGTATGAAAAAAATGAGAGGCTGTTTTGTTAATAACACACGTGATGGACTTTAGATGATGCCATGGATTTATAGAACACAAGGACCCTGGCCTTTCTGTAACCACAGCAAAAATCTCACTCTCTGTGAAACTGTGCCCTGAGCCCCCGATCTCTGCAGGGTACCTGGTTTCAGAAGCAGAGCATACATGTGACACAAGTGACACACACCCACTGTGTGGGTACTAACCAAATTCAAACAGGCAGATGCTCGGTAACTGCCTCCAGCAGGGCAATTGCTCTGCATGACAATTCCTTCTCCTTACTCAATGCCAGCACGAATATTTTTCCTTGTTCTCCTTACTGTCAGACTCCCTCTCACAGCAGGAAGGTTTGTCCCCTCTGGCAGGAAGGGAGCAGCAGGGAGGTTTCTGTAGCTCATCCCTCTCACCTCTCTCTTCCCTGACAGAGCCCGTGGGCTGCTGTGCCAGCTTGGAATTCCCCTATCAGGGAAGAAAAATCCCCTCTGATTGCAGGAACCCAAACCTCCCACAGAGATGGATGGGTGATGGAGTTTAAGTGCCACTGCTCTGACATGTCACCTCACAAACAAAACTTCATGCAAGTTGAAGTACCTCAGTGTGCAGTTTCCAGACAGAAGGGGATCCAAGGCTGAGGGGAACATTTTGACCTCTTAGGGACATGGACATACTGAGTAATCCTGGGTGCACTCAGGGTTTACAGCACCTATGCTTAGCCCCAGAGACAATTTAAAGGTAATGCAGGAGATAAACTAGCAGTGCTATTGTAATATAACTTGGAAAAAAATTGAGTTAGTCTGCACTGGGCAGCACCTGCTGAGCCTGGAAAGCAGATATCACAATCACCACAGCCCTCATGGTGGGAGCCGTGTACAACCACTGCTAATCCTGAGAGTGTCTGGAAAAGTCAGCAAAACAGGTTGAAAGACTCTGCACACACAAAATGGGGAAGGCAGGTAAGTCTGGATTGAGCAGACTAGCAGAAGAAGGGAGGAGAGAGCATGGTAAGAGAAAAGGCAGGGGTGAGGGAGGGCTGGAGAAGGGCCAAGATGTTAAAGGCAGGGTGTCTCAGGCAGAGTAGGAATGAGTGGTCCAGAGACAGTGACAGGAGCAATGTGGCCAGAGCTATCAACCAGGAGGATGAACTGAATCACTTTTCTAAAAGCTCAGAAACACAGAGAGCAGATGTGCTTGGGAAGCCAGGCAGGAGCCTGAACAAAGTTTAGCCTACCTAGCAGAAAAGTCAGATTGTCCTCTGCTTTTGTAGGAAGATCTGATAGCTGCACTTGGAGACAACTTTCACACCTAAGCAATCAAGAAAGCAGAGAAGACACCAACCTTATAAACCTTTCTCTCCAAGACTAAGAGAACTGATGTCCTCAGCCTTGTTTAAGGAAGCACAGAAAACGAGCTTAAAGTTCAATATTGACTCTGCAAAGGACAAAGATGGGAAAAGGACATATGAAGAGGGAGAGTCTATCAAAAGAGACACCACATAAAAGCCATTCTGTGACTGAGAAGTCATTGCTAGAAAGTTCTGTGAGTTGCAATCCAGAAGACATCATCAGGTTGTTCCCAGAGAAGGAGCTAGCAAAACGGAAGGGAGCATGTCTCATGAAGAGCGGTAGAAAATAAAGCAACAGTCAGAAACAAAGCTAAGGAGAAAGGTTTGCAGAAGGCCAGGACAGCTTTCCAAGAAGGAGCAATGGCCTCAAAGAAGAGAAAGTTTCAGAGACCTGAGATTCGGCTCAGAAAAGTCTTCAGTTAAAAAAGTGTTCCATGGTCAAAAACAATACAATAGTGGCTAAGCTGCGGGCTGAAGGAAGGAAACATGAAATAGCAGCATCTGGTTTTATCCTTTACACCAGGATAAAACTTCATGGTGTTTTGGCAGGGAGGTGTCCATTTTCTGTATTTCCAGAAGGGTTACAAAACCACAGAAAGGATCAGGTCAGGCAGGACCACAGCGTGGCATCTATTCCAACACTCTGGCACAGGCAGGGTCCCCTAGGGCACATTACTTAGGATTGTGTCAGCTTTTGAATATATCCAGGGAAGGAGACTCCCAGGCTGAAGGCCTGAGGAAGTGCTGCCAGCCACCTCAGGCCCTGTGATGGAGCTCAAGAAAGGAACAGCATAGGTCTGAAAATGGCACCTCTGCCCCTTGCAAAGGTGAGCACTCACACAGAACCAGCAAGCACCAAAAGCAAACTGCTCTCACAGTAATTTTAAGTGTGCTTTGGTTAACATCTGCCATAAAAAATGAAACACAAGAAAACCTACCAAGCAAAGGAAAGCATATAGCATTTTGGAAAGCCTTCAGTCTGCACAGAATTTTTTATCTCTTTTACCAGAAAGAACAGTGAACACTTTTTAAGTCACTGACAATGAACACTTTTTAAAAAAGTCTGACACGTCCTCAGGGCTGCAGAGCTTTCCTCTCAAAGTCTGATCTACCTTTGCTGTAATAAGACATATTTATTTTCAACCATGTGTAACAAAAAATGTACACTGAATAAAAATAATTAGAAAGATGTTAAAATAAAATACTACTAAAGTAATATAATATTTTGAAGAAGAGAAAAATGTTTATCACTATAAATCAAAAATACCTTCACAAAATTGTTTTCTTTTAGAAGTAAGAAGAAAATTGGAATTAGGCCCAGTTCCTGCAGAGAGAGCTTTTCAATTTCCTTCTTGAAGCAAAAGTCATATCCAGTCAACACAGGTTTTCCTGATTAGGCCCACAGGATCAAACACGATAGTAACTAAAGAATCCTGAAAATACTTGTTTAAGCTCAGGCAGTTGGAGGACACAAGACTCATCAGGATGGAACAGAGACAACTTCTCTCCCTTGGACAGCAGGTGACAAAAGGGAACTTCTTGTAGTTTAGATGAACTGTTCTCTACATGGACATACATTCGTGGAAGTATGTAACTTCCAGTCTGGGGAAAAACTGTTTCTCTTTGGCTGAAAATCCTGACCCAAACTTGTGATCCAAGCCTGGCTCTTGATGGAATGTATGCCTGTTTAATTTGTGTACAAATTTCATCAGTTGAGTATTCATGTTGACCCTACGTGCTTTATTGCAGAGACTTGGAAGATGCTTCCATTATTTTTTTTAAATTTCTTCTACTGACAAGCAGATGTTTAGCGTGTCCTTTTACTTACCTAGCTTTGCAGGATCTGTAATTTCAAAGTCCCTTCCGACTGCCAATAAGGACTACTGTTACTGAAGAAGTTTGCAAAAATACCATGGATCTATCCAGAATATCTGAGGTTGTTTATTTCTATCACATGCACAGTTTATATAAAGGAGTATTTTTAGAGCATTAGGTGAAGTGCTTTATTGTAACAGCTAGGTTTGAAGCCTGGATATGATACACTATTTTATTTCATAAATAAGTCTTGGATAAAACCTTAGCACTCCCTTATTCACTCTCTGGGAAGCATAGGGGTTTTTATCTTAAAGGAGCAACCAACAATAAAACTCAAATAGTGACAATTCTCCAGTTTTTGGCATCCAAAAAACAAAAATAAAAAGAAAGGTCCATTCAGCGTGAAAAACATAAAAGAAAGAAAGGAACATGCTGTAAAAAGCTGACAAGGAAGAAGGAAAAGAAGATAGAATTGCTTTAGTTCAAAACCCACCAAGCTTTTATTACAAAAATTCAAGAAGGAAGAAGGTCCCCATTTCTGACACAGGATGTGTTTATCTAGACTTGCCACAGTCACTAGTGAATTAAACCGTGCCTCACCACTGTAAAAATTTATTTCAACAGAAATGAGTTTCAATGAGAAAGTGATTATGTGCTCATTTTTACAAGTACTCCATTTCCATTATAATAGGATAGTTTTATTCTTGATACAGATCTATGGATTTTAATAGCACTACTGCTAAAATAGATTAAAGTTCATAATTCATGTTGTGCAAAAAACTGTGAGATTAGGTTCTGTATATTATTGTGAGGTAATTAAGTGGCCTGATTTCCACTAGAAAAGGAAGTGCCCTAGTTCCCTTTAACACCATTGAAACCGTTCATTAGGATGACTGAAGTTAGAGAGTTCTTAAATCTTGGCCCATAGTCTTCGAAGAAAACAGAGAGCCAAATCCCAGGAGATGTTCAGTAAAAGTCTAAAATCCACAGTGATGCCCTAATTCTCCACTGCTGCATGTCTCCCCTGGTCATGTACAGCTGGGTACAGTCGCTGTAAAATATTACCTGGCAAGAACTTTGCACATGTATAGAAAATATAGACCTGGCTTTTGCAGAACATGTATACTGAGTATCAGGCAAAATGCTGTCATTACCAAGATCCTTCACACAATACAATGACTTGAAACTTTAGCAGGCAATTACTATTTCCATTTTAGTGATAGGAGCCTAAAATAGAGGCACAAAGCAAACTAGCCTAGATGGAAGTGCTGGGGAAAATCAACAGACTTAATATTTAGAGTGGATTAGTTAAACCACAAACAATTCTATGTAGACATCCATTCAAAATTAAAGCTGTTTTTATTCTAGTCAATGTTATTTTATTCTGAAAGTGAGTTAATTTAAATCAAATTGCAGCCAGTTCTGTTGAGAATAAGAGCATGCAAACTGAGTTTCAATACAGTTCACAGACACTTTTAATTTACACCTTTTGTTAATGTAATTAATTGTCCTGAATGCCTGAGCTCACATAGGAAGTGTGCCAAGGTGCAAAGAGTTAAGGATGAGGCTCTCAGCTGCAGGGTTTGTCCTCTCCAGCTGCCCTTCCTTGGGGTGCTGTTCAATCACGCTCGTTATCACCAGACAGTGGGAGCCAGAGGAGGTGTTCCTGTCTTTCTGTGTCACCTACAATGTAGTGACAGCTCTCGGGGAGAGCATTTCATGCTCTGGACAAACATGCAGCACCTACTGACTAGGGGCCAGGAGGAAGCACTCGACCCAGGAGGGTGCATTCATTGACCCCTGTAGGCACTGAAAACAGAGAAGCAGTGTGACACACTGCAGGAGATGCAGAGTTACGTTTTCTGTCATCAGCCTAAAATCCCAATAGTCAGCTTCACTACTTGACCAAGATCAGATTTGTGGAGGTGTAGCTCAGTCATAAACATAAAAGTTGCTACTTAGAAAGGTCTATAAATACTCACTGCATCTTCCTTCCTACTTTTTTTTCCTCCATCATCTTTAGCTTGAAATTTATTGTAGTAAGTCTTTGTGCACTTTTTATCCTTCCCAAAACGGAAGTGATCTACTGGAGTGATTACATCCATCTCAGGGACTTGCAATTTTATCAGTACCTGTGGGGTTATTGTACTACCACGGGAAATCACCTGTCGATCAAGCCCTACTGTGATCCATTGGCAAAAATCCTACACCTCAGCTAATAGTCAAATACTCCTCCACAATACCGACCTGCATGGAATGTCATGCATCAACTTCCACCCGTGTGTAGCCACTGTCTAGGCCAAGCCACGTTTTAAAGACTCTCTTTTTTTTTTTTGAGAATGATTTCCTTCAGCTGTCACACGTGGTTTCCTCAGCTCTCTGCTCTTTCTTCAGTCTGTCCATCTCACGTTGGTATGAATGTGCCCAGAAACCATTTTAATCATCTATTTACAATCACATCAGGGAAAAAAAATCAAGAAGGCATTTTCTCTTGTTTTCCTGGCAGTTAGTGATGAGTCCATCAAGAAAAAAAAAGCCGAAAAAACCCCCAACCCCCCCCCCCACAAAAAATCCCAACAAAGCCAGCATCATGGTCCACAGTCCATGAATGGGAATTGCATTTCTCTCCTGTTCTTAAGAGTTTCCTAATAGAGAAAGTAACTTAAAAGTAGTAGAACAGCTATCCTCAAGAGGCTGCTTACTGAGCAAAGGATATGGGATGCAGATGGCTTTTTAGGAAGGAGACAGTAAAGTTTAAAAAAAAAAATCCTCAAAGTCCGAGTACCTACCGTGTTCAGTAAACAAACTCGGGACGATCTTGAGTCCCCTTGAAGAGAGCTGCTGAACAAAACTTCAGCTCCTCCAGAAGGCCATGCACATTTTAAAAATAGTCTTTGAACTCCCTAACTATTTAATCCTAAACGGCTCACAGAGACGTGTAAAATCCTGAAATCTCGGGGGATAGGAAATTTCATTTTCGGGAACGGAGCAGAAGAGAGTCACTTCCCTACGGGAGCCGGCTCTCTAGACGTAGCGAGAAATGTACTGCTTTGCTTACTTGGCAAGCCGGTTCTGGGAGAGCCCCCACGGCTCAGCGCCTGTGGGGGCCGGAGCGCCGGGCTGGCCTCGTCTGACCCACCAGGCCCCGCAGCCACCGCCAGCACCACGAGAGTAAAAACAAACAAACAAAACCCCCAAACAACAAACCCACAAGAAAGCAGGAAGGAGGGAGGGAGAGGGAGCTCCCCGGCCTCCCCCCGACGCCCCCCGGCCGGGACAGGAAGCCTGCGGGCCGGGGAGCCCCACCACGGAGCCGCCGGCCGCCGGGAAAACGCTGCTCAGGGGACTCTGGGGAGCGAGGGTGGCCTGCAGGGAGAGCTGCCTGGCGTGGGCGGTGGGTGAGGGCAGGGGCTGTCCCGCGGCCTCCAGGCTGGCGGGAAGCGGCGAGTCCGCCCGGCTTTTTCCCTTTGGAGGGAAAAGCAGCGGGGAACTGCGAAAGATGCGTTTCTCTGCGCTTCGACTGCGCGGCCGTAAGTGCTACGTGCTGCCAGCTGAGCGGGCAATCCCGCCGCAGCAAGGATTCCCGGCATCCATGCTTTATGGGGCCACTGGATAAAGAGACAGGTGTGCTGTGCAGCCAGGACCAAAGCACAACAAGAGGCTTGGCCCGTGGGTCGCGGTGCTGGTGCCGCGCCACGGAGCCCCTGCCTGTCGCAGCGCACCTGCCACAGGGGAGAGCCTGAAACCTGGCAGAGGTGTAAGGGCGTGCCTTCCTCGGTGCGACCCGGGAAAGGCCGAAATTTCTCACCCAAGGAGCAGGTAGATCTCTCAAAAATAATTAAAAACAAACCAAACCCTAATCTGGGCAAGATGAAAACAAAAGTTTCCCGGTGGAGGGCCTTTAGTGAGGCTGCCACGAGAATTTAGCAGCCGGATCGACGAGAAACGACGCTGACATAAGCTCTACTCGGGGAGGTAACCATAGGATAGCTCAGGTTTCTGTAGGAAAACAGCATGCGGGAGTTGTGCCTCAGGGGAAAAAAATACCATAAAGCAGCAGGAGCTATTTCCAGAGTGAGCAGGAATTACGAATCCAGCGGCACCGACGCGTGACCTGAAAGATTTCTGTGCAAAACCCCGAGACAGCTCGGAAACGCACCAACATCCCCGGGTGATTCGCGTGCTTTAGCGGGGATGCGGACACCCACGCTCGAGCCTGTGTCCCCCACCTCCCTCCCCGTGTGTGCAGGCGTCTCTCGAGCAGCTGCAGCCCAGGCCGGGTAACACGGACTCAAACTCAGACCTACCAAACCTCGCCTCGCACTGAACGGCGATGTCTGAGGCAGGGCAGCGTTTCCCGGCCGCTCCCGAGGCGCCCAGAACGAGGGTCCCGACGAGAGCAGGTCCGGCTATCTCAGGTCCCCCCGTGTCGTTACAGCACAGACAACAAAAAATAATTTGGAATGGTATTTTTTTGTTGTTGTTGTTTATTGGGATTTTTTAAATATTCTAGAAACCCCCACGTCGAGCACTGAAACTGCTGAGCCTAATCCCAGATTCCTAAAGCTTCAAATTGCAGTCGGGCGCCACAGGCTGCTCCTGCTAGTCCACTTCTCCCGAGAGAGATCCCGATACTTTTTTAGAGTTGTTTGTTCGTGGGGATTTATTTCGTGGGTTTTGGTTTGGTTTTTGTTTTCCTTTTTTCTTTTTTTTTTTTTTTTTTTTTTTTGAGGGGGAGGTTTGTATTTTGGTTTGGTTTGGTTTTTTTTGTTCAGATCCCATCAAAGGGGCCATTGTGGGGAATGCGTCCCAAGTTCCCTGGAGCTGTCTTCGCCATTCCCGCGGACGCTCGCTTCTGTTGTGAGCGAGCAGCCGCGGAGCTTTTAGTAACTCTGCAAATACGGGCATGAAAAGGATGTCCCGGTAGGGCAATGAGGCATGAAATCCCGCTGTTCCTTTACATAGTAGCAACATCCACATGAAAGGGCAAACACCCGACGTGCCACCAAATATAATTGCAGAGATGGCGGATGTCGGCGTACAAAAGAGCTGGCGCCGGTTTCTCATTCGCAACGGCCTTGTGCCGCACGCTCACCCGCGAACGAACCAAACCACCTGTACCTTCTACGGGATTTAACCGAGTGGAAAACTGAGTCATTGGTACCGTCGGCTGCTAAATATAAAGCAGCCGGGGCAAACTCCGCCCGCAGGCAGAAGCGGCACCGGCGCTGCCGAATGGGGCCGCGCCGGGAAGGTGCCCGCTCCCTCTGGCCTATCGAGCTCGCAGCCTGCCCCGAAAGGAAAGCCGGAGTCATCGGCCCCTCCGGCCCTTCTTCCCTCCCTCCCTCTGTCCGGAGCAGCATCGTGCTGTCGCCGCCTGGAAACCCGGAGAGGCGAGAGCAGTGCGGCCGCGGTGAGGGTCGCGGGGCCACGCCGCGCTGAACGGGAAGACTCTTGGCCGCTCTGTCGCTTTGCGGCGACGCCGGCAGCTCCTTCCCGCGTCTCTCTCCGGCAGGTGCTGCTTGCCGGAGCCCGGCTCGGGCAGCCGCAGCCCCGGGCGGCCAGGCGGGGCGGCGAGGAGGCTGCCCCTGTCCTGACAAGGCACCGAGTCGTAGCAAGGGGAGCCCCCTCGCCGGTAGCCTTCAAGTCCTCCGGGCTGCTGAGCGACCGCGGCTCCGTGTGCTGCCGAGAGCCCGGATAAGGCGGAGGTGCCCAAGCTGGTGCCGAACCCTCCCCGCCCCGTCTCGGCCACTCTCGGCCAGCGTCCGACATCAGGGGCGGGAGAAAAACGTTCCTAGGAAGGTGGCAAAGGGGATGGAGGGGGGAAGAGGCAGACAGGGGCAGTCACCACAGTTGAAAGATTAAATTTCTGCGGAGAATATACGGCTCCGAATGTATTTTGTCAGGAATCCGGAATTTGAAAACACAAACAAACGGGGTGGGGAAATCCCAAACAAAAGCAAAATAAAACCCGCCTGCTACAGATCCTCCGGTAAGCGAGACGCTAAACTTCCTCCCAAGTCGTTCCCAGCAGGGATTATCGCTGTGCTTGGCTCCCGGCCCTGCAAGCGCCCGCTAGCCCTCGGCGCGCCCCTGGAACCCAGCGGGACGGGGCGGCCGGGGACGCGCGCCCGGCCGGGAGGGATTTATACATTGCCCGGGACTTACACAACTCTCCAACGCACTCCCCTGTGCCCGATAACACAACTCGCGGCACCGCAAGAAAGGAGACCGGGGCTGCTGCCACCGCCCGGGGCTCTGGAGCACTGGGCCGGCGGCTGATCCGGCTCGCGTGCTACGGGTGGAGAGGAGCAAGATCGTCTCAAATGCCCGGTGAGAGATGGACAGCGGGGCGACAGCGGCCGCCCCTCTTCTTCCGGCAGCATCGGAGGGCTGGGAATCCAGTACTGCTCCTTCTCCCCGCAGGGCGAGCTCTGAGGATGCTCGGAACCCCGCACCCCTCCCTCCCCGGCCCCGTGCCGGTTCCGCTCCCCGCCTGCCGTGAGCCGAGGGCGGCGTGGCCCCCGCCGGGCGGCCGCCCGCTCCTCCGCACGCCTCCGCGCCCCGGCGGTGGGCGGCCCCCGCCCGTCACCCTCGGCAGGGCGGGCCTTGCCGGGGGCGGGCCGTCGGGCTTGAGGCTGTGCCGCGGCGTGGGAAAGCGCCTCAGACAGGGTTTGCTCTGCTGGCGGTGCGGCGTCGTGCTGTGCCGAGCTGTGCCGTGCCCGGAGCCCCCGGATTTATTTATCTTTGCTCCCGCGCCGTGCGCACGATGAAGCGACCTTGCGAGGAAACTACCTCAGACAGCGATATGGACGAGACTATAGACGTGGGTAGCGAGAACAACTACTCGGGGTAAGTGGGGTACCTCCGGCGCCGCCGTCTCCTTCGGGGGCGCGGGCCGGGGTGCGCCCCGAGCTGGGGCAGGGCGAGGGGGAGACCCAGACACCCCCTTGGGATGGGGGTGGGGGCGCGGCGGTCCCCGAGGTCAGAGGTGTTGCATCCTCCTCCAGGTCAGCTGGCAGCTCTCTCATAGCCCACCAAAAAGTAGCCCCGCGCTTGGACTGCCCGATCCTCGAAATTACGCGCGGCACTCCAGTAGCTGTGTGAGCCGCCGGGCTGCGGTTCATTAGCTCCGCTTAATTTGCCATTTGCAATCAGACCTTTTCCAAAATCGCTCCTGATCAGGCCGAACAACCTCATTTCCCACGGCGCCAGTGGGAAATGAGCCGTGGAAAGTAAGCAGGGATCCTCAGCAGCTGAACTTCAGCAAAGCCGCCGTGCGAGCCTAGGGCAGGCAGTGGTGTTTGCCCAGGGAGGGTCGGGCTGGGCGCGCTGCGGGGACGCTGGGGGGCTTCAGGGCTCCTCCTGCCAATTTAGAGGTTCATGCACCAGAGCCCTATCTCTCACTCTCGTTTAGACACCTCATCAGTGGCTAAATGACTATTAAAAGATACTGATTTTTTTGGGGGCCCTCATGATGAAATAAGAGCAACTTTATACTCGTGGGTAGTATAGTTTTAAAAGCGGATTTTGAATTCTGCTCCTGGACAATGCAACAGAGCCAGGCTAGGCACCTGGCATCATACTTGACCATCTACTGACTGTGTAGCAATGGGCAGCAACGTCAAAACCCAGCAGGCCTGGTAGAGGTTGTGTCATTGGGTATGACCACTCACCACTGCTGTTGCCATATAGAGATGGTTCATGTAGATTTGGGCCTGGTTCTTCAGCCTCTGCTTGGTAGGCAGGACTTTATATACAAAGATAATGAAATCTGCGCTGGACAGTGAACTCTCTACAGAAAAGGACTTTATTTCCTACACTGTTGGAAAATTAAAAATGTCAATTCAAAACGTATGCTGGGGCAGTCAAAACTGAAATGCATTGCTGCCTTCGAAAACACTGTGCAATGCAAGGCGCATCTTAAAAGCATTGAAAATGGCATTAGAGGGACTATGCGTACGTAATATGGTGACCTAAGGTGTCTTCAAAGAACGGTGTCAAGTTGTGCAACACCTGATGTACTTTTATTGTTTCACAGGCAAAGTAATAGTTCTGTCATTCGATCAAATTCCCCAACAACAACATCTCAGATCATGGCCAGAAAGAAAAGAAGAGGGGTATGTTTTGTTTAATTATTTTTGCATTTGACAATTTGCATGTGTGCTGTGATTTTGCCCTTCATTTTTATAAACTTAATGTGTTTTGTTTTTTTGGGAATAGATTATAGAGAAAAGGCGCCGTGATCGTATAAATAACAGTTTATCAGAGCTGAGGCGGCTTGTGCCAACTGCTTTTGAAAAACAAGTAAGCTTTTTTTTTTTAATATAAATTCTGTATCTCATCTGGCAATGTTAGTTCTCTTGTAAATCTCATTAAAATAATACTGTATGTGTCCTGATCTGGCACAAAGCAGGCATTTCAATAAAATGCTTTGTTGTGGCAAAACTATTAGAAACATAATTCATTATAAGGCTGAAAAACATTTCCATTCTTTGGCTTGTTTTTCCCTTAAGGGTAACTGTGTTCATGTTGCCTCTGTTCTTTCGATGAATTCCAGTAGTGGTTTTGTTAAAAATGTGCTTTACTCCATCTTAAATAAAAAATAAAAATACACAAACCCATCACAACTCCCAAACCTGTATGTAAATTAGCTTTCTGTCTAAATCTTTAAATATAATTTACTTTGCCGCTACTTTAACAGACTTTTTTTTTTCAAATCTATACTTTCCATTGCAAGTGAATCAATCCAGTTTCCTGAAAAGGGAGCAGACAATCTGGATTATTCATGTTTTAAGATTATTCTTTAGAACCAGTGCATTAGGAGGTGGAATAGGCCCGTGTTTGTCAGCTAGTGAAGTCAGGGATGTATTCAGACTTTCAGTGAGAAGGTATTTAGTAGGAAGTCTGAAGGCTCAGCTCCTTGGTCATGAAATTACAGACCAAGAGATTAGAATAAGTTTTATTTTTTTAAAAATGGCATTTTGGTTTTTCCATTAAAATTAATTTTTTTACATATCTTGAATTTTATTTTTTGGTCTTTGATTCAGTATTTAGCCTTGTTCCTGTTTTGCTAGAAGTGTCTGAAGATTGATGGATATGTGCAACTGACACTATGTTTCAATAAAAATGAAACATCTGAAAATAAATAACCTGACTTCCTTGTAATAGTAGAAAAACCCCAGAAAGTAAAATCTGAGAGCAGGATTGGGAGGTGCTGAATGTAAATGGCAACTACGTGGCAAACACCCCACTGTGTTAGGCCTGTTTCATCCCTGGCCTGAGCAAAAGCCGGCTGAAAAAAATAAATTTGAAGTGTTGGTTGAGAGCATCACTCGTGTCACCTGCAATATGATTTTTAGTAACTGGTAGTTGTCACTATGCCCTTCCATTGGTTCTGGCAAAACAGTGACAGGGATATTTTCGGCTAGATAAACAGGGGCAAGAGACAATAGTTGTTTGTCCCATTTTATTGTTTATTTCTTGAAAACCACAAACATTATAAAAAAGTCCTACAGAGCCTTTGGAAATTACCCAGCACCATGCAGTTTTTAGCTATTAGTCACTCTCACTGAGACGGCTTGTACTATGTCTATGGAAAAGATGAAGTCTGAGAAAGCTACAGGATGTAGCATGTAAAACGGGGAATTCTGACCAAAAATTCACACGCACATAAACCTTGGTACGTTGAAAGCAATAAGCAGATTGAAAAAAAGGCACTGCCATAAAAATGAGCATGTGCTGTATTTGAATCAGAAAGTCCCACCATTTTCCCGCAACATGCCAAGGACAAAGTCATCAGTCCTTGCCCAGCTCCTTGACATTCAGCTCACTGGAGCTTCCAAGTTGGAGGTTTAGTTTCGCTTCCGCCTCCCTCCCTTCCCAAGCCACCGTGCTACTCCCGAGTGTGGCAGAGATGAGCGCTCTGAAGCACGGCTGCACAATGCTGGGTAAGCTTTGCCCAACTCAAAAATGTGCAACCTGGGTGAAGCTGGCTGAGACAGTGAGGTGGCCCAGATGATAACTAAGAGAAAAAATTGGCTGGCAGGATGTGATCTGCTGGTGGCTGCAGCTTGTGCGGCTCTGATTTTAACTGATGCCAAGGGATGATCTCTTGCAGTGGAATAACATTTGTGTTGTCTGGGTGTGTTCCAGATATCCAAGGGAATGCTACCAAGCAAAATAGTTGTATTTATACATTGATATATCAATACTATCTTTTGAGTTCTATTTTGTACTTTTCCAGTATTTCTTGTAGCTCTGTGAGCCACTCATAGTGTCAGAAAAGATTTTTACTGATGGAGGAGCTACTCTCTTTCACAATAATTAGTCTTTGCAAAATAGGCCTCTCACTAACTTAAAATACTGTGGGCTGTGTGGCAGTTTTTTCCAGTCAAAAAATGAGAATGGAATATTCAACAACCAAATGACACATTTCAAATTAACAGGCCATGGAGAGAGGGACAGTGCTGGGTGTGTGTCCGCAGGGACACCTACCGGTAATAGCACAAAAAGTAACGTTGTGGCAGGGTCCTAATCTGTGGCCACACAGACCCCTCCTGCCAGCTCTCCCCTTGTGTTTGTTGTTAAAAAGGAAGTCCAGAAAGTTATGTATTTCTTGAAGATGTCATCTCTACACTACCTTCAAGGCCAGAGCTGTGCTGAGGTATAGCCCTAATAAAGGGAAATTAGGGAGATGGTATTAGTCCTTAGACCAAGTCTGGGAAGCAGATGCTCACGAAATAATTAAGCAGAGAATGTCCTAATGATAGGGGAAATTGAAACCATAAGGCTGAGCTCAGTGGAAAGTATATCAAATTGAAGTTTCTAGTACTCGTAAGCCTTTATTTATATGTGTCTCTTATCTCAAAGGGATCTGCCAAATTAGAAAAAGCGGAAATACTGCAAATGACAGTGGATCATCTGAAGATGCTGCAGGCAACAGGAGGGAAAGGTAAGGAGCCAACAATTTTTTTTTTCTAATATTTGGGGAAATCTCATCAAAAAAAGTGCTTTGAGGAGCTGTGATAGGCGTTTCCAGATTAAAGGAGTGGAAATCAATGCTAATGGCAGGATTGAACTCGTGGGAAAGAGCTACTGGGACAAAAGAAGCACTTGACCCTGGGCTTGTGTTTGCTTTCATAACACTGTGGGAGTAAAGGCTTCATTCACAGGCAGCCCAGTCAGAGATTTGTTTGGGGTTTCCAAAGAGCACTGAAATCTGCACAGGGAGACAAAACAAATACACAAACACCAAACATAAACAGGAGTTTTGTGGCAACAATTGTGTAGCAAAAAACCTGATGCTAAACCTCATTATTGAGCTGCTATACCGAAGGAAGTGAACGGAGAAGAACTTTAATTTATGTTTAAATATTTTCTTCGTTCTGGAAAGACTTTTCAGTTCCAGGTCAGGCCATCTCATTCGCCAGAACAAAACCCAGTCTTGCTCTGTGCAGCTCCAGGTATCTGATAAAGTGGGTAGGCAGGCAGTGTTCTCTGCACTCACATTTCTATGCTATATTTGTGTGTCAGAGGCTGGCATAGCTCTCTGTTAATGGGTGCTGGCATGACGCAGCGGCTGCACTCACTGACCCATTAGATCAGCTGAGCGCCGGGAGTCGAGTGTACCTCGCTTGTGCAAGCTGACAGTCCCAAGGCTGGAGGCCAAATGGTTTCAGCCACCCACGAGGTGTTCTGTGTAGTCATGATTTTGGAACTTATTTGGAGCGAAAAACTTGCTGGCATTCCATAAGCATGGTCCCATGTCCCATGCCATCAACCGTGATCATGCTTTGAATTGTTGTAATGGAAACCAGCTGATTCTTCACTCACCCACTATGCCATATAGGTGAAGGCTAGAAAAGAAACTACTGCTTTCTCTCTCTTACTTTTTTTTTTTGATCAAAGTTTTTAGTGCATGACTGAATTATGCTCCTCTCTGTACCTTGCAGCAATTAAAAACTCAGCTCAGAATCAGTGCATGTCTAACAGCAGATGGCTTTAGGCTGGTGTTTTGTTATTTGTGAGAATTAACACCAAGCTGATACACCTTTTTTCTACGTGTCTAGGATTTTTTTCTAGGAGTCCATTTAAGCTTAAAAGTTATGGGTAACTTGTTTGATAAGAGATGAAAGGAGTTTTATTGCCCATCAGGTAACAGACATGTCTCTTGATTCCTCAGAAAATGTACAAAATTTTAAAAGAAGGTAAAAAGTCCTTGAGAAAGCACTGTAGTTGCTAAAGATACACTTTTGAAAGTTACGAAACTCCAGAATTGATCACGGTTGTGCAGTCTGTGTTCAGGTGGTTCGGATCCTCTGTGTGTCTGAGTGATGGTGCCTTCTCTGAGTGTGTGGCTGTGTGCTGGTGTTTCACAAGCTCTGTCTCCCTCGGTCAGGGAGCACACAGTGCAGGGCTGCTGAGGGAAGTGGTGGCTGTTTCGCTTCACCCTCCCCATGCGACGTGTGGCTCAGCTATCCCAGCCTGACCCCCATGTCACGCTGCACATTGCTCCTCTGAGGAGCTGCAGCAGCTCCCAGCCCTCTGATGTTTGCACTGACAGTGGGATGGCCAGGAGGTGAACCCAAATGGAGACCTCATCTATCAGGAAGCTTCCTTCCCTGGCTTCCCCACCCAAAAAAAGTATGCAGGGGATTTTTTTTTATAAATGGGCCAGGTCAGGTGGCCAAGTGGGACAGGGGATGAAATGCCTGGGATGGGAGCTGTGGGACAGGGAGATGTGGTGGTGGAGTCCAGCCTCTGGCTCCAGTTGGACAAACTGGATGTTGCTGTTGCTGAGACAGTCCCAGGTCTCTCTCTTGCAGTCTCGTCTCTTCCTTGGTTGGTCTCTGCTGCCATGTCTCTCCTGCCCCACCTGACACCGGCGTAGCTGTGGCAGTGCGGGAAAGGATGAATGTTGTGATGCGGGGAGAGGAGATGCAGGCTTACTTCTGTTACTGCCTTTCACACCATGATCCACAGTGGGTGGCCCATCACAATACTACCTGATCGCTTCACAAATACTACAACTTTATCTGCTCCTTCTGTCCTAGAGATAAGAGTAATCTCACTGCACAGATTAAGAAACTGTAAGAAAAGGAGGTTTTAGAATGGGTACTGGGCAAAGTTTAAGCCTGCATTTCCTGCTTGCTCAATGTTTTACTTTGCAATCTAACTAACAGTTTTAAATATAATTTCTTAGAGTATTTTAAAAGTAGCTATTTGTTTTATTTGCATTTATTTCCCTCTTTGTAATTCATCTTGTGAGCCAGAGGAGATGTTTTGTAACAGAAAAAAAATGAGTTTATCATTTTTACCCGGCGCAAACACTTATTACTGCAGAAAGGAGAAATGAGTCCTGATACCCCTGTGCTGGCCTGCATTGAGGACTGTCCTCTTCCTCACACAGAAAGGAGGACATCCATGATGGGGAATGGGTGGGACTTGGCAAGTCAGGATGGTCTTGGCCACCACTCAGCACACTGATCCCGAGGTGGGCAGTGCGGGAAAGAAACCCAATGCTGCTTCTGCCCCTTCTCTGCTTTTCAGAGCTGCCTAGGCAGGCAGGCAGATGCCTCTCAGGTCCTGTGCAGACTCCGTGTTTCTGCCCTGACGCAGGTGTGGACAGTTCTGTGGACAGTCTCCTATTCACATGGAGCTATTATTTTGGCCTAAGGCCAGGGCTTTTTGCTGATGGTGCAAGCAGGCACAGGGGAGGAGTGATTTGTCAACAGTGAGTTGCTTGCAGGTAACTCAGTGTGGTTTTATTGAAGCTTCACTACAAATTTATCTTGAGCGAGTGACACCTGGGTCAGTGCATGGGTTCTTGTAGCTTAAGTGACTTGTGTGCAGTGCAGGTGGGTTACCAGGACAGATGAGGTAAAACCAGGAGTTCCTATTCACTACAAAACACTGGCATGTGCACATGGTGGAGGATGTTTGTGGGTTGGGAAAGAAATGACAAACAATATTTTTAAGTCTCTCAGAAGGGGGAAGCTGGTGAAGGAGAAACCAGGAAAAGATAACCATCAAAATATAATGGAGCCTGGGAGTCCCAGATCTCATCTAGCCTCTGTTTTCATGCCTCGGCCACCATAGGAGACTGAAAGGGAGCCAGGATCACCAGGGCTTTGGGATGGCTTGTCACAGAGCCAGCAGCTCAGACTCAGGGGAGGCTGGTGACAACCACATCCCCCACATCTCTTCCAGTCCAGGAGGGAGCGAGGCCGGGAAGCCCTGGCTTGAGCCGAGTGCTCTCAGGACTCCCAGGCTGGCTGACTTGTGGCCAGGGCTGGGAAGTGGTTCTGGCTGTGCATCAGCCCCTCTGAAGCTGCTGGAGGTCCTGGAGCCTCCGTCGCAGAAGCAGTCCCCACGCCAGGCTGACTGGCACCCAAGAAAATGCCCTGCTATCTCACTGCTGCTGGCATGCCTGGCCTCTGTTTCTCAGGAGCTCACTCAAACCTTCGGTTGCAGTGGACCCGGCATGAAGAAAGCTGTGAGGAGTCAGCACTTGTGGGCAGGAGTCCTCAACTCCTTGCGCTCGTTGATCTGCTGGCTGAGCCAGAGTTTCCCTCAGGTTCAGATGAGCAAGTAGGCCTGCAGCAAAAGCATGGTCGTGATTTGGCAAGATGGAGTGTATAGCGGGCAGGGGATTTGGAGCAACATGGATAAATGTGCCTGAGTTAATTCTATAATGTGGGCATGCAGTAGTGGAAGCACTTCTTTCTAGACTGGAAATTTATTAAAATGAAAAAAGACATCGGAAGTGCTAGCATTTTTCAGAAAGGCTGAGATTATTTTATGACAGAGTACAAGGCATTGCTGCCACGTTCCACCATAAGAGAGGCACTTGATCTTTATATACTGACACACATCACATTCATGCATACCTAAAAATTTTCATTGAAAGTGAGAGGAAAAATACCATGCCAACTTGGGAGTGGATACGATATTATTCCCCCAAGGAGACAACATTTAAACTAAAATAGGAAAATTCCAAAAAGTGGAATAGGTTTTTGTGGTTGAAGAGCTGCAAGTTAAACGCAAGATTTTATGCTCAACCCTTTTAGAAAGGGAGTATTCTTTCATGTGCATTTAATAAAACTTTTTTTTTTCAAATGCTTTTTTGTCCCAAGCCTATGGACCTCCAGTTGCTGTTTGTTGAAATACCTCATGGGCCATATGACTGTCAGTCTTCCATCTCCAAATTAGCAATGGCATTACATAAAACGTTTTTTTCAGTAAAGCTTTTTATTGTGTGTGTGCAGAGTCATCACAAGATGTTTTTTGTTTGTAGTTAAGCAACACCGTATGTCATATTGTCTTAATGACTCTGTGAAGTAGATGGGACCCCGGCAGCAGCTACAACAACTATCTCACAATGTCAAGAAATAGTTTGAAAGCATTAGGATGAATGCCAATGTAGGGAAGAAAAGGCAGGGTAGTACATGCAAGCTCTCTGATCTCCAGCCTTTTTCTTTGTGTGGATAAGCATCTCATTCACACATACAGGATCAACACTGTACTGCAGCAGCTTGCTGAGGAATTTCAGGAGAGGCATCATGTATCTTTTTAAGTGTCTTATGGACTTACTTCTTTTCATTTGTATATGGTCTGCATAAACAACTGCAGCCTATTACATTATGGGGATGGTCACAGAAATCATTTTACAGACCAGAGAACAAACTTCTGTCGCACATCTTAACCCACAAATGGCAAACGGGAAATGCGGTGGCTGAGCCAGGACTGGGTTGGCCGGCTCCACATTCAACACGTATTTTGCCCTTCCCTTGCAGGTTATTTTGACGCCCATTCCCTGGCCATGGATTTCATGAGCATCGGCTTCCGGGAGTGCTTGACGGAAGTGGCGAGGTACCTGACTTCGGTGGAAGGTCTCGACACATCCGACCCCCTGCGCGTTAGACTCGTGTCCCACCTGAGCACCTGCGCCTCTCAGAGGGAAGCTGCTGCCATGACCTCCTCCATGGTCCACCACCACCACCACCCCTTGCACCCTCACCACTGGGCCGCCGCCTTCCACCACCTCCCGGCCGCTCTGCTGCAGCCGAACGGACTGCACGCCGCCGATGCCGCCCCGTGCAGACTCTCCTCGGACGTGCCCCCTCACGGCTCCGCCCTGCTCACGGCCACCTTCGCCCACGCCGATGCGGCCCTCAGAGTGCCCTCCGCTGGCAGCATCGCTCCCTGTGTCCCTCCTCTCTCTACCTCCCTCTTGTCCCTGTCGGCCACTGTTCACGCCGCGGCAGCAGCAGCCACAGCCGCAGCCCAGAGCTTCCCCCTCTCCTTCACCGGCACCTTCCCCATGCTCCCTCCCAGCGCGGCCGCCGCCGCCGTGGCCGCGGCCACCGCCATCACCCCTCCGCTGGCCGTGTCAGCCTCTGCCAGCCCTCAGCAGGCTGGCACCGGCAGCGGCACGAAACCCTACCGACCCTGGGGGACTGAAGTTGGAGCCTTTTAAGTCCCCCCACCCCGGCCACACACAGCTCTTCCCACTGCAGCTCCCTCCTCTCCCTGTCAGCGCACGTGCATGTGCTCACAGCCGCGAGCCACCAGCCCCAGCCCCGGCGCTCGCCGTGTCCTCCCTGCTCAGCCTCTCCCGAAGGGCCTGAGCGGTGCCGGCGAGCCCACCGAGGAACGGCGATTATCCATCCTCACTGCAGGGGTCGGAGAGGACATGGGGAGACACCTTCTTCTTCTTCTCTTCTTGCTGGAGGCACCCTGAGGGAGCAGCAGTGGCTTTCATAACAGTGTGACCATATCGGCGTATAGAGGTTTCCTGCAACATACGTAGGAATACGTAGACATTAGAACTAATAGTTCTCCAGCTATGCATCCTTGTTTGGCAGAGAGGTGAGGGATTGCATCTACCAGGTCTCCCCAGGCTAGAAAAGGAGTTCCAGTTTCATAAGTGCCTGACATTGAAAAAATAATAAATAAATATATATATGTGTGTGTGTTCTGCTAAAACAAATAACATTGCACAGGTATGGATATGGTATGGGAGAGAGGGGAAATTTTGCGTTCAGCTCCAGAACTAGGATACTTTTCCAGGGCAGATCGTGCTCTTGAAGGAGAGAGGTTTTTTTAGCCAAAAGATTGCCGAGGAAGAATGTTTAGTTTGACAGGCCTAGTTCTCACTTAGTTCACTTTCTTTGTACAGACTTGCCAAATTGTGACGTCTAGCATAGCATTGGCAAAAGCAATTATCTTATCAGTGCTGGGATTAATGAACATTTCAGTACTGCCTGTGAGCCCTGAGGCGCCCATTTTTATGGCTTAAACTTGGTGCTAGCTCCTATCTGCACAAACAGTGAATTTCTCATGCATCCAGAAGTAGCCACCTATTGAAAGTGTGCACACTTGGATAAAGTTGATTCATGCCAATACAAGAGATTCAGTGTTGTAAGAGTTCCACTTAACTTATTTAGCTGTATTTGGACATTCACTTTTAGCTGATTCAGTGCAAGATCCCTCTTCTTTTCACTATCAACTTCTGGGAGAATGATCACTCTGGGTATGAATGAAGTTATGGTAGGGACAACTTTTAAATTGGCTATTAGCATGCCAACATTGTAATGTGGGTTTGATTCCAAACCAAAATGAATGTATTAATGGGATGTGAGTAAATTATTTTGTCAATACCCAGATAACTAGTGCTGCATAAAATAGTTTGCTTTCATTTTTTATTACAGTGACTTAAAATAACCTAAGTATTTTAATACAACCAGTCAAGAACTAGAGATTTTATGTAAAAAAAAAAAAAAAAAAAAACAAAACACAGCATGTATTATTATGCACTTGATTTCTCTGCTGTGTGGAGAAAGCAATAAGCATTGAAAATGTTAAACATTATGCAAAATATACTTTAAAATATTTGTTTTAAAAATACTGTACCTAGTCGGTCTTTTATGCATTACTTTGTTAACCTTTTTTCTATGCAAAAGTCTTCACATATCACTAATTAAATGAAGTCCTTTTTGACTGCGTTTTATGGATGATTTGTTGCAGTATTTGTTTGCTTTTGAAGAATACTTGTGGACTCAGAGTTGTTTTCTGCCCCTGATAACAAGCCTGGTGGCTGCTCTGTACTGTTCTGCTCCCCTTGCTCAGCCAGGAAACCCACTTTCTCCAGTGTGCTCTGGAATAGGCAGGGGAAAACAGCAAAGCAGCATTGGTTTTCAGGCTTGCAAACTGGCTCTGCATTGATGGTATGCTTAATGATGCAAGCATATCTGTTCATCCTGGAGAGCCCCAAAAATCATTGAGGTTTCTGGATTCAGCTTTCCATAGGGTTTAGAAGGTAAAAGTGTTAACCCAATGACATCATTAATAAATCCATAGATATATGGAATGAGAGGAGGTAGTTTTTACAAATTCTGGTCTTCTAATTTGACAGTTCTCACTGAGGCAAGGGTTTGTTATTGTTTCATCAGACCTGCTAAGCCTCTCTGTGGAAAGTGTGGAAAGCTCTGTTTATAAGGATGAGGACAAAGTCTTATATGTCTGAATGCCAAAATAACAGCTGGCAAGACTGACACACAGAAAAAGGGGATCACACCACAGCCAGACACTTCACCCGTCATCAAAAGCCTTAGCAGCCTCAGTGGCTCACTCCCCCATCATCCTTTCTTCCAAATATTAAACCTGGAATTCATCCCTACCTCAATTAGCTGGTCTCTGGCAGTGAGAAGGGGTTGTCATTCATCTGAAAAAATGGACAAAAGAGGGGGAAGGAGTCTTGTAACCCCTACACTGTTAATCAACCTTGATATTCTTTGAAATAGTGTTGTTTGGGGGGAATATGACTTTTTTTTGTTAAGGGCAGAAATGCTGTGCTGCTCTTCTGGCATATTTAGCAGTGTACAGATGAGGTATCATTCACTTTCTAAATGTGTATTTTCAAGAAAAAAGAGGACATTAATGGCTGGTAGGTAAAAAGTGGGGTTTATTTGCATGAAAGAGCAAGTTGCAGCCCTACTTCACAGTAAGCTATTAACTTGCCCTCAAAGAACCTAGTAGGAGGTCTCTCAGGCATGTATCACCTTAAAAATAGGCACCCACTGACTTGGTTCCACCTAATCCACCACTTCAATCTAATTGATGCACCTCAAAACATCATTTGTTTCCCAAAATGCAGTATTTTGCCTTGTTCTAAAAAAAGGCAGTTTGAAAAGACACTGATTAGGTACACACCACTGACCGATTTGTGCAGCCTGTTTGTGTTTATCCCATTTTCACTTTCAAAAAACAGGCCAGATCCATGAGTTGCTGATGCATCCTCTACTGTTTGTTGTGTGGGCTTTTGGTCTCCACTCTTTTTTGTTGTGTTGTCTGTCCACTGGTTTGGTTTGAATCAAATCACCTAGAGGACATGAGGAGCTCATCCTTCATGCTTGCTTATTCCTAGGCTGTTGGGAATGTTACCTCTCTGAGAGTGGATGAAGATTTTCCTAGTGAGAAATTAACGACGAAGACTCGTATTTCATGTGTGCTGTTGGAAAGACATGAGAGGGTAACAGCTTCTGGTGGCTTTGGCTGTAGCTGTGCTAACAAGTCAGAGCTGAAGGCATCTATGCAGTTTTTAAAATAGAGCAAGGGAAAGCTGTTTCCTTGGCATAACCAAGATGCAAAAGTTAGGACTCTTGGCTACGCACGTGCAACCTTACTTCAGCCTTTTTCTATTTTTATTGTACATTCAATGAGGAATGGACTTGGATGAAGAATAGTAATAGTAATTTATATAATTTAAGAGTAGATCATGGCACATAGTACAAGAACACAATTCAGGCTGCTTGTTCAACAGTTAGCCGTCGGCTTTGACTAACTTTTCAATGGGTGGGTTTACAACTTTAAATTCCAATTATCAGGAGGATCAAAGCAGGTTATGCAATTTCCTAGAATGTTTTTCTTAAAAGGAAAAAACTGAAAACCAATTCTGTCACTCAGCATTAGCAGGCTCAAAACCTTAGCCCTCAGCAATGCAAATAAAAAGCACTTAGGCTGCTGAGAGAAGATTATTACCCTAGAGGGGAGACAGGCAACTAAGAGGCAGTGCTGCCTGTCCTCCCTTTGCTGTGATTGCAAGGGGAGGAAATCCGGCATTAGGTATTGCCTAGAAGAAAAACCGGCTACTGTGGCCGAGGGCTGAATGCATATATTCAAAGCAGAATAATCATCTGTGACTACCTCTGCCTGAACAACTGCCAGGAGGTGCCAGCTTATGCTGCTGCCTCAGTGTGAACCTTCAAAATGTTTGCAGCTGTTTTGAAAGATGGTACTTCAATCAGGATGCCATGAGACAAGCCTGAGACTTGGATTTTGGCAAATTCTTAGGGCTATTGTAAACGAGGAATCTCTTCTTTACAACAGGAAAAGGTCACAAGCACCTTTTAGTTAAAAGATACAACATAAGAAAATACTGATATGTGAAGTGGATTTTACCAGCTCTGTAGTCACCAGCCTCATTTCTCATGTGCTTCTATAGGCACAGATAGCCTGATATCACACAACTGAGGACCTGAGGGATTGAACTGGTAGTTTTGCTCAACTTTGAGAGAAGATTAAGGAATTGGTATAGCTTTGTTTGCAAGCCTCGTGTTCCAGCTTTATTTGTGTGAGGCCACTGAATGGACCTGAGTTAATTTTACTCAACACTGAACTTTCTGTTGTGCACTGTTTCTCTGCTCCATCATTTTACACAGCAACTACTTGGACACTAGTGTGTAAAAATCTCAAAGAAATGAGTGCAGCAACACATCATTACCAGAAATGATAAGCAGAAGAGCACCAGGCAGGTGCTAGAAATGCTGAGATCTCCACTCAAGGGTAAACCAAACCTCACCTGATTTATAAATGAAATAACATTTTGACAGATAATTCACAGATAATTTCCATAAAATTTGTGGGATTTTCTGTTTTGGGAGAAGGTGTGGTTGGTTTAGATTTTTTTTTTTTCAATCCTGGTAATTGCTTTTACTGGAAGTTGTAAAGTGCTATGAATGTGCAAACACAATCATTTAGTCATCATTCAGTTTTCTAAATGTTTGCCAGGTCCAAAGTTTGGCTCCAACTATCACTTTGGAGGGGGTAGGTCTCCCTTGTGTCCTGTGTCACCTCCTCCAGTCCTGTGCAGATGCCTGGGAAATCCAAGTTGCTTAAGAGGCATGATATATGTTAGGCCAGGCAACCGAATTTCTCTCCATTTGGCATCATCTTTGGAGATACAGGACTTGAAGCTTAATAATATTTTCATATATGATCTAATTTTTTCAAAGAATCAGACTCCTCACCAGAAGAAACAATAGAACAGTATCAAAACCATTTGGTGATAATGCATTATCATCTATCACTTCCATAGAACTAAGACCAGTCAACACCCCAATCAGCATTAATTTTAGAAGTTGTCTTAATGCTCTGACTTCAGCAGTGGTGGTGATTGTAAGATGACATCAATATAATTTGTTTTAAAGGCATATTTTTCTGCATTCATGGTGGCAATGTAAATCTGGGACACATGAATTAGTGTTGTATCCTAGGTACTCAAATACCAGAAGCAAAAGGAAGTGATTATGGGAAATAAAATAAAATATGTCTGGTTGAATTATTTTCAAGGTCTGAAGAGGCAGATTCCTTTTCTACAGATATACAACTGCCAATATTGAATTCAAGCAAAGCTAATTGTTTTAGACAATGTTTTAACAGTGCTATTACTTATTCTACAGGAAAGTCTTCTGAGTTAGTGCCTGAATTTTTCTTTCCACATAGTTCATTTTCTCTTCTGCAAAGATTTTTCTCTTCTGCAAAGAAAGTTTTCAGGATGAAAAAATACCTTGATGCAACACTGAAATTGAGGGTGCAAGGAAATTTCGAACACTGCCTATGTGAACTGCAAGACCTCTGCACCCACTCCAGGAAACAGTGTCCCAATGGAAGATGTAAAGGAAACTGTTTTACCTGTAAAGAATACACACAGATATTACTATGTGTTAAGTGAAATCTAACAAATTAATACAAGGCAATATATAAACCCAAGGAGACAAAACTGTAGTTATGTAAAGGCCTACATACACTTCCCCCTCCCTTACTTTTGATTTAACTCAGAATGCTGTATTTTTTTCATATCTCAGAGAGAAAAGTAACTTTAATTTTCTTGAGAAAAAGGACTCTCTCCCTTGATGAGTTTAAAACAAAAATTAAACATTTAAGGTACACTTTCATAACTTGATTAACAGGACAAGCTCTGTTGTGTATGGATTGTTCGCATAGCTCTTAATGTCCCTTGCCAGCACAGCCCTTGCTTTTATTATACAAGCCCTAAAATAAAATAACATTGTTTTTCTCCCCACCCCCTCCCCCTTCTTTTGCTTTCTAAATGTATTTTGGTGGAGGAGAAGGAAGTTTATTTTTCTTGGCTTTTCTGGGGTTTGTTTTTCTGAAGAGGCACCAGGGTGGCAAGGGGGAGCAGTCGTGGGGACTCTGGCTCCTTAGGCACCAACAGCATCTCCTTCCCTCTGGGCAGGCGAAGCTGCTTCCTCTCCGTTTCCTTCTCCTGCACTCTTTTTGGGCAGCTGTCCCACTGGTTGTCCCCCTCCCTCCTTTCCCAGCAGAAAGGGCATGCAACCTTTGCAAACCAGGCAGCCACCCCAGCAGGGGCTGGTGGCGAGGACCAGCTGCCAGCCTGCGGTTTCATGAGGCTGTTTCACTCCCTCTTACCACACTTTGTCATTTTGTCCATCATACAAGGTGAATTGAATGTTTTCTGATAATTATCTCAGACCTTCAGCCACAATCTACTGTGGCCAATGTCTGTCTGCTTCCCTCCTCATGTTATCAAGAATCTGATACCTGCCCTGCTACAATGACTTTGACCCTTCAATTTATTATTGCATTTAGTGAATTAAAATGTTCCAAACAGGAATCTCAAAACAAAACAAATAAAACCATTTCTTGATACTGCTGAAAACTGACCTTCATGTGCCACCCTGTCCTCCTTCAAGGCCTGCTAAACTGACAAGAAAGATTCCCATTAGTAAATCACTATTGGATCATTAAACCTTTTTAAGGCAGTGTGTGCCTTACCAAGAGAATGAGGATTACGACACAGCAGTGGCTGCTGCCCACCGACAATCATGGGAACCGACCTCAGTAATAAATCCATTAATTATCTGGCTCACTTTGACCGGTTCTCACGCCAGAGCTGCTCCTTTGATGTGACCGTCAAAACCCAAGGATGCCCAATAGCAGTAGCCACCAACAAAACAAAAGAGAAGTAATAATTCAATATAAATATGTAAGACCTGCTTGCCCATATGCCCAGCTTTTGCAGTGGAGTGTTTCTGTGCCTGTGGTTCAAACTGGAGGCAAAAAAAGGGGAAATAAAGTTCTTTTTCTCCTGTATATAACCTTTAAAGTGAAGAAGAACTAGGCATGTTGGAGATTTTTTTAGCTGTTGTTGACATGCGTGACTTTTTCAGTCCCTGTTGCTTTTCAAAAACAATGTTACAGTTCATCACCAATATGACTTAGCACTTGTCCTGTGAAGGAACTAAGGATGTACTTCTGAGGGAAACAGAGGAACTATTCCTCTTCAGTGTGATTATTTGTATAAACCAAATTCTTTATGCTTTTAAGCCCCCTACAGGACCAAAACTTTAGAGGATGCATTTTTGTCTGATTTTTAAAAGTTTTGGGTGTCAAGCTACTTTTTCAGCGTTTAAATACATCAGAAATACAACGTATTTGTTAATTCACTTCTTGGCTACTCACCTGTAAAGTGGGAATAGTGTTAATTAATACTTGTCCTTGATCTTGTCTAATTAGACCACAGACCCCAGGGGAAAGACTAGTTCCTAACTCATCATCATCTTGGGAGCAATTTTAACTCAAGTTTCTATCCCTTACCATAAGCCTTTGGTTAACAGAGCCCAGATGCTCCCAGGGAGGCAAATTTCTGATGGCATAATGGATGACTTGGAAGGAAAGCCCCTTTGAATGTATGACCAGAAGAGAAGTAGAATTCATTAAATTGCATTTAATCATTTGGCTTTTTTTTTTTGAAGATCAGCAAACTGTAATAAACAGTAGTTACAAGAGATTTTAAGATACCTGGTTTATCTTTAAGATACCTGTATTTTGCCTTCATCCACAGCAGAACCACCAGCCACTCCTTTCTCACCAAAGACACACTTAGGGGGAACATGATGGTAAACCCAAGAGAGATCACTTCAGAACTGGGTCTGGCATGTGCGCAGAGGCTCCCTGTGAGCCTTGTAGCAGGCAGGGGAGTCATGGTGAGAGAAGCTCAGGAGCTCATATTCATCTTCTCATGTGCTTCACACTCTTCAGCCTGGTAACTTAAGGTGAGTGCAGTGTGGTAGGAGGGATGAAGGCCCTTGCAGGCTACAGCAAGGAGCTCCATTTTGATTGAACCAAGGCCACAGTCCCAACAAATCTGAAACTGAGACTTACTACTAGGCTTGGGGTAGAGAATGAACAAATTGCAAAACATCATCCTGATAGAATTAGGCAGGTAGTTTCTTATCTGAGCAGACAGGAAGATCATTCCTGTTTTTTCATTTATTTTGCTGGATCTCTTGTGCAGAACTGCAGCTTACACAATACAAATTATGCCAGTTATGGAATACAGAGTTGTAATTTCTGTAAAAAAATCCCTTGCAAAGGGTGCAGGGGCAGTTTGGGTGGACAGCCACAAAGGCACCCTGCTGTGGCCACCCTCCATCAGCCCAGCTGCCTTGTCCTTGTCTGGGTTGCTGCTATTCCCAGCTACATGCAGCAGACAGCACCACCAGCCAGAGCATGTGTTGTAATACCAATTTATAGTCTGTTATTATTTTCCTGCTTCTGGGGGGAAAACTGGAATCTCCCAGCTCTGTTTTCCTGCTAGCAAGACAAAAATTAGGCACAGCATAATAACGTTGTCAATATAGTTTACTAAAGTGTGATTATTCAAAAGAGCGCATGGGAAACAAAGCATGGAAAGGCAGAAGGTAATGATTGACTGTAGCCACAAGGCAGTATAAAAAGGATCTAGAAAGCAGATTTGCAGCATGCAAGAGAAAAACTCAGACTTTTAAAAGGATCAGAGCTTTCATAATTTCATGATCAGAGTACTTCTTAATAGGACATGGCAACTGTTCCTGTGAAAGGACTTGCTGGAAAATGGTCCTTGGACAGTATTATCTAGATCTGGGAGTGGTAATTAAATCTGTATTGGCCTTTCAATAACATTACCTTAAATAAACTGCCTTGGCTTGCGTAAAATAGTTTCTCTTTAAACACAATTTAGAGTAAATTTTCCAACTGTAGTTCTCAAGGAACAGTCCTGGCAGGATGTGCAGTGAGGTTGTCATATTTTTTTTTTATCTTATTGTCCAGAAGGTGTTTCATAGTGAATCTGCAGCTTGGGAAGAAATTTACAGTTATGTTTTATGACATCAATATTATATAGAATGAATGTTGGGATATATAATAGGACAGGGAAAAAAAAGCCTGGAAAAAGGATTGTGTGCCTGAAAGCATCTTTTAGGTTTGTTTTTCCTTCCACCCTTCCAGTTTAATAAACACTTTGCCTTGTTTGTGTCCTTTGACTGCCATGGTGACAGCACTACTGTCGCAGCACAGTCTGATCCCATGGCTCACCAGCCTTGTGAATCCATGCAGAAGGGAAGGAAATTAAACCAGACCTTATCTTGTGTCCTCGGGCAGCTGATGCCCCAGTATCCTGACCTGGGATGCAGAAATTGTGGATGCCTTTTTCACCTTGGCACAAACTTTCTGCATGACCTTCAGTTCAAAACCTACAGGTGAAAAGCAGAGGTGCTGCTGTGGGGGTGAAAAACAGAGTGGTTCTGGGGGTGAACATGTTCAGGGACGCATGGCTCTTTGTCACTCTGATAATGGTATGTGTGCTCTTTGTAGTAATGCCACATGCAGGATGAGGTGATAGACTCCGAGTCACACTCCTGATCATTCTTTGTGACTTTTTTTTGTTTGGTTGGTTTGGCTTTTTTTTTTTTTAATGCTATATTAAGACTATTTAAAGACATCTTGTAAAGTTTCCATACACAGCATTCAACTCAGAAACTGCGCAGTGATTTGCCTTAATAAAAGCTTCATTTGTACATGAAATTTTCTTTATCAGCAAATACAATCCTTCATTGCTCTATAGCTCATTGGAATGAAACAGGCACAAGGTTAACTCAGGGAACTGAGTCCCAAACCTCCAGAGGAGGGGCTGCTCTGGGAACCGCGGGCGGGTGGCGGCAGACACAGGACAGGGATGCCACCTCGTGGCGTGTTCCCGCAATATTTATATCGCTCGGCAAAGGCTCCTTGCCTTGCAGAGGATACCACGGAGTTGCACTTTATATCCACAATAAAACAGACAAAAAGGGGATAAGTGGCCAAGAGAATGTCCTGGGAACAGAATAAATCTAACGACTGCATGACTCTACGACCTTCAAACAGAAGTGAAATATGACAACAAGTAGAAAATACGCCTGTAAAAAAAGAGTGGGAATTCTTTCATTTTTTAAAGAATTGCTAGTTATAAAATTCATGCAAAATTTTATGGTCACTCACAGCCAAGATACTTCATATAAGATTGGAAAAAACTTACAAAGTGGAACTAATGTAGGGCTATAACTTAAAGGAGATAGCAAGAAAGAAAATTTGACTCAGCTGCTGGTTTAAGTTGATCTGCAGTTAAGGTATTGTCTTCCTTATCATTCTTATTTCTTCTGCAGTTCATTTCCATACATCTTTGCTGTGACATGGAAAGCACTTGGTCACCCTTATGACGAAGAACATAAATGAAAGTGAAAATATTTGTGAGCCAGTATCTCAAAATCTACCACAGTGAGAAGCAAATTCAGCTACACTTTGAAAATGTGTTACTAATAATCTTATATTTGTTTGAAATACCTGTGCTCTTGCCAGATCACTTTTGTCATGTGCTTTTGATTGCACTGCCGGTCCTGGGTAAAGCAGCCCACCTTTTCTGGGGCTTCAGCATGCCAGCATCATGAGTTACCTTTTATGTAAACCAAAAATATCAACAAAAGCTCTAGGAAGGATGGTTCTTCTACCAGATAAAAACAAGTACCCAGTTCCCTCCCTCCATCATTAAAATCCAAGAACAAGGAATCAGAAGCTGCTGTAACACCGTTCAACACATGCTCAAGGTGAACATTGATCTGGGCTCTTCACATCCCAGCCCAGGACACCTTTAGTCACAGTGGGACCTGAAGTGTGAGGACACTAAGCCAAGAGGATTGGTGCCTACTCCTTGCTGGGTGAATATTTGTTGTCTATGCAAGGGCAAGTTTCAAGTCTGGCATTGGACTGAAAAGGGATTTGGAAGGCCATTTGATAGCTTCTTCAGAGATTACGCAGCATTCTTAACAAAATATTGGAAACTACTCTTTCTTTGTGTGCAAGAGCTATTCTGGCATTTTTTACATATTTTTAAAATCTTACCTGTGATTATTTTTTCACAGGTGACTCTACAGGTGGACTTACACTGCTAAGAGCATGCAAATGTCCTACTACAAAATGAGTTAAAGCAAAAGGAAATGCTTGTTTTGTTCCTATTCTGTAAAACCATATATATGCCTTTTCTGGGAAGGTAGTCAACACTGGAAATTAATTTTAGCTGCTTCTAAAATTGCCCATCATTTTCTGACATAGAAAGCAGCAACTTCTTCCACCAACTTGGTAAGGCATTTCACTGAGATCAAAGAGGGAGAGAAGAATCTCAGAGCCCTACACATTTCTAACTAACAGGTAAACTGTTAATTATAGGGGAAAGCGCAGGATGAAATAATATAATTGTGACTTTCAGGATCTTAGGAGATCCACTGAGCCATTCCCCTTGCTCAATTTGAGAAACCTGATAACTTGTCCAGCCCACTCTTAAGAATCTCCAGCCATAGGAATGCAATAATTCCTTGGGTGGCCACCTGTGGACCTGTGTTTAACTATAATTTGGTGGCACATTTTCTTTATATCTAAAGAGTGACAACAGTCCTTTTGACTGTTTTCCTTCTGCCTTAGAGCAAAGGTGATCTCTTCCCTTTGAACCTCCTTGAAGCCTCTTTTTCATAAAAAATATAGTGGAGGACCTTTCCCACGAGACGCTCCTGTATGCAGTGGAGGGCAGCCTAGGCTCTGGCACGCCCTGGGAAAGGCAGCCAAAGCCATTATTTCCCGTGGTGCTTTTGCATCAGGCACCCTAAGGAGAGCCTGGCTCTATCCCCTTGGCACCTCACTTCAGGTACCTGTAGGCACTGATGAGGTCCTGTCTCAGCTGTCTTGGTCAAGGCTGAACAGGCCCAGTTTCCTCATCCTTTCCTTATAAGAGAGATGCTCCAGCCCCTACTGGGTCCTTGCTGCTGCGGTTCAAGGCTTCATGATAGCAGTAAGTGACCATTCACCTGTGGGGGGGAAGGTGTGGGAGCACCCTAAGCTGTTAGAGAAGCCAAAAGAAAAAAAAAAAAGGCGTTATGTTATTTCTAAATGCATGTGACCCTCTAGGCAGGCCTCTGCTGACTTCTAGAATCCCTGTGGGTGGGCATGGGGTGTCTATAAGCAGTGCTGTGACTGACTGAAAGATTTCCAGGCACCTGCTAACGCTACACCTTCCCCTGCCCACCAGCACAGGGCGCTGACACTTCCTGCACGATTCGTGCCCTATTTCTCCAGGCTGTCAGGTGCGTCTTACAACTCCCGCGCCTCGGGCTCGCACAGCAGCCGGTCGATGGTCCCAGAATTGTAAGGGCAGAAGGAGAGGGGACGGAGAGAATCCTAAAACAAAACAGAGATGAAGGGGTGAAGATAGAAAAACTGAGTTTTCCCTGACCGGGAATCGAACCCGGGCCGCGGCGGTGAGAGCGCCGAATCCTAACCACTAGACCACCAGGGAGCCTTACTTCGTTCTTTCCACTTCTTTGTAAAGAAGCAATGACAAAGGAAACTTCCCGTCGACTTTCGACCCCTTGCGCCGCTGCTTTTTCTTTGTGCTCCCATTTTCCAGGCAGTACCAAGTCCTGGAAGCAGCTACATGTGGAGAAGGACGTTGTATTCCACTCCACGGAAGTGAATAGCGGCGGCAGGCTGGGGAAGAGAGGGGGCCGCTCAGGCGAGGCTGGTGAAGGGCCCTGGCCGTGGGCGGGAGGCGGGATGGTGGCTGGGGAGCGGGCAGGACGGAGCCTCGGGCGGGAAGGAGCGGCCAGCCCGGCGGTGCCGCAGCGGGAGCGGGGGCGGTTCCGACAGCGCCAGAGGCAAGAGCTGCGCGGCCGTGGTAGGGCCGGGGGGGCTCGCAGGAGGGCGCCGGCCGCCGCCAGATCTCCGTCTCTTCTTCCGCCAGCGCTCTTCCCGCCGCCTCCAACAGGAGCGGGCTTCGCGCGGTTGTTTTCCCTCATTTCGCGTTGCTTTTACAAGCCGGTCGTGACACCGTCGTCTCTGTACGCGGTGTCGCTGTCACGGCTGCAGGCGGGGCCCCTTCAGCCGAGCGCTCTGCACCGCACATCCCGGCGGCGGCTGCCGGGAGCGGAGGAACGTGGCGCTTCCCTCCGCGCCGGCCTGGTCGCTGCGCGGGCAGGCTGTGGGAACAGCTCAGCTTGTCCGGGTTCGGTGCTAGGCCTGCAGGGAAAAGCGGCTTCAAAGGCCTCTCTAAGGTGGGAGCTAGTGGCTCCACAGAGGGGATCGAGGTCGGTGTTTGCTGATCTTGCTCTGCCGCTGCCTCCTCACACGATAGGTATTAATTTGTGACCTTGGTTTTTTTTGTAAGGTCTGTGTGAGAGGAATGAAAGCGGCCAGTGCTGTGGATGACCTCTGTGTGAAAGCTCTTTCCTCTGGCATGTTGTTTTCATGAGCACAGAAGATCTGGGAGCTGTACTAGCAAAAATAATATTCCCTATTTAGGCAGTGTCCAACGATACAGGAGGGTTGGCTTTGCCCGAGCAAATTTCGCTAGTTCTCAAGCCCTTTGTCTCTAAAATGCAAAAATCTTTCTGTGTTAAGATAGATAAGCTTCAGACTGTGTGCTTGTCAACTGTGCAAATATGCATTAGCTGATCTTCAAAAGCTTTAGAGTCTGAAAACAAACTTAAGGGGATAATTTTCTTCTGGGAGAAGCAAAGGAGGTTGAAGGTGTTTGATTTCCATCTCATCAGCATCCCTGTTAAGCTGATGGTTCATTTCATCACAAAACATTTACTGTAGCAGTCTAGAACAAAATGTGCGTCTTGATTGTGATGAAGTTTTCTTTGGTCTAAATTCATCAATTTTACTGCGCAGTGAGAGAGATAACAAAATATGAGGTAAAAATCAGGCCCTCTTAGATATGATCTAATGTCTTATATATGCAGGAACAGCTTTTCACATGTAGGATTGACAGCATCCCCTTTGGTAAGACAAAGGCATTTCAAGCCTTGAGGAGCCAAAGCTGTGTTGGGCTGGAGACTGAGGTATCACTGTGGCCTGAGGCCACTTCACAGAGGTGGGTCTGCTTAGCTGAGACAGGTCAGCTGGTAATCTGTGCCCAGGGTTGAAGAGAAAGGCAAAGTGGGACCTAGTTTCCTACAGAGTGGAACCTGCCAGGAACACCAGCCAGATACTGAGGTGGTTATACTGCAGAAACTGAGCTAGCCTTAAGAGTTGTATACTCCACTAAGTTCACAGTGTTGTGTTCAAAAGCATAGGCTTCTCCACTCTGTGTGCATCTCAGGTGGGTTTTGGAGGGGTACGTACTTCTGTGGCTGTGATGTTAGCAGCACTGCAGACAGCTAGGCTAGAACAAGGCTAGGCCCACAGCAGCTGCATTGGCAGGATTGAAGATATATGTTACAGAACGGTCATTGCCACCCTTAAGAGTGTCTCTGTTATGTGACACCACAGAGCAAGGCAGGGGTGAGCCCCTTGGTTCCTAGGGTGCCTCAATGATGGAGACAAAATACTCCCCCTGACTATTTCAGAAAAGTAGCTGAGCCTATGAAAAATGTGATCTTATGCCAATGGCAGGGTGGGCAAATGTGTTTTGTCCATGCCCTAGGTAGCTGCTAGATGTAGAAGCAAAGCAATCCTGCTCTGTTGTGCTTGACAGTTAGCAAATCGCTTTCCAAATGAGTAATATATCTTACTAAATTTCTCTTGAGCAGTGGAAGGGTTGTTAATTACAGCCACAGGAGCAATGAAAAGTAAGGTGTGTACAAGAGAAATTTACTGAAATAGCAAATCTTTTCCTTGATGTTAACCTCAGAGGTGAGGGATGACCACTAGACCATCAGGAAAATAGCACTGAGAGTCATATGCTGCCTAGTTATTTTTAGAAATGGCTTTCTTTGCTGTAGAAGTCATGTGCACTGACAAAAGATTGTGCCTCTCTGGCTTCCTGTGTCCAATAGAGAAGTGCATCAGTGAAACTGACAGCGATTCAGCCTCCTGCCAGCACAGAAGCAGCCAGTGCCTGTGCCTGCATCCCTGAGATGGTAGCTGGAGAAGAATGATCTTCCCAAAGGCACCAGGAAAGGAATGTCAGAGGCCAGTGTTTCTTTTCACCTAACGCTGGTGTGCCTGTGAAACTGAGTGAGTAGCATTCAGTGTTAGAGGTACTGGAGCACGGCTGTCACAGTTTGGTAAATAAGGCTGAATTTGGGAACCTGAAAAATCAGAGCAATTCCTTTAAATGCAAGCTGTACAGCAGTGTGCAATTAACTTGTCTGTTCCATGTGAATACATTACATATTATTATTACTTTAATTTGACACGCTGATTGATGTGTGACAGTAGGCTTACAATGTAAAAATAAGTAAGAATAACATCAAAGTAATATGCTTAAGTTATGGAAAGTATATAATTTGAGTATGTATGTAATATATAATGGTAAGTACAAATTTTCTTTAGTACCTGTGGTACATGCTTCAGCTACAGTGAAAACCACTGATCTGCACAGAAACTGCGTTTATCAGTCCTCTCTTTCCTCAACTGTGTGTTTCATGTGCAAAGTCTTGGTATCAGATTTTCTTCTGTAAGTTCGCCTGACTTGTAATTTTACATCATCCCAGTTTCAAGGAAGTGGAAAGAAGAAGGAAGGAAGAGATTATGCACAGTCTTTTGCTATGTTTAATTTCCATGTATGGTCAGATTGGTGACCTAACTGTTGGATTATAATTTTCTAGGGGAAATTGTACTTTGTACTTATTATATCTGTTTTAACCGCAGTAGTGTTTTGATGGAAATAAAGTGAGGAAAACCTGAAGAGGCGTTGTCCAGACGTCGCAGCTGGTGTGGTACTCCCAGCTCCAAGAGCAGATTCCAGGCTGTGCGGTGACTGCTCCCTGTGCCTGCATTGTGGCGCTCGCCGCGCCAGGGGACGCGACGCGGGGACGGGCAGCGCCACGGCTCGGGGCCAGCAGGGCTCGGCAGTTCCACTCCTGGGCGATATATTAATGATCCTGAAGAACGAGACGGGGAGCAACAGCAATATTTTACAGTACTTACTTTACAGAAGTACTTTAACACGTTCTTGTATTCTTTTTCTTCAGCTTCCGTTCTTCCCCTGGAGCTACATTTGAAATAGTAAAGCCTGGGCCAGCTTCTTTTCCCTTTTAGCCCATGTTAAAATGCACGTGATTCTGGGGTTTGGGATAAAGTGTGGCGGTGAGTTGCTTCATGCAGTGTCCACTGAGCGACCTTAGTCGAAACAAATAGGACTTTTTTGTCCGCTCCTCTTGTATTGCAGCAAATTCCATTTCTTTTTAGTCTTTCTTTGGTTGAGCATTTCAGGAGCTACTTCTGGTTTGCTCTTCTAGACAGAGAAATAGGTGCACAGAATCAGTTATTAGGGGGAGAACTTCTTATAAAAGTTTCAAGCTATGGTCTCTTTCTCATTTTTTGTAAAACCTGTGGAAAATTTCAATACCTCCGTCACATTGAGTTATATCTAGACAATCAATTCAGAGTTAAAGGGTGAGTTGGGGACTCTGAAAATTCATCATTACATAAACCAAAGAAACCAGGCTAAGAATAGCCCTCAGTGCAGAAGGATCAAGCAGAACCTCAATTATGTATGCATAAAAGTCTGTCTGTATGAAACCTATTTTGTGACTACTTCATGGTGAATAATGGTAGGAGTAATAGGCAAAAACAGAATGGCAGATAATGGAAAAAAAAAGATTGGTGTCACCTTTATTTTTATATCTTTTCAAGACTGGACTTATAACAGTCAAGGTTGTCAGTGTAATTTTTTATGGCAGGTTGTCTTCCTTAAATAAATGAGCTGTAAGCTAACAATTACAGATGTAAAAAAAGAAACAAAAACTACATGAACTACACGAGCAATACAGTATTTTTTCTGCTATTAGTGTAAGCTGATCTGAATGCAGGCCACATAGAGTATGTTTACTGTACCTCTAGCAATTTTTTTCTCTTGAATGTATGCAACTCTGTTAATGTACACTGAAGCAGAAGATCAAAACCCATACAAATGTAGTATTTCAGTATCCCAAATCTGTTCTGTCTTTCATGTGTGGTTATACATGTGTGTTTGTGTGAGAAATATTTTTCTAGGATAAAACTTCACAATTTGGAAGTGATGAAAATAGCAAATTTACATTTTGTCTCCATCAAAATAATGCAAACAGTGATAAAACAAATTTGCCCAATACTGAAAACATGAGCAACTGATTTTTACTGAGCAACATGAATTTAAGATTTTCTCTGGTAAAGATATTCTAAGCATTGGTACCATGAAGACAATGAATCAAATGATGTTAGAGCACTTGTATTCAAATGAATTGGCAAGGAACATGTTGCTATGGGAAAGAGCAAACTATTCAGACTGTCTGCTATCCTCTATACTGCAGTGAGACTAAAACTAAATTTTATTTAAAAGGTGATGTGTGTGTGTCGAATCTACCTATTATCTGCCTATCTCATGTTCATCATCGCAACAGAAAGGCAGGCATTACTGAGTACTTCAGACTCAGTAAAATAAAAGGGTGTGTGGCGTGCCACTCACACAATGACTTCTTCCAGTGACACGAAGTCTGTGGGTTGAGCCACAGGCAATAACCCACAGTGCCATAACCAGAACTTGTACAATGCTTCTGTACCAGTCCTAGCCTGCTTATCCTGCTGCTCTGACAGGAATTTGAGTGATTTCTCCCCCATGCCAGCAGTCTAGAATGTGTATTTGATATGCTCAGGGCAACATAAGTACTATAAAAATGCGTTGTTTCTTTGCTATATGGAGTTCATGCATTGTCTTCACAGAGCTTTCTGCACTGTACAATAGAGGTGACTGTGCTTGGAATGATGATGGACAGCAAACTGGTACATTAGGACAGGGATAGCTTTTCTGAAGCTAAAACAAGCTGTTAGTCACTGTCACTTGTGCAAGTGCAGCTAAGAGATAAATAGAGCTTCCACCACTTTGATGGATAGGGCTTCATAGCTCCTGCAATTTGGCAAAGGAGGTTGGGTAAACAGTACTACTATTCTTTCTCTTTTTTTCCAATTTTGTTACCTAAGCACTGCTAGAAGAGTAACTGAGAGCAGGGCCCCTTTCTTCCGTGTGCTGGTAGAGAACCCTTGCGTCAGTGAAGTCTTTGAGATTTTAACCAAAGTAACTTTGGGTTTCTCCATCTTTTCCTGGGAAATAATAAGATGTACTAACTTCAGTGTGTTACCAGAATGTATCCTTTAAGCAGCAAACTGTGTTTTAAAGAAAATCAGTCCCTTGTAAAAGAAGCTGGTTTGGTAAAAAAAAAAAAAATCATATGGAAACTTCAATTTTAGCTAAAAGTGCAGCAGCAAATTTAGTGGAGGAGTTGAGACAGTTGCTGTTCCAGTAGTGACACTGAGTGGTAGCAAGCATATGCTACAAATAGGATAATGGCAATGGTGGGAGATGGCTGTGTCTGTATTGGAGATGCAGGTCCTGAAAATGACATGTTTTTGAAATGAATCTTCTAAGCAGCTGTTAAATTAAAAAACAAGCCTCTGACAAATCTCTTACTTAAAACTCGTTGGATTCATAACATTATAACTGGTAAAAATATTATTCTTGAAACCCGTTCACCATTTGTTATTTTGACACACTCTTTTAGCATCTCTCTATTATATGTATACTCTTTGCGTCAGCTTTTCATTTATGAAAGATAGGTATCTGCCTATCTTCAGGCTTGGGATTTTGTCTTGCAGAATTTGGAATTTAACGATGTTACCGTGCCTTTGTTAAAATGCCCGAAAGACAATGCCCGAAATCAGTCTTTCAGAGCTGATTACTAACCTAAGGAAGAAAAAAAGAAGCTAGATCTTGTTTAGGCTAGCCACAAACATCTGGAAGGGTTACCTGCAGTTATCTCGGGTAAGGGAGTGGAGTTTCTGGTAAATATAGCGGGTGTTGTTTTCTGGGGATTGGGTGAAGTCTACTGGCGGACAATGTAGAAACAGCGGATGAGGTTTCTAGGCTTTTCAGTTTCCCACGGATCTGAAGGCTTTGGTTAACCTCAATTTCCAAAACTGGCTGTTTTGTTTTTAGCGCCGCCCTTGAGAAAACTGCCATCCAGAGGAAAACCCCGGCGCTTGGGCTTTATAACTCGTAGGACTTCTGGCTCCGCAGACCGCCCCCTTTGCCCAGGACAGGGCTTGAAGCCCTAGGAGCGCGGCCACCGCCCCCGGCCCCGGGGCCGCCGCGATCTGGCGGGGCCCGGGCGGCCGGGCGGGGCCGAGGGGAGGCGGGACCGCCGGGCGGGGCGGAGCGGCGGGGCCGGCGCCGCTGTGGCCGAGCGGAGAGCGGCGGAGGCGGCGGCGGCGGTCCCGCAGAGCGCTCGGGGCGCGGCGCCGGGCCGGGCCCGCCATGCCGCCCGCCCGCAGGTCTGTCTGTCTGTCTGTCTGTGCGCGCCGGGCCGCGGGGCGGGCGGGGCTGCTCGGGCGCGGCCTTGTGCCCCGGCCGGAGGACGCGGAACCCAGCGGGGCGGGGACGGGGCCGGCGCTGTGGGGGAGAGGAGCGCTTTGCCCGCTCGCTGGTGCGCGCAGCCAGCCCGGCGGCGCGGCCCCGAGATGCGGGGCGGCCCCGCGGGCGCGCTGTGTCCGTGCGGGCGCGGCCGGGGGCGCGGGGCGGCTCCGGGGACCTGCCCACCCGCCCCGGGTGCTGCTCCTGGGCACCCGAGGCGTGCTCTGCTGCTGCCGCTACCCAGCCGGTGTAGCCGAGGTGGCATCTTCGAACCTCATTTATTTCCTCCCCCTCAGGGTCTTGGATGAATTACTGGAATGTTCCAGGCTCTCTCTGTATATATTAATTTGTATAGCGTTCTGTTGTCATGATTGCGAAGTGCTGCCGGGTTCCAAAGGTGTGTCAGTAATTGATTTTTGTGTCTTTAATCAGTGCAATGGACTTTCCTCTCTGTCCTTTATCATACACTGCTTCAGAGTTGGTTTACGGGTGGAGTGGCGTACTTGTATCTTGGGTGATGCGTGTGCAGTATCGTGGTGCTAAAGGATGTAGTAACTGTTCATCCCCTGCGTGATGAAATGAGATTATGAACACTTCGACTCAGTAACAGGCTTTTAGTATGTGTTTACTTTACATGCTACAATTACTGTTCTCCCATTAGGTAGTCATACATTTCTTGTATTAATGCGCAGTGGTGGACTTTTAAGATGGGTAGGTGCCCATTAATCGATTATGGTTTGCTTAAAATGCTATGACCCAGCCTAAGGGCCTGTGTTTGTGTGATACTTAAAATGTGTGTTGATGAACTCTGCCAGCTTATTCTATCAGCCAGTGTTTACACAGTATGGAAATAATGATTTCCTGATATTGTTCCATCTGACACTTATGTGTACACACACAGACTTTCAGAAAATTAATGGAGAGGGCAGTAGAAAATGCCAAGAATATATGTATAAGTATGCGTGAATATATACTTTCTGAATGATAATTACTTTATCAGGAATATATTTTTAAATGTAAGCCATGATAAAAAATATGTAAGTTGCCATGCCTTTTAGACTGCCGTCTCTTTCATCTTTTACCTGGAAAATGTCCATAAATATACACAAAATATTTTAAGGACCTAAACAGTCAAGTAATGTTGAGTCTTTGAAGAGTTATATTGAAGTAGATGCTTGTAGCCAAAATGCTGTCTGATGGCTTTCTGTTTTTTGTTGGGTTTTTTTTTTTTAGGTAGTGGATCAAAATCTTGGGCTTGGAGGGAAATTCTGTGTCTTTTGTTGTTTTTATTTTTCCTTGTTCCATATTATGTTATGGAAAATAAACACTTCTGGAATACCTGATTTGTCCAAGTTGTTTATGAGGCAGTCTCTGGGTTTCATTCCTTGGCTTTGCCCAATGCCCTGTTCTTACTGCTGCAGTAGCTACACTCACATTTGGATGTGTCACATCTGCTGCTGAAATGATAAGTGATTTCCTTTGGAGATGAAGTGAGTTAGAATTGATTGGAACAGTCCTTGTCTTATTAGGAATATGGCTTTGTTGCTTTGTGTATCCATGATTTTGGAAGAGAAGGTTGAAATTGGTTGGAGGCTGGCTCTAGTAGATATTTGGCTACCTTATGGTCCTGACTTCAGGGAACAGCTGGCAAATCTCTTTAAGTGTTAATGAGTAAGCCCCTCCATTCAAACGGAAGTGAATTCCCTTAAGAGTGATTTGGATGGGAGGATAACGTGTCTTCGTGTCTTCGGAAAGGTAATTAAAGAAATTGTGGTGATCCTGTGGCTAGTTACTGCAGCCAGAATGAGTCTGCAGTCACCCATTTGGGTGAGTGTTTCAAAGGTGAGAACATAGTGTGAGCCTCTGCAGTGAGATCTGACACAAGAAATTGCTGTTCTAGGCAGCTGGAGTTGCTCACAAACAATAATTGTGGAAATGAAGGACAAAGGGACTTAATTTCCCTTTGCTATCCAGTAGGCGTGAAAGGAAAGTTGGAACATGACCAATGCTGAGAAAAAATGGTAAAGCTCTCTGTCCAGCACCTGGCTTGTGCCCTCTGTGTCTCAGCGGGTGCCCAGTTCAGCAGCAGGCAGTCATGGTCCTTGGCTCATCTGGCAGAAGAAATTCAGTGTCATCACCCAAAAAGCAGCTGACTGATAAATCTCTTCCTCATCATGATAAGCCAAAATAGTCAAAGGGTTTATAGGTGTAGCTTTTGTGTTAGTGAGGTATCCACCTGCTGGTGGAGTTATTGATGTGCCTGCCACAAAGTTGATGGCTTCTCGCTCCCTCTTGGGAGTGATCTGCACCCTCACGGCAGAAGATGTCGAAGTCATGTTGCTGCCACTTCTGCTGTGAGTTTGTCCTGGAGGTTAAGATTGCTTTCCCAAAAAAAGGAAATGTAGTGCTGTATTGGATGAGTGAAGTCAGCAGTTAGAGCGCTCACTCAAGTGACCTCCTTTGACTAGGAAAGAAAGCATAGTAGGAGAAACAAGTCTTCAGTTCTTCTTTCCTTCACCTCCATTTTTTCCTTTTAAAAATCTTACTCCGTTGTCATTTTTCCCTAGCCAGATTTATGAGTTAGTGACAAAATTCACAACAGGCTAGAGGAATTATGTTTCCCTCCCCAAACAAAATGTTTCAGATTGATATATTCAACACATACAGAGGAGTATTTTCTTTTTCTTCCTGCTTTTCTTTGCAAACCCTTCTATTGTAGGTGGAAAGCTGTATGTCTTTGTTCCTGGTCAAAATGTCAGGTGGGCGTGAGTGGTTGTGCTGGTGCTGGAAGTTGTATGTTGGGAACTGTTTGTTCAGTTTTGGGGTGGGCAGCACTCTGCAGCCGTGCATGGGACTGTGGCTGTGTATCTGCAGTGTCTGTGCAGAAGGTCACACTAAGTGCCCACAACCAGGTGCAGTGCTTTGCTCTTAGAATGCTTTGCTCTTGCATCTGTGCTGCTCCCAGTCTCTAACCAAGATGGGAGAAAGGGTACCAGTATTGCAGCTCAGTACCATATAATGTCCTCCTGACCTTCCTGAACTTACCTGGGAATAATGACTTGTCATGGAACCACGAAGGTTCAAACCTTTGAGAAGACTTCTGGATTAGACTTGAATTTGTCCATGTGTAGAGTACTCATCATAGTCTCAGTAAGCCTTTCTTATTGCTGTTTATCATAAGAGGTGAACTGTGCTTTCAGTTGCATGCCTCAGATTCCTGGTGCTGTGTGGCCCAATGCCCCTGTCAGAGCTTGGTGGAGCTGTTCCTGCTCAGTCATTCTATGCCCTGCAGTAGTCCTGAGCAGTAATTAAGCCTTCTCTTTGGTATGCTATGTGTGGAGCCCACCAAGGTGCCATTTCTTCCATGTTGCTGCTTTTCTTATGGCTACTCTGTATGTTTTCAGGGGGCTTTTTCACCATCCTTCTTGAAATGTGGGTTGTATGAGTACCCATGTTTAAGTAATGGTCATATGAAACTGATTTACAGGAGCAGAAAGCATGCAAGCTTAGCAGGAAAATTATACTTGTTTACACAGGCAGGATATGTGTTTATCTTTTGGTTACAATGTCAAAATAGTACTGTTTATGTTTCATTTTGTGTTTGCTTCAGGATTTAAAAGCTTTTTGTTAGAATTATTTCTGGAAAGGAAATTTTCTTATTCTCATCTATTAATGACTGATTTGGGGATCTTCTCACAGTTTCTGAAGATAACTGAGGGTCATTTCCTCAGAATCTCAGATACTGCAGGCAAGGATTGGTTCCAGTGCACCAGATAAAAGAAATCACAGCTTTGTTTTAGAGAAGTTCAGAGTGAGAGCTGTTGCTTCCTTGAACTCAATCCTAGCCTTATCTTAAGAAAAGGTAATGTATTCCCTGACTTATATTTTTCAAATAAATTTAACCTTTTCTAGCAGCACTCTCTCTGTCTGCTGTTACTCCAGTCTATTTTTTTCTGCTTTCTGCCCCACATACCATCCGTCTTATTTTGCAGTTTGTTTTCTTTTTAAGCGTTCTAAGGTAATGCAGTGGATAAAAAAGAAGTATGAATATTCACAAAGCATCACTGCCATTTTGATTCAGACGGGAAGAGGTTTGGATGGCTTTCTGCCAGATCAGGTGATGCTGTGATTGCAGAAAATCCTTGGGTCTGCCTAGGTTGTTACTTTGGAGGAGATGCTGTGTGGAATAACTTGATGTTGTCAGTGGCTTGGCACTGCTTCTGTGCTGTGTCAGTGGGCTTTTGCTGTAGTTAACTGTCCCACAGTTAAGTAGTGCCCCAGTCTGGTGGCAAGGGCTTTATTTTACTCTCAACTTAAGTATCATTTTTAGAATGCTTTTTAAGCAGCTGTAGTGATGCCAAAGACATCGGTGGTTGTGATAAAGCTGGGTTTAATCTGTATGCAGATTTTTGGTAGCTGCAGCAAACTCAGCAAAACTTTGTAGGCCAGAGAGTGTCTTGAGTTCTTCCCTCATGCTTTCTCATGAAGGGTCAGATAATTCAGGAAAGCATTAAAGTGTATAATAATATTACACATGAAGATTTTTTGCATCTTTAGAATTTATATTAAAAGGAAATTCTTCTCTTATATAATCAGTGTTTGACATTTTGTACTCCCTTTTTCCATCCTGGTTGCTGATCAGGCCTTTTGTAGTGAAGCTGCTGAAGACTCCTAAAGGTAGGAGCTGTGGTAACCCATGACATAAAATCTGGTCTATACCTTCTGTCCCAACTCCAAAAACTACTGAAATGCAGGTACTGTGTGGTAGCTATGTCATGTAAGCACTGATATCTTGGTGACAATAGGTGAAGAACCAAGGAGATGAAACTTTTACTTTGTTACGGACCAGTGTGCTGAAATGTGGCCAGGCATTTGGTGACAGATGGACTTTGCCTGTTGTGAGCCAGTCACTTGTGCAGATCTGGCCCAAATGATTAACAGCTGATGAACATGAAAGTCCCTTTGCCACCCAAATATGTGGGGTCAAGTCACAAGCAGCCTGGGTCATCGTCAGGCCAGTTAGGAAACAAATTGAGAACCACAAAGGAATGACAGGAGTGGCTTTCTGCCGGTGCCATGAGTTGTTTTCCAGTTCTCACAGTTAGGTATCCACTGAAGAAATTTCGTTTTGTTTACAGGTAATTTGGTTTTTGGTTTTGTTCTGTGGTATTGGGTTTTATTAGTGTATGGTGCTGGGCAGTGTTGGTTAGGTGTGCCTTTTAGCTAGGGTGAATGGAGGGTAGTGTCACATCAGTGTGCAGAGGCTAGGAAGAACTACGAGTGACATCTGCATTTGTGTCCTGCTGCAGTCATACTTACAGGATGGAAAGGAAAATCTCCTTTGTTGGGCTTGTGCTAATGTGGTTGCTCACATCACACCACATCAAATGTCCATTTCTTTCCTTCTATCAGGAATTGTAAATTCCTTAAAAAGGACCTCTGCTGCTAACTGATGCCTCAGTGGACAAATTTTTAATTTGTGAGTTGTTTGTTTTGAAAACTGGATTCTGTTTTTAGTGCATCATTTCTGTTAGTACAAGTAACACACTGGTAGTCATGAAAAGAGATTAAGAAGATGAAGGTTAGTTTTCTTTTCTCCTGCACTGTTGACACTGTGCACCTGACCCTATTGTGTGAGAAGGAAGTTTCAGTGTTTTGTCAACTAGTTGTGTCCTTTTCTAAGCCCTGTTCTGGTGGTACCCAGTCCCAGGCTGAGCCTGGAATATAATAGGCAGATTTTAGGGGTAGGGGACTAGAGACTGATCTTGAAACCAAAATGGTACAGCAAAACCAAGAGATAATGAATCTTCTACAGGGAGGTTGGAAAGAGCGAGGAAAGTGAACCCTAGGGATGAACCAGACCTTACATACTGGCATGTGTTGGAGGATTCTCCTGGCCTCCGTGTGTGCTGAGCTCTGGGATAACACTGCATCCAGGAGAGCAGTTCTTGGCCCTTCTGCTCACCTAAGAACACAATTGAAGTTGAGTTTGTGGGACGAGCAAGGCAGGTGCATTCATTTCTTTGTTTTCCTCCAGGGAAGCAGATGTAGACTCAGACCTGGCAGAGCAGAGCAATGCTGCTCCTTGCAGAGTGGCACCTGCTCCATTAGGAATGAGCCATGACTGAAGGGTGCGGTGGGTGGTGTGTGAAAATGCAAGCAGAAAGCCAAGGAGGTTTGCAGAAGGAAAGGCGGCGCAGCTGAAGGAGCCACTCGTAGCACCAAACCTGATTTTTAAGGTGCTTCTGAGGAGACATGTATTTCTTTTTACTTGGTAACTGTTGCATGTTCATTTTGTTGTGGACCAGTGTAGGTGTAAAGGGATGTAAAGGCTTCAAGTTACAAAATGCATTTCTTGAGAAAAATTGTCATCCCTTAGTAAATGGTAACAGTCCTTCAAAAGTTTCTCCTCTGATTGTGGGGTTTTTTTGTTTGTTTGTTTGTTTTTTGTGGTTTTTTTTTAATTTTCTTTTTTTGTTTGTTTGCCCTGATTTGGTTGGGGTTTTTTTTGGATCTTGAAGCTTTGTAAAGAAGCAGACTTCCATGGCTGTCACTGGAATCAGAACTTCACTGAGTACAGTTTTCAAATCTTAACTGCTTTGCTGTCAGCATTATATTGCAATTCAAATAAAAAGTTCTACAGTACTGTGTTTTACATCTGTTAAGTTTTGATTTCTTCTTCCTGCAATGTACTGTTTTTTATGAATTCTGTGATGCAAGACCTGTGAATGATTTTCTCACTGAAAGGCTCTCAGATGACAGAATCCCATGTTATAAATTGGAAATTATTTCATCTGCCCTTGAAACATATCTCTCTTCCTGCTTCTTTTCACTTATTTTTTGCCCCTTCTTTTTTCTTCCCTGAGTCCTGCATCTAGATATCTCAGAAAAGTAATTTTGACCTGTGGAAGCTAGACCTGTTCATGACGTTAGCCTGGCCATGTGTTTGGGATTGGATGTATGAGTTTTAATCCTAGTCATAATTATTGGCAAGAATGTGAGAAGATTTATGGTTAAACTTGATGACCTCAAAGGTCTTTATCAGCCTAAATGGTTCTTGATTCTATGAATCTAGCTCTGAGGAAATGCCCTTTTCACAGGTAATGTGTCTGTCCTTTTAACTACAAATCACTAATGCACCCTGGTGGGTCAGGCACAAACTGGTTTTTGTATTATTTTTAAAGTGTAGGTCTTTACCCAGTTTTAACAGATTTTCAAAGACGAATTTTAACACCAAAAATGGGAGGACTGTGGTCCCTCAAAAATAGGTGCTTTAACATGGAAAAAAGCAAGGCCAAATCCAAAACTTGTTAATGCATTTACTAATTTGGCTGGCTTCAACTTGAGAAGGGGCAAGCAATTACATTGATGTAGCTGTAAACAAGAGAATACAAGGTTTTGTTTGAAATGTGAGCAGCTATGTCAGGTATAACCTGGGGTGAACAGAAATTTGGCAGCTTTCATCTTTGGGCCCCATGTTTGCTTAGGTGTCACAAACGTAATCTGGGTGAGTAGTCCCTCTGAATGCCCTTGGTACAGGAGTAGAGAACTCAGAGTCTGTGTTGTGGCACCTGGTTGATGTGGCTGAGATGGATGGCTTTCCTGAAAATGCAACACTGGAGGAATTGAAGCTACTTGTCATTTTTCTGACTTTTTTGGGAGATTCCTCCCCACCCTCCAGCAAAAGGAAATACGTAGCTTCAGAATGCTGAGTTACGTTGTTGATGCTATCAGTATAAGAAGTTTTAATTTTAGTTTCAAAATTAGTCTGTTTTGTTCAACAAGAGAACCTCAGTTCTATAAGAATGTTTAAAACACTTGAGTAATCAAAGTAGAATATATACTGCTACTGCTTTGCCAGAAAACTTCTACACAGCTGTTTTCTATGCAACAGTACTCAAACTTAATTCAGGTGTATTTTAAATTTTTTTGTTGTTTAGTTAAGCCCTGAACCATCTCACTGATTGAATGCGTGCAGAGTTGAGCAAGTAAAAGCCCAGTCAGATATGCTGAAGGAAGGATGGCATATTACAGTTTTGCATGAATCAAGACATTGTTCTATCTTTTCTGTGTACATAGACATAGGTGACTTTACTTACCTGAATAATTTTAAAGAGTTAGCTGTGCACACATTGTTAGAAGACAGAAAAATATAAAGAACTTTTCTGTTTCTGCTTCTGAAGAAGGAAGCAGCTCTTCAAAGAGTCACTCTCTAATTAGTAGGTAAATGTGATGTGCTCTGGTGTATAGCGAGGGGAATTCCTTTTGAGAGGGGAGTTTCTGCCCTGCATATAGTGCAGGGTGACTTGGTACAAGGTCAGCAACTGTGTGTAGTGTTTACAGGAATCTGGAGGTGGAGGAAGGAAAAAAGGTAAGATAATAGAAGTTTTCAGGATGTTTCAGAAGGACAAGACAACTAAATAGTCTTGTGTTACACAATGCCCAAGGGGATTTTGCAAGGAAGAAGGAAATAATTAGAAACATTGCTGCTTTTAAAAACAGGATTCAGTCTCTGTAGTGTAAAGAGAGTTTGATTTGTTGTTGATCATTGTAATTTTGATGCACCTTACACTGCCAGCATTGGAACACCTGTGAAGCTGCGTAGGCGTAATACAAGGTCACACTGAACAGACTGCAATAAATTTTGCAGGTTAAGCGATTGAAAAATAAATAGTTAAGGTTTCCAGTGTTAATTTTTTACATTACAAATGTACAGGATTTTGTATTACAATTAAACTGTTCAGTGTTGCTTAATATACAGTGTAAAGCATGTGACACAGTTCAGGTTGCTATGGAAACCTGGCATTTTGGTTCTGTTAACAGTGTTTCAGATAGGAAAAGATTTGCATTGCATTACCGCTAGACTCCTTTCTGCCCCCACTCTTCAGCTTCTTTGCTTGTCGGCTGAGGGGTAGATGATAGAGAAGCAGCGATGACCTGGAATTTGCATGAATCAGGGTCAAAAAAAGAGGTGTTGAGCTGAAACTCAAAAATAACAATTTTACCTTAAAGTAGCTCTTGTGTCTAGTTACTTTTTCGAAGTAATGACGTATTTTAATGCTTATCTTTCACAATGTAATGTCTCTGGGTTGATTTGAGGTTCTTTTTCCAAACACCTGAAAATGATGGAGTACTTTTTAGAGAGACGTTTCCAGTAATTTTCACAGTATGATTATGTATATTGCTGGAAATGTGCTTGATGTAAAAAACTGATAATTTCTAGTGCTTTCTGTTAAACTGATGGATTTGTTCCTCCTGGGTTTCTTGTTGCCTGGTCTTGTCTTGTAAAACATTAGGAGCATGTTAATCAAGTCTCATTGAGTACAATGGAAATATTTAATATAAATCTTTGGACCTAAACTAATTAATAATTGTAAACAGAAGGTGATTAATGGTACCTGTGATTAACAATATAGATATTTGTGCCAAGCATCAAGCCACATCTTTGTGATTTAAGCATCTTCAAACACCAGTCTCTTTCTGCTCTACCTCAGCTTTATTTACATTTCATATAAATGCCTTTCTTGTGTTGGTGAGAAAAGAGCTGAGAAGAGAGCAAGTTTGCTGTGAAGATGAGGTCAGGTGTTTGTCTCTTGTAGTCTGTTTGTCACCCTATGAATGCTGGCACTCATCTCTCCATGTGTGTGCTTGCTAGTGCCCACAGAGCAGAGTCTCTGCTCAGGGAGTCACACTGATGGATTTCTGCCCAAGCTCTCTGCTGCAGGTCTGTCTGAAGTTGAGCTTGTAATTCAGCCGTGTGCAGCAAAGCTTCTGGAAGGGGGTGTGAGCTGGTCTGGTGGGATATAAACTGAAATGCAGATACAGAGCCACTTCTGCTGAGTCTGCTGCAAGTCACTGGTGTGGTAATTTTGGGTGGAGGAGTGTTATCAGACAGCTGAAGTGGGCAAAAGGGAGAAAGGCAAAGGGCAATAATACTTGGAACTGGCAGCTGCTTGCTCCATGGACAGATTCTAACATCTGAAACAAGGGAAAGCCCAAATTCTTTGGCTCAGCATTTTGACTGGTTGGGGTCACCTTAATCACCAAAGGATATTTGCTGTTCATCTGTCTGCTGTGATGCTGCTGTTTTGCCAGTGCAAATCCCACTCTGTGGCCTGTGTAAGCTAATTCATAGAAGCAACTCTGGAGTGTGGCCAGGCCTGCAATGTATGACACTGTGGATCCAGTGGCCTTTAGCAGCATTCTGAGTATGGTAAGAGGGGAATTTAAGAGGACTTGATCATGGCCCTTATAAACCTGGTAGAGAACCTGTAATTCTTTGCATCTGGGTGTGATATGGTTGTTTGTATCTTATCAAAACAGATGTGCAAGGCTTTCTTTGAAATACTAAACAGTTCATTAAATTGGTTGTTATGAGCAAGGAACATGATAGTGTCGACTAACAAAACAGCAAAGTACTGCTAAGGGGATTGCCTAAATGCTAGTTGATGTGTTGAATGTTCACCAGTTTTTTGTATTTTAGAAAACTGCAAGTACTTGGTGTTTTAGATGCTGGGGAGCACATACATGAAAAGTCTTTTGTGTGTATGCCTACATGCTCCAGGCAGAGGTAAGGGAACAGTGATATCCATCTTACCCTCTCTGGGTATGGTAAACTGCATCCTTCTGTGGTTGATGTAATCACAGAGTCACTAAGGTTGGAAAAGACCTCTAAGATCATCAAATCCAGTCTTTGACTGAATCCATATTGTAAGGTGCTATGTGTGCTCATTTTTTGAATACTTCCAGGAATGGTGACTCCTTAGGGAGTCTTCCTTAGGGAGTACAGTCCAATCCTTAACCACTATTCCAGTGAAGAAATATTTCCTAATATCTGTCCTGAATCTCCCCTGGCACAGCTGAAGTCCTTTCCTTGTGTCCTATTCCTAGTGGCCTGGGAGAAGAGGCTGACTGCCACCTCCCCAGCTCTTTCTTTCCAGTAGTTGTAGAGGGCAACACCATGTATACCTCTACAATGTGAGTGTGAAAAGCTGAGAGGTCAGAGGGCTTGGACTTGGTGTTTAATTGAATTGGGGTAGGTTGAAACAGGAGATACAGTAAGATGAAGGTACTAATTATTTTAAAACATCTACAGCAATGTTCTTGTTGACCTAAAAATGAAAATCTTCCCAGGTGGCCTGATTTCCAGCAGCACTGCACTTTACATTTGGAATAGCATAGCACTCTGCCTGTTAATAGTTTATACTGTGTTTTGTAACCAGTTTCTGTCTAGAAGCTGAGTTAAACAGTAAAATGCATTGTTGTGTATGGAAAATGCATCTGGTGATGTTCAGCTGCCAATGAGGGAAGATTAAATCTTGATGTTTTTGTCTTGTGAAAACATGACTGGTGATGTGGAATTCCTGGTAGCACGTGTGCTTCCTCTTACTCTGTGTGAAACATGGCAGCCCGAGTTAGTGGGTTAAAGCCTCTTCCTGAGTAAAACAGAAATAATTTGTCTGGAGAACTCTTGGGAGCTGAATCAGGTTTCAATAACAATATCATCAAGTTCTAACAAATAACAAAACATCAAGTTTTGTTATTCTTATGTTTCTGAATCAGAAATGTTTCTGCTATGTTGTTTGTCATTTATTTTATTTGAACTTTGCTCATGTGGACAGACTGTTGGAAATCCAGTTGGGGCACTGAAGGTGATCTAAGCTTAGCCTCTTCTTACTTCATTAGTAGGGAATGAAAATGCTTGAACTTTTAGTTTACTACACCACTGTAGGGGGAATAATAACCTCCTAAACATTGTACCATGTTCCTCAAGAGCGAGGGTGTTTGTTTTCTTTGCCTGCCTTATCTCCAGATCTTATCTTCACTGTCCTTGAAAGCCCACAGCATGCAAGTAGCCACACTGAATCTCTTTGTTTCTGTCTACCTGGAGACACAGAAATTGTGAATGTTCTGTGTTTGATATGAACGAGAAGTCTAGAAATTGCTTCTGCTTACGCACTTATTTTTCCATTTCTTATTTTTTGTATTTTTATTTTTTGTGTATTTTAAGAGTGCACCCTTGTCACAAGAAACATGGCAGATGGAATACTTCAAAGATGGGAGGCATAAAGAAGGGCTGTTCACCTGAGCAAGGTTGAGTGAACCTCAGGTGGAGTAGCTCTCCTGGTTTAGTTCAGTGTCCTCCAGTTATGTATAATGGACTGGAACTTCTTTATACAGTTTGTTAGTGTTTTAGAATTAACAGTACACTATGCATCATAACTGTAATGTAACTATATAATTGTATTAAAATAATTCCATATTTCAGATAGCTTTAGAGTAAACATTCTTTTGCCCATTGTATTGAATGTATTAAGTTAGTGCTGTGTTTTATTTCCTTCTGAAAGCTTCCAATCTCACTTTTTCCTAGGTCATTCTGCCTATAGAAAAGACTAAAATAAATTGTAGCTTACTCTCCTCTTTTCTGGCTGTGTATTTCTGTTATGTTTCATCTTGAGATGGTATAGTGTTTATACAGAAACTTGTACCTTTTTTATTACACCAAGTAAGATATAGTAGTAGAACCTAAAAACAGTAGAACTCAACCTGTTTAGTCCAATCAGTGAGGCTTTAATGAAGTGCTGCAACATTTAGCATTTCTCATAAAGTGCAAGTGTGCATTCACTTTCCTGGTTTTAAAAATAGGACGTCTATGGAAATGAATGCAAGAGTTATTATTAGTGTTTTGGCTTGTGAAGCTTAATAATAGGCATTTATATGACCAGTAGCAAATTAAAACGTCTCCTCTTCCATGTTAAACTGTTTCTGTTGCCTTATGTTTAAAAGTGGTGTGTGTTTTTATTTACTTGCATCTGCACAGTGCTCTGGTAACTGCTTTGGGCTCATCAGAAGCACAACTAGCAACCCCCAAGGGTTCAATTTCAGATCTAATACACTGAAACTCCTTCCCTTCTATCTGTGATTTGTTCTACAATTTCTTACTCTTCCAACTTGAGAGATATTTTTAATATTACTCTTGATGATATGCTCTTGAAAACATATATTTTCTGATTTTTTGTCTTAGTAGTGGCTTATTGGTGTAACCCTTGTCATCTCTCATGCTGTATCTTTTAGGGGTCAGAATTGGCACATGTGCTCAGAAGACTTGTTAGTCATAAGAAGGCACTGTTGCAGAGTTGCAGACCTAAGCCAGATCATTAGTAATGCTTGGTGTCTGAATAGGACCAGTTTTCAATGTTGGTATTACAGCAGGTGAAGCAGGTGATAGGAAGCGTGCACTGCTGTGAACAGATGTGTGTGGTGTTTGTAATCTCAGGGGCAGAGGTATAATAGGGAAGCAAAAATAAAAAGTAACTGTTGTGTGGGACACTGTGCCAGAGAGCAGATGAGAGCTACGTGGTGTGTCTGGGCAGCATCCTGTTCCCTCAGCACAGTGGGGTCTCCCTGTTACATCCTTGCTGTGGCCACGTCTGCTTGGCTGTCTCACTGGGAGTCTTGTACCTTCATCTGCTCTGCCTTCCCAACTGGAAAATCTGTGTGTAGACTGTAGACCTTCCCTGCTTGTTGTTCACAGTGTGATTGTTGTCACTGTCTCTTGCATTATGAGGGTCCTGCTAAGTTATGGAATACACTACCCTTGACTTGGTTTTCCTGAAGCCAATTAATTGCTTTTTTTACATACTTGCTCCTTGCTGAAGGAGCTGAATGAGCCTGGATCCTCAGAGGAGTTAGAGTTAGGCTTTTTATTTTCTTTTGTGGATCTGAGCTATGATACTTATGTATATGCCCACAAAGCCAGATAAAACCAAGACTGTGCTATTGGTATTTGAAGTTAGTCAGTTTAAATTTCACCGAAAATAATAACTATCTCCTTGTCAAAGTAATCTCCTCCCATGATCTCGTTGTTAAGGCTGGATTAAAGCTACTGGGAGGGCACTTGCATACGTTGCTCTTCTGCTCTCATTTGAGCATGCGGAGGTAATTCTCACAGTTCAGCTCCCCATTTGCAAAGCAGGGAATTACATAATTTTCCTACCTCATGAGAGGTTGAGAGATACTGACTCTACAGGATCATGAAAAATATGTCTAGATAATCTCATGATCTTGAATGTTTCTTTTTCTGCGTATGTTTTTCCAGGACTTGCAGTGGGCACAGATGGCCAGAGAAAAGCTATCAAGTCCACTGAGCGTTCTAAAAATAATCAGATGCTTCATTGGCTTCTGCATTGCTGTGCTGTTGGATGTACTTTAGTTCACATGCACAGTTTTGGATAGTAATGCCCACAACTAAAGGATTGCTTGTTGATGCTTTAGGGCAGCAGGCAGGATTTCTGAGTGCTTACTCCTGAGCACAGCAAGCAGGACTTTTTCTTGTTTCATGAAAATGTGAACTACTTAAACTGGAAGTAGCAAGGTACATTATTCTTCATGCATAAGAAGGGAAGGAAAAGCGAGAAAAAAAATTTTGAAAAATTGGTAAATTTATCAGTCTTTAAGGGTGCCCTGTTCACACACTACGTTATTTTTAATTTTTTGTTCCCTTTTTTTATCCCTGCACTTAGAGCATCTTTTGCTGCTACTTTGAATGTACCAGTGCAAGAGGCTGCTGTCCTGCAGTGCCAGGTTGCAGGGAGGACAGGAGGACCTGGGAGCAGTTTCTCGAGGTCTTGAGAGTGTGGTGACAGTAGAAGTGGTGTGGATATCCATGGTCAGGGGTTCAGTCTGTTCCTGTGATTATAACATTAAAAATTTTTTTTTTTTTGGCCTTGTTGGAGCATTCTCATTCTAATTACAAATTTTCAGTAAACTCCCCAGAACTCCCTGGCAGCAACACTAGAGAGACACAGCAAGTATCTAGAAATGAGTAAATAGAAATAAAATATTCAGAGCAGTAGGGCTGAATTAGGGAAGAACAGTGTATGTTTATGTATTTTGTTCTTTTCTTTATATAATTATCAGGTGCTGACACTGGCTAAATTTGGAGAGTGGCAAATTTTTAACAGGCTCCTTACTGAAATGCATTGTTTGGTTTGCCTTGAAAATGCCTAATTAAAGAATTAGCACTGCTGTAAACATATAATAGAAGATTTTCACAGTCTGCTTCTGTTTAGGGTGTAGTAAAGGTTAAACTGAGCCTGAAATTTATATAAAATCAGCTTTGTCATCCTTTGAGTTTGGACTGAACTCATGATATATGAGTAAGTTGTCTGTTTCTCAGCATATAAATATCCCCAAATATGTACATTTTTAATAGTTTGCTGATTCAGTATTCATCTGTACCAGAAAGGAGCTGCCAGGAAACCAAGATTCATTTGAATCATATAGCCTTAATGACATGTTAAGCAGGTGATAAAGAATACCTTGAATTTTTTTTTTCTTGTAAAATATCAAAGGACAAATTGGGGAGAAGTGTGGAGTAGGTTTGCCTTTTTTGATGTAACTTTAAATTGTCAGTGACATCTTGTAAAGTAAATGTGACTTTTGTGCTGTAACTGCTTAAAAAACTAAAATTGAAAAGGACCTCTCAGAAATACTGAATACTAGTGTTCTGTAGCATTTACTGCAGGCTGTGCTTTCCTCCTAGCTGTCAGGTTTTCTCTTTGTTTTTTTCCTTTAAGGCAACTAGTGCAAAATTCCCAACAACACAGGTAAACTCAGAAGTTAAGAACTCAGCATTCCTGATCAGTTTGCTATTACTAGTACTATGTTTTCAAAGTATAATTTTCAGACTTTAATATGCCTTTTGAGAACAACACTGTTGTTTCTTCTAAGAAGGTAAACTAAGTAAGTTTTAGGTCAACAGAGTGGGATCTGACAATGAATTATGCTATTCTAAAAATTTACTTTAATTGGTGACTGGATATTGTATTACTGAGTATTTTTATTAGTGAAAGAAAAAAAATGCCTGAATGCCTTTGCTGTGTCTGGTCTGTGGATAACATTCCAATTTTCTGAGTGCCCATCTGTTATGAATACGATTATTTAACTTTTTTGAATTCTTGATTTATTCCTCCTCACCATGTGAAAGGACTTGGAGTTGAATTTATTTGATATAAGAACAGGCTTCATACCCATGTTGGCTGGCTTTGTTTAGCACTGATGGAAGCAAACAGCAAAGCTCACACGTGGGGGGCTGAGCAGTGCCTCACTGGTTCGGTGCTGGCAGCTCCTGCAGCAACTGTGGTTAGGTCCAGGCTTAACCTCCTCTCTCCTTTTTTGTGCCCCTTTTTGCTGAAGCAGGGGGTGGCTGCTCTGGCCCTGGGCCTGGCAGGGCTGTGGGCAGGCAGGGGTTTCTCCTCCTGGCTCCCTGGGCAGTTGTGCTCTCTTGGTTTGCCAGCTGGGCAGTGACTTCCCTGGCTGGGGTTGTTAGATCATGGGAGAGGAAGAGAATGAATGGAAAGAACATACCACTGACCCTTGCATGGGATTGGGCAGTGAGGACAGGTCCCTCTTGCCTCTGTTCATCCCAGCTGATCTTGTTTCAGTGAGGTGAAGGACTCTTCCCTCTTCTCATTCCCATGGGTCCTGCTGTACTTGTGGTCATGGGTTTAACACTATATTGATGCTTTGGGGTTATTTGCTAGTTCTTGGTGTCAGTGTGGGACTCAGCTCTGGCCTGTCAGTGCCCTCATGGCACATCACAGTGTAGTGAAGGCAAAGCATGTGAAGGGGGAAAAGTGGTTCCTCTTTCTTTGAACTCTTCTTGTAATTCACTGTAGAGATTGTAGTTGTACACTTTGGAAGACTTACTGTAACTAAAGGCAGTGCTAATGAAGCCACCAGTTCTGATCCTCTGAAGATCCAAGAACCTTCCCCAGCAGGGAAGATAGAGATGCATCAGAATTCTCAGGAGGTATGTGGTGTCTTCATACAGGCTGAACATCTGAGCAGGCCAGTTTGTTCTAATGCTGCTGTTATGCTTCTGCCATATAGGTTTAGGTGTCCAGCTGTGTCCTGCATCATGTGTTACCTTGCAGAGATAAAATAGTATTCTCTTCACAAAGCTAAAGATGTCAAGTATTGGCCATTTAAAGAGTACCCGTTACTGTAAGACTACCTGATGTGTAAAAATGAGAGCAATTTGATTCTTTCTGATGCACTGGATGAATTCAAAACTAATGAGTTTAGAAAAAGTGCGTTTTGAAGCAATGGGCTTCATATGCTGTAGACTAATCATCCATCAATAAGGAGAGAAAATTGTGCAAGTATTTCTAGCATGATTTGTTCTTGGGCTTTTCAAGTAGATTAGTCTGTCTTTGCTGCATCATCTCTTTTGTTGACATCTGGCAGTTTGTAGCTTGTGATCTTTTAATGTAGGGGAAAATAATGGAAACTGATTAGGTCCCAGAGGATTTTTTCTTCTTTTGCTATGAATCATAATTTATGTGGCTTCTATTTCTTTGTTATACAGCCCATTAAACTGAAATGTTTAGTAGCAACTTCTGGTTTGAGTTTGTTCTGAAATACTGATAAAAAACGCTAAAGTTAACTAACTTTGTGCGTGTGCACAAGCCATCAGGGTAGGTTAAACATATGTTGAGGAGAGGAAAATGATAAAACATCTTGGCAGGGATCTTGGACAGCAGTTTATGTGGCATGTTGTTAATTACAGTAATTATAAAGCAGTTTGGAAATTCTCAGCTTCTGTTTCCCAAGGACCTTGGTACAGTATTCCACCAAGAGGTGGTGTTTTTCATGTCAAAAAACAGTGCTATTGGTCTCCTTTTTTTTTTTTTTTTAACTTCTCAGATAACCTTCCCTAGTCCTATCTATTTCAAGGTGATTACATTTCATTGGGAGAGCCAGAGGTCCATCTTGTTTCTCTCTGTATGGTTGTTTGAGCTTGTATATTGGTCACAAATACAAAGGCAAACGTAGTACAGAATGTAGATAATTCTTATTCTTTTACATTGTTTTTAAAACTTTCAGATCTCTCACAGTCTTATAGTATTTTTAGTAATTTAAAATTTAAATTCAAATTAAGCATTGTGTGTCTTACTGGTTATTCTGTTTGTACTATCTTTTTCCAAATTTCTCTTGATCTGCCTGTCTAGGAAACACATGAAACCTGGAAGATTTTTTTTTGTATAAACTTGAAAGTAGTTTAATGTTTCTGGAGTTTTAAAACTTGATGCTGCCCTTTGAGTTACCTGCTTTGCAAAATGTCTCTTCCACTGCTGAGAAACTGGCCTGAGTGCATTTATTGGTTTGTCTCATTGTATACTTAATGGGCACTTCATGGCAAACACTGGTTAAAGTTTTACTTTGCTGTGTCACTGGGTCGGTTGTATTTCCACAACTTGTTGAGTTTGGTAGGTGTTGTTGACATGTTGATTTATGAACTTCCTGTTTTTAACTGTTACATACAGGAGACTCTGCCTGGTTATGAGGTGCTGAGGGGAAAAAGAGCATCACACTTGGCTGCTCACCTTGCCCATTGCACTGTACATGATGGAGACCAAGGAGGAGAAGAAGGAACGGCGACAAGGCTATTTCGCTCGGTAAGCTCATGGGGCTTGTTTCAGTGTTGATTGAAATGCAGAACTCCTTGTTCTGCCTTTTTGACAAGGCTTTGTGATTTTTCATGTATGTGTAAAAATGAAACCCGTGCTGCAGTATGTATCCAGAAAGTGCTTTCCTTGCTGTATCCCTCATGTTTAAGTGGAGACTTTTTTCCTTTGAGTAGTAGAGGATACTTGAATTATAATTCTAATTTGTAATATTAAAGGCATTCTTGGCTATTCAGTTGCAAATTGCACTGTATTTGAGATTCTGGCATCAAGTTCCTGGACAGTGTTGATGAAACCAAGCCTATCTGAAACATATGTGTGTCTAAACCTGAAGTTTGTTTTCACATAAAGCACAGATTAAGTAGTATTATCTCATTGGGTAAGGCTAGCTAAGAAAGAGTAAGCTTTCTAAACCATATCATCTTTATAAATAAAAGCAATGTTTTTTCAATAATTTTTATCATTTTGGTGATTTTTAAGAATGATTGGTGATTTTTAAGAATGATTGGTGATTTTTAAGAAATAAATGACATTGCTTTCCTAATAACGTGTCTTTGTTAATTTAGCAAGTCTCTGATCATCTCTGAGCTCTGATGTACAAGAAGAACCAAAGCTCACTTACTCTTGTGAAGGGATAGGAAATAGGTTTAAAAAAATATCTTTGCGTCAAAGATGTTTTCTGTTTTGTTGAAGAGGAGAATTGTATCCTGTCTCCACTCAGTACTAAATAACTGCAGCCTCAGTGCATTGCAGACTAGATCTAGAGACATGCCTGTCACAACATTTGGAAGTAGTGTTGGAAGAAGTTGCTGCTGCTTTATTGCTATTCAGGTTCTATGTAATGGTGGCTAAAGACTGGAGGAAGTTTTGGTCATGTGTTAATGTCTGGTGACTTGCTTTCTATTTGGAGAGATGCAGTTATGCTGATGTTGGCAGAATGTTACAGTTTGGGATTCTGAGAAGGGGAAATGGATAGTGGCACCTAAAACAGAGGAGGCATTATGAAAGATAAAGCAGAAGTAGTTAAAGGGATTTTACTAAAGGACAAGAAATTTTCTGTTATAGAAGACTCAGGCTTTGAGATGGATGTCTGAGTAAGATACTTTAGTGTTGAGGATGTTTTGTGTTCTTTCTAAGTGCTGTCTGCTAAACAAGTGGAAATCCCCACGAGGCTTTCAGGAAAGTCCTTGACAATTATATTTAATCTACTTTCCTCTGTCATCTTGTGAGTGTTCTCTTTTAAAAATTCACAGAGGCAGCATGTCTTGTATGGGCATAGGACATTGAGCAAGGTTCAAAAGGATGGGGAATCAATTCGTAGTATTAGCACTTAGCTGCTGTGTAACTTTGGGGACATTACCTCTTTCCCTCCCAGCTTGCATCTTTTTTCTTTATATAGGTTGCAGGTCTTGGCTCTTCAATCATCAGAGAAGATTAGAGACTTGCTAAATTAACAAAGACAGGTTATTAGGAAAGCAGCATCACTTATTTCTTAAAAATCACCAATCATAAATTCCAAACTATAAAAATGATTGAAAAAGCGTTTATTTTATTTACAAAGATGGTATGGTTTAGCCAACTTACTCTTTCTTAGCTAGCTAGGGGTGGTGCTCAATGTCGGAGTGGTTGTGCTTGCAATTCTTGGAAGGAAAGCTTAAGAATCCCAAAATATATGCAGACAAACCAGCTCCTCAATTGCAAGATCAAGATGAACATGAAATTGTCTGCATCTCTGTCCCCAAATTTAGCATTGTTTACACATTTGGCCTTTAAAATATTTGAAATTGCTCTGTTGAAGACACCCACTCAGCCATCATATTTTTCTACTACAGATACAGTGCCTCAGTTTTCCCAGGTCTTCCCTCCTCCCTGCGGCAAGTGAAACTGAAATAAAACTTTCTCCATCCATTTTTGCTTCTTACCAAATGCAATTTTATCCACTGTGTTTTGTGGTAAAGGGCTTATTTTTTGCCTTGGTTGTCAGGAAACAAAAAAGGTTTTTTTTTTTTCAAACAAAATATAAATGTCTTCAAAACTTTTTAAAGAGTGTTTTAGATTCCATGTGTAGATAAAATGTTATGGCTCGTGGGAGTTTAACAGGCAAGAAGTGAAAGTGTAAGAGTAACATGAGCATAAATTTCTCTTATGCAATAGGTCCTTATTTATCTACTACTCCTACTTAACTTAACAACACAGAATAGTCTTTTTCTTGCCTTTTTTTCCCAATCATGTTTTTAGGCATTTCTGTTGCCTTCTGTGTACTGGCTCCCAAATGGACCAGGATCTGTGCTGGTATTCAGCAAGTCCAAAAACAGATAGCACAGAGTAATGGGTGTACAGTGGCACATCTCTGTGTATTAACTCCACTGTGGCATTTGGTGCTTTTTATTGTGATGCTGTGCCCTGGAACACAGATAAAACCTCCTATTTCCCTCTGCCTGTGCACCTTCCCTCTCACAGAATGTAGAGCCTGTTTTCCCTTGGCCATGTAGGCTTGAGTTCAGGGGTACCTCACCTCATAAAATGAATAGCCATTAAATTTGTAACTTACTTTAGAAAGAAACTATCAGAATGAGTGTTGTGTATCACATGGAAAGAATTGCCTTGGATATAAATTGATAGTCTGGAAGGTTGAATGTACGGCTTGAAAGTGGAATTGTTTTGCATGTGCTGCTGTGTTCTGCTGGATATATTCTGCAGGTGCTATTATGTGATACTGCATATCTTTGGACAAGCAGTTAAAGGATATGAGAAATCATAAGGGAAGAGTTTGAGTAGTTTTTTGGAAGAATGAGAAAAGGAGCTCTTTCAGGTTCAGATTTTCTGGGTCTCAGCATTCATCACAGCAAATTGCTGAGCATTTTTCATGCTTTGTACAATCCTATGTTAAGTAGCTGTCTCCTACTGTCTTAGGGAAAAGAAATAAGTGTACTTTATATGAAAAAATGCTGCTTTTCAACAAGTTGACCAAAATACTTACATTAATTTTATTAATTGTTATGTCTTCAACTTGTGGTGACTTAATCTGAACAATCTGTGTGGAGATGAACTGCAAAAACCATACTTATGTTCAATGATTTCTTAATAGTTTCCAGGGGAATTATGAATTTTAGTTTTCAGTTTCTATTTGGTCACCACTGAGAGCTGTATGTCTGAAGCCAAAAATTAAGCACTTGTATTAGGGAAAATATTCTCACTGGGATTTGGGTGCCTTTGTGCTTATTGAGTTTACATTGGTCTTGCTACCATCATTCTGTTGAGAAAACCATATAAATGTCTAGGACATGCTCTAAAGGCCATCCCAGTAGGCAGAGACTCCCTTTAGCTCCAGGTTTTTAATACTTTTTTAGAACCTGAAGCCAGTTGTATAGCTTGATGCTCACCTCTTCTTTCCTTATGATGCCAATATCTAAGGGAAATAAAGGAATTCACAGCATGTTTTAAGTTGATTTAGGTTCTTGACTTAGATACCTAAATTTACATCCATACCAGATGAAGGTTTGTACATTAAACCCAAGATTTAAAAAAGATAAATGTGTTTACTGCAGTTGTTGTTTACTTGTTACCAGCTCAAAGTTACAGCTTTTTTCCCCCTACCAATTATTTTTAATCCTTAAAAATAGATAAAACCATACAACAAATGGTGTTCAGATTTTCTGTCCCATAGCTGGTTATGACGTAACCATAGCTTTCCTTTTAAGTATTCACAACAATTCCAACAGTAGGAATCATTGATACATAGCTACTGAGCTGTTAGCAGCTAGATTCTGGAAAGCTTAGCTGGGGAAGGCATTATATGTACTTGTTATGTTGTTGTTTTTCCCTGATCCTTGCTCTTGGCAACTGTTGGAGGCAGGATGTTGGCTTTCACAGACCCTTGGTCTGACAGGCTGTGGTCACTCCCTTGGTCAGTCTTTTGCATATTGCAAGCTGTCAGATTTGTAATCATCTCATTTGGACTTTTCCTGCCTTCTGTTTTATTCCCATATTCAGTAATTGTGCACTTCATATTTTGTATTCCTGTGGCTCTTAAGGCACAGTAGGATGATGAAATAAAAATGCACAGAGGGACTGTGTGGAAAAAGGGCATCAGTGGTGGCTGGGACCTAGAGGAAAACCTAGATAAGACATATATGCCCAAAGTTACTTCCTTGAGGGCATCTCATGTATGTGAGATATTTTCATAAGTTTTTCTCTTAGGTGTGGTTCTTGTTAGCCAGACTCATAAATATCTATGTAATAGACTTCAAGTATTGGCTGCTTCTCAGCTCACTATTCCTCCAGCAGTTGCCTCCTTGCAATTGTTCTAATTCTCCTGAGCCAATGTTGTTGATGTTTATTCAGGTTTCCTGTAGCACCCATATTTTATTTTTTGCTTTTAGGAGGAAAAGTTTTCCACACATTGTTTTTAAACCATCATGGAGGTTTATCTTGGGTGTGAAGAATAGTCAAGCCAAGATCCTGGAGATGCTTAAATATTTTTTAAATGGCTGTAGGAAATAATACATCATTTCAGTTCATCTGTACAATGAAAATATCTTGACTCTGCTTCCAGATATATAAACATTACCTCATAATTGAGTTACTGAAACTGAATAACAGTTTTGCATTTTATTCATATTGTTTCAGGCAATATCACGTATGCCTGAGACATTCTCTTTTGTAAAACAAGACTGAATATATCACTACTTCAGATTTATGGGGTGCAATGGTTGTTATTTGCTCTGCTATTTAGGGTGTGGGTGTGGGTGTGGGTGTGTGCAGGATAGTTGATTTTTCATGGTGGATAGCTGAAAAAAAACCATAAAATATTTTCTGAAACATACAGTGCTATGATTTACCTGCCAGGTACTTATGCTTGAATGGTTTCAGTTTTTTTAGCAAACCTTCTGTCTTCTGTGCTGCCCTTTGCAATGTCATAGTGTAAGATGTTGAAAAATGTCTAGAATTTGACAGCATCCCTGGGACCTGTTGAATGGAGCTTTGGGAGGTTGGCCAGGTCCTTCAGATGCTTGAGAGATACTTGCTAGTCATTGATTAGAAACTTTTTAGTGTATATATATATATAAATAAAGTTTTCTTTTTCTCATAGGTATGAATCTGGAGAATGAGAGTTGGGAGGGAAATTGAACCTACTTTTTCTGAAGTGTTGTCTGGGAAAAGTTGAACAGCTGTTTATCTTGGGAACTGTTTCCTCATCTCACATTGGAGTTGCTTTCTGGATTCCGAGGTTTCTGTGTTAGCAGTCTTGTAATTCTGTGGTGCAGGACAGAATTCAGCAAAAGAGCATGAATCACCATTTTCTGTTTAGTCTTTAAATCACAGAATTATTCCCAATGTGAGTGCTTCCTCTGGAAAACAAACAAGATAGTGGTTTCTGTAGTCTTGGTTCTTTCCAGTGCTTTCATCCTCAAGAGTAGTGGAGTCATTTAGGATCGAAGAAGAATTTTGTTACTGGTAACAGAATTAGTGAAAGTATTTAATGGGGCCCTGAGGCTTTCCTCAGGCTTCTTTAAAACTTTCCAGTACCAGAAATACTGTTTGTGGAGATACAAAGCTTGTGTAAGACAGGAAGCGTGGTTAACCTCCTCACCCATTCACTTCCCCCTGCATGTGAAGTGAGACTTGGGTAACAGTGTGGCCTCTGAAGGAAGAGGCTTTTTTTAGGACAGAGAAGAAAGGTGGAGTTTTGTATTTTTCTTGATTTCTTTGGGAGAAGACTAGGCAGAGAAGAGAGTTTAGTTAATCTCCAAATGTACTGTGTCACACCAGTAATATCACAATTTTTCACCTTTCAAGATTCTTTTAAGGTGGGATTGTTAGACAGAAGCGTGCAGTGACCTTAAATTTGCTTTTCACAAAGGGACCTTTGAGTGTCCCTTATCAGCCTTCAGAAAGAAACTTATTTAGCCTTCTTTATAGAACACAAATAGTTACACAATGGGCCTTTTGATGTAGACATCTGTGCAGTTTGGATAACAGTGGCTATTAACATAGTTGTAATGTAATTTGTCTTCCTCTACTTCCCTTCTCTGCAGCCTACAGCTGGGAATGCCAGGCACTGAGGGCTGTGCTGGACATTCCTGGTGGGCCATGCCATTTACATTTTGCTCTTGGAGAGATTTAAAGACGTTTCTTAAAAATGATGAAATTTGTCGGCTTCACAGGGTGGCTTTCTGGATAGGGGAGATGCAGACTTTTACTGTATCTGATATCATTACATTTTTAAATTGCACTGTTTCTGTAGTGTCTGTAGATATGGTCTTGTCCTTTCAGCCTCCCAGGTGTTCTCTTCTGTTCTTAGGCACTTGATGTATCTACTGCATAAAATTCTGCTTAACCCCAGTGAACTGTTTTAAAATTAAGTCCAGCTTAAACACTGGTGGAAAGGTAGCATAATACTTGGCAGAAGTGTGGTTGCATGGTGGATTTTGAAGTGGTGCTGTATAAGATGCTACTGAAAGGAGGTGGTTGCACTCAGCCTTCTGGTTTTGCCATGTCTCTTATGGATGACAGAGCTGCCATCACTGAGCTGCCCCAGCATGACGGCACCTTCCAGAAGCTGCCACCTAAGGAGATGCCTGATGGTACTGACTTTTTAGTGGTGCTGTTAATCACCTTCTGCTCATGCTCTGAGAAGTAGCAACTGTCTTAGCTCCTTTTGGCAGCAGTCCTGGTCAGCTCTCCTGTGCTTTGTACCACAGGTAGTAGGGAGTGGGCTGTACAGTATTTTGAGAAGGAGAACAGTTGGCGTTGTGAGCTATGTTAGAGTTTGCTGGATTGAGGAAAACACGGGTTGATAAGAAGATAGACGTGCACCCTCAGGGAAGGTGTTTCTGGCTCACAAATACAATTGCCTGCCTTTGTATCTGCCATCATTTGAGGCTTTTGCCTGTATGGTTTTGCCATGTGCCATGCTACATTGTATAGTCTATTTCTGCTAAGGGTGCTGCATGTTTAAGGGGAAAGGTATGAATGATACCTGCAGGAACATGCTTTTGGAAAGGGGCAGTTTCCCCCCTCTGTCTGAGACTGGAAAGCACTATATAGCCAACTAAGGGAATTCTATTGGTAATAGAGGAAATTCTGTGGGTACACTGGATACCTGTCTGCTTGCACTATATCTGAACTACTAGATGCATGTTCTGTAGTTTTTGCTGCATGCCTTTAGGCATTGGGCTCCCCACTCTTGCTTCCCCAAGGAAATGAAACTTCTTGCCTCTGCTCTGGGGCTTTGAACAGGGTAAGAGGCTGTGTGCATATTCCTGATGGCCTTAGGCTCCCCATGGTAAACTCTCATGCCCTTAGTGTTAATCCAGCTTCCAGACTGTGTTTGGAAGGGATTTCATCCACCCCACCCTGCGCCTCCCAATCTGATTATCTGGAGGTGACTTGTAAGTGTAGGTTTTTGGTGGTTTTTTCTGTCCTACTCTGTAGTCTGAGCAAAGAGTGTTTCCTAGGATCATCTGAAATTTGAAGATGTATGTTACCTATGCTTTAAGTCTCTCATGTTGTTCCACTGAGATCTGTGGGATTCCTCCTTTTGATTTATGTGAGAGAAAATCCCAAGGAGAGCAGCAGGAGTGGTTAGGAATTTGGGGAGGAAGGAGATAATTGTCTTTATGCTGGAAAACCTTTGTAATGTAAATAAGCCATAAATCAGCTCTCTGGATGTCTTAATACACTGAGTATTTTCCTGTGAGGCAGCAGTTTCTGGCACAGAGAACTTGTCTTGTATAACACTTAATATACTGCTAATAACTTCAGGCTTTTGCTACGGTTTTTCTGGACAGGCTATTTTTATTTCAGTAGGTGTAAGCTTAACAGCTAGCCAATCACTGGTAAGCTTAGTTTAAATTACATTATGGTTTTGGCATAACAGTGCATTTCTGTAATGGATTTTTACTTTCAGTACTGCTTCTATAAATAAGTGGCTTGAAGGTGTCAGTCACATGTTTCAATCAGACAATCTTTAAAAGTCAAATCTCCTCAAGCAGAAGATTTATCTGTATGTTCACTATCTGTTAGTGAACTAAATGTTATAAAGATGATGCTGCTCTTTCCACCTGGACCGCAGCAGGCGCTGCATGTTGTAGTTCTGCTTGTGTGAGGCTAAGAAGGATTTTTTGTTGTTACAAATACTGCCAAAACTATTTTTTTCTTTTTCTTTTTTTTTTTTTGGCAATCCAGAACTACAGCATATGACTCTGGTCCCATGGACAGATGCATCTGAGCAATTTTATGCATGTGAGGAACCATACTGTTAGGTGTTACAGAACAGTGAAAGCTGCTTGTAGGAGCTGAGCTGTGCAGGCACGAGTGGTGGGAGCAGGTCCAAAGCACTGTGGCTGCAGGGAGAAGTGCCAGAGCATGGGAGGGGAGGGGATGCCAGCAGCTCCCTGCCCACCTGCCGTAGCAGGGGTGGGACCCAGCATGCCAGGAAGCTTTCCTTCCCAGCCCAGAAGGGAAGAGACTAGTGGGCATAATGGCAGGCAGCAGGACACAATGTCACAGAGCACCTCCCTTATCTGGCGTGGGCTGGCTGGATTTGATAGGAGGTTGTTGTCCTTGAAAGTACCAGGAGGCTGAAGATAGCTCCTGGCCTGCTTGTCCCCACCACCCTCCTGCTCTGCATGTGCAGGGAGGAGGTGGCAGCACTCAGCCTCCTGGGAGTGCTGCTGCAAGGAGCAAAAGGGCTGCCTCACAGGATTCCATTCAGGAGCACTCTAAGTTCCTGCTTTCCTCAGCTTATTATTCAGCTACTGCCTCAAGTGCAGTGAGACCTCATGGACTTAACAGAGTCCAGAGAACATGGAGATAGAGCAGAGCCTCTTGTGTCTTCCCATCTTCCATCACGCTGACAGAGGGCAAGGTTTATTTCTTGCTTTTTCATTTTCCCTGAGGCAATTGCTTCTTTCTCTTCCAGCCATATATATTTTGACTATAGGTTAAAAGTTTCAGTTGAAGTGAAAATGAAAAAATGCAAATATTATTGAGGCAAGAATAAATCCATAAGTAATATATAAAACTCACAGAGCAGTTTTAGGAAGTAGTAATTAATACACATTTTATCTCTGATTAGTGTAATTGAGGACTGACAACACTAATGTAATGGTATGGCTGCTAAAAAATACCAGACCATGTCAAATTCTCATTTTAAGGTATATGCTTGTTAGAAGTTGCATTTGTACATGCTTGCCATGTGACTGTCACACATAGACAAGCTCTCCCTGTCTTGTCATCTTTATACCTGTGGTTAATGGTCTTTTTACTACAATATTAAAAAGGTGGTGCCATATTATTTTGTACAGAAGATGATGTGTCTACCTGTTCTGGGTGTAGGTTGATCATGATTCTCACTTATGAAACATCCATTGTATGAGATAATATCAGCCATCATTCTAAACACTGAAAGTACAGATTCCTTTTTATTCCTCCATGACAGCATGACTGTCTGTCTTTTCAGAACTTTAATCCATGTTACAATATCCTAAATGAACTTGGACATTTCTTCTGCATGCCAGTTCATGGGAAGTCTGTTCAGGAAAGCCATTAAACTGCTCAACATGCAAAATAGGTTGCAAATTGAGGACAATGCATGCAGGTTGTTTGAGGATAATGTTGAGAAATGAGATATGCATTTGTTGGTTGAGATTTGTTTTTAGCAATTACTCTGAAATACTTTAAATAAAACCTTTTTCCACTCACATTGCTGTGCTTTTTGCTGAAATTTGTTCCTGAACAGATAAGATTTCAACCTGTTTGCAGGCCTGTGCACAGGATCTCTTATACTGTGATATCTGGCTGTTACTAACAGAATTCTTGAGAAATATGTGGTGACATTTGGATAATTTTGGTGTTACTATGAAAGTTAGCATTTAAAGCCATTGGTTTGGCTTCCATGTAGTGCCTTTTTTGAAAGAAAAAAACCTTGGCCTTGTCTATTAATAATATAAAGGAGAAAGCGTGGGGTTTTTTCTCCATGTTTTTCTTTTTTTAACTACTTTTGTTTACAGCTATATTAAATTGATAGTTTGATGCCATAGAGGTTGGTGCAGTGATGCAGAGTACCTTGACATGTAAATGGTAATTTGCAAAATAACTTTCTTAAGAAAAGCAAAGGCTAATGGAAAGACAGGTACTTTAAATCCAAGTCCCCTCCTTCTCTAAGATGTCTCTATTATTGCTCATTTAAATAAGAAAACTGTTGAATTTTTGACTTTATTTTGGTCACTGACTTCTCAACCATAGCAACTTTTGGATCACCCCAATCCTTTTGGTCAACAAACGCTGGCAGGTGACTTAACTTACTGAATTATGTCAACTTACTCAACATTAAGATGTTTTTTATGGAGAAAACAACACTTTCTTCTCTCTGTGCTGCTGTCAGAGAAGCAGGAACAAAGTCACTGTTTCCTTTTTGCAGCAGTGGAAGCTGCTCATCTTCCAGCCCTCGGAGTGCCAATGTTTATGAAAATTTCCCATCATCAAAGCACCTTTTCTGGATAAGTGGGAAGAATCTGCCATGACCACTTCAGTGCTCCAGTCCAGAGGTCTGCTGGGCATGGTGTGCTGTGTGCCTGGCTTGGCTTTCTGGCATCCTCTTTTTACTGATCTCAAGTAACATAGCAGAGGCTGTTGCTTGACGAGCCCTTCCATCTCAGCAAGGTGCCTGCTTGGAGGGGCAGTCTTGCCTCTGCTTACAAAAGGCTGCCTTCTTTTGTGTTGACAGCAATGCTAGCACAGCCAAGTGGGATCTAATGGGGGAGTGATCCAATTTTGAAAAATTTAATCATGTATTGGTATTTTTGCTGGGTTACCTTTAACCTACATAGTTTCCCAGATCTGGTCCCTGTGCAGCTGCAACAAATGGGTTTGTTCAAGAGTGGGCACAGCTCCTAGGGCCACAATCAATGGTGAGCAGAGAGAGAGAGGGGCACCTTCTGTTGCTAACAGAAGTGGCTTAAAGGTGTTTCTTTGAGCTACAGGCTTTGAAACAAGTCTCCTTTTCCTCAAACAGTGTTTAGCTCTGGAGGTTTGCTGTGCTTTTTGCCTCCTTACTGTTGCACTCACCATTCTTGATTTCTGCTGGGGGCCAGGCACGGATGCTCAAGAATGAAGGGAGGGGAAAAAAAAGGGAGTGCCTGCAAGTAACCTTCAAAGGTCTGCCCACATGTGTTCAGCCTTCTAACAGATTGCTGTGTACTTTCCTTCTGAGGAAAAAACAAACAAGCCCCCCTAAAACCAAAACAAACCAACCAAATCACCGAAATTGAAAGACTGTTATCTCTGTCACTGTGTTCTCCGTGGCCCTGCCATGATGAACTTTCATATTGGCTCTTTGTACCTTTTTACATCTTTGGCAAAAACGTGCCTAAGCTGTATATTTTTTGTCTGCATTTTGCTTTTATCTGAATTTAATTCTTGAAAGAATTTAATTTGGTATCTTTGGTACCTCTCATATAAGAGATACTAAGATAACACTCCTTGAGGGTTTTTTTTTTCTGGAGGTGGTTTCCAGCTACATTACTGCTGCATGATGTGTGGCACATTTCCTGTGGGTTTTGCTGTAAATGACCATTGATTTTCACCTACTGTTTTATTGCTTCCTTGCGGATGTTTATTGCCATTTGAGTCACTGAGCTCTAAATTTCTTTCTGTTTTCAGGCAGTTTAATCAATACTAAAACTGCTTTCTATTATCGGGAAATTTTGTTACATGGGTGATCTCAGAAAGTGGGTGTGGAGCAACCACTGTATGGAGCAGCACACATCCCCCGGAGCTTTCCATGTACTCTGTTGTTGCCTTTGGGATTGTTCTCAATTCTTGCATTTTGTTTCCCTGTGTTAATGAAATATTAGTTTTAAAGGGCCTTCCTCTTTTTTTCATGCAATTTGAGTTTTATGAAGAGTGTTCAGTTGAGGCAGGGAGTGAGGAGTTTACCAAAGCTTTGGAGGAACTTGAGATGCGTTGGCCAGCTTGATGAGCTTATTGTCCTCATCAGAATAAAAAAGTTTATATAGTTTACTATGGTGTGACTCCTTCTGTGCAGCTTCTCTGTAACTGCAGTTCCCTTTTCCTTGCAGTTTCACTCAGCTGGTGTGGAGGGCGAGTGGTGGCTCCAGGGGCTGGCATTAAGTGGGGGAGGGCAGCTGGGAACCAGCACTGTCTGGAGGTGACAGGGCAGGGCCATCCCTCCCTTGCCCGGGCTTCAGTGCAGACACAATGCCTAGTTGAGCTACTTTCAGAAGAATTCCTGGCATGTGTAGGAGCCCTTTGGGGTGATGAATGAGCACCACAGTAGGAGAGAGTATCTGGCACTGTCAGCAGACGAAAGCAGGGGGAGCACGATGGGAGTGTGTTAAAAATCAAGTCTGTATTTGTGACAAAATAGTTCTGTGGTGCTGCTCTGACTGAATAAGCCCATTAAGTGAACTTCTGGCAAAGTTAAAGGAGTCATCTGAAGGGAATGACTTCTTCATTTTGCCTTCTGCCTAAGGGTGTTCTTTCAGAACTTGCAGTAACTAAGGTTATAGGGGAGAGAATCAAATAGATGTCTAAAGGAAGCAAAATAGCTTTGCAGAATCCTTTTCCTACAGAAAAGATTTTATTAAATTGTTGTCATGGCAAGCGAGTGCTGAATACATCATAACCTCTTTTGCTAAGTAAACAGAAAAGATGGGAATACTTTTGCTTTTGAAACTGGAAAGTTTGTTAAAGTGTGTGGGAGCACGGTAGTCTTAAATTTAGGAAAACAAAAACTTTCAGACAGCTCAAAACCCTCTTTGAGTTTTACCCAGGGAAACAGGGATTATTTCCACCCCTTAAATAAACATAAAATATGTTAGATGAGATATTTAAAATTCCCTGATCTAAGTCAGAAAACTGGGGAGGGGAGATTAACATATTTTACTTAATCTAAGACCTCATCAGAAAGTGTAGTGTCTTTAAAATTCCAGAACAACTTTACTACAAATCGTCCCCTCCACATTACAGATGATGAAACAGATGTAGTGACTTGGTTTTTAAGCTAATGGCAGTATTGGGAAGAAAATAGACATACCCTGGATTGTCAGTGCAGCGCTTCACTCTCTGGAGCGTGCCAGCTTTCTAGAGCATTGCTGCTGGCTGACCATCTGTGAAGCCTGGTGCTGGTACTTGCTGTCAATCAGTAACAGGAGCTCCAATAGAAGTGGAAATTTCCAGCTTTGACCTGTGCTACTAACATCAGAGCTTTCAGGAGTTGTTTTTTGTCCTTTGGAATGACCAGGTTATGGACACTTTTGAGTGTCTGCAACCATCATACTGGAACCACATGGTTGTCCTTGATAACTTTTTCAGATTTTTTTTTTGTAGCTTTTTTTTCCTCTCTGTGGAACATATATTCTTTAAATATCTGGCAAAAGATGTTCTCTTCCTTACATTTGCCTTAATAATCTGTCTTGATAGTAAACACACAGCCTTGTGGCTTGCTTGTTTCCAAAACAGGACGTGTGCCAACCTGAAATGGCTGGTGTTCCATGGAGTGAGTGTGCTTCCTTGTGGGGTGAATGCTGTTTAGTTTTAGGAAGATTTCTGGGGGTGAGTGGCTTTTTTTGTTTCTGTGCTGAAGTGAAAGTAGCTGCACTGGGAAGGTCTGGGTTGTGTTATGGTCTGCCAAGCAGTCTGACTTCCTTTGGCTTTGCAAGCAGCAATGATTTATTTTGTCTGAGATTTGCTTATTCTTCAGGTTCATGGGATGGGATGAGAGCAGGGCCATGCCTGGAGCTGGCTGAGTCGTGCTGGCACTGAGCTGGGTGAAGGGGAGAGGGGTGATCTGTGCAGGCTGGGAGAGAAGGACTGATTAAGATCAGACCAGTGGGTGACTAATGGAGATTTGTACTGTCAGATTGCTGTAGGTAGGTAGGGGTTTTTTTTTGACATGACATTTGATTTATTTAGCTCTTCCGGATGGGTGGAGAAAGGCATAAAGGGTAGAAAGAAACTAGTATCTGTTATAATCAGCGCAGAGATTTAAATGAAGATTAAAATTATTAATTCTGAAGTAAATAATTGGGGTGCATATCATTTTTATATAAAAGAAATCTTAATGGGAACAAAACAAATTAAGGTGTTTGAAGTGTTTTAAAGGGTTTTTTTTGTAATCTTATTGTATGTATGCAGAAATAGATTTTTAAAAATGGCATTTGAGGAACATGATCTCTTTGTGCTCTGCAGGATGTTAAGATGATTGTGTGCCAGATATCAAGGTACATTTTAGAGGATGCACATTGTAGAAAATATCCAAAAAGGAAAACTTCAGCTTGGCAGCTGAAAGATAAAAAGATTTCTTTTCCCTTCCCCCTTCTTTTGTTAATATTTTTGGAGGGCCACTTTATTAGATGCTTTTGTTTCTAAAGCAAGAGTTGTTCATGGTCTATGATTTTTATTAATCTAATACATCATAAAAAACATGCCTTACTATCACAGGAGTTTTTTAGATCATCCTATGGTAAGGACCTAGTGCTCTTTGACTGTGCTATTATGTGTTGAATGAGGTCCTATTGTATTGTCTGTTAGACACCTCTACTGAATAAATGTTAAGCAAAACAAAATGAAATTTCTGGGAAAGAAGTTACTGTCGGATTTCCATGTCTTTATTGTCTCAGTGTCAGAGTTGCTTTACTGGTTGCTTGTAGTTTCTAGTGGAAGTTGGCAGATAAAACCAACCCTCTCTTCTCTGGGCAGTTTTCTTTTTACCCTAACCACCTGCCCTGTAAGTGTAATGGGAAATTCAGGCTGTTTTATTCTAAAACTTAGTTATTTGCCTTTCATAGGCAGTGAAATAGAGTTGGGTCTGGAAGATGAAGTAGGCTATTTCTTGGAATGCTTCCTAGCTGTTTTCCTGTAAGTCAGTATTAAACAGTCAGTTGCAAATTAATTTAAGTAAGCGCTGCTAACCTTGCATTTTTACCTGCCTACTCTGAGATTGTGCCCATTTCAGATCATTAGTCTTTATTAAATTAAATGATCTTTTTATTGCAGTAAGTTTTGCTTTTGCTGGCAAACTTTGTATTTGGACAAACTTAGAAAATGCCGTCCTGGTTGTTGTTCAGAAAGCACTTGAGAGGCTGGAAACTGATCCCCCTCTGTATAAACTCAGAAGAAATGTTTTGCCTGTCAGAATCAACTAGCTTGAAAAATGTTATCTGGTGTCTAAATGAAATTACAGATGTGTAAGACTTTCTTCATAAACAGGAGTGTTTTTGCAGATAAGATGTTTGTTTATCCTGCCCTCCCTGTTTCTTTCTTTTTCTTTTTCCCCCAGCAGCTTTTTTTGTGGAACACAACATACCCATCAACTGATACTGAAAACCAAGTATTTTCTGCAGCAACACTTTCTGAATTCACTGTATGCATCTTGTTTTGCTTGAAAGGCTGATTTAATTGCAGAACAAGATCAAACTGAGGGGTTTCATTTTTTTGTTGTTGTTCAGCTCCCTTTTACTTTCATAACTATTGGGACAAAACTGAACATTAGGTTCGTTCACAGACATCCCCTCAGAAACTGAACAAACCCACTCAAAATCTTCCAAAGTAGTTGAAAAAAGAAATAATTCAACAAATTAGGTTCTTAAAACCATCGTTCATAGCAGCTCTTGTCATGAAGGTTGGGAAATACCTGAGAGAAGAGTAGGTTAGACTTCCAGCCCCTACCTTCTTTAGGAGATGATGGATTTGAAATCTGAGTGAGAGAAGGACTCCCTTCTCAGGGAGTGTGTATACAGGTCAGTGTGAGAGGTGAGTGGAGGCTGAAGGAGGTACCTCAAGAGAATGGAGTTTAAGATGCAGTAAACCCTTCATCCTCTTCACAGCCCAGTCTCTGCTGCACTGTACCAGTGTGCATTAATAATGAATGTATGTATACAGGGCTTTGCTTTACTAAGAGGGTGCATAATGTCAAAAAGCATAGTAGGTTTGAGGCTGCCATTATGGCTTTAAATGCTGTTGAAGGCTTGTTTTGGTTCCTTGATATATTACAGGCAAGGCTTTTCAGGAGTGGTGAATTGGAGGGGTTTTGGTAATTTTTACCAGGCTTTAGAAACCTCAGGAAGAAGCATCTTACAAGCAGAGATCACAACCCTAGACAGAGTTGCAGTTACTCTGAGTCCTGTCTGGAATGTCATGGATAATTTGTTTTAATTCAGTCTTTTTTCCTAGTGCCAAGATTAGCACTTTTGGAGTTGGATGGTCATGGCCTTGAAACAGAGCAGTGGGCAGGAGGAGTAAGCTTGGCACCATCAGAAAATCGGATAGCTGCCATGGTGATGGAATAGAAGTTATGAAGTCCCCAGATGCTTGATCACTTGTACCTGAAGTACCAGTGACACTGCCCATTCACAGCAGCAGCAGGAGCTGTGTGCTGGGGATGCTGTACATTGTGTAATGAGCCCCCAGTGTGCTGTAGGAGTGGGAATGCAGCAGGGATTAAACAGTGAGGACAAGAACCAGTCAGTTGCATTGCAGTGAGTCAGTTCAGACTCTCCTTTCTGCTTTCCTTTGTTCTATCACTAGTGGACCAGTTCTGTTTTAGCTCTTCATTCTAAAAGTTGCCAGGCGCATCTTTGAAAACTCCAGTTCAAATGAGAATGTTTTAAGGAAAGTACTGACAGAAGCTGTTAGTATTGTCACAAGGACTGTTGACCTCTAGAGAGGTGTTACTCTCTATTTTTCCTCCCCCCTGCCAGAAAGGGTTCTGTTGCCACTAGTGGCTCTCCTGTTGTTTTGAGATACTACATTCTTACTACAGAAAGCTTACTAAACAGTTTGTGATCAAAACAAATAGACTGTGAATCTGAAGACAGAAGTCTGCTGCAGTGCGAGTAGAAGTGGGGTGCTAATGGATGCTTGCTAGTTCTCATCTACTGAAGCAGGTGATTTGGGTGTCCTGTGATATGCACGCACACAGGAAGGTCATTGAGTCACTGGAGTCAAAAGTCAGGAATGTGGCTCATTTAGAAGTCTGTAATTGGTTATAACCATGGTAGGAATATGCCATTTTAGCATAGAAGGCTGCGTTGCCAAGATTTACACCAGAGCTAAATATACACATTGTGCATGCAAAGTCTTTGTAATGTTTTGTGATTGCTACAGCAGCCTTTTGGAAGGGCTGTGGCTTACTAGTTAAAAATAAGCCTTATTTGCGTATGCAAATTTTAATTAGTCTAGTTTAACACTTAGTCAGTTTAAACACTTCATTTGTTACATAGATGTAGTCACTTTTATCTTTTCTAAAACACCCTGTACGGTGTTTTCATATGTAGTCAGGACTGAATCCATAAATTTCATATACAGTAACTGTCTCTTGCTGGGCAGAGCATGAGCTACTACTGCTATTTATCTTACAGATCTGTGAGTTTGAGTGAGTGGGGAACACAGCATCCTCACTGGACTGGCTGCAGGATGTGAATCTTTCTATTTTGGGAAGCATGAAAGAAATATGTATACATACATATGTGATAGACACCGTTTGTAACACAGACAATGCAACAAAACTGTTGTGTTTTGAAGTGTTTCACTGGAAAGTGTTGGTCACATGTACTCTGAGAAACTGACCCTTCTCAGTCTAAACATTCTGAACTTGGAACTGGTTTTAGTATTTTATTTTTAAAAAAAGCTATGTAGCCTGAAATGTCTTTCTAAAATTTGCAATTGCTCTGTGTATTTCTTTTATGTTGCAGTCTAAAAGAAAACATGAAAAGCATATAAACGTAAAGGTGGAAGAAAGAGTCTCTGAAATTCCTGCATTATATTAATAACTTATTGTATTAAGTTTTCACTTACGTAAGCTACTGCTGTGAGCTCATGAGACCTTTTCCCATTTGTGGTGACTCACTGGTTGTCTGTATTTTCTATGCATAATTCTTCCTGTGCACAAAGCAAAGTTTTTGGCATCAACAAGATAAATATACTACTCACTCCCTTAGATACCTTATAACCAATAAGTTAATGTACTGAAGAGAAGGAGCATTAGATAGATTAGTTTTTCATTTTGGACGGTATGAGTCAGTGATTAACTGGGAGCTATTTTAGTGACAGTGACCCTCAACCCATAAAGTCAGTCTTCACTCTCACTAAGCAAATTCCATGCTATAGATGGTGATTTAGCAGAAAATTCTGTCTTAGGATTCCTGAAGCATCTTTGTCACTTGATCTGTGCTTTAAGGAGTCTTCTAAAAAGAAAATACTCGTGTTGCTATAGTGATAAGTTGGAAGATCTATAGGCAGCTTAAAATTTCTCTCAGAAGAAATCTAGGGAGCTGGAAAATGTTCTGGCACAAGCAGTTTGTGGCCACGTTGATAATGTTGCAGAAGGAGCTCCTGGGTGACACTTGGAATACCAGCTAGTGTGGGTTGTGCCAGAACAGCTGTGGAGTAGCATGAGTGGCCTCTAGGAGATAACGTCGGAGAAAATGGAAAAAAATAACAAGTTTATATGAGAACAGATGGTTTTGTAAAGCAGGAGCAATGGACTGTGGAATTGTTGTTAGCTGTTGCGTTATAGTACATTTGGATCTGAGGTTTTATTTTATACCAAGCTTCATCCTGAAAACATGAATTCAGTACCTTGTTTTTACATTTAGATGTATGGTCCTTTTAAAAACCCCCAGGTTTTTCAATGGTTTGTTTGTTTGTTTTTCTTTGTTCCTTCTCCTCAGTAAACAACAGTAAAAACTTTTTTGTTATTCTTGAGAAAGTATCCTTGAGATTATGATATAATGGAAGAAAGAGTATAAGGTAGGATCATCTAAGTTACCAAGTTACTGATGCCAAGTGTGTGATTTTTAAAGGGTTGTAAGATATTCTGATATTAAATTATTTTTAAAAGATCAATTTAGAAAGTGAGTTTTCTTGTCTCTAGAGGTTGGCTAAATCTTAATATGGGTTTCTTTTCTTTATGCGCAGTTTGAAAAAGAAAAGGCAAGTCAAACAAACCACTGAGACTGTCTCTGCCAGCTCCCCTGGATCTCCTGTTTCCAAAACACCTTCTGAGAAAGATGATGAAAGTAAAGTTATTTTGGAGCAAATCAGTTCCTCTGAAGACAACTGTAAATTTCCTGGGGAAAAGGAAACTGCTCCAGACAAGGAAAAGAAAAAGAAAAAGTACAATCAACTGAAAGACATCAGACGCACAGAACTTAAACGATACTATAGTACTGGTGAGTTATATTAATGCTGTAGGATTTTAAAATATGTTTGTTTTGATAGCTTGCTAATGTATTTTTCCCATATTCTGTAGGCCTTTCTTATATGGATAATTAACTTTGGATATCCTTCCTATAAAAGCAAATAGAATTATATAGTTCAAAATATCTGGTACTAACTTAAACATTGCATTCTCACAAAAATGCCTATATCTTGTTTCTCAGTTCTAAAACTCAGTGTTGTTATAGTCAGCAGTTAGTTTATTATTGCATTTTATTTTAGTTATTTTTAAGATTAGTCTTCAATGTTTTATGGGGTTCAGTTTTTTGGCAGGGCTATTTCTTTCATAAATTGATGTATACTGTTCAAGGCTTCAGTCTTAATTCACATTCATGTTTGTCTGTTGAAGTGCGAGGAAGTAAGTAAATTAACTACATATTTTTAAACAAGATGTCAAAGGGCTTGTGTGATGGCTTGTTTCCCCCCACCCCGCCCCCAGCTAAGTAAATTAATTATAAATTCCTTTTTAGATTTTTTTTTGCAAGTACTAAAAAAAAATTGTTTGTACATTAATATATGAGATGAGTCATATACACATCTGCATTTCTGGAGTGTAATTTGTTAGATACTCTTAAATGATTTAGATATGATTTTATATGACATGATTTAGATATAGATATATGATTTAGATATGATTTACTTCTCATTCCAGATTTTGTCTTGATATTTTGTTGGAATGAATTCTTAGATTTGGAGAACTCTGGTTCCATCTTGCAAGGAATCCTTTCTCAAAGAGAAGGAATGGAGCAGAAAACTCCAGCTATTCTCAAAGCAGACTTCTTTGCTGCTCACACAGTGTGTGCATGGATGGCTGACTCCTAAGGAGGAGTCTTATTTTAGGATAAAAAAAGGACATCTGCAGTGAAAATGTTATGTGTTGAGTGGTCGTGCAGACAATCCCACAGGCAAAGAGCACCTTTAATGAGGCAGTATGGGCCTGGCCATAGGGGAGATAAGCCCTGGAGTAATGCTTCCTGGGGTTTACAGTGATTTATTGATCAGGCTGTAACCTTTGGCAGATTTGAATGTCATGAGATAATTATTTGAGAACTAAAAGAACTTCTCTCTGTCTGATGTTCTGACCACGCTGTTCTGGAAATAAGATCTGTAAAAGGAAGACTGTTGAGTTGTTAATGAACAAACCCGTAAATTCTTTCTGCTTTGGTAGTATGCTGATATAAAAAACCCCAAACACACCAAAATGAAAGCTTCTGCTGCATTCCTAGTAAAGTGCTTCTTCTAGAAGCACTTGTTTCTTTGTATCTAGAGTAATTTAGGTGTTTGTGAGGTAGCTGAATTTTTTTTCTCAAGTTTTTCAGGTGGTAAATTAAAAAATTCTGCAACAGTTGGCACTTGGGTGGCGAGATGGGGGGCAATGGGATCACTCTCTGTCACTGAAGAATGTGGCAGTGCTAGCTAAGGAAAATGTAAAGGTGTCTTTGATGTCTTTGAGTTGTCTTTGACTTGTGATCCAACAGTCAGTACAAACTCAGGTTTTACTTACGTCTGTTTCGTAAGTGTTCCCTGGTTTCACGTGGATTGGCATCATTACAGGGTGACTTGAAATGCTACTTATCATCATGTAGGTGTGCAAAATTTCTGAGTTCTGCAGAAATACAGAATTTCTGTTGAGAAATAATTTAATGCTGCTGTTGAGCTGAGCACAGATTCAACTGGCAAAATCCAGAGAGATAAAAACTTCCTCCTTGTTTAAATGCCTTCTTTTTGGTTGCTCCTGAAGGCTTTTACCCAACTGGAGCCCCAAATTGAAGAAGTGAAAGTTTAAATAGAGGCAGAAAAGAGTTGATTGTGAAACAAGTGCAGTGGCTCCATGTGCAGCTTTCAAAATGAAGTCTTTTCAGTAGAATTGTTAGTTGCCATGGCACTGCACTACATGGCTTATACTGCCTTCACCCACTGCAGCTGTAGCTCACTGGGTTACCTGCTCAGCTGTTTGTCACTGCTGCTCTCCAGAAAGCTGCCACCTTTGCCAATATCCTGAGTAGTTTCTGAGAGCTGTCTGTACAGCCACAGCAGTCTGAAAGAACTGGATTTGTTTAACTAGTTTGCCTTTTACCTGCACATGGTGTGGCAGAGGACAAACCCATCTGTCTTGCTGAGCTGAGTTCTGCCAGGTGTACATTCAGCAATTCTCTGCTGGAAGATGTGTTAGCTGCAGTGGTGGGAAGGTACTGCCTAATCTGTAAAGACTTTATATTTTCATTGTTGATATGCTTTCATATGAAAGTGTCTGAGAGGGATTATCCATGCATACATGTGTGTCTTAATTATTTAATATCAGGGATACATATACCTCATTTCCCTCTCCCCCCCTTCCCCATCTTTTTTTCCCCTCTGACTTGTCCCATTATTGATGTTTTCGAAGTGCTCTGACTAAAAAGCATACACACTATCTCTGTTAACCATTTTTCTGTTTATGTTTTCTGAAGGGTTTGGGAGTTCTGGTGTCTGTTTCTGCCCAACTAGCCAGCTTTGACTAATGTCTGGTACATGGTAGCGGGGTTGGAGCTAGATGATCTTTAAGGTCCCTTTCAACTTAAACAGCTCTATAATTATAACTTTATGAAAATCTGACACAGTAATTACTTCTTTTTCTCTGAAATGCTTCCTGCACTTTATCAAAATGTTTAAGTTTCCTCAGAAGGAAAATTCATTAAATGTAGCAACAGCCTTGCATATTCCCATGATACAACCAAGCTTTGTGGATTAATGGAAGTTCTGTCATTAGATGATTTGAGTCCAGAGGAGTTGTGTCTGTCAGTCTAACAGAATGAAGACCACTGTCCTCTGAATAATCTTCCTTTCATATTTTACAGGACAATAAATCCTTCTTTATTTATTGTTCTAAAAGATGGGGGAAGGAACATAACATCTCATTATAACTTGTTCCTTGCACACCACGTCCCTTCATTAGATGCTTGTGAATGTGTTTGCCTTTTTGAATTTGCAAATGCTGTGACATCCTGACTCCTACTTTGAATGCTGAACTTTTTATAGATTTTAATAGCTTTTAATAGATTCCTGCAGGCACCAATGCTGTCAGGGGGATTTTGTTGACTCAGTAAATTTCTCTTCTCTAGTAGAAGAACTAACACAGCTTCTGAAGGCTGTGCAGAACTGGAGGTGGTTATCCCTGCCAAGCTTTGTACAAAAGATAGTGGTTAAAAGGCTTTGATAATTTGGGGAGCGTGGAAGCACAGCAGTGCAGCGAGGAGCTCCTGTCCTGCATCCAGGTGTGGCGTTGTGTTAATGCCGGCAGCCGGCGGGCGGCACCGCCGAGCCGAGGAGGAGGAGGAGGAGGAAGGAGGCGGTGCGACTGGGGCATCCTCTAGGAAGGGATCCTCCAGCGTCCCTCTCCCAGCCAAGACTGTTCAGTGCAGCATATCGGCTCACACTGTGGTGGCACCCTTACAAATAACCTGATGGTATAAACAGGAATGATCATTTTCCTTGAGGCACTGCTAAGTGGCTGAACAGGTCCTACTGCCAGAAGGTTTCTCCAGTGTAGCCTCATCGCTTCCTTTCCTCTTAGCACTTGCACTGTTCTTCAGTGGGTCTGTCGTTCTGTAACAATTTGCAACCGTCGCCAAATCTCATCCTGTAAGACGTTGCCTTGCTGTATCTTTTGGCTTATGTGGCAATATATTTTTTAATTTTGTCTCATTCTGCTGTTGTTGCTGCAGTAAACAGCTTTCAGACCTCTGGGGATATGTCTGTCTGGCACAGTACAGTGGTTGCATAGGTGCTCTGGCTGCTGTACTTGGTGCCCAGGATGCTCTCCCCTTCTTCTTGGGATAACCTAGCTGACCTACTTTTGCAGCTTGGCTTCTTGCTTTTGACGTGCTGTCTCTGCAAAGCCTGTTTTTATTGAAAGATTAGGAAACCACAACTTCCTGTCAGGAGTTGCTGAACTGGATGAAAACATCTGTATTGTGCCACTGAAGACACTGAGGCAGGTAAAAAAGTGTGAGCTGAAAGCAAGCAGTGCAACAGTGGTCAAAAATGACACTGAATCTCATCCATGTATTTATTCCAGCATGATATCATGTGTCTTTCTATCAGATGTGCATAATATTCCTAGATTCCACTGATTTTGCTTGAAAACCTAAGCACGCAGCATATGTGAGGAATTGGTTTCCATTAAAGAATATGTCATAAAGAAGAGTTTGGTTTAGGTGGTTTGTCCCATATCACAGAATTACTTTTGTCAACAACATAAAATCCAGCTGACTAGCTTATCATTCTGCTTTGTAATCATAAAGCCATCCTTTCCCATTCACTGCGGGGCGTTCAATTTCTGCAGGAGTGGGAGGTGAGAGTAAAAACCCCTTCTTAGTGTAGCTCTGATTTACATCAAAACAAGCAGGACTCCTAAACACCATGAGAAGGAAAGTGGTATATGTCCATTTAATGAGAGAGTATATCACACATTGAGCAGGAGGTGCCAGAGTGTCTCCTTAGGGACAGAAAGCAGATGCCTTTTTTTTTACTTGTCCTCCCTGGCATCCCTTAGCAGGGAGTGATGCAGGAGCAGTGCAACATGTGCAGTTACCAAGCCTCTGAGTGTTCTGGGTAAATGACCAAGAACAAATTTTAGTGAGCAAAGCAGAGAGGAGATAACAATTTTCATTACACATTTCGTGGTGAGATTGGCCCTGACTGGCGCAAAACCAGCAGAGGCAGCTCCCATGATACCAGAGGTGCTTTGTTTCAAAGATGAAAGTTACTTGCAATGCATTGAAAATGTATAGGGAATTTAAATGTAATCAAATGGTGGGACATTTCCTGAACACACATTGCAAAATAGGTCATCTGCTAAGTAGGCTTAATCTGAAGTGGTCTTTTCAGCACATATTGAGTTAAAAATGGAAATTTCCTTCTGCTTATGAGTCCTGGTTTTGTCTTTTGTATTACTTGGTACAGAACAGTAAGATGCAGTTGAGGACCTCATTCAGGTGCTACTCATAAAAGAAAAAAGAATTTAAAAAATAAAAGTGAAAATCCGTATAAATTTTTGCTTGTAGCTACCTAACTGTAATCAGCCCTAATCTCTGGCTCTTGATTTGGTCAGCCTTATTCATGTAATAAAGTACTTTCTATCCTAAGTGATCCAAGTGATTTACAAAGTGGTCTACTCAGTGTTACGTTAAGTTGTTTAATACAGCAGTAAGAACAGGATCTAAATTTTCTCAGGTTCTGAGATCTTGCCTTAGTGTTTGTGCTTCAGCCCAAAAATGACTGTGGATATAAGGAGGGTTGAAAATGCAAATTATATGTTTCTTTCAGAATGAAGATCTCAAATAAAATTGAAGCAGCATAAGAAGCAGTCAATTTGGTTATAATTGCCTGTGTAGAATACTATGGGGATTGGAATAACTTGCATATGAGAGGAGAATGAAGGTACTGACTGGGCAGTGTCTGGTTGCGAAGCTTCAGGAAGCTGGATTATTAGCACTGGTCACAGAAACCATGTGGAAACAATAAGTGGACAATGACTGAAAGGCAGCTGCTTTCAGGTGACTTGTTTTGGAATGAGAACAAATGGTCTTGGATCCCAGAGGATCAGTGTTAAGGCCACCAGGTTATACTGAAGCTGTGCTGTTAAGAGATGTTTGCTAGAAACAGTTGCACAGAGAAGGGACTCCTTGTCCATAGGCAGGAGAATTCAATCTGAGCAGTAAGTACCAGTAATAATGTTGTTAGCATTTAAGTTCTGAAAATTTGTGTGGAAATCTTAACACTGGACAAGCTCCCCATGTTTGAGGTCTGCTTCAAATTCTCATCTCCCTGGATAAGCTTTTATTTGTTGTTAAACTGAGTAAAAGATGCAGATAGTTGAAAGTTGATGTTTTGTATGTAATAAGTAGGTATTGCCCATCAACACAGCCTTGGCATTATCAGCACCATGCTCAAAGCAAATGAGTGGCACACATGGCACCTAATCTTGAGACAGAAGACTGAGCTGTTTTTAAGTCTGCTGTAAGAAGGAAATGAAGCCATATGGATATATCAAACCAACTTGTAAATTCACCTGTTGATAGTAATCTATTGTATATTTCAAGTAGGAAGCAAGGGAATTGAATGGGAAAGTAAAGGACAGAACATGAAAACTGTCCCAGAACATAAAAAATAAGAGATTTCTTAATTGTGTTAAGAACAAAAGAGAAACTAAAAATAATTTTAAGCAGTTGAATTTTCAGTAATTTTTTGGTGCTTCTGACAGCAGGGAAGATGAAAGGACGTAGAAGGAGAATTGATCTATTTATATACTATGGTGTGATTTTCTCCACTCAGTTAGACACGAAGGTAAACAGTAGCTTAATAGACAAATTTTTTTTTTAATTGACAGAGCTGTTTTTCACATAGGAGTCCTGAGAGTTTATTGATGAATTTGTGATAACTGATGTGTTTTTTTTCAGTAAGCCTTTAAAAAGGTTGATACAAAACTATTATGTTCCTGCCTTCATGTTCAAATAGTCAATCAAGGCAAATTGCATTTGTAACCATTACGTTGCTGATGTCATGTACTAGTATTTTGTGAGTTTATATTGTAGAATGTCTCAAGTTTAAGATTTGGATGGTAGGTCCCTCTGGTAGGATGACCAAGTGTGTTTAGCTGTGAAGGGCTCAGTAGCTTTCTGTGTGTTTCAGCACTTTATAGGTGAGGGGGGAAAGTGCCCACCACAGGTTACTGATGCTGAATTATGTGAACTGAGTGGTAGCTTGAGTACAGGCAGATTACATGTCTTAAAGGTAGGTTGTAAAACAAAGCTTTCCAGAATGAATGGCCTGCTAACTATGAAAAATTACTTGGAGTACTTTATGTGCCTATTTACCTGACCATAAACTTGGGAAACATCATTTTGGAGGCAAAAAAAATTGCACAGGTACTTGAAAGTTTTATGCAAGTGAGTAAAAGGAATCACAGTGTGACTCTGTGACTGCTACTGAACCACTGTGTCCAAGCCTGGTGGTGTGTGTGATTCCAGGGGGAAGAAGTGCTAGAGGGACAGTAGGAGAGCCCATACTGTTCCAGACCAGAGCCCATTTAGTGTAGTGTATGTTCTCCCACAAGAGCCACACCTGGATGTCTGGGGAAGATTATAAACACAGCGAATTTTGTAAAGGCGTCCACACTACTGTCCTCTTCTGAGCTGCTCGTAGTTCATGCATTTAGAGTGCTCTATCCTATGCTTATCTAGCCTCTCCCTGGGCCTGTGCAGGTTTCTACAGGATCCTTTGGTGAAGAGTGCACAGGTTTGCTGCCATTTTCTTGAAGAGCAGTCTTGCTTCTGCTGGCTTTGTTGGGTGGCCATGGGTTCTTGTATAAGAAACTGTCAATCCCTACTCACCATCTCCTTGACCCCTGTGATTTTTCTTGTGCATTTCTTTGTTGTTTTCTGGCTGGTTGGTTGGGTTTTTGTTTGTTCTTTTCTTGCTATAAAATATCCCTCTTCCACAGTTTCCTTTCCAGACTGAAGATCTTCAGCATTCTTTACATATAAGCTGCTTCATGGCTTTGCTTGTCCTTGTTAGCCTTCTCTGGACCTCCAGGACCCAGGATGCTGAAACAGGGGATGTGTTTGCTCTTAATTCAGGTTCTCTGGCTTGGTTTACTGTGAGTTCTGTTTAGCACAGCTCAGGGAAGAAGGAAAATGTTGGAGACTAGAGGGAGTTGTGAGAGACTACTTTGGTTATAACTCTTCTTGAGGGAGAAGAAACCCAAGAACCTTATCCTAAATTAATTGTGTAGTTGAAATATAGCAAAGAGCTTTGACAGGCTTAGCAGACCAGGACATGGAGAGAAACAAGTGGAGATTAGAAATCAAGGATACCTTTTTAACAGTGGCATAAATTATTGAGGCAGAAAATTAAAAAGTGGTGTTTCTGTCATGGGGGAAAAAATATCAGGATTTGCTGTTTTACAGAGTTACTACTGCTATTCCACTATAGGAGTTACTCAAAGTAAGATTGACATCTTGTCAATCAGTGACATCTTGTGATCTGTTCTGGAAAGGTCAGGCTATGGAATGACAGGCTGGTGTTTAGTTAGCTAAAACTGATCTCACTGCTGAAAGACCCAGGTGTGCTTCCAAGGGCTGCCTGTTTTCCCATGGCCTGAATTTTCAGAAAGAGTGAGCACTTATGTTTTTAATTATATTTAAACTCAGATGCACTTAACATCTCTGAAAAGTGGTCCCAGAGGAGGAGAGGAAGGCTGTGGAGTGTTTGGTCCCATAGCCCATGGTTAGGCTGTGACAGGTGTGTGTGCAGGAGGTGAAAAGGAAGCGTGTCAGGAGAATTAATAAAAAGAGTTGTCATATTTCTGCCAGGGATAATGAAGGGAAATAAGTCTTTGTGGTTAGCAAATTCATCACTTCCAGGATCCACTGGCTCATCATGCCTGGGGTAGTCTGGCTTTTCTGGGTTGTGCCAGCTGCCTGCTGAGTCTTGTGCTTGCTGAGCACGGGTGCCCTGTGGAGATAGTCTCGAGTACCTGCAAGGCACATGCAACTCTTGGGTGGTGTATCCTGTGCTGGGATAGAGAGTTGGACTCTCACAGGTCTTTCTCTTCCATGTTTCCTGGAGGGCTATCAAGCAGGCAGATTGCATCCTTTGCCTCTTCCCCTACCCAGGCTTCAGAATCTGTGCCCTGAGTGCCTGCAGAGCAGTCCTCTGCAGCACCCACGTGTGTCAGCTCTCTCCCCAGTGACTCACAGTAGCTCTCTTGGGATTTCTGCCCCCAGGAAATAGGCAGAATATTCTCATTTTATTCTCAGACATTCTTCTTTAATACAGGAATATTCATAAGCCAAGTATGTAAAAAGCACAATATAGTGCATTTGAGATCACGTTGCAAATCTTTTGCTCTCCAAGCAGAGGCAGAGGTAGTAATTTTTAGAGTGTCTGCATAACTTAGGCGTGGTATCCTCAAGGCAGGCTTTTAATTTCTCCATGAAGTTCCTATATTGTGCTTGAAAAATACTGTTGAAAGTTAATATAAATGCTCTGAAAAGCAGCACTCTCTTCACATGCATTTAAATAATAACACAAAGCAAAGCCAGATTTTTTGATTGTGTAACGTCCTCGCTCCCAGCCTTCTCTCCTGACATTTCCTGGTATCTTCTCAGTCTGTTGCGATGTCTCTGTTGCAACTTGTTGGGTCACACTTGGGATCCAACAGTAGCTTGTCTAAACTTGAGTTGCTCTTTTCTATGGCTTCTGAGGATCTGCATGATGAAGTGATGACAGTCAGCAGTACATCAGATGCTGATGTCATCTCCAGACACAAAAACAGGGCATGTGTCCTGTATCTTTAGAATCTTTATAATTTTCATCTCTATTTTTAGCCTGTGACCTTCTAAACACCATTCAGTAGACAGGACGGTACAGTGCTTGATTTTAGGAGACATTGTCCTGGTTGACTTACACAGCATAGCCTTCCTTCCCAGGCAAGCTGTGGTGTGTTCAAGCAGCAAAATAAATGAAGAAAACCAGCATATGTAGTGTTAACCGTTTTCTAAAATGTCCATATTTTTTCTTGTGAAGCCTAAATGTTCCTTCCTTCAGCCCTACTTTGTTGACAGGCTGATTTTCCTCACTCTGTATTGTCCTTGAGTACCTAATGTAGTGGATAGTCAGAAATTTTATGGTGATACTTTAGTGAAAGATGTGTTTAGATGCTGATATGTTCCTGAATGGGATTCACAAGTAATACTGTCAGACCACAAAGGAGCTAAAGCCCCTTCCTGGGGGTGAAGTAAATAAAGAGGAAATTTAAGTTCCTTAAATATTTGCAGTTTTTCGTGTAGAACCTTCAGTATGTGAATATTGCATGAATATCCATAGTGAAATTTTTATTGAAGTGTGCCTAAAAATGCCTAATAGGAGAAGGAGTTACTACCTTTTTTATCAGTTCTTTGAACTGATTGTCATTTTTCCTTGAGGCTCCATATTTTCTGGTGATCTCATTATTCCTTTGAAAGAATTGCTTGGAAAATAATTAGTGGACAATCAGTTTTTATTGAGAGTGGAGCAAAGCTGTTCAAGGCATGGCTATTTCAGAGTCATGTGTCTGGATTTGTACTGCTCAGGGAATTGCTATGTTCCTGTGTCAGGAGAAGTCTCACTAATGAAGGAGCACAAGTGTGGTCGTGGTGGGTGACAGCTGCCCTTTTGTTTCAAGTGACTGCAGCAGCAGTGAAAGAGGAAGCCAACTGTTAGGATTCAGTAGAGTGAAAATATGCAGAAGTAAAGGTGAGGGCTTATCAGGAGACTCTGGAGAAAGTGGGAAGCAGAGAAGAAAAACAGATACCTGAGCTGGTGAGAAAGTGTAGGGATTTTTTTATTTCTCATTAACATGATAGCAGGACGCTATCCAAATCTGAGTAGGGAATGTTTCTGCCTAACTTGCTGGTTTTTTTCTGGGAGATAGGTCTGATCAGATGGCTAAAAAACCTTTTTCTATGCCTGCCCCCTAACTGCTGCAGCAGGCTGAAGGAGGGGCTGGGTCTCTTTTCTCAGATGCTGCTGCAGCTGAAACATCAGAGTGGATGGAAGGTGTCCCAAACCAGGAATCTGGCCCCTGTAGTGGTGGGGTTCACCCGCACTTGACAGGAGCTGAAAGAAAGACTTTTTATTTAAAACTAGTAATTTTAATGTGAATGCTGTTCAGTTCATCACTTTGAGAGTCATGAGAAAAGCCAGAAAGATGTTTTAAATCACAATTACATCATTCTGTGCACAAATTTGAGCATAGCAGAATTGCTGAAAGTTATTAAAATGTCAGGGTAGAAGGTACGACTGAAAAAAACTGCTTAGATAAACTGATTTGTCTTCCCCCTCTATCATCCCAAGTAAGTCTTTCATATTCCTGAGATCTCTGTGTGTAGTCACTTAAGTGATACTGTATTCCATCTCTGTCACCATAATTGGTGTCAGTCGTCATTCATTGATAAGGAAGCTACCCAGGAAGCTTTGTTTACTTAATTTCTTATCAGTACCCTGATTAGATTACTCTGAGGGATAACTGTTCTCTCCTGAATTTATTGTGTTTCAGATTCTTTCAAGCTACCTGTAGGTTTTCACTCCTTTGTCCTGGTGCTTGGCTAGACTATAGCAATATAATTTTATTGCTTCTAACAAATCTGTAATTGAGATGTGGGATTGGAGTGTCCTGAAACAGCAGTGACAGCATGGAAAAATGATTAGTATGTGAGATGGAAAAATTACTAGTATCATACATGTTTAAGGAAACCCTCTTTTCTGTCACCAGCACGTGTTATTGTTTTATTCATAGCTTAAAACCTATGTTTGGATTTACTTCCTCCAACTCAAAAAGGATGTAGTAGGAGAAGAAAAGCTAGCAAGAAGGGCAGCTGTGTGATCAGAGAAACAGGAGAGCCCAAAGTATTGCAGTATTAGTCAGTTGGAAAAAGTGAAGTAACTGAGAAAAGATGCTGGAAATCTGTGACATCATGAGTGGTATGCAGAAGGTGAATAATGACTATTTATTTGTTCACCCTTAAAATAGCATTAATTAGGATGTTCAGGGAAGTATGAGGTACAAGAAGGGAAGCACTGCTTTATGAGCACGTTAGCGTGGGGTTCATTGGCATAGAAGTGGTGTGGAGCTCTTGAAAGAGCAGAACAGCTCAGTGAATGGTGTTACTCTGGGAAATCTGTGATTTTGGGGCTAATCAGGGGAAAGGTTTCCCTACTGGCATGCGGCCCAAATCTTTGGTAAGACAGAAATTAATGAGTAAAATGGACTTTTGCACCAAGTGTGCTATTGCCTCTGTCCTCTCAGGCTACTGAGTTTGTTTGCCAGGTGTGGAAAGTGGTCAGTCCTTTGTCCCCTGTTTGGTCGGGCATTCCTGCCAGCAGCACCAGACCTGAGGCTGGCGGTGGCTCGGGACCTGCCCGGCGGGTTCAGCTGGCACTGCCAGCGCTGCCACACCTCACACTCATCTGGGCTGGGCAGCAGCTGTGCTGATGGCATCATCCTGCAGTGGGGATGGCCCGTGCTCCATGTGGGCAGCCCAGGAGACTCCTGGTGCTCCTTGACCTGTTCTATCTACTTACAGAGCTATTTACACAGTTGCAGAGGTGTAATGCTCCTATCATGCGTCAAGGTCTTCTGGGTGATACACTGATTGACCTCTTTATCATACTCCTTCCATAGCTGGTTTCCAAATTACTCTTAGGTAACTCTTTTTTGTAAGGTTTCCTGTAACACTGCTAAATGAAATGTCAAGAGTCTGCTAGGAAACTGAGACACAAATATATCATTACGGGCAGAAAAATTCCCATTCTAGACCTGTCTGTTTTCAGTAAGCCTGTATTTTCTTGCCTGTTCTCACTTGGCATTCTTCTTCTCACTGCTTATTATTTTACTATTTTTACATAATTCTCGATTTCCAAGTTTCCCAAAACCACAGAGAGGTTCAGTCCACCCACTCTGCCTTTTGCCTAAAAATGCGGTGTGATCCAATTTGCATTAACACCTAGTCACTTCTCACGGGTGTGCAATCCCATCTCCAGCATACACGCAGTGCAGGAAAATTTGGGAGTCAGAACCGTGAGTCATTTCACCACTAAGCAAGTGTTCAAGTTCAAAAAGTAGCCAAAGGCAGTTGTTTAAAGCCTGTGGAGCTCTTCATGTAGTTCTGACTGAAAGAAACGTGGTTCCTGAGGCTTCCACCATGCCTGTGTGTGCTCTGGGTGCCGCTGTGGCTATACAAGAGCTGTCTGCCTTCAGATCATGTCAGAAAACGTTTGGCTTCCTGGAGGAGAAATGGGAGAAGATCAGGGGAACTGGAGAGACAGTATATTGTGTGTGTTTAAGTATATTAAGTGTGCTGCTTTGGCAGGCTTGCCAGTCATTGCTGTAAACTGTTCATCTTGAGCACGATTTTGTGACCTTGGCCTCACCACATGAGCAGTATGTGGGCTTAGCAGTTCCTGTCAGGTTTAATGGATTCATTGCAATTTTTTCTTCTGAAGGTCTGAAATTTTTAATTCATTATTTTAAGTCTTTATATGCACAATTAAAAACATAGGCTAGTTAAGAATTCACAGTATTCAAATAATTAGGATGTTGTTTTGAATTGCTCAAACCTGTCTAGTAGTTAGGCATAATGTATGGACAGTGTTCTCAACCCTTTGTTGCTGGGATAGGAAAAAAAAAAGGAAGCAGTAGGGAGTAGAAGAAAAAGGTATCACAACACAAAATGTCATATTTTTGTTTCAGGAGACAAATAAATTCACAGACTGTGACTGCTTCTTTTAACCTGCAGCTAAACAGACTATACAACAGGTATTCTTGCACATAGGTGTGAAAGAAAATTGCCTAATTGTTCAACTTATTTAGGATTTATTAACATTTATTGACAAAAAAGCACAGTATTTTGTTTAATCTAAACTCAGCTTGCCTTTCAAACTTCTCTTTTTCTTGTCCTGCAGTTAGAGGTTTTCAACTATATGTGCATACTTAGTTCTCTATTGTACCACCCTTGTGTTCAGGATCCTACTAAGCAAACAGGTTCACAGTCCCGTCAGCCAAGAACTAGAGCATATAATATGTCTCCTGAGAATACGGTATATATAGGTTATGTAAATGTTATACAGGTTACAGCATTTTCTTGGATAGTATTTCTTAATCTCCAAACTTAGCAGGCAATGCAGTTAGGAGGACCTGGAAAATACTGATATTTCACAGGGTGAGACAGAGGGGTCCTACCTCCCAGGTAGGAAGCTGCAGGGGAGAAAGTTGTCTGTATTGCTGTTTTATGGTCTTTTTGTGCCACAGGGGCATAGTGGTTGCTGTTGTGGTCAGGTCTTCATTTTTAAACACAAAGCTTTAGAACAAAAAATGTTCAGCTAATAGGAAATATTATAAGCTCTTCAGAGAAACTGCTTTTATTGCATATCGTTATTTCTCCCATCTACATGCAGACTTAAACTTTTTCCCATTCAGCAGGTGCAAAATCTCTCTCTCTCTCTACATCTCTCCGGCAGAGTTTATTTTTGTACCCACTCCTCCAGGGTTTTACTGGAGTGTGTCTAGTTAGTGTGAGATTATTGCTCTTAACTGTTTCCTACCTTGTGTACTGTTTCAGAGATGAGTAAGGGTAAAATATCTGAAAACTTGTCTGCTTTTTTAACCTTGACCAAGTCTAGCTGAAAGATCTACCCTTCTTGTCTTTCTCCAGGGAAAGGTCACAAAAAGTTCAGGTAGTTTGCCTACATGTGTGATACATAGTTGTAATTATAGTTATCCTGGACTAGTTGAAGTGGTTTCTCCTGGTAGCACAAAACAGTGTGAACTCAGTAGCTGGCAGGGTTTCTTCAGGCAGGATTGTGCTATATTGGAAGTTTTATGCAGGTAATGGATAAAGAAAACATCCAGTATTTGTCAGATTTTTTGTTTGTCATGTTGTCATTGTGTTTCTGATGGTTTAATACTCTGCCTTGCTGATGCTGTCATTACCTGTTTTTCCATACGCTTTCACTTTGATCAGCAGAAGGTGGTGTGACAATGGTGAAAACACAAATGGTCAGAAAAACACAGTAAGAAAGCTAATTTAAAAAGTTTCAATGTGGGTGTCCAGTCTCAGAGGTGAAGTGTCTGAGATCATTGAGTGATTCTGTGTTTCAAAATGCTGTCAGGGAAAAGCCAGCATCATCCTGATCTTCCCATTCCTCCCGCTGTCCTTCATGCCATGTACACTGTGTGCATGTACTTAAACCGTGTTTGGTTCCTACGCCAAAGAGGCTTTCTGCCTCTGTTGCCTTGCCAATGCACTTCTCATGACTGCATCCCTGGCAGGTGGTGGGTGGGATATGCCAGCAGTAACACGTGGATGCATGTCCAGGGCTCTTGTGAGTCTCTCCTGACAGAGGGAGCAGCACACTGGGGCAGCCCCACAGCATTCATCTTGCTGTGACCATGGGCCAGCAGAAGGCTCAGGTGCGGCACACTGGGCCCCTCCTTGTTTCTTGTGTACATTACAGTGTGGCAGGCAAGTCCTCGCCCTTCCTTTTACTATCTGCCTCTTGCTCTCTGGAAATAGCAAAGGTTGCAGCAAAGCCTGAATGCAAGTCAGAAGCCCTGTGCTGCCATTTCCAGTCCTTTCCTCCTTGATCTTCCCGAACTGCTGGCTTGGACCGCAGGAGGAGTCTGCCCTGGACAGCGTATCCCTGCTCCTGGTCCTGGCTGCTGGTTTTGCTGGGCTCAGCCTTGCCTTGTCTTCTTGGCTCTCCCTGCTTCATCCAGGCTGCAGCATCCTGCTCGAGGCTGAGGGACCTTTCTGAGGGCTTGGGAGCAGTCGGGCAGGGAGAGCCATGAATTGTCTCCTGGCACCCCATCCCCACTCCTGGAGCTGGGGCTGCATGCTGCCCTCGCTCCCCCCAGGTATGTGGGGCTGGGCTCTGGGTTTGGAGAGAGGGGAGCCTGGTGGCGCTGGGGCTGGCTGGGCAGCTCCATCCTCCCTGAGCCTTGGCTTTACTCACCCGCTGCTGTCATAAGAACTGGAAATCTCTACCCTGCTCTGGTAGAGAGCTCTGGTGTTGACAGCTCATGAGTGTCTTTTGGGTGGTCCTGCAAGGCTTTGGGTTCTGCAGCTGTAGTGAGTTCTGTGTATTTCAGCTGATAGAAAAAGTCTTCTGCACAAACTTTATGTTTTCTCAGGCTTGACTGTATACATGCTTTGCAGGACTCTTGGCACACTTTTACCTTCAGAGATTAAAGTAATGTTTAAGCATATTGTACTTGTGAAGTGGTGACTAACCAGTATTTGTTGTGGTTGTACCAAGGCAGCAGATATGAGTATATTCACCTGATGGTACAAAGTACTTGTATCCAGAGCGGAACTGTGTAGGAATCACCAAGAAACCATGGGAGCAGTTGTGTATTGCTATGGTATCATATATACATTACTCCTGCAGGGTTCCTAAACGATTACTAAACCTGCTGTACTTGATGAAGTTTTCTTGCCTTACAATTTAATCTTAAGGCCTAATAGGCATTTTAATATGTCCTCTTGTTCTTCTTCACAGCTGCAATTTGCACATTCTGTAGATTTCTTTCAAAATACGCTGAAAGGTAAACATCTTGACAGTCAATTATTTGAATTTTTTTTTCTCTTTAGATGACAATCAAAACAAAAGCAATGAAAAGAAAGAGAAAAAGATGGTTTCTCAGAAGCCCCATGGTACCATAGAATATATAGTAAGTGCTGGTGTGTGGTGTGTTCATGCCTGCCTTTTGAAAGTGGAGGTGTTAAGGGTTGAGAGGGGGGCAGTGGCACAAAACTGTGAGCACTAATTCCTTCTCAGTTTGCACTTATGTCAATAGGGATTGCTCCTGTTGATACCATTCAAATACCACCATAATGGGGAGAGCTAGGGTCACATCCTGAATCTCTGCTCAACCCAGGATCTCTGCCTCTCGCAGCTGCCAGTCCCATTTTTACTTCTCCATTATGGCTCTCTAATAGAGCAGTGGTTTTGTTATTCTGAAAAATACTCCCATTCTGCAGCTGACCTGTGCTTGATGAGATCTGTTTCTGTAAGCTGGAGCAGGGCAGCAGTGTGCTAGCTCTGCTCTGTGTGTGTGAGCCCTCAGGTCGCTCAGTGCATTCCATTCCACCACACAGCCTCTGTGCGAGGTGGTGTCCCAGCTGGGAACTGCACAAATGCCTGGCGTGCTGTGGCTGCTGGAGGTGTAGTGAACTTTGCAGTGTATGACCTTCCTCCCCCTGCCAGACCAATTGTAAGTACAGATGTGCTGCTTCAAAGTTTTAAGAGATAAGGAGAGGGACATCTGTAACACCTCCACATTTTTTTCTACTGTATATTGTGAAAGAATATTTCTGTCCTTTTTTTTTGATACTGGCTTATTACTTAAGCTATTAAATAGATGTCTATCAAGTCTATCCCTACAAACAGTCTGTTAAATGGGTGTAGTTCATGTGTGGTGCTGTGTTCAGTATGGTAATCTTAGTCATCACCTCTTTCTTCAGGCTGGAAATCAGGACACCATAAACAGCATAGCATTAAAGTTCAACGTCACCCCAAACAAGCTGGTGGAGCTCAATAAGCTTTTCACACAGACAATTGTGCCAGGCCAGGTAAATCTTTTATTTAAATACCTGAAACATAATTATTTGCTATGTATTTAGAAGTTTTTTACTACTTACATGTATATTTTAGGTACTTGGATACAAGGATAATGAACACTAATTTAAAGCCCTCCCTTAAAGGGAAACTCAGTAGATTATTTCTTGGAATTGGTGTGACGGGAAAGCTTTGTAATTGCCATATCTAACTTGTTATTTATGTACTGTCTCTAAACCCTAAAGATGACTCTGAAGCTCAAGAAGATAATACAGCTGTTGCAAGGGCATTGGATTATTGGGAAGTCTGGATAAATGCAATCTATAATGCATTAAAGAATTAGAGAGAGACAGAAATTGAAATGCCTTTGTGCCATTATGTTGGATATGAGTCAGTCTCCTGTAAGAGGAGAAATAAATGGAGAGAGACTTTTTAGGAGAGTCCTAAATCCTAAAATTTCCAGGACTGGAAATGCAAGTGTGGAGATTAACACTTGGTTCATAAAGAGCAGATCTCTTCTTTGCTTCACAGCCATGCAGGGGTTGAAGTGTCTTGATTTGCAGATAGGGAAACTGAGGCACAGAGATAGTGTGACTTGCCTAAGTATACCCAGCAGATAAAAGCTGGAATAAGGAAATTAGTTTAATTTTTCTGAATGTTTTTAAGGTGTACATTGCAGATATGAGTGATCAGTATTGTGCTGTCTTTCTAATATAACATAGTTAATGACATTTTAAAGCTTTTGCCTCACTGTTTTGAAATGCCTGTTTGTATTTAGATTCTCTTTGTGCCAGATACAAGTGCTGGGAGGCTGTCTTCTAGTCCTGGTGCTCCTGTTTCTCCTTCATCATCAGATGCTGAATATGATAAACTCCCTGTAAGTCAAACATGCTTCACTGGTCCTAAACTCTCAAAATATTTTCTGATTCTGAAGCTGAGAATCAAGGCTGTGTAAATAGGTGTTTTTTGAGTTTACAGGCATTGTGTGTAGTGTTTGCTTGTGTAGTTTTCTGTACTACAAAATTTACCATTGTCTTAAAAATACTCCAAATTAAGGGAATTCTGAGTGTGGAAACCCATTACAAGTTCAGTTGGGCCCTAAGTCTATCAAAACTACTAAAAATAGTGTAGTACACAATTTTAAAGAATAGAAAGCTAAATATGAAAAATTATTTAGTGTTTCCTGCTGGAGATTTTTATGCTGCTTGGTAGTCCAGAGCCTTGATCCTGCACTGGCATCCTTGAACAGGGAGGCTGTTGGTTTAGTCTGAGCAGTCAGTTTCTTTCTAGTTGAATTGTGGTGGTACCCATATACAGACTTGTCTTTAGACAAGACTGCTGGATTTAATCTTTGTGAAAGGTCTTGGCATAGCTGGTCTTTCATTTTCTTTAGAAGGGTGATTGACCATGATGATTTTCAGGTAGCATCTTTAGGCAGTTTAGCTGCCTTTAACATCTTTAACATCTGCTTAGATGAAAGTAATTAGTCATTTCAAATACATCACTAATGAAGAGTGGAGAGAAGCTTGGAGTGAATAATTGTGTTTAACCTTACCCCTGTGCCATCTGCATGGGGAATCACACCAGTGCTCTGTGAGCAGAGGTCCTCAGTGTAGATGATGTGTCAGGGCAGGCCCTCTCCCTACTGAGAGTGTGTAATGGAATTTTGGTGAGTTGACCTGCCTTGGTGTTTTTTAATTTCTTGCCTGTTATTTGTATGGCGTTTCTTGTAAGGTTACAAGGGTGGGTTTGTTGTTTATTTTCAATATAGGACACTGTAGGAAGTGTACATGTATACCTACATACATGACCATTGCTTTTCTTCCTTATGCAAATGGAAAATAATTGTTTGAACCTGGCCTTGTAGTTTTCAAAAATCTAGAAGTATATGATTCTGGTCCTGTTGCTCTGCACTGAACTTTTTCTTTTCGAAGGATGCTGATTTGGCAAGAAAGGCTTTCAAACCAGTGGAGAGAGTCCTGTCCTCTACTTCAGAAGAAGATGAGCCTGTGGTTGTCAAATTTTTAAAAATGAATTGTCGCTACTTCACAGATGGTAAGGTAGGTGAAACCTGATTTTTGGGCATTGTTTAAGATTCTCTTTGGATAAGTGAGTGATGAATACTGGGGGAGGCAAATGTGCTTAATGTTTTTAAAGAATGTAAAAGGTATGTTGGCTTTATCTATTACTCCTGTGTTTGTTGGTACTGTGATAATATGCTGTATAATTTTGTTCTTTTGCTTGTGTGTTGCTAGATACACAGAGAGAACTGCACTTCAGAGTTACGGCATGTCAGGATTAGTTGTCCAGTTCCATCAAATTGAGCAACAGCTTTATAAAATGAGTACATGCCAGTCTATTTCATTTATGACATGAAGATAAATTTTAACTGTTTCCAGAGCAGTGTTTCCAAATATGTTGATGTCGCTTCTGCACTTGCTAATGAATGTTGTGCAAGCCTAATAAAAGGATGAATATTGCATTATACAATCTTTTCTTTCTTTTTCGTGTAACATAGGCCGGGACTGCGATTCTAAATTACAGCAAGTGTTTTAGAAGCACAGAGCTTGGGTAGTATTTTAGCCCTTTTCTCAAGGTTGCAAGACACTTCTTCCTGAACTGCCTACTTTGACATATCTGTCCTTGTTGACTCTGGTTTCAGTTAGCTGTCTGCATGTTTGGATTTTCAAGTTCTCTGGAATTTATAACACTGGAGATGCTAATCATTGTAGTTGCAACATTTTTTTTCCCTTAGTCCTGACTTTTGTAAGATGGATGTGTTTACACCTAGGGTTTCTGGCTTCTTTTGCATTGAGTGGATGTAGACTGTATTTATCAACTCTGCAGTTTTACAGTCTGCGTTTTGTAGAATGTAATAGAGGACTACTTGATGTCTGGCATGTAAATTAGGGCAGTACTGTCACTTGCTCTGTGATGCTTGTTAAGTGCAGGGGGTACAGATTGCCAATTTTATGGCTACAGGATGGAAAAATAAATTTTCAGCCAGAGCAATCAAAAATGAGATGGCTTCTTTGCCAGTGTAGCTGAAATCCCTTGTTGCCTGGCTTCCTGCAGTGGCTGGGTGGGAAGTACATCCTACTGATGTATTCTGTTGTGACTTCTAGGAGAAGCCTCTGCACTTTTTTCCATTCTGTCATCTGAACACAAACCAAGCTTGAGCAGCGAGTCATACAGAAGTGAATGGGAAATGTGAACAGACTTTGCTTTATAAAGGAGCAGGCATTCATGTGCTCATTTGCCAGTGCCAAGCCATCAGCTTGATATCTTAACTGCTTTAAAAAAAAGCCCCACAGATCAAGCTTGGGGTCTTTTACTTGGGTATTTATGAGCCTTCCTTGGCTTGCCTTGCAGATGACCTCATATAATTAATAGTACCTGCAGTGTGGGCCATTCAGTTGATCTGTGTCTCTCATTTGTCAGATGTCATGATTTACAAACAGATTCTGAGTTAGTCTGGTGAATTTTGTAGTTCTTCTGGAGGAGAGGGCGCAGAAGCGAGACAGTGGAAATCTTCTTTTTAAATCTTGGAAAATGGTCAGTTGCCATGGATTGATGCTGAATAATGGCTCATGCAGCAGCATTTTATCAAATCCATTGCTAGAGCACATTTTGAAGAATTAAATGAGTCCTGTGCAGAATATGCTTGGACCATAGGAGCTATTTCTAGGTTGGGAAGAAGCTGCCTCATACCAGATCCCTGTATGGAGAAGCCTTTTGCATGTACCTCTGGGAAAGCAGATCAAGGGGACCTCTGATGTTAGCTTGGCATAGTAACCTGGATGTTTCTATGAGTAAAACTGCATGCAAGTCTGTTGGTTGCATGTAAATTCATGAATCAAATGAAAGTAGCTGCATCCAGAATAAAATACTATGTAGTTTTTTAAAGAAATAAATCCATTAATCTGTTTTTTTTGAGATTGATTAACAATCACATTTTTACCTTATAGCAGTCAGCTCTGAAAGTTGAATAGTTCAGATGTTCTTCCTTATCAGCCAGGAACTTGGATTTACTAAGAATTTATTACGAGTTACTAAGAATTTTTTTTTCTCTCCTTACAATGTCTCATTCTGACTTGATGCATGTAGAAAGCAAAGTATTTTGCTAGCGAACACTACATGACACAGTATAAAGAGGCAGGAAAGTGGTTTTGCTTTTGAGAATAGTAGCCTAAAATCCAACACCCAATGATAAGTGCATTGCATGTGATATGCTGACTCTTTCTTGTCCTGTTTTAGGGCGTCGTTGGAGGAGTCATGATAGTAACTCCAAACAATATCATGTTTGACCCACATAAGTCTGATCCTCTGGTGATTGAGAATGGCTGTGAAGAGTATGGGCTCATCTGCCCCATGGAGGAGGTTGTCTCTATAGCTCTCTACAATGACATCTCTCACATGAAGATTAAAGATGCATTGCCATCGTAAGGAGTGTTCTTCCCTGAACTTACGTTTGCAGATTTTCAGTAAGGGTCATGGAAAAGGGCTGGGGAATGGAGGAATGCAGGGGAAGAGTTTCAGGCAACAGAGTAAAGTGCCAGCAAAGGAATGATTCACTTGCGTTGTTCTTCAGAACAACAACTCTCTCTTTAGAACACTAAGTGGCATTAACACAAAGGGGTGACAAATGTGAGAACCCAAGTGCAAAGGAGTGCAAACCAGTAATCAATAAAAGCATTTGTAATATGCCACAGTTGGGTCTGGCACTGACCTGTCTCTAGGGCTCTTTCAGTGGATGTGAAGAGGTTTAGATTTTGACCATTATTGTGTTACCAGCACTATTCTCAGAGGAGTATTTGAAACTTTTGAAGGTAACAGCACCTCAGCTGCCATCTTCAGGACTTACAGAAACACCAGACTGTGGAATACTGCTATCTCAGAACCAGAAATTTATTGATAGTTATAATCTATAATACATTATAGGCTTTCTGGAGTGGGTTGCTTTCATTTATGCACAGACCAGGCACTGCTTATCTGTTTGTTCTAAGCAGGGTTTTGTTCTTATAGGCAATACCTGTTTGAACAGTGAAATCCATTGGATTTCTCATTTCAAGAAAAACTTTCCAGATACTACTTCTTAGTAATTCTTAACTGATGAGGATCTTGTTTTCTAATTCTCCTCAGAGTTTTATCAGTAACAAAGAGCTGAAGTTTTATGCTGATATGTTTATTCAGATTTTTTCATTTTGAAATATTTTATGATTGTCCTGCTTTAAAAAGAAATGTTTGGGGAAGCCTGCATTCAAACAGTATGTTTGAATAATGGAGACGAATAGAAGAAAGCTAATAACTGTGTTGGCTGTTACTGTTCTGCAGTAAACGTGTTCAAACAGGATACAGCTTATCTCTGATTTTTTTTTCTCAAAAATACATTTGTACTGACTAGGGAAGCATGGAGGGTTGTAGATGTTGACTCATTGTCAGGTGTGGGAAATTACAATATTAATGGGATTTGAATTAAATTCCAGCAGCTAAATACATGTCCTGTGTTTTTTTGTTATGGAACTTCTGATGACTTGCACATTCTTATTATTGTGTTACATTTCTTCACCCACGTGGCATATTCTGGTGGTTTACTCATTTTATTTTGGTATTACACTTTCAGCATTTTTCTCCATTGTCTTTAAAGTCACTTATTTCCAGTACTGTATGTTTATTTTGGAGAAAGTTATTTTTTGACAAGTTTCATGGTTTAAATTAATTTGATGTTTAGTTTTTATTTTCATTTTTTTCCATTTCCATTTTGCTTTTAACATCGTATGTACATCCATCATTTCCCCTGACAGTGACATACCAAAGGATCTTTGTCCTCTGTACAGGCCAGGAGAATGGGAAGACCTGTCCTCTGAGAAAGATATCAATCCTTTCAGCAAATTCAAATCCCTTAGCAAGGAAAAGAGGCAGCAGAATGGAGATGCATCTGTTGCTCTGGGTGCCAAACAGATAAAGCCTTCCGACAAGGAAAAGTCTGCTGATTTTGAAGTTCTTCAGTCATCAGAGAGTACGGGCTCAATCAAATCAAAGTCTCTGGAGCTTCCCAACAACATCACTGCCACTGAACATTTGGAAAAGTTTGATGCAGATGCATGTACCAAGGACTCTTCCAGGGGAAAAAATGCTTCAGATACCAAAACCAAAGAAAAATCCCTTCTAGGAGAAGGAGAGGATGACCTCACTGAGCTGGAAAAGACATCATCTCGTATGGATAGAGGGTTGGACAGGAAAATCTCAGTAATGGAAGGCTTGCTGGCTGACCCCAGGGACTTGGGGAGAACTAAGCAGCAGGTAACCAAACCTACTACAGAAGTCCAGGAGCACTTGACAGTTGATTCCTTGGAAAAAAAGGACAGTGTTGAACCTAAAGCTGACTTAGACTTAGAGCTGTGTGAAAAGCAAGATGTTATTCCAGAAGTAAACAAATGTGTCAGTACCCCGACAGGTAAGGTGGAGACTGAATTGGACACTAAGAAAGAGCTAGAGAAAGATAAACTTATTGAATTTTACCTCAATAAAGATGGAAATGGGTCTCAGTCATCTGAAGACTTACACAAGGCTGAAATCCAGAAAGGTGAAAACAATAAAGCAATTGGCATAGACCTTACACTTAGCTGTTCAAAGTCCCAAGCTAATGAAGTCCATACAGTTAAAAGTATGGAACTTGATTCCTGCTGTGTTGAAAGGAAAGCACCTTCATTAGAAATCAGCTCAGCAGCAGCAGAGGAAAAGGATCTGAAAGAGTCTGTGGACTCTTCATTAGTACCAACTGTAGACAAGACCTGTCAAGAAACACAGTTAGACAATCAATCAGAAATCAGACTGTGGCTGCTGCAGAAAATTCAAGTGCCAATTGAAGGTAGGTCTCTGGTTATCCTTGTTTCCTCTGAGACTTGGACAGCATTATGACGGTAACCTTTGAATTGACAGCCTTCTCTAAATTTCTTCTCTCTCTAATACCTGGTCTCTTTTTTACTCCTTGTGTATTTCAGTTTTATATTACCTGCTATCTTCAAATTCTCAAAGCTTGTTGTTTGATAAGTAGCTTGTGTGCTCTCTCCACATTCAGTGATCACTCTTTATACAATCTGTACTTCTGTTTGCTGGCTTTAAGAAGGATAGTGAAATGTCATCCAGTATTGGCAGGGACACTTCATGGCCTAGGAATTGTCAGTCTGTATTGGTAACCACTGTTGTCTCATTGAAGTCTGTCAGTTTTGTTTCTGACAGTATCCAAGGTAGTAGAGCATTGCTGTGAAGGGGGCACTGAAGTATTCTTGACAATATTTGCATGTGTCTGGTGTCTCTCATGCTATGGAAACCCTTAAAGAAGTGATAAATTGGAATACATGTATAGTCCTACTGAGTGATCAGTTTTCTCCTGATTGATCATTGCATTATCAGAAATAATTCAGGCTGTTCCAGGAGAGCACATACCCAAGTGAAATCTCTGTTCAGAGCATGTGCACACATAATAACCATTTCTATGGCAGCCCAGTGCCTCTAAGCAGTAGTCTGTCCTGGAGCGTTGATGCTCCTCTCTGGGTAATTTAATGAACCAGTGGACATACCCTTGAGTCAGATCAGGTGGTGGGGGATGATTAAAGTGGAAGTCTCTATTTTAAGAATAGTTGTTCTTAAAAGGATTTTTTCTTTTTTTTTTTATAAGGGTTTCTGCTGGTGGTATTTGGCTGTATGTGTACTGCTAAAACAAAGAAGGCAACTTCAGTGTGACTGAAGCTGTACTTAATTAAGCAAGTTGGGTTTTTTTTGTCACACTAGCAATTTAAGGAGCCTAAACTGCTTCTAGGCTTGGCCTTGTCTTGTGCAGATAAAAGGTGCTTGTGTGGCTGTGTGACCGACAGAGTTGAGAAACTGACTGAGCTTTTTGCGTGCGTGTGTGTGTGCATGCAGGATTGCCCTTCAGCCTGGATAGGTTTTCTGGACCCTAATGTCCCCTTTGCCTGCCTTGTGTTGCAGGCAGCACTCAGCCTGGTCATCTTACCTCTTTCTTTACAGGGCTGTTCTGTACACAGCTGTACAGCTGAGGGGGATACAGGCTGTGACAAAGTGGGAATGAATGGCCTCAGTTTAGGATGAATGTGGTTTTACTAAACCAGTTGTGTTGTTGAAGTCAAGTGTAATTCTGTGTATGGTGCCTCTGAGTATTCCTTTTTACAAGATTGTTAATCTTTGTCAGTGTTTTATCAGCTGCAGCATTTGTACTTTCCTGTAAGCAGACTGTTTCTTTTGTGTCTTGTTCAGATATGCTTCCTTCAAAAGAGGAGAAGAGCAAGACTCCTCCAATGTTTCTGTGCATTAAAGTAGGCAAGCCCATGAGAAAGTCCTTTGTGTCTCAGAGCACAACCATGTCTCAGCAGTACAGTAAAAAGATAAAGCAACCTGAGTACTGGTTTGCTGTTCCTCGTGAAAGGTAAGCTGCACTCCTGTCAGCACAAAAATGTCTGTCTGTTACTTTTTAAATGTGAACTGCTTTCTAGAGCTGAATCTTATATTACTTACATGGTCCTAGTTGTGAAGTGCAGCAGGGATGCTGAGGGGTGCCCTCATTTCATTGCATGCCAGCAACATAAAGCAGTGTTTGTTGCTGGTCTAATATGGCTCTCAGTGGGAATGAAAAAGGCCTCAGGTGCCACTGGAAGATGGAAAGAGGGATATATGTGCAGCTAACATATGATAAAAGAACTGGGAGATGATCAGGGTTTCAGCTGTAGTCTAGGAAATGGGGGAAAGAGAGCAGTGGCTGGAGGGGCGTGGAATCTACCGAGGTGTCAGTGCTAAAAAAATTAAGTATTTCACATGAGCAAAGGGAATCATATGGGAAAAGGGAGACGCTCCTAACTAAACAGGTATGAGGATTTCTGTCCTCTGTCTCATTAAAAATAGTCCCTTTGCAGTAAAATTGAGGAACACAAATGTTTTCCTGTAGGTGTGTATTAATACATAAACAGTACTCTAGAAAAAAGCAAACCAACAAACTAGAGAAGTGGAGGTCTATGATTTTCCACATAAATCACCCAAGAATTTTCACTGGCTGTGAAGAATCAAATTCGTGATTCTTTTGTTGATAGAAGGCAACTAGAGCAATTCTCTGGTCTGTTGATGAACTAAAATCAGTGATTCTGGTAAATTAGATGCCAGGAAGGAGGAATCTGAACTTGTGATCCGTCTCAGAGATGTCTCTTTCAGATGCAGTCAAGTTTTTAAAAATAATTTTTATTTAATAATTTTAATTTCAAATGTGTGTCATGTGTGTTGATTTAAGTGTTTATATTTTTTGTGGTTTGAAAAGGAGTGTTTTGATTGTCTGTAGTAGTGTGGGAGTCGCTGTTTTGGAACTCTTCCTGGAGGAGAGGGAGAGTTTAATCCAGCTGGAATGTGATCCTTGGGAGAGTAGCTGGATGGCTTTTGGTTTGCTTGCTATCTGTGGATCCCAGTCCTTGGCTCCTCAGGGATTGCAAAAGGGTGGGTTCAGAAAATTCTGGGTTGAAGTTTGAGTAAATACTTCAGGGAGCTGGAGTGATGAGTTGGAATGATGCTGTAATACAACACAAGGTCAGTTAATGCTTTGGGGATAGTGCAGCTAACAGTGAATGAAGCTGCTGAGCTGCCTGAGATAATCTCTATCACTGCTGTGTGTAACAGGTAAATCTGTCAAGCTTCTAACCACAGACTTGGAAAACAGCTTTGCTGCTTGTCCTTTTATGAGCAGAAACTTTCTGAATGGTGAGCAGACCTAATCCTTTTATAAACTGCTGACAACTGGTTTGTACTTCAGTTTTTATAATGAGAAAAAAGTAACTTCTGCAGTGAGCTGCTGCAGCAGCACCTGGCCATGCTGGCTGACATACCAGATCTTTCATGTCAGGGCTGCTGTTTGGATCTTGATCAAAAGTAGTGGTGAATGATGGGTTGTAAGTTTGGGTCTTTTTAGTGCTATTCATGCCTGTTTTAACACCCCAGAATTGCATGACAGATCAAGTAGAACTTGGAGCAGAAATTAGATGTGAGACCCATTCCTTTGTATTAGTGCCAGGCATGTCTTCATTTCTTGAACAAGATGGTGTTTTCTCCAAGCTCTTGGATGCATTCCCAAAGCAAAACACAACACTTCCTACCTTCTGGGAATATTCTTGAATCAGTATTGTGTAGAACATATACATAAGTGTTGCATCTTGAGAGTGCCATGAACAGTAGGTTGTTTGGGATAGCTTTGCCATGTATTTTGGACAAAATAGGAGATAGTGAACTAAGTCTAAAACTATTTGAAATGCAATTTATATTCATGTGTGAAAATATAAAAAATAACACTCTCATCTTGTTGGCCACAAAACAGCATAAATAAAACACATTCTCCAGTCCAGTCACAGTAGCTTGTGCAGCATCTTAATGTTTTGTAGTAATTAAAAAAAAACAACAACAACAAAGCAAAATCAAAAAAGACTGTCCAAATTTGGAGTGAGATTGGGAAAAAACTGGTCTGCATGTCTATATTTAGTGTAAGTTAAATCTTCCTCTGATTTGCTTTTAGTTACATTTTTTCCATGGTCATAGTGTTTGCTGTTAAAACAGCTTCTGTCATTGGTTGTGATGCCTGGTCCCACAATTTCAGCCTGGTCCCACAGCTCCCAGCAGAGCTGCTCTTCCAGGTGCCAGCTCCAGCTACTTTCTGGGCCCAGTACTTTTATGTTTATTTTTTTGTTGGAAGCCTCTGGAAAGAAGACTTTTAGGCTGATATTCTTTATAAAGGCACTAAATCTTCTCACTTGCTGTAGGTGTTCTCTCTGCATGCGTGGTTTCCCAGGCGCCGAGTGTGTCCCGGCACACGTCGGCCCATGGCCAGCATGGTGTGGCTGAGTTAATCAGTGACTGCAGCACTGCTTTGTGCTGCCTGCTTGGTCACAGCAGGGCTCACCTCAGCACACAGAGGAGATGCTGGGCATCTTGAGTTGCCTTATATACAGATTACTCAGCCTAGGGCAGCTTCTTGCAAGGTTCAGCTGAGCAGAGGGTCACCCATGCTTTTGGACACAAATAGAGATTCTGTTTTGCTGGGAAGTTTTACAATGGGTAAAGCTTACAGTATTAGAGGGTAAGTCTGTGTGTGCTCTTACTATGTGGATTTATGTTTAAGTGGAATGTGGTTTCCCACCCTAGTGAATTTTGAGTAGCAGTAGCTCAGTAATTAGGTCACACATTTCCTGCAGACCTTTTACAAGAAAATGTCTTGCACAGAGACACAGATAGTAATGCAGAATTTCATTGCTTGTAAGTAATAGCATTGACTAGTTCCTCAGTCAAGAAGTAAATCTGTTTAATTTTCCACAGTGTAAATTCTGCAAATATGTTTGTTTTGTGAATGTATAATTTGCACTGAAGTTGATGTAAAAGACACTGCACTGAGATTGTGCTGCTGAGAGGGCATCCACTTCTTCGCTAGATTTAGAATCCTTTTAAATTAGCCTTTTATAAGAAGAATACTGCTAGACTCCTGACAATAAGATATCAAACTGTACAGAGGAAATTTATGAAAACCTGTTTGTATCTATAGCTTAATGTCTTATAATGAGGACTCATAGAAGTCTCTATAAGCTCATAAAAGCATATGAGGGCTTACAATACCTCAGTGCTCAAGATTTGGGAAGAATCATCATTTAGTCAAGCACATTTATAACAAAGTCACAGGATACTTCTGGATTAATGTCTTTCTCTGGGTCAGGAACAGTGGCTGGACTTAGAGCCTTTTGAATATTTTCTTTCTGGAGTTACTAACTTCAGGTTTCTATAGTTGTCTCTTTCCAAGTACTTTGTTTTATTGATGTCTCTCTTTTAGTGCATTATACACTCATAAGCATGTGATCACCAAAACAGCTATTGAGTTCTAGGATAAATTTTGTCACAGCTGTCTAATTGACTGTAAGAAAGTTCCTCAAGAAGTGGCTTTTCAATTTAAAAATTGGATCAAATGTTTTCAATTTCGTAGCTTGGAAATACCACTGTAGCATAATGTTAGAATTTTATTAGCAGAGCATCCCTTTTCAGAATGACATCACCTCTTTAATCACCTATTTCTGTTTTATGCTGCTGCTTTTTAATCTGGACTGTCTGGATTTATCAACTGTCCATTGCAGAGGAAAACTTAGTTATGTACTACTTAAATAAACTGAGCATATACGAGTCCATGGGGCCTGACAGGAAATGTTCTAAGTATATTGAAGAAGTTGGTTGATGTTATTACAAAGCTGCTTTCTATCATCTTTTGAAAGGTTGTTTTCAGGGGGGATGTTCCTTAATAATTGGAAAGACAAATGCTGCAACCATGTCAGAAAAATCAAGGAAGTATCTGTGGGAGCATGGGGCAGTCAGCTTCATCTCAGTCCCTGGGAAGCAAGTCCTTACAGACACCATTTCCAAGCATACAGAGGGAAAGAAGTGATCAGGATCAGCTGTCATATATTTACCAAGAGCAAATTACTTTTCTACTGATCAAATAACTTTTCTGTTTGAGATTGCTAGCTCCTTGAGCAATGAGAGAGCAAGGGATTGATACCATCATGTTACTAAGGCTTTCAACACAATCTTCCATAGTATCCTTGTAGTCAAAGTGGAAAGATATGATCTGGACAGGTAGGTTACAGGTGGTTGTAAAATTGACTGGACCATTGGGCTCAAAGGTAGTTGGTCTGAGTGGCAATGAGGTACTAGTGGTATTCTTGGGGACTGATAATTCTTAATGCCTTCACTGGTGACATGGATATTGAGACAGAACACACTTTTGTCATTTTAGGGAATGACACAAAATTTGGAGAGTGCTCGTAATCGGAGGGCAGGGCTGCTATTCAGATAGGCCTTGACACAACAGGCTGACAGAAACATCAGGAAGTGCAGAAAATGCAAATGGAAAAGTTCTGCACCTGGGATGGAGCAGTTCCTGCAGCAGTAGGTGGGGAAAGGCAGCCCCCACCTACTGCTGGGAGTAGCTCTGCTGAAAAGGAGTTGGGGAAGTTGAGAGCAAACTCAACATGTCAGTGGTGTGTCCTTGCAGTAACAAAGGCTTCACTTCTTGCCTGACTCAAGTAAGGAAGTACAGCAAAACAACTTATGTAGTCATTAATCCCCTCTTCCTTTTAGGCACTTGGTTAAAAAATGGAGGAGAGGGGACAAGAAACAAAAAATATAGGATGGCACCAGACTCTTCTCAGATCATGTGCTGCATGCTTCAGGGAAAATGGTGATGAGATAAAAGAGAAAAAAAAAACCAGAAGACAGGCTATGCATGGAGAACTTGTAGAATCACTGCTGGAGTTTTTCCAACTCAAATAGACAAGAATGTGCAACCTCCTCTAAACTGGAAGTTAGCTCTGCTATATAAGCAGGAGCTGGCCTAAATGATTTCCAGAGATGGCTTAAAACATAAATACATTCTGTGATTCTGAGATACGAGTGTGCTGCTCTCCTTCATCCACCTGCATAAATGTGCTTTCAAACTGATCTTACCCAGACAGCAGAAACCACTACTTTTATTGTCCTTTCTTAGGGATTTGTAGGAATTAAGTAGCTGGCTTTCCAGAGTAGGACTACTGCATATAAAATACACAGTGCTCAAGTCAGTTGTCTCTTTCAATTAAAGCTCAAATTAATTAGCAAGGAGCTAATCAGACTGCTTTTTCTGAAACCTCTGTGAGCAATGCTAATTTATTCCTTTTTCATTATTTCCATGATGAAGCAAAATGAATTCTTTATTCCTTTTGTAGACTCATTTGAAAAAATCTGGAATTATACTAGTGACCCTAACATATTGTAACAGTGCTGAAAGGATATTTTAAGATTATTTGTGCATACATATAAATCCAAGTTACTTGAAATATGCTGTGTGGGGGGGAATTGTCTATATTTCTAATAGGTGTTTTCTGTTGATCTGAGAGTTGCTGGATGTAACTTCCTAGTGAAAAGCTGGAGGAAGATCCGATGTCATAAGCGCTTACCATCTTTCTATCTGCCCTCTTTGCTGTGGGTCTGATTTTTTTGTTGGCAATTCAGCTTCTTGTATAGTGGATCCACTGTTGTATTCCTGTTTGAAATTGTATGTGTTCGTTTTAACTTAATACATAAATTCCTTCTTCAGAAATTGTTTTGTGGTTTGTTATGGAAGTTGTCAAGCAATATCTTTTTAAAGACAGTGGCTGAGGGCTGACTACATTTATGGAAGAGCATGTGCTGCTGATACTATATCATTAGCTAAGCTGTCAGTAACAGCTTATTTTCATAATGCTAAGAGAATGAAGATTGTTTTGTGGCTAGCCTTTATAACTTTTAAAGGGCAGCTAAAACTGTAGTGTAGATTTCACTGGTGATCTCATTGCTTGTTTCATTGCTGGAGGTCAAACTAAATGGGCAAACTGAATGTTTTACAGATTTAACTTCAGTGACTATGACCTAATATCAATCAATTTGACTTCTTAATGTGAATTGTGTCGGACTGGACAAGCCATATTTCTTTACCATGATTCCTTGGCTTTGCATATAGCAAAGAGAGGAGGAAAACACAAGCAGAGAAACCTTGAAGTGGTTCAGGCTGCCAGGTGGAGGGAGCTGTTGCCTTGTGTGGTATGGGAGGGGGGAGGTACATGGGTATCCCGTTTGTGTAGTTGTCCCTGCTTTGGCATTGGGCAAAACCTCTGTGCTACATGACAGTGTTGGGTTCATGGACCACTGAACAATGGTTGTCTCCTCCTCCTCTCTTCACAGGGTGGATCACTTGTACACATTTTTTGTTCAGTGGTCACCAGAAATATATGGGAAAGATGCCAAAGAGCAAGGTTTTGTTGTGGTAGAAAAGGAGGAGCTTGACATGATTGACAACTTCTTTAGTGAGCCCACTACTAAAAGTTGGGAGGTGAGTGCCTTCTGCCTTTACGTGAAGCATGTGCGTATCAAGTGTGCATCCTCTGCTAAGAATCTCAGCAGTTGTTCTTTTGAGGATTTTATGGTGTTTTCTTAAGGCTTGTATCTGTCTCACAAATGTATTTATATTCCTTCAGTCTTCATTTCTTCTCTCCCTAGAAAGAGCAGGTAAACAACTGGGAGCTCTCTGGTGTGCAGCCAGCAGAAGTTGTGTAAATATTTTGACCAGATGATATTAGTCTTTTGCAAAGCTATACAGGCATATGTGGTCAGCATTGCTAAATTCCTAATGTATTTCCTAATGTATTTATGTGCTACAAATAAATTCTTCAAAATGTATAATGCATGTAAACATCAGCCCAGACTCCTGTGTGCTGGTTGAAATGGATTGGAGTAGGGTGATAGGCCAGACCATTGCTTCTAGGGTGCACACAGCAGTTCTGTTTGAATATTGGGTGTAAGTGGGATAAGTTTATCATTGGACTTTGGCTTTTTCATGTGTGGTCTTCTGCAATCTGTTTTAACCACTTGGCATGCCTATGCTTGTTATCTCCTTCTTCTGTGTACAAAGCCTAGTTCTAAGAGAAATAAACTTACAGTTTTAAAAACCGTATTTCTCAATGCTGAAACACTTTCTGTGCTAAGAATGTGGGATAAATGAAACAGACACATACATTCCAAAGTGGGAAATAACTTGATGGTGATTAAATAAGTTAGTTATCTGATGATTCATCCTTAACATAAACTTGTTTTCTTTAAATTCTACTACCTTCTACTACCAAAAAGAGCATTTTGATCTTTACAGTATGTTCTGTTGAAAAATGGAGTTTGGAAGTGGGACCTGTCATTTTAAATGTAGCAACCTCTATTCCCAAGGAACTAATATTTTTACAGTTTTGTAGCTTCTCAATGTTAGTGCTTTTTGAGCTGAAATATAAAAAACCTGCCTTCCTTGTTTTGCTTAGAGCTGAGTGCAGTCATACATTGCTCTAGATTTTACTGTTCAGTTATTTGCATGCCATTTTCATAAAACCACAGTGAAGGAGAGTCAGTGATCTAAAGACAGATGTAGGAGAGATCTGGCCACACTGGGAGCTTGTCTCTCATTGTTCTTTTTAGATATTTATTGAAAGGAAGAAAAGCTGGAAACTGCTTTTAAAGGTGTGTCTCTATTATTTGTAATATATTCCAGCTTCACCAATTTAAAGTAGGTTTGCCAGGAAATCGCTATTGAATGAAGTCCAAATTTGGGCATGATGACTGTGAAACGATGAGAGTGAAAGTTTCACTCTCCCTTGCGGGGAAACAGAAACTCTTAATTGTAGAGGAGCATATAAGCAGTTTTATCACAGCATGCCATGGCCAGTAGCTGTCTGTCACTCTTGGGGCTGAGAACTCTTGCCACTAGAGCAAGGGTAGAGTAGTGGGTACTGAAAATAAACTGCTAGATGATGAAACAGAGACAGATGCCTTTGAATATTCGAATTGTTTACTGTGCCAGACCGGACCAGGAGGAACCTTTTGTAGAGGTATGTTGAATTATTTCCCATTTGAACAGTGTGGATCTGATGATGGAATTTCTGTCCTAGTAATGAACATACTCTGTACTCAGGTGAGGGGCATTTCCACCTCAGACGGCTTCCTTTCATAGCCCTATAAAATCTTTGAAATACTTTGTAGATCCAGTTTCTGTAGTAGTCAGTTATTTTCATCCATTTCTGCTTTTGTGTGATCTGTAAATACCTGATCTTGCAGATGCCTTTTTCTGCAGTTGTTGACTGAACTTCATTCACATATCTAGTTCAGAGACTGAATAAATGTGTATGCAGAGAAGAGGGGGACTTGTCTGTCTCTGGACCCAATTTGCAATATACAATTGTGTTAATAGGTTTTCTCTGGTTGCCTAAGTGACTTTGGTTGTATTTTGCTACAGATACTTCTTGGTTGATTTGCTGTTGTCTGGTACTTTTCTCCCACTCCTGGAGTGGCGGGGCGGGGCGGAAGGAGAGACGGTTCCTAAAAGAAACTCCTCAGAAGGGGAATTGTATATTTTTAATGTACTGTCTAAAATATGTTAATTAAAAAAATATACAGTCATGTTCTGGGAGATGAGAAGTGAAGGCAGACCAGTCTGATGGTGAAAAAAGAATGGTACAAGTAGAAAGATTGTTTTTTCTGAGCAGTTTGTTGTGAGTGGTTTTTTGTTGGTTTTTTTTTTTAATGACCCTAATTTTGCAGTGCAAACCTTTCCTGAAATTGACCGTATGAAAAATTTTCCAGCACAGGATTATCTGCAGTCTCAGAAGGAGAGGCTGGAGGGTCAGGATGAAGCTACAGATCATTACTGTAGAGCTCTTGCTGTCATGGGTAGGAATACCTGTAACTGCTCAGATGTGCAGGGACACATGGCAGTGTTTGTTCTGCAGGCTGGCTTTTGCCTTGTGGTCATGCCTTCCTCTCTTTTCCTGACCCTGCACTGGAGTGCCAGTGCCCACGTGCCCTGCTCAGCTCCAGGCATCTGTGGGAGAGCATGGACTGGACATGAGTGCATGCAGCAGATGTGTAGTTCTCATCCCACTGGGGATGCCCTGTGTGACTGCAGGTATTGGGGCTGTGAGAGCTCCTCACCAGCCCTGGTCCTCATGCAAAACTTGTGTGCTTTGTTGTGTGGTTAAATCCACACCTGGAGTCAGTCTATTGCATTTGCTTTCTCGCCTGAGAGGCAGGTGTGTGTAGGACCTCCAGGCATCTCTTCCCAGTTGTCTTGACTGTTGACAGCTTCTGCAAGTTCCAGCAGCGATCGTGAAGGCGTGGAGGAATTATGTAAAACTTGATCTGCATGTAACATGAAAGCCATTTGGAAGCCTTATTGGCAGCGAGGTGCATAGCAGAGCACAGTGGGCTCTGCAGCTGCATCCTGAAATTCCTGCTCCTAGATAAGACCACTGTGGTGATATACTCACGGAAGGAAAAGACAGTTTAAGGTTTCCTGTTTGTTTTGTAGTTAGGCCTCATTGCTTCCCCTTCTCTTTCTCATCACCTCCATTTCAGAGCTTTTGCTGTTGCTTGCTATGTGCCGTGGTGGCACTGAGCCCCAGCTAAACATTTTCCCCATTTGCTTAAGGGGGGATAAAGTTAATAATGTGCTTGATAAAATTATCCCATATTGTGGTTTTTCTCCAAACAGTGTGACAGCTGAGGAGTAAGTTTTAATTAATTGGCTTCAACAGAGGATTGATGGTGTAAGAGCTGTGCTTTAGGTTGGACACTTGTTTTCTTGCCACAGATCATTACTGTAGAAGAAGCTAAGCGACGAAAGAGCGTTTGCAGTTACTATGAAGAAGAAGAAGATGACGATGCTTTGCCTATCCTAAAGCATCACAGCGCTCTTCTGGAGAACATGCACATAGAGCAGGTATGGCTGAAAGCCCTCAGGTTCCTTCTTAGATGTGGTGCTGCCTCTGTCGAGTGCGAGTGCAGGAAAGAGGCTGGGGCACTGCCTGTGCTGCTTGTGTAACCATGTCTCTCACTCCCTGCTCCCTGCCCAGCTGGCCCGGCGCCTGCCTGCGCGGGTGCAGGGCTACCCGTGGCGCCTGGCATACAGCACGCTGGAGCACGGCACCAGCCTCAAGACTCTGTACCGCAAATCGGCTGCTCTCGACAGTCCTGTTCTCCTCGTCATCAAGGATATGGACAACCAGGTCAGGAGTGCTTGTTCCAGAGGGTGGGGCAGAAAGGGCAGCGTTTTGTAAATTGATCAGTATGAAATGCTAGTCATACTGTGAAGTCATGTCATACCAAAATAAGACATTGATGTATTCTTTTATATTTTCTATTGCCTAAACTAGAGCTACCAGAGGAAAGTACTTCAGAACTAGTAAAAGTTTTAGAATTGCAGTGTGTGCAGTAGTGCCTTTGGAAATACCTTTCTTAGGTATCTCAGTTAAGGAGCTGTCACAGGCAGTGCCTCTCTGGAGGTCTCATTCTTCAGTAGCTGCTAGAGTCAGCAATGCTGCTGCCATGGTTGTCATCTGGCTTTTTACCTGCAGGATACAGAAGATGTGGAGGAATACTTGCACATCTGATGCACTTCACTAGTTGGTTCTTCTAACATGAAAATCAGCTTAATTGTTTTTAGAAAGTATTTTGACATCTTTGGGGGGTTCTCTCTTGATTTCTGCACTTTCCCCTAAAGTAGTGTAATCGTTTTATTCTGACAGATATTTGGAGCGTATGCTACTCATCCCTTCAGGTTTAGTGACCATTACTATGGCACTGGTGAAACATTCCTCTACACTTTCAGTCCACATTTCAAGGTGAGTGTCCACTTTCTGAAATAAGATTATTGGGTTCCACTTCTGAAACATGGATGAGATTTTGAGTGTAGAAGAGGTGCCAGATGTTGATGAATGCAGTTAATCATTCATTGCTTCAATGCAATACTTCAAGTAAAAGTGTCTGTAATTATCTGAAGAGAGGAGAGAGTGTCTGTGTGAGGAGAGAGTTTTAAATGAGTTGAAGGGGGAAGCAGGAAGGACTTAAAGTGCCAAAGACTCTCCTTAGAAGGCAGTGATGTCAAGAACAGGATGCCATGCATTTTTAGGATCACAGTGACCACAAAACAGAGATAAGAGTACTACTGAAATACCCCTTGATGCTCATAGCTTATGCACTTTTTCCATATTGAACACATTGTTCCTTTTTAACAGGGTACCACTTGATTTAGAGAGGGAAGCAGCATTTAAAATAAGGATTAGGATGCTTTGTTCATAGTTTTAAATATGTATTGATCTTTTACTTTCTACCTTACCTTTTCCTCTTTCAAGAAAAAGATAAAAGATGACCACACCTCTTAGCTGCTAAGAGTAGGTACCCAGTAGTTTAAGATTGCAAGAATCCTCAGTCCAAATATGTTCATGTTTTTTCCTCTCCTCAGGTATTTAAATGGAGTGGGGAAAACACTTACTTCATCAACGGAGACACTACCTCTCTGGAGCTTGGAGGTGGAGGGTGAGTGAGTGTTTGGTTTTCAAATCATATAGCCAACTTTTTCTTTTTTTAATTTTAAATGGAAATAGGGACAATGGTGGGCGCAAGAAAAACTTTGCAGTAAAGTGGCTGAACTTAATTTTAGTGAGCTGTTTAGCAGAGATACCTCAGCAATCTAATTTCAGTTACAGATTGAGAGCAATTTTGTTTGCTTAGAGTAACTGATGTTAGGCAAGTAGGGTTTGTTGCAGAGTTGGAGTTGTTTTTAGCCAGGAAAAAAACCAGATGTTTTGGGCAGATACATCACTCATTGCTGAGTGGTTTGTCACTGATAATCCCTACTGGCAATTTTGCCATCAGGTTCTAGGGTTTATCAAGCGGTCCTTATTAAGTTGTTGTTTTTCTGTTGATGCACATAGCACGGATACAGACAGGGTATAATCAGTTCATGAGTTTCAAAGGTCAGTAGGTACAAAATCAAGGGCTAAGACTGTACAACCAACTGAAGCTTACTTGGAGGTTGCACCATGGGACAGCTGGGCACGGTTTGCATCGGGAGTGGATAACCAGGAGGTGCTCTGCCCACATCCAAGCAGCCAGGGAAGGGCCCCCAAGGCCTGTGCCCTGGTGTAGCCACAGCTAGCAGTGTGAGCAGCTGGGTGGCCCAGGGCTGTGGGCACTCTCAGGGTCCTGCGCAGTGCCCCGCACACTGCTGCAAACAAAAGCAAGGGAACAGCTCCCTCCATGAGCTTCTTGGAGAGTGCTTTGCCAGTACTGAGCTCTCACATTTGGCCTCAGAATCACCTAGATTCCTCTGTATCGCTTCTTTGATTGTTTATACAGCTTCCAGTGCTTTTACTGATCCATCTAACACCAAATCTGTTCTGTATTTCCCTTTAGTGGCCGCTTTGGTTTATGGTTAGATGCAGATTTGTATCACGGGCGAAGCAACTCCTGCAGCACCTTCAATAATGACATCTTAACTAAGAAAGAAGATTTCATAATACAAGATGTAGAAGTATGGACATTTGAGTGAAACACTGACTGCCTTAAGGACTGGATCCATTAGGCACTTAAAAGCTATCCAGAAGGTGCAGGCTGCCTCACAATGTTACACGCTTTTTCCTCGAGTTTGTACCCCAGAGCATGACTACGCAAAAAATCCAACCAAACAATCCAAGAATGAAAGAATTGGTTTTGAGAGGCAGTAAGAGACAGAACAGTGAGAGATCACTCTTGAAGTGTTTTTTTACTTCCTCTTCAGCACTCTTCCATTGAAGATACAATGCTTATGAAAATGTTCATTATGTATAAGTTGAAAACTTCTTATGTAACTGTGAAAAAGATCCTGTGGAAGAACTTTAACTGTCTAGTACATTCCATGTGTATTTATGTTCAACATGCAAATGCTGACCAAAAATAAAAGGTTACATTACCAAAATCTACAGCATACTATTTGCCATGGAAAAGAATCAGAAATAGGTGTACACAGCACTTAAGGGAACATGTTTTTTAAAATTATTTTATTTATTGTTACTGTATAGTAGATTTTTTTTGTAAATGTATTAGCTATGAGTTTTTTTGTTCAATGTTTCAAATCTCATTTTGATAATTACTGTTGAGGTGGGTTTCTTATGCATTGGCATTTATTCTGAATCAATTTATTTGATTTCTAAAGTTAATTTTTATATTTTTATTTCGTAAATGAGATTAGGTTTTCATTATACCCTAATTAGAGGGTTTGTTTTCCTGGCAGAAACACTTGAGTGCATAATTCTGTTTCGTTTTCTTTTCCTGAAATGAGGGAGAAGGTGGATAGTGCTTCTTCTTAACTCTGCCGTCACATTCCTGTTAATAGATAACTATTTTGGCAGTGTATGGAGACACTGGGCAAGTGCCCCCTGGTGTAGACTTTATCAGTTCAGCTGCAGTCCACAGAATTGGGATAGCATGCTCTGAGCACCTGCCTCAGTATTACTTGACTGATTATGAAGGAGATTTCTAAGAGAACTGTTTTTCTATATCACCACAAAATGGTTCAAAATAAGCCACCCACTGTGTTTTTATGAGCATTTCTCTACAAATTAAAAAATTTGTTAAGGAGAAAAATAAAATTGAGATTTAGAGAAGAAAGTTCTTTTCCTAACAGGCCAGGTCATGTTAGTGTAAAACGTGTTTTCCTAATAATTACACATATAATTTCCTTTAAAAGAATACTTCAGGCAGTAGTCTGGTTTAGGATTTGACAGCCAACTAATTATTCTTGTTTCTTTTTAATGAAATTATTAGCTACTTCCCCCTCCCCCCCGCCAAAGCTGAAAAGACTCTATATTACAAAATTTGTAAAATTTATTTTACGAATAAAATATATTACAAAATTATAAAACATTTCGTAAATGGGGAGAGTGTGAGAGAGGACTGGCAATCTTCGCTGTTTGCTAAGGAATTCTGCATTGCCATTAAGCTGTGGTTTTGTTTACACAATCCAGGCCTAACTAATATTAGGATGCTGTCCTGCTGTTAGACTTGAGTGTTTCATTGTCCTGAGAAAGGCAGGTTTTAGAGACAGTAGTGTGCATTAAAACAGTACAATCTAATGTTGGAATGTTATTAACTGAGTAATACAACTCAATTTAGTTACTGCTCTTTCCTTTTTGAATAGATTAAATAATAATAAAAAAAAAGCCAATTGCTTTTCCTTCAAAAGCATTTCTAAATCTTAATCTTGCACAGAAGTTTCACAGTCTAATAAAACAATATACACAGTAAGCCTGTAACACGCTGCACATGAGCTTTTCACACTTCCTTTCTTTGTGGTCTACTACAGCCATAAATAAAGTTCTTACTGGTAATGCTTTAAAATATTTTGGAGGTTGTTAACAGTATAATGCTTTGAAGATACCCAGAATATCTAACACACTTTGCTCTTTTAAATGGTGGCAGAAGACCACTTAATAGTTAAAAAAAACCCAACCAAACGAACACCCAACAAAAAATCCCCACAAGAAACAAAATGAAACCAAGTTCAACATTTTGCATACATTTCACTCTTGCTACCTACAACTTACTCCATTATATTATCCTTGTCAAAGCATATTTAAATGCTGTGGTCTATATTCAAAACAGTGTTGTTCAATCAAAATTCTGTGACCCTTGAAACTATGAATATTGAATATATGTAATGCAGTGCTATCACAATATTTTCAATAAAGGAATTTATGCATTCAGAAACTTGTTACAGATGCTTTCTCTTTTATTCACAAACTTTCGACCATTTTAAAGATGAAAGGATGCAGCTTAGGTCCCAGGTTATGCTGACAAATACCCATGCCACCTCATGAAAAGAGAATTTCAGCAATACTGTATTTTACAAACACAGATCAGGAGGTTGGAGATTTTGGCGGGGCTGGATTTGGGGTTTGGGTTTTTTGTGTGTGTAGTATGTTGTGTCCTTAAAGAGAGCTGTGTTTTGAATTCACTCTGAGACAGACTCTGACAAAGGGCTAAGAAATGCTAGTAAACAGTTAGTAGTTTACCTGGTAGTTCTTGCTGCTACTCTCAGCTGCAGTGAATGACATATATCCCTTTATCTTTTTTGACCAACCTCTTCCCAGAAGTCAAAAGTCCACGTGCATCATTTTTGTATGCACCCTTTTCATATTTCCAAAGTGTTCACACATATTTTTATGTCCAGCCAAGCAAAGCAAAGATGTCTTTAAAGTACCTGGTTCTTGGGTTTTACTGGTTTTCATTGTGTAGAGCAGTGGCATTAAAAGAAAACAAACTACAATTATGTATGAAACTGAACAAGCGTGCTATCCGTGAACCTTGCTCTGAGTGAAATGGCAGTAACAACTTTCCTAAAGTAACTGGAAAATTATGGTCACTAGTAATTTTTCTCTCAGAGAGAACGAGATCTTGTTCTTGCAACATGAAATATGTGTTCCTTCAGTGGTACTTGGGTACAGATTTTTGACCCAGGACTGTGTTCAAACAATGACTCACAAATCAGGCTTGTCAGTACCCAGGTAATTGCAGATGTTTTATTTGGTGCTGGTTTAAGTGCAGGTTTTGTGTTGGATGTTTTTACAAAGGCTGGCTTTAGAGCAAAGGAAAGTCTAGTTAGGTTTAGAACAATCCTCATTTGTAAAATCTAAGATTTAATTTGCCTGTTTGTAACAGAGAAAAGGAGCAGGTGAGGTCATTGCAAAGGGACTGCCTAGCACTCTGCAGGTTGGCACATCTGGCAAGTGAGCTGCTTCAGGTAGAATAGCCAACCATGTCCTGTTTGTACAAGCACAGCTTTTTTTTTTTTTTTTTTTTTTAAAGCATTTTTGAAAATCTCAGTCTTAATTTTTCATCTCATTACCTTTTATAAAACTGTTTGTCACCTGTGGGACAAGCACTTTGTGCCTTTTGAGCTGCATGAAGAATACATTTAAGTTGCAGGGTCAGTGATTCTGCAGCTAGCTCTAGTCTAATGAACAGTGCAAATGATTTAAAATACAAACTATTAAGAAAACATTTTTAGAACTTGAAGGCTAACTACCACTTATCCCTTATTAGCTTCAGAAGTAGTTGATAGAAGGAGAGTGGTGAGGCACTGGAATGGATTGCCCAGAGAAGCTGCGGATGCTCCATTCCAGGATGTTCAAGGCCTGGCTGGATGGAGCCTTGAGCAGCCTGGTCTAGTAGAAGATGTTGTTGGAAGGAGATGATCTTCAAGATCCTTTCCAACCCAAACCATTCTGTGATTTTATGAAATATCTTACTTTGGCTGTGAATTAGCATAGCTGTCACGTACAAGCAACAATTTCAGGGCTGTCAGCTTATGCAGTTAGAACTAACATCAGATTTTAGCCCTCACTGCTGGGAGTGTCAAAGAAAAAATGTAGACTCATTTGGAAAAACCTCTGGAATACTACTGAGTGACCCTGAACAAACTGCAACAGCGCTGAAATGGTGTTTTAAGATTATTTGTGCGTGTGAAAAACGCCAATCACTTGTTTTCAAAATTTTAAAAGTTTAATAGTAATAAAAATGGTTATAAAAATAGTAATACAATCAGAGTAATAATAATTTGGACAATCAGGATTTAAGACAATATGAGACAATAAAGACAAAGAGTTACGGACGTCCGGGTACCTTTTTCCAGGCAGCACGGGCCCAGGAAAAAGGACACACCTTTAACAAAAGGAGTAATCTTTAAGAGCAATAGCCTGTTGCATATTCATACACTTCATACATGATGCATAAATTCTTATTCAAACACAGGATTTTTTGTCTGGTCAGTGTCAACTTCTCCTTTCCAACACCCATGGCACCTTCGAGGCGGGAAGCAGTTTGTTTCTTCTGATAGGAAAGCAATAAATTCTTCTCTTCTGAAAGATTTAGGTATCCTGTGGCTGTTATCTCGCTGCGAGTCCTCTCTTTTAAACAAAGCATCTTATATAGCATAGTTTCTATTTTAGCAATTTTTTATAACCTAAAACTATACAGTGCTTAAGAGAATTAATACAGCATTACTTGCTAACACAACACATATAATATTCATTTTAATATTTGCGAAAAGCCAATCATAAAATACATGCATTTCTCACAGTGCGCATATAAAAATCCAAGTAACTTGAACTATAGGGGCAAAATGTCTAAATTTTTCTTGGTTTGTATTGCCCAATGAATTGCTGGACATAACTTTCTGGTGAGGAACGGGAAAGATCCAGCATCATAAGCACTTATTATCCTTTTTTCCGCCCTCTTTACTGCGTGTTTGATTTTTTTTTCCCTTGCGGCAATTCGACTTTTAAGAGTGCATTCACATGGTTTTATTCCCCTAATTTTTTTTTTTTTTTGGTTGGTTGGTTTTGTGGTTTCGTTTTTTCGGTGAAAATCTCACGGGGAGCCCCAGTTCCGCCCCGCGTGTGCCCGGCGGGCGGAGCCGGAGCCGGGCGGTGCCAGCGGGACTCCCGGGCCCGGGCGCTCCTCCTTCAGCGGGCGGAGCGTCGGCACGGGCAGCGGGAGGGGCCGGCAGCCGGACCGGGACCGGGAGCGCGGTCATGGCCGGGCCTGAGGCCGCGGGTGCTGCCGCCGCCGCCGCCGCTGAGGGGAGCGAAGCTGGGAATGGCGACCGCGATGGCTACGACGGGAAGTGCGTGTTCTGCAGGATCGCCCGCCGGGAGGAGCCGGGCACGGCGCTGCTCCCCTGCGAGGTGCATGAGGCGCCTCCTTCCCCGCCCTCCTTCCGCGCTCCCTCGCGGGCCGGCCCTGGGGTCGCGGCTGGGGCTGGGCGGGGGCGCGGCGGCTCTGAGGGCCGTCAGCGCCGGCATGGGCAGAGGGGAAGCATCGCTGGCACGGAAAGCGCCTTAAAGCCTTCCGAAAGTGCTGGCCCAGCAGCCGGCAGCCTCAAAGCTGGTGCCGAGGAATGCTGGCTGCCGAAGGTCAGCAGCGGACGCGCACCGTGCCTGGAGGCTGCCTCCGAAATACCCTCAGCTTCTGTTGCTGGTCGCGTCAACTATGACATTTGGTATCGCATCCATATGGGGGATATAGACATTGTTACCTACTCTGTGCCCGTATCCTCGTCCTAATCCATTTTTAAAAGTTTGCATCCCTTTTTAGGATGAAGACCTTGTCTGTTTTAGAGATATAAAACCTGGTGCCCCCCACCACTACCTGGTGGTGCCCGTGAAGCACATGGGAAACTGCAAAACACTGAAGACAGAGCACATACCTCTAGGTAAGGCTGCAAGTGTGTGCTTAAACTCAAGGAAAATCGTTTCTGAAATAGGGGGTTGTTGAGTAAATTACAAGTTTGGACACCATTTGTAAACGTGGAAATAGCTGATGTGAGTGAGTGTAGATAGGGACTTTCTGGGAACTTCTATGTGCTGGTCTAGAATGGCACTTTTTTTGTACAGTTCTGGAAAAACATTGCTGTTTGCATGGAGTATAGATGCTTCTGCACTTTGTTGGAAGTACAGCTTTATTTTCAAAGCATTTGTGTGCTGCTTCACTGCCTTTTCTTAGATGTGCGTATGCAATTCTGAAAGCTTACAGAAGAATTTTATAACGTGTATACTTTTAGATAAGTGCTGCATTATTTGTCAGGAAAAAAGGGAATGACAGATGAAAAAGGGAGATGGTGTTTCAATTAATTTTAAAAAATTATGAAAATATAAAATTCTGAAATGTTGAAGCCATTATTTATTGTTGCTAGGCTTATTTTGTTTTTTTTTTTCTCTTAAGAGGACATTGTCCTGGAATTTGTTTCACAAGATATGGCTAGCTAAGTGTGTTGAGTAACAGAAGAAACTGCAGCCATGAAGAAATTCCACCTTAGGGAATGCATCACCACAGGTGATGCAAGAAAATAGTTACAATTGCATTTTGCAAATCTTGCATTGCTGTTTTTCTCTTGTAAACATAGGGTGGTTTTCTCCAGAGAAAAAAACTTCTGTATGTGTTTGGCGTCAAAGCAATTCCTCTGACTTCTGCCTTGATTTTTTTTTTTGGGTTACTACATGTTTCAGTGATAATGAAACTGTGTGCTAGTAATAAGAAATACTGACAATTTAATTTAAATTTATGTACCGTCTCTAAAACATACTCCAGGCTCCACAGGTTCTGGAGATCAAAGTCCTGTAGCTGTGCAGAGATACAACACTGGAATTAGTGTAAAGTCATCATTCTGACCAATCAGTACTTGTTGGGTTTTTTAATAAGGGTGTGGTGATAGCATGGCTTTGGCCAAAGTTCTTAAAGTAATACCACACTGGAAAGCATTGCAGGTGTGGAAGTTGGTATCAGTGGCAGTTTTCAAGTAAATCATTGCACACACTCTCTTAATTTTATTTTCTTTGTCTTGGAGTAGTCACAGTGTTTATATTTTGAAAAACCCATGTCTGTGATCTCAGTGTAGGTTAGTCTTTTGAAGTTAATATTCTGAATAATACCTTTTTAAAATGAAATTTATTTGTGTTTTAATAGTGAAGAGAATGATGGAAGTGGGAAAAGCTGTTCTCCAGAAGAATAATTTTAGTGACTTGAATGATGTAAGGTATGTAATAAATACCTTCCATCTATTGAGTGTGTTCTTTACTTTTCAGAATGTTACTTTAGAGATGGTGGCAGAACCTGTACTGTGATTTATGGAAGAAATCAAGTCTACATTTCACTTATTGCATAAAATCTCAAATAAAATCTGCTGGCACTGAATATAAGCTTTTTTTCCGATAAAGTTCTGGCATAAATTGGGTTCCAGCTCTGAGATTCTTTCTTGAACACATCTTGGAGTGTTGGGAGGGCACTTCAAACAACTTACCAAAGAGGCTGCTCATTATGTGCTGCATATATGCTGTAAATCCTAAGATGCCAGAAGAGAGGTAAACTTTGGCTATTGAAGCAGGACACCACACTGTGTTTCAGTCATACCAGAATTCACTGGATTTTGGTGCTGGACCCTTCAGTTTAAGGCCTTTGATAGCTGAAATAAACTGTAACATAATTTGAGCACTGTAGAGAAGTAGGCAGCTGGCTCTTGATGATGAAAATTGATAGTTGGCTTTCGAGCTGAAAACTAGGTAGGATACATTTAAGATACTTTTTCTTTTAACTTCTTCTTTTAAAAATGTGTCTTAAATACAGAGATGTGAAGGAGGAGATGAATGAACTTTTGAAGAGCTTTTTGCAGTATAATGAAAGGGCATGTTTTTGTTCTTGCTTCTATGTACATCAAAATTGCAATGAGTTGTTAGTTTTGTGGATTATGGTAAATAACCTGCAATGAATTGCAGGTAAATTACTGTGATGGATTTGTTCCTGAATTAACTTCTTCCTGAATTAACATCACCACTATCTTGTACTTCTCCTTTTCTGAAGAATGGGTTTTCACTGGCCACCATTCTGCTCCATAGCCCACTTGCATCTGCACGTCCTGGCCCCAGCCAGCCAGCTGGGGTTCTTATCCAGGATCTACTACAGAATCAATTCCTACTGGTTTATCACGGTAAGTGTAAGGCAGGTGAGCTTTGCCATAGGTTTTCAGTTGTGAGCCATGTCTTTCTAACCTTTTAACTGTGTCCAAAAATTCTCTGACCAATTACTTTTGTGCTTGCTTTAATTCTCAGTTATGAATATTTTGTATTAACTGAGAAAAAATAAAGGTTAAAAACTTAATGTTTTTGCTTATAAACATTAAGGGACGGAGTGTGGGGGGATAGAATGTAAGAAAATAAAGGTAGTGCAGAAGGTAATCTCACCCCTGAGGAGTTGCAGCTGCACTAATTATCAAAGATTAGCAACAGGCCTGCCCTTAACAGGCCACAGCTGTAGCCAATGAGGATGAATGCTATAAAAGAGTGGGTTAGCTGGTCAAGAAGGGAGCTGGAGTTTGTTGGCTGTGCTGTGAAGGAGTCAATGCTGTAAGGAGTTGCCCATGAGAGATTCCCCAAGAAGGTATGGGACTTTTGCAATAAGATGACAACAATAGAGTGCTAATAACTAACAGCAAACAGTTCAGTGGTTCTGGATGTTGCGTAAGGCTCAGGCTCTGTGATGTGCTTCTGTGACACTTTGTAAGTATTTGGGTTTTACTATAAAGGGCTATATTCAAATGTGGTGGATTGTTTTGCACAGAACCTGGTTAATCCTGTGTAGGTGAAGACATATCTACGTAATGACTGCATTTATCACTTCATGTGCTTTTTCTCATCTTGTCATTTTTAGACTAAACCTAGTGCCTGCTTTACAAAAACATTGTTGGTACTGATTTATGTCAGTAGAGGTTAGCAATGAGACTGAACTGACACTGACTAAAGCACTTTGAAAATCTCTTTCTAGAGACCTAAACCTCACTCTCATTGCTTTGATACAGCAAAGCACCTGTCCTTGCAAGGTAACTGTAGCACCCTAGTATCATTGCACATCCCCAAATCAAAGTTGCTGAAAAAGGTCTCATCTAAAGAATATAGACAGCTTCTCACTTAAAGAGAAGAAATACAGCTTCTTTATGGTGGGACCTTGCTGAAGTTTACTCTTAGCTCAAAAAACGCAGGTGTGTCTGCTGTGTTATTGAGTATCTCAGAAATATTTGTCCCTGAAATATATATAGCTGTGTTGTTTTACTGCTTATTATCTTGGATTAGTTCAGGCAGATCCCTAACAAGTCTGGTTATCCAGTATGGATGCATTTTGGTATTTTGCCCTGCTGTCATGTTGGAAAATGTTCTTGGTTGGTGGTGGTTCTGGTTTTTTTTTTTTTTTTTTTTCACATTATAGCATCCTGAATGTGGTACTTGTTTAAGAATGCAAAACAGGATTCAGATAATATAATTTTCAGTTGCTGCATGCTTTATGTAGCTTTATTTTTAAATAAACTGCAGTAATTACTGAACTCCTGTTGAGTTGCTCCTACCTGAAGTATCTGATTGCATTTTTATCGTCTGCATTTAAAAAACTTGAGCTTTTCACCTTAATGTAGTTCCTTTGGAGATAAAGCCTCAAGCACTAGATCAAATTAAAGGATTAATTCAGTAGGACTGGCAAAAAAAGCAAAAACTGACATTAAACTGATCTGTTTCAGAAGTGCCCCTGTTGGCCTCCATGTGCCCAGTCTGGCCTGCTTGTTGGTAGACTTTCTCCTGCCCTGAGCCTTCCTGAGGGCTCTGTGAGCTGATGCTGTTATGTGTACAAAGTACAGCTGCCCCCGTTCTGCCCATGATGCATAAATAGCTGTGTATGATGACAAAAGTCTGTGTTGGTGCAGGGATGTGACCAAAGGATGAGGTGGTAGCTCGAGACAGGAGCACACACTTGAATGCCCTCTGTCCCTCAGCAGCGTTCGTGGCTGGTGGTGCACACAGTTCTGGAGAGGCTCACAGAGAATCCCAGCTCTCACCACTGGGTTGCTCTGAGCACTGCTGAGGTCTCTGCAGTCACAGTGCTTTAACAGATCTACTGTTCATTTGCTCAAACCTCCTCTGACCTCCACATCATGATCACCTCATGAGTGTTTATTGGAAACTGTGAATCTACTGTTGAAAGGAATTGGTGTATTCTGCTTCTCCTATACACTTAAATCTGTAAAAGTGAAAAGCAAATTCTCTGTTCACGTCACTATTTTTGAAATGGAATTTTCAGTAAAATGAAGGGCCCACCGTGTAGTTAATGTATTGCTTTCTCTCTTTTGTAGGCTGAACAACTGATCGAGAGACTGCAAACTGAAAATGCTGCCAGCTGAAAGCTTGTGTTGTCAGCCAGTTTGGTCTTTGAGCTCTGATTTAAGGTTGCACAGTTTGATGTTGCCAATAATATCCCAGGATAAAAAAAGCTTTAGTTCCTTATGAGGAAATACACGCAGAATTTGTAGCTGCTAACCTAATTCTTCCATTTGGATATGTCAGTTTGTATACTTCCCTGGCAATAGCATGATGTATTTTAGTTAAAATTTTAATTTAATTGTGTAGGTCCATACATAATACACATACACATGCACCCAGGCAGAGAACTCTTCCTATTAAAAGGCAAAGTGTAGCAGCAGAATGTATTGCAAGCGAGGCAGTGAGTTACAACTAACAGCATATGAATGGTACCAAAGGGAGTATTTGCTGCGGAATCAAGCTTTCATTTTCAAGATGCATTGTTCTGGGACTGCAGGTAACATTTCAAGCATTTGTTCCCACCTGCATTTGTATGATATGTTACTTATGCCTAGTGATGAGAAGGTATGTTGCTGAAAGTACAGTACTGACTTTTTGGTGCAAAACTATTTCAATGTTACCTGACTTGTTTGCATCACAGTGACACATTAAACGGGAATACAATATGTGCCCAATGCTGTATAACATAGGATATAGTTTATGTGTAAATAGACCCTTATGTGCACAATATTTGAAATTACTATATGTTTACAAAGAATGTGAAGAGTTCAAAAGAATGGATTTAAAATACTGTTCTTCTGCATGGCAGTAGATAAAAAAGTCCAGATTTTCTAGTCTTATTTTCACTGCAAGTCCCTTGCAGATTACTAATGCCTTGGCCAAATTTGGATTCCAAATGAAGTCATAAGAGAAGCCGGTCTGAAATGCAATGTGTGTGTGTGGCAGACTTACATAAGAGCAATGTGATTTGACTTTGGGAAAGCAGGGACTCAGCCCAAAATCGGAACATGCCAAGTTGCTTAAGGAACCTGTTGAACATTTGCCTTTGCAGCATGACTCTAATCAGGAATGCTAGCACTTGTTTTTCAGTACCATAATAAGGCAGACTGTTTGGCAAGTTAAAACTCTGGAACACATGGAGTGGATTTTCTCTGTTCACAGAGGTTGTCTTGGTGCCGAGCTAACCAAGTGCCCTTACCTGATGCATTCAGATGCAGCTGAGGTGAGAACATCTCTTGCACCTGCAAACTTCCCTGATCATAATAGTCTGTGTTTTCCATGGATCCAGCACCTGTTGCCTTAGTGATACAATGTGTTGTAATATTCTTACAGTACTTCAGAGAGTCCACACCCTTCTGAAGAACTGCATTTTTTCCTGGCAGAGTTTGCACATCTCTGTCTGTAAGATCTTCTTCCTAATGTCTTGTTATATGTATTAGTGGGCACTTGCATGTTATTTGCAGCCATTTAGGGTTTTAATTTATTACATTTGGTAGGAAAAGTGTGACTTAAAGCCACTGAACTTTGACTGTGCAATAGATGAAGAGGTTTGAGCTGGCTCCTGACTTAGTGAAATACCTGTATATTAATGACTTTCAAGAGTTAATATGTATGTGTTCTGATCTGCAATTTATGTAACTGTACTGAACTGTGACATGTAATATTTAAAATATCAACGTGAACTGTTGTCAAAAAGGATTAATAAATGCTAATCTTGGGATGATTTTCCAGTGCAATGGAATAGCTGACTCTGAGGGTTGACCCCATATAGCTCTTTGCTCACTCTTCATCCCTTAACCCAGTGGGGTGGGAGAACAGAAAGAACAAAATTAAAAAACTCATGGGTTGAGATAAAGATAGTTTAATATGTGAAGGAAAGAGGAAGAAAAGAAGCAAAGGTAATCACTCATGACCTCCCATAGGCCGGCCAATAGCAACAGCCCCCACACCCCAAAAAAAAGTCCTCACTTCAGCTTTTATTCCAGACATTATATGTAATGGAATATCTCTGCTGTCCAGTCTGTGTCAGGTGTGCAGGTTGTGCTCTCTCTAAGCTTTTTGCCCACTGAAGGGCAGGGGGGCAGAGCAGGAGAAAGAAAGCCCTAACATTGTCCATGCACTGCTCAGCAATCACCAGAACTGCTGTGTTACCAGCACTTCCAGTCACACCCAAACCTGGGATGCTCTGAAGGAAGTTACTCCATCCCAGCCAGACTCTCTATGTTGCCAAATGTATATGAAAGCACAAAGGCCAACTTTTATGTCTTAAATTTGGAGAATGGCTCCACTAATGACAAGACTGAAAAGGTAAAAATCTGGGTATAATGTCATTTCCAGAGTTTTGCTGATGAGAAAGATGGGGATATCCCATATTCCCTGACAAAAACAGACAGACATCTGAACAGCTGAAACAGCAAAGCATTAAACAGAGGCACATTAATTACTGAGAGGAATGCTCAGCCTCTCGTTAGTGTTTTTCAGCACAGAGCTGTGTTCTGTTTTCCTTCTGCATTGACAAGCATTCTTGGACTCTGAAGATAATTATTTTAATTAGGTGAAGAAATACTTTCTGAAAAACCTAACCTAATACTTCCAATATGCTACTGAATTACTGGCTAGTCCCTGGAAGAGACAGTGGGCAGATCCTATTAACTTTGTCACTGTCTTCTGTAGAAGCTTTTAGAAATTTTAAAACTTCCAAATTCATCTGTAGAGCTCTCTAAGGAGCAAAGATCAATAAGGAGCATGAACTCAGCAGCTCTTTCCAAAGAGCCTGAAGAAGCAAAGGAAAGTTGTTTAGCCACTGCTGCTGGCTCTGCTCTTTGATCCAGTATTAGCAGTCTTGAGAAAAGCTGCTTTTTTGACCTCATGTTTCGGAATGACAAAGCTTTATTTGTACTGTTTTCTCAATTGTCTTACATAAACTCCCAACCTAACACGAACCCAGGGAATAATGCTTTTATGCTGAAAGGATGAAGCAGATACACATAACATGCTGTTAAAAATAAAAAGAAATTGTGCTTAAATTGGTAATAACGTCTCAGACCATTCCAAAGTCTTTTTAAGTGTGAGTTGTAAATAAAAGTAGGAGAATGAGAGCAAACCAGCAAAAATTGTTTTTGAAATTTGAGAAACTTGTAAACAATTAAATGCTGCATAAAAACTCTTGCCATTTCAAACTAATGTGCAACATTTATTGAAATGGTGACAGTGCCTTCAGTGTTTGACAAAACAAACCACAGATAATCTGTATATGATATACAGTCCAAAACAGATGCAGAGTTTACAGACTTCAAGTGGAAGGAGGGCAAAGACCACTGAGGTAATCTGTCACAAAGTGAAGTTTAGGAGAGATTTAAACAGCTAAAAGATGCTTATTAGGGCAAGAACACCTTTTAAAAAGGTTGGGGTTTATTTACTACTCCAAATAATCTGTAATATTAAAACCCCTTACATGCTACAATTTTTGTAAAAACAATTTAATAAATTCTGTTTGGTTTACTCTAATGGGAGCCTGCTGGAAAAAAAACAAGTTGCATGTTGAAAAGTTTAAATTCCTATTTCATCTGTAGATGTTTATCTAATCACAGATGAAGCATAATTTTGTAAAACTTGTAGCTGAACTGAGTCATGTGCATTAGATATAATACATTCATGACTAAACAGGCTTCAGGAGTAATTTTTTATTCTAGAGTGTACCAGTAGGCAAGCTGACCAGTTCTATTATCTATCTTTTAGTCTTTTTTAGAAATGATGGCTATTGCTGGAAGCACAAGACTGGATTTGTCAACCTGTGTGCTGAGCCAGTTTGGCAGCTCAGTGTTTATAATCATTGCATGGGCACACAGAAAGATTTCAGTCACGTTTTCCAGAATGCTCATCTAAAGCTGGCAGGTTGGCTCTGTAATTGTTTAAAAAAATCCCTCTATAAATAACAGTTTTGTTATATAGTAATCCTTGGTTCTATTAAAAATATAATAATAGAGCAAGCTTTTTTTAGTCGCTTACAAAGTAGGTAAGACCATGTCATTAAGGGTTTGCTCTGCTTCTGTTTTGATCAGAGGTGTACTTAAAAAGTGTTTGTAGATGTGCTCAAGCATCTACCACTTATATGGCAGTGACAGCCTAGATTGCTGATATTCAATTATTTGAGCCAGCCTTAATTAAAATGTAGTAAATTTATGTGAGCTGGACTTGCATCTTACAGTGCTCAGGCTACATGCTGCCTCACATGTGTGTCTTGCAATGAATTATTTGTACAAAATATCCAGCAATGTATTATTTTTCCTTATAGTGGCATCCCATTAGTCAGCTGATGACACTTGAAGTGCCTGATGCTACTTCCTGCAAGTTGTGAACTAACACTACAGCAGAACTCAGTGGATTTCAGAATTGTTAGAATTAAACAAAACTCATTCCATAGCTGCACTATAAAAAGTTTAATTTGTGTTGAAATCGGAATGCATGTAGAGACTTCCTCTAATAGGAGCTGAAAAATGAGGTTGTGCTCACGTCATTTGGCAAAAAATGCTTTTTCAAAAAGAACATTTTAAGTATGTTAAGATCACAAACTACATCTACTTCTTTTTCAGCGGCAAGATGTAGATCTGTTTAGAAAGAAGCAGTAGGTTTGAAAGCTAAGGGAGCACACCAACAGTGCCTGCTGCAGCACATATTCACCCTTTTCCAATGTGCTAAAATTATGTGGTGATTAAAACCCATTCTCCACCTGCATCTGACTGCCCTGTTCCCCAGATATACTTATTTCAGCACATTAATTTATTCATTTTTTCCCTCTTTTCATTGTCCTTTCACCAGAAAAGGAAAAAAGGAGTCAGGAAAATAATGAAATCCTCACCCAAATACTTAGTTTGGTGCAAATCCCCATTGGATGAAAACATCAAAACAAAACCCCATTCTTTTAGGCTTTTTGCAACAGAAGCTCTTTTATATAAATAGCATAAAATTACACATCACTTTTATCAAATTCCTAATTTATATTAAATTTTAATATCGTTTTGATGCAAGAACGGTATCTTACTTTAAAGACCCATCAAGTAGTGTAGTTAACACCACACAGAAGCTTCTATTTGCACTGCTAAAAAACTGAATTTTAGATTTCTAATTAGGCAGTTTTATTGGTGGGAACTATTGTAAATACAGCTCCCGATTATTTTTCATAGCACTATTACAACTATGTTATATAACCAATTCTTTATTCTTCTTTCTGAAGAGCTCACAACTATGCTCTGAAAGCAGGTAAATGAGGTATGGGACTGCTGCTATACTTTCATTTATGCATTTAGCACTACAGTATCTCTACTCTCCTCTTGTAAAAAACATTGCTACATTTTGGTGAAAGAAGAGGCTTTTTTTCCCTTATGAATGCACAGGTGCCCCAGTACAGGGTTTCTGCTGACTTTTGCATCTTTACTTGTGGCACCCTATCTTCTCTGAAGGGGTTATAGCTGAATTCACGGAAAAGGCTGCAGAGCCTTGTGGATTTCTGAAGCGTTAGAAGAACAGGAAAAAAATGGTGTGAGATAGAAAACAAAAAGAACAAGAGACACAGAAGGTTTGGAGAAGATATGATTGTAAGATTGGACTATTAAATACCAAAACCAGTGCAGCTGTCCAAAATCTAAGCAAGATGCAACTAATTTAAGAACCATCAAGTGTCCTTGCTGTGATATTTTTGTAAGCTTGGGAATTTCTATCTACTGCATGAAAAAAACTTTCATTTATTCAGTTTAAACATGTGAGATTGAACCTAAATGCTATGTAGCAGGCTCTTTGTTTGAAGAAGTATATGAATTCTCACAAGAGTTTTCAATTCCACGTTTTACAAATCCCATCCTCCCACACAGTATTTCACAACCTGTAGGAAACAGTAGTGTAGGATAGCAAGTTAGTAGTTTATACTTTTAGTAACCTAAAAGCAGTAGGCCAGCACAGTTATTTGAAGAACTCTCATATACTTGCTAGTAGATGATAATAAGGACAATCCAATGTCAATGTGATGGAGTAGCTCATAATCTGCAATTTCTGTCCAAATCTCTACCATTTTTACAAAAATATCCTTCTTGCCTCTCCTCTCCTGCTTGTGTCCCAGTAGGTAGCTGAAATTCTGTAACCAAAACCTGTGAAGATAGTATCTAGATATGTTTTTCCAAATGGAACCATGCAGCAATGTTCATTCCAGGACAAAGCCTTATTGTAGTAAAGTGATGACCACATCATCATCTTTTCCTTGCCAAAGCATTTCACCTTCAAAATGAACCAGACCGTGTTTTCTGGCTCTTAACAAGATTCCCACTACTTTATTGGAAATAGTCACATATGTTTCAAACAGTTGCCCAAATGTCACTCTCACGTGTCCATCTTCTCCCACCTCTCCAGTTCTTCTGATGATCAAGCACAGCTCTTCTACTTCCCTACCCACATGTGAGTGAGCATCTCTCCCTCTCTGCTCTGTCCGGGAGCCTTCAGGGGGTCTCCCGTAGGTAGGATCTCCTCTGTGAGTATGCGCAGGTTTAGACGCAAGCCTATCATCGCTGCTGAAAGGATTCTTCCTCTGATACTCAATGTGATCCTCTGCCCAGGTCTGCCAACTTTTCCTCAGGTCACCCACTGCACTGGTAGCTTTAGCACTTAGCCCTTTTTCTCCTTCCATTTCTGAAAAAGTTTTATGGCACTCAAGCAGGAAAGGAATCAGTGACTGGCTGTAACTGTGGTTCCTGTGCGCACTGTCAGCTGTGAAGGAAAAACAACAAATCAGCCTGATATTTTTTGGAAGAGTTTTGCCCGAGTGAGAGGCAAGGCTGCTGAAAAAGAGGCTAAGTATCTGAAGATTTTATATCTACTCATAATTCTACAGCAATGAAGAAAGTAAAAGTGATTCAAGTGAAATTCAGAAGTAATTTAAGAACACAGGGCATTGTAATCTTGTAAATTACGTTTACAAGATCATTCGGTGCTCCACCGATCCCGCAGTTACCGAACAAACCCCGCAGCCTCCGTGCAACACACAGTGCAGTACTCACTCCTCTTGCAATGACGCCTTTCCAAGAACTTTATCCTGGTACCCGGCAGCCCCGCTGACTTCCCAAGCAATCTGATGCAGTGCTGGCTGAGCTGCGGCGAGAGCAAACCATTCCCGAGCGGCAGCACCAACCCAGGCACAGGGGTGGGAAGCCGCTCTCCGCCTGAACGCTGATTAAAGGTGGACGAATTCACGCCGTGCCGACAAGGTTCCCTCAGACCGCGTTAGTTATTATGCACAGAGAATATTATCTGGAGCCGAAACGCCAATACATGGTGGGAGCAGGGGGATTTTCCTCATCAGGCACTGCAAGGAGAAGCAAAAGTCCAGTTGGCGAGCGCGTCTCTGTCCGCAGCACCCTATTTAGTGAGGAAAACAAAGGCAGAATAGATTGTTCTCCCTTAAAAGGCCGTGCTGCACGGCCATGGCCGCCGGCTGCAGCCCGCGGGCGGCAGGGGAGCAGCGAGCGCCTCTCCGCTCCCGGTACGCTGCGGGCTGCCCGCCACCTGCGGCATTCCATGCGCCTGGAGCACGGACTGGCTGTGCGGGACGGGGTCATTCGGGTGAATTAGAGACAGACTTTTATATCTCTACCGAGATCTGACATGATATAGCCATGTCTTTGCTGGGTCGTATCGTTCACCTGTCGAAATACGCAAGCCGGAGTTTCCAGGTAGCACTTAAGTAGAGCTGATACTTCTGCCGACATTTGAAGTTAAAACACAGGATCAGTGCTGGATTTTAATAGGCAGAAATTCAAATTCGGACAGTTTAACAGCTGAATTACAGATTGGGTATTTCTGTATTTTGAAACTATTGTTGTTTTAAAAGTAAGTTTTCATAGGCATTTGCCCACATACATATGTTGGTGCTGTTGCACGTGAACCCACGAACAGGGACAGGATTCCTTAAATTCCCCAGCAGAACCTCCAGATCAGTCAAAAAACACTTGTGTTGTCTCTGGGTCTAGAAGAGTGCACGAGGTGAGCACAGAGAGGCAACAGAATCGCCAGAGAAGGGAATTGGGAATGATAAGCAACAGCATACATGAAATAATGGCTTTTCATTCATGGTCTCTCACTTTAAAATTGAATCTCATTATTGTTGTATATTACTACTTTTTATTACATATTTTTTGTGAGAGGAAGGTGGTTAATTCTAGCTTCCTGGATAAATTTCAAGTTGAATAATTACACTTTGTGTATATAGAATTCCCCTGAAGGCTAAAAAGTGTAAATTTCCTTCCTTTTCCTCCCTAGAAGAGTAAAGAGTTATGTAATGTTTTTAAGATGACTCCCCACATCCCACTAACAAACTGCTTGATTCTCCTCAGTGGCATTACAGGAATGTATGTCCTGTTTCCAAACACAGCATCTGAAAAGCATTTTGTTTTTATGTGAAAATCAAATACTCTGTAAATCTTAGTAATGTACATTCACTTTCAAACTAAGTAGAGCAACATGTATACACTGCCAGAGATTATGCATGGATCCTCAAGTCAAAAGCAAGAAAAAACCCAGGGCTTTTGTTGAAGTCTTCTGTAGGAAACAGTATCAGTGAAAAACAGGTATTCACCTTGAGAGAACAGGCAGCAATGCCCCGAAGGTAAAGCAGTGCAGATAAAGTAAGCAAAAGCCAGTTTCAAAGAGATTAAGCTTAAAAATAATACCAACAACTCCTTCTAAGGAGTTTCTAAAATGGAAGCAATACAGCTAAGAAATTTAAAGTGAGACAGATTGGAAAAATAAAAGCAGACTTCTTCCACTAAAGCTCTCTCAGCAATTCCAGGATTTTTTAAGCAATCTCAGGCTCACAGGGCTTGTCAGCAGTTCAGCAATTGTTTATTGCTGGGTCTCAGCATTCAGCTGCTGAGGTGAACAAGCCAGACCCACATCTACCTCTTTTCTTTCTCTTCTAGGAAAGCTCACATTTAGGTGCCAGGTCACTTTAGATTGCTTTCTTGTCAATCATCAGCTAAAGCTTCACAGTAACCTCAGTTTTGATTACTGCAGGAAGGGATAACCGGACAAGCTGCAGGATGAGATTATGGAGATGCATCAAGAAGGTGTCCCGTGCAGTGCTCACAGGTCATGAGCAAAATCTTAGCTATCTAGAAAAAAACCCAAAAAACGGGGAAAAAAAACCAAACAACCCCAACAACATCAGCACATAAAGCACAGAACATGATGAGTTCAGTGCTGAGCTGGCCTGGTCCTAATAAACAGCTTACCAAAATCTGGATAAGATGAACCTTTCAGATCAACACAACAGCGAGACTAGTGAGTACGGGATTACAATTATCAAGACTAGATATTAAAATAAAGCACAATCCGCAAGACAAACCCCTTTTTGCCCCTCTGCCTGACCGTCACACCTCTCTCTGCCCCTTTCCTGGGAATGTGTTTCTCTACCTGCTGCGACACCCACGCCGCCGGTGCTGACCTCCTTCCCACGGAAAAAGGAACGCGACTCCTTTGGCATCTGTTAATTCTTAATGTTATTTAATGCTCCAGATCCTTAAGTGTGGCCAGGAGAGGCCGCAGCGCGCCCCGGACAGTGAAACACCCCTGAGCGAGCGTGTCCTTAGTGTACACGGAGTTATTTATAAACTACACGCAGGCACTACTGCACTGACACGTGGCGTGCGTGATAAAGCATACCCAAAATATAACTACGAGGAGGATGGCAAGGAGATGAAACGAGCACTAATTCCTGAAGAGTTCGCGCACGCTGCGCCCGGCCCCGGGCGCTGCAGGGGCCGCGGGGCTCTCCCCGCCACACGCCCCTTCTCGGGCTCCTCCCGCCCTTCCCTGCCGGCGGCGCATGCGGGAGGCGGGGAATGGCCGGACATGGCGCTGGCGGCCCCGGCGCTACGGCGCTATTTGCTGCTGCTGGCGCAGGAGCACCTCGAGTTCCGCCTGCCGGTGAGCGCTGCGCGGGTCCGGGACCGGGTCCGGTTCTGCCGCTGCGGCTGCGGCTGGGGGCCGAGTGAGGCGCTGCCCTCCCCTCCTTTCCCCTCTCCGGGGCGCTCCCGGCCAGCGCGGCCCCGGGTGTGCCGGGGGAGGCGGACCCCGGCCGTGCCGGGGGAGCCGGACCCCGGCCAGGGTCCCCTCTCTCCGGGAGAGCCGGGGACTCGCAGCGCCCGGCGCCCTTCTCTCGCCCCTTCCCGCGTCCTACCCTCAGGCTCCCTCTTCCCCCTTCCTCCCCCGGCTCATGGGGAGCCTCCGCGTGGTGGCTTTAAGGCAGCACTTTACTTGCCGCTCTCTTTTCCACAGCCTCTGGCGCTAGGAGGGGTTGCTAGCAGAGTACCTGGGGCTCCATGCGAGAAGCGGAAGCTGGGGTTACAAAAATGCTTTCAAGTTTGTGGCTTTGGTGTTCAATTTTGAAGTTTGTTTAAGTTATCCGTCAGCTCCCGCCAGCGTGCCCTGGGTGCAGGAGTGGCTGGTGCTGCCCGGGGCACAGGCCAGGGCCTCTCTCCATGGATTGCCCGGGGAGCTGGTGGAGTCACCGTCCCTAGGTATTCAAGGGAAGACTGAGTGCCATGGTCTGCTTCACAGGGTGATCTTCCCTCGTCGATTGCACTGTTACACGTTACAAAATGTTTAACGTGTCTTGAAGTTTTTATTTTCCTTGTTTTCATTAAGATTCTCTTTCCTATTTGCTTTGTGGGACTGGAACCTGAGTTCCATTCAAGATCATCCTGATTTTTCTTTAGGCAAGGTCATTGGATGAAGTAAAAAGAAGATGATACATGTGTAACACAGAAAGTTTTTATCACCAAAGATTTGGTGAGACTTGGTTGATACAGCTGCTGAAGGAAGGAGAGCCATTTCTCCTTTATTTTGGTGACTGCTCAGCTTGTTTGGTTTTTTGATGAGCTCTGCTAGGAACATGATTTGTCAAAAATGTAATGGAAAAAGCAAGGACAGATTTTTTTTTAGCCAGATGATCTGCTGATCCTGGCCCTGAATCAGTGTTACTAGTGAAACATCACTTTTATGTGAACTCATCAGAAAAATATTTCAAGAAAAAGTGGATAATATTGTTGTGAGTGTAAGATTGAACAGTAAAGATTCTGATGAAGGAGAATATGTGAAATAGTGGGGTTTAATTTCTGAAATTTTCCTAATATTTGCCAATGAATTTTGAGAAAGCTGTTTTTATGGCAGGGAAGTCTTCATTTTCTGTACTGTTCATGAACAGTACATACAGTCTGAATTTACTTGTGAACGTGTGCTCTATCTACCATCTGCGTTAGAATTTGTGTCATGCTGCTTCTTCTATTTTCTCTTTTTTCCCTTTTCCTTTCCTTGTTTATAAGATTCTAAAGCCTGACCTTTATGTTTTCACTTCAGGAAATAACATCATTGCTCTCCCTTTGTGGTGGACAATTCAGTGGCGAGCAGGAAATTTGTGTAAATGTAAGTGAGGACCAGACATTTTACTTGAGTGTGTGTATGGTGTGCAAGTATGTTCTTTACAGTATTTTTGTTAATTGTAGGCATCTGAATAAATATTGAAGTTTCTTAGGAAGATCCAAAACTGAGGACTTCTCAATTTCAGTAAGGACTCAGAACTGGAAAAAAAGATGTACAGAATGCACCTCAAGTTGTCTTCATTTACCAGCATGAAAAGAAGCAGTGCCATCTGCTGGGAGGCTCTCCTTGCTTTTTAGGATAGCTAAACCCTGAAAACACTCTGCAGCAGTTTGGAATTGGTGTTTGCCTTTAAATCAGTGAGACACTGGAGGAGTGCCTTTAGGAAGCCATATGATTCTGGTCTCAGTGCTTGGCCAGAGAACGTTACTGGGATTTAGTTGCTGCTAAACAGTAAACCTGTTTCAAGGTATTTCCAATCTTTAGTGGATGAATAATCAAGAGAAATGCAAATAATATTTTACCAAGTCAGTTATGTTGGGCAAATTAAATACATAACAGAATTTCTCAGACATTCAAGCTGAGTAAACAGTTTTGTCTCAGATTAATTATTTTACCCCCATGTTCTCTGTATGATTAAAGGTAACAGATGTATTTTTTATTAATTTATTTAATCTTCAGTATGCATATTCTGTTTTTATAGAACAGAACTGTGTAGTTGTGTAATTCATGTGACATCCTGCAGCTGGGTATTTGCATCACTTACCTTCTCTTGATTGCAGTCTCCCTTTTGGATTCTCAATATTCCTTCAGAAGAGATGGCAAGGGGACTAATGAAGCGGACAGTATGTGCAAAGTAAGAGATTAAAAATCTTGTAAATAATAACATAAGCAGTGGAATTTTGTTCTATTATGGGAAATACAAATTTTGTATGGAGTCATAAAATAAAGAGTCTCTGATTCCCTCTAGAATTGAGAAGGTGCTACTGTGGGACTCCTTAGGCTGGTTATGTAGTGTGCCTGTCTATCCTCTTTACTCAGTGTATGATCAATTCAGGGTCTAAAAATGCCATTCTTCACTCCAGAGACAGCACTTGTAGTGTCAGTCATGTTTTATGTGCCTTGTATAATGTTCAGTTAGTGGCTTTTTCTAAAATATGTATGGAATTGAAAGATAAAACCAGAAGTACATGAAAACTGACAATCATGGAAGGGAGAGGATGCCCTCAGTGCTGGCATCTAAGCCTTCAGCCTTGACTGCTGCAGCAGAGGTCCCTTCTAGGAAATTCAAGAGCACAAGAATATGCGGAGAGTGATTGTTCCAGTTGGTAATTTTTTAGAAGTGTCTGAATAACACCTCATTTCCAGTGAGGTGTGTGAGAGAGGCCTTGAAGTATGGTTCGGGATGAGAAGCAGCATAGGTATGTTATGTCCCTCTGACCATACTAAATTTGGGGTGCCTGTGCTGTGTTCTTCAGAGCTTGGTCTCCTCTGCAGAATGTTGCACAGCCCCTGTTGAGTACTTGTTGTCTCAGGCATTCAGTTTTACCTAGGATGACTTGGGCTCTCCACTCTTGCCTAAAGAGTGGAGCATTGCACTTCAAAAAGCAGCTGCAGGCAGCTCAGGGAGTAAAATGCGACCAAACAACTTGCAGATAGATGTTCTGCACACCATGCACTCTCAGCTAATGTATGCTAATTCTGTGTACAAAGCATAACTAGCCCATGGCTTATTTTTCTGTCCTACTGCTGGTTGTGGGGAGATGTGTTAGTTTTAGAATAAGATCACTGGAGCCTCCATTGCACTACTAATCAATATGAAAAGCTCTGAAGCTTTTGGTACATGTTACCAAACAAAGAAAAGCATTAGTGAAATATCAGCCTGTGATTAAAAATACTTGTTACAAACAAAAATTAAAACGTTTGTCTAGAATTAAATGTCAGCTTTAATACTCCATGAATTAAAGCCTAAATACATTGGCCAAATAGGTTAAAAGGGATAAGTATCTGTAAGGCATTTTCCCTGCTCTGTGTGACTGGCTCTCAAAAACTTTGTAATTTCAGGTCTATATTTGAACTGTGGGGCCATGGAAAATCTGCAGGGGAGCTCTATGCATCTTTGAAGAACTATCCAACAGACAAGATGGTATAAATATAGAGAATCTGAATACTGTGGTTCCTTAAGCCCGCTGAATAGCACTGCATCTGTACTAATTAAAGTGTCTTTGCCTTTTATTTTCAGCTTCCATATCTACAGTCAGACTCTACTTACAAAGTACATATTCATACATTTAATAAAACACTGACCCAAGCACAGAAAATAAAAAAGATTGATGTAAGTAGATGGTTAAAAAAATCTTTTTAGTTTAGTCTATTCATGTTCTTATTCCATGCTATCAGTGTATTTAAGTTTCTTCAAGATCTTAAGGAAGTTTATGGCTTATGTCTTATCAGGTCCAAATGAGATTTTTGTGTCTGAATTAACATTCTCTCAAAATCATGACTTCCCCCCCCCCCATAAACTGACTGTTTAAGGCATATGCCAAACAAATATCACTGCTGATTTCAGCCCAGTGTGCTGGGGAAACTGAAACTTGCTGCTGAGAACTATAAGATTCAAATGGCAAGAGTTAGGTACTAGATTTTTGGAAAATCTGCTACTTGATCTCCTTATTAGTCTTCTGTTATTGCAGAATGTGGAACAAGTGACTTCAGCTGCAAGCTGATTGTGTGCTGATCTCCTGTTCTTATCTGTACTTGTGCTCTCCTCCTAACCATATCAATGTTTCATTTAGGAAATTTTTCCAAATTACTGTTTATTTTTGCTCTTCCACATTCTATTTTGGCGCCTATTTATTCAATATACTTCATTTCAGAGACTGAAATTATCTGTATAAGTAGCAGCTTTTTTCCCCTGTTTGTTCAGTTTTTGTGTACATGAAATAATGCTAAGTATGTGAACTGCTGTAGCTGCACATCACTGAAATTTCACATCCCATTGTTCATAATCATTGTTGTTTCTATAACTTGAAAATTGCATAATTAATATACACAGTTAATTTCCTCTGAAGTTGAGTTCTGTTCAGTTAATAAAAGGTGTTATGGTTCCCAATTTCTAAACCTTAATCATTTGAGCTATTTTTGTTTAGAAGAAAGGCATTTCAAAAAAACAGTGGAAATTGAACTTTTTAATACTAATATACCATTTCTCTCAAGTGAAATTTTGGGGGTTTTGCTGATTTTTTTTGTTTGGTGTTTTTTCTTGGGGAGGAAGGTACCTATTTAAAAAAAATTGACCCTGTTTATTTTTGACTCTGTTTTGCTTTATTGTATAGGCCCTTGAGTTTCTACCATTCAAAGGAAAAGTAAATTTAAAGAATCCAGAACACGTCTTTTGGATTTTGGAAGATTATGGAATGAACCCAAATGATGTTCCAGAAGAGCCCATTCATCTGTATTTTGGTAGATGGGTGCGTGAGCACGTTTGCTTCAGTTCTTGCAAGCTCATATTTTCAGGAGAGTGTACTTCAGTTTAAATGTGAAAAGTGTTGTAATAGAAAGACTTGTAATAGAAGCAGAAAATACCATTGTCTGAATTTGTCATTGCATAATACTCTGAAGCAAGTCTTGGGAGTCCTTACTGTGACTAGGAAAAAGTGGCTTTACTGGACAATTTAGAGGTGGAAAAAAAATGAAGTTGTATCTGGAAACACACCTTTGTCTTGCCATCCACTGAGAGGATTCAGCACAGCTGGGGTGGTGTGTTACATTTTTTGGGACCTAGCTCCAGCTGAAGGCCCCTGTTCCAAACACACAGAAAGATGTACAGAACTGTAGATGGCTTGTGGCCCTGCTGAGTGGCATCAGCCTCACTGGAGCATTCTGTAAGTGCTCCAAGTGATCCTGGTAGGCACCTCCATGGAAAAGTGCAGACTGATCCCTGAGGCTTTGGACATCAGTGAGTCCAGCCCACAGGCAGGCACCTGCCTGAGGGAACACCGACAGTGCAGAAGGAACCAAGGACAAAAACTGTCTGGAGCCTGTCATCTGTGGTCTTCATTACAAATGTTCTTGCTTGCTGGCTGTGTGCACTCTAAACCTGGTGCATTATTAGAACATCCTGAGGAAATTTGATCTGGTCTTTTATGTTTCTGTGAGGGAAAAGTGGTTCCTCAAAGGATATCTCCCAGAATGACAGTAGTCACTGGTGGGAATATGTGCTTGCAGTGTCCTGGGTCGAGGGCAGCTGAAGGGAGGGAGGACCACTGCAAAGGTTGTGTAGCTACAGTCAGTGGCTTGTGTTCCAGGGAAGTTAGAGATTCAAGTGATCTGTTAGGGCCTGTGAATATCCTCCATGCCTGTGATTGATGTGCGTGCACCCTGGGTTGTGGCAATGCTGCAAAACATTGCAGCAGTTGTCCCATCTGTGCTGGATTCCTGAAGTGTGTAAAAATTAGTATAGCCACCTGAAGAAATAGGGAGGTGTATTTTGTTAACCCAATAAGACTGGTGCTGAGAGAGGTGGAGGGATAGTTTTAGATAGTGTTTGAATGTGTTTTGTTTTGGATTGCTTTGGTCTTCTCCAATGTACTTTGGAAGTCTGAAGTAAGTCTGATGTCTGAAGTCTGATGTAAAAATGCCAGCATTTGTTCTTTGTTTGCTTTTCCCTCAAATTCTCACCTGTCAATGCTATCCTAAATTTGGATTTTGAGTGGGACAGAAATGCCAGTGAAGAAAGAAATTCTGTCTGACCTTAAGCATCAGTGTGTGTGCATGCATGTCTTAATGTGCATGTTTAATCCTCATATTTTTGAAATCCTTTCAACAATGAACTGCCAGGAATTGTTTTTCTGATGATTAGAATAATAGCAAAGTTACTCTAATTGTAATTTCTTAGAAAGAATTTTCTCTCTAAAGTGTTTGTACATTTTTAACCTCTGTCTTGAAGAATTTACCCAGGTGTTAAACCAAGATATCTGTTGCTTGGAAAGAGGTCTGTCATGTTTTCAGACATCAGAAAGCAAGGTGATGTGTTATAAAGTGAAGTTACCTGGTTTTGGATGGTGTCACTAAAGAAAGTCTGTTAGTGTGTCTGTTTATGTCTTGTATCCAGGATCTGACAGGGGTTTTAAATGTTTCAACAGATTGCAGATGGCCAAAGAGAACTCATCGAATCCTACAGTGTAAAGAAGAGACACTTCATTGGAAATACGAGCATGGATGCCTGTCTCTCTTTCATCATGGCAAACCATGGGAGAGTAAAACCCAATGACATTGTTTATGATCCATTTGTTGGAACAGGTATATATATATATTTTTTTTCAGCTGGTGGGAAGAACTGGAATATTGTGTTAGTGCTTGCACTACTCTTTTACCTAGTGTCATGACTTCTGGTGCTCAACAGATATTTGAGATGATACCAAAGGCAAAATGCTGTTTATAAAATTATGGTTTGTTAACCTGAAAGGGATTTTGGAGGAAGCAGACCAAATTCCAAAGATGTAAACAGTTTATTTTGTGCTTTTAAAAGGTCTGTCTTCATTGTTGTGTTTTACATCACGTGGCCTGAGCACCCATCCATGTGTTTCATGGACTGCTTAAGATCAAAGTGACCAGGGATTGGAATTTGGCTAAGCACTTGCTGCAGTCACTTTCAGGACATTACAAAGCAGCATTTTAGAGCTGGCTCTTTTGGGGAGTGCTGAGGGCATTTCTGGTCATACAACACAACATAGCAGTAGTGAGGTCATGGCAGCATTCCATGAGGAACACTTGGCTGTGCAAAGCTTGTGTTCAGGATATTACTACTCACACAAGGTACCCTTCCCCAGCTGAGCTTTCCTTATTTTAGCCAGGAGGGGGAGCTTTTATTCCACATATTGCTGTGCATGGCACAGAAGTACTTTTTGCCTCAGGGAAACTCAGCTGTATGTGAAATAGCTGATTTATTGTGTCAGCTTGTGCCATATAATTTTAGCAGAGTATATTGTGTTAAGCTACGTAGAGTAATTTCTTCAAAAATGTAGCAAAGGCTGTGTTTCTGACCTAGAATTGAATCATAGAGTATCCTGAGTTGGAAGGAACCTAAAAGGATCATCAGAGTCCAACTCTTGGCCCTGCACAGGGCACCCCAAGAGTCACACCATGTGCCTGAGTGCATTGTCTAAATGTTTCTTGAACTCTGTCAGGCTGTGACCACTTCCCTTGGGAGCCTGCTCCAATGCCCAATCACCTCTGGGTATTTGTTTTTTACTATCCAACCTAAAACTTCCCAGACATCTTCAGGCCATTCCCTTGGGTCCTGTCACTGGTCACCACAGAGAAGAGATCAGTGCCTTCCTCTCCTCTTTCCCCAGCAAGGAAGCTGTAAATTGTACTGTAGTCTCGCTTCAGTCTCCTCTTCTTCAGGCTGAACAGACCAAGTGACCTCAGCTGCTCCCCATAAATCTTACCCTCAAGGCCCTCATCTTCTTTGTTGCTCTCCTGTGCACAGTTTCTAATAATTTAATCTCTTTTTTATATTGTGGCATCCAAAACTGCCCCCAGCACTGGAGGTGAGGCTGCCCCAGCTCAGAGCAGAGCAGGACAATGCCCTCTCTTGCCCAGCTGCAATGCTGTGCCTGATGCTCCCCAGGACACACTTGGCCCTCCTGACTGCTGGGACACTGCTGACTCATGTTCAACTTGCTAAACTTTAGTCAAGGTGACCACATGTGAAATGCATAAATTTAAAAATACTTATATTAATGGGAAGATGGAGAAAAATCTCTGCAGGGAAGTTTGGGAGAGAGAAGATTACACTAGTAGGATAAATTCTTATTAGTATGTGTCTTCTCTGTGCCATAGAAAAAGAGCATGGATATGATATTTTCAGAAACAGAAGGGTTTGGTGAATTCTATGATTTTGTCTTAAATTTTATTCTTATAGGACCTGATTTTTTTAATGCATAATATCATCTTAGGAAATTTTCTCCTCTTTCTTGTGCTTGTCCTTTGAAAGGTTCAGGAAATTCCTCTACTTACCTCTTAGCAGTTGGTTTCATTTTGGCGTCTGTGGCTTTTTGTCTTACAAAACCTGCTAATTTAAATCACAAAATAAAGTCTCTGAGAGCATTCTTTCTCTTGGGAGTGAAAATTGAAGAAAAATAAAAAGGAAGGGTAAAGACAGAAGAAGAAAAATCACATAAAATGATGAAGCTATAGAAATTCAAGATAAGTGTTTTGTTTTAGTTCAAAAAATAACATACACAAAATCCTCCCCAAATTGCCTAGTAGTTTGAATTACAATTTTTTTTTTTTTTGTTAGACATTTGTAAGAAAGGGTAGGGATTAAAGGGGATCCTGGAGATACTGGGTGGCATGCCATTTGTCAGTAGAGTGTATTTATGACTAAATAACAGTGGTTTTTGCACTTGCTTCTTTTGAGTAAACCCCAAGAATTTCAGTTGTCTCTTGAGGACCTTCAGAAGATTTTCAAGCTTGTCAGTGCAACAGTGCCTTGTCACTGGAGTTTCTGGGAGGTGGTTTGGAGTTGAGAGTGATGCAGTCATGTTGAGCTGATGGGCTTAGAAAAATATATATTCAGAATCTGAGGAGCATTTTGAAGAACTGCAGCGTAGATTTCTTTATTAGTGCGGCTTTGTTACCTGGCTGTGTTTCTGCCTGGTTTTTTACACTGATAAAGTGAAGAGTAAACCAGTAATAAACCAATAGAAAACCAAACCAGAATGGCCTTGCAAAATGGTTCTTGCTAGTTGCAAACAAACTGGTTTTTGCTGCATAAGCCAAACCATAAGTCTTTCACGTTAGTATAAGAGTGGACAGTTGGCAGTTTTCTTTGGAACATAAAGTGCTCTTTGACCAGGCTGGCTTTTAGAAGACTTGATTCCCCTTTTTATTGTTGAGCAGAATTGGAATGGCCAAGTCTGTGTTTTTAACTTCCATCCATGTGTAGATATTCTTTCCTCAGCGCTGGGCAGAAGGAAGCCTGGAAGTTTCTAGAAGAATAAATCAAGTCTTTTACCTGAATATTTTGTGCTTCCCCCTAGACAATCAGTTCAGGTTATCTCAGTAATCTCATTGATTGTTCTTTTGGAAGATATTTGTGATACTGCATAGTTGTAAATGACAGGATGTTTTTCTTTGACATCCTGGAGGACCAGACCTCGTCTGTGCTGAAGAGGTGGAGAATAGTGTGTGATAGAAAGGCATGAAGCTCTGTGCCATCATCATTCTGCTACAGGTCACCAGGGACAGAATGATCCCCTGATTAACCCTTTCACATACTGATCAAAGGGCTGGCCATGTAAGAGTATGTAAGTATCTGTGCACCTTCTGTGTGAACACAATTGAACTAGTACGAATTTGAGATTTCTTAAAAGCTGTAAATTCATTATTTCCAAGCTTCTTTTTTTGCCTGTAATTAAAAATATTCTTAGATGGGCAAAGGACTCTCTTCTTACTTTTTTTGTAGGACTGGGTGGTATGCCATACTTGGGGTCAGGGCTAGCTAAATTTGTCTTGACCCTCTGGATGTACTGCCCATCTGTTCTGAGGGATTGCAGCCAAGAAGGGAAATGGGTGATTCCTTTGGGGTGAGTAACCTTGTTTTTCCCTGATCCATTTCACAAGAAAAAGCAGAGGAATATCAAAAGTTGTTTTGTTCTCACTCCCCTTTGGTTTTCGTAGAGTTCATTACCATATGATGTAGAAGTTTTCTGGTGCACGCAGGGCACATTAGGGATTTGGTGGTGCTCAGTGGGTGGCTCAGGACAGTGCAGCCACCTGGGATGCCTGTTTCCATGCTCTTGGTGAATGGGAGAACTGGTGTCACCCCCCCACCCCCCTGCCCCAGCCAGCTTGCAAATTGTCAGCCCTTCATCCTGCAGCAGTCATCCCCTTTATTTAGCAGGACTGTTGATATCAGTGGGGTTCATAGCCTTCTTCTCAGTTCTGTTCTGTTCTAAACCATTCTGGTAGCCACAGACCTCCTTATTAATAACTTAACCACACAAGTATCTGTCCATCTCCTGCAGTCTGTCCGTTGTTTTGTTTGGAAGCTGTTAAAGAGTTAATGTCATTTGGTATGGTGTTCTCTTCTTGTTTAATTAGGAGGGGATGTTGCAATAGCAGCAATTAAAAAAACTGGTTTTATTACAAAATAAGTACATTGGTAAAACTACTGACAAAGTAGGCAGCCTACTCACAGACAAATGATTTGTATGTAGTTTTCACACTTGAAACTGATTGCAGAAATGCTTTTGATACTTATGTTTACACTGGAGATATTTACATTTTTAAGGCTCTTGACCATTGTTTCTTACAATATGGCAATAGCCACCTTCTAGAAGTTTGATTTTTGGACATGGTTAAAGAAACTGGCTTTGAGAACAGACACAGTAGAACTGCCATTTGTTTGGTGATGATTTTTCCAATTTTTTGACAACAGTTTGAAATTCTGTTTCTTGCAAAGTAGAATCAAAAGTTTTGGTTCATGTAATGATTAAAGGATCTTACTGCTTAAAATACAGAAAGCCATAAACAAAACTCCTCAACAATCTCCAGAGATGAGGAGTGATGTAGGGCATACCAAGATAAGGAAAATAATGTAGAACAAAAGACTTAGTGTTATTATGTCTGATTATAATTACATAGTGATTCTAACTTGTTGATAGTTCTACTTCTTTTTTTAGTGTTTGTTTTGGGTTTTTTTCCTTTTTCTTGGGTCTAGTGTGCTGCTGCTGTAGGCTCCTGAAGTTCCTGAGGAAAAAATCCTAATGCAGGTGACATTTATGACAGAAGTTTATACTTTGCCTTTTTTCTTCCCTATCTAGGTGGCCTTCTAATCTCCTCAGCACATTTTGGGGCATATGTGTGTGGTACTGATATAGATTACAACACAATCCATGGATTAGGTATGTTACATATTTTGAAGCCACTGAAATCTTACGCCCTGTAATTTAAGAAGACTGATGGTAGCAGATGATACTTAGTGGATTTTAAAGCAGCATTAATCTTCACAGGATTTATTTGGTCATGCTTAGTTTTATTCACCAATTTACATGTCTGCTAGTTAAGATATTGTCTTATTTTTAAGCAGGAAATATTTTTGAAAAAGAATAATGAAGACCAAAACAAAGTTCCAAATAATCATTACCACAGCTGTGTGCTCTTTTAACCTATGATGTGGCAAGCCCTTCAAAACCTAACCCAGGAACCGTAATCTTATTGTTACTTCTCTGCAAATATGCAAATTATGTATTGACCTAGTGGACAGGGTTGTGACTGTTGGATGGAGTCCACCGGTTGCAAACCAACGTTTTTGTAAATGTGTTATTTGACACCCTGTGCAGATGGTGCAGCAGAACTTTTTTCGTGTATTTTCATTTTTCCTTACTGCTTGTGAAGTTTGCTGCAAGTACTTTTGACAGGTTTTTTTGGTGACATTTGATTATTTTCCTTTAATTTAAATGGTAGAGTATATGAAAGCTCTTCTTATATAATAGTTTCTTGTTGAGTATGCTTTGTTTTTTTCCCTTTCCATTCCCCTTTCTCTCCCAGGCAAAGCAAGCAGAAAGAACCAGAAATGGAGAGGGCCAGATGAAAATATCAGAGCTAATCTCCGACAGTATGGTTTAGAGAAATACTACCTCGATGCACTGGTTGCTGATTTTTCAAGGCCAATATGGAGAAAAGGGATGTTGTTTGATGCAATTATTACAGACCGTAAGTTTGTTACTGCCTTTCATTGCCCAGTAACAGTGACTAAAACGTTATTGCTTGTGTGCATTGATTAAATGTCTGCACCAGTGCTCAGGTCTGCAGCTTCCATGTTTCCAAAGATGATTGTCGAGATCAGCACTATGGAAATTGGATCTGCATTTGATGTCTCTGCATTTATTTTAAGGATAGTTATTAACATGTAACAAAGCTGACAATGACACTTTCTCCCGTGGAGAGAATGTTACCTTCGCCAGCAGAAATCAACGTGGCTGAAAATCATCCTTTGAAGAAGTCGCTTTCAGTAAAAGCATCACATGATTGATGCATAGAGACTTTTTACCAGAATGGTCTGTATTGCTTTTGGCAGCACATTGGAGTCTGCCATGCACCTCTGATGGACTTCGGGAGACTTGTGTTAATGCTTAATGTAATGCTTCCAAAGAGAAATTTTAATGTGTTTCCAATACACTTAGCTACTGGAAGCAGGAGCAGTTTGAAAGGATCATCTGCTCTTTTAGAAACCTATTTACTAAATACTATTTGTCTTGTAAGAGAGGGAAAAGAAACCAAGGGGATGAATGAAGACCTTAATACAGCAATTTCTAATCTCAAGTGCTGGCTCTTAAAATTACACATTCATATTAATTAGGAAGTGTGACTTTTCTGTGTTGCTTACTAGTTTTTATTTGGCCTGTTTGGCAACAAGACAGTGTAGAATATTAACATGGACTTAGAACTGAGTGTGAAACCATTTGTAAAACTTCTGCAGTGGTTAATTGGTGCTTCTGTGATGCTGAAACAAGTCTTACAAATTCAGATTTTTTGAACACGAAGTATGTTATGCAATTAGAAATGTGCAAAAAATGTATGAGGAAAAAACCTTCTCTGGTTCTTATGTGTGAGAATTACCATTTGTGTAATGTTGCTGGCAAGAAATTCTGATATAGTTAATGTCATTTTGAAAAAGGTTAGTTAAGTGCTATAGGGGACATATTCGTATCTGTCAGAGAAAAAAGGATGGGATTATTTATCACATGTTGGAAATCTAAGGAATATCTTTTAAGAAACAACACATCATTGTCCTTTGTCATGTAGCAATCCCTTACAGTTGAAGGATTTCCTTGAAACAGTTTTAAAATAACTTTCTGGAGCAAGAAGCTTTCAACAATCTTGAAGAAATTTACCTTATTGACTTTTACTTCGTAAAAGCTTTCCATTTTTTTAACCTTGTGTAAGCCACAGTTTGTGCACGATTGTGTATATCTGGTGTAATTTTGTGTTATTTGGACAAAGGGTGAGGTTCTTATCTCTGCATTTTGCTTGTGCTTTGTCTAGCACCATATGGTATCAGAGAAGCTCCTCGCAGAATGGGATCACAAAAGGAAACAGTTAAATCAGTTGAAAGAAGGTAGGGAAGCTGTCTTGTCCGTTATAGAATATAAATGTCTTAATGGAAACCCAGTTGCAGCTTTAGAATGTTTGTTACTTCTTGGTTGGCTGTCAGAAGTTAAAAAATGGTAGCAATTATAATTAAAGAGGAAAAACCCTTTTTGTTCTGTCTGCAAAACCATTATGTCACTTACTGAAACCTTCTTGGTTTTGTTTTCCCTCATCCCTTGTGTGTGTATAGATTTTGAATCTTATTTCTCACGTCTTTAAGCCACCATTAGCATGTGTTTCCAGAAAAATTCTCTTTGATCCCTGCAGGCTGCGAAATTACTCCAAAAAAAATCACTCTAAAATACCTGTAATTTTACCTTCGACTTTTTTCTTTTGCATTTTCCACTGCTCCTTGCTTTTCAGAGATGTCCCATGGTTTCTCCACTGCCTGGCTTTCCTTGCCTTCTGACTTTAATTCCTTTAGAAAGATGCTGTGAAAAATAACTATTCCCAGCATACCTGTGGTTCTTTAGACTCCTCTTCAGTACATGTGGAAGTCAAAGAGGCGGGGGAACTTGAGAAGTTGTATTCCTCATAGTAGAAGTTGTACTCCTGGATTGTCTTAGGTAGCTTTGCAAAGCTCAGAAAGTGCTTTTGTGGCTTTGGGTATTTTTTTTTTTTAATTTAGGTTTTACCTGTGCTCTTCTTTGCTTACACTTGTATGTTTTTTGTTCAGCACAGAAAATCACTTCTTCGTTTCATCCAGTTACCATCTAAGTGACATCTTTTTTGACCTCTTGAAGTTTGGGGCAGAATATCTGGTGATGGGAGGAAGATTGGTTTACTGGCTGCCCATATACAGGCCTGAGTATGTACTGTTGAGCTCTGCTGTGCTGTGTGTCAGAATGGATGCTGCATTCTCACTGTGCTTTCCTTTGGGACATAGTACCAGCACTAAGAGTAATGCCCAGACTTTTTATTTTAAAACTTTGTATGAGGGAGGCCACATTTTGTAACAGAGCTTTTGAATGGAGACAATTCCTGACTGTTACCAAACAGAAAATGCCTTTGCATATCATTGCAAATGCATGTCCAGTGGGTTGAGGTTTAAGCTTAAGAAGTTACTTTCGAGGTGCAGATAGATTTCTAAGACAGTAGAAGCAAGGCTAGTATTAGTATGTGTTTCTGCTAAAGTAGTTGATAGAGGTGTGCAAAAGTCATCCTTGGTTCTTTGGGGTTTGGCACTACTGATTTAGCTTTCTTCTGAGAAATAAAAGTGAAGTGACCAAGAGATGGCAGTGAGAGGCAGGAATATCTGAGAGCAGCCCTGTTAGGGACAAGAGAGGCCAGCAGAGACTGTGGGATCTGTCTGCTCAGGAGTGCAGCCTGGATCAGAGCTGAGTGCATAAGGAAAACCAGCTGTTTGCATGCCTTATTTCAGCATCTCAGATTAGGTTTGAGGGTTTTTTTGTTTTGTTTTTGTAAAGATTTTTTACTGTGAAGTGAGGAGTTGATGTACAGTAGTTGTTTCAAGGTGTCTGCCAGATACAGATGTGCTCTGAAGGTGGTTTCTACGGTGTCTTATATTTCTATGTACAGTCAAACTATACTGTTACATAAAGTGGTGGTTGTCCCTGGTTTCACCATGGAAATGGCTTGTGATAGTCCTATATATCTCATGCTGTTCTGCATATTTGGAAATCAAAAGGAGCCATTTCTGTTACATGCTTCTGTAACAGGAGAGTGCACTTTGTAGTTTGTATTTTTTAGTAAATTATAAAATTAGTATTTTAGGCCTTTTTTCCCATAAGACAATTCAGACAAAGCAATGAATGCCATTCATAGTATTATAGATAATTTTCATGTGAATAAAATCTCTTTGGAATTACTGAATTTACTTTGTTCATCAAGATACTAGTGTTTTTCTTTCTGCTCATTGAACTTTTGTACAAGCATGCTTCCTCACTACAGCAGTGTAAAGTGTTTCACTTCAGATAACTTGGGACTGCATATTTGGGATCAACTTCAGTTGCTGTTTTGGGGAGCTCTAGTTGAGTTGACTTTTTAAAACTGAAATGACTTGAAATACTAAAGTTGCTAGGATTAGCATAGAATAGTAGGATAGTAATTTTATTTTCAGCTGCAATAATGAACATGGGGCATTAAAGCAATTAAGTGGGGGGAAGATATTTTTTACTAACATGTTGCATTATCAAATATCCCTTGGCAACACCTGCCTTGAGTTTAATTTTTTGAGATCTTTCTATATTACCTTAAATTAAAGCTGAAACTATTGGATTGGTCTGTTAAAATCATTGCTTCTGTATTTCTTACTTGACATGTTTCTGAGTTTTACCTGAAAGAATGTAGAAATACATTCAATAATGCTAACAGAAAAGGCTTTTTAACAAAGTGATAGTGATCTCTCCCTCTTCAAGATAGCATCTCACTCCAGAGTTTACTCTTTCAGTCAGACATTGAAATCATTGTTGAGTCCAAATTCTTCTAATTCCATTAAAGTCAGCCTCCTGTATGAATATTGAGGGAAACTTTTAAAATATTGTGGCCAGGTGCCTACCTTCGTAAAAGAAAGACAGCTTGACGGTACTGGATGCATCAAAAGTCTCGTTTAATAGAAAAAGCAGTTGAGAATTAATTTCATTCTTCTTTGCCAAAGCATGTTCTGACTTCACCTAGCTGAAGCAGATACTTGTTTCTACATGAGAAGTGACTGAAAAGTAGTTTTATGGTCTGGAAATCTTGGAGGAAAGCAAAGAGGCGGTACTGTTTGGTTTTTTTTCTTATTTGCATATCTGTATTTGGGATTGAGTTACTTGTTTAACAGCTCTCTTTTATCTTAAGAAATGCCAAGTTTTCCACCAGCACCTAGACAGATCGTATTTTAATCCAGACCAACACCTTTACTTTCATTCAGAAAATCCACTTCTTTACAGGAAAAATGTAAATCTTCTCCTATGTACCTTTTAAATTCAAGTCATAGATATTAAGTTGTTCAGATCTGTGTTTCAGTGTCTGACTTCTGTTAACCCCCAAACACTGAAGAATCATAGGAGCAGGTGTTTTGTACAAAATCATACCTAACAATACCAGAACCCATTTTCTGTGTTATCTTTTCATAACTATTACATGAAAGCTTATTACAAAATCTAGGAATAAATGGCTGATCTATGTTTCAGTATATAGGAAGGATATTCATATTTATCATACTTGCTAGGTTAATACTTCTTGCTGCTATAGTCCCCTGCAAAGCTCTTAAATCTTTAAATTTCTCTTTCAGCATTTGGAGAAACAGAAAGATTGAAGGCAATTTAGAGAAAGCACTTTCTATGTAGGAAACTAGTGTGCTTATGAGATGGGGCATTTAAAACACTGTAACTCTTACTTCTATAGATAGTAGCGACGTTGGTTTATAATTAAATCCTATCTAATGTTAAATGATGGTGGATTTTTTTTTTTTTTTGCCATTAGGAAAAGTAGTTACAAAGAGATAAATTTGTATACCAAATTTTGAAGTTCAGGAATGTTACTGTCTAATAAGAGCTGGCTTAATAAGATTTGAAATTGAATTGCCATGATCTCCTTTTAGGGAGCCAGAGTCTCTTATTCCTGCAACTTCATATATGTTGACTGTGGAAAATATCTTTAAAATCACAGCTCTGACTGAATAAGTTGTTGTTCCTGGTTGGCTGAGGTATTTTGTACTTGAAATTATACAGGTAGGCCCATGTGTACATACATTAACATCATTTAAATACATGCAGAAAAGGGGAGAGTGTCTCTTTACTGTGGGGTTTTAATTTATTCTACACACTGCATGTCAAGGTGATTGGAATATATGATGTCAAAACTCTGAGCAGCAATATCTGAATTTATTTAATCAGGTTAAAGTGCATAACAACTTTCAACTGTGAACTTTTCTGTGAAGTGTCTGTAAGAATTTTGTTTCAGATGCAGTTCTTCCACTTCATGAGCCTACCGCACTAAGAATGATTATTTCTTCCAGATACACAGAAGAGATCATTCCCCGCCACCCATGCCTGAAACTTATTAGCAACTGCGAGCAGCTGCTTTCCAGCCACACATCAAGGCGCCTCATAACCATGGAAAAGGTGAAAGAATTCAAGGTAAGCTTGAGTTCTTGATCATATCGTGTAAAATAGTAGCTGTTGTGTTCGTGACAAGTTCGTGCTATTCAGCATTTGATCCTTGTTTCTGTCTCACTTTGGTTTTTATGATCAGAGTTACAGCTTTTGTAAAATTGAGCATTGATTTAAGGGACTGTTCTGGTTTTGGTTTCTTCCTTTTTATTCTCAGTTTTTTGGTAAACTCTTCATCCTGAAGAAGTCCCTTGATAGTGTGAAAAAGATCTTTGAACTTATGGTTACTTGTAAATCCCATCCACAGAGACTTTGCCTTAATGCCTAAGTTTCCGTTTATTGCAAAGTGTGTCTCAATGCCCAAGTAAATACTAAATATCTGTGTGGGTCTTGCAATACAGGTAAACCTTATTTAATTATGTTATTTCATCTTTAGAGTGGTACATTTTATATTTTGGAGTAATGCTGAAGTTGCGACAAGTACAGCAAAGCGCACTGGATCTTTTTTCTCTTTTTCTTTTGTGACACACTGAGTGCCTCTCCTGAGGCACTGGGACTGGGGAATACTGCATTCAGATCTCCTTTCCATTCTTGCTACTTCTCTCACTTAATGATGTTAAAAGAAATGCTAAACACAATGTGAGGCAAAGTCTTAATGAAATTGCACTCAGTGAGCAAGTGTTTTCAGTACATTGCTTGTCAGCTGGAGAGCTGTTTCTGATGGCAGGAGATGCAGTCAGGCTGCTGTGTCTGTGTGGTGCTTGCACTACTGACACAGCAGGGGTTCAGTGCTGCCTTCATAATGCTTGTGGTGACTGCAGTTCTCAAGCAACACCTGAACTTCTATAAACACTCTGTGTGGAGCTCAGCCTCAGAGCTGCCAACTTCACCAGTAGCAAACCAGGAGGGTAGATGATGAAAGTTTTTGACATGTACGTCTCAGGGTGTTCAGGGAGGTTTTTGGCAGCAGTTTTATTGCTACCAGTGCTGTAGGGTAGCATATTCTAACCTAAAAAATATATCAGCCCTTCTGCAAACAGATTTGCGTCATTTGTTACTCTCCTCTCGTGCATCACCTGTTCTTCAGTTCATGGTTTGACAGGTTTGTGTCTGGAAGCGCTTAGCTCTGAGCACCTGAGGCTAGTTGGCAGGCTTGCTGCTTAGATAAGACTGTGCAAGTGCTTACATTCAGTATTCCAGATGTGTGTTAGATAATTTAAAGATACCAGAACCCATGTGTTGTTTCTGATGATGCAAAATTTGTCTAGAGAACAAAATTCATGTTGAATCCTTAGCCACTGCCTGCTTGGTTTAGGACCTTGTTTTGGTGTCTAGGATTTCCCCACTCCAGTGTCCCTTACTTGGAACATGTTTTTTCCTCTATTAATATCCTGAGCAACCTTGGAATTGGATACTTCTGACTTGCCAGATAGGACCATAAAATTCAGTAGTTATACTTTTGTCTGGTTTTCTTTTTCCTAAGTGAAAGAGTGAATTTTTATGGGTATACCTAACATTTATGTTTCCAGAAAGTTCCTGACTGCATTACTAAACTGGTTTGTAATAGGCCCTTAGTTGCCTTTTAATTCAGCTTAGTGCAGCACTTGCAAATGGATAAGAAATGTTACAAATCATGTTACTGTTACTATGCAGTTCTTCGGTTTCCCCACTGTTTGCCACCAATACGGAATTGCAGATTTCACAGCAAATTTTGATTTCACTATTAACACTTTAAATAAACTCTTAACTGGACATGAATTCAGTCAATTATTGAAATTGGTGGTGCAGTTTGATTGGAATGGTTTGTAATAAAAAGGAGATCTAAGAAATCATAAGCATGAAGATCATATATTGTATTAAAAACCTCACAAACCTGGTATTATATAACTCGCTGTCTTGTAAGCATCCCGTCTGTTCTTTTTAAGTTTACAGTGAAATTGTGCCAACTGGAAAAGGTTTCTTCCTGAACTCAGTGTTGATATGAATATGCTTTTCCAGCATGTGCACAATATGAGCAGAAGACTTTTTGGTTTTTTAATTACCATTTCAGACAACTTTTGCCATTGTTCCTCCCAGCACAGCATTCACCCCAAAATGCACACTCCCCTCCTGCCTCCTTCACGGCACAGCTGCACACTGTCACCCCAAAACCCAGGGTGGGTGGGGCAGGGGCAGCTGCCGCCTCAGCCCAGAGCCCTATGTTTCTCCCTCCCTGTGAGGCATCCCACTTTTTTAATGCCAAGAGAGATGCCTAGAAATGATGTAGTAAGATGTAACAGAAAATTTGGATGAAGGACAAACTCTGAGCTTATGCTTGTCCAGGAAGGGACTGTGAAGCGCCAGGCACGCAAACCCACCCTCCTGAATGGGTCAGGCATTTCCATGTCACGTGGTCACTCTGGAGTTGTTACTGGTGTAGAATTTTTCCTGCTGAATTTAGCAGTGTCTAAATTCAGTGTCTAAGTTCCTGGGTGTATGACCCTGCTGTCTCTGGTTTGGTAACTGCTCCTTTTTGTTTATAGCTGTATAACATTAGTACAAGTGGTTTCTATAGCTACTGTCCAGCACCAGATGTGGAGTGGTAGGAAACAGTGATAAGGCTAGGAAGACTTTTTTTAAAAACAAAAACTAAATGTGGGTAATTACCTTGAAGCTGAGCTGGGGCATGCTAGATGAATAAGAATCTTTAGAATGTCACTTAATATTTGCCAAGATTTCAAGAAAAACATTTTCTTGTTATCATTCAGCATCTCCTTCTCTTCCACCTCTTCATTATTTGTTAGAAATCTCTAAAACATATTTTACTGCTGTCTTTAGAACAAATAAATTAAGAGGTTTTTTACAAGTTATTTTCTCTGTAGAGTTAAATGAAGCCTATCCCTGGTGTTCAGATTGTATCCATTCAGCTCCTTGATACACAGTAGTATAAGTTAGAATTTGTTTGGAAATCCTTAGTCTCTGAAATCCAAGAATTTCAGTTACTTTGATAAGTCCTCACACTGCCTTTAAAATTCCTTTGACTAGTAAATCTCAACAGTGACTGGTATCTCCAGGCAGTTCAGGATTTCTTATTTTCCCTTTTTTAAGCAGCAGTTCCCATTCTTGTTGGTGTTTGTTTGGTTGGACGTTTTTTTGTTGTTTTTGTTTGTTTGTTTGTTTGTTTGCTTTTAAGCAATTGCCATATTTATTAGACAGTCATGTCTGTACAGATAAGAGGTGGGGAATGGAACCTCTTAGACTGGAATTATTATGATGTGGGCCAGGAACTTCCTTTGTAATCTCTCCTATGAAATCCATGCCTGACTGCAGATCTCTCATTTAGCGAGCAGTGTTTGCAGAGCTCCTGATGAGGCTTGGATTTTTGAGATGAGATTCTGCTGTGGAGTGGTGCACCAAGCCTCGTTCCATCTGGTGCATGCAGATGCCCCTGTTACACCTGTGCTCTGCTTGAAGTTTGTTCTTCTACACAGCACATCCTCTCTTTGCCCTAACCAGCTTGGAGGTAGAGGAAAGGGTAGTTTACTCCTTCATCTCTTCCTACCAAATTAGCATTTTGTTTCCTATGGAATCAAGATGAATGTTGTACACATGCATGACCTCTTAGAGGTTATGGGGATTAATTTTTATTTTAGAGTATCTTTGATCTATGTATCATTATACATTAGGGTCAGATATCCTGTCCATTTCTCAAAATAAGTGAATTACATAGCATTCTTCTTAAAGCATCTCAGTGATATAAAAATATATGTTTATGTCAAAGAAGGATTTCTGACCTGGAATTGCAAGAGAAAAGTGCTCTTTTTCAAAGAGTAGCTGGAGAAATGGGTACAGGCTGGCTGTAAGAGGAGTGTGTCTTTAATCCTTCTTATTTCCTGTCTGTCTATAGTAATTTTGTAATTTTCAGTTTTTTCACAAACATGCTAAAAGTCTGTTGTTTATCAGCCTGAGAATAGCCATGGAGACAGCAGTCTCTCACAGGTGACTAAAAGACAATAGATGATACTGTGCCTGCATTGGGTTTCCTAAAGTCATTTTCTCCTGCTATTTTCCAACAGTGAGTATTTAAATAGAGCTGCTGCTGGTGGTGTACATGCTTTACATAGTAGTTATCTACATGGCACTGAACATTTAGCAAGTTAATTTAAGTTGGTGTCACATTCCTGATGCCTGCTTTCATAGCAGGTGAGACCTTCTTTGAAGTAATATCTTATTGTGTCCAGAAGAGGGCTCTCCTACATGCACACCAGCGTCTTGTTGAAAAACCTTTTCTTTCACTCCCTTAGAATGCTCGTTAAGATCTCCAGAGCTAGGAGAGTTGTTCATCTCAAAAGAGCTGAAGGGAGAGATTGTCCACTAGGATTCTGTGCATCCTTGCATTGTAGTACTCTTGTAATATGAAAATACTGACTAAAATCTACTTCCATGTTCCTACTAATGCTAAAACATTCTGCAGTAACTTTATTTTTGAATGTGAACAAATAACTAAACGTTTTAAGGTAGTGAACCAATGTCTATGTTACTGCATTGGTTAAAAAAAGAGAAGAAACTTGTGGCAGAATAGAGGCTTTGTTCTGTTGTGTGCTTGTTTTTATTTTCTCCTTGTGCTGTTCAGTTGTTCTGTGTGAGGCTCCTTCTCACTGTTCCTTCCTGCTTTTGAGCATAATGAGAAACTGACGTCACCCAGAAGCATTAAACTGTTTTTGGAAGTTGCCATCAGTTTTCTTTAACACTCAGATTAAAGTTTGATGTAATGTTTATCTTACAGCATTGCTAATGTTAGCTGACAAGTATCTTAATTGTATAAAGCCACAGTACATGATGAATTAAACCTTTGTATATACAGTGGGCCAATTTTCTAAACTGTGTTTTTGGCTGGTGTCAAATAGGTATTATGTATGGGGATTTACTATGTCAACTTTAACTTTCAGAAATACATGAATGTTGCACAGAAAAAAATATCTCTGAATGTGCTTCAGTAACTGTTGGGACTCATTTTACCATTTGTGTTCCTCTTCTGTTTGTGCCTGCCTTCCACAGACCTCTGACTGACTGAATTCTCCTGAAAATATTTTTTCTGGATAGTGACCTGTGTGGTGCACGGTACCTGTGCCCATTTGGTCATGTAAGGGTGAGATTCTGGTGATGTCAGCTGAGATATTTTCAGTGACTTAAGTGTGCGCTGTTGAACTGCAAAACAAAAACCTAACTGCCTTACCCTTCCACCTCATGGTTTGAAAAAGTCTGTTTTTTAGACTTATTCTTTTTCAATACAGGCTGAACACACTACCCTAAAGTCTAATGTTTGTCTTCTGGTGCCATGCAGGATCAAGATGAGAACTCTTACTTGTTGGATGGCCAGTATATGCCATACAGGGGACACAATTCTTTCCGTGAGAAGTATTTCAGTGGTGTGACAAAGAGGATTGCCAAGGAAGAAAAGGACAATCAGAAGTAAAATATTATATAAACAGCTTAAAAAATGGGAAAAGAATGAAGACCGTGTTTCTTTGTAAGGACATCTGGATATGAACATTCATTTGGATGCTTCAGAAAAATAAGTAACTGCTTTTAATTTTAAAACAAGATGAAACCCACAACCCAGGTTGGGAGCTGTTCTTTTTAATTAGCTTTGTTTATAGCAGATTTTATTGTACAAGTTTTTTTGAGTCTTATTTAATTTATATTTGTACTTTCAAGTACTAATGATGATTGACTAAAACCATTATTATTGTTCTTTCACCATTAACGTTTACAAGAAAGTAGTAGTATTATTTGGCTTCTTAAACTGTGAACATCTGGCTGTTTTAAAAACACGTGGTGGTGATCAGGGATTGCTGATTAAGAAGATAATTTTAATTTGTTTTGGTTTTTTTTGTAAATGGTGTACAATAAACCAAGGTTGGCGTGAGGTTTTTTTAATTCTTGCATGCAGTAATTGCTCATATCAATTCCACTTGCTCTGGCTGAGGTCACAAGTGTTTAAAACAAACAACAAACACAAAGAAACAACTGGGCTCATGCACACCCCACAAAAAGAAAAGCCTCTGTGACCTGACAAACTCTGGAGAGCCTATTAAACCCTGTGAAGCCTGTCCACATCTGAAGCTCATCTGTACCTTGGATTTGCTTTTGCATTCCTAAACCTTGACTCTTGGTAACGCCAACTGTCTTCAATTTTTGGTTCAGAAATCAATAGTTAAACCAGTAACAACAACAGCATAAAATCAGTAATGGTTCCCTAATGGTATTAAGCCTAATCAAATTTTTGAAACCAAAGCTGTATTTGTTAAAGGGCAGACTTTGCTGAATCGACACCACGTCCATCATGGAAATACCTCATTTGAAAACCACTAAGCCCATTAATTCAGGATGTTAATGGCCCTGCTCAGTTTGGTGGTCAGATATGGTCACATATTCTTCTTGGTCTGCATTCACCAAGCAGGGCCCTGGTGCACGCATCTGCACTGCAGCCAGAGGAGCCCTGCTTCCCACTTTGCTGCAGGTCGCTGACTGTGGTCATGTAATGTCTTTGTAGATCATAATTTTTAAGTGCCTCTCCAAGGAAGGCGCAGGTCATTGTGTGTATCTGATTGAGTTCATTAACTGAATTTGCTCTTCTGTGTATTGTGGTCCTCAGCTGCAGCAGGAAAGCTTACAAACTCAGTGACAACTTAGTCTGGCATTCTGGCTCTAATCTGTGGTGTGTTAAAAACTTCTCAAATAGTGATTTATTTTCTGTGTTTCCATTATAAATTACTTTGTCCTGACACTTTTAATGTCAGCCATCTAATAGTCATTCTGGACTCAACTTGGAGCAAGATCAAAGCTCAGAAAATTTTTCAAAAGCAGAATTTGAATTGATCATTTTCAAATATTACATCAAAAATGTAGTTCTTCTGAAAACCTGTCTGCATTTCAGCATTACAATTTAGCATTCATCTTTTATTACTTAACAAATTAAAATTTGTTTCCCTTCTTCATAGGCAAGGAGTTTTTCTGGGTGTATTTATTATGCATTTAAAACTCCATTTTTGTGAAAGTTACCTTACACATGATCTAAGTGGTTGTACAAGAGGTAAGGTAGTGGCAAATCTGGCTCTGCCTGTCCAACGAAAATGATTTAGTTTATTTCTCCTTTGCCTGGTCCAACTTCTAGTCCCTTCAGCAGTGGTGGTGTGGCCTTTGTTTAGCAGTCCTTACATACCAACTCTGTCATTACTGAAGGATCCTGTTTTGAACAGAAACTGTATTTGGGGTACTGCATCAACACTGGCTAATCAGAAATCATTTAGAATTGAAATCAGATGTTCAGTCTCTGCTGATCCCCAACTTTAAAGCTGTCATTTGGAGATGTTCCTCATCTTTAAATTTCTCCTTGCTTAGTGTGCACGCTCCAGCCTGTTGTGCGTGCAGACTTCCAGAGCCCAGGTGTTTATAGATCCAGGGCTGTGACACAGTCCTGGCGCTCTCCCGGCCGGCTGACTTATCCTTTCGGCAGCGTTTGGCCATCAGTGGCCGCGGCTCCTGGCACTTCCTTTCACTCTGGTTCCATCCAGTCTCTTTCCATGAGGTTCCAGTTTCCTGTCCCTGGCCGGGAGCGGCAGTTCGTGAGCCCGTGCTGAACTCATGCCGTTGTCATTCTCTCCTTTGGGGTGGTTTGTGCCATTTTCCAGTTTTTAAAAATAAATGTTATTTTTGGAGTGCTTTGTTGTGCTGCGGCGAATTGGATGGAGGGAGGAGCTGAAAACAGCTGCGAGGTCATATGGGCAGAAGCTGTCTCTTGCTGTAGAGAGCAATTTGTTGAGGCAACAAAGGGAAAGAGCTCCCTCTTTTTACAGGATCCCTTTACCTGGTGGTGGTGTTCTGACTGCAAGCCTACCACATATTGGTGGGAAGAAGGGGAAAATAGTGCAAATCGATTTTCTGTGCATTTACTGTGTACCCTACCTGCCATCTCTCTCTAATAGTTTTTATAATTAGTGGCCAATTTGACTGAGTCGGTTTGATGATGTCTTACGGATAACAGAACTACACTTTTGTTGAAATAGGCAGAGGGAGTGAAGAAGAAGACAATCTCTTCCAAGGAAAAGGCTGTAATACGATTTCAACTCTCATTAAACATCAGAGAACCCACATGGAAACAAGACCTGGACAAAAGCTCTAACCAATTCTTTTTGTTTCTGCTACTACAACCATTGCTGGCGTTGCTGCTTCTTGATCTGCTCATTAAAACAAAGAGACACAAGTAAAAGCATACAAAAAAGCTTTTTTAGTAGGAACAGAAGGGTCTTGGCTGAACTTCCCACTTCTACTCAAGCTATGAGGCAAACTCGCAGAAACTCAGACTCAGTAGTTTCTCCTTGTTACTGAGTCAGGCAGATGTGTCAGCTTGGTGAACTTCTCAAGGATAGTGCAGCTCTCCCTGTAAACCATCCTAAGAAACTGGTGTCTGTTAATGGGAGGACATCTGGGTCCCTTCCAGTACAGAGGCAGTGCCCCCTCACTGGACATGGGCTCTCCAACAGCAACTCTTTATGGTTGATTTTGGTGGACCCTTTATTTCTCTCTACCTGTTCTAGAGGCCTGGAAGGCTGTGGTGGGAGTCCTTAACAGTTCAGCATATCTTTTTGTTAGACAAGCACTCAGTGTTGTGACTTAAGAAGGTCATGGGTGTTCATATGCGCCACAGCTGCCAGAAGGCAGTCAGATCTTTGTGACTTCTCAGTCAAGGCTCACCTGTCCAAAATTACTGAAAAATGGTGCTAGGAAGATACATCATGGCCTTCAGGCTGCTTTGATATTGGTTAAATGTAAAAATCTCATAGGGAGGGAATGCCTTAATAATTCTGAATCTGTGCTTTCCTTCTAGCTCTGCTTTTTTCCTGTCTCCAGGACTATTCCACAGCTTTAAGGCCATCAGCCAGAGAAGGGTATCACAGAGTGCTGAACCTGTGGCTTTGCACTGTCCTCTGGTCACAGGTTTTCCACAGACAAAAATGTCCAGTTAGAGCAGGAAAGAGGCACAGGGATGATACACAGTGGTTGCAGGTTTCCCTGTTGGACAAGAGCTCTGGGGTTACTTGGCAGGAGATTCAGCTGCTGGCTCAGCTCCCATCACCACCATGTTTCTCTTTTCTGCCTCTCCACCCCTTCATAGAAGCTGGGAAGAAAAATTTAATGTGTTCTTTCTTTGCTGTTTAGTTTGGTTTGCAGTTTAAACTGAGGTCCAGAGTTGAACAAGGCTGTCTTTTCAGTCTGGAAACTTCTTCTTAAAAAAAATAGAGTTGTGGGTACCCTGGAGAATGAAAAAACTAGTATCCCTCTCCACCTTTCTTTTTTGTTTGATATTTGCAAAAAACCCCTATTTCTTTAACCTTATTCTCTCCTGAAATTGATTTTGGTGATCAATTTAAAATTTCAAAGGCAAAATATATCTTACCTGCCCCTGTGCTACCCTTTTAATATATGTCTCTGATGTTCTCTTACTGGCTCAGTGGGCTGTAAAAATCTGTGTTTATGTATGTATCCTCACAGCTGTTTTCATTACAGTTCTCTGTCCTGGATGCTGTTATTTTGTACACCGTATTTTGCATTTTGTACTGCCTCTCACCAATTCCCGCTTTCCTGAGCCTGTGGGTGGGGAGGACACCACTCCAAGGAGATGAAAGCTCTCTGTTAGCTAAAACACCTCATCAGACCCAAGGTCCTGGAGGATGGACATTCTGCCTGGGTGCACTGAGGGCACTGGACTTCGAGACAGGTTTGCCAAGTAAGATCTTTTTTAACTCTTGTAGGTTGCATAAGGTGAGGTGGGCAGCTGAAAGGTAAAGTCCACTGTCAGGAGGAAAATCTCGGTGTCTTTGCTGCTGCTCTTGGGATATTGGCTGCCTCTGCACCCAGGAGGTGCTTCAGAGGCTGGTGAAAACCCACAGCAAACCAAGGCACAGGGGATTCCACTGAGTGTGTCAGGTTTGACACGGAGTACTTAGGGTAGCAAAGTACGATCAGGATATTTTGCTTCATTTAAAACTCCCCAAAAGTTTAATTTTTTTAAATTCATCTTTTAGATGCTGGAAAATGATGATTTTGTACACTGACACGTTAATGATCATCTGAGATTCTAATCCAAATTTTGGTGCCTTACATAAAAGAGGTGAAAATAAAAAAATTCTAAGCATGTTCAAAAGAGCATAGTATTACTGTGGTAATTTTTTTCTGAAAGAAAATGTTATTTGAAGTTTTTTCCCAATGAAAATGCCACTTGATGTATAAATTCTGTTTTAAAATTTGTTCTGCTTGGATTCATTCTAATAAATACTTCATTAATAAAGTGCAAAATAACAGGTTATGTTATTTTATGTAATAGGATAGGTAGTTAACTATAATCAAATGCATAACTCCTAAAAGTTTCATCTCTATAAGGAGGTACCATTGGCAAAGTAGTCGTAGTTAATTGCAATATTTCCTTCTCTGGAGTCTGTCCCAGAAGATGGGATGTCTCTGACTGATGTCTAGGGATGGATGTCAGTGCCATGACTGGACAGCCCAGAGTGTCTTTGCTTTATCCTGAGACCAATATGAAAGGTTTCCAGTAAACACTGAGAATTATGCTGTGTATTTTGGAGGCAAAACTAATCCTTGTTCTATCTTTTCTTCCATAGAAGAGCACTAGGGGAAATGCAAGTGGGTAACTGCAGTACAGAATAAATTCAGTTATGAAAGTTCTTAACTAATAGCCAATGTTCCTTAAATACTGTGATTTTTGGCTAGACATGAAATACAGCTATGTGGAGAAAATCCTTTGAGTAGTTGGATCTATTACAGAATCACAGAATATGCTGAGTTGGAAGGGACCCATCAGGATCATCAAGTGCACCTCCTGGCCCTGCACATAACATCCCCAAGAAATCACACCCTGTGCCTGAGAGCATTGTTCAGATGCTTTTTGAGCTCTGTCAGGCTTGGTGCTGTGACCACTTCCCTGGGGAGCCTGTTCCAGTGCCCAGCCACCTGGTTCTTCTGGGGGAAGAACCTTTTCCTGATATCCAACCTAAAGCTCCCCCATGTCAGCCTCATGCTGTTTCCTCAAGTCCTGTCACTGCTCACCAGAGCGAGGAGATCAGTGCATGCTCCTCCTCTTCCCCTCACAAGGATGTTGAAGACCACAATGAGGTCTCTCCTCAGTCGTTTTCAGGCTGAAGAGACCCAAGTGATCTCAGCTGCTCCTCATAAGGCTTCCCTTCCAGACCCTTCACCTTCCTCATGGCCCTCCTTGGACACTTTAATAGCTTAATGTCTTCGTTACGTTGTGGCACCCCAAACTGCAGGCAGGTTCAAGGTGGGGCTGCCTCAGTGCATGGGACAATCCCCTCCCTTGCCCAGCTGCAATGCTGTGCCTGATGCCCACCAGGACATGGTTGGCCCTCCTGGCTGCCAGGGCATGGCTGGCTCGTGTTCAACTCTGTTTTGACCAGGACCCCCAGGTCCCTTTCCGCAGCCCTGCTTTCCAGCATCTTATTCCCCAGTCCAGCTCCTCACATTTACATACAGGCAGTCTTGAGTTGTTCATGGTTGTCTTCTTTGTGTGACTGTATGTGGTGGTGGAATGATGCCTCTGTGGTCACAGTTCATGCCTTTAAAAATCAGGTTTGTTTTGAGGCAGTTGGCTTAAAGCTTTGAGATCTGAGATCAGGAGTGCTGGGCAGGTGCAATGGGTTTGTTGCAATAACAGCTGTGACAGAGACTAGGATAACCAGAATCATGAGCAGCACCATAGGACATGTGCTTCTGTCCTCGAGGGGAACCTTGTATCTCATTAATAGACAGACCCACAGCAATTTAGAAGCATTTTGGGAAGTTGCTGCTCTCTCTTCAAAATCCATATGTGGCAGAGTACTTGTTGCTTGAGCCTCATTCCTTAACACAACACTCCCTGGATAAATGAAATTACATGAGAAAAGGAGCTTGTTTGCTTAAGCAGTACTTGTCAGAGTCAGCATTTGCAAAATGTCATGTTTTAGTCTCCACAGCTTGGAGCAGGAACTGTCACAGAAGTGTGTGTGCACCTCTGGTCCTGTCTCTGCTGAGGAGCTGGTCCCAGGCAGTGGGGACGTGCTGGTGCTCGCTGGGTGAGCACACACAAGCCCCAGGCACCACCTGTGCTTGTGCTATCTCCTGCTCTGGTGTTCCCCCTGACAAGCTGCAGGCTGAACTCGTTAAACTACTGCTGTTTGCTACAAGGAATGACCTGCCAAAAATCTGCACAGCCCTGTGCCACTGGGGCCAGGGGAGCCGGCCCTCCCCGCTCACCCCCAGCTGCCCTGCCTCTTTACAAAGAAAAGAAATTAATTCTATAATAATCCTAGAATGGCATTTTTAGCCTTATGTAAAAATGTCAAGGAAAACAAAGATAAGGATTATTTCTTAATTAAATACGGATTTTATTTTGGTTTTTGTTTTTACTCTAAAAGCAAACCAAAACAAGTTTCTGCCAAGAGCTGTTATAGCCCACCCCCTTTCTATTTTTTTTTAAATTGTATTTTTATATGCCTGGCAGAATTAATGATGAAAATCTTTCCAGCTGTGACTTTGCCAGAATCCCTTTCTGAAGCTCCTACTAATTTGGATTAAAACTGGATGGATGAAAGCCTCAGACAGCAAATCCTGGCAGTAGATTTGCTGAGGCCCCACAGCATATACTTCTCCAACTGTTCTTATCTTCTGAGGAAAAAAAAAAAAAGAAAAGAAAAAACAGTAAACATAATTTTGTAATTACACAGTTGTATTCTCCCTGGTTTTCACCTCCCTGGGCTGGGACACAGGGTCCCACCACCTCAGCAGCCTGCTGGGTGGTGGGACAGACAGGACAGACCCCTGGCGTTTGCAGGGCAAGGTTTTAATTGCAGAATTGTGGAGTTTTTAAACACTATCTTGTACCAGCTACACTAAATGTTAACAGCCTGGATTTTAGAGGGATGTAACAATTCAGAATGGAAGCTGTGGGTGTGCAAGCCTCTCATTGCAAGGATGTGAAGCCACCAAGCTTCCTGAGCCCTGGCTGCTGGGTGTTCACCTCACTTGCTTCATTCTAGCAGCGTTGGCGCCGCCTTGTCTTACTGTCCAGGCTTCCTGGAGCCAGCAGCTGCAAGCTTTCCTACTGCCACAGACAATTAAATTAATTTCTTCAAATTGGACAAATCGATCTCTGGCAAGTGGCCCATGTTCCTGCTCCTCTTCCCTCTCGCCAGGAGAGTCTTCTGGAAATTTGTGAGCTTACTAAGCCCTCGCTCCATGAGTTCCTCCCTTCATGGCCATGCTGAGGCCAAGAAAAGGCAGTGCTCTGAACATGGGCAGTGCTGTGGGATGCTGACAGCCTCTTCCCATGGCCTTGCCACAGGCTGCCCTCTTCACCAGCACAGCCCCTCCAATTGTGACGCTGCAGCTCACAAAGGCACCTGATAGCTACTTGTGAGCACGATGTCTTAGATCCCAGTGCTTCCTGGAGGGGATGGCAGGAACTCCTTGCTGCAGGTGCTCCAAGCACCTTGCTGGCCTGCCTGGAGTGCCTCCTGCATGGAGAAGGAACATGAATATTACCAGTTATACTGATGGCATAGTCTGTTAATCATTAGGAACAATAGCAACTTTCCCCACTTGCAATTTCTGGCAAATCAAAAGATTGTGAAGGAAGTGCCAATTCTAAAGCATTATGGGAGATAGTGTAGGCATAGCAGCATCTCCTGTCTCCAGGCTGTGCCTGCTGGCATGGAAAGACATGTTCTTCTGTGGGAGACATACCCTTTCCACAAATTTCCAGTGGGCCAAGGGCTTTGTTTTTATGGGGTGTCCTCCTGCGTTTTGCTCCATCACTGTTTAGCAAGTATGAGCTTGAGAGGGTGTCTCCAGCTGCTTTGAGCTTTTCTTTCCTTCTCAAGATGCCTTGAGGTAGTCTCAAGGTAGAGTGTAGTTTCAAGGCACCTTGTCTACACCTAGCCTTTCATGTCAGTGCCATATCTCAAGCAGTTGTGTTAGTGTCCTTGTAGTCAGTGGACAGGGCACTTGTCCATCTGCTCTTCTGGAGCTCTTGCTTGTGCACAACTCAGACTTGCTCATTTAGGAGCTACTCTAGTTGGTAATGTCTGGTTTTTACTGAACTTTGTTTACACTGAGGCCAGTTAATTCACCTTCATTTCATGCATGCATATAAGCCCCTGCTTCTGTGATGCTGGATAAGAATATTTATGAAATAGTTTTGCCCTCTTCATTTTCATCTACTTTGTCCATCCAAAAATGAACCAAATTGGTTTTGATACAAGAAAAAAGAGTAATTCAAGAAACACCCAGGAGAGCAAACACCCAAAGATCAAAATCTTTGTTGCTCTCTTGGCAGACATAGAAGTTACTTCCTTTTGTCCTTTTGTCCATTTATCGGGTTTGTGGCTCATGATTTCTGTGAGCTGCTGACTACTTCTTTTCTTGTGGGTTATCTAAATATTTATGCAGCTAATTTTATTTCCCCTTTCACTAGATTGTTACTTTATATGTATGATGCTTTAGGGAGCTGATGGGTAAGATACAAATCCTGCTTGGGAGTACTGGATTGCACTTCATGAAAGGTTCTGCAGATGAGTTATTGCTCCTCAGCAAGTCCTCAGCCTGTGGTTTCACAAGCATGGATGCTAATGTGACAGTGCAGTGCTGCTGAAAGGAGTGGGGTTTGTGCCTTTTCCCTGTTCCCTGGTCCGGGCTTTTCTCACCCTCTGCTCAGCAGTGTTATCCACACTTTGACCGTGATTCTTACTGGAGCATTTCTTGTGCCAGTTCAGCATACTAGCACCCAGCATAAAGCTGGCTATTTTGCTGAAACAGATTATCCCAAGGGAATGAATTTCCACCTTCTGAGGTGAGCTCTTCGATCAGCTAGTTGTGGTCATGAAGCTGCGATCTCAGTCACATCACTCCTAGACCTCAGGCTGACTGTGGAGGCTGTGAAGGTCTTTGCTGAATTGCCCAAGGACCTCATGGCAGAAGGAAAGCAAATGATGGTCTTTTGTGTGACAGAGACCATGGCTTCATGACCACCAAGAGCTGATCCAACAGCTCTCCTCAGAAGAAGGAAATTCAGGCCATGCCTTTGAGAAAGGGGATGATACACCGAAGTGAGAAGGATTGCCTTTGGGGGTTGTTTATTCACTTGAGACTTAATGCTTTATTACGTTTTTCCCTTAACTGAAGAGCTATGTCGTGGGTGCTGAAAGTTTTCTTTCCTTCTTGTGATCCAGAGGCAAGGTGTGCCAGAGTTAATACAGAGGAGCCATGAGGATCAGTAGTGGAACTACAAATGGTCCATGGGATTTACCATCTTGGAGGGGCATAAAGAGATTTGCAGCCCTGCAGTATTTGCAGTCTCTCTTCAGATTTTGGAGGATTTTAAGGTGTGGGGAAGTCCAACCACAGTATATGCCACAGAGCAACAATTGCCTTTTTCGTGTGTGATTGTGGATATTTATTTATTCAGTGCTCTCTTTTAAAATACCTCCTAAATACTACTTCTCTTTTCCTTTCAAAATCTCTCCAAGCTGATTTGGCTTATAATAGTTTCCAACACTGTGAAAGTGGCCCTTTTGGAACACAATATTTTTCTGCTTTGGTCTTTGTCGTATTTGGAATTGCATCTCAGTGGCTACTGTTTTTTATTGAGAAATCAGGTCCTTTCCTCTCAGTCTGTCAGCTGAGGGTTGTCCTGGGATTCCTTTCATTCGGATGCTGCAATGTATTAACCCAAGCATTTTAAGGGCATGCCTGAGTAGTTGGTGTGCTGGGCTGTTGGTTTTTCTCTCTCTGTGGTTTGGTGAGACAGTCCTTGCCTGTGTGGGTAAGGTCTGAGTAGAAGGACAGAAGCCAGACTGAGGATGTGAGTTCACTGACTGGTTAATCCCACTCTGAATAATGTGAGGGAGCAGCAGGGTTGTGTAGCAGGTTAAGTCAGTTACCCACCAAACAGCAGCACACAGAGGAGTTTTGAGAGGTGCCATGTGGGGATATTTTTACTAGATATGCTGAGATGATGAAGTGTTGCAAGAGTGACAGAGCAGCAGCTGTGACTGCAGTGGGTAACCCAGAGTTCATATCCTGCCTGAAGCAGGAAGATGGTTTCTGTGTGTAAAATGCAGGAAGATGGTTTCTGTGTGTAAAATGCAAGAACACGTTCATCTCTGGGCTAGGGGGCATCTTCTTGTGTGGAACATCTGCCTTCAGGAAGGCAGGGTTAGGACTCTTTGCTGTGGCAAATTATGTGGGAACCCAGAACTCCTTATCCTGCAATGTTTCCAAATACAGAGCTTACAAAGTTATTTTATGTATTTTTGTAAACCACAAGTTCTCAGGCCCTCAAGATAAGAAAAAAACCCAAAAACATTGGTTTGTTCAAGCAAATCTAGAGGAAGCCAAAAAGATGATTAGAGGGCTGGAGCACCTCTCCTAGGATGACAAACTGAGAGTTGAGGTTGTTCAGCATGAAGAAGGGGAGGCTCCAGAGAGACCTTCTGGCAACCTTACAGTACTTAAATGGGAACCACAGTAAAGAGGGACTATTTATCAGGGAGTGTAGTGATGGGAAAAGGGGTAACAGTTTTAAACTGAAAGAGGGTAGGTTTATATTAGATATTAGGGAGAAATTCTTCCCTGCAAGGTTGTTGAGGCACTGAAACAGCTTTCCCAGAGAAGCTGTGGATGCCCCATCCCTGGAAGAGTTGAAGCCAGATTGGATGCAACCTGAGCTCTGAGCAACCTGGTCTAGTGAAAGGTGTCCCTGCCTATGGCAGGGGAGTTGGAAAGAGATGATCTTTAAGGCCTCTATGCTCCCATGGTTTTATAATTTGAGTGCCTTGCATTCTTGAATGCATTTGTCCTCAGAAGATCCATATGAAATAGGTATTATTCCCATTTTAGAAATGTGACTTGCCCAAGGCCATACATGATGTCATGAAAATGAACATCTCCCAGTCTCAGGTTAGCTCCCAAACCACTCCACCAGCTTTTCTTCTAGGGCTGATCACAACCAGCTCACAAATCTGTACATCCACTGGGATTTTTTTCTGTGCTAGGAGATCAGGGAAACAAAATGTTCTGGATCTGTAAATCCTAACCTGGATCTATCTGTAAAACTAGTAATTTCATAGATTCTGTTGTAGCATTTAATATTTTTGTGCTTGTAGGCACTATTTACATTAATTTGCTTTCTAACTGGAAAGAACCAATGATCCATAGGACTGTACTAAAAATACATGAAAGAAAGGATGATTTTAAAATAAGTGGGGAAATTACTGGTGAAATATAAAGTAATTGTCTTCAATATGTTGAATGTTCTCTTGAACAAAACTTCCTGGTACCATGAGAAACAATGCAAGTGAATTTTTCAATTACTGTTAAATTTTTCTGGACAATTAGTACAATCTTCAAGTAAAACTTCAAAGGTTGTAATCTGCACAATTGGTTTCATTCACTCTGGCTTGTCAATTGTAAGAAAGCTACTCTTTATTTTATTCTAAACTACAGCAAACAGATCAAGACCTAGGAAACTGAGAAAATCAATCCTTTATTGTAACAGTTATCTTCAAAGCTTGTCTGAAAGATTTCTTCCACAAAAGCCCCATCTGTGTTAGGATTTCCAAAGTAAAAAATGAATGTCTGTGATTGCTAACATCAAGAAAGACTAATTTGTCTATGGAGTATTGCTAGTCTGTGAGCACTGATGGTGCTGGGACTAAAACATACTCATAGATTTTCATTAAAGCTGGAATTGTTGCCTATCCTCCACATCTAAACCAAGTGTCTGCCTTACTTAAATCAGCATTGGCCTGAGATAGTACAAGAAACACAAGAATAACATTTAATTTTTAAGACAGCTTTCTGCTATTAATGGCAAATCTTCATGGGAGTCATATGAGAGTGGAGATGTCATTTAAAACTTACTGTTCTTCCATGTCACCTTCAGGCACATTTTGCCAGATCTGAAATCTATAGCAGTGTTGACACTATTCTCTCACTCCAGAGAGAATAGACCATTCAATCCTCCTCCATCACTCAGCAGAGCTGTGACAAGGTGAAGAGAAAAACATCACAACATTTCAGAGAGGCTGTCTTAGCCTTCTTCACAGGATGCAACACATCAGCGCAAAGAAGAGGATGGCGTGGTGAGGTACCTCCAGCACATGCCCAGAAGATTATTTTCAAAGTTTTATGTTTGTTCTTCCAGAAATGAATTCCCATTCTATGATGATGGATATTTTCAGTCTTAAAGGTAAGAAACCAGACTATCAGATTACTGGCTACCAGATATGGATAACCGATCGTGTTGGCTGTTCCAGCAGCCTGTGATTTTATGTCTGTGCTTAACTCTGCCTTTCTAGCCTTTACTGCTACAGATGGATACTGGACTGCTGTTCCTAAATGAAGTTGGAATAATAGACCTTAGAGATGGAAAAATACCTAATGGTCCATTTTCCTACAGCTGCCAAATAGATTTTATTAAAAAAAAAACACAGTCAAATATCTTTCATGGCAATATTTTACCATGAAATATTACACCCTCTTTATAGTCTGGGTGGAGAAAAGGAGACTTAACAGCTCCTTGGCTTAAGGTTTTGACAGTCTGTAAGTTTGGTACCCAAGAGTCTTCTGGTACCATTCACCTTTTGCTTTGCAGATTTGGAGCGCCTGGGAAATTGGATAGGGCAGTTGGTAGTGTCCAACTAATCTGCTGTGCTAATACAAAACTCCTGGAAAAGGAGGTAGAGAACGTTTGTTGAATTGCAAACATGAAGCACCCACTCCCACAAGTTGCTTTGTTTATAACAAAGCACAAGGACTGGAACTTCGCAGGGGTCCCTGCTGCAGCTGCAGGATGTGTTTGCAGCCGCAATGGCTGGGTGTGCTTCACTTGGACTCACAGCTGCTCTAAGTGGGGCAAAGGGGGTGCCTTTCTTTAAAATGATCCCCATCTGCTGACTGTCCTACTGCACACATAACTGCCCTGTAGTTTTTTAGTTTCCTCAGAACTGATCTCAATATGTGACTCTGTAAACCAGGAGTTCCAACATTCAAAGACATGCATGTTTGTGTGGTTTTGTAAATCTGGACTCTACAGAAGTAACTAAAATACCTCATTTAGGTTACTTTTTCCACCTGTAATGGGAAAAATGCCCTGCAGACACTGCAATGGTTTAATTGGAATTCAATTGCTTGTACTCTTTCAGGCTTTTAAAGAAAAATATCAAAGAATGAACTGTAAAGCCAGATGTATATCTCCAGAGACTTAAATAGTCCAGTTTCCAGTGACATGCTTTAATTCTCCTCCCACTTAGTAATTTTACATTGGTGCAAGTTCTTTGGATAAGAAAGGGCAACTGACCTCTCTAAAATTACTCTTCTTACATTGAGTTGGAAACAATGAGATCTCACAAAATATGTAACCTTGTTAATTATGAGTGTATCTGCATTAATGTCTTGGAGGTGAGCCAGAGGAAGACTTCAGTCTATGCAGTTTTGCACATGCTTAGGTGCTTAGCCGGGTTTAGGAATTATTATAGGTACAGAATTACTGATCACCAAGCTTTTCCACTCCTTTCCCCGTTCTTTCCCCACTCCTTTCCCCACATTGTTACTTAGATTTCATTTAGTTCATGGACTCTCTGTTACATTAATGTTCGCCTGAAAAAAATACCAAACCACAACAAAACCCATCCCCAGAAAGCCCCACACCAAAGTCTGGATTTTGGTTCTGAATATCTTTATTTCAGACAGTCCTTGTGAGAAGAGGATCCTGCAGAAGATGGCTTTGAGGCAATGTACCAGCAGCCACTGTCAGGTCTCCTCTGAGCATTGCCCAGATGGGCAGTCAGAAAGAAAGGGGATCTGTGCCCAGCTGCCTCAGGCCACCACAGACCCCCATTCTCCTAAAGTCCCCTTCTCCTCCCTGCAGTGGGAAGTCAGCTGCTTTATTTTGTGCTGTCGATACCTCTTCTGTCAAAGCAGGACATTGTGCCTTGTGGTGCAGGGCTTGGAAGGACCAAAGTGTGCCATGTCCTTGTCTCTGAAGGTGTCAGTAAAACCACTCAGCCTTTAGCAGGAGCAGAGCAGCCAGTCTCTTGGGCTGGTGACCTGAGTTCTCCTGGTGGTCTCAGTTCTGGGAGCACACTGGGCTTATCCAATCAAGTAAATGGTTAGATGTATATGTAAATGTATATGTAAAAATGTATATGTAAAAGTAAATGTATAATGTGCAACACAGCAGTAAGGTGGGGTAGAGATTTAAACCCAAAGGAAATAGCATCTCTTTATATGAATTGGAGGGGAGTTTGAAATGCCAAGGTCCCATTCTAGTTTCTTTGTGGGTTCACCTTCCTCTTTACTATTCACATGTTCTGACTCCTGCCCCAGAAGCAGAAACTCAGGATTAGGTAGGATCTATGCCAGCCTCAGTTTCTTTTCTCTTCTCCAGCAGTTGTCATCTTATTATTAACAGCCTTGAAATGCATATAATAAGATACATATTGGAGAAACAGATACAAAGTATGGTTTCTACTAATGAAACCATATAATAATAATGATCAATTTATATATATTTATTATGGAAACCATGATCTTTCCTGTTATCATTGGTTTAAAATATGACTAATTGTTTGGAGAGACCAGCAGTTTAGTTGGATGGCTGGCTAAATACTGTAAGTTGTTTAAGAGTGAAATAGTTGATTCTGATGATAAAATATGCTCAAATATTATTACAGTTGTGTGTTTGCATGAAAACCGAGGGGAAAGGTTCAGGATTTTTTTTAAAGTCTCTTTTTCTGGCTGAGTTCTTGGTTTTCTTGGCCAACAAAATTGTTCCATGTCAATCTGATTTGCAAAGAAATTGTTCAATAGAGACCTGTAACAGCTTACTAGACCTGTTGGGGTATTTTTGAACTCAGTGATGTTTTGTTAGAGACAGAGGACAGAAATTGCTTTTATTCAAAGGTCTAACTAATAGAATGAACCTATACTTGTTATTAATTCTATGTGCAAGAAAAGAAATTGGGAAACCACGAAATAGAAGGTCATTCATATACATTCAGCTCCATTTCTGTTGTAACAAGGATCTTGGGAGAGCTTGATCTGTCTGTTTTAAGGTTCTATTTTTCCCTTCTTAATATAACTTTGAAAATCATATGGCAGAGAACAGGGGGATTTGTAATATTATATGTCTTAGAATATTTTGAAAAAGGGTAGTATTTCTCAACCTTTTTTTAATTGAAGAATGATACAGTCTTATAAAATCTATGAACCTTTCTGTTTCCCTCTCTTTATTTGATAAAATGGTCGGTAATAAGTTAGAAAATCTTTGTGAATCAAGTTAATCACTTTGCAAAATCCTAGCTTAATCTTGTAATCAGACAATTTGATTGTATGTGTTGATAATAAAAATGTCCTTATGCCTGCCAGTAGGTCCTGCCAACACATAAAAATTGGTGGCTGAGTGACTGGCTCCCACTGTTCTCTCCAGCAGGTGGTGATGCTTCTCAGCAAACCCCCTTAGAAACTGTGGGTTTGCTTGAAACAAGGTGTAATCATTTTACCAGCCACCTCCTGGCATTGTAGAAACCCTGGTGCTCTGTGGACCTTCAGCTGAGAAGCAGAGATGAAAGTGAGCAGAGATCTGGCCTCTCACTTTTCTTGGTTTTCTCTCCTTTGAAAAGTTTCTGCTTTTGAGCTTTATGTGGACAAAGTGAGGATGCATTTGTGTTGCTTCTGTACCAGGATTTGGGAAGCAAGTCCATTGTTTCCCAAGGAAAGAGAGGAGAACAATTCTAGAGCAGGAGAACAATCTCCTTTCCTGTATTTTGCTTAGGAAGATGATGTGCCTGAGCCTTGGAAAAAGGATGAAGAATCTTGAAGGAGAGTGTTGAGAAGCATTTAGCATGCTGTTGTCCTCAGGCTATGGGGCCAGCTGCAGAAACTGAAGAAATGCAGATTAACTTGTTCTACAAACCAAAGACTTTTAGGCTGCCTATAGTAGAACTCCAAGGTGCTTTTTCAGCTGATGGCAGCAGTACCATTCACATAGCTCCCCGTGTAGACTAGAAATCAGAGTTTCTAGAGCTGTGTTCAGAGATCCTGTGTTAGTCATACACAGGCTTTATCCAGTCTTTAGCTGCCTCGATGAAATTATCTACTTTCTGTGACTCTTCCTATTGAAAAATGAAGTCTAAGTTGTTGCCTCTAGTATGCTGTAGACCTAGAAGTAAAACTGGAGCTTTGAATGTGCATTTCTGCCTTATGTCCTGAACATAAGAAGAGCCAAATCCTGCAAATGAAGTTTACTGCTGTCTCAATGTCTAAGTGGGGTTAAAAAGGAGGCATTACAGTAACCTACTATTTGGAGTCTGGCACTCTGAGTATACTCATCATCTCTTAATCTGTCCCTGGGTCTGGTTATAATTTACATCTTGAGCAATCATATTGCATTCTGCATTTGCATTTGTGTTTTCTTTTTCTATTGTTAAACCTGTTTTCATCTTACACGTTTTCCATTCTTCTGCAGCCCATAGCCAGTGATAGATGACAAGGTTCAAATGCAGAAGGTCAATTACATCACCCAGTGTCCATCTCTGACAGCACAGAACTATTGTTTTTGAGGTCTATTTGCTATTGTTTGGTCCAGCCAATTGCTAAATAGGTCCTGTGTATTCAACAAAGTTTTGCCACCAATAATACCCCACATACCCTTAATTATAATAAGGGAGTAGTCTGGGGTGCTGTTGAGGGGTGGGAGGTGGTCTGCTATGGTCAGAAAAATTGTCTATTTTTTGAATCTTTTTACTCAGACCAGTTTGGGTGCATCGTTCTGAAGCACATTCCATTAACTGGTAAGTCAGACTACATCAGCAGCACTGAGTCTTGCCTGTCTCAATCCTTTCAGTCTAGAATACCTGGCAGAAAATGAGGTGGCTATTGGCATTCATCCTCATTAACTCAAAAGTTGTTTTGTTTGTTTCCTGCCCGCATGTTTACAGTCATTCTGGGCAAAGAGGTTTGCAATTTGCTTCCCTGTGGTTTCAAATTGCAGTGGTTTATCTAGCAGGGAAGCCTGTCTTAAGGAGCTAGATAAGACGCTAATGGAAATTATTTGCCTGCAGAAGGAAGGGTTCACAGGCAGTCCCAGAGAGAGAAATCTGCTGGAGCTGAGACTGGGAGTGATGCCATATTGAAAATGAGTTAGTGCACATTTATCTTAAATTTTAAAAAATCTGTAATACAAGCCTAAAACATATATAATTCATGCTGGTTTCAAAATGCTGGGGTCTTTTTTTGTTTTATTTAGGTTTGGTTTTTTTGTTTTGAGAAGTTGTTTTTTTCATGAGGTTAGACTGTCAACATTATTCTTAATTGGACAATAAGAAGTATATTTTAATCATTTTAAAGCAGGTTTCTCTACTGCCTGAAGGTCTGCATACCAACCAAAGTCAGTGAAGAGGTTGCCTGCAAGCAGTATACAGCTGTCATAATTATAATATTACCCAAATAGATTCTGCTCATGCAGAAGCATTTTACTCTTAGCTGCATAAAATCTCATACATATTCTTTGGGATAGTTGTTCCTTGGATATATCAGCTGGTTTCATTTCACAAGAATATTACTCTCATACACTTAATAAGTGGGCATAAAGAGAAGGTCGATTTCTGACAGAGTTCTGATACAAAAGAAATATACAGCTGCACTTTTCTTCCCTGGGAGAGCAGAGTCTTCATTCACAAGATAGCAAACATAAAGGAATATAACAAGAATCTCTCTGTCAGTCTCCCATGCCTAATAGAGGGGTGAGAAAATCCTGGCAAAGAGCCAGCTATGAAACTTCCTCATTGAGCTTTTACAAAGTTTATCTAGATCTGCACATTTCCTGTGGATAATACAGGCAGCTGTGGGACTGGTGTGTTAGTGTCAGATGGGTGGATGACTCTCGGGGCACCTAAGTCCTGATTTCTAGGCACACTTGAAAGGCCATGCTATCCACCTCAGCTTCTGTCTGTTGTCATGCTTATGGCAGCTGCAGCCGCTCTTTTCAGAGCCCCACAGATCTCCCAGCACACCTTCCCCCAGCACAGCTGTTTGCTGGCCCGCACACTTATCCTCAGCCTGTGCCTTGCTCCTCCTCCACAGCTGCTGGGGGACACAGAGGGTGGGGGTGAGCCTGCTTTGGTGGGAGTGCTTGTGCAGCAGCCACCACCAAATCCTTGCTGCACATCAGGCAGCACAGGGGTTGGAAGTAGGTTTTTCTTCTCTGTTAAGAGTGACCTTGCTACTGAGATACTGGATGCAATGGGAGGTGAAGAAAAAAAGCAAAGAATCTTTCTGTGACAGACTTAACTGGGCTTGAACTCTTTTCCTTCAGGGGGAGATTCAGGCAGAGCAGAGAGACATTTTTGCTGTCTGTGGCTGTGGTCCCATTCTGTTCTTCTGTGGTTTCTCCAGGGCAGTGTGAATAACTTCATACTCAGTGTGCTGGTTTCTAGGAATACTCTTCTAAGGCACCTAATTCTCCCCGGGTATTGTATCTCGACTGTCTAATTCTTGGCTGAGGAGTCTGCTAGGCAACAGGAAATCTGCAAATTAAAACATTGCAACATCTAAGTCCCTGGCTGTACCCCAGCTTTGCTGGAGGACCAGTTTTCATCTGTTTGCCTATGAAAAAACATACTCAGATGTATATCATTTCTCTTGCATCATTTAAATGATTCCTCATGTTTCCCACTGGCTATTATTTTTATTACCCGCATGCAGTCACTTTGCTGCTTATTTTGTTCATTGTAATGCAGACAGTAGCACTCTTGTTGCTTGATCCCCTAAAATGTGTGGTGAAGGTTCCACATTAGCAAAAGCTGCTTGAAGTTAAGTGGGTGTAGCCCTCCAGCTTCTGCTATTTTGTGTTAGGAGCTGGACCAACTAATTTACCCAATGCAGAGATGGACTGTCCATCCTGATTTAGTGGGCTGGATGGCTTCTCCTGTTCCCTAGTCTTTTACTTTTCCTTATAGAGGTGGGAGGGACTGTGCTCTGAGTCACTTGCTGTCAGCAATCAATATGATGCTAGTCATCTTCACATCTTCTCCCATTTACTGATCACTCCAGGGTCATCTCTTTATCACTCTGAAAAATATTTCTCTTCCTTTGCCCACAACATGAGCCCACAGCTCACTAAAAGCAACACTACCCTGGTGTTAGGAGGGAGCTTTGCTGCTAGCTGCATACTCTTTGAGAAGACATTAATCCATGGTTCCATGGCCAGAGCCAATAAATGGCAATATTTTTCCCTAGGGGTACTTTTTAGTGTGGCCACAAGTGTGTGTGCCCTCTCCTATTATTTGATATCTCTGTCCTTCCATAACAGTATGACACTCAGCACTAAACAAGATTTTCTTTCAGATGACATGTCGGCAGAAATATGAGAGGGAATCACTGATATTCTTTCTCATTTTCTGATGTTGACACCATAACCCACATTGCTCTGGGGATCTTTCATCAGCCTTCCACACCTGCATTTAAAAAATCTTACCAGAAAATCAGTGTTGATGTGCAGGATTTCTTGGCAATACACTATTGAAACCCTGGAGTGGGGAGCAGAGCACCTCTGCCTGAAGGTATTTGGTCATCTGCTACACACAGAATCAGTATTCAAAGACTGGCTGACTGCCTCAGTTCTTACCTCTGATGGTAAAGTAAGGCACACCCTGAAGGACTGAGAAGGTATTTTATGGAATCACAGAATGGTTTAGGCTGAAAGGGACCCTAAAGATCATCTCGTTCCATCCCTCCTGCCAAGGGCAGGGACACCTTTCACTAGACCAGGTTGTCAAAGCTGCATCTAGCCTGCCCTTAAACACATTCAGGGTTGGGGCATTCACAGCTTCTCTGGGCAACCTGTTCCAGTGTCTCACCATCTTCAAGGTAAATAATTTCTTTCTCATGTCAAATCTAAACCTACCCTCTTTCAGTTCCAGCTCTGCCTGCTTACCTGCTTGCCTGCTTAGTCTGTGGGACACATGGTTTGAACAGACACACACCTTTACCAGGGAGAACCAGGGCTGATTAACCCATCTTGTAGGAGAAAAGGGGTTAGAAAGCTTTGTGATTGTGGACTTCAGTCTCCCCCTTGCAGCTGTCATCCTCGGGCTCAAGGATTTAATTATCATGTTCAGAGGAAGCAGTGGAAGAGGCAAGGCTGTCTCTCCAGGTTGCAGGACCTCTCTGGTGACCATGGTGACCATCCACTCTCCTGCTGGGTCAAATCTTTAAGACAAAGGTAGGAACCCACTTCTCCCTCTCCCAAGTGACTGTCACAAATACTTCTTTAGTTCACATAATGCAAGAGAACATGTATGTGAGGGAATTCCCTACAGAATGGAGGGAACACCCTGTTGTGGTGAGGTAGGATGTGGGAAGGGAGGAGACACTGAACTAAGAAGGTCAACATCTTGAAAGAGGAAGAGAAGTCATACCTATTTATGCTAAAAATATATGCAGCCCGTTCCTACACAGTGTCAGAGTGTAAAGCTGGACCTCTGGTCTGGGAGACAGATAAATTCTGGATTTAGAAGGACTTGTCCTGAGCCACAGGAATAAAAGCTTGTTTACAGTGCACATGGTAAGATTTACTGAGCATTGTCACTATTAATAGCATGAACCTGTGTAAGCTTTTACTCCTTTCTAGATGACAGTTCCCTGGCCCAGGCTGAGAGCCCTGGACTGTCATCAAGGACTCTGTTATGGATAACATCTTAACAGCACTGCTTCAGATGATTTCTGATTACAGCTCTCTCTTTGTTCCTTCCCAGTTTTCTTTTCCCAAGTCTGCTCATTTCCACTCTGCTTTCCCCTGTTCCTCTGGCTGTTTGGCTGCCAGATTTCTAGTCTGAGTGTGTTCTGCCCTGTAATGTAAGCACCGCACCCAGGGCCAGCCATGAGGTCCCAAAGAAAGGCAGATGTTGGACACCCACTTGGGTGGCACCACCAGCATCCCAAAGGGGAAAGGGAGCCACTGTCTCTCCAGGCCAAGAGGGGAAAGTCTGGCCCTGCATTTGTGTACCAGAGCTGCAGGGTCCTGGCTACTGTCACTGAATGTTGAACCAACCAGGGGAGCCTTACAATACACATTGGCAGCCGGTCTGCTTCAGAAATTGTGTTAGATTTAAGGGTGAGGAAATTCCTTCATTATTGGAATTCCAGCAGTCAGCAGATTTCGTATGCTAATAATATTTGTGACAACAGGGAACCCATGTGGGGATTAAAATGAGACTGGAGGTAGAATTAACCCAAATTCCTGGCCTTTGTCAGTTACAAATAATGCTGCACTATTGAAGTTTTCATCTTAGGGATTTTAAGAATCACAGCACTATAGCCAAAGGTGATGGGAGCAACCCTGCATTGCCCTACAAATTCAGCTGACTAAACTGGGAGGTCAAGCTGCATAATTAGATTTAATCTTTTCATAGAGTGGTGTGTAAAGTGCATTAGGAGAAATGGTTTTATTTCAGATGCCATCTAAAGCAACTGATTTTGATAATTGGACAAGTGCTGAGCCAAAGGCCTGGATTTTCAGTTTATCAGCAGTTTTTTGCTACTTCATATGCAAATTTGATAACATAATGAGTGTTGACACCTAGTTTGTCCTGGAGCATATGTGCAGAGCTGGCTGACCCCAAGGATACAGGATACGTGCCTCCAAAGGCATCAGGGGCACGCTTCATTTACTTTACATAAATCTCAGTCTTTAGCGACTTGAGAGAGAACGCTCAAATACTTAAATGAACATTATTCTTGAACATGAAGTTTTAATAGTGCACCTTTTAAGTTTGTCATCAACCTGTATAAATTTATAGCAGATGAGAGTCCGTGCACAGTGCGCTAACTGCTTTGAAGTGAAAGCCTGTTCCACGGCTGAGGAGTCCACCCTCAGTTCACTAGATCCCAAAGAAATCAACTCCCCATCTAGAAATTGCTGGGAGAAACTAATGATGAGCAGGATGGATAAAAGTATTCCTACTGCAACTGTCTGTATACGTGTTAGAAGCAGCAGCTTCAGCTCCCATGATAATTTTGCTTTTAGCTTTCTGTCAGTATAATGAGGAAAGAAAAGTCTGGTTTCAACTACAGCATTAATTTTTTAGGCTAGATGTTAGTTGCGTGTCAAAACCGAAATCTTTGTTGGTGGATATGACATATTCACTAGACACATTTGAAAAATACCAAAATAGTTTAACTATGTATGAAGTCAAATATACTTTCAATAGCATGAAATGTGTAATAGAGCCACTTCTGGTTTGATTTCAAAACAGCCAGCTTTTGTCTTCTGTCTGAAACCGCACACCGTTGTAGTTGGGTGACTTCCTCACAGGGTAGGATGGAAAGGAGCCATGGAAGGATAAAAACCCCCTTGCAACCTCCTGTGAAACAGCCAATAAAGGAAATCTAAGCATGGATGATCTTAGGTGCTTCTGCTGTCTGTGGTGGGACACCTGTGGGGCCAGCCGGGACTGGGAGCAGGGATGCGTCCCTGGAAGTGCCTGTCTCTGAGTCACTGCAGCAGCTGAGCTGGGGCTAAATTGGAAACAGAAATACATTGTCATGTCACCCGGATGCTCTGCCTCCAGCCAAATGGTAGACGGAAAAAAATGCTACCAGATGTTCTGATGTTATTAATATTGTTATTATTGTTATTATAAATAATATTCCATATTGGCTGGCGTTCAGTCCTAGCCCATCTGGAGCACACATGCTTGGGAGGAGAGCCTCAGCAGCCTGTGGGTTCCCCAGTTCCCTGCACACCTGTAAAAGAGGCTGGGCAGGCCCCCCTCCCTGTGCTGGAGGATGGAGGGGCTGCCGTGTGACAGGGTGCTCCCTGCCCCACTCCCCTCCCTCTGCTAGCTCGGCTGTCATTCCAGCAGTCCTGCCTCAGCCAGGCCTTTGTTCCGCTTCCCTCTTTCCATAAGGGTGGGATTCTTTCCCCCACAGCTCTGTTTTGGGAGCTTTGTATCCACACGCAATCCTGGGTTTATATGATGAAGACAAGCTCTGCTGATGTTCCTCTCGCTGGACATCTTGCAGTAGGAAGTGCCAGCCTGATATTCCCATGGTCTGAAGCTCCTCTGGCCAAGGAGGCTAAGGTGCCACTTCAATGAAAAGTTTTCAGGCTAAACCTTCCTATCTAATGTTAGACAAGAAACTCTTTAAAAATGTTTCTAACTGCTCCCACTCCATGTTAACAAAAAAAAGGACTGGCTCTGTAGGTGAATGTGGAGAGTATGGCATCACTCCAGTGTGGGTTTCACCATAAACTTTGGCATATTCTCTGTCGCAAGGGTGCAGCAGCTACCAAGCACTGTATAACATAAGTCCCAAACTATTGCTGAAGTGGAAATTATCCCATTATACCCATTTAGGCCATCTGTCTAGGAATACAGGAATGAGAAAAAATTACCAGATGAGGTGATGACAGTGTTTCATTAAAAAATAATAAAATGCTAGGATATTAGTAAGTGTGGCATACTGGTATTTGTATATATCTAAGCTGAGGAAACAGAGATCCAGTATAAATAGATAGAATTTATAAATGGACTTCTGTGGTCACACTAGTTGTGCAGGAAGACAGTGTATTTTTAATTATTACATTATGGTGACATACAGAAGTGGTAAAGCACTTCCCAGGGATACACACAACATGAGTTGTGTCTGTCACTAGATGCTTGCAGCCACCAAAAAGTGAAGTACAATCCTCTGAAGGTCACGTTTACCTGCGAGGGCTGTACACACAGAACGTGTCCCTACATGCAGTTCTGTGCCCAGGCAGCTGAGGGCCCAGTGTGGCTCTCAGTCCCTCACCATGGGTCACAATTCCCAGCTAGGGGAGCACAGACCCACCTGTGGTCCTTGTACTCTTGACTAGAAACGGGAAGAGAGCAGATTTTGGCAAAGGACAATGCCAACAGTGGCTGAAGAGTCTCTTCCCAAAGGCAAACCTGGACCAGGGGCACCCTGGCTACAGCAGCCAGCAGCTGTTCTGCACACAGGAGCTAGCTACAACCACCACAAAACCAGTCATCACATCTGGCTTCACTTGGTTTGGGTCTGTATTGAAGCAATTCCTTCCTTCAGTAATGCTCATCAGTCTATCTCACTTCGAGCAAGGCTCATCCGATGCAATGAGATGTCCACACAATCACATTTTTCTGGAGGGCATCTCCTTTTCTGGCTGAAAGGTTTGTCCAGACAGAACAGAAGAGTTTTATGACACTGGCCAGGGGTTTTCTGTCCATGACTACATGGAGATGTTTGGGCTTCTGAAAATGCAAAAATTGTAGGGAAAAGGCTGGGGGCATGCACAGCCTCCCCATGCACACCATGAACTTCCCAAGCAGGTCATGCAGGTGCTGCCAGCCAGAAATCCTCCTGGGAGCAGCGGAGGTCCTCGCAGGTCTGTGGCTGCAGACTAAGACCTTCATTCCTCTGCAGACTTGCTTGGTATTTCTTCTTTCCTCCCACACCCCTCCTTTTCCTTTTGCACTCCTGGGGAACAGAATCAACCAAGGATATATTGGTGGAAGTGGCTTTTTCAGACACCTCGCATTCCCCAGCATGCCGCTGGAAAACAAAACCGGGGCTAGTCTGAATCCATAACGAAACAGCAGGAAACATTTTCTCTATGAACTCAACGAGGCATTGCCACTGATGTGAATAAGTCACTGACTTCATGCTCGACACTTGAGAGACATCCACTCATCCTAGGGAAAAGAGAGAAGCAATTAGTCTAAATTGTGGGCAAATGAAAAGATAAGGATGCTTTCCATCTCTTTCTTTCCCCACTGTTTTGGAACCCAGGAGTTTTCTGCCCTAAGTGGAAAATAAGGATTGTTTCTGTATTCAGCCTTCTTTTTTTTTTTTTTTTTTTTTTTTAAGACACTTATAAATCTTGCTAATTAGCTGTAGAAATCATAAAAGCTCAGCATAATGTTTTAATCATAAGCTCCTCAGGACACTGATGTTCATGTTGCTCCCTGGATCCTCATTTCCATGTACGAATTACTGTGCCCATAACACTTTGGCAGCTTGTCTCTCATGCCAAGGATATTTTCAATGGAATTATTATTTCAGTCGCTAAGCCACAAGCTTACCCCTGCAAAAAATAAAAATAAGAGAATAGCAACATGCAGTGGAAGGTCCCTCCTCCTTCTACTGGTGGAATATTAAAGCTTCTTCAAAGTAATTAAACACAGGTTTCAAGTATAAAGCCTAGCTGGCAGATCAGTGAAATAATTTTCTCGTTTCCAAGAAGCTAAAGAAAAGTTCCCTAGTCAGCAGCTGAGGAGGACAGGAATCCATAAGCAGCAACTTAGATACCAGTGCTAAAACTCTGGGAATTTCTGGGGCAATAACAGGTCCAAGGCATCGTGGACACAGCTGTGAAATCAAACCTCGCTTGAATTCTTATCCCAATCACCATAAACGAGGTCAGCATCTGCTAAGACACTGGATAATAATAGCTTGCTTAATTATACATTTTGCCTGTAATTTATTCCAGATCAACTTTCCTAGTGGCAAAGAAGGAGGGTATTTTCCAGTTCTTCTATGTTCCTGTGATTAGTGAATAATGCCCTTGGTGTATGTGCATGCATCTAATTTTCACTTTTGACTTTAATGCAATTTAATATCATCAAAATAAATATTATTCTTCACTTTTCCAAATTTTGTTTCAGTGCTTCTAAAGTAAATATTTTGCTTAAGAATGTGGAAAGCCTGTGCCTGCTTACTGAAGCACTCTGAGGGGGAGAAGGAGCCAATCCCTCTATCTCAGCAGCTCAGGATCACATAACAGATAATGGTGCTTCTTTCAAGGTGGACAAGACTTTCCTAACCTGTGGCAGAGGAGCAGGGTGGATTTTCAGGGATACCTGCTTTAGCTGCTCTGTCAAATTTGCCTTAGATTTAGCCCAAATAGTAAAGGATGAAGGGATTAATGGGATAAAGGTTTTTGGGTTTTTTTGGTTTATTGTTCCTTTACATGAATTGTTAAACTACACTCATCTTTGAACCACAAGACATCAGTCACATTCCTTTACTGTCTTCATGCTGACAATGTCAGTCAATGTATTTCTGAGCAGTTTAGAGCTCCTGTGCTGGCCATGGCTGCAGAAAACTGAGCTAAGCCAAGCTTGACATTTGGAATCCCCCACCTCAGCAGTGGCATGGCTGAGGTGTCACAGGCCTGTGGTGGTGATTTCTCATACACCTAAGACTGTTTGCTGGCAGAGAACATCACAGTTAAGAAGAATATCTTGGTTTGCAGCTGCAATGGAAATATGGAAATAATGGGAATATGGAAAGCACATAGGACATGGTCTGCTCTGAGTGTGCGACTCTGGCCGATGCTGAGGGAGGCTTAGGTGAGTCACAGGAACTCTGTGACTGCTCCCTTGGTCAAACAAAAACACCCCTCAAGATAGATGAGTTACATTTGCTAAAAAATTGGATGAAAAAGTCACTGATCATGAGTTTCTGGTTAAGTCTTATTTTCTGAGCTATTTTCAAGCAAAAGTGAAAATTGAAAATTGGCAAACCTACAAGATCAATAGGGTTTACTTAAATGACTCACCAATTAGCATGTCTGTGGCTTTTAGTAACATTGTATTCTTGCCAATCACGCTGGTTTAAACTTTCCCTCATATATAAATTACAAACCCAGACTCCTCTCCTCTCCTCTCCTCTCCTCTCCTCTCCTCTCCTCTCCTCTCCTCTCCTCTCCTCTCCTCTCCTCTCCTCTCCTCTCCCCTCCTCTCCTCCCTCTCCTCTCTCTCTCCTCTCCTCTCCTCTCCTCTCCTCTCCTCTCCTCTCCTCTCTCCTCTCCTCTCCTCTCCTCTCCTCTCCTCTCCTCTCCCTCTCTCCTCTCCTCTCTCCCTCTCCTCTCCTCTCCTCTCCTCTCCTCTCCTCTCCTCTCCTCTCCTCTCCTCTCCTCTCCTCTCCTCTCCTCTCCTCTCCTCTCCTCTCCTTTTTTTTCTCATTTTTTCTTTTCTTTCTTTACTTTTTTTCTTCTCCTCCTCTCATCTGCTCACATCTCCTCCTGTTTCCTCTTCTCTCCACTGAATTTTCTATCTGATATCTCTCCACTGAAATTTTTAATCCAATATCTCCAGGGAAATCTGTCTGTCCCACAGGTGAGAAGTGTGTTTTGGGGAAAGATGCCCTGCAGCACTGGTTGCATGAGGACTCAAACAGAGATTGAGGAGAAATCACCAATTTCCTTATGAGCTGTGTAACCAATATTATTTCAAGTTCAGTGGTCTGCATGGAGTAAAGGGTCTTAAATAAATGCATTTTTAAAGGATCAAATGAGAATGTGGTCAACACTGCTCTTCTGTGTCGCCACATTTCTCTTCACAGAGAAAAGTAAGGCACAATTCTTCCCAAGAGTATTTCTGGGTTTCACATTCTCTGAACCTCAGAGAAGAGAAACACAATTCTTATCTTATTTGCTGTGCCTGAGTTGTACCAAAGTAGAATGCAATATGGAGATTGTTTGCCCAAAGTCACGGTGTTTTGTTTCCTTGGCCTATCAGGGCCAAGCGTGTGCGTGTGTCGGGACTGTTGGCTGACAGTCACAAGATTCTGAGCACTGGTGTGCAGAGTTGAGTGCTTGGCAGATTCAATTTAGATGTAATGTAATATAGTGTAATATTCTGATAAATTGGAGTCCTCCTCACCATTCCTCCTTCGTCAGGGCATTCCCTGCAAATACAATACTTCTGTCTCTGAGTATAGCTGGCAGAGCAAGCCTGTGAGTGTTTTGGAGTTAGCTCTAGCTCTGCCATCCGTATCTCAGATTGAGTGTAAATTCCCAGGCTGAGCTGAAACATCTGCAAACAGCTCGGAGCCTGCGTGCTTGAGAGGCCTGTCCCTGTTCCTGACTCCTTGTGCGTCCATCCCTTCCATTTGGACTTCGCTGCCCAGGGGAGCGTGCTGCGGGCGCGGGGTCCTCCGGGACGCTCCCGTTGTTTTCTCGCCGGCACACGAGCACTCGGCTGCCTTTCTCTGGTTTTGTGGGAGAGGATGGAGCCGCCAGAAGGCAGTGCCCGTCCTCCGGGCCCGTCTGGCCCGGGACAGCGGGGATGCAGCCCTGGGGCCGCGCTGCCTCACCGGGCCCTCACCGGGGCCGCCGGCGGCTCCTCAGGGCGGGGAACCCGATCCCTGTCTGAGCCCTGAAACACGCCGGATTTGTTGACCTTACAGGCACACTGCAAACCGCATTATTCCTGATAGGCTTTTGCAGAGGTTATGAGCCTGGGGAACATGTGGTTAAAAGGGAACTAGGCCGTGTATCTACATGGGTTTATTTTATTCTTTTCCTCTCTCGGTGCAGCGCGTTATTTTAGTTGCTACGAAGTTGCCTTTGGCAATTAGATGGACTCTTTCCTGCGTGTGAGAAATCTAAAGACATTAAAGGTCTTTGAGGGGCTTAAACACCATCTTGTGTTTAGCTAAGATGAAGCTTAACAACAAGCTGGACTAAGATGAGTTTATACACAGGCACATAAAGCTCCAGGGTGGTCTTAGTGGGTCTGCTGAATCCGCCCTTCATCTGCAGCGCTCCAGCCGTGTTTCCTGCCGTGAGTTTGCACAGGTGTCTGCATAACTTGGCTCCCAATGCACTTATTTCTTGTGATGAGACACCAGACTGAAAAAAATCACATTACACCAGCTTAGCCTGAGATCAGTTTGCTGGACTGACAGTCAGGGGAAAACCTTTGGTGAACTGTGCACATCTGACACAAGAGCAGGGAGATTGTCAGGCTCTGGACCCCTCAGGACCATTTTTAGAGATGTGCTTTCCAGGCCTGACCTGCCCTGAGCATGACATAAGGGAGCCCACACAGTGAGTCAGTGTTGGAACTGAATTCCTGGCGCTCAGTCCTCTGCTCGCTCTGCTAAACCACACTGAGATTAAACCAATAGAGGCAAAGAGAGAGCCTGGATATAAGGGAATTTAGCAGGGAACCTGCCTTGACTTATTAATGGAAACTTTTGAAAACAGGCAGCAGCAGTAATTTTATTATATTTTTTTCCCATGCTGAAACAATTTGTGTGCAGTAGAGTCATTCCCTGGAAAAACATTTCTTTAATTTATCTTCTTTAATTATCACTCATCTTTAGCAGCATCTGGTTCTGATATTTTATTAGAAAGTTTGCATGTTTAAACCAGGCCTGGGTGGTATTTCATTTTTTCTTGTTTCCATTTTCTACTGTGCTGGTACTTCCCGTGGTGGGAAGAGATTGGCTTTGCTTTATTTCACAAGGGATAATAAATCATATGGCCATTCTATTTAACATCATTATTACCATGTAAGCATGCTCAGAGACATATCCTGCAGATTATGTGGTGTATTTACTTGAGGTTTGAACGCCAAGCATTGCAAACAGCAGACTGGGTTCCTGTTGTGAAGAGATGCATGCTGCTTATGGCAAGATGTACTTTCTACCCAAGATCTTAGCATTTGACTGGTGGTGCTGAACAGCTTATGATGTCCAAAACAAAGACTGATTTTTGAGAGGACTCCTTAAAATTGGGCCCCTGTAATATTTCTCAAGTTGTGCTTCCAAAGCATGAGGTACTCGACATCCAGCTCCCGGCTGAGATTTTAAGCTGTAGTTTCTATGAGGGATTGTGGACCGAAGAAGATTGATGCTCTTGTGGACCACTTCTTCCTTTGTTAGTAGTGCTTTTTGAGACTAGGTCCCTGCTAAGACACAAGGTGCTGCTCAGGCTATCTAAGATTCACAAGCCTTTTGTTTCTGCTGCTGATTCTTTCTTCAGTTAAATGTCATTTTATGATCATATATAACCTTCTCTAAAGTAACTTACCAGTGTTGCTAGTGGATTGGTGAGAAATCATCTATCAGACAAAGATTAATTCAACTGTAACAAGAAGAGACCTGTTTTTCAGAACAGGAGAAAAATGTCTTTAAGAGAATTGCAGATAGAAGCTATCACCACTTTATCTCAGAAAGGATTAAAATGAGATCATGATATCAGGTATTAAAGGAGAATTTTAGACAGAAATAAAGAAGAGCAGATGTCAGTTGAAGGTTTTCAGCACCTACCTTTTATATTGCATTTTCCTTCCTGTGACATCTGCTTACTTAACGTGTGGTGTATACTTAGTTTGTGGTCTGCCTGTTTTCCCTATCGTGCAATGTTTTCTTCTGGTTAAACAGAATTATGGTCTGTGTGGTAAGGGGAAATTAAATATGACCTAGCAGTCACTTGTCCTCTTATACATAAGCCAATGAGTCTTTGCTGTTGTCCAGCAAGGGCTCTGTCCTTTCTTATTGGCGCACAGCTATAATGCCCGCAGGAGCCTTGATGAAATTTCATCCAAACTAGCAGTTTGGTTTTGGAAGAGAAGAACAGCTGGTCTTGAAAGGCAACATGGACAAGGCAATGCTGTGCAGACACGGTTCACGTGATCATGAGCAGGGAATGGATTAGTACTTCTGGAACTGGAAGACAGGAGCTGAGCAGACCTGGCACATACTCTATTGCAATGTAATGCAAAATCACTAATATGCTGATACGTATCAATTTAGGTGACTTAAATAAGCCTAGTTTACGTATTTGCAGTAGAGCAGAGGATACTAGGCCCTGGCAAAGTGCCATTTTCATCACCAACAGGCAGTGCTTTCTCCAGGTGGTAAGAGCCTGCCCTGTGGTGTCTGTTCAAGCCCTCGGACTGCAGGACTGGCAGCACTTCTGCCCCTTTGGTGTCTGATGGGCCACAAAGCCCGCAAGAGAAAAGGACAGGTTGGCTCAGACCAGGCACTGTCTGATGCTCTCATTGGCATGAGACATAGGGTGGAGACAATTGTCAGTGTCTGAACTGTGGGGCTCACATCCATAGTTTCAGCAGGATTTGTTGCTAGAAACGGGATCTTGGCTTCACCTTGGCCAGCTGGGGCACATTTCAAGAGTCTGGGTCTCAACTTTCTTTGAATTGCGAGGGATAGTAATACAGGGAGGAAAGGTTTCACCAAAAGCCATGTTTGGATGCCTGTGGACTTTCCCTCAAGGATAGTGTGACAAATCATGCCCACAAAATGTCAAAACCACGCTCTCAAAACTATAATATTGTTTCCTTTCCCAAAAAACATTTACAAAATGAGCACTTCTTCCCCATCCTCCAAATTATCCACAGCTCTGCCCCTTTGGCAACTGAGGCAGGTCTCTGCTTCTGCAGACACTACAGTGAGTGCCTGTGTCTCGGTCTGGTGCCCCTGAACAGCTCCCCAAGATTTCCTTGGCTCTGAAAAAAGAGTCCTGCTGATGCAGCCAGAGTTCATTTGTGCTTCTCGCTTGTCAGACTTCTGGCTCTGTCCTTCCCAACCAGTTCAGTAGGCCCTGCAGGAAGCTGAACCAGACTCCTGGGAGCCCATGACTTTCCCATTGTCCTGTGTTAACTGCAGGGCTGGCTGAGTTCAAGACATTTTTCTTCCTCTCTGATTGTTTTCCTTACAGTCTGCTATTAAGCATAACCCAATATTTGTGCAATAAACAGTTATTAGGCCAGTGCATACTGTTAAAATTATTATGGGATAGCTCTGTGTCTATCACACCATACACTAGCCAGCTATATATGCAACAGGCTGCTCCTTGTCCATCACATATACACATGACCCCAGGACATCAACCTGTGGTGCAGCACAATGAACCTAGAGTGACACCTGCCCTGACACCTGTGCTCTTCTGGTCAGACTAAGCAAGCTACAGCTTCAGGGATGTCTCCTAAAAGGTTTTATTATGAAGATTTGAACTGAGGCCATGTGGCAATGCTAAGGTTTGGTCATGGCTTTTATGTTGTTTCATTGGTTTTGGAACAACAGTGAAGAGATCACCCAGCTCCAAGGTCAAGTATGAGCAGGCAGCAGCTCAGTTTAATCAAGGATATAGCACAAAGGTAGTGGAAGGTTGTCTTCATTTATCCAAAGGACTGTGTTAGAGATGATATCAGAGTGTCATTGCAGTGACTAAGGAGTGTAACCGTTTTATCCAGGTAAGGAGAAAAGCGCATCTCCAGACTCTTTGCTGGATCTTAGCAGGTAACTGAAAAAAGAAAATGCACATGGACACTAATGTGCTCTTCATCTCTGGTTGAGTCCCACCCCTGCTCCCTTCTGGGAGGACAGTCCATTTTTTGTGGAGGTAGTTTTATGGGAATGTGGAGACAGGAAGGCATTATGGAAAGAATAACAATTCCACTCAGGCTGAAAACAACCTGGCCTCTGACCCAGAGGGGACAAGAACTGCTCCAAAGACATTCCTTCTATCCCAGCTACCCCATCTTGGGGAACAAGAGACTTCATCTTCCTAGGATACAAAAAAAAAAAAAGTTCTTGCGTGGATAAAGCCACTGAAATAGAAGGGAAAAAAACCTCACTCAGAAAGGTGTAAAATCATCATGCAATTATCAAGCTGTATTTCTTTGTTTCTGTGCTGTATTCTTTGTCTGTCATGGATGTAAACTTGGCCTTGTGGTTGAGATGGCAACAGCTGTAAACTTCAAAGGATAAATTCCTCCACACTTTTTTAATAAGCGTCGACCCTCATCAGCAGACAATCTGCATGGTTCAGCTGAGTTTCTAATTGTCCAGTACTTTCATGCACGAAGTACAAGCTATGGTTTCCCAGGCTTGTTTTAGGGCACAGCACTCACCCATTAGAGGGAAAGTTTTCCATATTGCTCACTGACAGGATATGGAAGGAGTGAATATTTTGCTGGAGAGACCTGGGGTTATTCCCTAACAAATTGAGTGTGGTATCTGTGGTTTGGCATGAACATCAGCACTGATTTATCTCACTGTAGCCCAGAATCACCATGGGCTATCTGACTGCTTCAGCCAACACATAGGAAGGTTAGTGCACTACTTCCAAGTATTTTTTCTCTTGTGTTCTATTGATTAATTCCCAGGAGTATCCTAGAACTGACCCTTAGTAAAGCACACTGTTCTCTCTTGCTCTGCTTTTTTTCCCAGCCATTTTTAGCCTTTCAGTGCCTGAAATTAGGTGGAGAAAGGAGTAAGTTAGGCCAGAGGTCCCTGGCTCACTTATTTGGCAAGCACCTGTTTTTGCTGTTGAACTTTCCTTCTCTTTCCTTTCCTTTTAATAATTTTTCTTTCTTAAACCTAAGTGATTGAGTGCTGCTGAATCCTCATTGTATTGCATTTGGGTCTTGGATCACACTTTCACAAAATTTGGGAAGAGCCTTTTATGCCCTGGGCTACAAGAAACAATAACAAACAAAAATAACTTTTGCATTAAATCTGAATGATGTGACTTTGCTGAGGCTGACTTCAAGATCATAATTCCCGATTAGTGTCTAATCAGTGCCATGGCCTGGATTTTGGGAAGTTTGTGAATACACTGAAAAGCCATCAGAATCCGGCTGCCAGCCCACTAGATGTACTGAGATGCTTCTTCCTGTGTCAATAGCAAGGGATTTCTTTTTCAAAGGGGCCACTTCCCTCTTCTTCCTTATCCTCTTCTGACTATTCTGGACAAAATAAAGGCACCAGCCTTAGCACTGGGCATCTGATCCTAACAACCAGTACTTCTCTTTGTAACTGATAATAGAAATAGTTTATAGCTTCAATAAAGCATCTTTGAAGATAATATATAGGTGAGCTTGGGGAACCCAGTCATTTGGAAGGCTGGTAGTGTGCTTTGAATTAATTTCCTTGCCTTACTATCCCTTAACATATCTGTGGCTTGACCTTTATTATAGATTTTTGGGAACAAATTCAACATATATTCTCAACGGTACTTAGTCTGCCTGATACTGGCCCATGGAATAAATGGCTTCTTGAGATCCCTTCCAGCTTTGTTTCTGGGATGTTTATGACTGCCACTTTACTACAACACGCTGTGAAAAATATTACCCTGTGTTTTACATATGCCGCCTGTGAGGCTGTTTGTTCAGGCTGGACCCCTATCCAGGCAGGACACCTCTAGCTGTTTTCAGTCTATATGTGTGGAATGTCCTGCAACTCAAATTGATTATTTATGCCTGCTGGACAGTTGTCTTTTAGTTGTTTTGTCTCGTTTTGGATGCCTTCTTATGCATTTCAATATGCAAAATCAGCTTCCTGTTTTCCTGGTTCTCTTTTTAATAGCTGCAAGGTGTCTTGTAGGTCAGTTCGATAGTGCTGAATGAGAAAAAGGGAAAACTTTCCTGCAGGGCTCCTTCATTTCTCTGAATGTAACCACTTCTGGGGATCCAACTCTGCTATTTTAGGCACTGATAATGGGTGGATTTTTCAAAAATCCTGTTTTTATTTTTATGGATCATTGGGAGCCTGTACTGATGCAGTAAGGCTGCACAATGGCATGAATAATTGCTGTGTCAATTGACCTGAGTTTCCGTGTGGGATCAAGTAAAAGTCTGGACGGTTGCTTTGGATCTATTTTATGGATCAAGATAGAGATGTTGGAATTTTTTTTTTCCCAAGTTGTGTCAAAGTCTTGGACAAATTCACAGAAGCTGTGTTTAAAAGGCCCATTCAGGAATATCTGTTCCAAAGGAGAGGCAGCTCCTGCCCAGGGCAACTGGTTGATGTACCCCTGAGGACACACTCGGTCACTGTAGTATCAGTGATGTCTCATTTACTGAAATGCTAGAATTATCTCCAAGACATGTAAAAAATATTAAATTTGTCTCTAAAATTTAGACAGCTGACTGAATGGATCACAAAACTCTAATTTTGAATACCTTAATTTTGTGGGAAATCATTTCATAGGGATGTTTCTGCTTATTTCAAATAATTTTTATTGCTATTTGGTAGGGAAGCCAGATACCACTGTCTGCATAAGAAAATCCTAATTTTTTGGCTCACTGGGATGCCAAGTAGACATGTTAATATATGGGTATATGTATACATTCTGGTATCAATAGTGGATGAAAATAATATAGATGTATTTACTGGAAAATCTGTGGATAATCAGAACAGTTTTGCCTTAAAAAAACCCCAAGGTTTAATTCTGCATTCTTGATCAATTAGAAATACAGTCCAAATCTTCCGGGGAAAAAAATAAATAAAACCCCAAATAAAACCCCAGCTCTGTAAGAGCAGTGAATGCTCAAGCTGCAGCCTGTATTTTTTTCCTAAGGGAACATTGAATGAGATGTTGATGAACACCTTCTCCTGGTCTGCTTCAGCCACAGGTGCTGTGGGAGTGCAGGGTGACTTGGCTCCAGGAACCCACTGTTCCCATCAAGGGAGCAGTAAGGGCACTTTGCAGTCGCCTCCTGGGCCATAAGTCAGGGCTCCCACCTCATGGATGGAGGGAACTAGTCTGTAGCTGGGTCTGCTCTCAACAGCAGTGGATGTAGCTGGCGTGAATACCTGGGCAGAGGAGCTAGGAGGAGCTCTTGGGTCCTGCCAGACAGACATGGACAAAATGCCTGGTGCTTGTAAAGAGTTTTGGAGCAGGGTAGATGATAGATAGCAAATCTTGCATGCTTATTACTTACAAATTACTTGTCCAAAGACATGCTTCCTTCTCTTCAGTCAGCTGTTCTGCCTCAGCAGTCTTAGTTGGTAGATCTCCAAAGCTACAATGCTAGTTTAAAATAATTTATTGAAAAATCTTCCTTCTTGTTGCAGTCAATTGAATCTGCTGGGCTATATAAGAAGGAGGTAGTTGAACTAAGATTATTTTCAACATTTTTGGTTTTATTTAATAATAAAACTCAATGAGAAAAAGACTGATCACTCAAATATCTTCTCTGTCCTTTTCTGTCCACTGTTTGCTGTCAAAACAAAATGTTTTTGAGCGTTTTCTTTTCATTAGTATTACATGGGTTTAGGCAAGGTCTCAATCTAATGCTTATCGAAGGCAACAGTCCTTTTGTCTACAGATTTGTGTGAGCATTGAATCAGCCCCTAACTGCCCATATCTGTATTTTTGCCATGGAAGTTGAAAGATTAGAGCTCCTAGATAGGACCCCTCACACAGGAGAAATAAATAGGGAAAATCCAAAGGATAGACATGGGAAATCTACTTGAACAGCACCTTCACCCTTCTTCTATTTTGGAAAATCTGGAACTCTGGGACAGCAAAAGACTTTGAGTGATGTAGATACTCAGCAGTAAGTACTTTCACTGCTCCCACTTATCCTGGTGGCTATCCCTATCCCTTTGTAAGACACGCATTGTCCGTGTGTGGATAATGTATGCTGGAGAGGGAGACAGACCTCACCCTGGCATGTAGGATAATGTGCTCAGATTTCAGTATTGTCCGTCTGCTTGTCTGATCATTCATACAGGTCTTTACATTTTTATATCCCTCACCTCCTTATAGATAAAATGGGAATAATAACATCTTGAGAAACAACCATAGTGTAGTATGGCAAGCATCCACCCATCCATCCATCCATCCATCCATCCATCCATCCATCCATCCATCCATCCATCCATCCATCCATCCATCCATCCCATTATCTTCTCTCTCTTACCACCCAGTAGCAGATTCCCAAAGCAGGAATTCTTGGTCACAGCATTGGTGATTTATGTGAGAATTTTTAAAGGGTGATTGAAGATTTTTTCTTTTTCTTTTTAATATGCCATTTGAGCTGTCATAATTCACATGAAGACCCTGGCACATGAAGTTCAATCTCGTTCTCACCTCATCTTAGTGCCCTGGTCTGTGACCTGACCCCTGGTCCCTGCTGTCTGGTGACTGATGGCTCGTGGGAACAGTGACCTCTCCAGCCACTGCCACTAAATTTGACCAGGGCTGTGAATCACAGTTCCACACCCAGGGGAAGTCAGTGGATGTGTCTGTACATCTCACTGTGACCACATGTCACACCTGTGCACACTATTCACACACAGCCTCTCTCTCTAAGTTATCTGCATAGCACAATCCTCCCAAAATCCTGTGTATTTTGGAAATGTTTAACCTTCCCAGTGTGATCATTTTATTCTTAATTAAAGACAATTGCTGTGAAGCATCATGGATGAATTTATTAGTAAAAATGCCCTCTCCAGCTGTGCAATGCATTTATTTTAAAGTCTAATGGTCTTCCTTCCCTTTTCACTATGCAATCTTTGTTGGGGTCTTCCATGATTCATTTTGGAGCAGAAACACGAAAGGGGCAGATCTCCAAGAATGGCATTGTCTGCATTCACTCTCAGATTTTTTTTTAAATTTATTTCTTTGTTAAAAGATATTTCATTCAGAGAATCCCCACTGAGCTTTTTATTGCAGAAAATTAGGGATCATAAATCGTCTCCCAGAAAACTATAAATCCAGTACTATTGAAACATTCCATGGGCAGATCTTGGCTCTTTGATGAAATCACTCCTTTTTCTTGTATAATTTATGAGCTTTTTTTCAGCATGGGGGGATTTATGCTTTTAAATTGCTCACCAGGGTTTTATTGAATATAATTTGCTAGCAAATTTATATGAGCCAAATATATTGCATTTTATCCACAATTATGAGCAATAAAATTGATGGGGCTTTACTTTTCATTTTCTTCTGGCAAGCAGAGGAAACATGAGTTTATCCTGAACTTGGAGTGAGGTTTCTCAGGGATTCACATGTACAATTAAAAAGGAAAAAAAGTGTAGTCAGCAAGACAGAGGTGCCATTTTGGAAACTTTATTTGGTGTATGGGAGGGGGCAAGTTAAATTTCTCTTGCTCCAAAGGGATTGTAAAACGCTGAGGAGCTGAGTTAAAACCACTGAAGCTTATGACACACAACAACTTTTGCAGAGTTTGAATCACACTGTTGGGAGGCAAGGTGTGGATAATCTGTGTAAGAGCTGTGTGTCCTTCACAGTCCCCTTTGATCCCATTTTCCTGTGATATTCTGATTTTCATTTGATTCAACCTGGTATATTTCAAGGCACAAACAAAGCCTCCAGTATAACTCTACCTTCCATGATTAATTTTATTTAGAGTATCTGAGTTGTGTTCATTCTGGTCTGCCCATATCCCTTGAGGGCTTTTATGACTGACAGAAGAGACGAATAAAATCCCATGTATCATTAATCTCTATAAGGCACAAGGAGCCACAAAAGTGTTCCATGTCCTGGTTCTTATCAGGCTCTTATTTCCAAGTACTGATTTCTCAAAATAAGACTTCTAAACCACAGGAATCTTCACGACATAGCCAGATGCAAATATTGCAGCTTGCTTCCAAGTCAGTGTGTGTGGGTGCACTGGGGTAAGCTTTTGGGGTGCACCACACTGCTTAGGTGACAGGGTATGTAAAAGGAAACAGAATTCAGGTGCAGGACTACACCTGGGCAAAACATCCCTCCATGCAGGGGCTTACACTGCTTTGAGCTTTGTTCCACAGACGCTCACCTGCTCTGGAAAGCTCTGCCTGCCTTTATGTCCATCTGTTTCTCTCTCTGTTCGCTTCATCCGCTCTGAATCTTGTCCTTACAACATAGTCTTGTGGTCTGGGAGAAGAAATGTTTAATCCAATGTAGCTGAACTGGGGCAGGCTGGTTTGTAGACACACATTACAGAGGAGTAAGAGAAAAGGCTGAATTTAGCTGCTCTAAAAATGGAAATAAGATCATGGGCATTTTAACAGCAGGGGAGCACCAGCCCCAGCTCAACACCCTGTGGCTGTCCAGGGGACAAGGGACTGACCTCTTTCTGTCACCTCACTCCTCACAGGAGGGAAACCTGTGTTCCCTGTCTTCTGTTCTGAGAGAAGTATTCAGAGGAGAGGTCCTGGGGAGGATCCTTGTAACTTATCCCTCCTTTTTTGGCCTCCTGTTTCAGGTTTTACAGCAGCGGGGCTCGTTTTGACACAGAGCAGGTACCTTGAGCTTTTCTTTGCACTAAAGGAAATGAGGGCTGCAAATTGAAATGGGCAAATCAAAGGAAATTCAAAGCTTAAGACACACATAACTCTTGGAGCTATTTGTCCCACAAGAGCC